>NW_028227272.1:92177500-93377500 GCF_978045245.1 Mus caroli
TGCAAACAGTCCATGCAAAGCTGTTGGCACACTCGTCTGGCTTTTTTGAAAGAATACCAACACAGCCTTGCTCTGGAGCTCAGTGCTCCAGGTTCAGTCTCCTTCCAGTGTTTGTGAACTCCAAGGCACAGGGACCATCTTGATAGAAGAAAGAGACAGCATGTAGGAGTCAGATGACAGGGAGTAGGGCTGCTGAGTGCTAGCTTCCAGGCATCAGAGCCATTATACCCATGATTCAAGACAGGGTCTACCATGGTTACCTCTCAGAGACAGGCAACCAAATCCTCAGACCCTGGCTTCCCAACCTCTAGCTTGCAAGGCTTCCCGGGAGTGACTGGAAGATACAAGCAACCTCATACATTTCACTGGACAGGAAATTGGCTGCCAGGGATTCTGAGAACATCAGATGATGAATACTTAACATAATGATTAAAAAACAAACAAACAAACAGAGCACAGTCATAATATTCCTGTGATGTTTTGTGTACGTTCATATGACCTCAAACACACTGTGTAACATTCTTTCTTTTTCACGAAAATGTCCCTTCTGATATGTGATAGGTGACTCTGCTGTGATTCTTCTGTGTGGCTCAATTCTCTTCCATCTAATGACTTCATGTCTCCTGAGTGTATACACAGGCTCTATGTTAGTCAGGACTCCCCAGAGAGCTGGAACCCACGCAGACATATATCATCGTCTATGATTGTGGAACTGAAGAGTCCTGTCACATTGCAGACTTAGGCAAGTCCAGGTAGAGGTTGGTTTTAGGACCTGGGAATTGGAAAATCGATAATATATACTCCAATCTAAGTCCAAAGGTCTGATGGCCAGATGGAAACAAAATCCTTGCTCAATCAAGCATCTTCCACCTTCTTGATCTCGTCCATCTTCAGTGGACCAGCTATGCCTGTTGACATCGATGAGAACAGACCTTCATCAGGCCTTCCAGTGTTTATCTCCTCTGGAAATAATCCCATTCTCACACAGAAACCCTGTTTGATCTGCTGTGCTCCCACTGCAGCCTAACCTGACACAGAACAAAGCATCGTGGTCTAGGGAGGTGACTCAGTCTATAGAATGCCTGCCACGGAAGCCTATGGACATAGGTATGTATTCCCAGCACCCAGGTAACATCAGGGCCTGGTGGTACATGTCTGTACCCCAGCAAAGGGGGCCGGAGACAGGGGAAACCCTTGGAGCTCACTTGTCAGGAAGCCTAGCCATCCCTCCTCCAGGGTTCCTCCTCCCTGACTTCTCTTCCCTCCTCCTCTTCCCCTTCCTCCTTTTCCTCTCTTCCTCCTTCCTCTCTTCCTCCTCCCCCTCTTTCTCCCTCCTCCCCTTCCTTCTCCACCTCTTCATCTTGCACCCTTTCCTCTTCTCATCAATTTTGAATGTTTTTATATACGACTACAGATCCATTATGGCTGCCGTTTTGAGTTAGAGAGACAGCTGACTAATTCTCCTAGGGACATAGACATTTGTAAGATGCTAAACTCACCTAAAGCTATTAAAGCAGTGTGAGGGGAGGGAAGTGGCACTAATTCTTCATTATTTACTGAGCACTTAAAGCTCAATTCAGTTGAACTAATATTTTCTGAGAGCCGCCATGCACAACGTTCAGTCGTGTTCGAATGGGTACATTGGTGAAAACCATAAGAAACTATAAACTGTTTGGAAACACTGTTTTTTGTTTTTTTTTTTCTTAACAGAGATGAGATTGCTTATGCATGTTTTCTGGGAATGAGGTGAAGCCCTAGTTAGTGGGTTTGATTTTGTTTGTTGACTTTGTATTTTTCATCTTGACACAACTTGAGTCCTTGGAGAAGAGAAAACCTCAACTGAGAATATATCCCTACCAGATTGGCATGTGGATGAGGTTGTGGGGCCTTTTCTTAGTCAATGATTGATGTGGGTGGGCCCAGCTCACTGGGGCAGTGTCACCCCTGGGAAGGAAGTCTGGGATGGTATTAACACAACAGGGTGAGAAATCCATAAGGGCCAATGCGGGGGGGCCGTGGGGGTAGGGGAAAGAGGGGAGTGGGAGAGAATCTGAGTCCCGCCAGAGTTCTGGTGCTCTGGGTAGGCAGACGTGGGAGGACTGTGCATACATGACCCCGGGTGGGCATCTGGCTGTGTTAAGCCACTGACCCCACATGGCAGGTGGTGGACAAGGCAGCCCCAGGTACCAGGTTCTCAGCCTCCAACATCCCATGCTGGATACAGTGGAGGAGCTGAGAACAGAATAGGGGCCCTGGGCAGCACTTAGCCCTGGGGAGGAAGGGAGAGGTGGCACTGGATGGTTCCCAGGTAGGTGAGAGTCCTTGGTCAGGTCCATGGCTGGAGCACAGGATGGCCTTCTGGAGGGAGGTTAGACACAGCTTGTTAGAAGAAAGCCCATCCCATTATTCAAGAACGGTGGACCTTGATGGTCAGAGACAGTCTATGGTTTTAGAGCTTTATTGTAGAAAGGCAGGGGGAAAGAGAGAAGGTAGAAAGAGAGAGAGAGAGGCCAGCCATGGCCACGTGGAGAGAGGGTGGAAAAGAGAGAGAGAGAGAAGGAGGGCTAGAGAGTAAGAAAGGTAAAAGCTTAAAGAGAGAGAGGTGGGGCCAAGCAGCCCCTCTTATAGTGGGCTGGGCTATCTTGCTGTTGCCAGGTAACTGTGGGGAGGAGCATATCTGGCTATAGTCAGGTAACTGTGGGGGGTGGAGTCTAGCCAGAATGCCAGAAGCTTGGGACATTGTCTGTGTGACTGATAGCCACAGATCTCTCCTGTGGGGACTGTGTGGGCAGTGACTTCGACAGGAGCCAGGGGTCTAGGAGACATGATTGAACGCCTTCTGTCCCATGTAGGTGGAAATTACCAGGGTCTCACCAGGGTCTCACCAGGGTTCAAGACCTAAGTTCGACTGGAGACCTGGCTGTCTGTGCATAGCCCATTGCCCCATAGGACAAGGGGGTGAGCAGCATTTTTGCAGACCTTCTGTTTCAGTTCTTGCCTCCAGGTTCAGAGTTTGAGTCCTACCATGTTTTCCTTTGGTTGTGGACTGACTGCTCAGGAATTAATGAAGAATTAGTGATATAATCCATATGTTACTTCTCTCCCCTCAAACTGAAGTGTGTGTTTTTTTTTTTTTTTTTTTTTTTTACCAGTGTTGACTAAGCTTGGTATTTTACTACATCCCTGGAAGAATTAATTAGTCCAGCTTCCTCTGACTAATTCAACAAAGATGTAAAATGAAATAAGCCCTCCCCCCCCCAAGGTGCTTTTGGTAATAGTGTTTTATTATAGCAACAAAGACCCCCAGATAAGACAGGCCATTTCTAGAGTTTGTGTTGTAGATATCTCAGCCTGTGAGTTCATGGCCTAGGAAAGACCTAAGAAGGCAACAGCCCTCACTGTGCTCATTGGCGGACCTTACTATAAGTAGTCTGGTTGTCTCTGTCCATATTCTATTTTACCTTCAGTCTGCAAGTCTAGAGTTACTACCACTGTGATAAAATGCATGACCACAGCAACTTGGGGAGGAAGGGTTTATTTGGCTTACACTTCCATATCACTGTTCATGATGGAAGGAAGTCAGGACAGGAACTCAAACAAGGCAGGAACCTGGAGGCAGGAGCTGATGCTGCTTACTGGCCTGCTCCTCATGGCTTGCTCAGCCTGCTTTCGTATAGCACCCAGAACCACCTGCCTAGGGATGGCCACAACCACAATGGGTCAGGCCATTGCATTTCAATCACTAATTAAGAAAATGTCCCACAGGCTTGCCTATACCCAATCTTATGGAGGCATCTTCTCAACTGAGGCTCCCTCTTCTCCGTCTTCTCCAGTGACTGTAGCTTATGTCAAGATGACATAAAACTAGCCAGCACAACCACAGTTACCCGAAATCCACGAATGCTCAGATCTGTCATAGAAAATGGCGTAGCATTTGCATGTGACCTGTGACACCTTCCCGTGTGCCTCATCCCATCTCTACATTGTGCATAGTATCTCTTAGGATGTGAACCGTGATTGTTCTACATGGTTTAGGAGTTAGAACGGGAAGAATGACTGTACGTGCTCACTGCAGGTGTGACTCCTTTCACACACTTTCTGCCCACAATTTGTTGGATCTTTGAGAGTACAGAGTGGTGTGTGTGTGTGTGTGTGTGTGTGTGTGTGTGTGTGTGTGTGTGTGTGTTGTATGCATGTGAGTGTGGTATTTGAATGAGTGTGGTATGTATATGTGTGTGGTGTGTGTATGTGTGTGTGTGCGTGCATGTGAGTGTATGTGTGTGTTCTCTAACTAGAACCTGGTCTCTACATGGTGGGGACTAGATTCCTCTGACTTCCCCATCCCTAGAGTACAACCACTGAGCACTGAAGCCAATTCTAAGACATTCACTTGCATTTCCCAAGGAAACTGTAGTGCTTTCTCCTGTCTTCTGCTGCCTGAAGGGTGGCACTGTCTCCTGGGCTGTGTAGACCAGATGGAGAAAGATGGCTCTGAACAGGTCAGTGTGCCGATCAAAGTCATGATCTTTGATTGAGTCTTTGCTGCCTCTAACACTGGGGATCAGATAGAATGGGAGAGATCCAAAAGGCCTTGTTTAGGATGTCAAAGCATAATATGCATGGGAAAAAGCAAGCAAACACACACAGAGACAGAGACAGACAGACAGACAGACAGACAGACAGACACAGAGAGAGAGAGAGAGAGAGAGAGAGAGAGAGAGAGAGAGAGAGGGAGGGAGGATAGGAAGCCTCTGCAATTCATTCGTTCACCGTCTCTAAAAGGTGGCAGCTAGCAGGGTGGAGAAGTGGTTAGCAGGGCACTCAACATGGTGGTGTTGAGGGTCACTGGAGACACTGTCCTGCTGACCCTTGCAAGTGAACTCATCAGTCAATGCCACGGCACCCCCTGGGTGAGATCTCTGCATAAGCCTTTGTGGTCTAACAGCTTCTGTTTGTAGAGTCCAGAGAAAGAGAATAAACAAACAACTCAGACTTTGACCTCTCTGGCAGCTGAAAGAGAAGTCCCTGACTCTGCTGTGCTGGCTGCTTGGGGCACCTCAAACCCCACACACCTTTCTCTGCCTGGCAATGTGTGGATCTGGCCAGCAGACACAGATCTCCCACATGTTGCTGGACTCACTTCTGGGGATCAGCTCCGCCTTCCTCTGATTTGGCCTTGGGTGTTCATTTGCTGCTTTATGAGTCTGAGTGTAATTAGTCACGATTAAAATCTTAACTCTCTAAGCATGTTTGCTGTCCAATTTCATCTGAGGTAACAAAAATAAATAACTCGCAGCGACTTTATTATTTATGTTCCTCAGATCAGGGGAGGCAAAATTCTGAAAGGAGTCTCTTTACGACATCCACTGGACAAGGGGACCTGGAGGGGTTCGGAAGCCCTGCCACTCCAGTCCATTTGCCAGGTGTGAGCGGCACTTGTAGACCGAGATGGGGTGGGTTTCAACATGGATGTGTACCAGGAATCTTTGTGTGCAGAGATCCCATTATATTTGTCTCCTACAAAGGAAGAGGGGGCTGACAGCACCATCATGACTTCCTAATCCATTGTTACCCTCCAGGTTCAACTTCTGAGTCTCATCACAATTCATCTCACCCACTTACCTGCCGGATTCCAAATGGATGTGAGATAGCTTCCTGCGATCTAGTGATCTATCTCCAGACAGTTCTTGGAAAACAATGCGTGTGACGCTTTATTGCTTTTAATAGATAGAAATATAAACAAATAATAAACAAGTCATTTCCTCAGGTGAGGATGTCACCAAAAAGAAGACAACCCAGGTGCAGCAAACCCCACTAAAACCCCCCAGCTTGTCAGTGAGCTGACACTGGCCAGCTCCGGCTCCAGAGTGGTGAGAAGTGAAAGAAGGTTGTTCATGATGTACCAGCCTCAAGTGTTGTATTGCAGCAGCATGAGGAGACCAAGAGAAGTTAAGAGCTGGCTCATGCCACGGGGGAGCAAGAGACTTCCCATCTGCTATCTGGGAACTTGAGACCCAGTAAATCTGCTGTATAGTTAAATCTGTGTCTGAAGGCTCAAGAAGCAGGGAGCTTTGTGGTGTAAATCCTTCAGTCTGAAGGTCCGAGAACTGGGAGCTCTAGTGTCTCAGGTCAGATATTAGCAATAGGAGAATTACCTCCACACACACCCGAGTACTGTGTTGTTCGATTGAGACCCTCAACGGCTCTCAGTGCATTCGATGATGGATCTTCCCACTGATTCAAACATCCACTTCCTCTAGACTCTCTAGGGATGCTTGACATGTGGTTCTCAGTGGACCCCTAGAATCAGATATAGAAGTGTCTAAATCTCCCCTCGCTGTCCTTTCTTTCTCCTTTCCTCTCTACTTCCATGTCTCCCCTTCCTTCCTCACGCCCCACTCTCTCGCTTGTGAGGACTTATTGGAACTTTTACATATGGAGGCTACATTTGGGGTAGGTTGGTGTCTCTCCTGACATGAACTGGCACACAGCTACCATGGCAGTCGTGAGAACGTTTGCCGGGTAGACTGCACGATTTTCTCATTTATAAATATAATGAATCTCAGAACTAACAGACATCACTTGCTTTCGCCATCATTCAAAGTTTTATTGAGAGGGACGGTCGACTCTGTCCTCGGAATAACTTGTCACATCCTCCCATCTCTTTCTCTCCTTCCTGACATCCTTGCTTAGATCACACATCCAGAGCTGTGAGCTGAATCTCACCACCAAAAAAGATTTGTCCCAACCCCAGGCCTCTGTGGTTATGAACGGTTCCTTATTTGGCAATGGGACCTCTGTAGACACAGCTACCTTAGGAGGATGAGGTCATTCCTGACTCACTGTGTCCAGACAGGATCCTAGTGCCTTTATCAAAGGGCCAGGTTTGGAGTCATATTGGAAGGGGTTGGGGGAGGTGCTAGGGCTGGCTGAGCCGCAGAACCAAGGGATGCCTCTGCACGCCAAGAAATGTGAATGTTACTGGCAAACACCAGAAGCTAGGAGAGGCACGAACTGGTTCTCCCCCAGGGCCTCCAGAAGAAACTGAAACCACCGTGAGCATCTTCACTGAGATCTCACTCTAAGTCATGCAGGTGGTGGCACTTCCTGACCACAGTTCTGCGGAGTTTGTGCACCTGACAGCCCCAGTGGCTTTCAGAAACAGTTCCTGCTTCCAGACCCTTAACTTCTTTCATCCTGGGCCACCGTGGCATCCCGCACTGTGCTCTCACTGCTGGTCTGACGCCGAGGAAAGGGCCCTCAAACACTGGAGAGGAGTCCAAGAATGTGGAGAGAGATATTTTGAGCCCAGGAAGTGGCTTTGATCTTTAAATACACCCCATACTTGCTGAAAATGTGGGGTGTTCTTTTTAAATATCTTCGGCTCTCCTAAAATTATCTGATACCTCTTACTCTACCAAAGCTACCTGGGGATTAAGACACCTTGCTTTCCCATCACATACTGGGCTATTGTTTCTCATGGCTCCTCCCGGCTGCTCATCTCTCTATATGTTTTCCTCTGGACCAGAGGGAAGACTCCTCCTCCTCACAAAATACTGTTTAAATCTCATTTTCTCTCTGACTGAGAGCTGGAAATGAGCACCTCAGACTGAAGATACTTGAACTAACGTCGCCAAACAGGTCGTTACCCGTGTCCTCCTCAGCTGGGCAGACTGAGCGTTTTCTGAGGAACTCCTTCAAATTGTCACCTTGGTGTCTTTGTATAAATTTTCCTAATTACTGTGTCCAGAGTCCACTGGCGAGACCCATAATTTATGTTTGTGTGCCAGACTGATCACAGACAGAGACCGGGACAGTGAACTCAGATAGCTTGTCTCTCTAGGAAGGATGGTTCTGTCCTTGTACGGGGAGAGACAGAGGGTTTCCATTTCTTTCAGCTCCGCTGATGATGCTGAGTCCTGAGCTTAGAGCCAAACCAGGAATATGGTATGTGGTTCTTCTGGCTCAGTTTCTAGTCACCTGGCGTCACAGGAAGCTTTCTTTGCCAGATTCACCAGATGGTAAATCTGTAGTCATGACCTTGGTACTCCTTGCTGGAAATGAAGGCCAGGTGTGGTACCAGCAGCATCTCTGTGTGGCTCAAGTGTCTTCCTGACAACCTGTCTGGAGTACAGGTTTAGGAATGCCAAATCTCAGCATGACTGGGCTGAGGGTCCCTGTGTATCTGGAAGGCTTTGGTCCATCACAGTCTGTCTGGAGCTGTGATCCACAAGGTCAGGAGGAGATCGGATAAATAGTGACAGACATGTGTGTTGTATCTTTGAGCACACAGCTTCTCAGTGGTCAGGTAAAACATGCGTGCATGTGCACCTGTGTGTATGTGTGTGCTTGTGTGTATGTGTCTATGTGGGTACTTCATTCTTTTCTTTCTTTTCATTTTTGTTTTTTGAGATAGGGCCTCTTTATCTGTAGCCTGAGTTGACCTTGAACTCAGACTCACAATAGATAACACAACGGCCTCTGCTTTCTGAGTGGTGCAATTATAGGCATAAGCTACCAAGCCATTTTTTTTTTAAAAATTTGTTAGTTTTTGAGACAAGTCTCATGGATCCTGGGATAGACTCCATCTCACTTAACAGCCTAGTGTGTCCTTGGACAGCTGAATTTTTATATATCCACATAGAAGTTAAGGAGTTTATTCTTTTAGAGTTTTTTTGTTAATTTTTAATATTTTTTATTACATTTCCAATGCTATCCCAAAAGTCCCCTGTACCCTCCCCACCCCCACTTCCCTACCCACCCATTCCCATTTTTTTTGGCCCTGGCGTTCCCCTGTACTGGGGAATATAAAGTTTGCAAGTCCAATGGGCCTCTCTTTCCAGTGATGGCCGACTAGGCCATCTTTTGATACAAATGCAGCTAGAGTCAAGAGCTCCCGGGTACTGGTTAGTTCGTAATGTTGTTCCACCTATAGGGTTGCAGATCCCTTTAGCTCCTTGGGTACTTTCTCTAGCTCCTCCATTGGGGGCCGTGTGATCCATCCAATAGCTGACTGTGGGCATCCACTTCTGTGTTTGCTAGGCCCCGGCATCGTCTCACAAGAGACAGCTATATCTGGGTTCTTTCAGCAAAATCTTGCTAGTGTATGCAATGGTGTCAGCGCTTGGAAGCTGATTATGGGACGGATCCCCAGATATGGCAGTCTCTAGATGGTCCATCCTTTTGTCACAGCTCCAAACTTTGTCTCTGTAACTCCTTCCATGGGTGTTTTGTTCCCAATTCTAAGAAGGTGCACAGTGTCCACACTTTGGTCTTCATTCTTCTTGAGTTTCATGTGTTTCGCAAACTGTATCTTATATCTTGGGTATCCTAAGTTTTGGGCTAATATCCACTTATCAGTGAGTACATATTGTGTAGTGTAGTGAGACACATCTGGATGCTGATGGTCTGTGGGGCCTAAGGTTGTGGAGGGCTCCATTGCTAAGTATAACATCTCCCTTTATTGAGAAAAGCAAATAGGAACCAACTCTAGTGTCCAGAGAAACCCACTTAGACAGGGAAGGAAAAGAATTCTCAACTCTGTTTGTAGGTGGCAACCTCGGTCAGTGTACACAATATCACAGGGGGACACTGCATGGAAGAAGAGCAACAGACTCGGTTTTTTGCTTAAAGTAGGATCCATCCATTGGTAATCATGTCCATCCCTGGGTATAATAATATTTAAAAACAGACATTATTAGATAGTTCATTTATTTTTATTTTATGGCATTATTTTATGGCAGACCTGTGAAGTTCATTTCACTGAGGCCAGTTCCTCATTCTCTCAAGAAGCAATGTGAACATACTCATTCTCTGTGCCCTTTGCAAAGGAAATCCCAGCGCCATGGCTCGTGAGAGCTGCTGATGTCACACTTTAGAATGGCATCCATGAGATAGCTTCGCTCACTTGCTTGCATGTAGCTTTCAGAGGGGCAAAAAGGGGACATTCAGAGACTTGCATGGTACAGTCACAGCTTCTGTTGCGTGCAGTATCTAGCATCCATGTGTGATTCCTGCTCTGAGATTTTCATGCACGCTCAAGCTGAGGCAGCTTTAGAATATTCATTCCAACTAGAGATGATCTTATGCATGCTGACCCCAATCGGCAGTGTCTGGGGACACTTTCTGTTGTCACTGATGGGAGGGTCCTACCTTGTAGGTAAAGACCTGCTGCTACTAACATACAGGAGAGTCCCCACAGCAAAGAGTAATGAAGCCAGGGATGTGCAAAATTCTGAGCTGGATGTGTCTTGCTTTAAGGAGGAGAGATTTTATATTCCCTATGACCAAAACCCTGAGGATGTCTCAGCCTCATTTTGTCTGGAACAGCCAACACGTCATGACAGGATAGTTGATCTCAGAAGAGCTTTTCTCTTTATTTAACTGAAGAAGAGAGGGATTGTGTCCAGCCTAGGGATGCTACTTTGGTAACCTGTGACAGGTGTTCTGACAGTTTGTGCTTCATTAGCCAGTATTTCCACAGTACCAGTCTTTAACTAGCAGTTCTTATTCACCCAGGGGCCAGGTTTCCCCCAACAGATACTTCAGCTTGGAAGAGGAAAGGGGGAAAGGTAATAAACAAAAGGAGAAAAGTATGTCTCATGTTAAGAAGGCATCAGCAGGTTTCTGTAAACAGAGCAGTTAATCAGCTCAGAGGCTGAGAGGACAGATGTTTGAAAATAGCTATGAAGTATTACAGCATCCGGGAACCCTCAAGGTTCATGATAATTCTATTGCACATCAACATAACAAACAGGATTAACACCAGTGAGTGTCATAACCACTCCCCTCTAGCCCCACCTACTTCATTAAAGGATAAACCTTGGTCCAGAGAACAGTCAGAAATTGTTTGTTCCTGATTCAACTGACAGTACTGCATTGCTGGACATTGACCACGGCAGTCTGCATTGCTGGACATTGTTCATAATAGTTTGCATTACTAGACCTTGGCCATAACAGTACTGCATTGCTGGGCACTGACATGGCTGTCTTTGCTTGGTTTACGTCAACTTGACACCAGCTACAGTCATCTGTAAGGAGGGAACCTCAACTGTGAAAATGCCTCCATAAGGGCAAACTGTAGGGAATTTTCTTAATTAGTGATTGATGTAAGAGAGTCCTGACCACTATGGGTGGTGCCATCCCTGGGCTGGTGGTCCTGGGTTCTATAAAAAAGCAAACCAAACAAGACATAAGGAATAAGCCAGCAAGCAGCACCTCTCCATGGCTTCTGCATCAGCTCCTGCCTCCAGGTTCCTGCCCTGCTTGAGTTCCTGTCATGACTTCCTTCAGTGATGGACTATAATGTGGAAGTGTAAGCCAGATAAACCCTTTCCTCCCTAACTTGATTTTGATTGTGATGTTTCATCATAACAGTAGTGACCCAAACTAAGACAAGTTGGTACTAGGATAGTACCTGAGTGTTGAGAGCTCAGTGAACTGCTCTGGAGGATCTTGGAGGCTAAGAATGTTGAGAGCAGTGCAGATGATGGAGTCCCAGCTTGTGAAGATTTAGAGGGAAGCAGAGTCCACTGGGCTTTTGTGTGAAGAATCCATGTTGTCCGATCAGCTGGTGCTGATAATTGTCTGTAACTAACAAGAAACCAGAAGCACTAAAGTAAAACCCATGCTTTGCTCCGACAATGGATGCTGGTCAGCTGGAGCTGAAGAATCAGCTGTGATTAAAAGGAACCAGCATTGTTCAGGTGAAGTCTTCTGGGAAGGGTTCCCTCAGGATCAGCACACAGGAGCTGTGCTCCAGAGGTGGCTGAAGTTGTACCTCATGGTGTAGTTGAACTTGGTAGTGTGAGAGTCACCCAGGTAGTGTTGTTTGAAGGATGAAGTCGTCATGGAGAGCAGCCAAGGCTCTGCACTGTGAGGTGGGGCTGCGGTCCCTGAGGAGAGCCCAGGAGAATCTATGGGTGAAAGTGCAGTCCAGTTGCAGCAAGGGATGCCAGAAGGTTTGGAGATGTCAATACCATGGGATAACCACCAAGAGCAGCGGTGGAGGTGGAATAGAGTCAGCTGGACCCTGGAAGACAAGCTGTGTGTGCCACAGAGGGCAGAGCTGCAGAAGTGACCCAAGCCCCTTGGAAGAGCCCAGAAGATAGTGAGTGAATCTCAGGCATTGGACATTGAGTTATTCAACTTTTAGAGTTTGTTTTTGCTTTGTTGAGATTGTGAGTGTGCCCTGGTTCTTCCCTCTTGAAATAAAGTATTTAGATATTTGTTTTTTGTTGTTTTACAGACTCTCTCAATTGAGATGCTAAATTTTTAAAGAGATTTGGGGTTTAAAAGAGTCTTTGGATTTTACAAGAGGCTCAGTATTAACATGTTTGAATTTGTAAAGACCCTGGGACTTTTTAAGTTTGTAAAACGTTTCCTATTGTGATGTTGATGTTAATGTGTGATCTTGGGGTTGAACAAGAAATGTAAAGTGATGTGTTTGTGTGTCAAGTTGACAAAGAGTCAATTGTCCTGGATAGTTTTATGTGAACCTGACAGGAGCCGAGTCATCTGAAAGGAGAGAACCTCAATTGTAAAAGGGCCTCCATGAATCAATACAGCTATAGGGCATTTTCTCAATTAGTGTTGATGGGGGAGGGCCTAGCCCATGGTGCCATCCCCGGGCTGGTGGTTTTGGGTTCTATAAGAAAGCAGGCTGAGCAAGCCTTGAGGAGCAAGCCAGTAAGCAGCACCTCTCTATGGCTTCTGCATCAGCTTCTGCATCTATGTGCCAGCTCTGCTTGAGTTCCTGTTCTGCCTCCTTCAGTGGTGAACCATGATGTGGATCTGTAAGCCAAATAAGCATTTCCTCTACAATTTGCTTTTTGGTCGTGGTGTTTCATCAGAGCGATTATAGCCCCAAGATAATAGCTATTTATTTTATGTCTTTTTATTTGTTTTATAAGAGAGCCTCTCATAGCCCCAACTGGCATCCAATGCTCAATGTCGCCAAAGATAATTTTGCACTGCTGATTGTCCCATGTCCACCTCCCAAGTTCTGGGACTGCAGACACTCACTGACTGCCCTGTCTTTCTGTGGTCTTGCGGATGAAACTCAGAGTTTCGCAAACACTAGGTAAACACCTTGCCAGTTGACATGCTTACCCAGAGACTCTCTACAGTGATGTTTTTTAAGCATCTCTCCTGCAGGGTGGGGACTATTGAGAGAGAACAGAGAGGAGATAACACCAGCATATGAGCATCGTGGATAGTTAGAAGCAATATTCCCTCACAGGGCAGAGGAGGGGTGCTGCCTTCTCTGCTGGGAGCTTGGTTGCCTTGTGTGTGAGCCTAAAGAATACTCTTATTTTATCAGAACAAGAAAAGTAGCAAAAAGAAGAAACCAGAAAGCCCCAGGAAGACTCAACGTGTTCTCTCGTCCCCGACCAGATCCACCGCACCTCTATTACAGAAATTAGAAGTAAATTAAAATTTGAATTAAATATGGGGTGAAGTGGTACTTTATTTCCTAGCCAGACATTACCAGTCTTCGTGGCTTTGAGTTGGTAATTATCAGCGCCACCATTTATTCATTTCTGTAACGAACTTCATTTTAATTAAAATCGAACTGCTTTGTATTTCTTGCCTTCCCTTAAGAAAATCATTCAAGTGTTGCAGTCCCAGATATTGGAAAGCTTAATTACAGCACGGACGACGGAGAGGAACCAAGGCAGCTAGAAGGGAGAATGTGTCTCCTCGTTCTCCACAGACAGAATCTGTCCAAGAACTCAGGTGGGCCACGCACATGTGTCTGTCTGCCAGAAGTTTCGTTCATTAGACACAGGAAAGCTGCCCTGGGGGAAACCTCACACAGGCTCATTTCCAATCCTTGTACCTGCTCAGCCTCCTTTCAGAGCCCAGGCAGATCATCCCAAAACCTCCCTCAGTGCCCTCAAAGTGTGTATACAATTCAGTCACAATACACACCAGCTTGCATTGGAATCTTACACCTACAGGAAACACTTTTCATATTGAAATAAGGCACAGAATTGAATCAGCCAGGAATCTCCAGAAAAAAGGGAGCCCTCATGCATGGACAGCTAGGAAAAGAACAGGTGTGATGGATGCATTATATGTAACATAGATAAAGTTGATGGCACCATTGGCATATGATATGATAGACAACCAAGATGGTGGATAGATGACAGACATAAAACTGTAGATATAAGTGATAGAGAGATACCTCTCATCATAACACATCCAGACACTTGCTTTGTGGACTGACTCCTCTGGGTGTGGACATTAGCAAGTCCTCCAGCAGGGCAGAGACTGACAAGCTGGATGGTTAGGTTGGAACTTACATGCCTGCCGTGAGCAACACTTTCTACCTCTGCAAGGAGCTGCAGAGTGTGTTTCTCAGACTGGAGCCTTTCCTCTGCACCAGGGATAATCTCTTATATTTAAAGTCAGCTTATTGTGGGTTGTTGGAAACATATCATTAAGGCTGCAGCTAAGTGAGAGTGTTTCATGAAATGCATGAGCACCACTGCCTAGCCAAATTAATGCACAAACCTTCCATCTGAGGCTGGGAGGTATCATTGAGGGCTGACCCAAAGTCCTGAATTTCTCTTCCTCCTGGGTCAGCTCAATTCCGACATTGACATTGTTTATAGTCTTTTTACTATGATCCTGAACAACTCTTGGTTTTTTCTTCTTCCCGCTTTTCTTCATCTTCGTTCTGTTCTTCTTTTACTTTTTCTCCTTCCTCTCCTTTTTCTTCTCCTCCTTTTCCTCCTCTTCCTTCCTCCCCCACTAGGACAAGAGAGCTGGCTGTTTTGTGGAATCAGAAGAGAGACCCAATCATTCCCAAGATGCCTACAGCCATCAGAGACTGCACACCATTAAATATTCACTTTATTTCCATTGTTCTCCTTCGGTGTATGTGATCTGGCTTGCTTTACTGTTTTGCATGTTGAATGTCGTGGTGTCAGAACATATTTCATCCTCTCTTAATGTACAATTGCTTATGATGATGTTACTGGAAGTCCAAGTTCTTTTTGTCTCAAATGAAGAATTGAACACAACTTGGAAATGCAGCACAGAGAGGAAAAAACAAGATTTGTTAAAAGGGAAGGGAAGGTATTCACCCCACAACAGGAGTTGGCTTGAGTAAGCAGGTGGCTGGAGAGTCTGATCATTTCAGATCCAGGAGCTTTTAATTGCACAGGGGAAGAGAGGTGTTCCCTGAGTGTGTCTTGTTACATTTACTTTACATGAACCCTCTCCCAGGCCTCTCTGTAATAATCATCTGCGTGAGATAAAGTCCCAATGCCTCTCCCTTAAGTGGCTCATGTTGTCCCAAAGGCTACCTTAAGATAAACTTTTCTAGATGTGCAATCGTGCTTCCAATCATGATTGGATATTTTTCAGTTAGGCATGAAAGGCTCATAGGAAACAAACAGTATTCCAGAGAATAGTGGTTCAATGGTTAGGTCCCTTCTATGTCTCACAGTCATGGACGCTACCTTACTGCCTCAATGGTTTCTTTAAAAAAAAAAAAATTCAGAATGTGGGGGGTGTCTGAGCTTGCAAAAGCAGTGATATTTATATGATTCATTCTAAACCAGTGAGCTGTCCATTCGTTTTTTATTCCATTTATCCTTTAGAACCATGTCTGTTCACGTGTCCAGTCATTCATCCACACATTCACACACCCATTTATCCACCATGACCAAAGCAACTTGGAGAGAAAGGGGTTTATTTAGCTTATGCTTCCATATCCATATTACATCACTGAAGGAGATCAGGATAAGAACTCAATGGCAGGAGCCTGAAGGCAGGAGCTAATGCAGAGGCCAAGAAGGAGTGCTACTTACTGGCTTGCTCAGCCTGTTTTAGAACCCAGACCACCAGCCCAGGATGGCACCACCCACAATGAGCTGGGCCTTCCCCTACCAATCACTAATTAAGAAAATGCCCTACAGGCTTGCCTACAACCTGATCCTATAGAGACATTTTCTTAATTGAGTCCTCCTCACCCCATTCATATGACTATCTTCTGTGAGGTGACATAGTTGACATGGAACTATCCAGCACACTCCCTAACTTAATTTTGGTCATGGTATTTCATCACAATAATTGCAACCCGAATTAGGAAAGAAATTGGTACTAGAATTATGGGGCTATTTCTATGGTGGACATGAGCATGTTTTGGGGAGGATTGTGGAAGGACTTTGGAACTTTGGACTAGAAAAGCCACTGAGTGTTAACAGCTCAGTGGGATGTTCTGTGGGAGCTTGGAGGATAAGAATACTGAGAGCAGTGCAGAAGATGGAGGCCTGGCTTGCAAGGATTCAGAGAGAAGATTAAAGATTCTACCGGGGCTGCTTGATATTTTGGATTAAGACTCCATTGTTCTGGTTAGCTGGGGCTGAAGAACCACCTGTGATTAACAAGATACCAGAACTACTGAAGTAAAACCTTTGCTTTGCTGAGACGCTCACTCAAGGCTGGTCAGCCGGAACAGAGAAATTAATGGTGATATAAGAAGATCTCTTAATCACTGAGACGGAGTCTTCTGTGGAAAATGTTCTCAGGGTCAGCACAGAAGCTGTGGTCCAGAGGTGGCTGAGGGTGTACCTTGTGCTGTGAGCTGAACTTGATCATGTGTAAGAGATAACCAGGTAGTGTTGGTTTTGAAGCCATGAAGGGGCCATGGAATGCAGCTGAGGCTTGGCACTGTGAGAGACCAGGGGGCCGTTGATGGAGGTGCAGCCTCAGTAGCAGTCCTGGGGTTAAAGGGGTCATACTGAGAAGTTGAGTCTTGGCACCATGAAGAGAACCCAAGAGAAGCTATTGGTAAAAGTACTCCCTTGAAGCAAGAGACCTTGTCATTTTGGAGATGCCAGTACCATGGGATGACCACAAAGAACAGCATCCGCCATGAAATGGAGTCAGCACTAGCTTAGGGAACAAACTATGTGTGCTGTAGAGGATGGAGCTGAAGAAGTGACACAGGACCTTTGGAGGAGCCCAGAAGATTGTCAATGGATCCCAGACATTGGAGTGATTTACACAGTTGGAGTTTGGTTTTGCCTTGTTCGGACTGTGACTATGTCTTGATTCTTCCTTCTTGAAGTATTTAACTTAATTTTTAGTTTGCAGAACACTTCAGTTGAGAGACTTGGAACTACTGAGAGATTTTGGGTTTTTAAAGAGAATTGTAATGTGTTTAAATTTGCAAAGACTGGACTTTTAAAGTTATTTATATTTTATGTGGTGATGCTAATATTAACATGCCTTCTTGGGGATAAATGAGAAAGAAAATACTCTAACTGGAAAGAGATGCATTTGTGTGTTGTCAAGGGGATCTATTGTGCTGGCTAGTTTCAGGATAACTTGACACAAATTAAAGTCAACTGAGAGGAGGGAACCTCAGTTAAGAAAATGCCTCAATAAGATCAGAGTGTAGGCAGGCCTGTAGGACATTTTCTTACTTGTGTGGTAGTGCCTAGCCTATTGCGGTAGTGCCATCCTTAGGCTGGTGGTCCTGGGTTCCATAAGAAAGTAGGCTGAACAAGCCATGGGGAGAAATCTAGCAACGAGCACTCCTCCATGGCCTCCATACCAGCTTCCACCTCCTAGTCCATTCCCCATTTGAGCTCCTACCCTGACCTCCTTCAGTGATGGACAATGGGTTTGGAAGCATAAACCCATTAAACCCTTTCTTCCCCACTTGCTTTTGGCCATGGTGTTTCAGCACAGCAATAATAACCCCAAGAACTTAGTAAAACTAATAAAAATGCATGATCCCAGGAAGCAGATCTCTTGAGTCTCTTGGTTTTATATTCAATGAGGATGCCATGTTGGACTTCCTGCTTCCCGATAGAACTGAGCTCACAGAGAACTGATGACTGGTCATCCTGGACTGACTGTTTGCAGCCAACTCAAAGGCTTTTTTTTTTTTTAATACATGAGTTACCCTGGAGAGTAAGTTGCAAGTGGGTGAATAACTTCTTGAGCCATTTCTACTCTTTTAGAAAGTCTTCTTCAGTCTCTGACCAACTCTATCTCCCATTTGCAACTGTGCTTTGTCAATGAAGACCTGGCTTACTAACCCTGTGAAAAAGAGAGAATGTAGCCAACAAAACCAAACAAACCAAACAAAACCTTTCAAAAGTTCAAAGTAGGAGGGTACTTTAAGTTCAAAGTAGGAGGATAAATTTAAGTTCAAAGTAGCATAAAACATTTTTGATAATATTTTATGAGAACCTACATCACCGCATTGCCTCTAAAAACTCCAGGAAGTATCTTTCTTTAAAAGAATCAAGAGAGTAAAGAATTTGGGGCTAAGAAGGGAGGCGTTCATTGGGAGCATGTAGGCAGTGGTGTCTTCGGACTAATGTGGTCTGAGACCATTGCAGCACTGGATGAAATGCAGAGCAAGCAATCAAACACTCCCCCACACACCCCCACCCCCGCCTAGGGTGCTCGCAACAGAGAGCACGACATTCCAGAATGTCTCGTTTGTCCTTGGAAACCTTATAAGGGTCTCTTCTTGCTTGTCAGAGAGAAATTTCACCAATAAAAGAACCTACTTTAAAAATAAATCTGAATTGAGAAGACGGGAGAGGTCCCAGAGAGTTATATATTCAACTTCTGATGTCAACTCGAGAGAGCCCAGTCAGCCCCTCTCCATAGCTGGGGCAACCTTGGCTGCTTTCTGAGTTTCTACATCCTATGCTAAGAGTGGCTATTATAGATTCCTTTCAGGTACTGTGATAAATAATCTGGCAAAAGGCAACTTATGGGATGAAGAAGGTTATTTTGTTTTACAAATTCAGGGTACACCCCATCATTGTGGGGAAATCGAGGCAGGGACTTCAAACAGTCACATCAATGTCCCCAGCCAAAAGCGGGAAGAAATGAATGCACAGAGGCTCACTTGCTTGCTGTTTACTGAGCTCACGTTCTCTGTTCTTGTATAGTTCAGGATCCCCTGCCTAGAAAATGGTGCCAACCACAGTGGTCTGGGTCTTGGCACTTGACTAAGACAGTCCTTCAAAGACCTGCCCACTGTAAACAATCACCCTTTAAAGGAGACTCTCTTCCCAGCAGATTCTAAGTTATGTCAACTTGACAATCAAAGCTAACCGTTCCTGAGGGAATGAATCAAGGCACTCTTCTCACAGCTGCATGTGTGGAGAGACTGCACGAGCCCCTCTGAGGAAGTCTTCATAGAACAGGAGGGAAGAGGGAAGAACCTGATGAGCCCTGGCGAGTGGGAACATCACCAGAATCCTATCAACAGTCCTTTCTATGGCTTACCTTTTAGCTCACCAAATCCTCAGGTGTCCCAGAAAAAAAAAAAAAAAAAAAAAAAAAACTCCATCATGTTTCATGAAGCAATAATCTGCTCATCCTTTAGCAAAGATATCCATCTGTCCATCTGTCCTCCTGTCTTAAAATCAGCATACTCAGGCTTTCATTTTTATTCCAGGTGCCTTTTATGTCTCGACTACATTTTGTAATTTAAATACAAAATACTATGTCACCTTAAGACCTCACAAAACACGTGAAAGTAGGCACCTTAGTTTTTCCTGTTGCTGGGATAAGGAGCCACCATCCAGGCAACTGATAAAGGGTTTACTGGGGGCTGGAAGTCCAGATGGTTAGGAGCCATCACTACCGTGGTAGGCAGTGTGGCGGCAGGCAGGCAGGCACCACACTGGCACAGCAGCTCAGGCAGAGGCAGAGAGGCACACTGGGAAACAGAGCAAGTCTTTTGAAACCTCAACAATTGTTCCCACTGACACGCCTCCTCCAGCAAGGCCGCACCTGCACCTCTTCATCCTTCCCACAGCATCTCATTAAAATCACTACAGCAGTTTCCCTACTGGATATCTATAAACATGAAGAGTCTGAAATGGCTGACCCACTAACTTTTGGCCCCATCAGAAATCATGTAATGTATTTTATTTTCCTACTTATTATATCTTTCCTTTATTGCAATACCAAGTTGAGGAGAGCAGAGACTGCTCAACTTGTTGACCTTGCGCCTCTGTTACTCTGCAAATACTACAGAAATACTTGTAAGATGAATATCGAATAAATGAGTTCAGAAAATGAGCATTTTTATGACTTGGCTAAACATGTGTTCACAGTCTTAAGACATGCCTCCCTGCTTTTACTATTTATCTTGTCAGATCTGACATTTCTAGTGTAATCTATGCCCTACTTGGGCCATCACTTGGTGAATATGTAATTTGCATCAAACTGTACTTTAACACTACGCATAATAAAAAGAGCTCTTTTCTGCATGTTCACGGATGTTGACCGTGTCTGGGGTTTGCCTGGTCAAGTTTGAGAAGACTACATTTGATGCAGCACAGGACTCTAATAGTCTGTGTCACAGGCAAGACAGGGAAGATCAAATCAAATCAATGGAGAAAACTGACCAAGTGCAAAGTCAAAGCTAGCATTGGTAAGGATTGGTGAGATCATTCTGGAAAAAAATGAGAATACAAAAGCCCCAAGGAGTAGTAAGGACACACTAAGTGCAGGGTGTGGTGGACGCTTAGCATCACAAGCCAGCATGATTCCACAGACTGAAATCTTAGTAGGCAGTTTTACAGCAATGGTAACTTTGCAAAATTAACCTAAGAAGAAATGAAGGTCAAACCAAACCACTGATGACTAAAACCACTAAATATGAACTCATTCTAAGCTGGAGAGAGATTGGCAGAAGTTCTTAGCTCATTTTACCGCAACAAAAAACTTGACAACAAATTATAAAAAACCCAATCTCAAAAAACACTGAGCAGGCAACAGGATTCAGCACCCTCTGTTTACGAAAACTGGAAGCAAACGGAAAACAGATGGGGATTCTTTAATCTGATTTTTAAAAGAGCCCAAACAAAGATAAGCATGCAAGAAATAAACACAAAACTCCATGATTTCTCACTACGGATAAAGCTGAAGGAGTGCGTAGAGGCTTTGCTAGCTCAGGAGTCTACAGAATGACTTGGCCTTTAGCAGGACAAGCAAGCCTGATGCTTCATCAGGCTCAAAGCCTCTGCATGGGTTACAACAATCAAGAGAACACGGACTTCAATCCCAGCAAAGTCAGCCTCTTGTGCTGGCAGGAGACAGCATGTGGAAAAGCAAAGCAAAACAAGGACCGGAGAGATGGCTCAGTGCTTAGAAGAGCATGTGACTCTTGCACAGGACAGGAGTTTAGTTTCCAGCCCCTTGTCAGGGAGCTCACAATGGCCTCTAACTCCAGTTCCCCTTCTGGCCTCCAAAGGTACCTACACATATACAGGAGAGGGTTGGAGGGTGGGGGAGAGGGAGAGGAGAAGGGAGAGACAGAGAGAAACAAAGAGACACAGAAACACAAGGAGACACAGAGAGATAGACATACACAGAGAGACAGAGACAGAGAGAGACACACAGAGAGAGAGGCCAAGAAATGTACAGATAAATAAAAATAGACAAAATAACAATTCTCACATAATTTTCAAATAAACATGGTTTTATTAAATGAACATTTAACAATTTAAACCATAAGTTAATGAGGGAACTATTTAAGATGTTTCAATCAGATCAAAGAATTCCATACACAGACCCCCACACACAGAAAATCAGAACTTGGGAGACAGAGGCATGTAGATCTTGGTGAGTTCAAGGCTACCCTGCTCTATACAAAACAGTTCTAGACCACCCAGATCTACATAGTGAAGCCCTGACTCAAAACAAATAAATAATTCATCTGTTTAATTAATTCATTAATTATAATTAAAAGCAAGATGATTTTATATTCCCAGGGCAACAGTCAAGGGCACACCTCCAGAAAACAATGTATTTAACTGTTTGGAGGACAAGACTCGGCTGCTTTAAAGTCAGTTTTCTTTTGGAGTGTTAAGGCAAGAAGAGCAGATCCCTGCACACAGGCAACCTGGGCAGAGTCCCCACTTACCCCCTGCACATAGGCAACCTGGGCAGGGTCCCCACTTACCCCCTGCACATAGGCAACCTGGGCAGGGTCCCCACTTACCCCCTGCACACAGGCTCCCTGGGTAGGGCATCCAGTCACCTAGCTGCCCATTTCAAAGTCCTTCCATTTTTTTTCTTGAAAGTCTGAACTTCATCTCAATGTTAACTGTCTGTAAATATTTGATTTGAGTGAACTTTTCCACATTTGATATTTCTGATTGTCTATGTACAGAGTTCTCAATAATTCCTTATTTCAATTTTCAATTAGAAATCACTGAAGTGGTATACCACTCACAAACAAGCCCACAGGGTGGTAGCTAACACTTGTAGTGGCCCACAACCTGCTTTACCCCAACTTCTAGTAAAATGGCTGCAGGGAAATGTACAAGGGAAGGGTGGCCTTAGCTACTGTTGTGTAGCTGTTTCCTAAGAATGGGAACCTTCCTTCCTAGGGAGGAAAGAGATTCCTAAGACCCAGGAAATACACAACACCCAGGAAGTTCCTGAAACTTAGGGTGATCTAAAAGCTCATCAAGTTCCAGATTTACGGGACCCCCCTCCCAAAGGATATATATATATATATATATATATATATATATATATATATATACAGTTGCTGAAGAGAGAAGATTCATACTAGAGCTGCCTGGAAGTTAGGCAGGGAGCTCCTGAGAGATACAGCTTTTGAGAGTCATCATCTATGCTTTTGATGACATAACTTCCTTTGGGCCACCCATGCTCCTGTAGTAACTAGCCACAATAAAATTACATATTTGCCATGCTAGACATGGGTAAGATATTTCTCTCATTTTGGGATAAATAGATACTTGTCTAAATCTACCTGTGTCTTAGTCAGAATTTCTATTCATGCACAAAACATCATCACCAAGAAGCAAGTTGTGGAAGAAAGGGTTTATTCAGCTTACACTTCCACATTGCTGTTCATCACCAAAGGAGGTCAGGACAGAAACTCACACAGGGTAGAAACTTGGAGGCAGGTGCTGATGCAGAGGCCATGGAGGGGTTCTGCTTACTGGCTTCCTTCCCCTGGCTTGCTCAGCTTGCTTTCTTATAGAACCCAAGACCCACACCCACAATGAGCCCTTCCACCCTTGATCACTAATTGAGAAAATGCCTTACATCTGGATCTCATAGAGGCACTTCCTCAAGGGAGGCTCCTTTCTCTGTGATAACTCCAATTTGTGTCAAGTTGACACACAAAGCCAGCCAGTACAACCTGAAAACATAAATTGCCCAAACAATATGAATCTATAGCCTTACCCACAATCCATTTCCTTGTTGCCTGTTTGAACCCAAATGTCCCGGCTGCTAGGGTGTCGCATATCTAGGTGCCTGACAGTTTATGGAAGGCAAATGTTTCTTTAGCGATCTCCTAATATCCTTAGCTGTGAAGTTTGCCTAGTTTCCTAGGATAGGTGGTTTATTCAAAGCCCTGGGGATATGGATACATGGCTTGACAAGCATGAGATTGGAAGGCAATGAGCTGTCCCACTGAGGAAAGAAGTGTCAGAGAGCCAAGGGCACTCTCTGAGGAAATTGGAATCAGAGGCCACAGAAGCAACACACAAGAAAACAGAGACCCTCAGGAAAGAGGACACGACTCCTCTCTGTCGCCGTTCTTGGCTGCACTGACAATTGCCAGGGTAAGTCAAGGCATCATTTTAAAGGCTGAGGACAAGAGGAGAGCTCTGAGGCTGGAACTCACCTATGATGCTTGTTGTAGGCCAATGGCCTTGTGCAGGCTGGGCAGCACCTCTGCCAGCTCTTTCTCCTCGCCAAGGATGCTGCAGGCGGCAGAGAAAAGGCCTCTTGTAATAAAACCAGCCTCTGTGAGCCATTCAGAGATTCATGATAGGGATCACTGCCCAAATTAATTTGCTAGCAAATAAAGCATGGGATGCCAACATCAACAAGAGAGGCTGCCAGGCAATAGGTCAGAGAGAAGCACAAGTTGTGTTTCCCTCTGTGCTTGCGGCTGCAACTGCCTTAGAAGCCTGGGTCTTCTTTAAACCACGATGACTTGATTTTGCCCGTGATATTTCTTTTGGGGGATTTCAAAGTATAATTTAAATTTTTGGTTTAAGTTTTTATTTTTAAATGCTAAACAAATTTTCATGTTTACAGGGTGGATATTCTTATATACCACAGAATGAATGATTATGTCCGGTAGTTTCTATATTCTTTATTTCATTCACATAGTTACCACTTAAAAAAATAACTTTCTAAGTTAATATTGAAAGTAATTGGTTTCATTATGGTGTTTTCTTTTCCGTTTTTAGGTTATCAGTGTGGTGTGTGTCTGTGTCTGTGTGTCTGTGTCTGTGTGTGCATGTGTGTGTGTGATGGAGAGGGATACATGTGTATTGCTGTGTGTGCATGTGTGTGCCTGCATGTGTGTGTGCATGTGTGCTTGTGTGTGTATGTGTGCATGTGCATGTGTGTTTGTATGTGTGTGTGCGTGCATGTGTGCATGTGTGTGTGTCCACATGTGTGCATGTGTGTGCGCCCATGTGTGTGTGCATGTGTACTTGGTACTCATGTGTGTGTGTGTGCATGCATGTGTGTGTGTGCATATACCCATATGTGGTCAGAGGACAACTTTGTGGAGTTGGTTCCTTCATTCTCTGCCCCGAACTTTGTCTCTGTAACTCCTTCTAACAGTCCCTGAGGGCATCTGCACATATGGCATACAGACGCACATATACACAAGTAAAAATAAAATTAATCTTTAAAAAATAAATTAAAAATATTAACATTCTATTTCTAATATCCAGAGACTGCCCCACTTGGGGATCCATCCCATAAACAACCACCAAATGCAGACACTATGGCAGATGCCAACAAGAGCCTGATGACAGGAGCCTGATATAGCTGTCTCCTGAGGGCCTTTGCCAGTGCCTGGCAAATACAGAAGTCGATGCTCACAATCATCCATTGGACGGAGCACAAGGTCCCCAAAGAAGGAGCTAGAGAAAGTACACAGGGAGCTGAAGGGATCTGAAGCCCCATAGGAGGAACATCACTATGTACCCTCAGTATACTATGTACCTATCAGTACCCTCAGAGCTCCTTGGAACTAAACCACCAATCAAAGAAAACACATGGTGGGACATGTGGATCTAGCTGTATATGTAGCAGAGGATGGCCTAGTTGGTCATCAATGGGAAGAGAGGCCCTAGGTCCTGTGAAGGTTCTATGCCCCAGTATAGGGGAATGACAGGACTGGGAATGGGAGTGGGTGGGTTGGGGAGCAGGGGGAGGAAGGAGGGGATAGGAGATTTTCGGAGGGGAAAGTAGGAAAGGGGATAACATTTGAAATGTAAATAAAGAAAATATCTAATAAAAAAACCCAGAAGTTTGCTAAATTTTAAACACAAATTCTAATCATAAATAGAATAAGAAGTTTACAACAGAGATGTTTGCCTGTGTTCCCATTAAGACTAGTTATCTAGCTAGACATTCATATCTATCACTAGCTCCACAGGTTCCTAGAGAGTCTAAAACCATAACTGTTATGACTAAGTTGACATTGAAGTTTTGTATAGATAAACCCAGTCAACATTTTATCTTCTGCCCTTGCACCTACAATAAATTGTTAGCTCCCTTTTACGACCTTTGGTTAACTGTAATTGTTTGAGCTCTGAGGAACGTATCCCGAAGTTGTAGCCGCCTGCTTTCTACCTCAGAAGCAATTAACTCATGACACGTGGAGACTGGCAGAGTTCTCACTGCAGATTTCATATCAGAAAGGGCTTTAAGAAAAGTCCTATTATAAAGGGCTTAATAAGTACTAGTACAATTTTAGGAATTCTTACAGTATCATCATTACAAATTAAGAACTCATCTATTTGTCTATATAGCATCACTACAAGACAATACATCTTTGCTGATCTGCACAAATCTGCCCAATAGGGTGGGATAGTACCCAGGATTACATAATATTAAACTTATAAGGACAAGAAAGGCATATTAGCTTCAAGAAGCAATCCTGAGACCAAATCTCTTTGGGAGCTTGCCTCATAGAGCTCACCCATCGAAGACCATGCAGAAGCAGTGGGTCACCTCCAGGAAGGTGACCTGCTATCCTTAGCCTATCCTAGATGGCTCCTAACAGTAGTTTTTCAGTGTTTTTCTGTCTTTAAAAATCTATTGTAATATGCATTCTGGACTGTTCTGTGTGGGGCAGGAGAGTGACCAGGAGTGGCAGGTGTGAGTAGCTGATTGGGGGTAGGGCAGGGGAGTTACCAGGAGTGGCAGGTGTGAGTTCTTGGTCTCAGATATTTGTTTTTAGTCCTTTTGATAGGGGAGGAACAAGAAAAATAGCCAATGATAGGGAAGCATTTGGCAGTGTTTTATTTCTGGGAAGGATCCAGACAGAAAGGGGTCAGTTGTGGCACACACGTAGTGTGGAGATGGGAGTCACTGGGAAAAGTGACTGACTTTGAGTGAACTCCTTAGACACACAGTACCTGGTCGGTCTCTGCCTGCCAAAATCTGTGCCCTGAGCCTTTCCCTGTCATCTCCACTGCACATGCGTCTTACCTGCATAGACAATAAGCCAACCTTTGCCCAGAGCAAAATGACATTCTTCTGAGCATCTTAGCTCATTCTCGGTGATGCCAAGCGGTGTCTGGAAGTGTGGCAGGTGACTGGGGACAAGATCAATCATTCCAGAGGCAGCCAGGAGCGCCTAAGATAAAGAATGCAATTAAAAACCAATCCCAGGATGAACTCAGACACAGCCTGTCTCCTATTGATGGGCAGCTTCTAGCATCAGTGTTTCTGCATGCAAGGGGTCAAACCACGATGTCCATCAGTTAAGTTTAGAGATGAATATGGCTTCCTGTGTGACCAGCTTCCCATAGAGTAAACAAGAGAATAATGCTGTTTGTAAACAACAACAACAAAATGTATTTGAAGCATCGGCTTACAAAGGACAGAGATAAAAGCACTTGGAGCTCCTTTGCACTTTTGCCAGGTGGCAGAGCAGGGTGTCCTTTCCACTGAGGTCGGTGGCTGCTTCCCGTGACTTCACGGGGAGGCAGAGTGATGGCTTCGGTCATGCTGACGAGGGAGAGACCATGGGTGGTACTTTTGATGTCCAACCTCAAATTATTCAATCAGGCTACTTTCTAGTGATGGCAAATTCTATGCATCCTCTGCCCATGCCCGAGAGGTGATTAACAGTGTTGTGAGCAGCAAGCATTGAACCACATGATGTACCTGGTTCCTAATGCTCCCTGCAGGTCTCGTGCTGAAGGCATGGTTCCCAGCTTATGAGTGGGCTGGAAAATGGGAGGATCCTCTGCAGGGACCGCCTGGGAGGAAGTTACGTCACCGAGGGCGTGCACTAGGAGGGGATTTCAGTAGAACCGGCATCTCCGGCTGGGCATTCCTACCACAAGGCGCTACATGAATCACCACAGGCCCAAAGCCTCTGAGTTACATGATCATGAGTGGAAACTACTCAAAATAAGCCTGTGGGTTTTTTTTTTTTTTTTTTAGGTTGATTATGTCAAGACACAGGAAGAGAGACCTACTATGGGGAGTTGCATCTAGTCATGTGGTGGTCCATGCCGAACAAACATGCTGACTTCTCAAGAAAAAGACCTCCTGAGACCTCCTGTGCACATGCTGAGCTGAGACCCTGTGCACAAGCTGAGCTGTATTTTCGGTCTGGCAGCTTTCAGACCTGAACTGCATTTTCTTCCTTCCTGTGTCTCAAGTCTTCTGTCTTGTTGCTATGGTTTGCATCTGAAGTATGCTACCACGGGCTCCCGATTTGAATGTTTGGTTTCTGGCTTCTAATGCTATTTTGAAGGCTATGAAACATTCAAGGAGTGGGGCCCAGCTGCTGGAAGGAGGTCACAAGGGCTGGACCTTCAAAGGTGATTATTCCCTGCCTGACCCACACCTCCAATACGAAGCCAGCTTCATTTTGCTTTCTGGGGGTTACAATGTAAAGAGCTGCTACCTCATGTTCCTGCCACTGTGGACAGGGCTAAGGTTCCATTTGCCACCTGGTCCCTCCCAGGAGAGATTGCACTCTCCAAAACCAGGAGACACGAGCAGTCTTTCCTGCTGGAATGTGTTTTGATTTCTTTGATTTAGAGCAACAAGAAAAGTAACAAATGTGCTCACACTGTCATCTTAGACTTGTTAACCTTTTACATGATGTGAGCCAGTTCCATATGTACACACACACACACACACACACACACACCTCCTTTTTCTGGATAACTCTGATCAATAAAATTCCACTCAATATTACAAAATTTGAATGAAATCCCACCAACTAAATAGAATGTTCTCCTGGACTCATAAGTTGAATCTTGAGTACCGTGTGTAATCATGCTTTGCCCTGTGTGGACAGTTGTGCTCTGCTTCCTATAGATGCAGTGACTCATCCCTGGAAGGACTGAGATAGATAGATGCTCAAAACAGACAATGAGTTCAAAGCTGACCTCTACCTCTTGGTAGAGGCAGTCAGGTGAGTTTCACTGGCCTTTAGATCATTGTGCTAAGCCTCAGTTTCTTCATCTATGAAGTCACAATAATAATAATAATATCTACCTCACATGATTGATGCAGCAAAGTGCTTTTCTGTGCATCTAGTACTTAGTAAGTCTTTACCCAAAGGCAGGCATTGTATGGGATCTTAAGGAAAGTGGGGGAAATCTGTGTGCTAGAACATGGAAGAGTTGAAATCCTTATGGGACAACTTTAATAACTGCCACAGCTTTGTTATCTATACTGTAGGATATGGTATATATACATACATACATATATATATGTATGTATGTATATATATATACACACACACATACACACACATATAATTGCTCAGGGCAAACGGTTTATTCAACATTGGAAAATGCTTCCTTCTCCCAAGCATCTTATTCACCTTGTGTAGCAGAGAGGATGAGTTCCACTGCTCCAGTAGCTGCCGAGCTGAGCCATGAACTCATCAGCAGGCCAGCAGATAAACAGTGCTTCACATCTTGGATAGATACCGGGGAACTCACCTTTGGTAATGATGAGGAAGAGTTAAAATGCAAATGTACAATTATTGACTAGCTTTCTGAGGTCATGCCTGGCGTATTTCATTCTGAACTTCTTGCTTGGTGCCTTTCAAATCTCTCTTGCTAAATTTGGCTCCTCGAAAATTATTCCTCCAAGGCAGAAAATTGGCAGTCATTTGAGTTTCATTGGCCTTTAGATCACTGTGTTTTTTAACTTGTAATTTTCCATGGCTCTCCATTCTCCATCGAATTTCTATTGTGTACCACATTACCCATGGGGTGGCAACATTGATCTTGACCCATGGTCCACATTCCCTTGTCAAGAATTGTTCCATTAGATAGGATTCTTTCGGGAATGAGTAGACTATCTCTATCAATTGAAGGATGCTATGTGTAGACAATAAATGACTATTATTAACAATGTTAAAAGCGATGCATAGACGCCATGCTTCTCAGCTGCACTGAAAGTTAACTTTTTATTTCTAACAACTTACATGGAGCATGGGTAAGTAGTCTGCGAGGAAGTTCTCATCACGGCCAATTGCAAGAGGGAAGTACACAACACAAGGGAGAGAGCGAGGAGTCACGCCTTACAGGCAAAGATGGAAAATAAGAACTAAAGGTTAGACCGCTGTGCCATAAGTTGTTTGGATGCATTTCAGATGTCTGAGTGGAGGTGTTAAAACAGAAGTTGGAAACAGAAATCTAAAGTTTAGAGAGAGGTTGAGGATGGACACGGACACTGGAGACTCATCAGCATATGTAATAACTAAACACAAGCAACAGAGAGTGTTTCCTAGGGAACAGCTGAGGGAGAGGAGTGGGTCAAGAACTGTATTGATTTGAGGAGATGCAACCTAGGGATCGCTGAGAAATGCCTCGGGGGAAGGGGGTTGATGTGGTTGAAACTCAACAAATAAGAAAGGACAAAAGAATGGCTGATGCACTCCAAAGACCTCCAGAAGGCTAGAAGAGAGATGCCAAAACCACCGAGGACCTAGGGAACCATCGTGAAAATGGCTTCCACTTAGAGTCGAATAAAAAAAGATGAGAATAACTATCTGTGAAAGATATAAGAATTTTGCTCAGAGCACAAAAATTTGAGTTTCATTTTGGTCAGATGGGAGTTACATAGGTGATCGTCACCATAAATAAATAAATAAATAAATAAATTAATTAATTAATTAAAAGTTTCTAAGATCCCGAATGAGGTAGGTCAAAGAGAATGCCAGGTGAGAAAGTGAGTGAATGCATGTAGTTCTGCGATAGCTGTGATCTAATACATGGAGAACAAACAGCCAGAGCAGCAACTTGTGGTGATAGCCACCTAGACTCCATGGAGATACAGTTTAAAGAAAGCCAATGCCCGTAGAAGCAGGACTTGTCTCTCCTTCCTGGTCAGCTAAGATGAGATTTCCCCATGGATTGCATTCTCTTAAATCATGACCCTCAAATAAGCTTTTCATCCATTAATTGCTTCTGTTTACAGCAACAAATAACTAAAATAATTTTAAAATTCAGTACCAGGAGAGAAGTTGTTGGTATGAATTTGACTGTGTAGTTCATAGGAGTTAGGAACTGATTTACAAAAGGAATGAGGGAAGTTTGAGATTACAGACTGGAGAAGTTCTTGAATGCTGTACCTTGGTAATAAACAACATTTGTGTGTTAATGAGAAAAGACACAATGGTGGCAGTTTACTTGCCCCCTACAGTAGAGAACAATCAATATTTTATTCAAACCAACTATCAGGCAATCATTATATCCACAAAGGTCAAAATCAAGAAGCAATTTCCAATAAAGTCTATCAAACAAAGTCAATAATTTTTAATAAATTATTAATATAAGTGATGAAGGCAGTAAATGAATTATGAATTATAGTTTATATATATATATATATACACACACAGGGGAACATTGTCATTGCCATTTAAAAGTCAGATCTTTAAAGTGAGGGATATAAATTTGTGAAGTGGAAGATTCATATATTCTAAAAGGGATAGTGGCTTTATAACAATACAGAATAAGGAAACAAGAAAGTGTGCTGATACATTAAAAAAAATCAGCGTATCCTGAACAGAGGGTATATACTTGGGATAGAGGAGCATTGAATGGTGGTCTTGACTTACACCCAATGGGCTGTAAGATACCACCTATCAGAGACCCTGGATTCTTGGCCAATGCAATGACTTATTTTGCCCAAATCGGTGGATTCATGAATCACTTAATCTAAGACTATTCCATTTTGTTTTGCAGAGAAAACTTGGAAATCAAGAATGTCGTGGAATGATGAGGAGGCTCTTCAGGCCAGGAACTGAAGCCCAGCCCTATACTCGTCTGCCCAGTTTGTGCTGCGGCACCTCCCAGGGAAGCCCATTTTGTTACTTCTCATTTGTTTCCATATTTAGTGAACACATTCCTAAGTGCAAAGCTGTCATGATACAGAGCTCTTACAGTGCCTCATTGTGCGAACGTCTTTCATGTGTGCTAGGCACGCTCAGAGATTAATGACCTGCATCTGATTTGCATCATCTCATTTAAACAAAGGCGATATTGGCCATACTGCCTTCTGAGACAGACTTTGAAAAATTGCACTTTCTTTTTTCAGCTATGTAGTAACAACCGGTTTCTTCTTGGTTTCCAGAAATGGTTCTGCTCTCAGTGTTTTTACAAAAACAAGACGCTGAGTGGGTAGATGGTGGGTGGGGAGGGCTTCTCGGACTAAGAAGGTTGAGACCTGAGATGCACTTCAGGATGACTGGCGAATCTCCCCCTGAGTCTTCCTCAGGTGCTGGCTCTGCTCTTTGCTGAATCCTTACCACAAGGACAGGGAACCCTTCAACTTCTTAGTGCTCTGGAAACCTCCATAAAGCCAGTGTTCCCCATGCATCTGCCAACATCATGGTCTATGGAAAAATAACTCTAGGACTGATTCTCAGACTTGCGGGATCGTGCCCAACAGGATTGCGACCCAGCACGTGAGACGCTCCAGAAGGAGGCGCTCTGGAGGGAGGCGCTCCAGAAAGAGGCGCTCCAGAAGGAGGCGCTCTGGAGGGAGGCGCTCCAGAAAGAGGCGCTCCGGAGGGAGGCGCTCTGGAAGGAGTTGCTCCATGATCCTCCTTTTCTTGTTTAGTGTAAAGCGGAGAATAATGACTCCACCCAGTGGCGTTTGACACCTAGGCTTCCTAGAGGAAACTAAAATTTGCTGGGGGCCAACCCCATTGTGTCTTCTTTCTTGTTCAGTTCTCCTTGGGGGCAGTAAGAGGGGGAAGAGCGTCAATGGAGTTAAGACTTAGTCTTAAGATAAATTTAGGGTTGCTGTTTTCCCACCTCAGTTCTAAGTCACTTGGCTACAGAGGCTGACCTGCCTTCTGAGTCCCTCTGAGAAACTGTTTAGCACCTCATCCTAAAACAGCTCCAGAAGCAATGTGTACAAAGCTGTACAATGGAGCCCTTTAATGCTCAGTGCCCTGAGCCAGCGGGGAGTGGCTTGTGAAAGAGAGCAGGTGGAATTCTTGCATCTACTCAGCTAAGGGGGCTCCAAGCTGGCTGTGATTCCCGAGCTTAGGCATCCACAGGGAAGCATGCAGCTATTAGCATGCTGGCACTGTGCACAATGGGTGGGGAAAAATGAATGTCAGCAGTGTGCTTGTTGGGTATTGTGTGTGCTGGGTGAGTTCTGGACTCTGTGCATCTCACACCATGTGAACTCACACACTGCTAACCTTCATGCACACCCATGTGAACTCACACTGTACCCTCCATGGCACACCCATGTGAACTCACATTGTTACCCTCCATGGCACACCCATGTGAACTCACACAGCTACCCTCCCTGGCACACCCATGTGAACTCACACTGCTACCCTCCACATTTTCACTCTTATTTGCAATACAAATCCAGTGGTTTAGACAGAAGTGTTACCTTGACTTTGAGTTCTAAGAACTCACTCGTGGTTACAGTGGGCTTAGCGGGTTGGTTGCTGCTGCTGATCAGCCTGGTTCCTAATTGAGTCGGTTCTATTTGTGGCTTACTAATTCATGCTTACATGGGCTTTGGTTTGGCGACTGGGCTATACTGAAGTGTCCTCTGACTGTGGGGTCTGGATGTACCACTGCCTCCATCCCTTACCCTGTCCCTTTCTGGTCTCTTGTTTACACTGCTCAGTTGTGACACTAGCCCTGTGACCCCCTACTGCCATCAGCAGCCTGGGCTTTGGCCAACTACAAATGAGTGAAACATACACCTTCCACATACAGATATTGCTGCCCCATGCTCTATGTGAAAACACCTTTCACTGTCTCCTTAAAAGTACTCTTAGCTGCCTCTGGCTTCTTCTGATATGAAGGCATACCTCTTCAAGCCTGGTTAGTTTGTGCTGAGAGAGGCGAGTATCTACCTGAGGCTAGTTCTAACAACACCATACCTTGCGCTACTAGAAGGAGCCCAGTTCCAAGGACATGCATCAGTTCTCAGTTACCCTATACCCATTAGCCAGAGGACTCATTTTATTAATTTAAAAACATTACATTGATTTATTTAATTTGTGGGAGCCCACCACAGCTCACGAATAGAGGAAAACATGTGGGAGTCAGTTTTCTCCTTCCACCTTAGGGGTTCTAGGGTTCGAATTCAGGTTGCCAAGCTTGTCTGTGAAGGCCTTACTTCCTTATCTGACTCACTAGGCCTGCTCAGGGGACTTTGGCAAGAACAGCGTATGCACCCTCAGCTGGGCAGGGGTCTCCTCATGCCCAGGCGCCACCTTAGCCATCCTCCTGTGGCACTGAGTGGTCAGAGCTGAGCATAATGTGTATCCAGCTGTCCTCACGCTCAAACATGCCTGTGTCTTCGACATCAGCTTGGCTCCATTGTTTAGCATCTTATCTTTGTAAGGACATCTTTTTCCTAGAAGTAGATTTCTTGGGACACTGTGCCAAACCTCCAGGTTTTGTACAAGTCACTTGTCACTTGGATTTATTTCTAGCTATGCGGTCTTGGATTTCCACATCATGTTGTAGCCTCACCACTAGGCTCCCAGGACAGTTGAGTGAAGTTCCTCATCAGAGATCCCCAGGGGTCTATGATTATAGCAGTGATTCAGGTCAAAGTCAGGAAGGCTCTGCTACCAGCAGCATTAGCTTGGCACGAGTTTCTATGTGAATATCAATATGCATAAAGTCACAGACAGTAAAGAGTTTGCCAAAGACGCACCCATGTAACCACAAAGTAGAAAAGAACAGAGGAGACCAAACCTCTGGGGCTATGGATAAGGCTCGGAAATTAAGAACACTTTCTGTTCTTCCAGAGGACCAGAGTTCAGATTCTGGCACCCACATTAGACAACTCTCAACTGTCTGTACCTCCTGAGAGAAACTGAGTCTTGAGGACTCTCCTACACTGGTTACATGAGGTAATCCACAGGTGGTCTCAGGACTGGACAAAGCATCAGGTGCTTTGGCGAGAGGGCCACACCTGGTGACCCTCAGCTGATTTGGCAATGGTGTGCCTACAAAGATGAGTTGGGGAGCTTCCATCCCCTCTCTCTGCATGTGCATGGCATCTGGTGTCCCTACCCAGTTCCTGCTGGTCTACTGTAGCTGCACTCCCAGCCTATGGGAAGAGACATGGGTTTCAGATGGAGGCAGGACAGCCTTCCAGGTGAACCAAGTCTGTAAGCGGCTGGCTTATGACATCTAATGTAACCTCATTGTCGTACACCAGCTCTGGGCAGTCAATGCTGGGATATTTGCCGTTCTTCTGAGGAACTTAAGCACTTAATAAGACGATGTACAGAGAACACTTAGCACATAGTATGGCCACAAGTCAGAGAAGTAGCTCCTCTCCCCACCCCTTATCCTAGGTCTCTTGTGAGCTCACAATTCTTGTGGAACAATGAGACCTTTAATTCAATGGAGAGAGTTGGTTGCAACCAACTCAGACTTCTACTGGGAGGGAAGACCTACTCAGCCACTAGGGGTCGCCAATTGCATGGAAAAGGGGGGCTTGTGCTGTCCTGGAAGGAAAGCAAGGTAACTCTTTTACTTTCTTAAAATTTGGGACCCAAGTGCAGCCTCGGTGCTTGCTGAAGATTCAGGGACTTAGAAAGTCAGGACAGGGGTCACACGACATGCAGAAAGTGCCCTCAATCCCTCCCCAGGGACTATCTATCCTGCACACTCACCTTGCCTATGCAATTCAACACCTTTTACTTTCTTTTCTTTCTCCTGGACCTGTCGTTATTCCGAAGTCCCTTCAAGACAGACAGTCTGCCTAGCATACAGAAGAAGAGATCTGTGGGGAAAGAAGGGTCCTTACTTTAAAGTGTTTCAGATTTTTCTTTTCTGCATGTGTATATGTGTGTTCACATGTATAGAAATGAACATGTGTGTCACAAAGTCCACAGATGGCATGAGGTTTTCTTCAATTGCTTTCTCCCATATACACTGGGGTAGGGTCTCTCCCTAAACCTGGAGTCTTTTGAATTTTTCATTGCTACCCAAGCTCAGTTGTGCGATCACAAGAGACCAGGGAGTAGGAGAGAGAGCTGCTTCTCTGAGTTGTGGCCATACTATGTGCTAAGAATTCTCTATAGATCATCTCATTAAGTGCTTACGTTTTGCAAAAGAATGGCAAATATCCCAGCATTGACTGCCCAGACGACAATGAAGTTATATTAGATGTCATAAGCCAGCCGCTTACAGACTTGGTTCACCTGGAAGTCTGTCCTGCATCCATCTGAAGCCCATGCCTCTTCCCATAGGCTGGAAAGGCAGCTAGACAAGCAGGACCTGGGTGGGAGGCCTTGATGCCATGCACACACAGAGAAGAGGGGACAGAAACTCAAAAACTCCCTTTCTGGACACCTGAACTCAGGTCGTCATGCCTGTGCAGCAAGTATATCAGCCACTGAGTCATCCCCCTCCTCCCTCCTCCCTCCTCCCTCCTCCTTCCTCCCTTTCCCCATTTCAAAGGTTTTGAACCAACCAGATCAGATCTTTGGTTTGGAGTTTTACACTCAGCTCATGAGCAGACACACAGTTATATTTGGGGATCGCTGGGGTCGGTAGGAATTCTCTGATCAGAATTAGCCCACCATTGCATTTGAAGGTGACTAGACTTAGGGATACATACCTGTAATGGGTAGCCCACAATGCACAGTGGGAGAGAAGCTGAAAGACAGCGAAGTGACCTGCTTTGTCTGAAATAGAGTATGGCTAAAGGTGGGAAGACTGTTCCCCAGAAGGGAAACTGCACACTGTCCTTAATGGTCTGTTTGGGGATCTGTACATCAGAATGGACACATTTCCTTAGTGGGCATGGGAATTCCTGTGAGAAAAGTCTCCCCAGGGAACCTTACAGAAGATGGGTGCTTTATGTCATTTACAATTATGTCAGATGTGTTGGCTCTCTTACACACTGATAAAGCCTCTTTTGAGATGCCAGGTACACCCTACATGTGAATTACCAGGGACATTTAACCAGACTCAAGCTCAGACCTGTGAGATTAGGCAATCTTTGTGTGCAACCTAGGTATTTACAATGAATTTGTAGCTGATTTTATATTCCTTGACATTTTAAGACTCATAGATCTAGAAGATAATTCAACCCCTGCTGGCATTGGGCATATGTTGAATATGTGTGTGTGGGTGTCTTTGGGTGTTGTCAATACTACGAAAATCTCAACCAAACAAGCATGCCCCAAATAGCCAGAGTCACCATCTTCCATGTCCCAGAGTCACACAGGTGCCTGGCATGCTCAGCTGGAGTGGCTTTCTTTGAATTGAGACCTGTAGCTTGTTTATTTGATGACCCAGAGCTGCAGGCTGTCTAGGCAAGGTAAAGGTGAGACGTGAACCCTCCATGGCAGGGAGCAGGGGAAGAGCAACAGCCAAGTGTTGCCGTGGTAACTTCTGACCATCAACTGGTCTAAGATACAAGGGCACAAAAGATACGCCTGTCGGGGCCGCTGATACCATTCTGATCTGAATGATCTCCTCAGGAAACCTCTGTCAGAACTCTAGGTGAGCTCTGACACAAGACCGAGATCCTCCCACTGTTCTCCTGAGGAAATGGGGTGGAGGTCTGTAGAGGAAACATCCTGTGTCCCCTGCTTTTCAAACATCCTGTGTCCTCCGCTGCTCCCTGCAAACCACTTAAAGATGCCTCTGGACTCTATTCCGCTTCTTTCTTAGCTTTCCAGGCAGGAGAGCAGCTCATGGTGTCACACAGGTCAGGACCAGGACCTGACAGCACAAACAGGAAAGCAAACCACCCAAACACCCTGAACCTGGGGGAATTGGCGTGCTGACTGCCTTCCTGTAAAGCTATACCCTTGAGAGAAGTCCTTTCCTGGTGCCTGCATAATGTATCGATTTGACACGATTACCAATGGCACAGACAATTCCCCTACTTGCTAAGGAAATGAATCCATTTTTATGTGCAAATTAGTAGGATGAAGAACCATGCCTGGGCAATTGCACAAGGACGCCATTCAGAAAATCCCCCATTTGTGTTTATTTATTCCACCTTGCTCACCTTGAAACCCTGAATGCTGTTTGGACACAGAGCTTTGTGTTTTCTCTCTGCACAGGGCCCACGATTTAGTCAATTCTGGTAAGGTAACTCGGGAGCTAGGCAGATCGGATTGACATTTTGGTCTCTCACGTAGTAATTGCCATCTTGGACAAGTGGGAATGCTCTCCTGGTGTGAGTGTACTCAGCCATAGAGCAGAGGTACTAAACATCTCGCATGGGACTGTGGAGTTGTTGTGAACTCATGTGGGTTCACCTAGTGAGTACCGGGAGTCTGAATACTGAGCACCAAGCCAGTAGATGTCAACAATTTGTCTGAGAAATAATTAAATTATACCCTGTCCTTGAAATATATGGTTATGCATGTAATAAAATATGTATTTCCTGAGCAGCCATTATATAGCAGCACCCTCTGTATTTATAATGCCAGGGGTCTATTGGCCAACTTCAGACTCAAAGGATTCTCTTTAGTTAGAGTTTTTATTTATTTATTGAAAACACCATACATGCTTCAACGTCGCTTGAACAGGTCCACCAGTTCACCACCTCTTTCTTTCTCCAACCCCCTGGGCCCCTCCCAACACACTTTTTTTTCCCAACTTAAAGACATTTAAAAAGAATAACCCATTGAGTCTAATCTGTGCGCATGGGAAAGAAAATTGATGCTCCCCCTAGCAAGCAACAACCTCTAGTATCTCTCCAGCTAGTGGGGAGGGCCCAAGCATGCTGGGATCTTAACTGGCTTGGTCGTGTGCAGGTAACCACAGATACTGTGAATTCATGCAGTCGATGTTGCTTTCATGTCCAGAAGCTAGCATTTCACAGCTTACAATCTCAGCTCTTAATGCTCTCAGACTCCTCTTTCTGCCCGTTCTTCCTCAGTGTGTGTGGTATGGAACACAAAAAAACCAGTGATTTCTTTTTTCCACTTAGGGCCCATGAAAATAAGTCTCATGTCCTCAGCAGGATGTGCAGGAGTTACTAACTGCAAAGCCAGGCTGTAGGTAGTATTCCTGTCCGGTTCACCTCATTCCCCAACACCACAGCAACTCTTATAAAGGAAACCTTTTAATCGGGTATGGTTTCAGAGTTTTAGTCCATTATCAATGTGGGGCAGGAAGCATGAAGCATTCACAAGGCCACACCTACTCCAACAAGGCCAGACCCACCCCAACAAGGCCACACCTACTCCAACAAGGCCACTCCTACTCTAACAAAGCCACACCCACCCCAACAAGGCCACACCTCTTAATAGTGCCATGCCCTATGGGGCCATTTTTATTCAGACCACCACAGAGATCTAGGTCGATTTTTCTTCCCCCTATTCTTTTCTTTTGTCTCATTCTTTCTGGTGGTATCTCCAATCTGGACACCTATTGATTCTTATTTATTCACTTATAATTTACTTTTGTTTTTATGTATGCATATCCATGCCTACATGTCTACATGTATACATGGTGGGGCTGGCAGAGGACAGAAGAAAGCTCAAATAACAGGGTGGCTGTGAACCACCCAGTGTGGATATTGAAAACAAAACACTAGTCCTCTCTAAGATGAAGTAGTACATGTTCTAACCACTGGACTACCTCTCCAGTCCTCACATCCCTTGATTCTTGACAACTTAAGGGCATTCTGTCTCCCTCTCAATGCAATGACAATGACATAAAGAACAACAATATAGCAGGTGTTCCAGGCCATCATCTGAGCTGCCCTGTTCAGGAGGGCCCAGCATCCAGTCCCTGGGAGGAGAAGACAAGAAGCAGGTGGAGCAGGGGGAGATGGGCTTTGGTTTTTTGTTTCAGAAACAAAGCCCAAATATGGTCTTACCAACCTGTTGCTGATGGGAGATCAATAAGAAAACTCACAATCTCTGAGGGAGGCACCGCCATGACATAGAGAGGTCTGGGCCTGGGTCCTGCTTCCTATAAGTTCTTGTAGTTAGACGATAACAACAGAAACATAAATTTAAATTTGATTATTTGAGAATGTCTGAATTTATTCTCAAGTGACTTGCTTACTACAAAGTAACAATTCTTTTTAGACAAAGTGCTCTGCCCCACCCTGAGTCATCACCCTCAGGAAGCCATATGACTGTTACATATATGGGAAGCCCCTGCCTATGCTGAACTCCAATTCCCTTTATATACACAACAGGCAATGAAACCTAAATGATAGATGAGTAGGGAGACTCCTAGACCTCCCTGTCCTTACAGCCCAAGGTTTGATGGCAAGCACTTTCACTGGGTGTCTTAGTTAGGGTTTTACTGCTGTGAACAGACACCATGACCAAAGCAACTCTTATAAAAGACATTTAATTGGGGCTGGATTACATGTTCAGAGGTTCAGTCCATTATCATCAAGGTGGGAACATGGCAGCATCCAGGCAGGCATGGTGCAGAAGGAGCTGAGAGTTCTACATCTTCATCTGAAGGCTGCTAGTGGAATACTGGCTTCTGGGAAGCTAGGATGAGGATCGTAAAGCCCACATCCACAGTGATACACCGGCACACCTCCTAATAGTGCCACTCCCTGAGCCAAGCATATACAAACCATCACATTGGGGCACCATTACCAGAAGCCTGTGTCTCTCTTTGCTGTGCTGTGCTATCTTACCCTTCTCCCTCGAATCAACAAAGGTGGCATGTGCCTTGTCCTTGATGGTGACAGAGGGGCTCAGTTGAGCTCCATCAGTTCTGGAACCATCCAGATTGACTGTGACTGGGCCTTGGAGCTGGGAAGGGAAGGTTGGTGCTTTGGTCAGAGCTTCTGCCCCACCCTGAAGCCTTCTGTTTTTCTCCTTCCACACCATCTGTTTCTTACCTACTTAATGACTGTAGTCTGATTTCCATCTGGCCATCCTTCCCAAATCCAGGGGTGCAGAATACAACAAATGGTGATAAATGGAAAGAAAGGAGTAATAGAAGTTTCAGCGCTGATCATCTACAGATTTACCAACAATTATAAAGTTTGGCTCTCCTTCTAATTCATTTTCATGTGCGAGCCAACAGTGATCAGTCGTATTAAAGGCCAACATCGCTGCTATGTTTTTCTTGCCAAGTCAGCTGGAGACCAGATGGTTATACTGACTTCCCCTTGTGCCTCACTCCTCCCAGGAATGGGATATTCGAGGAAAAGTTCAACCTCTGGGCTTGCCTTGGGGAACTTTGGTTTTGTTTGAAACACCCATAGCTGTAAGCCTCTAAGTTACTGGCTGTTTCTCTCAGGAGCATGATACAAGGTTATGTCTGAAGGTAAGAGCTCCTTGTAGACCAGACAATCTGTTCTGCTCTGTCCCTGTGGGCCACTGGGTAGTATGTCTTCTCCTCTTCCAGCTGAGTTGACCTCCCTGGCTAATCAATATTTTTCTCATCTCCTGGGGTTCATCAAGCCATGTGCCCTTACAAAAAACACAAGGGTCCAGAGAGAAACCCATCCCTTCTGAAAGTGAACCCACATTCTGACACGTTCCAACTTCTCAGTGAAAATGACAGGTGAGATCCCTGTACACCCCACCTGCTGTGCTGGCATCCGTGATGCTTGACTGCTTGAATCTGTTGCCAGGCAACGGCATGGGGGCAGGGTATGTTGGGGAAGTAACAACAGACCTCAGGCTCAAGACAGTGGGTTGATCTGGACAAGTCTGGAGACCTTGGCTGCTATGTGTGAAACACAACAGAAGGATTTGGCACAGGAGAAGCACAGTTTGCCAAGCACTGCGGGGCATCTATCTTACACCCCACTTACTGCTGTCTTGCTCCTGAAACACACCATTTTCATAATCGCGTCCTGTGTCAAGAAGATGCCATTACCTATGAATGCCTGCACGTGGTGAGCCCTAAGGATGGAGTCTCTAGCTAGTATTCAAAGTAGACATCAGCGCCTCTCATTCCTTCTTGTTGTTGCTTATAAAAAGCTCCTTCACTCCCACCACCCGGTGTCTCTGGGCTCTGGAGAGAAAGGAGTGTTAGCATCGGTAGCAGATATTTGCCATGCAAAGACTTAGTGTCCAGATACAGCAGCCATATCCATCCTACAGATGAAGACAAGGAGCTCAAGAGGGGTGATCCTGGCTGAGGTTGCAGGCTAGCACCCAGGACCAGGACCTAAACCATGGCCTTCTGAGGTCTGCAACTGTGATCTCCATTAGAGTGGAAAGTGGGGTTCTCAGTTGTGAGTGGTTGTGCATTTGACAGGGTCTCTTAGAACATCTGGGACATTTTTGGTTGTCACTGTTTCTATGTCCTCGTTGGTAGGATCAGAGATGTCGCTGCATAGGATATCCTTACAGCACAGAAATGCCCTCTGTTGAGGTGGGAAACCCCAATGAAAAGAAAGCACAGCACGGTGCACACACAGAAACAGTGAGTCTGTCACCATCTACTGTCTATTTATGTACCTATCCACTCTCTATTTGAGCTGTCTCTTGTCTACCTACTGTCATCCATGCCTATGAAACCTCTTCATGTATACAGCTATTATCCATCTACCACTTACCTGCCATCTAGTTATTTACCTATCATCTATAATTATCAACCTAGCCTGTATATCTATCGATATTTCATCTATTCAGCTCTATCTTTCATCCCCCCCCAAAATACCAGCTAAAACCCTAAGTCTTTTGATAGATGGGATGAGGTAACTTCGGGATTTGGCTTTAGACTTAGAATGTCTGGTCTTTTGAAAGAGACTTTAAAGTTTTCATAAGTCTTAAATCCTTTAAAATATTTTTAAATTTTTCTGGTGTGCATGTGTGTGTGTGTGTGTGTGTGTGTGTGTGTGTGTATGTGTGTGTGTATGTGTGTGTGTTGTGGGCACATAGTATATGCATGGAAGTCAGAGGACAACTTGCCGGGGTCTGTTCTCTCCTTTCAAATTCAGGTCATCAGGTTGGAGGCACATGGCTTTACCCACTGCTCAGTAAAGGTGGAGGTGCCCATCCTCCACCCTAAATGTAATTCTTCTCAGGAAATCACAGAGTAAAAGCATATTATAAGTTATTGTTCCTTGAAGGTGTGGTGGTGTTTGTGAGCGTGTGGGCATGTGTGTGTTTAAGTGGTTTAAGTGTTTGTGAATGTGCCCGTGTGTGTGTGCAGCGGGTTGACTCCTGGTTGGTTCCTGTGGACTTTCCCTTTGACTATGGAAAGTCCGGGTCTTCCCAGAAACTTTGGACTTGTATTTTGTCTGCATGCAACCTTGAGAAAACGAAGCATTGTGCCAAGACAGGTTGTTTGAGCGAGGCTTTGGTCAAGGCTGTCCTTGCTGCCACTCCATTCTTATGGCATCGAATTTACTTTGTATGTTGTATCAGTCACATACCCCATGTGGCTTCAACATACAGTCACACATGTTATATCAAGACACACCGCACATACTGTTAACATCTTACATATTATATTCATAAAATCACACTAACACGTGAACCATTATGTCAGCACACATGATATGCTATAATGATAATTACACATCATATCAACAAATATTATACATGACATTAATACCTTGTAGACCATACCCCCAAATGCATATCATGTCTTGGTTTCTTTTCCTGTTGCTATGATAAAAATCAAAACCAAAGAGAAGAGCAACTTTAGGCAGAAAGGGTTTATTTAACTCACAGTTGGGTACAGACCCTCACAAAGAAAATTCAGAGTCAGGAGCCTGAGTGAAGTGGGCGCCCACTCCATCCAGTCAAGACCAGAGAACAATAAGTCAGTGCACAAAGACCAGAGAACAATAAGTCAATGCACACAGGCAAGCACTCGGCTCACCACCTCCATTTATTTGGGGAGTGGCTTCACCCACCATCAAAGTGGGTCTCCTTACATCAATTAACATTATACAGGCAGTCTCTTACAGACATCCTCAGAGCCTTTATGGTATCAGTCACTCACAGGTATGCCTAGATGCTTACCTCCTAGGTGTCAAGTTGACAGTCAATACTAACCACCATAATACCTCACAGTGATGTGCAGAATACATTATCAATAGCCTCTATATTACATCATGAACACATTACAGAACTGAGTGATGCATTATATGTTACATTGACAGTATGATGTATATTATATCAGCAAGTATGTATGCAAGCAACGTATCACTTATTGTACCACTATACACTCACTATACATCACAGTGGTGACTATGCCACATTGTATCATCAACCCCTGGTACTGAAGCAACAGCACAATGCATGACACAGTCAAGACCCATCTTTGTATCACATCAACAACACATCACAAGCTACATTGGTAACACTGTACCTACTCCATTAGCACACAGTAGGGACACACTCCGTAGTAGGAGCTGAGTGCTTTGCATATCCTGTTAATGCACACCACTTATTATATTAATATGTGCATCTTGATGTTCAGCTAGAGGAAACTTCACCCTCTCTGGTCATCTCATTCCTGAAGTTGATGTATACACGTCTGATTCCACAACATCCCGACAGTTCCCGGCCATGTAGTTCCTAACTGGGCCCTCCCAGAGCTACTTGGCTGCTTGAGAGATTCCCAGCCTCATTACCTCAAGGCAAGTAGACAGTCCCTCCATGACATTCTCCCTGAGGTACTGGTCAATTGAATTTACTCACCAGTAGCTAGCTGCTCTGCTAGAGTGCACACACTAGCCAGGGAGGTGCCAGCTTTTAGGAGCACCCAGAACTCAGGTGGCCATTTCTGGGTACTCACCACCTTCAATATGGCAGCCTCCCCTCAGAGAGGAAACAGCATAGTGGCTGAGTGGATGAGATTCCTGTCCTCATAGAGGGAGACTGGGCCCACCCATTAATGATTCACATTTGAAGACAGAATGACATTATATCTAAGCCTCCAGGAAAAAGCCATTTGATTCCAATATCCAAGCCTTCCTTCAAGGTCTGGATACTTGCTTGACTCACGCCTCCCTCCCGGTGGGAACCAACCCTCCTAGTTTGTTGGCTTCTCCTCACACACTTGTCCTTCCTGACTGTGCCTCCATTCTTCACACAGGTTTTTCTAAATGCAAATCTCCAAAGCAGCAGATGGTTGAAACTCTTTGCTGCCTAAAGCCTCACTGGTCCCTTGAGTACAGCAGTTCTAAGCGGACACATGGCAGGTTTTGCCTCATGTTCTCTGTCTCGTGGCCATTTGCCTAGAGGCTGCTTCAAGCATTCTTTCAGTAAAGACACTATACAGGAGCCTCGGGATGCTGGGCCCTGGAAAGGACCCTGGTGCATCCTGGAGGATCCCACAGGGTTAGGGTCCAGGTTTAGCTATGGAACCAGCTGTGCAATGGCTCCTGTGGTGTCAGGCCATTGGTGGATGACACAGTGGAATTCATACCGGCTGCCATGCAATGACAATACCTGGGTGCCACACAGTGGAGCAGACAAGTCAAAATGTGCACATTGTCTTCCCCCAAACACCACAGCAGGCCATCCTAATTGCCATCCCACAGAAGGTGAAGGTCACAAACACTGACTTTCCATGGTCCGCACTGTGGCCTCAAGCCCAGGATGGTCCCCATCTCTGTCTGTTCTTTCTCTGTGAAGTATCTGTATACTGTCCTCCACCTCACAATGCCTGCACAATGTCCCCCATGCCCTGAGATGCCTGCTCCAGAATTACTCAGCGATCCTGCCATACACGTCCTGCCCTAACTGCACCCTATGCTAGTACTGCAGGAAAAAGGAGGTGAGGGCATAGGTCATCATGCCCTCATTCTGCCAACTAGCCCGCCCACTCTCACTTCTAGTCCATGTGGACATCCATGCTGACCAGGAAGCCACAGACGCTTCCCCAACTGCAGAATTTGAGAGGTGCTGCTGAGGCATCAGATGGAAGTAACGTTTTGCTCTGACTAGGGCACTCTGGGGGCGGGGCAGGGGGCGAGGAGTGGGGTCCGGGTGGTGGTGGTGGTAAAAGAGCATTGCTAAGAACTACTCTAGGACAGCAGGTAGAAGCTAGACACATCCTTCTCTTGAGTGACAAGCTCCAGTCTCCTCCCACCAGCAGGGACCATGGGACCAAAACCAACTAGAAGGGAGAGTGAGCCCTGGCATTTTCAGAACAGCTTGTTTTGGCCCTAGTTCTGGGAGTTGAGAAGAGGAAGTAGTCACCTCCATTGCAGAACAAACCCAGCGGGGAAGGGAAGGAAGTCAGCCTCTCTTCCTAGGGTCGCCTGAGGCCATGTTTCTTCTCACCAGGAAGAGAGCAGGGCCATGGTAGTGGCCCACAGATTCTCCTTTCTGTGCAATCCAGGCTTTGATGGATTTGTGAATGAAGAAAGTGTTTGGATCTCTCCAGTCTGGCTAGTTACTGGACCTCCCCACCACCCCCATCCCAGGTCCCTGTCTCCTTAGGACTCAATGGAGTTGTTAGATGTTCCTCTCTCCATCTTCCTTCTTGGACTATCACCAGCAATCCCAAGCCCAAACTAGACTTTCTCTACACCCAAGAAAGGAGGAGAGACCGATCAGGAAAGAAGCTGAGATACCACGGAGTTGGGGTAGCAAATGACCCAATGAGAAAGGCCGCAGCTCAGCGAATAGAATTTCTGGAAAGACCTCTCTGTTTCACCCTTATTGGTGAAAATAGACTAATTAAAAGCATGTCCTGATTAGAAAATCAAGTCCAAGAAACACAAGCATGCTGGTTCTGAATTAGGTGCTGGCTGAAGGACAGCCTTTGGGCTCCAAGTTGGTTTTCAATGAGTTAATATCGCAGCAAAAAACACGTCCTTGGAGCACTGAGTTATACAGGTAGGGAGAGGCTCAGAACACATTCAGACACTTAGATAACTTTACCAGAAGGGCAGGCGCTACTCTGTGCACCTTGTAAATATTTACCCATTTGATTATCACAGTAACCCAGTCTGTAGGCTGGACTGTAATCTCCACTTGACAGATAAGGAAACTGAGGCAAAAGCTAAGTCATACACTCAAGGACACACCGCAGATAAATCATTTCAGGTAGTTGAGTTTAGCCTAAAGCCATGGAACCACACCTAAAGTCTCGGGGCAAGACAAGTAAGTTCCATTTCTCTACCCAGAGATAGAAGGGAAGAGAAACACTATAAATCAATGGGTTTCACAATCTACAACTTTCTCTCCTTTCTAAGGAAAAGTAAAATGCTTTGCCACCCCCCCTCCATTTATTTCTTTGATCCAGAAATGTCCAATAGAAAGGCAGAAGATTGTACTGTATCTGACCAAGGTGGATTAGGGTCAAGCTTTGGGTTTCTACCTTAAATTGGAAAGATCGGCAGAAATCTAACCAAATTGTCTTCTCTCTCTCTCTCTCTCTCTCTCTCTCTCTCTCTCTCTCTCTCTCTCTCTCTCTCTCTCTCTCTCTCTCCATCAAATCATTCACTGAACACACACAGCACTGGCACCCTGTGATGCCCCCAGCTCACCTCTGTGAGGGAGAATTCAGTCTTGCAGAGGATGGTAAATACTTGGAACGCCTAGGAGTCAGCATGGCAAGAGATCAAGGCAGTGATGTGTCCCTAGGCCTCCAACCCAGCCTGGTGAATTTATGCCCAAGGCAGGCAGGCCTCCAAGGTTAGCTGGAATTGCTTGTCCTGATTTGGTGAGGGGCACAGAGAGGTGGGAGGGTATCCCAGTTCAGAGAGAACAGCTTTGCCTTGATGAAGGTCACACAGCCTGGGCTGGTTCAATCCAAGGTTTCTCAAACTAAACTCTGTTGGTGTTTGACATTGGTTACTCAGTTCTGGAGTCCATCTGGAGTGCCGTGAGATGCCAGAAACATCCGAGGCCTCCACCACTAGATGCCAGCAGTGACCTCTTGTTGTGACAAAACAAAAAACAAAAAAAGTCAGCACTCTACAGACCCAAAGATCAAAAGAACCCTCGGCTGAGGACTGCTGACTTATTCTGATAACTCCAGAACTGATAAAGATCTGTTCAAATTTAGACCAAAAACCTCTGGACTAAACCCACTATTCACCTAAAATTCCCAGACATTTTAGGATCAGCCATGAAATGACACCTCACATTGGCTCCAAGTTGGAGTGAGGGGGACAAAGTCATTTGTAAAGGGATTTTCAGGAATACCTATCACTTGGGGAGCTACACACACCTTATCCTGGGTCCTTTCAAGGATCTATCACATATAGCCTAAAAGAAAAAATATGCTAGGTAACAACAAGGCCCTAGGTGATAAAAGGACAGCTGAGAAAAATAAAATTTTTATTTTTTTTTGTTTTTTATTTATATTTTATTTCTACATTTGTTTGCCCAACAAATGTAGATAGAAACTGGAATGACTCCCCTCCCCCACACTTATGTTCCTGTCATCTTTAACACATCCAGTTACTGAAGCATTGAAGACAGGAAGCTGGACAGTGCATAAGACTCAGGAGTGAGCCATGAAGGGACTGAGAGAAGAGGCATTCTGTGCAGACATGTTCCCTTCATGCTGCCTATCGTGTGTGTAACATGGTCTGTTCCATTATCGCTCTGGGCATCTTCAGCACCTCACTTCCCTAGGACAAGAATCCTAATATGATGACTGATGCTTAGCCACGCCAGTACCCTCACCAGCTCTCTGGAATGTCTGTGCCATTGGTGGTCTTTAGATTAGATCTAGGGATGAGTCAAGAGTAGAATAGATCCAAGGATGTCCATCCTCTGTGCTGGGAAACCATGTGCTAACAGACCCTTCCTTTCAACAACCAGATCCATTTCAAACTCAGAAAATATTCCAGATGGGAAAGAGAAAGCATTGCAGACAGCTTGTTCTTAGTGTTGTCCAGAGAGGTATAATTTTCATCTGGGATGGGCAGAGTTCCAACCTGACCATGACCCTGAATTATTCCTTCTCCTTGAGTGGAGATAAGAGCTGTGGGCAGAATAGGTATGTCTCCTGTGACAGTGTTCTATATGGCACAGGGATTTATGTAGATAGACTAAGGCCCTTAGTTCATGTGAAGGGGGATCGCTCTTAGTGGGTGTGGTGGTTTGAATATGCTTAGCCCAGGGAATAGCACTATTAGGAGGTGTGGCCTTGTTGGAGTAGGTGTGGCCTTGTTGGAGTAAGTGTGGCCTTGTTGGGGTAAGTGTGGCCTTGTTGGAGGAGATGTGCCACTGTAGAGATGGGCAATAAGACCCTGCTCCTAGCCACATGGGAGGCAGTCAGTCTTCTAGCAGCCTTCAGATGAAGATGTAGAACTCTCAGCTCCTCCTGCATCATGCCTGCCTGGATGCTGCCAAATTCCCTCTTTGATGGTAATGGACTGAACCTCTAAACCTGTAAGCCAGCCCCAATTAAATGTTGTCCTTATAAGAGTCACCTTGGTCGTGGTGTCTTCACAGCAATGAAACCCTAAGATAGTGGGCTTGAGTTAGTCATGTGTACTCCTCTGGTCTTGAAATCTGAGATGGGCATCAGAAAGAGGTATGATCTGCTGGCCTCAAAGAAGAAAGCAGCCATTGATTGAGCTCTCTATCTCAGTAGCCTTGTAGCTAGTATGGCTGTGACTGGCATGATGACTTCAGTCCTACAATCATGAGGAGGTCAATTCTGCTAATTCTTTGTGAACTTGGAAACATGCACAGAGCCTCACCTAAGACCGTATGCTGTTCTTCTAGGTTGGTGTATTCCGACAGGACCGAGCAGACACCATAGTGTTAGGATGCCATAGCGCCCAGATCCTGATGCATAGCCACGGCGATGCTACTGTTGTTAGGAGCAGAACTCAAGTCTGGGTGTTTCTAAGAAGCTAGACGTGGCCACTGATCCTCCATAGCCTCACTAAAGAAAGAAGCAGACACAGGAGACTTACTCAACATAGCTATAGTGGGAGCAGCAGCAAAGAGGTCCAGCGACCCTGGACTCTGGACTGGAAATGTTCAGGTTAAACAGTGGACAAGAGGTATTCATAACTAAGCTGTCCTGGTCAAGGAGTGGTTCTGTTCAGCAAGACAGGCTGAGAAGTTTCAGAGCTGTATGACATCTCTCTTGGGAGTCAACTTCTTCCCATCTGCCACCAAAGGCTCTGCTTTTCCGTTCCCTGGCGAGAGCCTCCTGAGGAAATTCAGTTCCTTGAGGTTCGTTGTTTCAATCGGTTGACAGGCAAAGGGAGGGACACAAGAGCCATTTTAAATAGGCTTTCAAATTTTTAATCTTTGATAATTTCATAATACACATACATGCTCTGGTCAAAGTCTTCTCTCCTGTACTCCTTTGTATCCCCCTATCTCTCCTGCAAGTCCTTGGTCCTGTGAAGGCTTGAGAGATGCCCCAGTGTAGGGGAATCGAGGGCAGGGAGGTGGGAGTGGGTGGGTGGCTGGAGGAACACCTTCATAGACACAGGGGGAGAGAGGATGTGATAGGGTGTTTCCTGGAGGGAGGGAAACTGGGAAAGGGGATAACATTTGAAATGTAAATAAAGAAAATATCAAAAAAAAAAAAAAAAGATACTGAAGCCTGCCACGGAGCAAAGGAGTCAGAGGTCAGAAAATCACCTCCTCCACCTGGCCCCTTCACTGCAGGAGGCAAGACGAATGTTCTCCAGCTGAGTCAGAACCAGGAACCAGAGGATCTGAGACACCCGTACACTCCACAGCCCACTGCAGGCGTCCCCAGCCAGTGCCCCACACCTGCCTGGTCCACTCAGAGTTCCTCGCTCATTCCTTCCCCCAAACCATAGTAAGTTTCCAGCCCCAGCTCTCATCCCTCCTCCTGCCTCCTGAATGGCCCTTACGCTTCTCCATGTTCTTCCCATGGCATGGTGGTGTGTCCTCTCCTCTTCAGTGGGAGCCATCTGTCTATTACCCTAAGGTACCTGAATCATAATAAATCTAAAACTTACCTGTGCATCAGTAGGGATGCAAGGGTTAGCAGAAGAGTCAGGAAGAAGCTGAAACAGACAAGGACCAGACGGTTTCTTAAGCACACATGCGCTTCACCTTCTATTTAGGATCTTAGACAAGCTCCTTAAAACTGAAGGCCTCACTTGCTTCTCTTAGTAACGATAGGCATGTACACAACAGTTCTCTGACATGACTGCCATGAGGAATAAGGGAAGACTAGCTGTTGGCTTCCCTTCTAGGCTCCACCCCACAGTTATCTGACAACAGCCAGGTAGGAATGACTCACTATAACAGGGGCCGCTTGACCCCCTCCTCACTCTCTTCTTTTGTTCTTCTTACTTCCTTCCTCTCTCCCCTCTCTGTCCCTTCTCCCAATTTCCCTCCCCTCCCTCTCCAAATGTTCATGGCCCTGGCCCATCTCTCTCTCCCTCCCCAACCCCGCCTTTCTCTGTCTCTACTACATCCTCAACTCCCCTCCCCATGCCCTAAATAAATAAACTCTATTCTATACTATACTGTCCTGTAGCTGGTACCTCAGGGGGAAGGGATGCCTCAGCATGGACCCACAGAGGCGGCCCCTCCCTCCACACCATACCATGCCTCCAACAAACATATCCCTGGCTTCTTATCTTTTTTTTTTTAATAAAACACAACACTATCAATGGCCAAGTACATAGACCCATGAGGAAAATTATAGATATTCTATTAAAGACACATTCTCAAACGATGCCATTTGCTGCTAACTTTGGGGATTTCATTCAATTCACGCTATATAATTCATTTAAGTAGCACTGTTTTCTTCTAGAGCATGACCAATTATGCTATTACTTATGAATAAGGGGAAACATTAATATCTATAGTTTTTAGGTTGAAATAAGTCAAGTCTTTTTAAAAGGTTGTTTGCTTGCTTGCTTGCTTGCTTGCTTGCTTGCTTGCTTGCTTGCTTGCTTGCTTGCTTGTTTTTATGTGTGGAGGTCTATGTATATGTGCTTGCAAAGGCCAGAGGAGGGTCTCAGGGCCCTTGGAGCTCTAATTGCAGGTAGTTGTGAGCTGCCTCAAGTGGATGTTAGGAACTAAACCTGAATCCTCTGGAAGAATAACAAGCACCCTTAAGTACTCAGCCATCCTCCAGCCCACAAAGTCAGACTTTAATTAAAGGACTCTGTGACCCTTAGCCAAAAATTGTAAACCTTTAGCTGTTTAGGGGTTAAACTGGCCATAGGAAAAGCATGCATGAAATTATACTCGAGGTGTGTTACATCTAGCCTTATATCTCTCAATGGCTCCAGAAGCCATCTTAAATCCAAGTGAGAAATGTTCTCCTGATCCCACAACAGTGATAAAGCAATGGCTCAGGCAGGGGCAATGCTTCTCTGGCCACTGCCTGAATGGCACGGAGGCCTATCTCTCCCTAACTCTGAGTTTAAGGACCTTTTTATTTCTTATAATAAAATTTCTCATGGCCCTTTAAAGATGATTTTCCGCAAAGTAGATTAAAATTTGAAAAGTGTTGACAAGAATTGTGCTTTCAGCCAGGAATTGCCTCTTAGCCGGCTGAAAGGGAGCCAGGGGGCCAAAGAGGAGCTCGTGTGTTCTCTGTCACTTTCATTGCCTTGTCTCTTGTTCCCAGAGCTTGCTGAGTGTGTAACTGCCCAGAGAGCCCATGCTCAGCTCTCAGACAGATAGCACCATTTATAACTGCAAATGATGGAGACAGAGTGTCCTGTCTCCTGATAACAGTGGTCCAGCTAGGCTACTGCCGTTCCCTCAAGGCTGTCACAGGGGGATCAATGGAAACTGGACTTTACACAGACCTGAATAGGAAGACACTTCATCTCTGCAGCAGAACCTAGGAGGGATAAACTCCCCACTGTAGATAGACAAAGGGTTAATACTATCAAAGTCACAGTGTGACTTTCTCCAAGGTTCTGCTAAATGTCAGATGCTCCATACAGCTGTACATGAAACACCTGTGTTCATGCTACCCAATGAACCTTACTATGTGAGTGGGTACGCTTCTGTCTCCCAGAATTGCTCAGTCTCCTGGAATCGCCTTACTCTGTGGTCGGTGGGGGCTGTGTTCCAGGATCCAATCTGGTCACCCCAAATGTATACAATGGAGCTAGCACCCAAGGGGTGTAAACCTGTCTGGAAATGCTGGGCGTGAGGCTGTGTATGCAAAGGGTGTGAAGGGAGCTAGAGAGAGGAGCTTGACCCATTGGGGAAAGGTTAATCCTCAGAGGTCAAGGGAAATCCAGAGAACACAGTGCTTTGCAGTCCTGTCTTCCCCTCCCCCCCCCCCACTGCAGTATGGATGTCTCAAGAGCCTCTTGGTGAGGGTAGGGAAATCCCAGGTCTTATCTGAATTGGTTTTGTTTTGTTTTGTTTTAATATCAGTTCAACAAACAACGGTTGGTATACTGTTTGTACCCCAAATGATTGAGTTGTTAAATACAAATTAATCAGATTAACCCATTTTTTCACTCAAACAGATTCTTTAGTATGAGCTTTGTTTTATATTTATGTGTATGTATGTAAATACATACATATTAATTTATATTAGAATGAAAAATAAATTGTTTGTTTCTAAAGGTAGTTTCTACAGTAGGTGTCTCTGACACATGTGTATCAGACACTGGACCACCATGCACTCTCTATTCCATCCTGCCCGTCACCTCCATCAACCTTAGGGTATTTCCCTTACCTGTCTATTATAGAAAGAATCTTTTAGGTACACATGCTCAGAGCTGAGATACTTCTCTGATTAATCAGGTAATAAAATTTATTTGATGGATAGAATTTTGAAAACATATGATTTTATCTATGAGTTTCTGAATATCAAAGAATACCAGGTTTTCATTTAAATAGAGGACTAACACTAGTAGGGATCAGGGAATTTAGTTATGAAGAGTTTAAAAAAAATCTAAAAAAAAAAAAAAAAAAAAAACAGTGTAAGCTGTTGATATGGTAAGCGAATTATTTTAATGATGTAATAAAATATTTTTAAATTTTGGCATAGTGATCATTTAATGGGAAAATAACTCACCAAAATGTCTCCACTTGAATTGTACTGATAATGTGAGGCATATGTGTAATTTAATATATACATATACCTATATGTATATACAGAAATTATTTTTAATATTTTCCTACTGCTGTGAAATTTAAAATTGGAAAATTTTGTGAGTGTTTTCCATGTCCAATAGAGCCTAATTGTTTCTTTTTTTAGTAACTTAACAATCTCTTGAGGGCTGCACCTATAAATTCCCAGCTTGTCAGTAGACATGTACAGTGTTTGGGATAAGGTGGACACAAGTGCACATATAAATAAAACCTTCTTCTTGACTATTTTAAACCTTCACTCACATGCAGAGAGCCTCTAGAACTCATAGCTTCTGAGCTATAGGTACATCACTCACATGAGGAGAGCCTCTGAGCTATAGGTACATCACTCACATGAGGAGAGCCTCTGAGCTATAGGTACGTCACTCACATGAGGAGTGCATCTGAGCTATAGGTACGTCACTCACATGAGGAGAGCCTCTGAGCTATAGGTACGTCACTCACATGAGGAGAGCCTCTGAGCTATAGGTACATCACTCACATGAGGAGAGCCTCTGAGCTATAGGTACGTCACTCACATGAGGAGAGCCTCTGAGCTATAGGTACATCACTCACATGAGGAGAGCCTCCAGAACTCATCGCCTCTGAGCTATAGGTACGTCACTCACATGAGGAGTGCATCTGAGCTATAGGTACGTCACTCACATGAGGAGAGCCTCTGAGCTATAGGTACGTCACTCACATGAGGAGAGCCTCTGAGCTATAGGTACGTCACTCACATGAGGAGAGCCTCCAGAACTCATCGCCTCTGAGCTATAGGTTGTGTGCCTACTGTAGCTTTTCCACCGCTGTATTATAAAGACATTTGCATATTAAAATTTGATTTTTCCCAGAGATAAATATTATATAGTGTATCTATATTTAGATCAAACTGTGGTAATATATTGATCAGAACATAGTGTTGGGGACTATAGCCTGAACATGTGGACTTGCAGTGACCCAGGAGGAGAGCAGGGTCAGTCCCATCTGTGTATAAGTTATTATAACTATGAAATCTTGTACAAAAGCAAAAACTGGAAAAAAAAACCAAAAATACTGTTTTTATTTTGAAATACAAAAAAAAAAGAAAAGAAAATTCTCATATATGGAGAGACTGACAGAATTTGAGAGTTTCTTCCCAGGAGGTGAGAAATCAGCACCCTGTTTTTATCTTGGGGCTTGTCTTGACAGTCCCTTGGCCAAACCAGAGCACACCTGCAGGCGCCCAGTGAAACCCAAGCTGAGGATCAGTCACCCACCCACACAGACAAGGAAGCAATTCTGCTGGAGAACCAGTCTGCTGAGTCACCATCAGCAGGAACTGTCCCCCCCCACACAGCATTTGCTGCCCAATAAGAAGCTTGGGGACCAGAGAATGTGCAAGGACCCATGATCCCTCAGCAAGGTCCAAACATAGGGGGGAACCTGCTGCTGATCCAGGTAGGCCTTCTGAAGTTAGGAGTCTAAACAGGGGTGATAAATCAAGTCTGAGACAAAGACCACAGAAACATAGCAACACTGAAGAGCTGGCGAAGCAAGAGGCTCTCCGGAACCACCCATGGGGGCTCCCTGAAACTGCCCATGGGAAGACCATGAATTCACACTGGAGAAAGGTTGGAGATGAAGCTGTTGCATTAGCAGAGCAGGGCACCAAGGCCCCTGTGGGGCTCACTGTGCTTAGAATTTTGACCAACTAGAGAAGCAACTTCCTGGTGGACCTTTCTGGTTCTTCCTTCAGATGACCAGCTCCATTGAATCCTGGCAATAGAGGAGTGCAGCCATGCTTTCTGGGTGGTAGAAGTAATCAGTAACCAATTAGGTCTATGCAAGGGCCACTGGGGTTGCTAGGTCACTAAAGGAGTCACCTAGAGAGGATGCTCTATTAAGATACAATAGAGTAGGTCCAGGTGGTTGACAACTTGGGGTCACCAAAGGATGGCAGGTAGAGATGGGATGGGGAGACAGAAATAGAGTGGCAGGTTGTGGGGCAGATGTCAGCTTAAAGGGATGAAAGAACATATAACATACGCACTGCTAGACCTCAGCAGGACAGAGTGGGACAGATTTTGAGGCTAATTATCTAGGAGGCAGGACCACAGCTGAGAACTGCACAGGCCTTCTTAACAAGGTTTACTCAATGGGCTTCCGACAGGCATGCTTCGGGCGGCCCCTGAGCTCCCCCACCAGGCCTAGGCTTAAGGCTTCCCATCCCTAGCTCATTCCCACAGGACTCTCATTGTACTGTCTCAGCAAATCAGTGGGTCAAGAATCGGCATAGTTAATCTCATTGTATCCAACCCAGTCCCTGGGTGCACCCTCATCCCATGTCACAGATTATGATGATGATGACGATGATGACAATAATTAATAATAATAATAATAAAGACAGCTGACAGGTTGCCGGAGCTGGTAACTGGGCTAGTGAGTATTTCATAGTGTGGCAGTGCTGGGGAGACTCTTGTCTTCTGTACTTTATTCCAGCTGCTATGGACCATATCAGAAGGGTTCATGCTTTTCTCTTCTGGACAGAAAAGAAGAGTGAGGGGGCTCTTCCATGGGCAAAGGCCTCTGGGTGGAGTCCAGAGAGTGAAGTACCATATCATTTTAGGTAAGTGCTTAAAAGTCTAGTAAGACAATGCTTTCTCTGTGTCTCCTTTGTTGAGTGAGGTGGTTTTACGGCCGAGGAAGGGGGCCCACAGAAGTTCAACAATTCCCATGTTCATATGGCAGTAACAGGTGGAAGAAAGACAGAATTAGGCATCTGACTCCTGAGCTTAATGACTACATTAACTCCTCCTAATGACTACATTGCATTGTGGAGATCAAGGGAGCACACATTTGCTTGATTTTCCTTTGTGATTTGGGGATACAGCCTAAGATTTCCAACATTGATGGAATGTAGCCAGTCAGATTTTCATCTTTTCTACCTTAAAACTTGTCAGTAGGGAAAAAAAAGATAATACATGGGTTCTAACAGCAAGTGTTCTTTCCTTCTCCTGTTCTTTTATAGAAAGTAGATCAGACTGAGCATCGAGGGAGTTTCAACCCTCACCGTATACAGGGGAATGTGGTAAACTCAAATGTGGAAATGCAGGCCTAGCTTTGTTCTTTTAATGGGCATTATAGAGCAGGTTTTATGGTACCAACTTCACCAGTAACAGCTGCAAGCTATAAGCAAGTTCGAAAACATTTCTGGTTTGAAATGCATGCAAGAATTTAAAAAACAAAATAAAACAAACAAAAAACAAAACAAAACAGCTGCTAGGATATGCATTGGGTTAATTCTCAGTGGAGTGAAGCATGCTGGGTGTGGATGGATGTTGCACAGTTTCTTGTCCAAGGCACCAACCTGTTCAATATGAGATAGACAGAGCTCATGCATGCCTTCTTGTCCAGGACATGAACCTGTTCAAATGAGGTAGACAGAGCTCATGCATGCAGACACCTATAGCCTTATGATGTGGGAAGTCAGGGGAGACAGCTCATAACCAGCAGTCCCCTGACCTTTTGCGAGGGGACAGAAGACAGAGGCGCTTTGAGAACAGAACAACTGCAACATGTGAGAGTAGAAGCTGTGATCCAAGGGCTTCTGAGAGCATCCCTGAACAATACCATAGACCAGAGTCCTCCACATCCACTGTGCTAAGATAGCTGCAGACACTAGTAGAAATAAATGATGACTTGTGGAACTGGAGGAGGCCAGTATTAGAAATGAAGTTGTGGAGTCATTAGGATTGTATAAATGTGGTAAGTATGTATGAGGATTTAAAGGAAAAGATGGTCACAATGATAGAGTCAATTGTGAATATTGGCAAGAGAAGGAAGCCAGGTACACAGGAAATATACCCAGAGAGGCTGCATGCATATATGTGTGTAAGTGGAATTAAAGAAATAATTACAGAGCTTCAGAATATCTGAGAAGTAAACTTCAGTTATTCACCTTAAAAGCAGACAAGACACGTGCTGGTGGGGGAGGGGAGGGCAGAGACCTGGCTCAGCTTCCTGGGGTTTCTGTAAATCACCAGTCTCTATTGAGTCTGAAGGTGGCTCCCTACAAGGACTCTCAAGGTTGACTGAGCACCTGTGGCTGTGTGAGCACCCGTGGCTGTGTGAGCACCCTTGGCTGTGTGAGCACCCTTGGCTGTGTGAGCACCCGGGGCTGTGTGAGCACCTGTGGCTGTGTGAGCACCTGTGACTGTGAGCACCTGTGGCTGTGTGAGCACCTGTGACTGTGTGAGCACCCGTGGCTGTGTGAGCACCTGTGGCTGTGTGAGCACCTGTGGCTGTGTGAGCACCCGTGGCTGTGTGAGCACCCTTGGCTGTGTGAGCACCCGTGGCTGTGTGAGCACCCGGGGCTGTGTGAGCACCCGTGGCTGTGTGAGCACCCGGGGCTGTGTGAGCACCTGTGGCTGTGTGAGCACCTGTGACTGTGAGCACCCGTGGCTGTGTGAGCACCCGTGGCTGTGTGAGCACCTGTGGCTGTGTGAGTACCTGTGGCTGTGTGAGCACCTGTGACTGTGAGCACCCGTGGCTGTGTGAGCACCCGTGGCTGTGTGAGCACCCGTGGCTGTGTGAGCACCTGTGGCTGTGTGAGCACCCGTGGCTGTGTGAGCACCTGTGGCTGTGTGAGCACCCGTGGCTGTGTGAGTACCTGTGGCTGTGTGAGCACCTGTGGCTGTGTGAGCACCCGTGGCTGTGTGAGCACCCGTGGCTGTGTGAGCACCCGGGGCTGTGTGAGCACCCGTGGCTGTGTGAGCACCCGTGGCTGTGTGAGCACCTGTGGCTGTGTGAGCACCTGTGACTGTGAGCACCCGTGGCTGTGTGAGCACCCGTGGCTGTGTGAGCACCCGTGGCTGTGTGAGCACCCGTGGCTGTGTGAGCACCTGTGGCTGTGTGAGCACCCGTGGCTGTGTGAGCACCCGTGGCTGTGTGAGCACCCGTGGCTGTGTGAGCACCCGTGGCTGTGTGAGCACCTGTGGCTGTGTGAGTACCTGTGGCTGTGTGAGCACCTGTGGCTGTGTGAGCACCCGTGGCTGTGTGAGCACCTGTGGCTGTGTGAGCACCCGTGGCTGTGTGAGCACCTGTGGCTGTGTGAGCACCTGTGGCTGTGTGAGCACCTGTGACTGTGTGAGCACCTGTGGCTGTGTGAGCACCTGTGGCTGTGTGAGCACCTGTGGCTGTGTGAGCACCCGTGGCTGTGTGAGCACCCGTGGCTGTGTGAGCACCCGTGGCTGTGTGAGCACCTGTGGCTGTGTGAGCACCTGTGGCTGTGTGAGCACCCGTGGCTGTGTGAGCACCCGTGGCTGTGTGAGCACCTGTGACTGTGTGAGTACCTGTGGCTGTGTGAGCACCTGTGGCTGTGTGAGCACCTGTGGCTGTGTGAGCACCTGTGGCTGTGTGAGCACCCGTGGCTGTGTGAGCACCCGTGGCTGTGTGAGCACCTGTGGCTGTGTGAGCACCTGTGGCTGTGTGAGCACCCGTGGCTGTGTGAGTACCTGTGGCTGTGTGAGCACCTGTGGCTGTGTGAGCACCCGTGGCTGTGTGAGCACCTGTGGCTGTGTGAGCACCTGTGACTGTGTGAGCACCTGTGGCTGTGTGAGCACCTGTGGCTGTGTGAGCACCTGTGGCTGTGTGAGCACCTGTGGCTGTGTGAGCACCTGTGGCTGTGTGAGCACCTGTGGCTGTGTGAGCACCTGTGACTGTGAGCACCTGTGGCTGTGTGAGCACCCGGGGCTGTGTGAGCACCTGTGGCTGTGTGAGCACCTGTGGCTGTGTGAGCACCTGTGGCTGTGTGAGCACCTGTGACTGTGAGCACCCGTGGCTGTGTGAGCACCCGTGGCTGTGTGAGCACCCGTGGCTGTGTGAGCACCCGTGGCTGTGTGAGCACCTGTGGCTGTGTGAGCACCCGTGGCTGTGTGAGCACCCGTGGCTGTGTGAGCACCCGTGGCTGTGTGAGCACCCGTGGCTGTGTGAGCACCTGTGGCTGTGTGAGTACCTGTGGCTGTGTGAGCACCTGTGGCTGTGTGAGCACCTGTGGCTGTGTGAGTACCTGTGGCTGTGTGAGCACCTGTGACTGTGAGCACCCGTGGCTGTGTGAGCACCCGTGGCTGTGTGAGCACCCGTGGCTGTGTGAGCACCTGTGGCTGTGTGAGCACCCGTGGCTGTGTGAGCACCTGTGGCTGTGTGAGCACCCGTGGCTGTGTGAGCACCTGTGGCTGTGTGAGCACCTGTGGCTGTGTGAGCACCTGTGACTGTGTGAGCACCTGTGGCTGTGTGAGCACCTGTGGCTGTGTGAGCACCTGTGGCTGTGTGAGCACCTGTGGCTGTGTGAGCACCCGTGGCTGTGTGAGCACCCGTGGCTGTGTGAGCACCTGTGGCTGTGTGAGCACCTGTGGCTGTGTGAGCACCCGTGACTGTGTGAGCACCCGTGGCTGTGTGAGCACCCGTGGCTGTGTGAGCACCTGTGACTGTGTGAGTACCTGTGGCTGTGTGAGCACCTGTGGCTGTGTGAGCACCTGTGGCTGTGTGAGCACCCGTGGCTGTGTGAGCACCCGTGGCTGTGTGAGCACCCGTGGCTGTGTGAGCACCTGTGGCTGTGTGAGCACCTGTGGCTGTGTGAGCACCCGTGGCTGTGTGAGTACCTGTGGCTGTGTGAGCACCTGTGACTGTGAGCACCCGTGGCTGTGTGAGCACCCGTGGCTGTGTGAGCACCCGTGGCTGTGTGAGCACCTGTGGCTGTGTGAGCACCCGTGGCTGTGTGAGCACCCGTGGCTGTGTGAGCACCTGTAGCTGTGTGAGCACCCGTGGCTGTGTGAGCACCCGTGGCTGTGTGAGCACCTGTGGCTGTGTGAGTACCTGTGGCTGTGTGAGCACCTGTGGCTGTGTGAGCACCTGTGGCTGTGTGAGTACCTGTGGCTGTGTGAGTACCTGTGACTGTGAGCACCCGTGGCTGTGTGAGCACCCGTGGCTGTGTGAGCACCCGTGGCTGTGTGAGCACCTGTGGCTGTGTGAGCACCCGTGGCTGTGTGAGCACCTGTGGCTGTGTGAGCACCCGTGGCTGTGTGAGCACCTGTGGCTGTGTGAGCACCTGTGGCTGTGTGAGCACCTGTGACTGTGTGAGCACCTGTGGCTGTGTGAGCACCTGTGGCTGTGTGAGCACCTGTGGCTGTGTGAGCACCTGTGGCTGTGTGAGCACCTGTGACTGTGTGAGCACCTGTGGCTGTGTGAGCACCTGTGGCTGTGTGAGCACCTGTGGCTGTGTGAGCACCTGTGGCTGTGTGAGCACCTGTGGCTGTGTGAGCACCTGTGGCTGTGTGAGCACCTGTGACTGTGAGCACCTGTGGCTGTGTGAGCACCCGGGGCTGTGTGAGCACCTGTGGCTGTGTGAGCACCTGTGGCTGTGTGAGCACCTGTGGCTGTGTGAGCACCTGTGACTGTGAGCACCCGTGACTGTGAGCACCCGTGGCTGTGTGAGCACCCGTGGCTGTGTGAGCACCCGTGGCTGTGTGAGCACCCGTGGCTGTGTGAGCACCCGTGGCTGTGTGAGCACCCGTGGCTGTGTGAGCACCCGTGGCTGTGTGAGCACCCGTGGCTGTGTGAGCACCCGTGGCTGTGTGAGCACCTGTGGCTGTGTGAGTACCTGTGGCTGTGTGAGCACCTGTGGCTGTGTGAGCACCTGTGGCTGTGTGAGTACCTGTGGCTGTGTGAGCACCCGTGACTGTGAGCACCCGTGGCTGTGTGAGCACCCGTGGCTGTGTGAGCACCCGTGGCTGTGTGAGCACCCGTGGCTGTGTGAGCACCCGTGGCTGTGTGAGCACCCGTGGCTGTGTGAGCACCTGTGGCTGTGTGAGCACCTGTGGCTGTGTGAGCACCTGTGACTGTGTGAGCACCTGTGGCTGTGTGAGCACCTGTGGCTGTGTGAGCACCTGTGGCTGTGTGAGCACCCGTGGCTGTGTGAGCACCCGTGGCTGTGTGAGCACCCGTGGCTGTGTGAGCACCTGTGGCTGTGTGAGCACCTGTGGCTGTGTGAGCACCCGTGACTGTGTGAGCACCCGTGGCTGTGTGAGCACCCGTGGCTGTGTGAGCACCTGTGACTGTGTGAGTACCTGTGGCTGTGTGAGCACCTGTGGCTGTGTGAGCACCTGTGGCTGTGTGAGCACCCGTGGCTGTGTGAGCACCCGTGGCTGTGTGAGCACCTGTGGCTGTGTGAGCACCTGTGGCTGTGTGAGCACCCGTGGCTGTGTGAGCACCCGTGGCTGTGTGAGCACCCGTGGCTGTGTGAGCACCCGTGGCTGTGTGAGTACCTGTGGCTGTGTGAGTACCTGTGGCTGTGTGAGCACCCGTGGCTGTGTGAGCACCTGTGGCTGTGTGAGCACCTGTGGCTGTGTGAGCACCTGTGACTGTGTGAGCACCTGTGGCTGTGTGAGCACCTGTGGCTGTGTGAGCACCTGTGGCTGTGTGAGCACCTGTGGCTGTGTGAGCACCTGTGGCTGTGTGAGCACCTGTGACTGTGAGCACCTGTGGCTGTGTGAGCACCTGTGGCTGTGTGAGCACCTGTGGCTGTGTGAGCACCTGTGGCTGTGTGAGCACCTGTGGCTGTGTGAGCACCTGTGGCTGTGTGAGCACCCGTGGCTGTGTGAGCACCCGTGGCTGTGTGAGCACCTGTGGCTGTGTGAGCACCTGTGGCTGTGTGAGCACCTGTGACTGTGTGAGCACCTGTGGCTGTGTGAGCACCTGTGACTGTGTGAGCACCTGTGGCTGTGTGAGTACCTGTGGCTGTGTGAGCACCTGTGGCTGTGTGAGCACCTGTGGCTGTGTGAGCACCAGTGGCTGTGTGAGCACCTGTGGCTGTGTGTTTCCTGCCCCCACAGCCACAGTGCTTTGGAACTGAGGTGTGACAACTGCTGGGTGAGTGGTCTCTTCCCACAAGCAGGCAAGGGGCTAGGAGCTCAGAGTGGGATCTGCGTCCAGAAAGTTCTGCCTTGGATCTGATGGATCATAGGCCAAGGTTGAGACTTCCACTTGCCCAAAATGTCTGGAAAGAACAAAATTACTCCCATTCCCTCACAGTCCCAGGGAGAGAATGTCAGGGTAATGGACAGCAAGTGACCCCAGTGGGGGAGGTCTGACCAGCTGATGTCCAGAGGGAGGGTGTTGGTGTCTTTGAACTTAGAAAAGAGAACTCCTGTAGCCACCTGAGGTTATAAGATGCTTTGCTGTATCTGTTCTGATGGGGTCTGTGACTCTGGACAGAACATTCTTCTTAAAACAGACTTGGATCGTTCACTGGTAAATTAGTGTGGGTTATGCTACTAGAATTCTCCCACAAGTAAAAGGTAGAAACTCAGAGAAGACTGCCCCCAAGCCACCAGGAAGTTCATTGATTGGCATAATTTATAAGATTAGGCATCCAGAGCTTCAGGGGCTGCAGAATTCAGGGTGCCCTTTAGCTTGTGATAGCTTAGTTCTCAACCATGCTGCCTATAGTAGCTTGAATAAGAATGTCTCCCACAGTCTCAGACATTTGAACAGTTTGACTCCAAATTAGTGGTTACTTTGGGAGATGTGGCCTTGCTGAGGGGAGTATGCACTGGGGGTGATTGTTGAGAGGTAGAAAGATCCACGCTGCCCTCCGTCTGCTCTCTCTGTTGCCTGGGTGATTGGAAGTTGTGATCTCTTGGCTTCTCTGCTAGTTGCCAAGTCACTACTCTATCATCATGGACCTCCTGACCTGCAAACCCAATTCAACTCTTTCTTCTACATTGACTTGATTCATAGTGTTATGTCACAACAAAAGTGGCTAATAAAGAAGTTGGCACCAGAGAGTGGGGGTGTTGCTATGGCAACCTGATCATGTTGGGTTTGGTGGACCATGGACGACTTTGGGACTTCAACTAGAAAAAGCCATTGAATGCAGTGAACAGGCCATCTTAAGTAGGGCCCTGGAATACAGTGCCTGGTGTAAATGGATTGTAGGTGTCCAGTTCAAGATGTTTCAGAGGGAAGCAAGAATTTTAACAGCAATGTGGATAGAGACTCTCTTGTGATATTTGACAAAAAAATGTGGCTGCTTTCTGCTTTTGTCCTAAGGACTTTCCTGGAGCCTAATTTCTTTGGCAAAGAAGATTTCAACACAGCCTAGTATTGACTCTGTCAAATAGTCATTAGCAACTGCTCTTACACAGATCTACAATGCAAAAGAGCAAATCGAGAAGAAAGAAATGCAGAAAGTAAAGTCTGGAGAGAAGAGGAATATTGATCTTTGTGGTGCATCGAAGGTTTGTGCTGAGAGACACAGGAATATTAAATAGTTTTTATTGCACTAGAATGAAGGGAGGGAGGGGTGCCTTCAAAGCGACCACCCACATAGGCTTCTAACTTGAGAGTGGAAAAGGCCTATGGAATTTTCTGCTCCTAAAAAAGAACAACAAACAAAAGCAACTGAAAATGTGACTCACTTGGCGAGTTGGCGATGGCGCCAGTGTCGCCTTCCAGCCTTACCTTACTCCTTAGGACAGGAACTGCAGCAGAGGGATCCGACGCTGCTCTCCGAGGCAGTGGCTCTACTCGTGGTGCTGCTGACGCTGGTGTTCTGGAAGTTCATCTGGAGCCGAAAGAGCAGTCAGAGAGCTGTTCTCTTCGTTGGTCTCTGTGAATCTGGGAAAACGTTGCTGTTTGTCAGGTTGCTAACTGGCCAGTACAGAGACACACAGACGTCTATTACCAATAGTTCTGCCGTATACAAAGTCAACAATAACAGGGGTAACAGCCTGACTCTGATTGACCTCCCTGGGCACGAGAGCTTGAGGTTTCAGCTCTTAGATCGCTTTAAGTCTTCAGCTAGGGCTGTGGTGTTCGTGGTGGACAGTGCGGCATTCCAGCGTGAGGTGAAAGATGTGGCCGAATTTCTGTACCAGGTCCTCATTGACAGCATGACTCTGAAGAACACGCTGTCCTTATTAATAGCCTGCAATAAGCAAGATATTGCAATGGCAAAATCAGGTTCCAGCACCACACCTGCTCAGTTGGGGAAGAAAGGCAAAGAATTTGAATTTTCCCAGTTTGCCCCTCAAAGTGGAGTTCCTGGAGTGTAGTGCCAAGGGTGGACGAGGGGACACTGGCTCTGCTGACATCCAGCACTTGGAGAAGTGGCTGGCTAAGATCGCCTGAGGAGCATCGCTGACCATAAGAGTTAGTCATGTGAGACTGACCCTGCAGTTTGAGAAAGGGCGGTGGTGGTGTGGACTGATAAAGAGGGGGCATGTCTTTGAAGCATTTCTTGAGTTCTTGAAACAATTGTACCAGCTTGAGAGTTACCCCCAACCCCGTCAGCTCCTTTCTCAACTAGTCCTTTTTACTTAATTCCCGTATTCTTTCTCCCTTTGCTAGGTGTTAGGTGTAGCATCATGTTAGTGTGAGACATAACAGAGAGGGCATCACTTTGAGAGTAGGGTAGCATCTGAGAGGTCCTTGTCTCCTGCCTCTCTGTGTTGGTCCCTGCACTGGTTCCTGGGACCAGATCTGCCTGTTTATGGAATAAGTGAATTTGCAGTTGCCCCTGGTATTTAGTCATAATAAATTGTCAGTTCTTAGTGAAGTCTGGGATGTGAAGATCTACAGTGAAGACAGCTTCAAAACCACAGGTACAGTTGACAGTATGTTCTTCACGGGCTCAGTGACCATCTCCACACCACCCTAGGTTCAAAAGCTGCTGCAACCCGAAGAGTCACCCTCACAAGGTGACTCTAGGAGCCAAATACCCAGACACTCATGGGTTAGTGTGTTCTAGAGGCTCCATTGGGGAGAGCAGGGAGCCAGCACACTGTTGCCTCGAGCGTGCGTGATCCCAGGCTGTCCCTTGTGCTACTTGATCAGTTCCTGTTGTGTCACCCCAGCTAGAGTGCTATGGAACAATACAAACTGAAGATGTCCACTGTGCATTTTAAATACATATTTATTCATGATGCTTTAAAAGAAAAAAAAAAAAGAAAGAAAATGTGACTCAAGGGGCCAGAGTCCTGCCCAAGCTAGCAGCCAAGCTTGGCAGTGTCTTCTGCACGGCGCTGGCTTTAGAGTAAAGAAGGCCATCATGAGTAAGGGGGTCATGGAATCTTCTTCCATGATTCCAGAGAGCCACTGAGGGGAGGCAGCATGTGGCAGGACAGTTCCTCCATGGAGAACCTTGCCTGCCATTGCATGAAATTATGGAAGTGAGCCCTGGATTGCATTAGAGCTTCCAAGACATGGGAGAAGCCAGACCCATGGGCTTTCTGCCAAGGAGAGCTCATTGCAGGGAGTGGAGGTCCCTGTACAGCCCAAGAGAGATAAGCATATTCTAGGCAACCATTGTGGAAGGGCAGAGCCTCTAAGTCCTTTGACATGAGCCATGGAGTGGGAGGATTTGATGCACGCCCTTCTGGGTTTGGCTCTTGCTGTGGTCCAGCCTTTCCTCACTACGTCCCATTCCTTCCTTTTGGAATTACAAAGTATATTCTGCACCATTTTATGATGGAAATATGTAATTTGCCTTTAGATTTTACAGGGGTTACAATTAAGAGGTTGACATGAATCTCAGGAGAGCCTCAGGCTTTTAAAGTGCTAGGACTAGAAAACTATGGGAACTTTTGAAGTTGGACTAAATGCCTTTTGTGTTATGATATGACCATAAGTACTTGAGGGACATGAAGTGGCATATGTCTCCCATAGCCTTGGGCATCTGAATACGTGGTCCCTATTTGGTGGTGCAGTTTGGGATCTGTGGCCTTGCTGGAGGAAGTCTATTAGCACTCTCTCCTGAGGCTTCTCTGACCAAGGCTGAGGTCAGCACAACACAATCTATGGGCATAAATATAAATATTTAAAAGGCAGTTTGACAACATGACCGTTTACCAAAATAACACTAGGCTCCCTCCATGGTGAATGACCACTGTGAATCATGGTTTTGAATGTGTTTACAGTACCAGGTGTAAATTCCTTTCTGTGGGACAGGCTTCAATCCAATTGTAAGAGCAGAGCTCATTCCCATAAAAGTCTTGCCACCCAAGAAATGGGCACATCTCGCCTGGCAGATCCTTATTGTAGCATGCAGTGTCCAGAGATGGATGGATGATATTCTTTCTCCCCCATCAGCATGCATGAGATGCGTATATGAAAAAGCTTCTTGGAAACTCATGATATCACAGCTCAAATATAAACTATAGTAGTACCAGATAGTTAAACATCCATGATAAGGGAGGATAAAGGAGTGTGGAGGTTTAAGGTTTAGGTGGGGGAGGGGTGAGCATGGTTGAGAGGAAGGAAGGATAAGGAATGGGTTAAGAAACCCTAAGGACTAGTGGAGAAAGCCTTCTGAAAACCCAGTACATTTTCCTTAACGATCATTAGTGTCATCAATTTTACTTTATTAATTTTAAGCTAACTATTAGATGTAATTTTACGGAGGAGTTTGAATGAGTATCCCCATGGGTGGACAATGATACTCTGAGAGGCATGAGCGATTAACCTCAGTGCCAGGAACTGGACATATCCCTACAGGTGGCTGGTCAGTAAGGTCCTAGAGGCTCCCAGATGACACAGGCCTTTGGGTTGGTTACCATCAGAAGCAGAGAGCAAGACCCTATTGCTGAGACACCATACACTTGGTGGCAGGACACAGAGAAATCAGTCTTGAACTAGCCAGGAAACTCCCCTCACTCCCACCCCCCACCTCCACCCCGGCTAGCTTCCATTGTGTTGGAGGGGTCATAAAGATTCTTAAAGAAGAATTCCTGAAGTTCAGCTTGGGAGTAAAAAAGGTCTAGTTCTCTGTTCTTCCTGGATTCCACAGAGCCCTTTCTGTGATTTTCCCATAACCTCTGTTCCTTTGCACTTTGGTTCATTTCAAACAGGTATGTTATAAATAATTCATTTCCACAGTATATAATGTCTATCATCTATTTATCACCCACTATCATCTATCTGTCTATTTAAACAATCACATGTACTACAGATATTTTAATAGACTATGTTCACAGATCTCTGACCATTTTCCTGATGTGTGGAGTGCCCTCCACTGTCCCTCATTTAAACTGTTCCTTCCTCTGATGCAGACAGAAACACGGTGGTCAGGCCCAGCCCCACCCTCCTGCTCCCAGGGCCTTGTTTCTTCTCAGTATCTTTTCTACTTCCTCAGCCTCTAAGCCTCTTCCTGTGCACAGCTCCCTTCCCCAAAGTGGCAGCTTTGAGCCTCCTCCGTCCCTCAACTCTGTGGCGCGCGTGCGTGTGTGTGTGTGTGTGTGTGTGTGTGTGTGTGTGTGTGTGTAAAGGAAAACTTCAGTTGACTGCAAAAATTCACAAACAAAAAAAGTACTTTAACTCAACCAGAGTTTAAAAATTATAAAAGGACAAAGCAGGAGGTGTCAACTATCTGAATTGATCTATGAATTTAGGACTAGTCTAATAAAAATACTGAGCAGTTTCAATGGCATTTTGTTGTTGTTGCTTAGGATCTTACCTTGCTTTGCCTTTCTTTTTTTCAGCTGTTCAAATTGTGTTTAATTAAATCTCACAAGACCTGTTCATCTCACGGCTGAAATAAGTGTTCTTCCTTCCTTTATGAATCTCTGCACATGTCAAATACTGATGGTGCCTTGAGCAATAACAGACCCTTTATTTAAATGGAATCATACACTCACACAACTCATTCTGGAGGTTCACTGTCATGGAAGTGATCTATTCATAAGAGCCATGTTTAATTAAATAAATAGATGGGTGCCTGGAATAGTTCAGGGGCTGCAGAGAGGACTCATTAATTAAGAGCTCACGTGGCTCTTGCAGAGGACTTGAGTTGTCTTCATGTAGAGCAGCTCACAACTGCCTGTCTGCCAGCTCCAGGGCATGTGTCTTAGTCGGGGTTACTATTGCTGTGATGAACCCCATGACCATTCAGAGAGAAAAAGGGTTGACTTACACTTCCATATCATTGCTCATTACTGAAGGAAGTTGGGATAGGATCTCAAACAAGGCAGAAACCTGGAGGCAAGAGCTGATGAGGGCCACAGAGGGGTGCTGCCTACTGGCTTGCTTTTCTTGACTTGTTCAGCCTGCTTTTTTTATAGAACTCAGGACCACCAGCTCAGGAGTAGTACCACCCACAACGCCCTCCCAGATCAAGCACCAAGAAAATCCCTTACAGGCTTGTTTACAGCCCCATTTTGTGGAGGTATTTTCCAAACTGAGCCTCCCTCCTCTCCAACGACTCTAGCTGGTGTCAAGTTGACATAAACTAGGCAGCACAGGATATGATGCCCTCTTCTGGCCACCACAGGTACCTGCATTCTTGTGCGCACGCACACACACACACACACACACACAAATACACACACCTAACTAGCAATAATAAAAAATTTTAAAGGTTTAAGAAAAATATTTCAGAAAGTACTATGCTATTAGACTTTGGGAAGAACACTTGAAGGATAATTAAAAGAAAAATATCGAAAAAGGAGAAAAATCAAACTACTTCTAAAGATAAAGATAACAGGCTGCGAAAATTAGGTCAAGCCTTCGTGTGGTCAGAGCAACTCTTGTTCTTCCTCAAGGGCCTGAAGACCCCAGGGAGAACCTGACACATCTTGTCCTTCATGACCTAGGGATGAAAAGCTGGGATAAAGAGCCACCAGGGAAGACTGGAACTTGTAATTTAATGAGGAAGTGTCTAGTTCTGTTTTAATCAAGTGAAAAATATTATCAAAAGAGAGTGGTGGGGTGAACCAATGTCATGTTCCCCATGAAACGCTTGTAAAGGAGACCATCAGACCAGCCAGAAGTGAAGGAAAGATGACAAAATCCCCCAATGACTGCAAAACTACAAAGATGGAGAGATGACGACAACGACGGGAGGCTGGCAAGCTGCTTTAGAATAACAGAGTCGAGCCCCACGGCGGTGATCAAATGCTACAGGACAGTCTGGGTTCTTTCCCGGGTCCAGGAATGAAGAGTGGCAAAAGAAAGATTCAGAAAAATAACAGAATTTGGATACGCATAGTGGACTATGTAAGGATAGCATCAAGGGCAAATTCCAATTTTGATAACTGTACTATAGTCAGAGTATTTCATGCTAGTCAGAACTCAGAGGCAGGGGACTGATGGCTTTGGTTTATGTCACCTGAACTTATTGAAGTTCCTCAGGTGTAGTCTCTTACTGCTGTTGAGACCGAGCTCTAAGGTGGGTCCTCTGTCAGTTTGTGGCCATACACTTTTCTTCATGAGAACACAGAAGATTCAAACCTTGAGGAATACCACACCCAGAATTTCAGTTTGTGTCTGAGAGTTTTCTTCAGGTTGTGAGATATGGAGACAATGCTGGTAACGAATGTACAGACTCCTTCTCCAGTCAGGTCTTGAGCTTCTCCCTTCTTTCAGCTGCTCTAAAGGCCCAGAGACTGAAAACCTTCTGGGTTTTGAAACCGGTCTAACTGGTTTCTGTGAGGAGCTCTCTCCAAATTACTACACACTGGATGGCTTAAAGCAACTTTATTCTCCTCTGATTCTGGAAGCTGAAAGTCTAAATAACAAGGTTCTGTCATGAGCAGGGAACCCTTGAAGGTTTCAGGGGACTCTTCAGTTCCCTGATCACTCATTAGGCACACACTCCGACTTTTCCCTCCACCCTCATATGGCTACTTCTCTGAATCACTTTATGTTCTTGACTCTTTAAGGGACCATTTATTAGACTTCAACTGTATCAGAATCCAGTGCGTTCTCATCTAAATGCGTAACTAATTTCATCTGCAAAGTCTTACTTCTGAATATCATAGACTTCTGGGATTCCAGGTGGGCGTGCTTGGGACGATTCAGGTCATCAAGAGTGGAGGGAAGTATACAAATAAGTTGCATCCCCTCCAGTGTGCTATATCAGGAGGCTCCCGCTTTAGGTTAACGCTTGTAACTCTATACAGACAGAATTCACTACAGTCTTCCTCACTAATATACTGGGCTTCGGTCTGCTCAAGAAGAGGATTCTTGATTTGTGTAGAAACAGGGACCCCACAAATCAGACTTGCAGCTTCTACAAGGAGAAAACCCCATTGGCAAAGAACTGTACCACTTCTTTCACGCATGAACTAGGTGTCACTGCCTCTGTCCTCACGGAGTCTCCCGGCTTATGTGACATCCTCCAGCTTTGCCTCTCCTATCCTTGATTCTAGATTTTACAGCTCCACAGAGCTCATTCTCGCCACCTATTTCTTAGGATTTCTTTCTCTGTCTCCTCTTGTGCTTCCTTCTTTATTCCACAAGCTACAGAGAGAGTCAGCCTTCCCCATACCCCACCATGCTTCCAGGACCCAGGCTCGCTAATGATGCCCTGTGCTACAGGTGGATTCTACAGCTTGCTGACAAAAAAAGGCTTTGAGAGGCTGCCTGCCAAGGGAAAGGTATGGCCCCAGAGGCTGCAGAGGGGTCCGTTTGCAGGACACTGGGGTCTGGTCACGTAACTCAGAACTGCTGTATTTTCCTGTTTATCTTAGTCCTGGTGATTTTGGCTCTAAGATAAAGAAAAGTTAATGGGCTGCATATTTAATCAACTGAAAGAATCCAGACTTTTGTATATTTTGAGTCCTGATCAATTAGAACTCCTTGCCTAAGGAACCACATTCATGGTTTCCCTCACTTTCAGGTTGTGAAGAGACTGTCTGGCGTTCTTGGTACAACTCTGCAACAGCCAGAAAACAGTACAGATCATAGGAACTGACAGGCCCCTCCCGGCCTCATGCCTGGTCTCTGGAGAGCAGTGTAATGTCTGAGAAGTATGGAAAGGTTGTTCCACGGCTACCAATGCCCATGAGGAAATCTCCTGCAGCTCTGGTTCACAGCAGGGCTCACATATACCCAGTGTGGGCACAGGCAGTACCAACTTGTTCCCATTCTGGTTTAAGATTCTTGCTTTTGAAAGGACAAAAAAAAAAAAAAAAAGAAAGAAAGAAAGAAAGAAAGAAAACTTCAGGATTTGATCTTTACAGGAAACAAATGAACTGAAATCTTGCCCAAAGAGTTTTTAGTTTTTGTATGTGTGTTTTATGGTTTTGCTTATTATTTTTAATTTTCCACTTGCTAATCCTTCTCTCTGAATTCTTCTGTATCTGTTTAAAAGGCAGGCTATGAAACAAAACAGGGAAGCATGGTGTGTGGATGTCTTAGACATCAGAACAAGGCATCTCCTATCCATCTCCACTGCCACCTCCTAGCATCATGGCACTGAGAGACCCCACACACACTACACACACATACACACTCTCTCTCTCTCTCCAAACACAACACTCACACACACTCCAAACACACACACACACTCTCTCTCTCCAAACACAACACTCACACACACTCCAAACACACACACATACACACACAAACTCCAAACACAACACTCACACACACTACACATACACACACACACACACACACATACACACACGACCCTCACTTGTTCACCTATGATGACAACTTGGAAACCAAGTTTAAAAGATGGAAGAAACAGTATGCATCAGCTCCCTGGATGCAGCCAGTGCTAATGGTATAGTAACCTTGCAGTCCAGCCTGTCACCTGATCCAGCCACCCTGGCATGGAGAAAGCCACCCTGGTACACACAGCCAGGCTGCTTCCTGCTCACCATACCTTCTGGAAACCTCGTCTCCCTTTTATGGTGACCTCACTCTTCTTATGGGAGGGGGTTGTCCACTTCTCCCACCCCATCATTCAAAAGCAATCTTGAGAGAAATTGCCCTCAGAGACTTGAGAGGGAGAAGCCGTGGAATGAAGCCTGTCAGGGATGCTGAAGAATCCCTGTAGGAAGGCCGTTTACAGTTAGCACGGAGGTAAACAGCACCCGGCCTCCGTGAAGTGCACAGCGTTATTTCATCACAAGTTGAGAGCCTGCAGCTCAGGATCTGCATGAACCAACATCTGAAATACCTTTCCTCTTAATCCCCAACATCTGAGAACAAACACTCTTAATGAAAGTCTGAAGAGGAAGTTACAAAGAATTTGTTTTTCCAATTCCTTCTAACAGTCGTTCCTAAAATAGGGGGCCGTTCCTCCTGGCATACTCCATGCAGCGCTTCAGTCAAATATGCAGTCAATATGGCCACAGGACTTCTTCCAGAATGTTCCCCAGAGCCAGAGAATGAAGAACACACACCTGGCATAACAAGTGGGCACCAGAATGTCGAGGTTCCAATTTTCTGGTACTCTTGACTCCTTGAGTAAGTTCACATTTTAAGTTCTGCCAAGAGAGACATACCCTTAACTAGGTAGTAGTACAGTCCTACAACACAGAATGCTTAGGGAGGATCAAATGCATTTTGCTATTTTGAAAGTCCAGGGCAAATATTTCCGAGACCTTCTCCCAAAGCTCTTGGAACAACTTTCAGCTTGTCACTTTGAGGAAGGAATCGTGTATACATGGCGTGCTCTGCGTCAGGAAGTGTCTGCTGGGAATGGTGTAAGGAGCCTTTGAGAACCAGAGCTGGGATATACTAAGACCTGAGGATGGGAGATGGTTTCTCCTTCATGAGAGCCATGCTGAATCCCATGAGCTGCCTGTAGTATTAGCAGGAGTCTCTAACTATGTAGAAACACATATCCAGATGCGAATAAGTAAATAGGAAACTGCATGGGAAAATTAGCAAAGAGTTATTGATTTTTCTGAATATAGAAGTAGTACACCTGTTCTTTGTAGACAGTGAAAAACAAATCATTGAGCTATGCCACCTCCTAACCAGCCTCTGATCCATGCTTCCTGTCCCATAGAAGCGTGTCTGTCTTTTTAAATACGTTTTTCTAATTTATGAGTATGACTATGTATGCATCTGTGTGTGTGTGTGTGTGTGTTTGCATCACATACATGCAGGTATCTGTGAAGGCCAGAAGAGGGTAGTGGATACCCTAGAACTAGAGTTACAGGCCATCATGAGGTAATCAACATGTGTGCTGGGCCCTCTGCCAGAGCAGCAGGTGATCTTAACTGTTGAGCCATCTTTTCACCTACCCAATTGTGTTTTTATAATGGTTCATTCTTTAATTTCTTTGACATCTAGAGTTTAACCTACAGTACTTTCTTGACTTTTGTGATCAGGCCTCAGATGTTGCTCAGCAATAAAGATTTGCCGCCCCCACCCCCAATCCACAAGGTTCTGAGCTTCATCCCCAGGACTTCAAAAACATTAAAGTCAAGATAGTTTTAGCATTTTGCAGTCTATTCAGAGTATATCTTCATATTTAAGTATAAAATATGGAGCATGTAGAGGTTGGAGAGATGGCTTAACCATTAGAAACACTTGCTGCTCTTCCAGAGGGTCCAGGTTCAGTCCCTAGCACCCACATGGCAGCTCACAATCGTATGCCATTCATAGGGAATCTGATGTCCTCTTCTGGCCTCTGCAGGCACGAGGCATCTACATAGTACACAGACATGGAAACAGGCAAAACGCCCATACACATGAAATAAAAATGAATACATCTTAAAAATATGTAGTATATAAATGTAAAATATAGATAGATAAATATAGTACACACAGATACAAAAAGACCCAACGGTACATAAAGGACATCAAGCTAGACTATACTTATTTCTTCAGAATGAGAGCCAGGACTTCCTGCTGTCTTTGAAGATTTACTTTCATACCATTTAGACAGCTCTACTCAACACATGTCTATGAATTCCTTTGCTGAATTTGAAATAGCACGCTTAAAATACTCACTATGGCTGGAAACAATGTCCTCTCTCCCCATAGTACACAAGCAGAAGAACAGTGTCTATTTAGGGATTTTTAAATGCAATCTCAGGGAGTGGAAGAAATTCTCTCTCCAAGGCTAGCATTGTTCTGACAAGAGCCCTCTTCAATCCACAAACCATCGATTTCCAGGAAAAGAAAACTCATGGAGCTCGATTTTATTTTTCATCTCAATATTCTGTCTCTTTAATCCCTCTCACTGCTTGGCATCTTGATGGCCTGTGAGAACAGGAGTCATGGCAAAGGGATGCAGGGGCTGCCGGAAATCGTCCTTGGTGCCTGCTTTCTGCATTGCTCTTGTTTGCTGCTGGATAAGGCACGTCTGAAACAAAGCCGTGCTTTCTCCCAGCACAGCTTTCCCAGTGGAATTAAATACATCAGTATTTCATTGCACACACACCACAGTGTCAAAGCTCTTTGTGTACCACTTGGCCCTAATTCAGTCACCACTGTCTGGTACCAGCCCATGCATTTGGTCATCAGAATACCTAGGGACAGAGAGTAGAGACAACTTTTTGACCCAGAAGGAATGTGCCCAGCCTGGCTAAGGAGCTATTTAGAGATGTCTCTGCCACCTGATTTGCCAAAGTCTAACATTCCAGCTTGTTCTTCATCAGTTTGTCTTTAACTCACAGAGACTGTATTGTTGCCCCAATAAAGCATCACCAAGGTAAGATCGTGTATTTTAAACTGTCATTTCCAACAGTATCTTGTCAAAGAGAGATGACCAAGTCACCCATGACAGTGCCCTGCAGGAAGGAAAAGGAAGTGCATATAAATAGGGAGGCTCATTTGAGACTTCTAAGTCCTACCTTCAAGAGCCTGAGTGTAAAGATCTGAGAGAGCCCCTGGAAATCTCACAAACTTGCAAGGATTCTTGTGGACATTAGCACAAGAGAACCTGTCACTCTACCATGATGTCAGGTGGATCATCACTGGGAGCAAATGAGATGCTCACTGTTGGTCTTAAATCAGGTCCTGCTGGGCAGTAGAAACATCATTTTTCCTGCAGTGGTTACTACAGAATGCTTTCTCAGAAATGGTATAGTTACTCCATTGCATAAGCACACTGTGAACGGAAACAACCAGGGGCTCTGTCAACTCTGTACCCAGGAAAAGGGTTATGTGGCTGTCTGGTTGTCTAGTCAGTATTTCATGTAGCTTCCTTCACAGCTGGTGTTCCAAAGCAATGACGGGTGTCCCAGTGTATCTCCAAGGCAGTGGAAGGATATCCCAATGTATCTCCAAGGCAAAGGAAAGATGGCCCAAGGTGTTTCCAAGGCAACGGAAGGATGCCCCAATGTATTCAGTTTCCACTGGGATACCTCCCCAACAGAGCAGTCTGGATAGAGCTACTTCTAACAGTAGGTGGACACTGTCATCAGCCACAGCAGACAAGCCCCCAGTGTTCACTTCCTGGGACCACTGTGACCCAGGTTGGAGCTCTCAACGACAGACATATGTAGTCTGAGAATTCTCTCGGCTAGGACTTCAAGATGGCAGCAGGGGCAAGGGGCTATTCTTATGTAACCTGCCCTTCACCTGGTTCTTGACAGCCCCGGGTGTTGTTTGGCATCTTCGTTATATCTTCACATCTTCTCCGTGTGTCCTATTCATTTCTATCTAGATTCCTGCAATTGGTAAAGACCAGTCATGCTGGATTTGAGCTAAAGTTGCTTATTGTCAGTGTGTTTCCATAAACTGTGGGCTATGTCTTTATCACCTCATAGGGACACAGTTCAGACCATGTTGCCTCCCCGGGTGACCCCCTGGATTGATCACAGCTCTCTCACTCTGTGTGTTGGTTCTAACCCTGCTGCTCCTCTTCGATCTCCAGACACTGAGTCTAGAGGAACTCTTAGACTCACCTCTAGATCTGACTGAATAGGTGAAACTTTAAACATTGAATGCCATGTCCAGAAATCAATATTCTTTCTAGCCTGCCACTGGCACTGCTACCCTGATGGACCTCCCTGGATGCTTCCAGGCCCTGAGTCTTCGGTAGCCTGTGTAGGTGGAGTTTCTCACAGTCTCCATGGATACGTGGGCAGGTTTGGGCAGAAAGGGCTAATTTACGAGAGATTAGGCTTAGAAACCTCATACCCAAGCCTGAACTTACTGTTGTTGGCCAAACATTGGGAAACCCTGCACCACATCAGTTGGTTAGGTGTGGGCTTCAGGGGTCACAGTGAAACCTGATGCTCTCTCCACTGGAAACACCCAGGCTTTACTGGGAAAGATTCAGTCTTAGGAACAGCCAAATATCCATTTGTTATACTTGTTTCCAGTCACACACAAACACCCCAACTCTTTGGCTCATTTGGATTTTCTATTTATGGTAATTATTTTGTTTATGTGTGCATTACCTATGGCTGCATTAAAAAAATTACCCAAAACATGGGAACGTTAAACACAAAGGTTCCTTATTTCACTAGTGTGTAATGTGAATTTTGGCTTCTTTAAAAACATAGAGTTATTATAGGAATAGGTTTTTATTTTAATCCCAGGTGTGGGATATAGGGCTGCTACAAACTGGCCCCAAGGGCTGCCTATGATTTGCCTCTTGCTCCAGCAGAGGCACGGTTTTGCCAGCTGCAGATGGCTTCTGCAATTATGTTTGTAATTCTGGGGATACTTCAGAGGCTGTATAAATGCTAGGGTCCCAAGAGACATGGTGGGTTGTTGGTCGGTTGCCGTTGTTTGTTAAGTATCCACGTGCAAAGAAGAAACAATAAGAAGAAATCAGATATCCTGACAGCAAAGGTCAAACTTGCCCCTAGAAGTAGATGTTCCTAATCAGCAGGAAGTAGTCTAATGACAACATCACCCCCTTTCCTCTCTATCCTTTTCCTTCTCCTATTTGGTGGTAGGAGGTTGACAGGGTAACAGAAGGCGGGTGGAGAAGGGCAAGAGTAAAAAGAACTCACAGAGAAGCAAGTGCTGGCCACACTAGTGCCGTGGTGAGGAGCCTACAGCTCAGACGCTTTCTCCATCTCAAGCCCTCCAGAGGTTTTGATTAGGCATTGGCCAGGATTGCAGACAGACATCTGTCAGCTGGATGTAGGGAGGAAAGTTCAGCTTCTCACTCATGGACTGCTCCATGGGGCTGTTTGGTTGTCCTATCAGTATTGCAGGAAGCTTCCTCCACAGCTGGCGATCCAAAGCAATGAAGGATGCCCCAATGTATTTCCAAGGCAATGGCAGGATGGTCCGATGTGTTTCCATCCCAGTCTTGGGATAAGATAAGCTCTATAATTTCTGGAAATAAGTTGACTCAAGAGATAGGGAGGTATGACCAGACCAAGGTAACTGCTGGAGTATGATTTTTTATCACATGATTTAAAAGCAGATGGTTCTAAGTAAAAAATTACCAAGTTTTCAGAAAACTGGCACCTCTCATGGTTTTACCAGGAAAGAAAGAGAGAAAATAGGAACAATGCCCTAGTCCTTGAAGCTAGTCAAGGACCCACCCTACAAATGTAAGAACCATAAAGCAGGACCAAGGCTTCAAGAAAACTGCCCCCCCACCACCATGGGATTTTAGAAAGTCACCACCCCTATCACATGTTTAGAGGACAAAGATTGGAGAACAGGCCACCTAATGTATCTCATAGTTGACCAACACTGCATCTTCTGAGCCTCAACATAAGCTGATCCCTAGACCCCATATAAGGTGTTCTCCTGCATGCTTGGATATGGAGCCCAGCCGCAAGATCAGTGGAGCTCAGTCTCTCAGGCCAGTAAAGGGTTGCTCTAGCCTTTCCAAGGATGAACCGAGTATTCTTTTATTCTCCTCTGCTGACTTCTAACATTTGGTGCCAAAACTTGGAAAGAGATTCCCAGTATGTCCAGCTGGACCCAGCCTCTTCCTTAAACCAGACATCTTTTATCCTTCCTTCCTTCCTTCCTTCCTTCCTTCCTTCCTTCCTTCCTTCCTTCCTTCCTTCCTTCCTCCTTTATTCATTAATTAATTTATTTATTCATTCATTTATTTATTTATCACATTCACTTTACATCCTGCTCATTATTCCTCCCCCAGTCAGCCCTGCCCACAATACTTCCCTCTGCCCCCTTCCCCTTTTCCTCTGAGCAGGTGGGGACCGCCCTGGGTATCTCCCCATCCTGGCTCTTAGAGTCTCTGGGAGCAGACATCTTTATTTTTTACAGCTATAACAATCTAATTCTCACTCTAGAAGGGATTAAGCTTGGCTACAAAGTCAGAGAAACTTAAAATATGTGCTATTTCAGAGAGCCAATTCAGTGAAGCAAAAAACTCAGACTGGAGGACCTAGAAACCTGGCTATATGTGTGGATGTCTAGTACGTTGTAAAGCAAATGGTGTCTTGAATTGGTGATAAAAGGATAAAGTGCTCAATAAATGCTCTAAAAACATTTCATTTTCCAAGTGGAAAAAAGTAAATGTCGATTTCCTGCTACATACCATTGAAAATAAATCCCAGATGGGTTAGACTTAAATTAAAACCCATTTTAAAGTATCAAAGGGACCTGTAGAATAATTTATGCATGAGATTGGGGTAGAAACAAAAGTTTAAACCAAAATATAAAAATTATGAAGTATAAAAGAATCTATAACTAGGGGGTTATACATGGAAGAGTGTCCCATGAGAGAAAAGATGATAGAAAATTGCAGGAACCACTAATGGCAGAGGTGTTTACAGAATGAAGTGGGAATGGCTAAGATATATAAAAAGCATCCTGAGTTACCACAAATCCACTAGAAGGACACATCAAATAGCACACTCAGAGAGCAGCTACCAACACATCTCAGAAGCAAACTGAAATCCAAGTAATAGCAAAATACTATTTTAGCCTTATTCTAGAAATCTCCAAGTAACCACTGTATTGAACTGCTCTTGTAAACTGCTGGGTTTACCTTTTCAAGTATTCAGTTCCGTATATGGACTATTCACAGAGATGTGCAATCACTGATGGTTACGGAGTATTTTACCATCATCCCACAGAACACCCATACCCATTGGCAGCCTCTCTCCATCCCTCCCTGCCCCCACCCATGGAACCACAGATCAGCTTCTGTTCCTGTGAATTGCCCATTTTGTGAACATTTCATATAATGGCACCATCGTAGCACAAGGACTTTTGTGGCAGGCTTTCAGGTCACATGGTGTCTTAAGATTTGTCCATATCGTGAGGTGTATCTGTACTTTGTTGCCTTTTAAGACTGAATAATATCCCATTGATTTGATCTACCTTTAAATATCCATCCAATCATGAGTAAGCATTTTCACCATTGACAGAAAAAAAAATCTCCTATGAACATGCATATAACAAGCTGTTGAAATAACATGTGCGTTTATTTCTTTAGAGTACACAACTAAAGTTGGTAGTATTTACCGAAGTAGTTCCAGCATTTTACGGTCCCATCAATTTCTCCAAAAGTCCACCATCATTTGTTGGTGTCTGATTTTTGGTAACAGTTATTCTACAAGGCAAGTGGGTTCATACGGTAATCTGAGTTCCAGTTTTTCTAGTAACAAGGTTGTGCTGGATTGAGGGTCCACATGTATGTCTTCTTGGGAGAAATGTCTGTTTGAATTCTTAATTTTAAAAATCTGGCTGTATACGTCGAACAGAAAGAGTTCTCTATATATTCTGGAATGAAAATCAGCACATCTGAGAGCTACACAATGAAATCATTGAGATATTAATGTTTCCTCACTCCCACAAAGTGAAAGGTGTGTATTTGGGAGGCACAGGGAGTAGCTAACTTGAGGTCTGTCTGCTGTGTGTGCCGATCCCTTTGCATACACAGGTCAGGATCAGAGCCCCGTAGTCACCCTTTCTGTTAGTAGCTCCTTCTGTCCATCTTCCCCATCTTTCTCTCACCAGATTCACTTTTATTTGTAACACCTTCCCTCCATAAATTTTCTCATAATTTACAGTTTTCACATCTCGTTTAAAAATCAGTTTACATCCTCGTGACATGTGTTATTTATTCTATATATTGCCCTTGCAGCTTCAAATTCTATTTCACACATTTTCTTTTTAAAGATTTATTTTATTTATATGCATGTGTATATTTGTTCATGTGTCTTGTGTGCCCAAGTATGTGCCCACTGAGGGCAGAAAAGGGTCTGGACCTCATCATTTAGTATTTTTTCAGTTCTATCCATTTCTCCTGTTTAATTTTTATGATCGAATAAAATTCTATTGTGTGTCACATTTCATCACATGTTCGTCCGTTGATTGACCTCTAGGCCGATATCCATCTCCTAGCTATTGTGAGTAGAGCAGCAACAAACAAGAATGTGCAAGTGTCTCATAGGAGGACATGGAGTTCCTTGGGTGTGTTCCAGACATGGTATAGTTGGATCACACGCTAATTCTATTTCTGGCTTTCAAGAAACTTCCATGTTTATTTCCATAGTGACTGTACCGGTTTACACCCCCACCAACAACAGATAACCTTTCCTTTTTCACACATCATCATGAACATCTGCTGTCATTTGTTTTCTTGACAGCTACTCTGGCTGGGCTGAGATAGAATTTCATTGCAGTTTTAATTTGTGTTTCTATGATGGCTAAGGATGGTGAATGCTTTTAAGGATGTTTATCAGCCACTTATATTTCTTCTTTCGAGATCTTTGTTCAGTTCCATAGCTCCTTTTTATTGAGCTGTTTATTTTCTTAATACTTAGTTTCCTGAGTCCTTGTGTGGCCTAATCTGTTGTCAGATATACAGCTGGCAAAGATTTTCTCCTATTCTACAGGTTGTCTAGCCTCTTGATTGGCACTTTCCTTTGCTGTACAAAATCCATTTAATTCCATGAGATTCTATTTGTTGATTATTGGCCTTATTTCTTGGGTGACTAGAGCCTAATTCAGAATGTCCTCATGTAGGCCTATGTGTTCAAATGCATTTCCTGTTTTTTCTGATAGTACTTTCAGAGGTCCAGGTCTTCTGTGGACATCCTTGATCTATTTGGAATCAATGTTTGTGGAGTTCAAATAGTTTCTGTCTCCTCCTACCATCTAGTTTCCCAGCAGCCCTTGCTCCTCCGTGTAGACACCTAGTTTCCCAGCAGCACTTGCTTCTCCGTGTAGACACTAGTTTCCCAGTAGTCCTTGCTCCTCTGTGTAGACATTTAGTTTCCCAGCAGCACTTGCTCCTCCATAGACATCTAGTTTCCCAGCAGCACTTGCTGAGAATGTTGTCTTTCGTGCAATGTGCATTTGTCACTTTCATAACAAATCAGGAGGTTGGAGTTGTGTGGCCGTGTATCCAGGTCCTTTATTCTATCTCATTGATCTATTTATAGTTTTTGTACCAGTGCAATCCTGTTGTTATCGTTATTACTCCGTAGTCTATTTTGAAATCAGGTATCAGTACTTCTAAAAGTTCTTTTTATTCAAGGTTACCTTCCCTATCCAGTGCCTGCTGTGCCTCCATACACATATTTGGATTATTATTTTCTATTTCTTTGAAGAATGCTACTGCAATATTGATTGGAATTATAATGAATACGTCGATTTCTTTTGATTACACAGCCATTTTTATAAGATTGGTTCTACCATTCCATGAATAAGCATCCCCTAATTGAGGGTATGACAGCCCAAAATAGCTGGTTCAATTCCCTCCAGTGCCAAGCACTTGCAGAAATTGCATTTGAGAAGCATGGCATTTAAAAATCAATGGCTTGGGGGTCTTGGTTTGAGAAATTCAGGGTTCTCATCTTACCTTACATTGTACATAGATCAACAGATATCCTGAGGCCTATGAAGAGAGAGAGAGAGAGAGAGAGAGAGAGAGAGAGAACCACAATCTATGCATACAAATGTATCCAGATCTATAATCTCACATGCATATATGTACACTCCCATGTGCACACATGTACACACATGCACACACACACATGAACCGTATGTAGCTTTAATGAGATATATTCCCCATATTCTCAGCTCACTGAAAACTTGGTGCCGTGTTCATGGTGCTGTTTGGGAAGGTTTGGGTGGTGCATCCATGTTTGAGGAATATGTCACTGGGGACAGGCTTTGAGATTCCAGCTGCATCCGGTTCGCTCTCTCCTTAGTGCTTGCAGTTTGAGATGTGAGCATTTAGCATCCTGTATTGCTGCTTGCTCCCATGCCTGTACTCTCACCAGGAACACTTATCCCTCTGGAGCCACAAGCCAAAATAAATTCCTCCTTAGGTTGCATCTGATAGTGTTGTCCAATCACAACCACGGAAAAGTAACCAATGCAGTTGCATACTTCCACATGCACACACAAATGTGGGCATTCCATCTTGTGAGCACATTTGCATATTCACACACACACACTCCAGTGTATGTGTGGGTTCCCTCCCCTTCTCTCCCTCAGCACTGGAAATTATAGAGGGACAAAGCATGAGACAATGTAAAAAAGACACTAGAATTTTTTTTTTTCAAATTGATAGGTCCCTGGCTAGGGGCTCCTCATTTTCTTTTACACACAGCTGAGATCACCTGGGACTTGAGAACCAGCAGGTTCACACATTCTAGGGCAGAACTGCAGGTGGGAAAATCCACAGAGGATTGTGTCAGAAGAAAAGGGGAAAATAAACCGAAGAACATTTACATGAGGGTTTGATGACTGTCTCTCTGGATGGGACAAACACTGAGTGAGGCAAATACATGCTTAGTCATGTATAGTGTCATGCAGCTGTCATGTATGGTGTATGCATGAGGGTCCTAGGAGGCTTACACACAGTCATGCTGCCCAACATTCGTTAGGGTCCCAGGAGACTTACACATGCTTAAACATGTTCTGTCATGCAACTGTCTTGCATGCTGAACAGAGAAGGTTTAAAGGCAGACTGCAAAGCCTGCCCCACAGAGAGGTGCTCCTGAGTTCACTCAAAGGGACATCCAGTGACAGAAAGAGCATCCTGTGCATTTTGTCACTGAGGGGAAGTTCTTCACTGCGAGATATGCACCTATCTTAACATGAAGGGAGTCTATGACAGCCAGCTTTCCCATTCACTGGAGGGTAATGCTGAGGTCAAAAACAATTATTTTCTGTTACTTTGGATCATGGTTTTATGGTTCTGATTGGCTTGCTGGAGCCCTTTCAGAAGGAAAGTGATGCCCGTCCTTTACCAGCAACTGGTTCACTGAGCTGCATCTTCTCATTTGATTCTGGAATTCTCCCTTCTGATACAGGTTTCTCCTGGAGCATCAAACTTAGCGAGTGCTTTCTTCTGTTCCTCTCCAACCTTTGGGCTGGAGAGTTCTAGATAAGCCACATGCCTCAGTGCTCCTATCAATCAATGTTTGCATCTTCCAATCATTGGGGCCCAGTGAGTTTCATGAATCACCAAGTTACCAGAATAAGTAAACTCACACGAAACATCTGTGTTTTGAGTTTCCATGGAAGTCTTTGCAGAAGCATTCATGGTATTTATTTGATCGCCTAGCCAACTTAAGGGGAAAAATACTTTAATTTTCTTCTTAAAATACTTCCTACTTAGAAAGACTGCTGTATTAATTGAGTGGAAAGCAAATTTGATCCATCCAACACTAGGTACCTTTGGAGGGCCAGGCTATCCATGGGTACCAAGGCACTTGGGTATTATATATGAGGCAAGACAATGGTGATGTGTGACTTAATCATTCCTGAATTACAGATAATACTCAGGACATCACTAAAGATATATAAATGGTAATTATCTTGTACTGTTTATGGACTAGTAACTAAAAGCATGTATATACATTTAGATTAGACAACATTTTGAGAGGGGGGTGCCCTGATTAAGCCTTGAATAAACATCTATAAAATAATTAGTTATTGCACCCCAGGACTCCTGAAGGATCAGAGGAAATACTCCTAAGAAATATCTTTCTAGGGAGAGGTAGCAGTGTAACTAATTGATGTCAGAACTGAGGTCCCCACTAAGTCCTTAAAAGAATTTCACTGGACTCCCTATTCTGACAGAGCCAGTGAATCTCTGAAATTACCTCAGCTTCCTCAATGCTGCATTTTCTTAGGTGAGTGAGAGCTTGTGTGAGTGCCCAGTTGCGAAATAGAGTAAACACTCAGTGAGAATGAGTGTGAGTGCTCGGTGAGAACCAGAGTGAGTTCCCCAAAGGTATTCCTCAGGCCAATATGAGATGCTCAAAGTGCATGCATTTATATTAAAAGCTTTGCTACTTCCTGGGGAAGCCAAATACCAACGGAGTCTTTTTACCTTTTTATCTCAGCTTTAAAATTTACCCAGTATCTTAAGTCAAACAAATCTAAGAATGGAGCAAACACCAAGCACGGTACAAAGGTGTTTCATAACTTGTGGATAAGCCAGGCACCTGCCTGCAATACCTGCCAAGCAAGCGGGATGTGTTACCAGATCACTTTCTCAGTGCTCAGACCACATCAGGACAGGAGCCCTCACCAAGCAAAACCAGCTTCCCCATCTGCAGGAAGCAGCAGCCAGGGCCAGTTATTCCATTCAGAGGTATTTCTTTACTTAGACAGTCCCCCTGGGCTCCACCTTTTTATTTCTCCCACATCTCACTAGCACTACCACAGGGATTAGAAACAAGCCTTTATGCATGGATGCCTGGATGAAGTTCAACATTTGAATGATAGAATTCCCCTCCTATGCTAATCACTGCATGGCCATGTCTGCTCACTCCACCCTCAGGAGATCCAAGTGGAGGTTCCAAAACTGTGAGCCAAACATAAGTCCCTTCCCTTTCTTAGTTCATCATTTTAGGTGATCCACTACAGTGAAACAAAGGTGAATAATTTGCTGGCTTTAAACACTAAGAACACGTCCAGTTACAAAAACAGGAATACTTATAGTTTAAGCAGCTTTGTTTATCATAAAATGAATTTAGCGCTGAAGTATTCAGTGACTGCCTCCATGATATGGAGCGTTCCCTAAGGCCTGGTCTCAGGAATTCACATGCCTTATGGTCACATGCCCCAGTGACACAGCTCCTCCAACAAGGCCACACCTCCTAATCCTTCCCAAAGAGTCCACCAATTCGGGATCAAGAATTCAAACTTATGAACCTGTGAGGTCCACTCTTATCCAAATCACCACAGGGAGTAACCCACAGCCTCACCTTGGACCAAGATGCCCCTTCCTGTCCTCTCAGTCATCCTTGTTACCCGTTCTGTTACTGTGGTTGCTGCTGTTCCATATCCTAAGAGACTGGCTAGACCATAGTTAAGAAGACACAGGGCAAGGTCAAATGTCAGAGAGGACATGTCCTATTGGCAAACTCATTTAAAGAGGTGGGATGAACTTTCACCCACAATTTGTTTGGTGACTCATGGCAGCACACAGGCATCCACCAGGGAAAACCAGGAAATGGCCGCTACTCTATCATGAGGTTTCATAGCAAGCCTAAGGCAGATTCCCAGACAGTGAAAAACAGCCAAATGAAAGTCGCAAACAGTGTTGTGTTGTTGTGTTGTGTTGTGTTGTGTTGTACTTACCATGGGTAGAAGATGGTCCTAGCACAACAACAGGGGTGTGTGAGGTCTGAACTTCTCATCGGCTCTGATGGAGAGAGACCTGGACTTCCTTATCAGCTTCCTGGATGTGAGGTAAGGAGATGAATGAGGAGTCAGGGATAAAACTGTCTGAGCTGAGGCAAGAGCTCAGACAGTAAAGTATCGTCACGTGCACATTAAGACCAGAGTTCGATCCCCACAACCTATGTAAAAGAGCCAGATGCAGTGGCACACTTGTAATTCTGGCAGCAGAAGTAGATTTGTGGATTGCATGGTCACTCCGTGGCTGACCAGTCAGCTTTGCCCAATCTGCATGTTCGCAGCCACGAGAGACCCTGTCTCAGGAAAGCAAGATGGATAGCACCCTGAGAAGCAATATCCAAAGCTGACTTACAGCATGCACACATGCACACACATATGAATACAAATATACCCACTCCCTCATACACATGTAAACATGCACAGACATGTATACATTATACATACACACACATACAAAACCCTCTGGGATCCATACAGAATTTGGATCTCAAGTGCCTGCCAAATGTCACAGGCTTGGTCTCTGGCTACTGGTACTACTGGGGACCAGGAAACTTTATGAGGTGAGAAGTGGGTGTGTGGGTTATGCCTTTGCAGGAGCTGTGTCTATTTCTCCTGCCTGTGTGCCTCAGCTCCTGCCTGTCTGCTTCAGCTCCACACCCACTGGCAGACTGTGACTCCCCACAGACTCTGCAACAGCAGAGCCAAGCCACCGTGGTCAGAAATCTCTGAAACTAGGCACAAATGGCGAACCTTTCTACTTGTGATCATTTACCTCGGGCATCTTCTCGCAGCAATGGAAAGTAACTGACGTGGCGTCAGCGATCCTCTCCAGGCAGCTCACGGACAGGACACAGGGTTTCAGCTGCCCCAGAGGAAGACCATCAGTGGGAAAGAGATGCAGGCAGAGGTGAGCTAAGGGAGTGGCAGGCTCACCAGCCCAGCCTCAGGACCTTCCTGTAAAGAGAAACATACATATGTAGTAGGCATCTTGACATTGGCTTAAAATGCTGCTTCCTTCGTCGAACAGCAAATACAAAAATACTCACCGTTAAAAGACCTAGGGACTTCGGAAAGATGACTCAGTCAGGAAAGTGCTCACTATACAAGTGGAAAGATTTGAGTTTGATCCCCCAAATCCACATAAGAAAGTGGGGCACAGTGGTATGTTTGTGATTCCAGTACTGGGGAAGTAAAGACAGACAGACAGAAAACCCTGGGGCTCACTGGTCAGTTATCCTAGCCTAGTCATCAAGGTTCAAGTAAAAGTGAGGGAAAAATATCTTTTAAAGATAGATGATGGTATCCTGACCAGTGACACTCAAAGTTGACCTCTGGCTTCCTCTTGCATGTGCACACGTGGGTACAACCATGCACACAAACATGCACTCTGGCCTGCTCTCTCTCTCTCTCTCTCTCTCTCTCTCTCTCTCTCTCTCTCTCTCTCTCTCTCTCTCTCTCCCTCTCTCTCTCATGCACATGCACATGTATATGCACACACACACACACAGGAGGAAGGCAGCAGAAACAGAGACAGTATCAGACAGACAGACAGACAGACAGACAGACAGACAGACAGACAGTGTGTGTCTGACTCTGGCTTCCAGGCTGGAGGACGTAATGTTTTAAACACTAGAAGAATTGTCTGAAAGATTATTCCTAGGAAGAATTTTCCACGATGGAAGGAAAATGTCAGGATGATTAGATAAAAGTTTTCCAATACTCGGCTGTCTAGGGCTTGTTCTGGAAGAGCAAAGGGACAGGAAAAAGTGGTGTGTCTCCGTCTCCGAGCCGCTCCCTGGGCTTCTACCTCTCCTTTCCACATGAAGTGTTCCACACACAAACATTGGGCTTTCCCAGCTAAAAGTGAGCCTCAGGGTGGATGTCTGGGGCGAGGGGAGCTGGGGAGGGAGAGCCCTGCCATTGTTTGTACAGATATGGCAGTGAGTGTCTGGGCTGGGGCTGGCTGAGGTTCATTTGCAGAATTCAGTCCTTTTCCTCTGAGCCATCAAAGTGAGTTAATGGCCTCTTGTTACAGGAGGAGAAAAAGAAAACAAGCCCTTTCCATGGGGCACTAATGGAGAAGCCTTCAGAGCTGGTTATCCATGGTGAGCTGCAGGTTTCTGGTGGCACGGTCATACTCACCTCTACGGATTCAATGGAAAATCTCCTTGATTTGACAATATTTCTTTTTTTTTTTTTACATTTTTATGTGTTTAATTCTCTCCTTCTATAAGGCTGTTGTCTGACAAGTTTAAGGTCGAAAACCTATAAAATTTAACAACAAATATAGGGTATCCAGCTAAGGTGTCCTGCCTCTGTCCCCTGAACATCCCTGGAGAGCTAGAGGGCTCTGCAGGTAGAGGCTGTATACAGTGGATCCAGGGCTCTGCAGATAGAGGCTACCTGCACACAGTAGGTCCAGGGCTCTGCAGATAGAGGCTGCACATAGTAGGTCCGGAAGACCTATTCTCGAGGTTTAGCTTATTTTTATTTTCTCCTCTTTCTCCACTTTTTTTCCCCCTTTGAAGCACTTAAAATTTTCCACTGAAGCTGGGTCAACAGGAAAGGTGCTGACTTACACCACATTTTTGGTACTCTATAAAAACTAAATAAAAATAATAAGGTTGTGTTTTTGTTTTTAAGAGAAAGGTACCATCGAGCAGAGCAAGACACTCACAGGCCATTGAACAAGCCACAGAGAGGAAGGCCTCATTCTTCAGGCTTATCTGAAAATAAAAATCTGGGTCACAAAGGGGAAGCCTGTGGTGCCAGCTCCGGCCAGGCAGTCGGCTTGGACTCTCAGCTCAGCTCTAAGTGAAAGCAGAGACTTGTCTCCTGTGTCAGAGCTGCTGCTGCTGCAACTGCCCAGCAATGGAAAAGGACATTTTCGCCTTGGATTTATCATTTGATGCAGATGTTTGGCTCTGGGTTCCTGATCTTCTCAGCAAAGTTGATGTCAAAAACTTGGAACAATAATCCTCCTTGTGTATGTTTTCTTATGAGGTGTAAATTTGTAGAATGAGCATTGTTGTTTTTAACTGTAGCCCCAGAAGGAGCTTCCAGTTTGTACACTCACGTGCGCGCGCGCACACACACACACACACCACACACTACACTCATACTCACACACAATGCACACTCATATACTTGACACACACACTCACCACACATGTACACACACACACTGACCACACATACACTCACCACACATGCACACACACTCACACACACACCACACACACTTGCATACATACCACACACACATTCACATACTCATTCACATGCACACCACACACATGCACACACCACACATATACATACACACTCACCACATATACTCACAACACACACACACACGTGTTGTTACTTCCTACCTTCTCACTGCCTTTCTCTGAGTATCAGCATGCTTTATAGAACAAACAAAAAGCATCTCCCTCGCTTACTTTTCTCCTGAAAAGGCCATCAAGAACCACAGAGTAGAATCTGGGGAGATGGCTCAGTCAGGAAGATGCTGCCATACAAGCATGAGGACCGGAGTTCAAACCCCTAGCACCTGTGTAAACAGCCGGACGCTATGGTGTGCACCTGTAGTCCCAGCACTGGAGAGGCTGAGACAGGAGGATTCCTGGGACTTGCTAGACTCATTCTAGCTGAATCAGCAAGCTTGGGGTTTAGTGACAAACCCTGTCTCTAAGCAAGAGAGGAAGATTCCAATCCTTGACCTCTGTCCCCTCCCTGTGTGCATGTGTGCATACACACATGTACCACACACAGGCACACATGGACACACACATACACACACACACACAGGACTTTCACCAAGGCATTGCAGGTTGTTAACCCTCTCTTGACCTCTGAACTTGCCGAAGTCTGCAAAAGACACAAACAAGGAGGAATTTGCTGAGATCTGGGGTTGAGACAACTGGATCTCCAGCTTCCTGGACTGAAATGGTTAAAAAGTAGCTAGGCAGGTCCTGGGAAGGGAAAGTGGTTGTGGTGACAGGTTAAGCATTAGCAAGAAGCAGTTCCGGAACCTGAGTGGAGATGCTGGGTCTGGCACCAGAGCTAGCATCCCAGGGGTTGTTACTTTCCTTTCAGAGGTGAGTGGAAAGTTGTTCCCCAGTGCATCTGTGCTGCTGAATGTCCATTCTGTCCAGGAACCCGCTTCTTCCTCTGAAGCCCTTTGAGTGTTTACAGAATCTAACTTAAAACAGAAACATTGATTTTTTTCGCCAGTTGTTCCTGGCACCCTCTATGAGGGTCCTTAGTTCTCTTTTTGTTTGTTTATTTGTTGTTTGGATTGGTTTGTTGTCTTTTTTTTTTTTTGTAAACCAAAAATAACAGTTGAATAACCATGACTTTCAAAACTGACCTCTCATTTAAAAACAATTAAACATTTTTCTTTTGCTAGAAAACATCATATTTTGGTGTTTGGTCCGCATAACCTGAGTTTACCTGAGTTGTCTTTCAGTTACAACTGTCACAAATGGCACCCACAGTCAACAGGTGGGAGCAGCCATGAGTGTTCTGATTATTAAAAACATTCCATGTGTGTTTTATCACTGCTATTGAATTTAATGAATACCCCAAATCTGACACGTTCATTTACACGGCTGACAGATTCTCTGTGACTTACCAGAATTAATGAGTATACAGATATACTTTTTTAAGTGCCAGGGAACATCACGGAACATATTGTACCTTATTGTAAAACAAAAATAGCCTTGGACAGCCTGTGGAATGCACTCTTGCAGGATAATCAGCTCTTTACTGTGGTTTTCCTGCCAGTCAGGGAGCCCTGCGTCACACAGAGCGTGTGCCAAGTGTCTGGTTTGCACTTTGGTAAGACATGTTTTTCTTGCTGTGAATTTCAGGTTTGCAGTTTTCCCCTGAGTGAACGCAGACCATCCAGGTCACCTTCCCATGCGTTTGGGGCCTTGCTTTGGTTCCAGGTTATTTTTTAAATGATCTGCATATTGCAGCTCAAAACACAGGTGGGCAGGACAAGCCCACAGACTTACAGTGTTGTTTCCTGGACACTATGGACCTGTGGACAGACATGGAGGTCTGGGGCAGCTTGCTGGGGTTTTCGTCTTGTGTCAATGAACTTTCTCCTTGCCGGGTCCTCTTATATCCACCACAGATTTGTTAACGTCTTGGGTGGAGTGTTGAAATGATGCTGTGAATGAGCGTGGGTGAAAAGATGTTGTTGACGCAATGTTGGAATTTTAACAAACTTCCTCGGATGATACTTCCTCAGAGTCAAAGATGTGGGGGCACAACTTGCTCTCTGGCTGCCCTGGATGGCTTGGTGCCCACGGTTACTGTTTAATAAGCTGTTTGCTTCTTCTTCCCAGCAGGACAATGTGCAATGGTTTGAGGACCAGCAGGAGCTTGTGGTTCCTCTACCTCTGGGTTAAGTCACCTCTAACCCACTTTGCTCAGTACTCCTTGTGTTCTGGGTTAAGTCACCTCTAACCCACTTTGCTCAGTACTCCTTGTGTTCTGGGTTAAGTCACCTCTAACCCACTTTGCTCAGTACTCCTTGTGTTCTGGGTTAAGTCACCTCTAACCCACTTTGCTCAGTACTCCTTGTGTTCTGGGTTAAGTCACCTCTAACCCACTTTGCTCAGTACTCCTTGTGTTCTGGGTTAAGTCACCTCTAACCCACTTTGCTCAGTACTCCTTGTGTTCAGGGCAGGAAAGACTTCTGTGTGCTTTCTCTAGGTTCTCTTGGATTTTTACCCACGCAGACAATGCACCCAAAGGCCTGGTCGTCTGATGGTGACGGGTTTGAAGTTGTTCTTCCCACAAGTCTTTCTCCCATGCTGGTTTCTGCCACATGAGCACTAGTCTGGCGTCACCTGAGAGCCCAGAGTTCACACAGGGTCACTTGTGAAAAAGCATTCTACAGTTTCACTCTCACACACTGATTCTCTCAAGTGTGGAGGGACTTGCCAGGACAAGCTAGGAAGACAGCTGGGAGTGAGGGGGAAGACCTTGATGAGAAGATTTGAGGTTGGGGAGGTGGCTTAGTCAGTAGAGGGCTTGCCACATAAGCCTGGGGATCCATGTCTGATACACACACACACACACACACACACACACACACACACACACACATGCCTGTAATCCCAACACTGGGCAGAGACAGGAGGATTCCTGGGTTTGTTGCCCAGCCTGTCCAGCTGAATCAGTGTACTCCAGGTTCAGTAGAAGACCTTGTCCCAAAAAGTAAGGTTGGAGGTGACTATGGAACACAATCATGGCATAGATAGTCCCTACACACACACACACACACACACACACACACACACACACACACAGAGTACAGGGAGAAGAGGACTTCATTCATCATTTAACTACTGAAGATTCCCAAAGCCACCTTGTACCCAAGTTCTTAAACCAGTGTGTGTAACTCTGCATGCCCTCTTGCTGAAATCCCTCCCCACTCATCCAGCCAATCCCAGTGCCAGGCTCCCCCACTAAGGCTTTATCTGTGTCTCTGCTGGTTAACTGCTCCGCCCCAAAGGGATCTTACAGCAGTCAGCTAGATCTTCCTGCTCCCATCTACCCTCCCAGCAAAGGCAGCTGGACATGGTTGGTTTTATTTATCATTGTTACCGTAACACAAGAAGAGTGTCCACCTACAATAGATGCTTAACTACAGCTTGGTAGATGCTAAGTAAATAAAATTACTTTACCAAATGGTACAATGCCCAGGAAGAAACAAACTAGAAGGATTCTACCTTTGCCTTCCTTATTTAGAAACTCAGTTGCACAGTTGGGAACAGTGCATTTTATGCTCTTTAGTCTACTAAACCAAGAGTTGGCAATCTAATTCTGATCTAGAAAAGGCTTGCAAGTATTCTTAGCTTGTGCTTTGTCAAAACCATCTAAATGTGACAATTGACCAGGAGAGTCTTGGTAAATAATCTGCAAATATGTGGACATGGCTGTGTTGCAATAAAACTTTATTAAAACAGGTGGTGGGTTGCATTTGTTCTGGACTGTCTGCTTGGTCTTTCATCACCATCAAGGAGCCATTTCCTAAGAGTTGGAATGTGCTGTGTTTCTGAGTTAGGAACATGAGGCAACTTTTCTTTCATTTAAAACTGAGTCCCTTAGTACTCAGACCGGGACTTGCTAAGTGGCTCTTCCTCTTGACTCTGTCTTTACATTTGATAACACCTGACCCACCTAAGAAATGCCCTAAGCTCTCTCTTCTCTCCTCCTCCTCCTCTCTCTCTTCAGCTCAGTCCAACAGACCAGGCCTATAGCCCAACCAGCCTTAAACCCCCTGCCTGAGCCTCTGGAGTGCTGGGGTGGCAGGCAGGTCACCGTTCATGTTTCCTGCAGTGCTGGGAATTGAACTCATGGCTTCTGCAAGCTTAGCAAGTGCTCAGCCAACCGACCACCCATCCCAGACTTCATTTCCCTTTTCTGCCTCATTAAAAAAAAAAAAAAAGTCTTTGAGAGCATCTTGTTTACTTAGACTACAGAGCTATAGTGCAGGGTTCCTGAGTTCTCTGTGGTTAAACTGGTTTCTCAACCAGCAGATTCTAGAAAGGAAAAGAAAGGCCTGGGGCGGATTAGACAGCTCTGTCAGGGCACTTGAGTGTAGAAGCCAAGCTGTGCCTCCTTCAGTGTACCTCAGAGTTAAGTGCTCAGGGCACCGTGTGGAACATAAAGTCAGCATAAAGGAGTGGACTCTAGCTCCTTTCTCACCAATCAGCTGACCACGGGTTCTTTTCCTTTTTGTGGACAGGGCTAAGATAGCAGTGTGATCTGGCCCCATGTAACATCTCTCGGCCTGAGGACAGTTCCGTGCAACTCTTTGGGTGACCAGAGGCCACAGGTTCTTCTTACTGGCTCCTTTTTTTTTTTATCAGTTCCCAGCTGTCACCAGTCACCCCTCTGCCTCCCCTTCCCTTCTTCCCACCCTGGACTCTCTCAGACTATTCAGTTACTGTTGTTGTCAGTGGCAACTAACAGGCCTCTGGGCACTGCCTCTGTTGCAGCAGCACGGGAGAGCCATACTGCAACTTGGATACCTGCTTGCTCAGGAGCCAGGGGAGCCAGAGGGCTGTTCAGTAACTGGGTGCCAGGTTCAGGACCACACATTTGTAGGCCTGCCCTCTCATCGGGAGGGCAGGATCCTGGCAGGTGTGAGGGATTGTCTAGAAGGGTTGGGGGGCTGTCAGGCTCCATCAGGTACATTCTGCCTGTGCTGCTGCTGTTGCTGGGTGGGGCCATGGCCTCCTTCAGCCCTCAGCAGATGTTTGGTGAGCTCTGCTGTAAGAAGAGCAATGCCAGAGTTTTTCTCTGGTCATCCAGGGCCCAACAGCAGACCAACACTGGGCTAGTGTGTGGTACTGAGTTTTCACGTGACAACAGGAAGTCTAGGGTCGACGGTGATCAGCAAACCACCTCTGTCGCCATCCTTGTCTGATGTGTTTTTCTTTACGCTTCCAGCAGCAGCCTGCATTGATGAACAGAGGCAAGGAGAGAGCGCTCTAAGGAGACCTGCTGTTGCAATACCAGATGAGGCAGCCTGGCAGAGTGTCTGCCAGCCTACTCTGTGAGCTTAAGCAACCTGCTATGCAGCCCCAGAAGGGGTCTTTGGACCAATCACAGCTACTTGTTTGGCCAGTCACTAGCTAAAGAGATTAAGACTTATGTATTGGGCAGGTTATGCTCTGTCCTTTAGCATTTACTGAAGAAAGTAAGAGCCTCCCCCAGCCAAGGTGGACACGGTTATTTGAAGGTCAAGGCTTCAGACTAGCAGGCTAAACTGTTTTAAACAACTCTGGGTGGGGCTGAACCTTTAAGATCCACAGAGACCAAACACAAGCTTTTATATAGCTGTCTCAAGGTATGTTTAAGGAGTGATGAAGATACCTGGTGCTGGTGTAACATAGTCTGTCTGTCTGTCTGTCATACTGATAGACCTTTTGCTCTGGGAGCTTGGGTAGTGCAAGAGACTCTAGTCTGCCAGCTGCTAACTAGATAGTCTTTATTCTCTGCTTTGAGAAAAATGAACAACAGAGAGAGTGCTTACAATCTGAGTTTATAGAACTTCTGTGAACAGGAGCATTGGTTTTTAGCAGATCTCAACTGTGCTTTGACAATACTTCATCCCTGTCTAGTGACCAGAGAGAGGTAGGCCCTGGTCTGTCTCACCCTCATTGACTCTAAAGCTAGCAAGGTAGCAGAGTCTATATTCCAGGCTGAACACAGACACCCAAGCAGAACCTGACCTTAGGACCTGAGTATAGGCAACCTGTCTCTCCTTAGTCTACTATGACCTGGAATGATCTTAGGTTTCCTCTACAAGAACAGGAGTAGACCTCCCTGGCAGCATGGGACACCCTGAATCTCTCTAACTCTCCAGCTGTGCTTTCTAGGCAGAACTGAATCCAACAGCTCCAAAGAGATCAGCATCTCTGGTTCCAGCCTTGGCTCTGCACACTGCAGAGTTCAGGGTTTCTCAGGTAAAACTGTTCATCCCGGGCACTGTGGACAGGAGTACGTGTGACTAATGACAGTGGTAGTAAGGCTTGTGACAATTAGAAATAATAGTGTGTGTGTATGTATATGTATGTGTTTGTGTGTGCATATGTGTATGTATGTATGTGTATGTATGTATATGTACGTGTTTGTGTATGTATATGTATGTGTTTGTATATGTGTATGTATGTGTGTATGTGTATGTATATGCATTATGTGTGTATATATATGTATATGTATGTGTTTATGTGTGTGTGTATATATATGTATGTATATATGTATGTGTATGTATATGTATGTCTGTTTCTGTGTGTGCATGTATGTGTGTATATATATGTATATGTATGTGTTTATGTGTGTTTGTGTATATATATATATGCCTGTGTTTATGGGTGTATGTATATATGTGTATGTATATGTGTGTTTCTGTGTGTGTGTGTGTGTGTGTGTGTGTGTGTGTAGGGGGGAAACATGTCTGTGTGCATGCAGAGGCCAGAAGACAGCATCGGGCATCTTCCTATATTATTCTGTGACAATTCATTTCAAACAGGGTCTCTTCTGATCCTGGAATGAGCATTTTATTATTTCTCTTAGCTGGTCTGAAAGGCAGCAAACTCCAGGATCACTCCCATCTCCATTGTCTTTGGACCTGGGTTCCAGGTACCTTCAGGATGCCAGGCTTGGTACTGGCATCCAAATTCTAGTCCTCACTATTACTTAGCAAGCACTCTTAACTGCTGAGCCATCTCTCCAGCCCCAAGCTTGTGACTTCTAAGGTATTTATTTTATAAAACAGAGAGCTACCAATAAGTCCTCTGGACCAATGAGAGTCTTCTCCTTCTTAATAAAAGATATTCTAAGTGATTGGATTGTGGGTTGAATGCAGTCCAGATGGCTAGCTAAGGAAACTGGACACATCCTGATGCAGATGACCACACGGGCATTGTTGGTCTGAGATGCTCTTTGAAGGGTGGTGACTGGCTCATAGCTGGCAGAAAAAGGCAGAGCCACCACCATGCCCACAAGAGGTTGCTATAGGTACCATCATCACAGACTCTGGGAATAGCAGAAAGGCCAGGGAAAGGCATACTGAGCCAGAGACCATGAGAAGTCTTGGGGAAGGAGGCAAGAAGGGGCAAGGAGCTGGAGACCCAATTCTAAATCCAACTCCATCCTTGTTGCTGGTTACTGTCAGTGTAAAATGATGATACCAAAGGCATCTTTCTACAATGCGGAGCAGATTATTCCGGGTCGGCCTTGGCTTTCTTGGCCATCTGTATGAGGGCTGTGACTACTGTTGGGGCCCCTACTCTGTATGAAAGGGTCCACAGATGGCCTGGAGGAAGTATATTAAAAGTCCTGTAAGGAAGTGTGGGGCTCAAGACAAAACTACAGCTGTAACACCTGAGAATCATGGTGATGGTATCTGCCTCAATCCACGAGTTAACATGTGGAGATTGTTCTCTATACTTCAATAACTTGTGCTTGAGACCCAGCTGGGATGGAACCTTCTGACAGGAGGTTTTTCACATCAGAAGTTATCCTCAGCCACAATTTCAAGAGCAACCAAGCTCAAAAGTGAAAGCGACGTGAGTACTGTCATGACTTGAAGAAGAACTTTTTTTTCGGATGACCCATGCTTTGAAGTCATGATTCCTCAGCTAGGGGTACATTATTTTGGAGGTTCTGGAAACTTTACATGTGACCTAATTATAGAAAGTAGGTCCCTGGGGTCGGGTGGATCCTTGGAGGTGTCTTGTGCTTGATCTCTCACGGTATCTTTATGTTCTCCCTATAGAGAGCTGACGAGGTCTCTAGGCCCACACTCGCTCTGCCATAATGTCCTGCTCAACTATCAAACGTGGATCAACCTGTCTGTAGCCATGAGCCAAGGAGCCCTATTCCTTCAGATTGGTTATGGCAGGTATTCAGTCACAGTGGCACATAAGAAAATGGTGCATGTCAATAGAGACAGACATTGATAGAAAGATTGGCTGGAGTCAGTCACTGGCGTCAATGCTGTCCCTGCAGTTCTGAGAGCTCCTATGCCCTTCACAGCCTCTTGTCAAGTTCACCTCAGAAGAGCGAGTTGGCTTTACTCTTATCGTTTCCAGTTCATCTTCTGCCTGAGCTCTTTGTTTTCTCACAGGCATGCATCCAGCACTCAGAACTGAGGGAAGTACTTTTCACTTCCTGCCTTCTCCACACCCCCCCCCCACTCCCTGAATTCTGAGGAAGAAACTCAATACCCAGCAAACACTGGAAAGTGCCCTGCTGACGCAGACTACCCTCTTAACCTAAAATTCCATCTCCAGGACCCACTGAATGATCAACTGTTGTTACTTCTAAATGTGGGCCATCCTGGCTCTGCTCATGTGAGTTTCTGTGATTCCAATGGCAGTTTGGACACAGAGGCAAGCAGACAGCGTTATATACACACCGCACTTGCTCAGATCACTATACTGCCTCTGTTGATTTGGCCCAAGGTTGGACAGCATTAGGACTCCATTAGCAAACAAACAGAAAGGTTGTTCCAAGCACCATCAAATATTATCTCAGGTTCTATAACTACGAGAGGAGATAGACTCTTGCACTTGATTTCTGGGAATGCATGCATGTGATCAAAGTCAGAAAATAATCCTAAATAAACCTTACAAATTATTGTTGCAGCACAAGAAGCTCCAGGAAAATCAGCTTGGTTAAATTTCAATTTCCTAAGAACCAGCTAATGAAATTCTGTTCATTTGAGTAATACAACCTACTTAGCCACTCAAATGACTTGACCCTCCCCCCAAAACAGCAGTAGAGTAAGGAGAGGGAAAACAGTGTTCCTCCATGTTCTTGGGGGAGACTCTGGTTCTTTAAGGGATGTAAAATTTCAGAAGTATTTTAAGGTAGTTCAGGGTCACAGGGTACAGATTTTGATCTCACAGTTCTCGAAGGGACTGGATTGTGCACAAAGTCAAGAAGCAAGTACCTGGGATGTGCCCAGGGTGGGCGGTTCCTGCACACAAGCACACGTTAAAAACACAGCAAAGAACTTGCCACAGAGAGGAGCAAAAGGAAAGCAGGAGGTGAACCTTGATTTTTGCCATTATTGAAGCCTGCTTCTCAGTGTCTTCTAACAGGAGACACAGGACATGGGGTCCTATGATTCCCATGCTTATGACATGGGGTCATGTGACTCCTGTGCTCACAACATGGGGCCATGTGACTCCCGTGCGTGCTCTCTGCTATCAGCATCTTGCAGGAGCCCTGGAGGAAAAATTTTTGTGCTCAGTTGACTAGTGCAAAAAGCAGTTCAGGTAAAATTTAGCTTTTCCTAGGTCTGAACCAATGGCTAAGAGAAAACCTTAACCCCTCCACTCGCCCCACAGCTGCTCAACTTCTTGCCAAGAAGGACTAGCTTTGTCAGTGACCTGGGCAAGGACTACAGCACCGTTCTGTTCACTATAGCCATGAAGTGGCTCAGAAGATCAGCCACTGAGGAACTCAAAAGACCTGTTTGCCCAAGACATTAAAAGGAGGCTAAATTGAAAATCGAGCACTCTAGTTGGGGTGCATTCTTCAGGGAGTATAATGAATTCTTCGCTTATTCATAAATCAGAGCCTTACTGTAACCTCCCCCCTCAGCCTGAAATCTGGCTGATCAGGTTTGACTGTTAGCACCATGAGAGCATCTGGGGTGGAGCCTGCCACCCTATCGTTCTGCCACTCCCACTGCTACTACCTGCCACCTAGCTGTTCTGGAGCCAACACGTGGTCACCTGCAACTGGACTCCAAGGATGATTTGGCGGGAATGGGCCCCTCTCTCTTCTTCATAACCCCATGTCTCCGAATAGTAAAATTGAACCTTGATCAAACTAATGTCTTGGTTTCATCTTTTCTCGTGCTGCCTAGGTCCCTCTTTTCTTCCAGATTCCAAGATGCCTCCCAGGCTCGAACCCAGACATGTGAGCTTCTGGCCAGCTCCAACACCTTACAGTGTCACAAATACCACTGCCTAACAAATACACACGGGAAAATTCGGAAGGGAAGTCAGCTGAGCTGGGGTAGCCAGAGATTAGTGGAAGTTGCTCAGTGAAAGTCATTTGGAGAAGGACAAGTCCTCACTCAGGTCCACTGTGGGTTAGAATGGCCACAAGAACAAAGCAGGCCAGAAGGACAGGGCAAGAGGCAGAGGCAGAGGCAGAGGCAGAGGCAGAGGCAGAGGCAGAGGCAGAGGCAGAGGCAGAGGCAGAGGCAGAGGCAGAGGCAGAGGCAGAGGCAGAGGCAGAGGCAGAGGCAGAGGCAGAGGCAGAGGCAGAGGCAGAGGCAGAGGCAGAGGCAGAGGCAGAGGCAGAGGCAGAGGCAGAGGCAGAGGCAGAGGAAGAGGAAGAGGAAGAGGAAGAGGAAGAGGCAGTATCTCTCCTTCTGTATGTGACCAAGAATGAATGCAGCAAAAAAGCTGGGGAGATGGCTCAGTGGATAAAGTGCTTGCCACACAAGCATGAGGGCTCGGTCTCAACTCCCGACATCAGTGAAAAAAGCCAGCCAGTGTAGAACACACTAGTAATTCCAGCACTCTGGAGGCAGAGACCATTGGATCCCTAGGGCTTGCTGGCCAGTCATACTAGCCGAATGCCTGAGCCCAATATCTCAGTGAGAGACTCTCAAAAATCAAAGTGGATGGTCCGAGGAATGATACCTGAGGTTGACTTCTGGCCTTCACACATACACACAAGCACCTGTACACATAGGAACACATGAACACACACACACAAACACACACACACACACACACACACACACACAGTTGAGAGACAGAGACAGAAAGACACAGAGAGAGAATAGATAAACACTAGTTCTCTTTCTTAATGGAGTTGCTCAGTAAATCCAATCACTCTGTTTTGAGTCTGAGTGTAAACGCTCAGGAAATCAACGGTGTCTGAATATGGTTTGGGAAGCTTGACCTTGGCTTCTTTGTAACTCTCCAGATGATTTAATTTTCTATGCTGGCTTGTTGAGGAAAAGGATGGTCAAAATGTAATCTCCAGGGTGTCTCTTGGTGTGCGCTTCTCTCAGATAGACTTGAGGGGTGAGTCCTGTGAGGTGACCATGGATTTGGCAGCAGAGCAGATATCAGGGCCCAGCTCTTTCCTCTCAGCACAGTCTTTCATGTGCTATGTGGACATTGCTTTCTACACAATGTCGCACTAATTCCAACTGTGATTTAGCTAAAAAAAAAAAGAAAGAAAGAAAAGTGGGGTTTGCAGGCAGGTCTAGAAGTCAGGAGCGCCCTCTTTTCCCACTCCTATTCCTTCTTCAGCACACATTCTTGGAGACCTTAATGACAGCTTGGCTGAGCTCTGTCACTTGGCATCATTACGCCAATTTTCATTGCTCAGTTTTTCCACAATAACTGGAATATTTGGCAAGAAGTGACAGTTGTGCAATGGGAAAATTTCCAACATCAAACCCCAGAAAAGCACAGGTGTTCCCCCTTCCCTGCCTATAACGAACTCTGAGGGTATGCTTGGAGGTGCCCAAGCTTTTCTGCCTGTATGCACAAAGGGGACAGGGTACATATGAAGAAGCAGGGTTCCTACAAGGAATCCATCATGGTGCTTTAGGGTCACAACATGGCTCTACCACTAAATGCTAAGTTAGACAAAATAATGCCTCCCACCCCCCAAATTTCCCATCGTCTCTGGCAGAAGCTAGGTACTTACTCGGGGAAAGTAGTAAAGAGGCCCCGTCTATGTCCAGGAGTGGAAGTATCCTTAAAAGGCATATAAGAACAAGGGAGACCTAAGAGGTGGAGTCTTTGGGCAACATGACTGAAGGCTCTCAGTAGATAGAATTACTGCCCCCATTGATGGCTGTCACTACCCCAAAAGGAGAGGTACCCCAATACAATATCCAAATGATCATCAAGGACCCATTGGGGAATTATAAACACAGGGAAAAGTGAAACAACCTGTAACTGTCTTCTCCAGTTAGTCTTTGAAGTTACATAGGGTGTGACCATCCCAGGGCCTACAACACTCTATTTCAATATATAAAAGTGATCCTTGCAGTATTAGGCTGAGGAGAATCAGCCTACTGTACATGATAGTCTCTGCTTGCGATCTGGTGGAGACATGCCCATTAGAAGCTCACTGTCTGGTTTAGGGAGTTACCCATCTACTCTATGCAGAGTTAAATATCAATAAGACTCAGTAGAAGAGTTAACATAAGCCAGCACACAAGCACACCTTTGGATAGATGTCCAGGTTAGAGTATGGAAGGGAGGGTAGATGTGAATGCAGTGGACCAGACCTGGTGACTCCACCCTGCAGGCAATGCTTTGCCATTTACCAGTTCACACTGTCAACAGTGCCTTTGTTTGTCTTTGATGGGAACAGCTTGGAAATGGTTCCATTGCCTGAAAATGCGCTTGATTGAGGTAAACAGGCTGCATACTGAGGGAGATACGAGGTTGCACCAGCAGCAGCTAAACTAATAAAGTCTAAATTGATAAAGGCGAGAGGAAATGTGACACCCTCTCCCCGCCCCCACCCCCCAGCTTGGGCAGCACTCACTGACACTGACTGTGTCACCAAGAGTCACATAGACTCACCCAGGAACTCAGGGGAAGATTAGAAAGTAAACAGTTCTTCAGCAGAGGCCATGGGTGGTGAACCTAGCTTTTTAAGTGTGCATTTTTACATTGGATTAGCATTATAGATGTGTTGGCCACTCTCTACTTGGTGTGAGCATACTGGAATATCAGAATAATGATTTTTATTTTCAAATACACTTTCTGATATTAAATAAGTAACCCCAAGATGAGAGGATGACTGGGTATGGTCATGGATAGCTTTAATCCCAGTAAACTAGGTAGGTCTCTTTGTGAGTCCCAGGCTGGCCAAGATGGCACAATAAGACCCTGACAGAAAGGAAGAAAGGAGGAAAGAAAGAGAAAACAAGAATAAAAAAAGAAAGAGAAAACAAGAATAAAAAAAGAAAAGAAGAGAAAAAGAACAAAACAAAACAAAATTACAAGAACAACAAGCCAAGTCACACTGGAGCAGGGTGACCCACAGTGGGTCCTCGGAATTTTTTTTAGCATCTTTAGTGTTAGATCCTGCATTGTCAATCACCCACAGAGAATAGCTCGGAGGCAAATTTCCACTGAGTCACACGTCTGTGTCATCAATTATTTTGTGCCATCTGGCTACAGGAGAGCAGGAAGGAGCCCTAATATTGCCTTGCGGCATTCCAGAGGGGAAGCCTTCCTGCTGGAGATGGTGCTGGAACCTTAGGTGGCCTCCTTTGAGAGGCCAGTAGTTGCCATCGGTCTAGACAGGGCGTTCCATAGATAAAGCCATTTCTTGTGACTCCTGCCCCATATATAACCTGACTTACAGAGCTGTTCAAAGGTAAATATATAGTTATTACTTTCACCCCACTTCCAGGTTCGCCATGCTATGATTCAGCTGAAAGCTCAAAGCACCACGGTTTCCATGTTGCCTTTTTAGAAATTACTTTTGGGAACTGGATCTCTTGAAAAAGCCCATGTCCAAAATTTGAATGTCTTATCAGAATTTCAGATACAGATGCAGATTTTAGATTATATTCCATGCAAATTATACACACCTATTGCTTTCACTGAACTGGAAGGAAGAAAGGAAAGAAAAAGGGTAGGAATGGAGGGAGGGAAGGAGGGAGGGAGGGAGGGAAGGAGGGAGGGAGGGAGGGAGGGAGGGAGGGAGGGAGGGAGGGAGGGAGGGAGGGAGAAAAAGACACTAGAAAGAAAAGAAGAAAGGAAGGGAGGGAGGAAGGAAGGGAGGAAGGGGAAAGAGGAGGGAGAGAGGAAGAGAGGGAGGGTAGGATGGGTAAAGAGCTTATTGACCAGTCATTCTGGTTGGGTTTTAGGCTAGATCAATTACCAGATCAATTACTTTAACCAACATGGTTGACAACAACCAGGCCTGTTGTTTGGTGCAGCCAGTCTCAGATCCTGCCACTTAATAATCTGCCCTTTAGCCCCAGGACAGGAAGCAGATTTTATTCATTGGATAAAGAGAGATTGAGTGACTCAAATTTTGTCAGGATTAAAAGGTTTACCTACTCCCTTCAGCCTCAGAAATTTCCAGAAATACCCAGACAGGTCATTCAGTCTCCTGTGACTGAAATCTCACCGAGGGGCTCGACTAGAATTTTCTTACTTCCTGGGTGAGCACCCCAGTTGATTATTTTTAATGTCTCCTCATTTGGTGAGTTCTGTCGGATTTGCAACCAGAAGATCTCATTATTGATATACTATCAATTATAAAGAAAAGAAAGGTAAACACTATCATGAAGAATACTGTCTTAGAATGTGATGTTTTAAATGTGTGTATACTACTTTTGATTAATTTTCTTTTTTCATTGCCATTATTATTATGTTATAAATTATTATTTTCTTCATATATAAATGAATTTTGACTCTACTAGACATGAACCTACAAGAAACAAAACTGTTTTAAACTGTAAGGGGCATGTTATATGCTGCTCAAAGGAACCTGTACATATGCATGTGAATAGAAAGGAACCTGGACACATGCATGTGAATAGAAAGGAACCTGGGCACATGCATGTGAGTAGAAAGGAACCTGGACACATGCATGTGAATAGAAAGGAACCTGGCACATGTATGTGAGTAGAAAGGAACCTGGACACATGCATGTGAATAGAAAGGAACCTGGGCACATGCATGTGAATAGAAAGGAACCTGGGCACATGCATGTGAGTAGAAAGGAACCTGGACACATGCATGTGAATAGAAAGGAACCTGGGCACATGCATGTGAGTAGAAAGGAACCTGGACACATGCATGTGAATAGAAAGGAACCTGGAAACATGCATGTGAGTAGAAAGGAACCTGGGCACATGCATGTGAGTAGAGAGGAACCTGGGCACGTGCATGTGAATATTCTCAGTGGACTAAGAGGAAACGTGCAGAACAACCAGACACACATGGACTGAGAATGTGGAAAGAGCTGTCCTGAGGATGTCTATCTGCATCCTTGTAGATCTGGCTTTGGGCAGATCAACTTCTCTGTTTTTTGTTTTGTTTTTTCCCCCTTCCTTATAAGCAACAGCTAATCATGCAGACATTATGGTCTAAGCATCAAATATAAAATTTTTGCAGGAGTTTTATATTTTTGGATAAGAAGATTTAAATAACGGAAGCCAATACTGAAAGAATTGAAGCTGTACTGTGATAACCTATGAAAGACCTATAATGGTCTTTCATTAATCCATTGGCAAACACATCTGTATTATATATCTATATTTATATCAATATCATCTAATCTATATTTATATCCATATCCATATCTATATCTATATCCCAGTATGACTGACTAATTTTTAATGATTATCCATATATATATGGATAAACTTATAAGGAGCTAGGATACGTGTATGAGAACTTATGCTGTGTTGGTTGTCCCCAGAAGGATGTATCCAATAACCATGCAAATGAGGAACTCCAAAATGGAGCAAAGACAGTAAGTGCTGCAGTCAGGGCAGTTTCCTAGAGTGGTAATGACATGTAGCAAGGAAAATGGAGGGCAAGAGTAGGGCTGGGGATATGTAAGATAAGGACCCACCTGGGAAGGTGTACCTGTGGGCCAAAGCCTGGTCAATGGTGGTAGGGTGGGCCTTGAATAAGAGCAGAGGTGCAGCTGCCTAGACACAGGGGACAAGTAGTGTGACATCCTATTCTCAGTGACAAAGCCTTAGTTCTCCTGCAACTCAGGAAGCTCCCAGGGAAACCCCGCCCTCTCTGAGGATGCTTCAAGATACACACACACACACACACACACACACACACACACACACACGAGCTCGTGTGCGCACACAGCCATGAGATGGCAGGAGGGTACAGAAGTCGTGGACATCCCTCCCTCAACTTTGGGAGTGTAGGAAAGACACAGACTGGAGACATAATCACTCTCTTCCTATGCCCCAAAACTCTCCCGTTAGGGGTGCTCCCGGTATGACTGACTAATTTCTAATGATGATGATGGTGGTGGTGGTGATACCAGAAAAGCAAGAATGTGAAAACCCTAATTTTACCCCCAGAACTCCAGCCCAATTCCCATCATCCCATCTAAAAGAACCCAACTTTATTTAACCTCTATCTTCCCAGCTACTGGAAGGAAAACAAAGCCCGTCCAACCAAACCAAACCAAACCAAACAAAAAACAAAAACAAAGCAAAAGCAAAACGAACAAGAACAAAACCCATCACTGTGGCCACAGAGGGCAGAACTGCGAGCAGCAGCTCCCTCCTCTCAGTGCCTTTCTCCCTCCCTGGGTAGTGTCTGACCCAGAGAGGGTAGGGCTGAGCTTGCTGGTCCCCACTTTCCCTGGGAGCTGTGGATTCATTTGGGGTGGGGAGAGGGAAGAGGGAGGGAGGGGAACAGGCAGTTCGGGTGGTTGGTTCCTTAAGAAAGATAATCTGTTTGTTTATAGTTTACTTAAGCAGAGGGACCTTTAAAAACGGACTTTGATAAGAGGGGACAAAGTTTCTTCAGAAATGAACCGGAGTTCCTTAGTAAGAACTTCAGTGTCTTTTATACACAGGTGCCTGGAGAACTGGGGAGTCCTTGCCATTCCAAGCCACCCTGTGCTGGTCTGTAAATTTCCTTAAAACCTTAGACATGCTGACATCATGGGCTCCTTCCTCCTGGATTCCTCTCCCTCTCTCCCTCTCTCCCTCTCTCTCCCTCTCTCTCCCTCTCTCTCCCTCTCTCTCCCTCTCTCTCCCTCTCTCTCCCTCTCTCTCCCTCTCTCCTCTCCCTCTGTCCCTCTGTCCCTCTCCCCCTCTCTCCCTCTCTCCCTCTCCCCCTCTCTCCCTCTCTCTCCCTCTCTCTCCCTCTCTCCCTCTCTCCTCTCCCTCTGTCCCTCTGTCCCTCTGTCCCTCTCCCCCTCTCTCCCTTCCCCTCTCTCCCTCTTCCCCCTCTCTCCCTCTTCTCTCCCTCTCTCCCTTTTACCTCCCTCTCTCCCTCTTCTCTCCCTCTCTCTCTCTTTCTCTCCCCCTTCTCCCTCCCTCCCTCCCTCACCCCTCCTTCTCTGTGCTTTCTTCCCCTCTCAGTCTCTTCCAATCTCCTCCTTTCTCTGTTCATTTCCCTCAGGTAATTCCTCTCAGAAACTTGTACGAACTTGTTTTTGACTGACAGTGAACAGTAAGACTGTTTCTTCACTTTGAAAAACCCTCAGCACCTACCTTTCCAAGGCACCCTGGATCACTTCCTTGCCTGGTCTTAATTTCCCGCCCATCCAGGAGCCTGCACTGGGCACTCCGCAGGTAAGAAGCTGAAGTGTCTGTCACTGTGGGGGCGCGCAGCATGCTGAGGATGCTTCTGAAAACCTTGACTTCCAAAGGTAATGAAAACGTGATTCTTTAAAAACAAAAATAACCTTCCTTAAGCCATTCAAGTCGGCCAAGCTTATCTGGGGGAATTTACAAGTGTTGTTTACATGTGGGGAAAAAAAGGTTTTTCCTTAATGATGGGGCAAAGGGAAGGGAGAGTGCTTTATCCTTGTCTGCAGAAGAAAAGCAACCAGATGTTGCCCAGCGGGCTGAGGCTGTGAGGGGTCTAGAGAACCAGTGTGTTCTCCTATGTCCTGTGTCGGAGCCCGTGTGCTACTGATTTTTCGGTGATTATATAGTTCTTTCTTAAGTTCCCCGCCTGTCATTTTTCTTTGTCAGTGAGAAGTCAGCTTAGGTGGAAGTAAGGCAAATTCTCAACCAAACATTTGACAATCTGCCACCTGTCCCAACAGAAAGAAAGAGTACAGTGGGTTTCTGAGGTAGTCAGAGAGTGGAAGCAGTCTGACTGGAGAAACGGCTTTGTTCACGGCCCATGGAGAACACTGCTTTCCCCGGTGTACGTATAATTTCATGTGGATTTAGGCTGTTTTCAACTAATGAGTGCATGACCAGGTGAGCCCTCCACGCTGGCCCCTGAAAAGCCTGTTTCTGTCTCAGTCCTACACTTCCGAATTCGGTCGCCTGAAGGGAATAAGCGTTTGTTTCTTAGACATTTCATGAGCTCACTTAAGTCACAGGTTAGAAAACTCAAAACAAATGAAGAAGTTACCTTAGGAAAACTGAAGTCCAAGCCGAGCCCTGAACAATCCTAAAACTTCCCTTCCTTGACCTGAATGTGTTCACCACCCCAAACCTCAGCTTACTGTCAAGGTTATAAATAAGCTTCAAAGATCCTTTCTGGCAATCTCAAATCTCAGGCTCACACTCACAAGCAGCCTCTGTTACTTCTGTTCTGCACTCTCTCCTGAAGGTTTAAACAAACAGGTCACCACCAGTAATAGCCTTAGGTGACAAATTCTCTCCAATTTACAACCATGCTTTAAAAAAAAAAATCAAAGAAAAGTGTCACATAAAACCAGAATGTGCTTTTAAATGCCATCCACGTGTGAATACTGCATATCAGGGTAACTTTAGGTGAAGAATTAATTACAGACTCACCTCACCCATGGGTCCCAGGGCCAGGCTCTTTCCAAACTTTCCTGGGGTTCGATTTCCTAACAGCTCCCTCCAGAAGGAGAATAAGTGACCACAGAACATGACCCAGAGGTCACGCGTGGCGTTTCCACACATGGCTAGAGACTGGCAAACTTTAGCCAGATTGCCTGTTGTCCTAACACACCCCAAAGAACATGATTCAGTAAGGAGCAAGGGAAGCCTGAGTTATGCACTTCAGTGGTGGTGGTGGTGGTGGTGGGGGGCGCTTAGGGAAACAGGCTTAGCTTCAGGAGGCTTCAGCAGGCTCCAAGAGGCTTCAGCCGGCTCCAGGAGAATGCATTTTCAAGAAGCCTCACCCCTCCTTCCTCCCACCAACATCCTTGGCCAAAAGTGCTGCTCCCCAGTGTCTTCATCTCCCACTTGTAACCAGTGTGGATGGCTCACATTTTGGGGGACAAAAGAGTGAGTGAGCCCACAGGTGGCTTATTGCCAGCAGGTCCAGAACTAAGAAAACCAGGGTTCCTGGCTCCTTTCTCCAGGGCTGAGGCCATGCTTCCTCCCCACTTCAAGGAAGAAATCTGAAAAGGCTTCTGTGCTTGTTACAGGGAAGGTGTGTATGTATATGTGCATGCTGTGTGCACATATATATGTGTGTGTGCGTGTGTGTGTACATGTGTGTTCTTGTATGTGCACATGTGGATATATGTGCACCTATGTTTGTATGTGTGTGTATTTGTGCACGTGTATGTTTTATTATATTTACCTGAATGACAGCATGTGCTGAGAACATAAAAGCCCACCTATGTGGCTTTAGGCAGTAGATACAGAGGCAGCCTCTCTCTGAATCATACAATGGATGTCAATCATAGCCTTTCCTAAGCAGTCAGCCCACCTGTTTGAGCCCTGCAGAAAGCCACTGCTTCCAGTTGAGTGTACCCCTTCAGAGTCCCAGCTTGAGTCTAAAATGAATTTGAACATAATCCCAGGATCAGCACAGCAGCCCCTGCAGTAGAGCTGACAGTGAGGGCCAGCCCAGAAGCACCCGTGGAGGTTGGAGACGCCTCTGAAGGGTTTCCTTCTGCTTTTCTTATGGAAGCAACACAGTTTCCATGCAGTCAATGCAAGGGCCTTACTTACAGTCTCTCAAATGAACATAGTTATTTTCTTCACTGCAAAAATAGCCAGGAGGTTCCTGTAAGAATTAATATTGTTTTCTACACCAGCAAAGAAGAGTTAATGACTGGTGGTCATAGGCAAGAGGCAAAGCCTAATTTCCTGGGTTCTCTGGCACATTTGCCTCCTCAGAGCCATCTCCATTTCCTCGGAAGGAGGGGTGGCAGGCGGCACGGCACAGGAGCAAAGTGAGGCACAGACAGGCCTGGCCTTGCGCCTCTCAAGGACACTGTGTCCTGCAAAGAGGCAGACATGACTCAAACTTCTTGGCTCCTTGCAGCTGCTCAGGTGCCAGTTAACTGACAGGTAGGAGCTTGGTGATCAGAAGTTCAAAGCCAAGCAGAAGAGGCCAGTCCTTAGGACCTCACTAAATTAAGGGAAGGAAGGGAACCAGCTTTTCCCTCCCCTTCAAATGGCTCACTGGGGGCATCAGGTGGAGAAAAAACGATTAATATGCTTAAGTGAAGGACTCCCAGAGAGAAGTGTTGTTTGGTTTGTTGAGATGGAAAACAAATGGGAACACAGACATTCCTTACAAAAGGCAAGATGGGGGCACAGCTCATAGTGCTTAACAGGCACAAAGCCCTTCTGCCTCCAGTCTGTAGGAAAAGGCAGGAGAGGAAGGCTGGGTTGGGGTGGGGGGAGGATGGGAGGGAGAGAGGGTAAGGGAGAGGCAGATGAACTTGAAAAAAGCACCAGCTTGTAATGTGCTCTTTGGATTCACGGAGACAACTGTAGGGGAGTTTCCTGTTCTAATACAGCTAGAATCCTTGTAGAGGATTGCACATATTCTCAGGGAGTTTGAGTCACACACGTTTGTGTTTTTTCCTTAACAAGGCATCAGAGAAATGCAGCTACCTGCATTCCCTCTGATAGGGGAAGGCTTATTGAGTGAGCCAAGGGTTAACCAAAACCCAAACACAGAGCTAAGTGTGCATGCGCTTCTGCAAATGATGTTCTATACCATACGGCAGTACAGCCCTGACATTTCAGTCACACTACAGGGATGAAATCAAGGTTGCCTAGTCAAACTCACCTCAGAAGACACACGAGAGGAGAACAGGGTTCCAATTTGGGGCATAAAAGCACACACGTGCCAAGAGCTGGTTTGTACCCAGGAAGAAGCACTTAAGTAGAAATGCATGTGTGTGCCCCATCCTAGCTGAGGTCATAATGAGAAAAACATGGGAAGAATTAGTGATGGAAGAAACTGAGTCTTGTTTAGAGTTTCCCCCCATGATCCAACAGTTCAAACTGAACACACACCCGCAGAGCCATTTTTGATACTAGGATGCTCAAGATCTCAGTGACAGCTGGAAGCTCCTGCTTCACCCAGAGGTCAGGGGTCAGGTCGATGCTGTGACCCTGGAGTGTCCAGTCATACTGAGCCACTGAAGTTCAGGTTGGGTGAGGCTGACACAGAGAAGGAGCAGGGCATTGAAGAGGACCTGGAAGGTCTGGTTTGAGTTCACCCTGCTTCAGTCACCGCTGACTTGGTGTCAGGCTGACAGTTACAGGATTCTCCTGCATTTCTTTCCCAGTGCTCAAAGCAGAGGCTGGTCAAGGTTCTGCAGAGCTCAGATTATCCAACACAGGGCTTTCTTTAAAGAACATAAATTCAAAACTGTGGCCATAAAATTCAAAGGAGGTTTTAAAGAGGGCGTACCCCGTAGCTGGAGTCTCAGGAATCCTCTAAGTCCACTCTGGAGCTTATGTCTTGAAGACTCAGTATGTTTCCCTGGTGGAGGGATGGACGGATGTGTGTAAATGGTGGCTGCTGGCTACCCAATGAGTAGTCACTCTGGGAAATAGACAGACATACGGACAGACCTGTGTCTCTGCACTTCTACTCACCAGTGGGATTGCAAGTCCAGTCTCCTGCCTGGGATGCTCCTTACCTCACTGCCTTGTGACCAAGGGCAAATTTCCATTTGATGGCTGGCCCTTTAGGCACATCTAGGCCTCAGGGTAAGATGCAATCAGTGTATTCCTCTAACGATAGAGTACTGGGGTCCACGGTGCATACCTTCTACCCAGAAAGCCAGGAACTTAAGGCACAGAGACTTTGTTTGTTGACTTTGCCTAGTCAAGAGCCCAGAACCCAGAATGACATCAGATTTGTCAGCAAGTCCCAGTCTTCTCCAGTGAAATCTGGGCAGCTGCCTCAGGAAAATGCCCCCCTCCACAGTTTCTGTGAATAAGAGCTGTTTTGGATTTCATCCACCAGTAACTGTCATTTCTTGGGGTGACTGCTTGCTAAGCTCGTGCCTACCAAATAACACTCTTCTGCATGGATGTTAGTGCACTCCCGTATTTGTAGGCTGGTATCTGCTCTGTCCTTACCCCCTTCACTAAAAAACACAAGATCAAGGTCCAAACCTTACTGTCTTAATTTCTAGACTTACTCTTTCTGTCCTTTCCTGTGCTTTAAGAAAAAACAAAGTTCACATCTGGTGACCCCACCTCTCAGTCATTCCCACAGACCTGTTAGGAGTTATGAAACCACAGGAGTCTCGGAAGCACCTGGCTGCACGGGGTACGGAAATACTACAAAATAAGAGTCCTGCCAGGTTCTTTGTATTTTGAGAAGTCTATGGAAAATATTTATAAATGTCTAGCAGGCTACACCACACACGTGTGACATATTCAAGTGACAGACTGCAGGAGCTTTAATAATAAAACTAAGATTGTGTAAGTCTCGTCAATTCTGCTGCCAGCCCTGTCTTAACGCAGCTATACTTTGTTTTCAGTGACTTGTTTCATACACTTCAAATCCGATTTTTGGGGGGGGGGGAGTTGGGGTTCGAGACAGGGTTTCTCTGTGTATCCCTGGCAGTTCTGGAACTCACTTTGTAGACCAGGCCGGCCTCTAACTCAGAAATCCTCCTGCCTCTGCCTCCTGAGTGCTGGGATTAAAGGCGTGAGCCACCACTCCCAGCTTCAAATCTGAATTTTTAAAAGATTTCATCTTTCCATTATAATTATGTGTATATATCTGTGCCTGAGTGTGAGTTTGTCCATGTGAGTGTATCCTCAGAGGCCAGAGGAAGTCATCAGATCCTTCGGAGCTCAAGTTGCAGGGCTGGGAATCTAACTCCGGCTCCCTGCAAGTGCTCTTAGCGGGTTTCTATCCAATTTCTCTAACTCTAAGGGGCCAGTACCAAAGGCTGATCGTAGCTGTAGGGTGTAGCTCAGCAGATGATGGGGTGCTTGCCTAGCAAACACAAATCCTTGAGACATATCCCCAGTGCCACACCAACTGTGTGTGGTGGCACAAGCCTGTAATCCTCATACTCAGGGTATAGAGATGGGGAAACCAAGAGTTCAAGGTCATTTTCAGCAACATAGTGAGTTCAAGGCCAGTCCAGGAAACACAGGACCCTGCCTCAAAAGCAAATCAATAAATAGCACATAAAAGCTAGCTATAAAGAGTCAAGTCCTCTAAGCTGCTTTTAAGTGCTGATACAGTGGGGTGGAGATGTCACCCATGTTCCCATTGTACATGTGTGTATTAAATGATTCTATCCAAAACATTGCTATGACCCTCTGACCAGCAGACTCAGGAATCTAGCTTTTAGCCCTACGCATGGAAGATTCGGTCTCCTGGGACTGTCCAGAACCCTCTCAGATGCTGTCCCAGTTTGTCTACTGTCACATTGGGTGCTTCCTGCTTTGTTCTATTAGTGTGCACAGTACAAGGAGGGTCCCATACAAGTCCAGCTCTTCAGGAAACAAGCAAGCCTTGTTCCCAGGCTCTGGAAGTTCCTTCCAAGCCTGCAGGTCCTGGACATTAACACATTAAAGCTCCAAGCCCCACAACAGAGCAGCCTTTAACTGTGGCTCCCTGATGTAAACCTGATTTAGACAGGGAAATCTTCTCACCCTCTGACTCATTTTCACATGGCTCCACTGGAGACTTGGGTAGACAGTGATTGCTGTGGAAAGGCAAGGCGTCATCTGATCCTCTGAGAACTGTGTAATGACCTTACAGTAAGTTGTGTCACTGGGGCCTGAGATATCCCTACAGGTGACTGCAAGCAGAGTGCCTCAGGGTGCAAAGAGGACTTGTTCAGTCAACCCTAGAAAACATATTTTACATTTGGTCTCAAACCAAAATGTCATTTATTTCCCTTTATCCACTTTGTTTCAAAGTTTCAAAGAACTCATTTGCACTTCTTGCATAGACGTTTTCTATGAATCACAATTAAATATACCAATACCCACAGTGGTAGAACCTTGTTAGTAACTTCCAAATTAAACATAGCTTTGCATTTGAATCTGGGAATCAATTCAGTATTTGCTAGATCTAGTTTTTGGTTTTGTTTAGGGAGCTCTCCTTTTCTCCTTCCTTCCTTCCTTCCTTCCTTCCTTCCTTCCTTCCTTCCTTCCTTCCTTCCTTCCTTCCTCCCTCCCTCTCTCCCTCCCTCCCTCCCTCCTCCCTTCCTCCCTTCTTCTTTCCTTCCTCCCTTCTTCTTTCCTTCCTCCCTCCCTCCTCCCTTCCTCCCTCCTTCTTTCCATTATTCCTTCCTTCCTTCTTTTGTGTATGGACACTTGTATGTGTGCAAGCATATGTGTTCTCACATGTGTGTGTGTGTACCATGTGACATATATGCAGGTCAAAGGACAACTTACAGGAGATGCTCTGCTCTTTCTATCATGTGAAGTCTGGGATCAAACTCAGGTCCCCATGTTTGGTGTTAAGTACCTTTACCTGAGCCATCTCTCAGGCCCCATGAGGAACTACTTTTGCATTCAACATTTTATACTTAACATTTTATAATTCTTCTGAATGACGATGTTCATTCTCTGCTATTCGTGTTTTTTAACTTAGGCTGCTTCTTTACTTCTGTCTGGATCTCACTTAACTGCCCACACTCAGGCTTTGCCCACACGGAGGGCTTTAAACTTTCCCCACTTGTTTACACTCAGATCTAGTCTCAGCATGATCAGCATGAAGACACCATGTCCAGATTACAACGCTGGGGCTAGGAACTTTCCAGAATTTCCTCCTGTCCCTGGGTATGGATAGGAATTTACTGACATTGTGATGACCTGGTTAGCCATCTCTGCAGACCTAAGCCCCTTTGGCAATGGAGGTGTTACCTGGTTCTTCTCTGTCCTCTCAGCATTTTAGCTGGGGACTCCTGTGGGCCACACTTACTGAGTCTGTGTGTACCACATGAAGGTAGATGCTCTTTTGTCTTTTTCTCATCTCTTCCCTCCCACGTCTATCCCAGTACAGACTTCACATAAGTGTTTTGAAATACACATCTGAGAACCAGTAACTGAGACTCTTGCTTAGCCAACTCTGCAATCTGATGGACTATCTGCTGGGATTGGATCATCAGGGGGCTTGGGAGGGAGGGCTGCATGTAAGTGTGTGGTGTATGGATCTGTGGTCTGCATGCATGTGTGGACATCATAGATGTGGGCTGCATGTATGTATGTGCTACATGGACATGTGGGCTGCATGATTGTGTGAGCTGCATGTATGTGTGGGCTGCATGTAAGTGTGTGCTGCATGAACCTGTGGTCTGCATGTATGTGTGGGATGCATGGACCTGTGGGCTACATGGATGTGTGAGCTGCAATTCTCGGGAAGAAGAGAGGTGAATGGAAGTGAGGAATATAGTGCAGCCTGGGTGAGAGGGGGTGACTCCATCCATGGCAAGGCACGCCCAGGAGCCTACTGAACAACATCACGTTAGCTCCCACAGATGTCCTGTTGAGGAAGTAAGGGCTGTACTGGGTATATGGTGTTAAAGGTGTACATTGGCTCTCAGAGGTTTTCAGATTTTAAGTCGAGAAGAATTTTCTATATTTTCCCTTTTAGGGCATGAAAGACTCTTTCAGACTCAAAGACTGAAGAACTGGTTTACTGTGGGTCCAGTCAAATGAACCTTGTTTCAGTGGGGAGCGGCCCAGGTCTCCTTAAGGTTTCATGAAAGTGTGCACATTTGAACACAAAAATTCTTGTAACTGTGGGTATTAACCTGTCTAGTTCAATCTCCTTGGGAGGCTTTGTGAACTATGCTTTCTATGCAGTGGTTTGTTGACTTTTCAGTATCTGTGACTCCTAGGGTTGGTAGAAATGTTTGTTAAGTGAGATTTTTAAATCAAGTACTCTTTGTTTCTTGAGTACTTTGGCTCTGATGCTCAGTTACCTCCCTAGAGCAGGTTCTTGCTCAGAGCTTGAAAGTTAAGCATCTAGCCAAACGATAAAACATAGCCCTTTTTATAAAATTAAATTATAATTATTTGGTATGTGTATGCATTTGTGTGTGTGTAAGTGAATGTATGTGTGTGTTCTTATGTGTATATGTGTGTATATGTTTATGTGTGTATGTATGTGTATATATTTTTGTGTATGTGTGTGTGTATAAGTGAATGTATGTTTTTATGTGTGTAGATGTGTTTATGTATGTCTCTGTGTATGTTTATGTGTATGTATGTATGTGCTTATATACATGTACATGTGTGTGTGTATGTATGTGTGTGTAGAATGTGACAAGAATTGATTGAAGGACCTTCTCAGGGGGCTGGGAAAAGTCAAGGGGAAAGGTTTGGGGGAAATGTACTGGGGCATTTGAGACAAGCCTTGAAGGACATAATGGACTCCAAAAGTATGGGGAGAGAGATCCATCAGAGGAGCAATAAGAGTGAAACAGGACTGGCCAGGCAATGCAGGTGGCTGCCATGTGCCCAAGGTTTGTGTTTGTCCTGGGGAAGGGACAGGAGAGAGGGGACACCAGCCAGCATGCCTAATAGACTCGACTCCCAGACGACTGGACATGGGCTAGCACTTCCGACCCTCTCAGAGGGAACCTTGGAGGTTAGGCAAGCAGGAAGAGAGGTCAAGTCACTTTCTTGTCAGTTGCAGGCACCAGGCAGGGGAGCTGTGCTGTCTTAGGAAAGATTTCACTTAGGGAAGAGGGTGGGTGCCAGGATAATGCTTCAGTTTTCCAAGACAATGAACAACAAGCCCACTCTCCAATGCGTTTCCAATTAAAACAAACAAACAAAAACAAACAAACAAAAAAGGTAGGAAAGATACTGCAAGGTCCAAATTTGCTAATTACTGCTGTGATTGAAGCAAGACCTTTCATGTTAAATCCTTCATAAGGAGCCAGGCTTGGTGGTGCACGCCTTTAATCCCAGCACTCGGGAGGCAGAGGCAGGTGGATTTCTGAGTTCGAGGCCAGCCTGGTCTACAAAGTGAGTTCCAGGACAGCCAGGGCTATACAGAGAAACCCTGTCTAGAAAAACCAAAAAAAAAAAAAAAAATCCTTCATAAGGTCGGCAGCCTTTGAACACCAACAGGACCTGAAAGTTCCTAATGTGGAGGCGATGAGAACAAGAGTTTCTTGCCAACTCCTCAGGGGCCATGGGCCTTCCTACAGCTTCCAGTTCCTGTTGGCGGCTCTGTCTTCTGGATTTTCAGCACTTGATTGTGGCAATGCAGACTCTCAGCAGAACATAAGCAATAGCAAACTGGAAAACTACATAGACAGCTTTAAAATGTAATCATAGTTTTTTGTTTATTTTATTTTATTAGAAAAAGACAAAGGGGGTCTGGATGTGGCGATCCATAGCCTCCCAGCTCTCAGGAGAGAGGGACAGAGGGGTTATCAGCTCAAAGTGTGCCTAGGCCAGATATTGACATGCTTTTGAAGAAAGGAAGGCAAGAAGGATGAAAAGGACGGACGGACGGACGGACGGACGGAAGGCCTGAAGTTAATCAAGCTCATAATGCATATTTCGGGAAATTCCTGACAGGACAGAGAGTACAAATGTATGGCAGGCATGTTTAGAATTCTGCAGAGATGAGAGGGTTTCTGAGATGACAGAGGTGGTCCCCGCAGGCCGTGGAGGAGGGGCCGCAGAGGCTCATTCTGATGAGACAGACAACCTGACCCCATGCAGAGGTTTTGATCCTTGAGGTCCAGGCATTCCTGATGTGGACTCCAGGCACCCGAGGTGCTTCAGGTGGGGTGGAAGTGATCCTCAGAGTATAGACTTCCCTAGGCACTCTGAGCCCCAGCCTTCCCCCTCACCACCATCTTCTCAACAAGCCGACAGTGTGCATGTTCTGTGAGTTGGTTTCAGGGAGAAGGCAGATGTTGGAGGAAGAAGGTCCAAGTGGGGTTTCATCTTGATGAGCTATCTCTCCTTCCCATTCCAAACATCCCAGAGAAGTGCCTACCTCAGGGGTGATGAGCCACCTGTGATGATTTTAGTAAAGGGGTCAGTAGCACGTCTGTCTGTGTTCCATGAACTGACAGGGAATGGATGGCTTCACATGACCAGAAAGTGAATCCTAATAAAGGAACCAATTCCCCTATTAAATGGTCTGCCTAAAATTTCATAAAGAAATTCTGAATTCTGGTGTCTAAGTTACCAACCCTTACTTAAGAAGTGCTCTTTAACCTATGAAGGGCATCACACGGCTGGGACATGGCTTGTTGGTAAAGTGCTTGCCCTGAAACATGAGGGCATGAGTTTAGTCCCCAGAATCCTCAGGAAGAAACAAAGGAACAAACAAAAAGTCAGGGCATGGTGACGAGTATATAATCCCAGTGCCTGGGAGACAGAGAGAGACGATTCCCATGAGAGGAGGGGGGGGGGTCAGGGGAGCTCTTGATTAGCTAGTCTAGCATATGTGCAGTGTTCCAGGCTGGTGAGGGACCCTGTTTCACTTGATAACAATAATAACAGGCCTGAGGAATGACACCAAGTTTGCCGCACATACACACTCACTCTCACACTGTATCATACTGCATAGCTGCTGAAACTGACACACAAGACCTGAGATGGGAGAGAACTGATTGGCTAGTTTATTTCTAGAGGCAAGATTGTTTACCATGCAAAAGGAGTTAAATGTTATTCTTCTAATTACTTAGTAGCCTTGTTTGTTTGTTTGGTCCTGGAAGAATATACAGAAGCCCTGGGAAGGTAACCCTTCTCTTTCAGTTGGAGAAAGGAGTAACAAAGAGTCTAAACTTGGCATGCAAGTAAGCCGTGCTCTGGAATCCGGGTGGGTCTAGGAAAAAGCACAGACCTCAGTGGAAAACGTGGATGGGTGTGCAGGAAACCCCCATAAACTATAAACTGGCTGCATTCTGCTCGAGTTGGGATGGAGAGAAACCTCAAGGCTGTTGGAAATGAGAGGGGAGGGAACATCACGTACCTCCTGCTCTCAGAAGCTCCTCTGCTACCCTGGGAACCAGAGTGAGGCTAACCACCAACAGCTTGCATGCATTATTCAACCTGAGCTTCCAAGGCACCTATCATTGTAGCCCAGGCTGCTGGGAGGATCGGGCAGTGTGGCCTGCTTCCCTCCAGATTCCCACCTCCAGCCCTTGAACTTGATCACCCTCTGGTCCCGCCTCTCCCTGTGAGGTCCTGTGAGGTTGGGGAAGGCTTCTTGCCCCACCTCATTGCAATGGCCCTTCCGGGAAAGCCAGTCTTTGCTTTTCCTATTAGCACCTCATTATCCGTTTCCCCAGGCTGGCCCAGACTTGGATTTTCCAGCCTGGTAAAGCCTGACCAATTCTGCAGTCCCTGAACCTCATCCTCTCTAGACCTAACAAGATCTCGATGAGTCTGTGATGTGTCTGTCACTCTGGTCACTGTGTCTGCCTCTGAGTGTGTGTTTGGGGTAGATACCTTCCCAGGAGCTGATAAGTCCCTGGAAGACTGATGACACCTTGTGCTTGGCTGTGATGGGAACTGCCACCCTTTGCAGGATCTAGCTCTGCTCCAGGGTGCTGTTCAGAATTCACCAACAAGTTTATTTAGCTTATGGGTTATAGTCTTTTAGGAAGAGAAGTCAAGACAGAAACCTGGAAGCAGAAACTGAAGGCCACACACTGGGCCATCCAAAAAGATGTAGGGAGAGACCTACTGGGAAGGGCCTAGGCCAGTGTCTTCGGAAAAGTATGCTCTTCCTTCAGCCCCCTCTTTTGGAGACAGTGGGCTGGGACCCAGAGTACCCACAGAAGTCCATCCTCTGAGGACCACTTCCATCACACCTTGCTTTGAAGTGGAGATACCTGCTGGGTGGCTCTAGAAAGCAGATCTAAGCAGCCTTCTCCGTTGTTTCTATCGGGAAAGGTGTGCTGATTATGCCTCAGTACCCACAATCCCTTGCTGTCATCATTCCTCTGTGCCACGCAGGGCACTGTGGGCCTGGATATGTAGATTAGTTCATAAAAGTTTATAATTTAACTCTTATTTTTCATTTTAACTTTTTAAAAGAATATTTTATTTTATGTACTTGGGTATTTTTCCTGAATGTATGTCTGTGTGCCGTGTGTGTGTATGTGTGTGTGTGTGTGTGTGTGTGTGTGTGTGTGTGTGTATTCAGTGCCTGTGGAGGCCAGAAGGGGTTGTTGGGTCCACTTGAAATGAAGGTACCACTCATTGTGGTGGCTAATAGTTGGAATCGAACCTGGGTTCTCTGGAGGGGCAGCCAGTGCTCCCAATTGTTGGGCCATCTCTCCAGCTCTTTGTTCCAATATGTGAGAGGAATAAAAGGGACTGTCTGCATACTGCTGAGTTCACCTGAGCTCCTTGAGGAGTCACAGTACCTCAGCATCCTGACAGAAGAGAAGCCTCTTTTCTCTCAGTATTCACAGAGCAATCTGTGACCTTGACTTAAGACATTCCTAATCATTTTCTAGATGGTCTGTTTCACTGTTCAATCCATTGCCTATCAATTACCATGGCTGATTCTCCAGACCCCTAGGGATTTCTCCCAGCAGAATTTAGGTTGTGTATGTTCACAGGGCAATTTATTTTAAATCAGGCAGGTTCCTTTAAAGCACAGAGCTTTGAGGATATTGCCCTGGTACCGAGTGTTTGTATGTAGGTAGTTCAACATTCAAAACTCAGTGAAGATGTCTGTGAACTTTCAGACTTTCACCTTCACCAGGCACCAGGCTGGAAGACAACCTGGAGGTCATTTCATCTAAACCTCTCATTTTACAGATGAGGAAAATGGGAGTAATTGTTGGGCAGTGATGCTAAATTATATCTCTTCTCAAACCAGCTAGCAGGCCAGTGGGCTCTTCTGCATGCTCCGTTAGAGATTGCACAAGCCGATGAGTAAGCTGTGACCCCAAGAAGCCACCTTCTGTGGCTCGAGAGTGTTTATGTTCCCGATGTGAGGTCTGCAATCTCCTGCGACAGTGACCTTTACCATTAAGGCTTGTAGTGCCCCCAGACAGGGGGACTCACTTCTTCCACACTTAGCCAGCAGTATCCAGGCTGCTCACTACCTGTGAAGTATAACAGGTGGAACAAAACACAACTCCAGACTTGGGACTCTCTGAAGGAGAAAGTCTTTCTTCAAACTTGTTGCCTCCCATCTGTGGTATGTCTCATGTCCTAGTTCCTTTGGCCTTCTTCCACCAAAGCACCTATATTCACAACTCTGAATGTGAGTTCTTGTCTAACTTGTTTGTCTCACGGAAGAATCTCAAGTAGCCTAGGCTGGCCCTAGCTAGCTATTAAGCTTAGGCTGGCACCCAGCTACCTATATAGCCTAGGCTGGCCCCTAGCTACCTGTATAGTCAAAGATGACTTTGCACCTATGAACTTCTTCCCTTTGCCACTCAAGTTCCAGAATCAGGGACACGCTACCAGGCCCAGTTTCTGTGGTGCTAGGAATGAAACCCAAGGCTTTGTCATGCTAGGCAAGGACTCCTCTAACTGATCTACATTCCCATCTCTCTTCACTATGATCTGATCTGATCATTTCACATGAGCATAGAGCCCATGGAGCAAATGCCTTGCAGGTCCATTGTATCCCAGTGTCTAAGTTGTGCATTAGTGTGCTGGCAGTGGCTCTATTCATTGAAGCAGGTGACTCTTCTTCTCCAAAGCTCACTTCTGTGAGCATTAGTGCCTCTTATCCTCCATCAAACCCTCAACCTCTGGGTCCTATCCACTGTCACCTTACTGTTTAGATAAACTTTATGACCACATGTCTGCTCTTGTTCTGACCCTTCTCCGGAAAGTCCTCCTTCCTCCCTGTTGGTTCAGGCAGCCAGTAGGCTTGTATCAACCCCAGAATTCACTGTTTCTTCCATGTTTCTCCACCCAAGCAGCAAGTCCAGAATCCTTCCCACTTCCAGTCACTCATCACCTCTTCACATATAACAGCTGTGTGAATTTTACCTGATGGAAAACCAAGGTGCAGGTTAATCTAGACTCATCTGCTGTTCATCCAAATTCAAAATCCTCCAGATAATCTCCCATGGCCTCAGTCCACCAGCTCCACAAACCTTCATTCTTTCTGCTCAATGAAAGGTAAATCTTCTCAGTTTGACTTCCATCCACTTATAAGATTTAATACTAAGGTATCCTCAGCCTGGTCTTGTTCTGCCTTTGTGGTATCCCAGTGATTTGTACCCAATAGACATTAGAAACAAATTAAGAGCTTTTTTTTAAAACGAGCAAGACTTGGGTTCAAGCACATGCTTCCCCTGAAGGCTCTGATTTGATTGGCTTGTGCTGGAGCCAAGACATTGGCACATCTGAGAAGTCCCTGTGTGGTGGTTCTGTGTCATTGAAAAACTCCAGTTTTTCAATGATGAACCCTATTACCCAGCCAAAGGAGAATACTGAACATTCTTCACCAACCCACACTTCTGCCTGGTGATTTCTCCCTTGTTAGCATTTTTCCCCTCTAGGTTTCTTCTTTACTACAAGAAATTTACAAATACTTCTTTGACTCTTTGAATTGACACTAATCTCTCTTTCTCCTGGAAACATCCAGTCTTCTTTATTGATTGTACTCATTCAAGTGCACCCAGCCACTATGTCAGACACAGGCAATGTAGATGTGAAGACCAGATCCTTGTTCTTGCTCACTGTCTTTTGGAATAAGTGAAACTCATGAACCAGGTAATATTGAACTTTATCATTGAAATGGATAAGCATCCATGAATAAATGCGAACTATTTCAATATTAAGGTATCTGTTGTGCTGGGTATAAAAACAATGTAATGCCCATCACCTCCTCTAGTGAATGGTATGTGTTTCAGTGCTTGAACCTTTTCACACACATCCTTATATGTTTAAAAGGCAAAAAAGTGTTAAATTCTTGCAGAATGAATGAACAAACAAAATAAATAATATTTTGATGACTAGGAATAATTGGGAAATAATGGAATTTCCAAGAAAATAGCTCTATAGCTCAGAGTTTGAGCCAAGAGTAAGAGCTCAAAGATTCATTCATTATTTTTAGTCCTAAATTGTTTATTAAATTTCTGCCACCCTCACCATCTTCCTATAGTGTTTTTAAAGTGAGAATGAGAATACTGTATTTAAAACCAGGACCCATTTCTTAATGTTTAAGAGGTGACTTTAAGATACAAATGCTGGAGATGAAAGGTGATACTTAGATGGGTAGTAGAAAGAATTGAGGGGTATTAAGAGAAATCCATCCAACAGATCGATAATTCTTCCCTCTCTCTCCCTTAACCTTGCCATGATTCCCAAGTTGAGAACTCAGACTTCTTAAATGTGTTATTGATAAGGCTGTTTCAATGGTCACTGGTGAGTGTAGCAGTATGTTCTGTATGTATGCTTTCACTAGGGGCAAGTTAGGTGAGTGATGAGTTGGTATGCCTGTAAAGGTTGTTACTTTTTCCAGTGTAAACCTCTAATCAAACACAGCCTAAGAAATCCAACATTCTTGGCAAGAGGACCTACCTCTGAATGTGCACAGGCTCCCTCCGAATACCAATGACACCTTCAAGAGTGTCTGAGTCAAAACAGGTAAAAACACATTCTTCTTAACTCAGAGGAGGATTTTAACCATGAAGACTCACTTCTCAGAGAGGTAGATCAGTGCTCAAGCACATACCATTTCAACGTCAGCAACTTAAAAGACTTTGCATGACAAGGGCCCAGGAATCACTCATGTATTCCTAGTCATGCTTTTGATGGTCATTCATATTTCATCTTATGAACTGACTAGTAATCCATTTCCTGGTTCATGTGTTGACACATTTCTAGAGTCATGAGTCATAAAAACAGATTTGGAGACCTGGCTTGTGCCAGAGGTTTGGCTGCTGAGAGCACAGGATGGACTCAGCCCAGCCCATGTCCTTGAAGGGTGGTATTCTCCCTGCCATGCAGAAGGGAAGTGCACACGGCTCTGGAGCATCAAGCTATAAGAGTAAGGGTGGCGATGTCACACTCCTCAGTTGTGAATGGGAAGAAGGACTCTTCACTAACTCTGCACTGGGAGCCAGGAAAAGCAAGCACTGACTACAGCTTAAAGAGACAAGAGATCATGGTGGTTGGTGTTTCACGTAAGAAAGGCAGAAGGGCAAGTGGAAAGACAAGGTGACCTGGATTGTAACAGGCCCTGAGAGCAGCTCATGCTCATTGAAGTGGGGATGATAGAGAGGCAACTCCGGAGATGTGGTCCAAATGGTATGGAAGCTACAAAAGACCCAAACTATGGGTTCAGAAGTTCAGAGTTCATTAAATAAAAAATGAAGAGCAATGACACTTGACAAGGGAGAAGAATGGGGTGGGAGGCTGCAGATCCCTGCCACACACAGGTCCTCACTTTTGAGAAATTGTTTTTGTAGTTTAGAAACATCAGTTATAATGGGGAGAGTGGTGTGAAGCCAGGTCAGTTGAAGCCAGAGGAACAGCAGGCAAGATGTTAAAGATGATTTGCAGAGAAGCAGCACAGGGCTCTGTACCAGGATAGTTTCAACAAAGCAGAGGAGCAAGGCTGGAAACAGCATCATGCAGGAGATAAAACTAGAGATTACAGGGCTGTGGATCCTAAGGAAAGGAATCCAGGATGGACTTCTGCTCTGGCTTGTGTGAATTGGGGCTGTTCAGAGAACATCCAACATGAGTAGCTTCAGGAGAAAGGTTTATGACTTTCCCCCGGTAGCTCCACACTATACCCTCCGGGGAAGGCTGACATCTTCCATCAGCAAAGAGTACGTGTGGTACAGAGGCAGAGATACCACACACACCCTCCTTTCAGCTCCTAACTGCAGTGGCTATGTGGGAACATCCATTCTGAGACTCTGGACAGACTCTCCTCAAGGTGCACTCAGGTTCCTTTACTTCTATTCACACCAGCGTGTACCCAGCACACACTTCGGCCCTGCTGTGTCCTGGCTCAGGCACATGTAGTACAAATAGCTTATGATCCAGTGAAAACCCTCTGGGCTGTGATGAAGGAGGGAGGGCCGGCTTTGGAGGGAGCCAGATCTCAGTCTAGACATGATCTCAGGCTAACTTTGTATCTGAGCCCCAGTTTACTTATGTTTATCAGAGTTTCCCCAGTCATTCTGAAATTTGGAGTTAAAAGTATCTGCACTATCATCAACACAGTGCTGGGCGCATGTACATTCCTGAGTCTGATATGTCTAACTACCTTATTAGTATGGACATGAAAGCAAGCAACTCCACATACTGAACTAACTATTTTGGAGATAAGACACACCGTCAAAGGGAAAGCACTGAACCCATTACCACAGCTAAGGAAAGCGCCTGCCTACAGCGATCAGTGTCTCAACACAAAATCTGAAAACTCAGGAAAAGCATGGGTTTTTCAGAAGGGAGGTTGTGGTAACAGGCATCACTAGCGAACAGGACCAGCTCACTGGGACAGCTGTGAGTCACCTGACTTGTATAGGCAGCAGACTGAGGAGTGGTTGTAGAAGGGTCTCAGAGCCATGTTCAAAAGCTCAGAAATGAGGTTTTGACTAATGGATTGCAGACACTGCTGAGCTAGACAGCAGATGGCTTCACGGGAACTGTCGAGGTTGTAGTATATAAAACATACATCTTTTTAAAAAAAGATATATTTATTTCATTTATATGTAAGTACACTGTAGCTGTCTTCAGACACACCAGAAGAGGGCATCAGATCCCACTACAAGTGATTGTGAGCCACCATGTGGTTGCTGGGAATTCTCTGGAACAGCAGTCAGTGTGCTCTCAACCACTGAGCCATCTCTCCAGCCCATGCAGAAGATTCTTAAAGAGAACTTGAGACAGGAATCTCAAGTGTGACACTATTGTAGCAATCAAAGAAATACAAGATAATGGGGTCTTGCACTAGAAGGTTCTACTGAGGGGACATGAAACGTTAAGTGTGCGAAGTAACCGTTAAAATGTAAGTGTTAAAGTGTAAGAACGTGTAAGTCTTAAAATGTAAAGTGTAGAGAGTTCCACGAGCAAAACTTGAACGTGCCACACACACCAAGCACTGTTCAGATCTGTGGGAGTGAAGGGCCATGGAGCCACACCCTGCTGAAGGCTATAGTCTCCCCCAGTTCATAGATCCAAGTCTGTGGCCCAAACAGCCTGAGCATGGCTCTCCTTGCCTCTACTTCTTACACTATGTGCCAAGGACTGAAGTCCTTGCTTCTATACTGGCATATATGGTTCCCTCCTGGTCACACCTTCTTTAATAATCTAGTACAACTATTTTCTAGAACCACGGCCAGGCAGATGGTACCTGCAACAGATGCATGCTTGAAAGGTCAGGGGTAAAGTTTTGACTAATGGGGAAACCCTAGTGTAGACAGTGGGGGCTTCTAGACCAAGTGAACAGAAGCTTCTCAGTGTAGAACATTCTAAGAGGAAGATGACTTGAGATAGAGACCTCAAGTATGAACCTGTTGGGGTTTCACAAGAGCCACACACAACCAGAAACGAACTGAAGTATGCGGAAGTATGAAGAGGCATTGGCAGCGGCCCAGGGATCACCAGGTTCATTCTGTGAAACCAACTAGGAATAAACATCTGGAAAGGACAGAAGACTGACCAGCAGAGACAGCGAAACAGCTCCCTTCAGAAGGATCCAGGACAGAGAATCTAGTAAGCAGAGTCTGTTAGGTGCTCTACTTAAAGCCATGGTTCCCCCCATCTCCCTTACTGGTAGTTGCTGAAAGAAGGCATCTTGGACTTTCTTTTTATCTCAAGTTCTGTTGGTCTGACTGAGACGAGACCAGGAGGAAGAGGTGAGGATACAAAGGGTGACAGCACTGCCAAGTTCTTTCAACCACAGTCGAGTTCCCAGAACTACCTTCAAAGTTGGGTATCTTGTCTGCTAATGGGGCTAAGAAGTAATCCTAAGAACGTGGGTGCTGACAACTAGGTTTTCTTTAAGCATTTATTCAATTCAACTGGTAACCTGACTGTTCTTCCACCACGTCCATCACTCTCTCGGCCTTTGTCCATTTTAACATCACTCTCTGACATCAGATGGTGGGTGGAATTCTGCTAGGTTGCCTCAGCGTCTATAAACGGTGGCCCTAATATTGCTGGTACTTAATATCATTGTTCATAAAACCATTTCCACGGTAGAGCATATACTGTATTTAAAACTTACATGTAGGTCTTGGGTGTAGCTCAGATGGTTAAGTGTTTGCCTTGCAAGCCTAAGGACCTGAATTTGATTCCCCAGAGTTTGAATCCACATAAAAAGCCAGGTGTGGTGGCTTACAGTCTCAGTATTGAGAAGGCAGAAATGGGGGTGGGGGATCCCTGGGGATCTCTGACTAACCGACTTAGACTATTTGGCAAGCTCTAGACCAATGAGAAATCTTAGAAACCAAGGTGCATGGCTCCTGAGGAACCACAAGCAATGTTGTCCTCTGACCTCTGTGTATACCTGCACGCGAGTGCATATGCAGCTCCACACATATAAACAACACACACATACACATGAAAACAAATCTTTTTCATATTGCAAGCCAACTCAGAAATTAAGAAATACATAGAAACATGACAAAAGTAATAGTTGGAAAGCTGTACACAAAGCTGAACACAAAAACATGAACTGAGAGATTTGATTCATTCAGTCAATGATGTCGTGTGTTTATGTGTGTCTCTGTGTATGTGTGTGTGTGTGTGTGCACTGTGTGTCTCTGTGTATATGTGTGTGCTGTGTCTATGTGAATATGTCTGTGTCTGTGTGTATTATGTAAATGTGTGTGTGCTCTATATGTATGCTATGTGTGTCTATGTGTGTGTGTGTGTGTGCTGTGTGTGTCTGTGTATGTCTAAGTGTGTATATGTATGTATGTATGTGTAGGTATGTGTGTGTTGTGTGTGTGTGTGTGTGCTTGTGATGCTTCTCTCATTCTGAAGGAGGAGGACCTGTGTGCCCTCCCTGCAGTGTGAGCCCTCTCATACAGTTGTGCAGAGAATTCTGGTCAGAGAGACCAAGCCAGAGCAGCCTGCCATGACTCAGCACTCCCAGCTCAGTGTGAGCCCCACAGGGGCAGTGTGACCAGGCAAGGTCACGACCTCAGTCTCCAGCCATGTTCCCCTGAAGGAAAGCATTCAGATCTGAGCCAGCACTGGAGGGAGTCTCTCAGTACAGGATCCCCTTGTAACACTGCATAGTGCTGTGTAAATGATGCTTTCAGCCTTACCATTCTCAGAGGGAAAGCCTTCTTCTGTTCAAGCAGATTTCCCCCAAGGCTCTTCCTACAAGGACAGAGGAGGGAGCTGACCTTTGTGTCTCTGTGTCAAATGTACAGGATGGACTATGTATCTCTTGCATGTTTGTGGTAATACCTGTAACTGCCACCCCCAGGAGAAAAGGGGAGTCAGTCACTCAGGGCCACTTGGGCTCTTTCCTGTTCCCTGTTTGCTGTGGTTGAGGTGGAGACCCAGGCCCACTGCTACACAATGGGAGCTGTGGCCCTTCAATCTTAGTTAGCATCATACAGGGGTTACTAGAGGCTGAAGATCCTTAGACTTCAGCTCAAGGATTTCGGAATAAGAATTTTCATGTTAAGTGATCCCTAGGAAATGTATGCATGTCTTGTATCTAATGCAATGCTCATTGATATCTAATGCAATGGATCTACCAGGCCTGGTAGCTTGTGACTGTAATCCCAGTAGTCAGAAGACAGAGGCAGGGGGAACACCATGAGTTTAGTTCTGAGTTCACTCAGACGCAAGCTCTGCCCACATTGGTCCTCCCTCCCCTGTATGTGTCAAGCTTTCTCTTTAGCATTAGTGATTTAAAATAGATTAATGGCTGGGCCTCTACCCAGCCCTCTAGCTCAATCTATTGACCTTGCAACACGCACAGTAGGACCTGTATTTGATCCCCAAACCCATAAAATAAGCTGAGCTGGTGATATGCATCTGTAATGTTGGTGCTGGGAGGTGGGGAGAGGGGGATCCCTGAGTCTTGCTGACCAGCCCAGAGGCCAGAGGGAGTATGCCTCCAGGTCCACGGAGACTCTATGTCAAGACATAAGAGGAACAGTGATTGAGAAAGACATAGACCATCAACTTCCAGCCTTCATACACATATGTACACACATGCACCCACATACCTGCATGCAACACACACACAAGCACACACACACACAAGCACACACACACAAATACATACACACAGACACACACAAGCACACAACACATACACAGGCCCACACATACACACACATACATATACATACATAAGCACACACAGATACATAGTCACAGACACATACATACACATAGACACACACATACACACATATACACACACAAGCACACACATACCACACATACACAAGCACACACAGACACACACATGCATGCACACTCACACACACACAGACATAGACACATAAACACAGACACATAGCCACCGAGACACACACACACACACACATTAGATAGGTAGATAGATAGATAGATAGATAGATAGATAGATAGATAGAAGATAGAAGATAGATAGATAGATAGATAGATAGATAGATAGATAGATAGAAGATAGATAGATAGATAGATAGAAGATAGATAGATAGAAGATAGATAGATAGATAGATAGATAGATAGATAGATAGATAGATAGATAGATAATGAACTGAAACCCATCCCTCCAGAACATGTCTTTTAGTGTAAAAGGCACATTCCAGATCACAGTTTTACAGCAGCAGGGGAAGTTGTCAGGAGTTGCTGGCAAAGGAGAGAAACAAGAGAAAGTCTGCCAAGAATCAGAGCTGACGCTTCAGCTGGGTTATGTGGAATGAATAGGAGTTTGCAAGAGGCAGGAAGGGCTCTGGAACAACTGGACCTGCCTGAGCAAGGGCAGCAAGCAGGATTCTGCTTTATCAGCAGCCCCTCTGGGCCAAGTACAAACTCTTCAGCCAATTAGATGGAGCCTTAAGCTAACATAAGAGAATAGTCTTCACTGCTCACTGCAAACCGGGCTCCTGGATTTGAACAGCTGGGACGGGTCTGAGAGTAAATGACTCCACAGCGTTGGCTATGGCAGAGTGTGGAAAGTTTCTCAGCTGGACACTGTAAGTACATCTCGTTTACAGTAATAGCTGGACAGCCTGAGAATGAGCCATGCCGGGGAAATTCAATTTTCAGATTAAGGGCATAAAATGGAAAATCTGGTTGGAAGTCCTTTTCTGATTGTGTTTCCTTTGAAGAAATGAGTGCTGTTGGCATTTTAAAGCCATCTCACTTTAAGCTTACCTGGAAAGACACACAGGGTGGGGAGAGAGGGAGAGAGAGGGAGGGAGAGAGAGACAGAGAGAGAGAGACAGAGACAGAGACAGAGAAACAGAGACAGAGAGAGAGAACTGTGTATTCTTGTGGGTTTTTTTTTTAAGACATTGATGCATACCTGTTATCCTAGCACTGGGAGTACAGAGACAGGGGGACTACCACAATTTAAGATTAGCCTGGTCCACCTTGTGTGTTTGAGGCCACAGAGTGACACCTAGACCCTATCTCATCCTCTCTGAGGTCTCCTTTCCCTCCTGTCCGTGCCCCAGCCACCTGTTGACTCTCCAGGGAACCTATGAGCTATGGGTTCTCAAGCATCTAGCACCAGCCTGGCCCACACATGAGACATTGCATCTTGGATGACTAGAAGTGCTAATTAAAAAGGATGTCAGCATCTAGGTTTGCCAGACCCTTCACCATGGTGTCAAAAGCAATCACCTAGAAAGCAGATTAGATCTTGTATTTTCTTTGAATAAAACCCGAGGAAGACCCCCATTCTCCTGAGACAAAGATGTGGCAGCTCTCAAAGAGCCCACAAGGCCCTAGTTTTCCCCTGTTCTCACCTACACACCCTTCCTCCTTGCTATCCACCTTACCTTCTGAAAGGCACCAAGCTACATCTGTCTCTGCCACAGTCAATGCTGAAGTTCTTCTGTTTCTTCACTTTTGGGGGAAACCTTCCAGGAATCCCAGACAAGAACATGCCATGTGTCCATGTTCCATCTTCTGACCGCGACTCCTTCCCCAGCTTACCCACAGACATCTTTGAACTGTTGTCTAATCTGATGCAAGGTGCCACTTCCCTGTCCCTTTCTAAGCTATAGGAAACCAAAGAGAAAGTGGCTTATATTCACTGCTGGGTCTCACACAGCAGCATTCAGCACATCGTAGGTACACATTAAGTTCTTGCTTTAGATGAACAAATAGTGAAGAGCTAAAGTGTCTTGATCTGTGTGTTGATACATGCTGTAGATGATGGTTCTTGTGGACTTACGAGAACTTTGTAGACCCAGAATAGACTTCTCCGCTCTTCCTTTGTAAATATAATTTCCTTTTGTTGTTTCATTTACTCTGAGTTGTAACAGTCAACTCTCACTCGATCCTTGGTAGACAGATGGATTTTAACTTCTCACAGTCTCTCAAGTACAGGGATATCATTAGCTCCATTCTGTACTTGAGGACACTAAGTCTCAAGGGTTAAGAATCTGTCCAAAGTCACACAGCTAGTGTCGATAGAGTACTCTGTCCTTCTTTACACAACAATGACTCTGAAGAAGTGCTCAGTGTGTCTTTAAACACAGACGAGGTTATGCTCAACCTGACTTCTGAAGGAGTGGTGGGATGAGCCAACAAGAGAAGAAAGGAGGACCTTTGGGACAGAATCAAGTGTTCCCAGACACAGAGCCCTGAGGGCACTGAGCTGTTTTGGAAGAGGCAAGTCAGGCTCCATCCTAGAGAGAGCAAAGCTTAAGTTGCGAGCCTGAGCCTGGGCTGAGCGGCAGGCAGGGCTTATAAAGGTACTTAGGACCTGCCCTGTTGCTGTGGGAGCCACTGGAAGGTTTGTGAGGAGCAGTGGCATGTGGATAGCTGCCCCCACAGGAATGGGGTGCTTTCTCCTTCCTGGTAAGAGCTTTGCCGCATCCACGGTGATCTAAAACCTGTGTGGCACCATGTGGCATGCTAACGAAAACTCTGGCTTGTAGTTCCTGGAAATACCACGTAACACTACGAAGACCAAGGCTGGTGTACAAATCTCAGCTGTTTTCTGCCATTTCCTCCTTTGTTTCCGTGTCAGTAGAAAGGGTACGGGGACTTCTAGAGAGGAGAATGTTGGGCTGCCTCTCTTGGGTCTCATCCCAACTGTGTAGATACTAATAGTGTTCACAACTAACATCAGTGTGTGTCATCATGTTGGAAGGGGGATTGATTGTGATTTATTTATTTATTTATAAATGGCTTTTGGTTACCTTTATAGTGTGTGTGTGTGTGTGTGTGTGTGTGTGTGTGTGTGTGTGCACGCGTGCGCGTGCCATGGCACACATGTGGAGCTCAGAGGACAACTTTCAGGAGCTTGTTGTCTCCCCCTATCATGTGGGTCCCATGGATTGAATGCAGATTATCTCACTCTATAGCAAGTGCTTTTACTTACTGAGCTAAGTGCTTAAGGGTGACTTAAATTATATTAAGGATCCATGCTATAGATAGAAAAGAAAATAATATATTAGATGCCTGACTGTTCCTTTAAGGAAAGTAAATCGAGAAGGTTGAGCTAGGTTGGTTGGTTGACATTAAGTATAGCATTTAGAATGTATAAGCTTAATTTAAATCCAGATCCACCATGCCTGGAGAACTGAGGAGGGCCAAGTACCTCAGATGAGAGGAGAGATGTTAATTTTCAGTGACTTCTCAGTAGAGGTTCTGTCTTCGTTACTCTCAATGGGTACAGCAAACTATAACTGTATTAGCTCCAACCGTGACCCTGTCACAGTAACAGCCATAGACAGGTCACTGCTACTTTGTTGGCTTCCCAGAGATCTTAAATGTATACTTCTGTCCACTGTACTTCAGAACAATAGCTTTTATGTGATAACTGGAGAGGAAGCACAATGACTTGCAAAATTGTAAGGTTGGTGCTTTACCAACAGTAATGCAATGCTGCCTGTGCCCTGGACCGCCCGCTGCCTGACCCTACTTACCCTTGGGGATTGGAGGTGAGGTGGCAAGGGATCAACAGCATGGACTCCAGGGGAAAGTGAGAAGCATTGTAGCAAGCTTGTTTGAAAGCTGCTGCAAGCTCCTTTGATACCCTCCACCCATGTCCCATTGGTCCCAAGAAAGTATCTCTTCTAAACAGCAGTTCCTGATTGGCTAGTGTTGTCTGCACCAGCAATCTTTGGTTTCTCAGGCAGTCCTCAATTAGGTCCTCCTGCAGGAGATGTCTTTGCAACTGTGAGGCCCCCTGTGTTTATACTGAGGCATCCCCGCTGTTCTTCCTACATTGTTTTAGTAATTTCCATGGGTTGTTCTTATCTACCTAAAAATTATATTCCAAGAAAAATTTATTCTCCAAAATTATATTCCATGTGTCTTTATAGCTCACCCCTACCCCCAAAATAGACCATACTACAAAAAATGGTTAAGAATCCCTGAACTGACTTGTTGAAAATGAGACCAGGGCTGGGGAATGCTCACATAGCATGAGCTAAGTCCTAGGTTCACACCCTGGCACTTCACGAGCCTAGCATGGTGGTGCATGTTTGCAATCCCCCAAGCAAACAAAAGAAAAGTCTTGATTACTAGCTTACAGGCTGTTTCTAAGAATCATGCAGGAAAAGGCTGTACCTGGTCCCACAGGGCCATAATGACTACATTTGTTTTTAGAGTTCCTATTACCAGGATGGTGTTCTAAGAACGTGGCATATAAAACCTTGTCTTTATGTGATTTGGACTTCTAGTCTGCTTTGTTCTTCCCTAAAGAATATCATGTTTAGCCAATAAAAATGAGGTGGCCAAGCTATCTGTATGTCTCTACATAGCGCATATATAGAGAATATGTATAAAAACATTTTAGATCAACGAGGAATAATTTTGGTATATGAATATTAATAAGTATTAAATATCACCATAATTATAATAAAAGTATTTGCTATCCATCTGAAATTCAAATTTTAACTGACCATCTCATATCCTATCTGGCAACCCTAATACGACCAAAATTGAGCCATCCACCCTCCAGCTAATAAAGTACAGATGGCTTCAGTGTCTTGTGCTTCCCTATTTACTGATGGAGATTAGCTAACTGCCAAAGGGCTAAGATTCTGATTGAACATGAAGGTGTTTTGAAATTAGAAAACACCCGTCACTCAGAGATCACGTGTGAGCACATGTGTAAGAAACAGATGACTCAGGCATAGTCCATGCCCTTGAAGTGCACTGTCTTCCATGTTAGGCTGTCGGTGTGAACTGTGCTCCCCCGAGACCTGAGAGCTCTGCTTTCCATATCACGGACATGTGGTCAAAGCACGGACTAAGAGTGAGACTGGATTGTGAAACATTTGGACACGGGTCCTGCTTTTAAATAACTTGGTTCCAAACCAAGCAAGAGTCAGTCATTTCCTTTGTCTGGTGTACAATTCCCATTAGGGTAATAAAGTCCAGGAAAACTCACAACGGGAGGAACTCCATCCCCAGTGACAGGTGAATCACACCGAGAGCCATTCCTTACCATTTAATCACTCAGATCACAATCACATTTTTTTCACCTTTTTTTTTAAAAAAAAAAAAAGGAAAAAGAAAAAGTATCATAAGGCCAGAAGACTAAGACACCATATTTAACAAGGTCTTTCCTGTGCCTTGGTCACCTTAAAGTGAAATAGGTGCTTTGGGGTGGTAAAAGGTTCTCCACACAGTGGCTTCATGAGAGAGATTTGTTTAGGGGAACTCAATCTGAAGTGTTGCATATATACTTTATTTAAGGACACGTGGTGAGAAGAGAGTGCTGCCCGCTCAAACAACCTCCCACTGCATCATAGGAAGATGGGAATTAAGGGAAACCATCCCATTGGCTTCACGCTTCCTCCTTGCAAGCTCTGTCTGCACCCAGTTTGCAGTTTGATTAAGTAAAACACGTGATATATAAAATACTTGTGTCCCCTCCTGGGCTGTCTGAACCAGATGCTTCCTCTCTGACTTACTTCACCACACTCAAATCAAACAACCCCCAAGGCTGTCTCTCCTTCCTGCATCACAGAGAGCCCTGTTGGCCCATCTTCTTCTCTGTTTGAATTGATCTAGACAGGAGCAGCAAGTGAGCCCGTGCTAGCCTCTTGGAGAAACACCTTCCCTGAAGTGAACAATTTGGGTTGCGCATTTAGGGAAGTTAACATAACACCCTTTGCCTTCTTCTCGCTGCTCCCAAGACATGAAATTTCCTCTTTTATCTCACAACAATGTGCATCCAAGTCACACTGTGTTTAAAGGGGAGGATATGCTTATTATCCACGTTCTTCGCATGTTGGAGCATGCGAGACCAAGGGCAGTAAACCAATGGAGATTTCCACTTGCCTTTAGCTGCTGTGCATTCTTACTCTATAAGAAAGCCCGCTGTTATTAAGGAAGAATGTTCGGCTGAAGTTGGTCACTCGTAACAACAGACAGATGTATAATGTTTTATTTGGGCTAGCTAGCTCTCCTGCAAATTAAGAGCCTAACATTAAACTGTCTTTACAAAACTACACAGCAAATGATAGCTCTGACTACTCTAGAGCTCAGATCCTGAGTCTTTGCCATGGAAAATGGAAAATGAGTCTCTGCCGAGCCTGGTATCTGTTTAGACTTGTCCTTGCTGGGGAGAGGAAAGGTTGACGTTCTATGGAACGAAAAAAAATTAGAAGGAATCTGCACTGAGAAATAAGGGTATAACTATGCAAACCACATTTAAAGATGGAAAAGGACTTTAAAAAAATACTTATGGAATTTGAAAGAATAATAGTGGAACAGAGACATAAGAAGGCGGCTAAATATTTGACCACAGAGGCAAATGGGTTCCTGACAGGGTCACATGGTATGTGAAAAAAGACGATTAGTCACTGAAGGAACATCTGTTGCTTCCCCTGTATGCAACAGGGTAAAGATTAAGTGTCTCCAAGTCACTAAGATGCCCTTGTAATCTTTCGGGAAACTGAGTTTCTTGTAAGACTTGAGTTCTTGGAAAGCACCTTCAGAAATTTGGGCTTCTTAGCTCTGGGGTGGGACCCCCGACCCTGTACTTCCTATGAGCTCCTCAAGGGAGGCCGATACTGCAGTTGAGGGATATAGTCTCCTCAGGGTCTCCTGTCTATCTGAAGAGACATTTTACGTTAACCAGGAGTGACATCTGCTCATGGAACGCCTGAGAATCCCAAGTACATTCCAGCCCTATGCCAGTTAGCTGCTGGGTGAGGAATCGTCAACAAATCATCCACACTCTTGGATTCTCTTTTAGAGTTGTTCAGTGCCGACCAGATGATCAGCACTCCCTAGAGTGCTTCCAAAGATCACACCTATGCTGGGCAGTTCCGCTCAGGTGTGGGGTGAGGGACTTTCAAGCATGCCCCTCTTGGCACAGGAAATAACACTCAGTCCTGAGGTAGAGTCAGGGAAGGGTGTGGCAGCAAGCACCTCCTACATGATTCTGTAGCATTCCTGACTACAGGATTTGTAGCAGCCCAGCTTTGGCTGGTAGTCGGTATCCTACAAACGCCTTTAATAGTCTTTGCCTGAATCATGCTTGAGCCAGGTGGTTCCAACCATCCTATCTCTGCAGGGGAGGCCTCCAGAGGTCTTATCCTGCATGGAGCTGTGGCTAATGTTGCTGTACAAGGAAGGATCTTGGAGTGATCTTCAGTTGAGTGTGCCCTCACCAGTCTCTCAAGTGCTTTGTTGGTCCCTTATTTGCTAAGAGAGTCCACTTGAGCTTCTGTTCTCCTGGACAGTCTCATATGGTACCTCATGAACTTCCTGCTACCACCCCACCCTGTGTTCTCCATATTCTCTGTAACATGTGTGTAGACCTCTCCAAGTGTGACCTCAAGGCTTGCAGCAATATCACACAGGGGCTTAGACCTTTGGATGTCTGGCTCCATAGGTATTATCCTTCTTCCAGAACCCTCCAGGGGTCAAAATGCTCAGAGACACATGGTGAGAGTCTTTATCATCTGAAATATGGAAATAATAGCAATATCTGGTTAGATATGGCAGAAGATGATCAATGAACTAGAGAGGGCTTTTTATTCTCTGATGAGCACAATCATGCTGCGTGATTTTCATCATGAGCCACCGGGAGAAGACAAGTGTCACTGTGTCCTCATAGTGGTGTTGTAGCTAGGGGGCCAGTGCCAGAGGCTGACAGAGGCCAGTACCAGAGGCTGACAGACCTGGTTCTCTGGCTAATATCTTCTGTCTATTGGCTTTATGTATGTGCATAAGTTATTTAATCCCTCCCATCTTAAGATCCTAATTTAGAAAATAGATTTGCTTTTCTTCAACTGGTAAAGAGAAGGATGGAATAAAAAGTGATGTTGCTTTGAAATGTCTGCCTTCTGAAACCAAAGCTGTTGGTATCATAAAGGTAATGGCCCAGGACAGTCAGTCTGCCTATGAGATTATAGGTCACCAAGCCAACAGATTCACAGATCAAAGGAAGGCTGGAATGGAGGAGGAGTGGGTCACCCATGCACCTTCTTCTGAAGAGCCACCCTGCACCTTGTATATAAGTGCTGACTTTGAGATAACTCAGCAGCAGGTCAGACACATCTGTCTTCCTACTGAAGTTTGGTTAGACTTAGATTATTTCTCTGTTCCAAGTTCTCATCCTAGACCAGCATTTGGAGTTCACATTATGACTATTTCAGATTTTTAATGTCATTCCTTTAAATTCCGTATCGTTTAGACTAGCATACAATCCTAGTACCAAATCACAGTCAGGGCTTCTCTGGTTCCAGTTTTTAGCAGGCTTTATCTCTGGAACCCAGAACTCCAAAACCTCCATGACTCACACAAGCATCCTCTCTCACCTGTTACAAGTTAGCAGTTGCTCTGCCATGGTCCAGCTCTGGACATTCTCCTCCTCCTCCTCCTCCTCCTCCCCTGCCCCAGAATAAGGAGGAACTGATGAGCATCCCAGGGACAAGATCTCTACGTGAGTTCAGTGCCTCTGCTTAGGCATGGTGAGCCATTGCCACTCACAGGCCATGGCTTGGAAAAGTCACATGACCTCCCACACAGGAAGCAGAAACACATCCCACTCAAAGGGGCTGGCCTAGGTAAGGACCCTTTACAAGATCCAGCAGAAAAGTGGGGCTAACGGGAATCCACATCCAAACACACACGGTCACCAAAGTCTGACACAGCTCTACCTGCACAGAACACGGACAACTGCCTTGTGAATATGCTGGTGTGTGTGGGCAAAGCCACTGGAGTCCTACCCTGTATTGGTGAGCTTAAGAACTGGGTTCAGAACTCAGTCAGGCTTTGAAATGAATGGGAGGTGGTTTTTGAAGAGGGGAGAATTTGGTCCAAGACTGTAGCAAAGGTCCCCTGATATGTCTGTGTGGCCCGTCACAGGGTCCAAAGGACAGCAAGCCTGGCTGGGTTTATTTTCAATTACTTTTAAACCCTCTGAGCTCAGTGAACCCTGAACAAGTTCTTGTTAAGCACTTTTTTCCTACTTAATATTTAATCCTGTGTCTACTTAACATGAAATTTAATCTACATAATCTTTGGGCTTGTAGGTCATCAAAAATACCAGTGTGTCAGAAACAGCTGGTACCCAAGCTTTTCATATCAGCAAGAGGTTAAACTCTTGTCAGAGTTTAAGTCGGAGCCTTTGCATTTTGTTGGTCCAGAAAAGCAAGATATAAAGTGATTCAGGTCTCATTCCCCACCTGTTCCCAGCCCTTTGAAAGGACATGAAACAGGGACACCAGACACCTGAGGAAAAGCAGAACACTGCATTCCCAGAAGGAGGAACATGCACATTTTTTTTTCTGCCATCTTGTTTGTCTGCCACAGAACACATGATGTTTTCCCAGGATAAAAACAGAGAAAACTTACAAAATTCAACAAAAAACTAATTTCAAACTTTTAGAAAGTCCTAAATCTGTGTTAACCAGGAGGGGAAAAATGATTCCTAAATGAATCTATTTTTCTTAAGAAAGTATCTGCGACAGGAGGAAGATTCTATTTTTGAGAACTAGAAAAAAAAGGTACTGTGTAAATAGGTGTGGGTTAGCAAAACTAATGGGTGAAATTTGTTGTGAGAGTTAAAAATATCTCTGTACTTATTTTTTTCTAGAATTATTTATGTTATAGTAAAGTATGTATTTAACACAACATATAAATAAAACATTTATACAATTAGTGTAGATTAATTTTAGAGTTATTGGTACTGCACAAATAACTAATATGATATAGTAATATAAAATTTATAACATTTATATATTTGGTATATATTTGACTATATATATATTTATATGCTCTATGACCCATATGACATATTAATATCTGTAAAATAAATATAAATAATATGTCACATTTTTTACTAGAATATCTATATATTTCTGATACTAAAAGCCTCGTCCCTGGCTCTGGGCACTGGGAGTAGCATTTTACCTACAAGGATGAAGGAGTTGGATATGCCTGAAGAAATATGCAGGTACATTCAACATCTGGGCAACAGTATTACTCAGGATGCTGAGAGAAAGCAGGGTGAGCAAGATGTATCCTAAAGAAATGGAGCTGTACATCCCACCATGCTGGAAACTGCGCATGCCCCCAGAGCAGCAGTGTCACATGGGACCCTATCAGCCATGCACATTGTTTGACTTTGAATCATCTGGTTGGTTCTGAGGCCTGAACCCAGAGCCCTGTCAGGCCAGTAAAAGATGTGGCTCAAGGAGCCCAGCTCTGCCCCGACACAGCGTTGGGAGCCTGAATGAGTCACTTCTCCACAGTGCCTCTTTGAACATATGTGGCAGTGCTCCCCTTGAAGGACTGCAGTGATGCATAGTAAAGGCCCCACGTGGCAAGCTCATGGCTGAGGGGTGGCTGCCATGTGAGTGTTGTATTAGCTATGTGGATTCTACCTGCCACTACTGTTATCCAGGGCTTTCTGACCTGATAGTGTATTACTACATTATTTTAATCTATCTGCATCTTCTGCACTTTGTATGCTTCCTGCCCGTGACATGCTTCCTCTAATTGGCCACAGCTTCCTGGTTGTTTACTTTCAGCCAAGGATAAGCCCAGTGTTCTCTGCCTCCTTCCCAGATCCTCCATTCTCACAAGGGACCCATCTCTCTGTTAAAAAGATTTTTTTCTTCCATTTCCTGCCACCCTGCTTATTCCTAGCACTGCAAACGCAGCTCTCCTCTGCTCTTCTTGCATCCAAGTGCCTTCCACAGTGTGCCTGCTGCATAGTTTCATTCCCAAACCGGACTTTATTCTCTCCTTTATCTCCAGAAAACAAACGGTGTACCACAGAGCAAATGCTAAACCAAATTCATGCCCTGTGTCTTTCTTGGCTGGCGGTAGGAGGGGACAATCCTGACTCGAGGACTTCAGTGAAGGTATCATAGCTCTGAGAATTATCATCCCAACCAGGAAGCCTCAGCAGCATGAGAAACCTGGGAAACTGAATGCTATTCCCAGAGACTAACCCTGCTTGTTTGTCCTGGGTGGCACTCTGGAGGATTAAAAGAGGGAACACCTCACAAAAGCCCATTTATCAGATCACTCATAATTAGCTTGTGGAAAATTATGGATGTCTCTTAACACTTTAGAAGATAAGCCATGCTGATTGTAGAACCACTGAGGGGGGAAATAGAAACCAAAGGCAATAACATAAAAGCCTATAAAATAGGTGTGCAAGAAGCAGAGTCCTTTATTTAAATGTCATGTATTTATGTACCGTGCATGTGTGAATGTGTGTGCACCACGTGTATGTACCTCCCATGGAGGCCAGAAGAGGGGCTCCAACCCCCTGAAACTGGAGTTACAGAGGGCTGTGATCTGCTTGTAGCTGCTGGGAATCAAACGTAGGTTTTTTTGCAATAGCAGCAAGTGCTCTTAACCACTGAGCCATCTCTCCCTCCATCCCTGAGAAGTTCACTTCTTGAAAGAAGGCTGCTGAGGAACTAGAGGAGAGTCTGGGCATATTGTGAAGTGTAGAAGCCAGTGAATCAAACAGCCAAACTGGTGTGTACAAGGCAGATTACCAGTCTCAGCAGAGCAATGAGCAAAGGCCTATGCTCCAGCCATGCAGTGGACCCACTATGATCTGGTATCTGTTAGGCTGAAGGGACTGAGAGGAGGAATATAGTAACTATAAACCAGTAACTACCATAAATAAAGGACTGATCGGCAATCTGAAGCCTGTGAACCTGAGACAGACACGAAGGTGCAAAGGTTGACCAAGAAAAATAGAAGACAGACAAGGAAGGTGGCTGGATGGAGAACATGGGTAGCCAGGTAATAGACGATATGCGGATAGATAGTAGATTAATTGGATATTTGATAGATGCTGTAGAGATGACGTGTAGATTATAGATAGTAGATAAAAGATAGGAAAACGACAGGTAACTGGTTGATAAATGATTGGTAAATTACACACACACACACACATGGAGGGCGGAGGGAGAGAGGGAGGGACGGAGGGGGGGAGAGAGAGAGAGAGAGAGAGAGAGAGAGAGAGAGAGAGAGAGAGAGAGAGAGAGAGAGAGAGAGAATGAATGAATTTCAAAAAAGAATTTTAAAAAGCTCCTTAACTTTAGACCGGATCACACAGAGCACAAGATAATGGGGGTGGGGGCGGTTTGGGAAAAACACTGGTGTGGCTCCCACAGCCTTGGGAGTGCATGGGGAAGAGCACTGGTCTGCCTTCTATAATTTTGCACCTCCTTCCTCCCCTGGCTCCCCAGCTGAGCCTTTCCCCCGCCTCCCAGGCTTCAGTCTCCTCTTCTAGAGTCTCTTGTCATTTTTTGAGATGGTGCTGACAGCCCTTTTTACCTAACTCTGTGTCTCAAGAGTAGCAATGAATTTCCACAGGCAGTGGGACTATTCCGGACTCTTCCCCTCAACTGTGCGCTGTTTACTTCCTCTGCGCTTCCCCTTCCTGCCTCCTGCTTGGATCACTACAGCCTTGGTGGGGGTGGGTTGACCCTTCTCTCCAGTGCCTTTTGCCAATGAGCTCCCTCCAGGGGCTGGATTCCTAGCGAAGGCTGTGGTGGTAGCAACGGGGCTTCATTCTTAAAAATTCTTGGCCATGTAGCCTGTCCTGGGCATCCTGCCAGATGGCCAGGGATTCGAAGGTAAATGCCACACCCAGTGCTCTAAAGGAATCCTCAGGGACCAGGCTGGCTGGGTGCTCTCCGTTCTACCTGTGAACAGCACATGTCTGTCCCTCTTTCTTTCAGGCCATAGCAGAGCCCCATGGTAGCCAGGTGGGAGAAGGGGAGCGAGGACGCGCCACTTGCCCTGCAGAAGATTCCTGACCTACAGAGTGAGTGACCAGGTAGTAAAGGGCTTGGAGGGCAGAGGGCTATAGACTGGGGGCAGGGGTTGGAGGATAGAGGAGGTGGCTGCCCTGCGACCTTCCCTTAGCTCTTGTTTCTCCCTCAGAGAGATCCTGAGCCATGCACTTGCAGGAGGCCACAAGTCCCAAGCCCTGATTGCTTGGATCCCAAAGCCAGGTGCTCAGGCTTGCAGCCAGAGCTTACCAGAAACAGGAAGGCACACGGTTGGTTCACCCCAAGCCAGTTCAACCCCCCAGCAAGAGTGAGGGAGAGACAGGAGGGAGAAACAGAAGCCCCAGGAACAAGGCCACAGTCCCCAGAATCTGAAGAGCGCTGTACAGGAAGAAGCGCCTCTTCGGTGTGCAGGACACTCACGTTTCACTTGTCCTGGAAAAACTTAAGCCCTTGTTTTGGATTCAGTGGGCTGAGTGGCATGCCTGTTCCCCAGAGCTCTCCTTTCTCTGTCTTTCTCCTTAAGCACAGCCGGCCGGCCGCTTGCACACTTGCAGGTAAGCTGTGCTTGCCTGTGGCAGAGCTTCTGCCACAGCCTGCTTCTGCATTCAGTATGGTAGGCCCTTTCCAAGCCTCAGCAGGGTTACTTTCTCCCTCATTATAAACTAAACAGTGTGGTCTGAGGCACAAGAAGGAACTTCCATGCTCCCTGCAATGTCCCTGGCTCTAAGGAATAGATCCTAGGAAGTGTAAAGTAGGCTTCAAGAAGTTGAAGCTCTAAGTAACTTACGGTCTTCCTTTCAATGAAAACAAAACGTGTCTTTCCAAGAAAAAAAAATTTTTCAAAAAGACCATTTCAAGGGGTGTTCACAATGAAACAGGAAGATTTAATGGCCCGTGGCACCATTTTACATCCTGAGTAGGTGCTGGCCTTCAATGGGGACTCTTGTTTCCATGAGAGATTTGCCTGCATTCATTTTAAAATGAATTTTATTGCCCAAATGCCCCTCTACCAGAAAGATTAGTGCCTGAATCATAAGACAATGCATACCCATTTATTGCTTTTTAGAGGGGAGATCCCCCCCCATTCTTAGAATACCAATGAGGTAGGGGAAAACCATGCCAGCCAGGTAGAGTTCCCCTGTAATCGCCAACATTATCTTTTCCGAGAATGTTGGAGTCATCAGTTTCCGTCAGCAGGCAGGTGCTATAAGATGCTCTGCGGCCTTGAGGCTGGCTCTTCCCCTGCTGCTGGCTGCCGAGGCAGGGCAAAGGGCTCACTGGGGCTGAGTGGGGAGCCCAGAGCTACTTCTCGGTAGGTTTGTTTCTTTTCTGCGACTGCGTTAGATTTCTCCACTACATATCCTTTCTCTTGTTCTTAAAATAGACTCCTCCAGCTGGCTCTATTTTGATCTAAAGAATGGAGCAGAATTGTGTGTGTACCTAAATATCACACCTAAAGTGACATTGGTAGCACTTGTCTAAGAATAACCTGCACAGCACTGGGGATGTTCAGGAAGTTTAATTACTTGCTACTGGAAGGGCTTTAGTTGCTTGATAATTGGGCTTTTCCTAAATGTCATCAGAAACAGGAGAAACCATAGATGCTAAGTTATTCACTTGGAAGAGGGTGGCATAAATGAACTTGCTCCAACATATGCAAGTTAAAAGGGAGGTCTAAATAGGTATCGATACTGCTTTGTCTCTGAAAACTTGGAGTAATATTGCTACACCCAAACTATTTTATGAGTAGTCAATCTGACATTTATAATTTCATAAGTAAGATAAGTTCTGGATCTGGCCAAGCAAGCTTTAAATAAATATTATCATGATAAATCATTGAAGCTGACTGTACACAAATGCTGGTAACACTTTTGTAAGAGATTTGCATAACTTCTGGTATAATCAAGAGAAAAAATAACTTATTATGTTTTTAGAGTAAGGCTTTGTGAAGGTGCTAATTTAATCACGACTGTCACAGTTCTTCTTTACCTAATCATAAATACAGAATTACCCAGAAAGGGGCAATCTCAATTGAGGAACTGCCTCCACCAGACTGACCTGTAGGCAGGCCTATGGGGCATTTTATTGACTGGTGACTTATGTTGGAGGTACCAGCCCACTGTGGGCAGCACCATCCTCTAGCAGGTAGGTCTGAGCTGTATAAGAAAGGTAGCTGAGCAAGACAGAGGAAGCAAGCCAATAAACAGAGTTCCTCCCCAGTCTCTGCTTTAGTTCCTGCCTTGGGTTCCTACCCCGACTTCCCTCACCAAGACTTGTGGCCTGTAAGATGAAATAAACTCTTTCCTCCCAAAGTTGCTTTTCATCAGTGTTTTACCGAAGCAACAAATAGCAAACAATGGCAGAGATCGGTACTGAGGATGGGGTAAAACCCCACACTGGCATAAAGGACTTACTCCCAGTTAAAAATTAAAGAGATGAGGTCTAGAGAGGCTGAAAGTTTTTGTGGCCTCACATAGACAGTTTCAGAGTCAAGAGTGTCATCTATGCTAGTTCTTTCAAAGCTTAGGTCCCTTACTCAGCTGCTTCCACAGCTCTGGTTCAAGTCAGCTAGCCTGGCTCTCATAGTTCTATTTCCTTCCTTACATCCACACTCAGTGTTTCCTCGACTTCTTGAGTTCTCTATCTGTAGGTTGGAGATGCTGAGGCATGAAGATACTGGGTGCGGTTGCACCTGCCCTGGACATATGCAGACATCGTTCTAATAATTATTCCCCAAGCAGACAGCACAGTATTACTTCACCATGTATTATGCATACCATGTTAAGTTCAATAAATGATCTGGAGATGGTTTAAAGTACTAAGATTGATATGCATAGATTGCATGCAGACAGTTTGTCATTTCCATGAAGGAATCATGGTTCACAGCTGGCCTTTATATCTATAGGGCGTTTTCGAAACAGGGAGTCCCTGGAAACTGTCTCAGTTTTACTTCCTGTTGCTAGATAGCATGACAAAAGCAAATGAGAGGAATCATGGGGAGAAGGTTCAGGAGCTAAGATGCTCTACTCTTGCAGAGGACCCAGTTCCCAGCGCCCAAGTCAGTCAGTCACCATCACATGTAGCTTTTATAGCTCTGGGGAATCTGATTCCTTCTTCTGACCTTGGCAGACGCAATCTCCCAACACACGTATATGCACATAAATCTTCTGTGTGGGAAGCAACTAAGTGGAGAAAGGGCTTGTTTTAACTAAAAATCAGATTCCAGTTCGTCATGGGGAGGAAGTCACAGAGACGGGAACCTGATACAGCCGGCCACATCATCCCCATCTAGAGAAACGGAGCACAGAATACATGGCTGCTTAGCCCACTTTCTCTACTCTTGGTAGAGGCAATCAGCTGCAGAATCAGGGCCCCCCGACTAAGGAATGGCTCCACTTATAGCACACGGGTCTTCCTACCTTAACTGATGGAATCATAAAAATCCACCGTAGACACACACACACCAGCCAACTCGACCCAGACAATCCATCATTGAAACTTTTCTCCCCGTGTGGTTTTAGATGATGCTGAATTGATGATTAAAACTAACTGAAAGGCACCAAGAGACCACTGTATATTTAGTCTTATGGCACAGGGTAATAGAATATAGTTATTGCCTTCGGTAGGAGATTAACACCATACTGTAACAAAGGGATTCTGCTATTGCCTTTTCTGCCTTCTTGACGTAAGTCACATCTTTCTTTGTTATTTCTTTAGGTGGTTCAAAGATGGATGCCATTCACCTTGGCATGTCCAGTGCCCCACTGGTGAAGCACACCAACGGGGTTGGACTCAAGGCCCACAGACCCCGAGTCATGTCGAAGAGTGGGCACAGCAATGTGAGAATCGATAAGGTAGACGGAATCTATTTGCTCTACCTCCAGGACTTGTGGACAACCGTCATCGACATGAAGTGGCGATACAAGCTCACCCTATTTGCTGCCACCTTTGTGATGACCTGGTTTCTGTTTGGAGTGGTCTACTATGCCATAGCCTTTATTCATGGTGACTTACAACTTGGGGTATCTAATTCCAACCACACACCCTGCATTATGAAAGTGGACTCTCTCACAGGAGCATTCCTCTTTTCCTTGGAATCTCAGACAACCATTGGCTATGGGGTCCGTTCCATCACAGAGGAGTGTCCCCATGCTATCTTCCTCTTAGTCGCCCAACTGGTCATCACCACCTTGATTGAGATCTTCATTACGGGGACCTTTCTGGCCAAAATTGCAAGACCCAAAAAGCGAGCCGAGACCATTAAGTTCAGCCACTGTGCCGTCATCAGCAAGCAGAATGGAAAGCTATGCCTGGTCATCCAGGTGGCCAACATGAGGAAGAGTCTCCTGATTCAGTGCCAGCTCTCTGGAAAACTCCTGCAGACACACGTCACCAAAGAGGGAGAGCGCATTCTCCTCAACCAGGCCACTGTCAAATTCCACGTGGACTCCTCTTCCGAGAGTCCCTTCCTCATCCTGCCCATGACCTTCTACCATGTGTTGGATGAGACAAGCCCCCTGCGGGACCTCACACCCCAGAACCTAAAGGAGAAGGAGTTTGAGCTGGTGGTGCTTCTCAACGCCACGGTGGAGTCTACCAGCGCCGTCTGCCAGAGCCGAACGTCTTACATCCCGGAGGAGATCTACTGGGGCTTTGAGTTTGTGCCTGTGGTTTCTCTCTCCAAAAATGGAAAGTATGTGGCTGATTTCAGTCAATTTGAGCAGATCAGGAAGAGCCCGGATTGTACCTTCTACTGTGCCGATTCTGAGAAGCAGAAGCTTGAAGAACAGTACAGGCAAGAGGACCAGAGGGAGCGGGAGCTGAGGAGCCTCCTGCTACAGCAGAGCAATGTCTGACTCTGCCGGCCTCTGGGCATCTCCTAACCAGGGCTCCTCTCAAAAGCAATGGCTGCCATGAACACGGGATGGGTGGCCCCGCTACCAAATCACACAGACGTGCATGGCCATCTTCCCCTTTGTTCTGATGGCTAAACATGCATTTCTGAATATAAAAAGATATCTTCAGAGTGCCTGGTCAGAGATGAACACTCAAATTCAGATTTCCCCCCACCCCTAAAATGGAGCTATACATTGAAGAACTGAGTGTAGGAAGATGGAGAGAATTTCCCGCTGGAGGGCAGACACAGCAGTGCTGACAGTGGATGGCATGTATGTCTATTCAAGAACATCTGCTCATAATGCAAAGTATTTATTTAACCCACCTAACAAGGGCATTGGTGGCTGAGGTCTGAGGTGTAATTCACTATTTGCTCATAGCACTGCTTAAGAACGCACTCCTTCTCATGTTCAAGTGCATACGTTTTTATTTGCAATGACGGTTATCTGGATATGACCAAAAAAAAAAAAGTTGGGAAAGCAGGGACTTAAAGCTTGCAGAATAATACAGCCATTTTATTTTTACATTCTTCCATAGACTTTGTGTGGAGCGAACATCCTCAAATCAGGAATCAAGAGTTCAGAAAATATGTCCATCTCTTGATTCTGTGGTCCCCATCACTTCTGGAGGAAGAATGTACTAGCCTCTTTTTCCTTTAAAATGTCCTTCACAGACAAGCCAAATAGCACCATTTAGGGACATATTGGCAACACGCACAGCTGGGTTTCAGCCAGGCTTCCAGAAACCTCAATGTTGCAGGCTCTGAGTAATGTTTGCAATGTCATCTGTCTAGATCCACATTGGAAAAAAGGAGCGTGTGCATTCCGAGTCCATGTGCCCTCCAGGTCTGCCCTCTTCCAGCGTTATCAGTCAACACATCCATCTCTCAGCTATCTCAGCTTTTCCCTGGGAACATACCTTAGCCACAAAGAAATTGCACAGAGTTACTAATGCCTTAAGAATGAGACAGTTCCCTGAGAGCTGTGACTGTCGTCATTGTGTTAATTCATGGACTGAAGACTACAGTCACCACAAAAGAAAACTGAAACCGTGTCACAAATAGGAAGTCTGCATTAGATGCTGCAGTTTGCAGCTCATGACACAGAGAAGAGGAGCCAAGGGGGAGAGGTGTCTGTGAACAAGAAGAGCCCTTGAGCAAGGACCTAGACAAATATGTAGTACAACTCAGTGTTACAGGGGTAACATTTTACCTCTGAAAAATATAGGAGTATAATGCCTGCATTTCCTTGGGAAAGAGAATTAAGCAGGCTAGGATTGACTGAATAGATAAGCGCTGTGTGCTCATTTTATCTGGACAAACTAGAAATTCACTCAAGTGCCATGTAACCATGAATGTGTAGGCAATACACACACACACACACACACACACACACACACACACACACGTTCCTCATACAATATGCCAGAGTGTGCTCTGGCTCTGCAAACACAATACCAGGCATGTGGGGTCAGAGGTCTCACTAAGAAAGTCTACCAAGTTATCCTCATGCTTATCTGATTCTTTAAGAAAAATGAACATTTGGGCCCAGAGAAACTGGGGAGACTTGAGCTGGATGTAGCTGTTAGTGTGAACAACTGCACACCCCGTCATAACCGTGAGAGGCCACATTCACACTGTCTTTCCTTCAAACAACAACAAAATGTGGAAATAAAATCTTTGGGTTGGAACCGAGCTAATGTAGTGAGAGCCTGAGACCCATGGAAGAAAAGTTTGCAGAACGATTTCTATTAAGGAAGATTTAGGGCTGGAGAAATGGCTTGGTCGGTAAGGGCTACAGCTCAAATGCCTAACACCCTTGTAAAATGCCAGGGAGGAGTTCATAAGCCTATAACTGCAGGATCATGGGGAGCTGAGACAGGGGGATCACTGCAACTTACTGGGTACCAGAGAGCTCCAGGCTCAGTAAGACACCCTGTCTTAGGAGAATAAGGCAGATAAAGGAAAGTGACCTATTCCTCTGGCCTCTAGACACATGCATGCTCTCCCCACCCCACATACCAATCTGTCTGTCTGTCTCTGTCTCTCTCTTTCCCTCTCTCTCCCTGTCTCTTTCTGTCTCTGTCTCTCTCTCCCTCCCTGTCTCTGTCTCTCCCTGCCTCTCCCTGTTTCTCTCTCACACACACAGAGAAAGACAGAGAGAGGTTAAATCATTCAAGAGAATTTTTTCCACTCCTTCCTGATTTCATGGCAGCCTGTGTTAGTTTTCCCCCTTTTCTGAACTGTTAGATGTTTGCCCATTCAGACATTAGTCCCTTCCACTATTAATCTTGTGTATTTGTGTCACATATTACAGTAGAATCAATAGGAAAAATCATGCCATGAGGGCGTTTGTGGTGGCCTTTCTATTGTTTTATGAAATTCCTCACCCAAAATCCACTTTGGTGGCCATCTGAATCTGATTAATCCCAGTAACTCAGCTTGCTTCTGTTGTATACGGTACACATGGTAACACGCCAGTCTCAAAATTGTCTTTGTATAATCACTGAGCATATTTATTCATCAAGATTTGGAATATGTGATCATTTGAAAATTTTTTGTAATACACACCAATATATTTGGTGCCTTCAAAACCACTGTGTGGGCCAGGCGTGCTGGTACATGTCTGTGATCCTAGCACATGGGAGGTGGAGGTACCAGGATCAGGAATTCAAGGCCAGCCTCGATGACATAATGCCTCCACGACATGAACCCCTCTAACAAAATATGTAATGTTGAGGTCAATAAATCATATTGTAACATAATATCTAGTAATTCATTCTATAGTTGACTGGTTTGAAACTTAACATTTTTCAGAATCCCTTAGATATTATTTTGAACCACATATCCTCATGTTAATGTACCGGTGGAAGAGTTAAATGATAAGCTTACTGGATGTTATCTAGACAGCTTGCTGATGGCAACAGATTCGGAAGAGTCATCAAAACAATCGAGTGTTTAACCTGAAGAAAGCTTTGTGTTTATTCAGAAACTCAATGCATTCACTTTCTCGATGACTCTGAAATTGTTCTTCATTTGGGAGACCACAAGGCAGCAGATCAATGTATACCGTAACAAGCCACGTCTTCTGCCTTGCCGCCTGTGACCGCAGACAAAGGAGAGACGCACCTCTGACCCACACAGTGAGCCACTTTGGGTCGAGGGTGGGAGTTAAACATTGGTTCTCTGTTTTCTTTTTCATGGGGAAATTAACAGTGACGTTTTTTAATATCTAAAAACAAATGCATAGTGGCAAGAAAAAATAATATTCATTAGAGTGGATCAAATATTTAGATAAATGTAAACACCCATTTTGTTTGATCTTTAATTGAATTAAATTTCTACTTTGAACTGGCTGTGGTTTTGACATCACTGAAGTGTAAAATTGTATATTAATTAATCAGGGCTCATAGGGGCTCATGGAGGCTGAAGTGACAATCGGGGACCCTTGTGGGTCTGACCTAGGTCATCTATCAGTTATGATTGTATAGCTTGGTGTTCTTGTGGGACTCCTGTAGGGGGAGGTGTGATCCCCTGATTGGTTCTTGATTGTGTCAATAAAGAAGTCAAGAGCCAATTGCTGGGTCTTGGTAAAGGGAGAAGGTGGGATTTCTGGGTCCAAAGAGGAAGAGAAGGGATGAGAAGGAGGAGAGAGGCTTTCAGCCAGGTTTTGGAACTAGAAGCAGGAACAACCACATAAGATGTTGGGATAGCTAGAACCGAGGCCTCCAACACTGGAGGAAGCTGGCTGGCTGATATAGGTTAGCTGATACGGGTTAGCTGATAAGATTAGGGAAAGAGATTTCAGCACCCAGCAATTGTGCAATCTGGCTAGTTTTAAAATAACAAAGCTCTCTAGTGTTTTTCTTCCTCAGAGCTAAGGTGGCAGGAGAAAGAGAGAAGATGGGGTGGTTGGTGATGGCTTGACAAAGCTAGCCGGGAGGAAGAGGTAGCCAGTGGAGCAGGGATAGCAGCTCCGGGCTTTCTGAGGTTGGGGGGTTGCTTGTGATAGATCTGGAGCTAAGCTGGGAGCTACACGCAACAAACTCCTAACGGGGAGTGGGGTGTGTCTCTGCCACTTTTGCCTGCTCTTGGGACCCCTTTCCTCCTAGTGGGTTGTCTCATCCAGCCTCGATATGAGGGTTTGTGCCTTATTGTGACTTGTCATGCTGTGTTTGTTTGATATCTCTGGGAGGGCTGCTCCTTTCTGAAGGGACATGGAGGAAGAGTGGAGGAGAGGGGAGGTGGGAGCTGCTGGGAGGAGTGGAGAGAGCAGAAACTGAGGTCAGGATGTAATGTGTGAGAGAAGAGTAAGAAAGAAAAAGCAGCAGTGGGGAGGTGAAAGCTAAGCTTCAGCCATGTTCCCTCTTCCCCATCTATGGCCTCCAGCTGCGTCCTATTTCCTTGGCACCAAACAGGCAAATCATTTACCTAATCTAAAACCTGACCACAGGAACTTTTGCTTTCCAATTCTTATGCTGTAGAACTAAGGGAGGCAATTAACAGGGGACCTGAGTTTGTTTCCCAGCTCCCACAGGGCAGCTCACAACCCCCTGTAACTCTAACTCCCTGAGATCCAATGCCCTCTTCTGGACTCAGTGAAGACCAGCATTAATGTGCCCACAGCCCCTCCATCTGCACACATACTCATAGACAAAGTCTTCAGGTGTAACTGGACATCTTTATCCAGCTTTGCAAGCCTGTGGAGAGAGAGCATTGTCATAGCCTGGGCTCGAGACTCCTGTCTAAAAGGGGTGTGAATGTATGCCCCTCTCCTGGAAGTGAGAGCATTCGCACAGCTACTACCACAGAAGTGGGTAATGCAAAAGTACATTCCCCTGGCCTGTTCAGTTAGCAGACGTACATTTCAACAGAGTGTGGAGCCACTTATGGCTCTCCTATCAGTATGGGGCCTGCTTAGGTGGGAAAAGCCTTTCCAGGTTATAGCCCTAAGTCAAGAGTGCCAAGTCACCCTCTCCCAGGTGTGAAGAAACAACTGTGGCCTGGACGTGAATGGGGCTGATGTTTCTAGGCTCCCCACCATCACTGGAGATGCAGAAGAGGAGGAGCTGGCCTTCATCCAAGCAAGAATAAAAATGTCACAATATAACCCATTTATTTGAAAGATAATCAAAAATCTCATTAAAACGTTGAAAAATGGGGTTATCTTAAAATCCTGTAACCAAATGTCCTGTTCAGCTCCTTCCTCTATATGATATGGCCCTGAACTATGTCCCTGCTTCTTTATTCTGGGTCAAATTTCATTTATTACCTTTGTTTCCCCATGCTAGGTGACATCTAGTCTGGTACCCTTCCCCAAAACATAAATAAAAGTTATAACACATTCAGAGTTAGTCTCCAAAAGGATCGATCGCTGGATCATTGATGACGATGCAGCCTGTCCCTAAGAAGCTAAAATTCAGGAGTTGCCATCTATGAACTGAAAATGCCTATCACCGCTTAGCTTACTGAAACTACGAAACGTGGTTACACATTTATCTCATATTGTGGAAAGGCACAGAGCTGCCGAGTGGGCTGGCGGGAAGGAAGCACAGGGGCTTTGAGATCCCAATCCAGTCAGTGAGTTTAACTCCATTCTACTGTCTGCTGCTGTCACGGCTGAGGAGTGAGGATGTTGAACCAAACCGAACTGTTACAGGAAGCATGACTGGTGGGGGCTTTTACAAAAACAAGCCTCCAGAGGACAAAAGGAAGCTGTCTGTGTGCAGACAGAGTATTAAATAGCAGGCAGGAGAGGAAGGCAGGATGATAGCCAGCCAGGTCTATTTTTGAGAGATTATTTCTGTAGGCTGTGGAGGAAGCCTAAGGTACAAAAGGGCTCTGGTACGCAGAATCAGTAATCCAAAAGGACACACTACAGGAAACAGCTTAGTCAAGTTCACAAGGAAGTAATGGGGACCCAATCCCAAAGAACACTGAGTTTAGGAGCCAGCAACTCACTACTTAGGACAACAGTCTCTCAGATCGTCATGACCCAGCTCCTTGTTCTCTGTAGAAAAACAACTGACTCTTCATTGTGCTCTAAGATGAGTGGTCCTTCTTGTTGTGTTTTATAAAAAGATAAGGAGAGAGAATATGTTTGGTGGAGGTGCAGTAAAATGTGGGGGAAGAGGGTGCCTCGGAGAGCCCATGCTGAGGCATCCCTTCCCCCTGAGGTACCCACAGGATGGTATGGGGAGGAGAGATGAGAGAAAGGCAGAGGTAGAGGAGAGAGGCCAGCCATGAGCACGTGGAGAGAGAGAGGGGAGGGGAGAAAGGACAGAGGGAGAGCAAGAAGGTAAGAAAGAGGAGGGAGCAAGCAGCTCCTTTTATAGTGAGTCAGGCATACCTGGCCTTTGCCAGGTAACTGTGGGGCAGAGCTTAGACAAAATGATAACACTGCTTTCCCCCTATCCTTACCTACTCTGACTTAGGTATTCACTGTAGCAGGATTGCTGGTTTCTCAAACTTGGGCCATTGTTTGGTGCATGATGGAAGGATCACACTGACTACCATATGTGTGCATGTTACTCCTGAGCCCGGCCACATAAGGGGCAGACAACTCTAACTGTATCTTCTAATACTCTCTGAATCTGTTTCATTTTCAGAAGACTTATTGCCACATGTATGACCATGAGCAGCCTTCTGTCCCCACTACTGTGTGGACCATCACAACCCACGAAAGCCTGAGGTTATAGGTGTTCTGGTTTCATTCACGGGATGTCAGTGGTGTGGTGCTGATGCTGGCTGTGATGGAGAGGGTTCTGTTGTGTCCTCAGAAATCTCAGGGATAAACTTACTTGAAATAACTTTTCCTAGTTATAGTAGTCACGGGAATGAGTGTGTGACAAGATACCAAAGACTGGGCTGTAGCTGGCATTCGTGTGCAACAAGCCCAATGCTCAGAACCAGGGTCTTGAGCATACTAAGCTATTTCTCTACCATTCAGCTCTATTCCCATCCCTGTTGTTTGTTTTATTTTGAGATAAGGTCTTGCTGAGTTGCCCAGAGTGTACGCAAACTTCAAATTTGCAGAGTCTCCCTAGTAATTGAGATTCTAGAGTATCCCATCACCCATGAAAAGAGCTATTTTATATCTGAGCCTAAAGGAATGTGTTTGCTGCCTTTCTAGCCCAAGGACAGAAGATGAGATCCCTGCCTTATCTCTTTCTTCTAATTCCTTTCATTTTCTTCTACGACCAGAGATCCACCCAGTTGCTTTGATATGCATCCTTTCTGTCCTGAGTCCTTGGTGTTCCAAGGCTTTCTGATAGGTTCAAAGACACTTCTTGACAGATGTCTTGGAAGCCTGGATATGGGTGTGGCTGTAAATCAACACACCTATTTAAAATCCACATTGCAGAGGTATGCATCCACAAGACAGCTGCTAGAGATCTGCTGAGCAGTCTCCCATGGAAACTATGCACACATACAACAACATGTCTGTATGAGTCCCTTCTGGAGGCTTCTCTGCAGGAGGCTTGGCTCGTCTGATGTGACTTCTTGGTGCTGACAGGGCCTTGTCCTTGGTGTGAATATTTGGTTGTTGGAAATAAGCAAGCCATGCAGATGGTAGGATAACTTTGAGGGCTGCATTTGGAGCGAGGAGAAGCCTGTTTTGTGGAGCGTGGCAGTGGCACTAGGCTATGACCTTTAATTCTTTCCAAATTTCTCACTCTGTTTTCTACTCCGTTATTTCTCTGGGTGATGTCAGCTGAGAACCGTCTGACCTTTCCCATGATGCACAAAGCCTTTATCAGACCCCACCCTGGGGACAGGAGATATGGAGTTTGTATGTGACACTGTGACTCTGGAGCATGGTCTGGGAATGTCATTCTCTTCTCAGAGATCCCTGAGTTCGTTCATCTGCCTTCAGCCTTGAAACATTGCACACAAAGGCTAGAAAGATGAGCCAGGATGAGCCACCTTGGCAACCCCTGCACCATCCCCAAAACCCACAAAAAGGTGCAAAGAGGGAACCCATCACAAAGTTGCGCTCTGGCCTCCAGGAGTCCTCCATGCATGCCTTCAACACATCTCTCTCTCTCACACACACTTAGCAGTAATAATTAGTTAAAAAAAAAAAAGGCTGAATTGCTAATTTTTTATGAGAATGTCCATTCTTTCCCAGAAATACTTGGCTCCTGAAATCTGTTCTTCTGACATCTGGCTGCTCCCCTGCTTGAGTTTTGCACTGTGTTATTTTTGCACGCTCCTCGAACCTGTTACTTTTCTTTTTTTTAATTATGAGTTTGTGTGTGTTTCTATGTGATGGGCGTGTGCATGTGAGTGTCAGTTCCCTAGACGCCAGAAGTGTTAGACTCCATGGAGCTGGAGTTATAGACAGTTGTGAGCCATCTGATTTGAGAACTGGATTCCTCTGCAAGAGCAACATGTGTTCTTAACCACTGAGCTATCTCCCCAGCCCCCAAGTAATATGGAACAAATTTCCAATGAGGTAGGCCAAAATCTAGGCAAATGTGATATTGGAATGGATTACCCTGGGAAAATGTGATGGCAGATTGGATTACCCTGGCATTCATTATCCAGGGGTGGGATGGAGTCCCTAGAGGCCTTCTATGCTTCAAGAGATATGTTATTCAGAGACTGAGGACATGGGTTAAGAATCCAGATGTAGCCATGATGCACAATGATCAATTTAAAAATATTGAGGATGGTCTGGGAGACCACTCAGTGGGTAAGTTGCTTGGTGGGAAAGCATGAAGACCTGAGTTCAGAACTCTAGCAGCCACATAAAAAGCTGGGTGTGGCGAGTACTAGTCAAGCAAAGGCTGGCAGGCCTCTGGAGGTAACTGGCCTGCCAGTCTAGCCAGTCATAAGGGCAGGTTCAGTGAGAGAAACTGTTCTCAAAAAATAAAGAGAACAACTGAGAAAAATATCCAAGGTCAACCTCTGGCCCCCATAGGCGTGTGTGTGTGTGTGTGTGTGTGTACACATACACTCACATACACACACATAATTACACACATGCACACACACATACATATACATACATGCACGACACACATATACATACACACACATGCAAACATATGCACTCACATGTATACACATATATACATACACACTTACACATAAATATGCATATATACATATAGAGATATACACACATGCACACATATATACACATTTATACATACACATGCATACACACATACACACAAATGTAAACATACACACACATACTACACACATTTACACATACACATGCATACACATATACACACAAATGTAAACATACACACACATACTACACACATTTACACATACACATGCATACACATATACACACATACAAAATCATACACACACATACTACACACATACATACATGCACAACATACATACACACATGCACACACACAAACACACATGTGCATATACTTACACATACACACATGTACACACATCACATACACACACATATTCACAACTATACATTACACAAGCAAAACAAACAAACAAAAAATCAGTACATGGGAGTAAGAATGCCAGCCACTGAGATCAAAAGAGAGTACCCAACTCTGGTGTCCAACCGAGGAGGGACAAATGCTTGCCCAAAGACGAGACATGGGGTCGGGGGGAGACCAGAGTTAAATGACACCAGAGGAAAGGTCATAGTTCCAAGATGCTTTATGGTTAAAACTATATCTCATCAAAACAGGTGAGCACCCCTGGGACTTCACTTTCCGGCGATGAGACTGGGTCTCAGAGAAGATAAACATCATTTTGTCTCCAAGGTTACCCATCTAGTGAGCAGGACCGACCCCTACGAAATCTGCTTTCTGTCATGTGCTATGTCCTACTGCAGAGACCATGTCAGGAAGCAGGCAATAGCCAGGAGGACTTGGCAACTGACCAGCCTACCTAGAGCAAGATAGCATGCCATAGGTCCTCAAGTATTGTATCAAACAAAAAACCATGTTAGAATTGCTGTTCCACTTCAAACCTAACCCCAAGCACTGCTTTTATCATAAACAACAGTATAAACAATGGAGTTTTACCAGAGTGCTGCCAGCTGCAGACAGAGCAGATGAGCCCTGGTCGTTCTGTAGAGCTCTGAAAACCAGATTTGAGAAACACTTAAACAAGTATTCAACTTAATATCATGGCTGACTGTGCTGTGTAGTGATAGGCAAATCCCATGGAGTTAGCAGAGCTGACTAGAATCTGATAGTCAGCCTTTGAAGCCAACAAGGGTAGGTAAGCAGTCCTAGAACAGTGCCACTACAATGACCAAGCCAGAGCTGGAATGATCCTGCTCCGGGCACCAAAAAGAGCTAGATACATACATCAGAGAGCAAGGGCATGCTCAGAAGCTGACTGCAGAGAACTGTTCTGACAGAAATGCAGGTCATGGCATCAGGGAAGGCTGGCCTGGGAACAGGCATGCTTTGTGAGCTTTCTACCACTGGAACAAAATATCTGAGGTTAAGGAGGAGGGGGGAGGAGGAGGAGGAGGAGGAAGGAAGAAGGAAGAGAGGAGGAGGAGGAAGAGGAGGAGAAGGAGGAAGGAGAAGAGGAGGAGGAGGAAGAGGAGGAAGAGGAAGAGGAAGGAAGAAGGGGAAGAGGAAGAGGAGGAGGAGGAAGAGAAGGAAGAATGAGGGAAGGAGGAAGAGGAGGAAGAGGAAAAGGAGGAATAGGGAGAAAGAAGGAAGGAGGAAGAAGAGGATGAGGAAGAAGAGGATGAGGAAGAGGTCATATGGGCTCATGATTTTGGAGGTTCCAGTCCATAGATATTGGCCTTGTTTCCTGGCGCCTACAGGTAGGCAAGAAGTCAAGGAAGGAATGTATGGCAGAACAAAACCCTTGGATAAGAAGTTGTAGAGAAAGAAAAAGGAACCAACCTTCCCTCTGTCACACTCACAGGTACATCCCAGTGACCTAAGGGCTTACCAAGGAGGCCCACACCTCATCAAGGCTTGACAACCTCCTAATATCACTGAATAGAATAAATCCTTTAGCGCATGGGCCTTTGGGGGAGCACTCAGGATTCAAACAAACATAATGAGTGAAGGGGTGAGCAGGAGTGGAGCACAGCACAAGTCTGCAATGCTGACGAAGATCAAGACCGGTGCTCTCCTAGTGCAGGTTCAGACACGGGCTTCCAAAGCAGGACTGTGGCTCTGGAAGGAGTCAGCAAAGAAAGGAAGCAGGTCAAAATTCTATTTCTGGTCAAAACAAAACAAAGGCTGGACCTCCAACAGCAAGAAGCTGGCCAAGACAGAAGTGGAAAGTAACTGGGAAGAACCGAACTGGGTGAGGCTCCCGGATGTGCTAACATATCTCTGGAAAGAGGGTTTCTGGAGAGCTGGACCTGAAAGGCTTGGTCCATGGCACCTTTAGGTCCCTCAATGTATCAGAGAATGTCATGGAGATCATTTCAGGGTGAAAAGTTGGGGGCCAGAAGGAAGGACCACACTGCAGCCTGTCTGGTCAGTTTCAAATGTCAGCTTGCCTCAAATGAGGGGCTGTGGAGTCCAGCTTGGCCTGTGGCATGGCTGTGAGTGACTGTCTCCAGTTAGTTGATATAAGAAAATGGAACCCATAGTGAGTGCCACCATTCCCTAAGTCAGGAGTCTTGAACTATGTGGGACAAGAAAGGGCTACATAGAAGCTAAGTAGGTAACATGGACATGCTAACCTCTCCCTGTTCTTCACTGTGAACAGGATGGAACCAGTCACTTCAATCTCATGCCTCAACTTCCCCTCAATAACGAACTGCAAGCTGGAAATAAGCCAAATAAACACCTCCTCCCCATCCTGGGAAAGTGACAAAGTGACAATCTCAGTTCGGTGGCTCTGGTCTCTTGTCAATCACAGCTGATTCTTCAGCTCCAGCTGACCAGACACCACATATTTTTAATCAAAATATCACACAGACAGCCCCAGTGCAGTCTTTGCTTCCCTCTAGAAATTCACAATGTGTAGCAGGAACAGCGGGGCCACCTCTATGTAAAGGCTGGGGGCCTGCAGCTGCAAAAGCACCTCTTACAGGAGGACCTAATTGAGGACTGCCTGTGACACCAGCATTCCTGCAGGAGGACCTAACTGAGGACTGCATGAGAGACCAAGGATGGCTGGTACAGACAATGCCAGCCAATCAGGAACTGCTGTTTAGAAGAGATACTTTCTTGGGTCCAATGGGGGAGTGGATGGAGAGTATTAAAGGAGCTTGCAGCACCTGCTCCCAGAGTCTGTGTCATTGACTCTGCACCAACTCATCCCCAACCCCCAAGGGCAGGTAGGGTCAGGCAGAGAGCTGTCAAGGGTACAGGCAACAGCAATGGAGGCGCCCACTGTCTGCAGTGCCTTCAATTTTCTCATCTTTCAAGCACCCACAAAACATCCCAATGAAATCTGTTTACTCAACAACTTTTCAGGCCTAAAGCTCAAACACCACAATCACTTTCCTTAAGATACGTGGCCAGATCTGTCTCATTAATCCCCCACCCCTGGTATCAATTTCTGTCCTGGTTAGGTTTCAATTGCTATGATAAAGACTAAACCTAAAGGCAAGCTGTGGAAAAGGAGAGTGTATCTCACCCTAGAGCTCCTCATTGCAGTCCGTGGCAGAGGACTTCCCTCCAAGGAGCACTACAGCTCCACATTGCAGTCCGTGGCAGAGGACTTCCCTCCAAGGAGCACTACAGCTCCAGATTTCTGTCCATGGTGGAGGACTTCCCTCCAAGGAGCACTACAGCTCCAGATTTCTGTTCATGGTGGAGGACTTCCCGCCAAGGAGCACTACATCTCCACAATGCAGTCTATGGTGGAGGACTTCACTCCAAAGAGCACTACAGCTCCACAATGCAGTCCATGGTGGAGGACTTCACTCCAAGGAGCACTACAGCTCTACCATGCAGTCTATGGTGGAGGATTTCCCTCCAAGGTACAAAACTACTTTGGGCTTCTGTACCATGCAGAACACACAGAGTTTGACTTCTATCAGAGGCGCAGTATTGCAGGACATTTGATCAAATTAAACAAAAAGGGGAAATGTTGCAGGATATTTGATCACACTGTGAACTCCAAGATTGTGTTGTTTACTGAAAATACCCTGTTTCTAGTTGTGGTGTGAATCAGCCCTTAGCACACACCTTTAATCCCTCTGGCTAGAATGCAGACATGCCCATAGTACACACCTTTAATACCAAACAATGAAGAAAAAGTTAGTTTGTAGAAGGAAGCACCCATGTTTGAAAGTGATGTCTAATTGAGTGGCAGACAAAGTGATGGATCGGAGAAAGATTTGACAGAATATGATATGCCCAACTGTCATGAGAAGAGAGAGGAAAGGGAAGCTACTTATGAGAGAGAAGTGCAGAAAGAAAGGAAGGAGGCAGTTTTTACTGGGAGAGTTTTACAGAGAGAGAACAGCTAGACACAGGTGAAGACAGAACAAGGCAGGGAATGAGAAGGAGTCAGAAGAACAGATTGCCAGAGTTAGTTCTAGATCAAGCAGAGCTATACAGGAGAGGTAGAGAGAGAGAGAGAGAGAGAGAGACAGACAGACAGACAGACACACATACACACACAGAGAGAGAGAGACAGACAGACAGACAGACAGACACACATACACACCACAGAGAGAGAGAGAGAGACAGACAGACAGACAGACAGACAGACACACATACACACAGAGAGAGACAGACAGACAGACAGACAGACACACATACACACCACAGAGAGAGAGAGAGAGAGAGAGAGAGCCCAGATTAAGTCAGTCAGCTTGGAGAGGAGTTTGAGTGAGAATAGTTAGGTTGAACCAGCCAGCCAGAAAGAACTAGAAAGGGTGAACATATTCAGCAGTAAATTGCAGAGACTGAAAACATTCAAGGCCTAGATTAGATTGTATGGAGGGTAGAGGCTTCCAGGTCTAGGCCTAGGCTAGCAGACAGAGGCATTTACATCAGGTGAGTGAAAGTGACTTTTACAGTTCACCATGCTTCTATGATAGCTACAGGGAAGCTATGCCAATGGACACTCTGAGACAGCCTAAGACAGTTTCTGGTCATCACCAGAGCTGCTACCGTTTCAGTTGTGATTGGCCATCAAAGACCCATGTGTTGAAAGCTTGGTCTACAGCCTGACATTATTTGGGGGGGGGGGTGGAACACAGAAGGTGAAGCCTAGAGGGAGAAAGCCGAGGTGCTGGAGGTGAACATTCGACAGATGTTCTAGGACTTCGAACACTTCCTTCTCATCAGTTGCTTTCTAGATGCTGCTAAGTGAGTGGCTTCCTTCACTGTTTGCTCCCAGCCATGATGCACTGTGCCTCTACTGGCCCAAAACAACACAGATAAGTATAGACTAAAACCTCAAAGTCTAAGAAGAAAACTCAACCTTTCTTCCTGCTACGTTGATCATCTCTGATTCTTTGTCAAGGTTGGAAAGCCACTAGCACACGTGCCCGATGGGGACAGGTGAATGATTGGGAATGACAAGCTCCATCTCTTGGCAACTGTCTCCACCACTCCATGCCAAAGAGGATATTTCAGCAATGGTTTCTCATAGTCAAACAGTGGCGTGCTCTGTGAGTTAATCATACACCAAGCCACCTCTTCCAGTCATCACCTAAAGAATCCATTAGTTCCCTAAAAGCTTTGAGACATTTGAAAATAATTAACATCTGATGCAGGCATTTTGTAATTGAGTGTCTACCATTTGGCAGGAAGTGTCTCCTACTACACAGGTTGAGAGGATCCCCTCTTACAACCCACAACATTGGGCACAGATTATCACACTGGTGCTGATGCAGCTGAAGCTAGCATAAACTCCTCCCATCTGTGAGCACATGGCTCTGAGGACAATGTTCACATGCACTGCAGTCCCTTAAAGCCCCTTCTCCGGTACTAGAAAGCTACAAGTCTCCCTTCCTCTGCTCCAAACCCACCCATTTCTAGTACAACACTATCACTGTCCACCATCTGTGTGTACTAGGTGGTTTTGTGTGTCAACTTGACACAAGCTGTAGTTATCACAGAGAAGAGAGCCCCGCCCCTTGAGGAAATGCCTCCATGAGATCCAGCTGAAAGGCATTTTCTCAATTAGTGATCAAGGGGGGAGGGCTCATTGTGGGTGGTGCCATCCCTAGGCTGGTTGTCCTGGGTTCTATAAGAAAGCAAGCTGAGCAAGCCAGGGGAAGCAAGCCAGTAAGGAACATCTCTCCATGGCTTCTGCATCAGCTCCTGCTTTCTGACCTGCTTGAGTTCCAGTCCTGACTTCCTTTGGTGATGAGCAGCAATGTGGAAGTGTAAGCTGAATAAAGTCTTTCCTCCCCAACTTGCTTCTTGGTCATGATGTTTGTGCAAGAATAGAAACCCTGACTAAAACACCATGGAATTGCTTTCAGGCCCCATCTTCTCCATCAAACCAACCCTCAATATAGTCTATATATATAACACCTGCCCTATGTTGTTTTAGCATCTTTCGTTAACGAACAGGTGCCAGAGTCTTTTTTCCAATTTTTTATTAGATATTTTCTTTATTTACATTTCAAATGCTATCCCGAAAGTCCCCTATACCTTCTGTCCCCTCCCCCCGCCCTATCCACCCACTTCTACTTCTTGGACCTGGCATTCCCTGTACTGGGGCATATCAAGTTTGCAAGACCGAGGGGCCTCTCTTCCCAATGATGGCCAACTAGGCCATCTTCTGCTACACATGCAGCTAGAGACACGAGTTCTGGGGGTACTGGTTAGGTCATATTGTTGTTCCACCTATAGGGTTGCAGACCCCTTCAGCTCCTTGAGTACTTTGGAGATAACGCCCTTCACAATAGTCACAAATAATATAAAATATCTTGGTGTGACCCTAACTAAGGAAGTGAAAGATCTGCATGATAAGAATTTCAAGTCTCTGGAGAAAGAAATTGAAGAAGATCTCAGAAGATGGAAAGATCTCCCATGCTCATGGATTGGCAAATTAATATAGTCAAATGGCTATCTGCTGAAAGCAATCTACCCATTCAATGCAATCCCTATCAAAATTCCAACACAATTCTTCACTGAATTAGAAAGGGCAATTTGCAAATTCATCTGGAATAACAAAAAACCTAGGGTAGCAAAAACTATTCAAATAAAAGAACCTCTAGTGGAATCACCATGCCTGACCTCAAGCTGTACTACAGAGCAATTGTGATAAAAAAAAAAAAAAACTGCATGGTACTGGTACAGTGACAGACAGGTAGATCAATGGAATAGAATTGAAGACCCAGAGATGTCTAGAGTCTTATCCCTCTCCTTTGCTCACTCTAAGACAGATGTTGGGCCCTGTTCCTTAGTAACTGATCTTTCACAATAAGGGTGTAGTGCATTCTCCACCCTGGACCAGGTCTGGATAGTTTCCCAGGTCTGCCCTTTCCTGTTCTCCGTGTCTAGAGTTCTGCAACACTTGCAATCCCCACATTTCCTCCCTTCTTAGCCTCTGGGTTTTTCTCATCTCCTCTCTTTGTTCAGGATGCTCCTACACAACCCTGGCCAACCCCTGCTTGAGGTGCTGGTCACTTGGTAGGCATGGCTTTCTTGATAATGTCCATTTTCTCCCTGTGTCAGAATGGCCCAGTGATGGCCTCCTCTTGACTCCCATGACCCACCTTTCACAAGCCACCTGCCATCATGACTGGTCTCCTACTTAGCTTCAGCTGTCAACTTGACATAGCCAAGGGTTATCTGAAGAAGTCTTAACTGTGAGATTGTCTTAATCAGACTAGCCCATGGGCATAGCTTCTGGAAACTGTCCCTGACTACAAATTGAGGTAGAAGAGCTTAACCTATTATGAGTGCTGCCATGCCTAAGTAGGGGCTCTGGATTCCTATAAAGAGTACCATAACCTCTGCTTCAGTTCTGCTACAGCTTCCTGCCCTGAGTCTTTCATTGACGAAATATAGAAATATAGGATGAAATAAACCTGTTTCTCTCCTAGGTACTCACTCTTTGGCCATTGCTTTTATCGCTGCAACAGAAAGCAATCTAGAACAACAGGGCTTTCCACCCTCTGGATGATATATGACCATCACTAGAGTCAACCTTTGCAACCATGGTGCACTCACCCAGGCTCTAGACTAATCCGTCTCAAAGCCAATAGTATCAAGAATGAGAGGAGAGCCTGCTTCAGGTTGAATGTCTGGGAAGTGCTAAGATCTCAGCAAGCAAGATAACATCTTAAGTGATAAATTTGTATATAAAATTAAGGTAGCATCCACGACAGATACAATTCCAAAATCTTTAGGTAAAGATGGGGATGGTAAGCATTTGTGCATGCTTATTTCATGAGGAAGGGGAGGAAGGTTTAAAATTTCTTATCTAAGCTATAGCTTTAAGGAGTTAGAAAAAAAAAAAGAATAAATTAAACCCAAAGCAGGATGAAGAGAAGCAACGAAATAGAAGCTAATGCATCAAGAGGTTTTCTTCTGCCTACATTCTCAAGAACACTAACAGAAATATTAGAAAAGTACTCAACACCAACTCTGGGAGGGCTTGAGAGAATGAACCAAGGTAAGCAACCTTCGGAGGGAGAAGAATGTTCCTGAATGCAGCCAGTACATGGAAGTCCCCGTGTTCCTCAGTGCCTCACTGAGGAAAACACCACTCAAGTGTTCTTATTCTCTGACTCTTAAAACCAGGAAGGTACCGGGATGCTAATGGATGACAGGCAACCAAGCACATAAGTGCATCCAAGGATACAGAGCAGTCCTCAGAACTGAGAGCATTACAGCTACGCCAATGCCATGGAGACCAGCTCTAATGTTCAGCTCTTGCCAAGTTCATTCACACTGGAGCCTCGATGCCCATTGATGAAGGAATAGATAAAGAGATCGGGGTGTGTGCACAAATATCAAGTAAGATCACCCAGGCTCCAGAGGACAGGTACAGTGTGGGTCCTCTCATGTGCAGAGGGTCAATGTGTGTAGTATACGTCTCAGGCTGGGAGGAAACAAGAATGTGACAGAGCCCGTGAGAGAAGAAAGAACGTTAGGGAAGTGTGTGGACAGGATGACTGAACACAAGATGAGAATGCAGAATCAGGGGTACTGGGGCAAAGTGCACAGGCAGAGTATGGAAGCAGACAAATGAGAGTAGGTGACCTACCAACAGAACCAAGTATGGAAATGCATAGGGAAAACCCACTGTTTAGTGAGATGATCTAAGAATATTAGTAATAACTTCATGAGAAGAAAATAAATAAAATATGAACAATAACTTTATAAGAAGAAAAGTAATTTTTAAAAATTACCACTGGACTTTAGTGGATGTTACTACAGGCAAACCTCGCTGACAGAGAAAAGACAGGACTCATGTAGCCAAGCCTGCTTATGGGAGAACAGCCCAACACTTCAAGTGCACAGTAGCCTGAGAACTTCTGTGTCTTTGACAACATTCGGGATCATCGTGAACGTGTAACCCACTCTCAGGGGAATATAATCAACAGACGTTCGTGCTGGGATGAACAGATGCCAAATGTATTATATAAACAAATTCAAGCAGTTCATTGAGGAGATGCTGAACGAGGCTGGAGATCAGCTGAGGGACAGAGGGTATGAGTAGCACTTGTTTGGCACTACACTCAGCTTGATGAAAGCAAACCGAACTAAGCAACACCCTTATGTTTAAAAGGTAAAGAAATTCACAATAGCAATGAGTAAAAACATAGTTCTCACTATATGATATATATATACATATACATACATATAGACATATACACACATATATGTATATACATACACACACATATATATACACACATATGTGTGTGTGATAGTGTGTGCATGTGTGCTTGTGCATGTGTGCGTATGTATATATCCAAACAGAAATTTCATGAAAGAATTTTAAAACTAGTGGCAAAAAAGAATGATAATTAACTTGAATAGAAATCAATAGAATTATCCAAACTGAAGAAAGGAAAAAAAAATCTTTGGAAAACTTTACCAGACCTGTGAGATAACATCAAATGTCTAATTTACAAGGAAACAGAGTCCTCAAAATAGGAAAATAGTAGTGCAGAAATTTTTTGAAAAAATATTGACAGAAATTACTTAGTGAAAGACATAGAGTGACAAGCTCTAGAAGCCCCGGGATCCCCACATAGAACACAAATGTGTGTGTGTGTGTGTGTGTGTGTGTGTGTGTGTGTGTGTGTGTAGTGTGTACATGTACATGTGTATAGTATGTACATGTACATCTGTGTGCCTGTGTCCCTGTGTATGTATGTGTGTGTAGTGTGTGCATGTGTGTGCATGTGTGCATGCTCATGCGTGTGTGTGTGTGTGTGTGTGTGTGTGTGTGTGTGTAAGGGATACCTTTAGGTTTACAGGAAGTAACACCAGATGGAAACACCAGTCCTCAGGAAGAAAACGACTACCAGGAAAAGCAAGAACTACATGGAAGCAATGGCTTGTGCCTAACTTTCTCAGAACATAACGTACAAGTTCCTTATAGAATAGATAAGAGTGTGTGCTACACACAGAAACACATATGTAACTGCACTAAAGATGAGGGGTAGCCAGTGCATCTAACAACCTCAAGACTTCTACACTTAGCCTCGGTAAAATATCAATTCTAATAGGTTTGAAAAGTTAAATTATTACTACTAAACCCTTAGAAAAAATATTTTAACTGTTAACTCAATGTTATAAGGACATGTTCAACTACATAGGAAAACTTCAATTAGATTTTTATAAAAGTTCAATTAGATTTTTAAGGATCTGGAAAATAAAATCTGAAAATTACATGATGGCCGGTGATTCCATCTCTTGCATATTTGACACCTTCTTCAGGTCCTCAAGGACACCTACACTCATGTGTGCCCGCATATGCTTACACATGCACACACATGCACATGATTAAAAATAATAAAAGGAAATATTTTTTAAAACATCTGTCTCACAAAATGTGAGTGAGTCTTTGGAGAAAAAGAAACTCTCATATGCTCTTGATGCTTATATGAAGCAGAGCAGCCTCTCAGTTCCCTTTTTAAAAAATCAAACAATCATTCTTCCCTCCACCAGGAAATCCAGCTGGGCTTATCCTTTGCACACTCTGCAGTGGATGGAAACTGCCATCTCTTCAAATACCTGCATCACTGTCCACAGGAGCTGTACCCAGAAGCACTCCTGAATCTGTAAACAGTCCAAATGTCTATTCCCTAGATGCGAAGATAAGCCAAATGGGTCCACCCAGAGAGAGACCATAAAAACCCAAGATCTCTACTGACAATAGCAGTAGAGATGAACTGTAAAGTGCTCAGAGACAGGCACAAATTCTGCAAGACCTCACACAATAAAACCTAAACCATTCAAGCCCACCCTCACAGGAGTAGTTTCTGGATAGAGGTGAGAGGTGAAGTAGAGCCGGGTATGGTTACAGGTTCCAGGGAAAGGAAAGTGTATTTTTCACTGAAGCTGAAGGAGGGCGGGGTACCTTGGATCAGTCTGGAAAACAGACTGAGCCTTTTAAGAGGGAATGCCCTAGCTCCAGGGAGCGGGGGGGGGGGGGGGATCCTCCTTCACACTTTCAGAGACCATTGCAACCATGTATTAACCTTCACAGATTGTTAAGGCCCCTAAGTGGGACCACTCAGGGAGAAGAAGCTTGAAGGGAGAAGGCTTAGAGCTCATTAAACATCTAACCCAGAGCAACCCAGAAACTTTATTCCAATGGGGGTGGGTTGGAATGGTTTGGGTTTTGTTATGTGGGATCTTACAGAATTTGTCTGTCTCTGAGCACTTTGGAACTCATCTATGCTGCTGTTATCAGTAGAGATCCTACATTTTTATGGTCTCTCTCTGGGTGAACCCACTTGGCTTATATTTGAATCTACTGATATACATTCAGATTGTTTACAGATTCAGGAGTGCTTCTGAGTACAGCTCCTGTGGACAATGGTGCAGGTGGGTACCCACCCCTGGGGCTTCTCCCATCCCCTTCTCTTGATGGAGCTCAGGTCTGTTCTATCTCTGGGGCTTCCCCCATTCCTTTCTCTTGATGGAGCTCAGGTCTGTTCGATCTCTGTCAGCCCCTTGGTGTGCTCCACGTCTGTGGCATCCTCTTTTCCTTCTCCCAAGCTCAATCTCACGATCTCTGAATGTCACTCTCTTCTGTTCCCTCCCTTGTCGATATCTGCCACTTCTTCCCTTTCCAGCCAAACTCAATGGTACCCGAGATAACCCCTCCCAGGACCCTCAGAACAAAATGGTGGCTCATAATTCTCTACTTCTCTCAAGACATCAACCTGGACAATTAAACAGATTCCTGTACATTATCTGCTTTGTAACTCACTATACATGGGACTTATGAATCAGCACCATGCTGGTAACTTGTGGTTAAAGTGGAGATCCTACTTTGTCTAGCCTGGGTCAGTTTTGAGGCTCTGCAGTTGCAATGCTCTTGCAAGCAGCTTCTCATCTGTCAGGCCAAGTTACGCACATCCAGGACCCTGACCCTTAGAGCCTTCCATTGCCAGGTGGTGCACACCTGTATCTCTAGAGGTGAAGGCAGGGGTACTTCCATTAGAAGCCAGCCTGACACTCACAGTGAGACCCTGTCTCATAACAAAAGATTACCCTTTCCACATAAGGTCCAGCTAGAGAGGATTTTAAGAATCTTTTTCTCATGTGTTATCAACACAAGTCTCTCAACAATGCAAAGCTGTATCACGTGCCTAAACTCCTATACTTAATACTAAAGATCTGTGAGTTTGCTGAGCAGAACCACACAGGCTGTTCTGACCTCTACATTCACTGCACAGCGGCAGAGACGATGTACAGAAACTCAGCTAACTCTCCATTCAAACGTGGAGATTCCATGATAACAAATAACGAAGCTAGCCCTGGGAAAGCGAGAGGGACTTTCCCAACACCACAGTGCCGTGACAGGGACAGAATACCCGAGGAATCAACAGGAGCCACAGGTCTATGAGCTTCCAGCCCCACCAGCTCTGGGCTATATGGCTGTGGTGAGGAAGAACACCACTGTGGTAAGAAAGTGGTGGAGCAATGGCTCTCAAGTCTTTCAGGAAGGAAGCAGAATGAAGAGGAAGAGCTGGGGAAACATCCTCCAGAGACATCTGCATAGACATCCCTCCTCCACCTTGCCCCACCCTCTAAGCCTACCCAGCTATTAACTCACCAACTGCTTATTCCACTGATGAAGTTGGTACCTTCCTATCTATTTATGGTGCCGCCAGCTAAGGACAAAGCCTTTGGCAGGTCGTCTTACCTACCAAAAGAATACCGAGTTTGGAGGAAAACTATATTCAAATTATGATCTGTATGTGGTTGTTTCTTGGTTTTGTTTTGTTTTGTTATTAATAGGTTATTTTATTTATTTACATCTCATATGTTGCCCCCCCTTCCCAGTCTCCCTTCTGAAAACCCCACCCCATCTTCACCTCTAAGAGGATGCTCCTACTTCTTCCACTTCGCCCCTCTCGCATCCCCCTATGCTAAGCCAACAAGCTTCCACAGGACCAAGGGCCTCCCCTCCCACTGATGCCAGATAAGGATATTGTGGTTCTTCCTATAGGGTTGCCATCCCTTTCAGCTCCTTCAGTTGTTAATTGTTGCGGTAAGTCTCCAACCCCAATAGCCCATGCAAGGAAAATGCAACTCAGTTGCGAACCTATATTGGGCAGATATGCCTATACCCCACTTTCTTCCCCAGCTATGAAATTCTGCTACTTGCAGTTTCTCCAGGCCATGCACTTCTGCTCCATCTTCCTTCCAACAACTCTCTCCCTCTGTCCTCTTCCATTCACTGCCTCCTGCAACTCCTCCTCCTGCCCCGTTCTCTCTGTTTTGCCCAGAAAAACCTGCCTCCTCATTTTCGCCCAGTGATTGGCTATTTGTCATCTTTATTAGCCAACCAGACAATTAAGGGAAATTCCTCTACAGCTAATCATAAGAGAAAGATTCAAGTCTAATCATCCCTTGCTGACCCCCTCTGCTGTGCTCCCCCTGCCATGTGATAGCTATCCCTACATGGCTGTATCTCACCCCCACTTACCCTCAGTCCTCACTGCCATTTCTATCCCTGTGACTGTGATAAAATACTCTTGACAAAAGCAACGTTAAGGAAGAAAGGGCTCCCACTTCCAGGGTACAATCCATCATGGCAGGGCAGTCAAAGCGGCAGGGGCTTGAAACATCTGTCACGTGATACCCACAGCCAGAAAGCAGAGAGCAACAGATGCTTGTGTGTAGCTCCCTGTCTCGTTTTTAAGCTGAGGGAATGGTGCCGCCCACCTTGAGCCTGCCTCAACATAATCCCTCACAGGCCTGCTCAGAGCTTAGCTTGCAGCTGTACCTTGAGGGTTGTCTTGGTGATTCCAGATCCTGTCCAGTTGAGGGTCAGCACTAGCCATCATCACCTTCATCCAGGAATATTCTGCCACACTTTGTTGAGGGCTCTAACTGTCCACCACCAAGCACTGACAGAGTATTGCCATGTGACAGGGTGACCCAAGTAGTCAGTTCTTTGTGAGGCTGAGACTACGTCATCTTTTACCCGGGCATCAAGCAGGATCAAGGTCTACTGTGTCCATGATCACAAAGAACACTGACTGTCCTATCCTCGACGTGACCTTCTCTTCTCCACATGTAGGGTCACCCTTTTGCAGTCTGTGTGTTGTCTTATGGTCTCAAATGAGAACGTTAACACAATGAGAAAAGTATACTCTGACCCTCTGTGGATTTGAGGAACCATCACCCTTCCAGCCTTTATCAGGGAAGTAAGAGACTACGGATACCCCTGGGATTAAAGGAGTTTATTTAGACTAAACTGTGGTAAGTGCAGATGAGATTTAAGGCCGTCTTACAACTCACCGCTGGCAAGCTAGCCAGGTGTTTCCATCCACTTGAGAGAGAAAGCAGACCATTACCCTCCCCAAGGACTTCTGATTCCAGATGATAAGCTATTGGGGGATGGGAACAGAGAGCTGGAAAAACAGTCTCAGGAGAGCCAAGTGACGCATTAACCATGTCCCGTTACAGTAGGCTAGCGCCTCTCGGAGGCAACTTCCCGAGAGGAAGAGCGCTGATGACAGAAACAGATTAACAGTAAGGCTGACACAGAGCTGAAAGGACTGTTAAGGGTGAACCTTAGAATCTGCGCTGAAGCAGGAGACTGGACAGCTTGACCCATCGGAGGCCTCGAATAGCTACGGGATTGCCTCCGCCAGTTTTTAATTCTTTAGGACGTTGTGGGTTCCGTGTGGAAGAAAGAGAGACTGGTCCAAGAGAGACACCGGCCAAGCCCACTTCCCAGCCGAGAACAGTGTGACTTAAAACAGCCCTGCAGCAGCTTCCTGGATGTCCCATTACCCCTGACCGACCAAACAGCATGTGGTGAGCTGAGTGGCCATGAATGAGAAACAGCTGGATTTAATTTCCCTTGAAATTAAAGATGGGTGAACCCTGCCACTTTGGAATTGCTGAATGTCTCAAACTCTTTTTTTTTTTCCAAGTGCTTTTGAAAAACCAAACCTGTGTTGTTTCTTTGTTTTTTGTTTTTGTTTTGTTTTGTTTTGTTTGTTTGTTTCCAAAGCATACTACCCTTATTTGGTAGGAAATTCATATATTTTAAAGGGAATTTGATCTACATTGTTCAACTTCTTTACACTTCATTTATCGAAATACATAATGAAATTTCCAAGAAATCTGAGAAATGTTTTATCCTTTTTTTTTTTTAAATGGTTTTATTTAGGAAAGGCACAAGTGGAGAATTTTGGAAAATTGTTATCCTGGAAAAGGTGAGTTCAGGCAGAAAGGAAGGTCATACTTTCCGAGCCCAAGAATTGCACACATATCTGTGTGAATATACTCAACCTCTTGGAGGGCTAGAGATGAGCGCAGCTGGTGGACTGCTTACCTCTTTACAATGCTCAAAGCCCTGAGTTTGATCCCTGGTACTTCATAAACTGGGCTTGGTGGCACACACCTATAATCCCATCAATCAGGAGACAGGAGCTGGAAAATCAGAACTTCAAGGTTATTCAATAGATAGCAAGTTCAAGGTCAGCCTGGGCTATTTGAGACACAGTCTCAATGAAAAATATCTTGGGGAACAAGGGGAAGATGATCGAATTCATTAAAGACAGGCAGAGGTGGAAAGCTGGGCTACTTAGCACTGTGCTTTCTGTTTAACAATGTGTCCCTGGAGTTGACTGATAAGGGTGGAGTGGGGCTAAAGCCCCCTCCCATCTACTGCCAGCTCGACATAATAATGGCATGGTTCATCAGCCCTTCTCTCTCTAGAACACAGAGTGAAAGAGTTGTCCACAGAAAGGTTAGGAGTGAGTCGAAGGGCAGATAGATGGCTGCAGAAATCTACATCAGGAGGTGGGGAGGAGAGGGAGATGTTTCAGAGAATGGCCCAGGACTTGTGTGTAAATCCTCTTTGTCTTGGGTCTCTCTTGCCGTGATGAACACCATGATCAAAAGCAGGAAAGAGTTCACTAGGATTGTGCTCCCATGTCAGTCCATCATGAAGGGAAGTCAGGGTAGGAACCGGGAGCAGGTCCTGATGCAGAGGCCATGGAGGAATGCTGCTTACTGGCTTGCTCAGATTGCTTTCTTATACACTCCAGGCCTACCTGCCTAGAGGTGTCACCAACCACAGTGATCTAGGCCACCCTACATCAATCAATAACATACCCCACAGACTTGTTAGAGGAGCATTTTCTCAGTTGAGGCTCTTCTTCCCAGATAATTTCAGCTTGTGTCACATTGACAGAAAACTACCCAGAACTGTCCTGAAGAGCTGCTCTTATGTAAATCTCTGGGTGAGGCTTCAACAGACCAAGATGGAAGGAGAGAGAACAATCACCCACCATTTGGAACACAACCTCCCTGCACAGCTAGGAGCACAATGGTTATTGAGCACTTCACATTCTTCCATCCATCTCAGCCTTGGCTGATAATAGAATGGTGGGCACCCAGACATGTCACCTGTCTGTGGTATCATCCCAGGTTTGCCTCAGGTGCCCAGGAGACATCCTGTGGGAAATGTGGAATGCTGACTTTCTACAGGAAACAACAATTGCAGATAAAACCCAGAGATTATGCTTTGTAAGTATTGATATACCTTCTATTTATATCCACAGGTTGATGTGAGAAGAACAAACGCTGACTACACATCTCTCTGACTGCATATATAGTCTACATTTGAAATAAAAAACAGGACCTACCTTCAAGATGTAATAGTGACACAAATGTTATGGGAACAGCCAACCATCTTCTGATTGGACCTTAGGCTCATTCAGTGAGACTGAACCCGTACCTGACACAGGTAAAGTGGACCTGAGATTAGATAGGGCACGGACCTAAGATGAAACCAAATACTATCACTCTGTTGAAGGAGTGAAGTAATGAAGTAATTTCCAATGACATAATACTGCTATACTCAGACCAACGCCTCTCTCGGCCCTCATCAGAGAAGCTCCTCCTTGCAGTAAGAGGAACTAAGACAGATACCCACAACTGGATAATGTGCAGAGACTGAGAGACTTTAGAGCATTCACCCTACATGAGATGCCTTCATCAAAGCCCTCCCCTCAAAGCTCAGGGATCTATGCAGAAAAGGAGGCAGAAAGATCCTACGAGCAAGAGGTGAGGGGGACTCTGAGGGAAGAGTGTCTTCCAGACAGGACAGAACTGATGCACATATGAACCCACAGAGACCATGGCAGCACACACAGATCTGAGCATGTTCAAGCCAGAGGGGACCCCAGCACTAAGTGCGGAAGTGAGCATGGGCCCCCAGCCCTCACCAAGAAGCTATCTGCTTTTGTTGCCTACTGGCAAAGAAAAGGTCAGCTCCTCTGATGGAGCCTCAGCGTGTGTATGAACCACGCTGTAAGGCAGGCCAGAACGCAATAGTGTTTTTGTAACTTTTGTCTCGATTTACTTTGGTGAAATATTTTTTTCTTGTTGGCCTTTTGCTTGTTTATTTTGACTTCCATTTTTGTGGGGGGGGCGGGGGTTCGTGGTCTTTGGTTTTTTGTTTTTAAAGAGAAAGAGAAATTCAGTCGAGAGAAACCGAAAGAGGAGAGAACGCCATCGAATGCATTGTATGAAAATGCTTTCCATAAAAGATAATAAAACGAGACCATGCCACACTAACCAAGTTTAACACTAGGATTATCAACTGTGCAGTTTCCCAACATTCCTTGGACTCCCCCTCCCTTTCCCAGCAGCTCCTTTTGTAGCTATGAAGCAGCTACATATAGTTTTATAATTAACACACACATACATGTACACATACACACACACACAGACATACACTTGTACACACACACAGACACACACACACATGTACACACAGACCTACACAGACACATACACACATAAACATACAGACACACACATGTACATACACACTCATACAGACAAAAACACTCACACAAACACACAGAGACAAATATACACACACATACACACGCATATACAATAATGTCAATATCTACAACTGGCCACTTCTAGCCACGCATGTCCATAGTAAGGAGAGGCCACGTAGACCCTTGGTTTTCACGATAGGCTGTGATTAGCTTACAAGTGGCTGAATCCCACTACTCAGAAACTAGCACAACCAGCTTCTGTTCCATTTGTTAAAGAGGGTTTTTGCCTGGCAAGGGACCTGATCATTGGGAGAACAGTGGGGACACCAAGCCATTAGAGGCCCATCCCACCTTCATCAGACAGAAAGACAACCAAGTCTTGATGGCAGGCCTTATGCCATGTGCAGGGGCTGTCTCACCATCACCACAGCCCTAACAGAGTCCCCATGACTCTATGAAGCTTCACTTCTTAACACCGTTGTTACACAGATAGTTTATGGGGCTGAAGAGATGGCTCAGTGGTTAAGAGTAACCCTTGCAGAGGGTCCAGGTTTGGTTCCTAGCACTCACATGATGTCTCATAGCCATCTGTAAATCAAGTTCCACGTGATCCAATACCCTTTTCTGGTCTCTATGAACACTGTGCACACTTAAAAACATACATACATACATACATACATACATACATACATACATACATACACACACAAGGCAGGCAAACACTCACACACCACATGAGTTTTGCAGGAGGCCAGGATGGAAGCCCAAACAGGTCTTCCTCTGCCAGCAATGCACACTCCACTCAGTAGAGGAGAAATAAAGAGATGCTCCTGTTTCTCTGGCCTTGGCAATCAGTGATCTTCTGACACCCTGCACACTGTGACAGGTGGAACTCTCTGCCTGAGGGAGACGTGGAGAAACTGCCTCTCAGGAACAGAAGGGTGTGGAAAACGCCAGAGGCCACCGCCAGATGCCACCGCCAGATGCCACCGCAGCGCCTCAGAAGTATGTCTTCTCCTCACCACTCTGTTCCATGAGCTCATACCCTGTAACGTCCCTCTTCTAGGCCTCCCCTCACACCTCCCTGGGACCAGCAACTGTGCCAGGCACCTGTGCAGCCCACAGTGCTGAAGGGCACAGGTGGTGGGTCATCCATGTAACCTGTGCACTTCCTTTGTTCTTCTGCCTGTATCGAATTCCTGGTCCTGGGTAGAGAGCTGGCATGTTCTCAAATGTAAAACATGGCCTATCATTCAGTGCTCACTTCCAATGCTCTGGCCTGTTGTAGTAATTTTTAATTCTGACCTATTATTTAGTTCCTGGATAAAAGATACATACAACCTTTATATTTACAATAAACCTTAATCAGCACACAGGGTGGGCGAATACCTACCCTCCATGTTATTAGAATCTACTTTCCTACCAATAATCCTGAATTATTATTTACTACTTACCATGTTTCACTTGGGATGCTCTTAGCTCTAATTGGGCAGTCCTCAGGACCATGTTTTTATGGCTTACCTAACCCATGGCAGCTTCTCCTTCCTCCTCTCCTTCCTCCTCCTCCTCCTCTTCCTCCTCCTCCTCTTCCTCCTCCTCCTCTTCCTCCTCCTCCTCCTCCTCCTCCTCCTCCTCCTCCTCTTCTTCTTCTTCTTCTTCTTCTTCTTCTTCTTCTTCTTCTTCTTCTTCTTCTTCTTCTTCTTCTTCTTCTTCTTCTTCTTTTCCTTCTCCTCCTCCTCCTCCTCCGCCTCCTCCTCCTCCTCCTCCTCCTCTTCTTCTTCTTCTTCTTCTTCTTCTTCTTCTTTCATCTTCTTCTTCTTTTTCTTCTTCTTCTTCTTCTTCTTCTTCTTCTTCTTCTTCTTCTTCTTCTTCTTCTTCTTCTTCTTCTTCTCCTTCTCCTTCTCCTTCTCCTTCTCCTTCTCCTTCTCCTTCTCCTTCTCCTTCTCCTTCTCCTCCTCCTCCTCCGCCTCCTCCTCCTCCTCTTCCTCCTCCTCCTCTTCCTCCTCCTCCTCCTCTTCTTCTTCTTCTTCTTCTTCTAGTTCTTCTCCTTCTCCTTCCTCCTCCTCCTCTTCCTCCTCCTCCTCTTCCTCCTCCTCCTCTTCTTCTTCTTCTATTTCTTCTCCTTCTCCTTCCTCCTCCTCTTCCTCCTCCTCCTCCTCCTCATTCTCCTTCTCTTCTTCTTCTTCTTCTTCTTCTTCTTCTTCTTCTTCTTCTTCTTCTTCTTCTTCTTCTTCTTCTTCTTCTTCTTTTCCTTCTCCTTCTCCTTCTCCTCCTCCTCCTTCTCCTCCTCCTCCTCCTTCTTCTTCTATTTCTTCTCCTCCTCCTCTCTCCCCCCTCCTCCTCCTCCTCTCCTCTTCCTCCTCCTCCTCGTGGTTCTCTAACCCCAAGCCCAGGAAACATAAACCTCACCTATGTCTCTTCTGCCCAGCTATTGGCTGTATCTTTACTTACCAATCAGAAAGAACTTGGGTGCAAGGTCCTGTGAACTCTTGCCTCTCTAGGTCAACCAGATCCTGGTGTCCCACACTTAGCTTTACAACAGATAACAAAGACCAAACCTCAATGCTGGCCACCCACCCTAATAAGAGGTATATTAAAGGAACTCTATTCACCCATATTCTTTTAATTAATGTTCATGATTTCCATCACTGGTTGTGAAGGGTGAACTCTAAGTTATATCAGGCATGGAGTCTTGGTATGGGGAGTGGGGATGTGATCCAAGACTCCACAGCTAGGGGGAGGTGAGTCAGACACCAACCTCTTCTTACTCCCTTGTACAAGTCAGACAAATCCTGAGCCTTGGGAAATTTCTCCTTTTATTGGCAACCAAGCCTAGGTAATGGTGGGGTCTGGATAAAATAGACCAGGCCACTAAGTCTCATGGTCTGGCTCTCCCTGGCAGATACCAGGCTGCTTGAATCACCCCATTTCCACAGTCCTGGAATCTAAACTACCATTGTAGTGAGCAACCCATCTACAGAACCTCTGGTATTAAGAGATACCTATTTATGCAAATGTTATACTGTTCCTTCTACGGCTGTCTTTCTGCTTGAAATGGAGAAGGTATTGAAATGACATATTTGATGTGTTTAGCACAGGACCTGAGGACTCGTCAGACACAGGGACACTGGCAACTATCAACAGACGGTCCAACTCATGTTCCCACCCCTGCAGCCATGGTGGGAGATGGCAGAGACGGAGCAGCAAGCACAGGTCCAGACATGTCTAATCTACAATGTATAGTTGGCTTGGACAGCCACACAGCAGAAACTGCTAGAGACACTGGAGATGCCTCATGAGCCATAGGGTCTGTGAACTTCTCTGCTGCATTTGAAGGTGAAGTTTGCACTCAGCTCCAAGGGCCTGTCTATCTGAAACCCAGTCACTTTGGCCAAAAGACTCAGTGAGCTCTGGACTGTTGAGAGCAGGCCACAGATCTCAAAGTCCATTATGCTCTGTAAGGCAAAGCTTCTTAGAGTTCTCTCTGCAGAGGAAGTCAGAAGGCCAGGGGATCAGGAACAATTGCCCGAGGCAACCCTGTAACGAACATGGGGTGTCTTTGAAGTTTTGTACTGATCTGAATAATTCATGAGAATTGTACATCCTATTCTGTAGTTTGTTTGTTGTATATTAAACATAAAATTAATGATTGTCTGAATCCTCAGGAACCTTTGATGCCTCAGGAAGATGTATCCACTCTCCTCCTGTGGCTGGGTACCCTCGGGTGGGGAACTGAGTGTCCAGGGAATCAAAATGATACATTTAAGTGACATATTAATACCCTGACTTCACAGACAATCCCAAGTTCACGGTTGGGAAGACTGCGTGCCTGAACTCAGGTACCAAGATCATAAGGTAAAACCCACACAGAGGGTTGAGTTTCTAAGAGCTGCTTACATAGAAGCCTAAGAAGCATTCTACAGAAAATGAGGAAAGGGGGGGCAGGAGAGGAGAAAGGGGAGAGTATGTGAGATCTGGCATTTGGGGCTCCGTCCACAGGTGTAGCTTGGAGATCATCCTCGGTGAAGGAGCATACTGCAGTTTCTCATGTTGCATTGTCGACAGGAGGTTCCAGAATTCTGAAACCAGCCACAGTCGCTAAGAATATAGGGTTTCCCACTGATGCAGTCTGTCCTAAGGACCCCTGGGGCACCATGTGTTGTTTAAAAATAGTATTTTTGGTCAACATTTAAAAACTGAGGGAGACTCCATCAAATGCCACCTCAGAAAGCCCTGGTAGATCTGACTGAAGTTTCTGTGGGTCCAGTGGGATCACGAGGTCTAGAACTGAGTTGCATAAACCCACTCTTGGTCTAGAACATATAGACACTGAAGTGGACTAGAGAGTGAGCTCCACTCCTTCCATGGGTAGTTCTACTCCCTGGATAAGACCATGAAACAGATCCAAGAGGTGGTGAGGGCATGCCTATGGCTACTGCCACCAATGCCAGACAGAGACTGGGCCTCAGCATCAGGCCTCTGTCTCCTAGCAGTGTGGAATGCAGAAGGCTGAGGTCAAGAGATTTCTTTTTTTTTTAATTTTTAATATTTTTATTACATATTTTCCTCAATTACATTTCCAATGCTATCCCAAAAGTCCCCCATAGCGCCCCCCACTTCCCTACCCACCCATTCCCATTCTTTTGGCCCTGGCATTCCCCTATATTGGGGCATATAAAGTTTGCAAGTCCAATGGGCCTCTCTTTCCATTGATGGCCGACTAGGCCATCTTTCCATACATATGCAGCTAGAGACAAGAGCTCCGGGGTTCTGGTTAGTACATCATGTTGTTCCAACATAGGGTTGCAGATCCCTTTAGCTCCTTGGTTACTTTCTCTAGCTTCTCCATTGGGAGCCCTGTGATACATCCAATAGCTGACTGTGAACATCCACTCCTGTGTTTGCTAGGCCCCGGCATCATCTCACAAGAGACAGCTATATTTGGGTCCTTTCAGCAAAATATTGCTAGTGTATGCAATGGTGTCAGCGTTTAGAAGCTGATTATGGGATGGATCCCTGGATACAGCAGTCTTCAGCTTGCGTTCTCCCAGGGCCTCTCATCCTGGTTTGCAGATGACATCTGCCCCTACATATCTCTCTCTCTCTCTCTCTCTCTTTCTCTCTCTCTCTCTCTCTCTGTCTCCCAAATCTTTTTTTTTTTTAGTACACAAGTCATATTGGACTAGGGTTCATTCCAATAGCTTCATGTCAGAATTATCCTGTCTCCAAATATCATTAGAAGGTGGAGTTCTGTGTTCAAGGTAGGACTTCAATATAGGAATCCTAAGAGAGGAGAGGACATGCTCTGGCCCATAACAGATAGGAACTTAAAAAAAAAAAAAAAGCAGTGGTCAAACAGGACCTTGAACTAAATTTAAGTGAAGAAAAAACACATTTCTCTTTAATACACACCTCAGCGCCACTTACATCTTCCAGCCCCTGCAAACGCTATCTGCAGGGATCTTGGATCCTGGCAGAGGCACAGTGATTTTGAGTCTTGTTTTTGTTTGTTTTTGCATGTTAATGTGTGCAGTGTGCATTTATGTATGTACTTGTGTCCTCATATGTATTGACTCATATGAGGTACAGGGGTGTGAGCATCCATTTGTGTGCATGTTCATGTGGAGACCCAAGGTTGGGTGCCTTCCTTGGTGGATCTTCACTTGTCAGTGTAGGGTCTCTCACTTGAACTTGGAGCCCACTAATTCCAGCTATCCTACCTAGCCAGTGTGTCCCAAGATCTCCTATCTGACTCCTGAGTGCTGGGACTCCAGGTGGCTTCCATAAACACCTGGCTTCTTGGTAGATTCTAGGGATCAAATTTCCATCTTCGTGTTTGTGTGGTCATCACTTTATCTACCGAGCGAGCGAACTCCCCAGTTGGCAGCAGTTAGCTTCAAACGTAGTCAATCCCTCCCACAGTGGTCTCACCTTTGCTATGTTGAGGTAGAGCATGGCTCAGGTAGTACAAATCAGAACTAGGTTCCACATCCATTGAAAGTATATTGGAGACACTCCTGGAGGAAGGTGAAGGGGTGTGGTCTGCCCTGACCTAAGTGGCAAGATGTTTGGTCAGATCCCAAATATACAACAAATGGCAAATGTACTGAGGACCACTGAGTCTGTGATCCACAGTGTGTAGGCCAAGAGTCTGGAGGTCTTAGCAGTTGATGTTTCTATCTTGACTCTCAGGGCACAACCTCTTCCCCTTCAGATATCCTTAGTCTGTTCTCTCAGGTTTCAGATTCCTGGGTGAGTCTTGTGGTTAAAATATGAAACACCCCACACCAGATTAGAACTCAATCTCCAGCCATTGGCTCTGTTTTGGTCTTCTCTAGAAACCCACCAGCCCACTCTGCCAGCTGTCCAACAACTCTGGCTTTACCTCTAAAGCAAAGCACCTTATGTACCATCAACACCCATGCAGAGATGTGTGTGTGGGGACAAGGCCAAGGCCAAAGGCAGCAAGTCCCAGCACAGATATGAAGTCATCACCAGTCGCAACCAGTCCTGGCCTACCCCAGAAGAACCTGAGGTGACTAAGGAGTGACCAACAGGTCCCAAGTCCCTAGAACATCTGGATAGTCTCTGTCCTAGGGATGTCAGAAGGTTTGAAAAGGAATTTCCAAAGTTGGGGTCTCTGTGCTCTGTTTCTTAACCCTTGCAGATCAAAGACCTCATTCTAAGCCTTGTCAAGTAGTCTAAGGGGATATGAAAATGTCATATGCTGACAGGCATGCTACACTTATTTCTACTAGCTCATCCAAGGATGGAAGTTCAGCTTCATCCTACATTGCTCCCCCTGACCAGATCTCCACTTTCTGGTGGACCGGCCTTAGAGTAACTCCAAAGAAAGATGTTGACAAGTCTTCTGTCCCAGAAGAAGACCTCTACTTATTTCTACATGGCATCTCTATAGATGTACACTATACCACACTCTTACTCCTAACTAACAACAGGGGCTGTATCCACCCGACTCTTCCCAGTTGACCTCCAAGACACTCATTCTAAGTTTTCAGTTCAGTGTTTGTTCAATGATCATAAATTCATGGGCAGACTCAACCCAAGAGGTCACAGCATCACAGGGAAGTCACAGCATCACAGGAAGGGTGCGTTCTCTCTGCAATCACCTCTTTATCTTTTACATCTCCCCCTCTCATTAGAGACTGACAAGGGGCTGCCTACTGTAGCCTTTGCTGGATCCAGTGTCACCAACACCTTTGTGGCAGCAGCTAAGACTTTCTGGCCCTACAAACTTCCTGGTTCATGAGTAGTTCCAAAAGGATCCTTGTAAACAAGAATGTGGTCCCTTCAGAAAAAGGCAAGAGTGTGGGAATATTTCAGCTACAGCCCCTAGTTGGATGGTCTTGGTTACATGGGCTATAAAACAGTATATCTGTTTATTCATTCCTACCTTATAATAACCACATGGTTATTCCTTCAACTTCATGTGACAAATGCCCTTTCATTCAATGAAGCATCCTGGCAGAGTGTCAGCCTTGGGGACCATGAACCCCACCAACACTAATATGTAAACAGCTATTTCTCTGCAGAACACTTCTGCTATCAAATAACTCGAAGTAGGAACAAGTAAGTGATCAAGTGTTTGCTAGGTTGTTGAGTGTTGATAAAACGTTAGCCATTAGGGAGTTCTGAGCACGGACATCATGCTGCAACCCGGCCAGCCCCAAGCACCATGGAGAGTCAGGAGCAGGTGATATAGCACTCAATAATGTTCCGTCCCAGGCTTTCTGTCCAGTGTTTGTTCAGTTAGCACAGATGCTTGACTCATGAGAGGCTATTTATACTGAGCCCGTCCCAGGGTTACCTTGGCTGAGTGGTATCCACTGGTGCAGGTCAGAAAGAGAGTGAATGCCAAGAGAGAATGGGAGCCTGACAAGAGGAAGGAAAAGGGACAAATGAAGAGCAACCTCCAGTCAATGATGCATCTAGGCGGTCTCTCTGATGGGAGTCTGTTTTTGCTTATAGGAATCGAACCAGTCTCTAGTTCAGTTGAAAGGATCTTCAGATTATCTGAAAACTGGAGTCTGTGGCATAGATTTATAGACAGATTTATAGACAGGAGTGCAAGAGAGCCGAGGGTGGTTAAAATAGGAGCCAACCTCCCACTCCCTCTGTTGAAACTGGAGCCTATTTTTCCAGAGATGCAATAAAGTAAATATTAACAACCTTAATTACGTTGGTGATGGTGGTAACACAGCAATAAACTCTGGCAAGCTCAAGCTCAGCTCTACTGGTGCCTGGGCTCTCTGCTGCCCTTGAGGTTTGCTGGAGCAATGTGGCAAAACTGGACTCTAGCCCCTCTGGCTCCAATAGGAAAGTAAATGATCTTACTCTTGACAGCATGAACAATCCAGTCAGACAATAACAGGACTCCAGATATCTGTCCTATCAAGCCATCACACAAAAGGGTCCTCTCTCTAATGGCCTTCTCCCAGAACTGGAGCAAACTGGAGAGTCATTCATTGCACAGTGTTTTTCTCTTGCTTTACTGTGAATTGGCACCATCACCTCCAAGGTGATGCCAACCTTCCTGCCCTCTCAGGCTCAGGAGCAAGTTTCTGTCTGCTGTCTCTGAAGCCACTTAGAGAAGGAGCCACAAAAGACAATGCAGTGCAGAACAGAAGCAAAACCTGCAGCAGAGGATGGGTCCATACTGTGGGGAGGGTCAACTGTTGCAGGACTGGCCCATGGCTTTGGGGTGGAGCCATTGCTGTGGGGTAAATCTGTTGCTGTAGAGTGCTGTGAGGTGGGTCCATTTCTAAGGGGCTCAAGTATATTACTGTGGGGGCGTGGAGTGTTGTTGTGGGGTATGGCAACGTTGTGTTCATTGCTGGGAGACAAAAGTTCATTGTTGTGGAGTGTGGGTCCATGGTATGTCTGGGTCTATGCTGAGGGTTACAGGTCCATGCTGTGAGGTGTGGGTCCAAGCTGTGGGGTCGGGGTCCATTTCTGTGGATCATCTGCAAATGCATGTGACATGTATTTTATTGTATAGAAAATTTTACAATGATAACTAGGGAGTTAGACAATAAAAATCCTAAAAGAAAATGTAGCATTTCTTTTGATCTTCTTTCTTATTTTTACTACTTTAGGTCCCACAATTACCTGAAAACCTAGTATTCCAGATCAGAAGAGGAGGAAAAAGAGGAGGGAAGAAGGGAGGGAAGGAGGGAAGGGAGAGAAAAGAGGCTGAGAGGGTGAGAGAGGGGAAAATGAATCCTATCTGATTAAGATACAACTTCTAAGATGTTATAATGAGAGGGAACTGATGAACAGAGACCAACAACTTGAGGGTGAAGCCAGAGAACCTAAGTAGGGAGGTGTGGAACAGGGCTCCAGAGGCTGCTGCTTGCATCCTACATGAAAGTAATATGTCTTCATAATGTTTTTATGTATTGAGAAACTGTGGAAAGAAGTGCTTGAGAAGAGATTCTGGATAAATCCGGCTGCAGAGCAGTGGAAGAAAGGCCAGGATATGGAGCACAGATTGACTAGCAATGAGCCTGGCACAGTTTAGTGTCTAAATAAAGCACAATCACTCGATTAAAAAGGTAACAAGGTGATCCCTAACTTTAAGATGGAGAAACTCAAACACAGGGAAAAAAATCCACACACTTACAATCATGCAATGCTATGGTCTAGGTAGACCAGATGGACCAAAAGTGGGTGGAAGCAGTAGGGCTGAAGAAAGACAAGGGTGTGTTCTGAAGCTTCTAGGAGACTAAAAGAAAACACAGATTTTAGATACAGATTGGTCACTGGGATGTGCAGAGATAGTGTCAGAGACAGGGTAGGGCAGGAATTAAAAGGGTGGACACTCACTCACCAAGATGCATAGATGTGGAACATTAAAGTGCTAGGGTTCACACAGGGATCTACATAGATCTGCAGGGTAGTAAGATGCTGTCGTGATGTATTTAACAGAGTTGAATTCTTACAATAAGGTGCGGTTTCATATTCTTTCAAGATTCTGGCTCTTTGCTCTATTATGGTTCATTTAACTTATCTTTTTAACTTATCTACATTAAGACAGTGTGCATACAGGGAAAGAGGCTCTGCCTTCACTGAAAACTCTCTAGAAACAAGAGAGTAGGCACTCCTCCATGAGCCCAGGGCATTAGCCCCAAATGGCCACATACCTCTGCTGCAGTGAGAGGGTGGTTGTGTGTACATGGCAAAGAGCAGAACTTCAGACTCAAAATCCAAATCCTGCCAGTCATAAATCATGAGGTTCTTGTTTTGTACAACAAATTAATTATTCACAGTTTAGTGTTTTAATGTAAGAAGGGACATCACACATTCAAGAGCTAGCCTGATGCTCAATCACTGGGCAATAGTTTCAGTTATTACTCTAGGGATGCCCTTTGCAAGTATTTATCTTGGTAGCTGCTCCTGTCCTTGCTTTGGTCCCTGGCACTGTAAGAATGGTATTGGTCCTGCCTGCCACTTGTCTGTGATGCTGGGGCTTTTGCAAGGTTGGTAGTCCTGAGTCATGAAGAGAGTTGTGATAAATCATCTTAACTCACTATTGTTCAGCCACAGCACTGACCACCAACAGCTTCCTTTCAGGTTAACAAAGACTCATCTATGCAGTGTGCTAAGAAAGGACAGCATTTCACAGGATGGAGAAGAAAATGTACCTGAAGAGAGTCGCCAAAATGGAAAGGCAACAAAAGGAGCAATCTCACTGCACAGGGTCCTCATTCCTCATTGCTGGCTTCCCAGGAAAATGGCAGGACCTGCTATCATCCTTAAGGAATCTATCTTTGGAAAAAGAGTTGAAGGAATCTTGCCTCTTTTGAAACCTTTCTTTGCTGAGGATATCTGAAATCCAACTTATCTCTAAACATAATGGGCCATGTGCTGTGCACCCTGGGAGACATTTATAAACCAGGAGACCCAAGATATGAATACCCAGGATGCAAGTCTTCTCACTTGAAAGCAGGGGAGGGGAATTCCCAGATACACCCAGCCTGTTTTATGAGATCTTAGCAAGCACATCCATTCCTGATCAAGAAGCAAGACTTTCTTGGGAAAGGATCTCCACGGGCTGATCTCACTTCTCTGCCATCTCAGGAATAAACAGTGTGTCTACAAAGATGTCTCAACATTCTGTCACGTCCTATCACTACAGAGAAGCAAATAAGTAAGTTTTACAGACATTGTTATTCCCCGCTCCGTGCCTAAAAAGAAGGGAAACCCAAACTTAAGTGTGATAATTTGTAAAGAATCAAAGAACAGGTCAAGGGAGAAGTCTCAGTCATTAAAGTGCTTGCCACAAAGGGGGGATTAAATCCAGTCCCCAGAACTCTTGTGAAATGTCAGAACTTGTCATTGACTTGTAATTCCAGCACTGGTGAGGTGGAGATGGCAGGCTCACTGGCCAGTCAGCTTCACTGAGTCAGAGAGCATCAGGTAAAACTGAGGGACTGTGTCACAAAACAAGGCAGATGGCACTAACATTGGGGGTTAGCCTCTGGCTTCCACATGCAAATGCAGCTGTGTGCTGCTCACCTGCACACACATATGTACACTCACATACACATACACACACAAACACACACACACACACACATATACACACATGCGCACAAGTATGCACACACATGAAAGAGAGAAATGAAAACAACAATAACATTTTCTTGATGATTAACAGAAGCATAGCTAAGCTGACATCGTGCGCAATGAAGAAAATGATGGAGCCAAGCCGTGCACCTGACCCCTGGATACCTTTTGTCAGAGTGGGTGGGTCATGTCTGGAAACCCAAACTTGGGGCTTCCAAAGGCACCCTGTTTCCTGGAATCTGCTAAAAGAAAATGACAAAGCAGCCAAGATATTCAGTTGAGGTTTCTTTAAGAAAACACTCTCTCCATTTGGGTTGTTTTTGAGGGATTGTTGGAGAGACGTGGTTTAAGGAGGAAAATTGTTCTCAGGCAGCTATGGAAATAATGACTCCTCCATCCCATGTGCTGTTGGCCATGGTCACAGGAAGCAGAGTGGGACAGGGTTTGCAAATCACCTGAGGACATGGGCAAGGGACATCTCAGAGGATGGTGTCAAAGAAATGTTGTCCAGTAAGTCCCCCTCCCCCAGCCAGAGCACGCATTTTGTTACTTGTATGCAAGGTGGGAAGATCTGAGCTCTGGAGCCTGGCTATACTTAAAACCAAATAGGAGAAGCCAGTTCATCCGACCCGGTGGCCCTGTTTCCTGGTGAAAGCCAATCTCAGGTATCTGGCCTCCAGCCTGTGGGCCTTAGCACACTGGTCATCATGATGTCCACAAGCTCAGCCTCCCTCATACGTGCCAGCCAACAACTAAGTGTTGGTCTTGACTTTAAAGATGGTTTCAGAGTTACAGTTAATTATTAACGTAGATTTGCTAATCCAAGAATCCCAATTGGCTCCGTTGATTGACCCTGGAACCTATTTGTCTCTCTGGTTTCACCCTCTATCTGTTTGGGAAAATATAAACTGAGGAAACATTCCATATTTTGTATTTGGGTAGACAGTAAAAATATCTGCATTGTCATGTTTGCCCGTCAGAAGAAGGGTGACAATTTGTAGAGCCCAGATTCAACCAAGGTCAGTAGACCGTTCTTACTCGGCCAGTCTTCCTCTCAGTTAGTCAGCTATTCACCTGCACAGCACCACCGGGCACTAGGATGGACTCTGAAGGTCCTGGCATGAGTGGACCCTGCCTTGCCTGTGAAGAATGCTCAGGGTTTCTGTCATCATGAGAGGATGCTCATGAGGCCTTGGGAAGTCAGAGGGGGACTTTTTCTCTCTTGTGCTAGAGAGGGCTGATGTTGGTTCTGGATGAAGGTATAAACTCTAGAAAAGAAATAGAGGGTGAAGGAGCTCTAGATGGGTGATTCGCCAGGATGAGGGGGCTGGAGTGGAGAGCAGCCACAGGGCCTCTTCCTGGGAGATGTGGGTGGCTTGGCATCAGAGTAGCGCAGGCTACACAAGTTCTTCAGATGATAGGTGTTTGAGTTTTCTTGGTAGCCTTTTCTGAGAGCCAAAGAAAGGGTCAGAAAGGGTCAGAAGAAGCAGGAGACTTCGGCCTTGATACGTTAATCTGCTAAGCATTAAAAAGATGACTGACAGATGGAACAAGAGACGCACTTGAGCCAAAGTCCAAGACAAATTAAAGAGTTCTCCACAGCACAATAGCTGAGCTCTGGAACCAGCTTAGGTGTCCATCAGCCGAGGGCTGGGTAAGAGAAACGTGACTCACTCACTGAAGAAGAATAAAGTTACGCTATTTACAGGAAAAAATGCATGAAACTTGATATCATTACATTAAGTGAATTAGATCATTCTCAGGAAGACTAATTTATTTTATCTCATTAGTGGTCCTTAGACCTTAAAAAGCCATATAAAACCTCGTGTGTGTGTGTGTGTGTGTGTGTGTGTGTGTATGGTGTGTTTTATATATGTGTGTGTGGTTTGTGTGTGATATATATATATATATTATATATATATTATATTGTTATATGTCTGTGATATGTGTGTGATATATGTGATATATATGTGTGTGTGCATATCTGTATTTTACATGTGTGTGTGTGTTTAAGTGTAAGTGTAAGTGTAGGGAACATGAATTAAACTAACCAGCGAAGAAGCTGGAAATAAAAGAGAGTGCTATGTTTTATGGGGGTCAGGTAGTTCAAGAGGACATGAGACTTCAGAATACAAGAGTTACTGGAAGAGTTAACATCATAGACAGACAGACAGAGGGATAAGAGCACGGACAGACAGAGGGGAAAAAACATGTTGGAGGTTCTGAGAAAAGTTCAGGCCCCAGCACCAGAGATGTCAGGATGGTCTCTGAGATACTCAAAGCCCACACGGGTCAAGAGAGTGCTTCCTATACCTTGTGAGGGTGGCAGAGGTTCCTAGGAAGAGCCAAGAGCCCACCCCAGGCTCTCTGATTCCTAGGGTGGAGGCAGGAAGGATATGAGAACAGCATGAGGCACCTCTTTCAAGTTCTCAAGTGAGGCCTTGGCACCAGGAAGCACAGAGTCACTGTAGAGTGACTGTCAACATCTATGAGAAGAGGCCCGAGTGGGGGCTGAGCAGAGACCAGTCCTGACACTAAGTTCTTTCTGGAATGATGGGGGGGGGAGTGTGCAGTGGGTTGGAGGGGGCCTGAGGAACATGCTCAAATTGTGATATATACTGGCAAATAATCAATGAATAAATAGATGATCTAAAAGAAGGTACCATCTGAGTAACACTGCTCAGTGACAGGGAGACAAGTGGCCATGAGGAGGACCCAGGTCTCATCTCAGGGCTTAGTACTGACCCATACCTGGAGCTGTGGGCCAGCTAATGTGAAGGAGGGGCAGGGTAAACTCAGAGCTCCGCCCAGCAGCACCTATGTCCAAGTGAGCCAGACTGAAGGAAAAGCCTCAAGCCTGACTTAGAGGGAGCGACTCATGGAGACGGCAGGGGCATTCATACCCAGTAAACCAGATGCACCCAGGGCTGCCCCTGAGATTGCCCAGCACAGTAGAAACAACCCTAGGGTCACATGTGCAGTGTTAACTGTTTCTTTTGTTTAAGGGGACCTAGGGCCTGGGTGAAGTCCTCTCTGAGATAGCACAAGCCAGTTACCCTCCTTCCTCCATTGCTGGGGTTTAAGTGTATTCTCTCATGGACCAGGGGTGTAATTTCAAGAGGATTCTGCTCTTGAGAGAGGGTTGGTGCAGTTTTCCTGTCAGGAGCAGGGTATTTTAGAAGACCAAGCCTGGCCTTCCTTGGTGTGTCTCTGGTTTCCTCACCTCGCCATGTTCTTTTACAGATGCCTCTGCAAAGAAACTGTTCTCCATGTTGGAATACAGTTGAGAGAATACTCACCTGAGCTGGGACCAGGCTATTTAGACTTGCAACTTCCCAGTGAATTTATTTTCTTTGTAAGGTTATCAGCATGAGGTATTTTATGACAGTCATGGGTAGTTAACTGACATACCCAATATCCAGTGAGAAGATTCCTAAGAGAGTGACAGCTGTTCGCCCTGTCCTCCTACATTTCTGGCCCTCCCATCCCCACTCTGACTTGATGAGAGCCTGTTGATCTCAAAGCGTTCCCAACAGCCATGCTCAAAGCTGCTGGTTTCAGAGAAGTTGGTTGAAAGTAGCTATCATGGAGCCTCTGGCTACCCTCTAGAGCCAGGCTTCATTAACCGCAGTCAGAAGCCCCTCCACACTACACTGCATCCTCTGATAGCGCCACATGCCTTGTCGCCTGGACCGCTGGCTCAGAAGCATTCAGGAGCTTTTGTCAGCCAAGAAGGACCTCAGGCTCACCGTGGGCCCACACCAAGGACCTCAGGCTCACCCTGGGCCCACACCTGAGTCTGTCTTTTAATAAGATCTTAAAGCGACTTCCTTCAGGGCACTTTAAACTCTAAGAATCTTTGGTCTCCTCGGTTTCAGCTGTGGTAACTGTACCTTCCCTACCAGTACCTGGGAGAAAAAAAGACAGAAAGACAGAGGGAAGAGAGAAACAAAGGAAGGAAGAAAGGAGGGGAGAAGAAGGAAGGAGAGAAATAGGAGAAAGAAGAGAAAGGAGAACACAGGAATTTAGGAAGAAGGAAGGAAGAGGTAAAGAAATAAAGGGATGCAGAGAAGACAGAAGGAGGCAGTGAGGGAAAGAGATTAAGATGGAAGGAATGGACAAAGGGATGGAGAGAAGAGAGAGTGGGAGACTGGGGAAGTGGGATGTGAGAGGGAGAGAAAAGAGGAGAGAGATACAGAAAGACAGAGACAGGGAGACACACAGAGATGAGAGAGATTCACAGACAGACAGAGAGCCAGAGACAGAAAGAGAGAGAGAGAGAGAAGAGATGAGAGACAGAGAGACATGGAGAGCGACAGAGACAGCGAGATGCAGAGAGAAAGGGAAAAGAGAAAGACACACAGAGAGACAGAGACAGACAGACACACAGAGAAAGAGAGAGAGAGAAAGAGAAGAGAGAGATACAAAGAGAAACAGAGAGAGAGAGAGACAGAGACAGAGACAGAGACAGAGACAGAGACAGAGACAGAGAGACAAAGATCATGTTCAGCCTGATCTTTAACATCTAAAGCTTTAGCCAGCGTATGACACTGCAGGGTGGGACTAAGGACCTTGGAATGAGAGGCCTCCTTTTCCACTGCCTTCCTCTTCCTAAAACTCAAGCTTATTCACCGTTCCTGTAAAGGATATTAAGCCTCGGCGATTAAGGCACTTCGTCACTGGGGGATCGGGAAGGGGAAGGGATCGCACTAAACCTAGAGTTAGCCTGAGTGCCACTAATTGAAACCCTCAATTAATAGGATCAGCTTCCGCCTTCAGGACAAAAGCAAACACTACGAAGACAAATTAGCACTGGGATTTTTCCATCATCCCCCTCTGGTGACATTCTGAACACACTGACTACTGGGTACACAAGGAGCTTTGTGGGTTGTTGACAGCAGGCTGGGAAGACCAGGCTTGCCAGCCTCACTCTGGATGGGCCTGCCACCTTAGCAGGCTGCGTCCTGTCTGAGCTTCATTTCTGGCCTGTGCAGTAGGGACTAAAATAACAACCATCTATTCAGAGAGCCTTGGCTGAGAGAAGTTGGGCTTGCTCCCAGGTCTGGGTTCCCTTCAACCTCCCTGCCTCCAGATCCTCCTGTCAAAGCACAGCTTGGGTGCACTGTGTGTGCACGCACACGGCCTGAGTCCGCCAGCAGAGGGCGTGTTTTCCCCACAGCCTGGGGTTGAGGTGAAGGCTTTCTCCGTTTAAAACCAAAGCTCCCCACAAAGGATGGGATAAGGCTAAAGAAGAGTGCTACCGGAGGTGCTGAGCTGGTTTAGGAAACACTGGCACCACCTTCTGGATCACGGCGGTATTGACGTCCCCGTGGAAGAAAGCTGGTTTCCGGCAGGCATAGTGTGTCTTGCGCCAATCTTGGAACCTCAAGGCTCTAACAGTTTTCTTTTCTTTTCCTCTGTCATTTTCCAATCTCCTCTCACTCTTAGTTTTTCCAGGCAGGCTGACCTGGAATTTGCTGTGTAGCAGAGGGTGACCTTGAACTCCTGATACCCCTGCTTCCATTGCCCAAATGCTGTAATCAACAGGCACGAGCTACCTTACCTGCAGTTTTTCCTCTTATATTCCTGTACCTCCTGGGATATAGTCAGAGCCTTACACATACTGAGCTAGTGCTTTAATTCTGTATGTATTCTATCTCAGCCTCTGGTAATCACTCTTTACCGGGGTTTTGCGTGTCTTCCATGTTTCTCAATGCAAGCCTTTCCCCTCTCTAGTTTCTTAGGCCAGCATCCTCAGATGCAGTCCCTGGTTTCTGGGTGTCTGATTAAGCACAGCCTCTATAGTGAGGACTCCATGAGTGTCCTATGCTCCCCCTTCCAGCAGGGGGCCCTTTCACCTCACAGACTGTCCAAGCTCTGTGGCAAGGCAGTTAGGTGCTGGCCCCTGAACTGAGAACTCCACCTCCAGTCAATGTTCTGTTTCGACATGGTGACTTAGGCAGGTGAGAGTCCCTGTCGCCTCAGTTTCCTTGCCCATAACAAGGCTGACTGCAGAAGCCACCCGGAATAGTCAGACACCCAGAAACCAGGACCGTATTTTCAGACTCAGCTGAGGGCACCTGGGAGCAAGGGTGGAGCCTACAGCAGAACTAGAGATAGGACCAGCCTCTTCTCTGCCTGGCCAGACTCAGCTTCCTTGGCCATCTCGTTTAACAGTTGGCTACTAAGTGAGCAGAGGCCATTATGTACTGTGTAAGACCATTCCGGGCAGTCTGACTAAAATCATTCCCCATGCCTGTTTACTCAGTTAGATCACATGCATACATTTCCCCAGTTAAATGAATCGGAATGATGGGCTCCATCTTTAAAAGCGATGCAATAATAAACTGCCGTTATCCAAACAGGGAAATAGGCTCTGTGCGAGAGCATCACACCGCGGCTTCAAGGTGCTCTACTACGTGAAGGTCTCCTTTCTACCCGCACTCTCTCACTCAGAGAAATCAGCCCTTTAAAATTGCAGACGTCTGATGGAGCAATAGAGAATGAACCTACACAGACTGAAGGATGCTGGGAGTCCAGACCCACGCTTTGTGAAGAACCACAAGCCTACGACCACAGAGATGTCTTGCCAGCATGCTCTTCTTGAGGGCATCAAAGAATTGGTCTCTGCTATTACTGGAAACCCTGAGGGCAGCACCCACTCGCTCAGTTGGGCTGGCTCTCTTTCCCTCAGAGACTGCCCACTGCCCTGTTATTCAATGGAGTAGCAAGTCCCATAGGGAAAGCCCAGTGATACAGTGGAGATGTGGGTCCATGTTCCGCCTCGCCACTGGGGTGTGTGAACGCCCGCTCTGGAAGACAAAATTCAGGGGCGCTAGGCTACGTTCCATCTTCATCACCATCTGGGCGTCTGGCTCCAGGAACACTAGATATTCGCTCAGGGAAGGTGGAAGGCAGCCTAAGATAGGGAGCCCAGCCCCGGTGAGAAACCGCACAGGCTGGAGCCGAGGCTGTGGTTCTCAAAGCTCCTGGGCACCCAGACGCTGCTGGGCGTCATGAGATGGGACTGGGCTCCCTCAGGCTAGTGCTGAGCCTAGGGTTGGAGGGTGTGGGGAATCTGACTTAGCTCAGGGTGAGCGTCTAGAGTTCAGGGACCTTCTGCAATGTGTGACTCTGTAATGAAGGCCTTCCCCACACTAGTTCTTATGAGAGAGACAGTCCTTGCTTTTTCAAATTGTTTATTCATAGTGGAAAAATGGATGCATACAACTTACTCAGGGTGGACTAGAAGTTAAATACCTTTTGCAGGAGGGAATGTCCGGGAAAGGGAACCTTATTGGCTAAACCCTGAGGCGGCAGATCTAGATACCCCATTAACATGGAGAACTCTAGGCTCTAAGCTACAAGACCAGTTGCCATGGTCTTCTTAGTGGGGTGTCGTGGTCACATGCTCCCGCACAGGCACCGGATTGGGAGCAGATTCAATCGCCTTCTGCTATCAATTGTGAGAATTGCTGGGATTTCTTAATCTGCCCGACCTTCCCAGTTTTTCTGTCTAGTGATATGGTTCTCCTTGCCCCACATGGAGACAGTGACAGGATCTTGGAAGATGAGGCCTGACAATCTGCAAGAGGCATAGTTCCAATGACTGCCATGTCCCCCGAACAGCCTGGTGACCATAAGTGAATCTGCCCACTCAGGGCTTCTCCTTGCTTCTTCTTCTTTAGGGTCATTTTCTAATTAAAGAAAAACTATATTCACTCTCTTCCCCACAGAGTGTGAGCTAGACAGTATTGCATGAAACTGACTCATACAGGCAGGAGCCCAGAGACACACATGTAGGGGCACATGCTAACACATTCGGGCTCTGCTCGGGTTCAGATGTGAGGGAGGTCTATTACATGCACTGCAATCCAGATCGGAGAATCCTCCACCTTTTGGCACTGATGGAGCACAAAGTGGAGGAGAGGGCAAGCCAAATCATGTGGCAAAATGTCAGAGAAGAGGGAACGAAGGGAGGGAAGGGGGAGGGGAGACAAGAGGGGAGGGAGGGAGAGAGAGGGAGGGGAGACAAGAGGGGAGGGAGGGAGGAGAGGGAGGGGAGACAAGAGGGGATGAAGGGAGGGAAGGGGGAGGGGAGAGAAGAGAGGATGGAGGGAGGGAAGGGGATGGGGAGACAAGAGGAGATGGAAGGAGGGAAGGAAGAGAGGGAAAGAAGAGGGGATAGAGGGAGGGAAGGAGAGGTTATACAGATTAATTTTCAATATTTGTTTCATTAGTGTCATGGTTTTGTTTGTGTGCTGGTTTGTGTTGACGTTTGTGTTGAGAAACAGGGTCTCCGGTAGCCCAGGCTGCCCTTCCAGTTTTCTGTAGCTAAAGATGACCTTAGCTTCTGATCTTCCTGAGTGCTAGCACCATAGCTGTGCTCCATCATGCCAGGTGTATGCAGCTATGGGAAAAGAAAAGTCTTCGACCACACTAGGGAAACACTCTACCAACTGAGCCACACCCCCCAGCCCTTGTATGATCTTTGTTTAGAGCAAGGAAGCTTGGGAGCAGAAACAAAATAAAGGAAGTCCACAAGGGCGTCATCCGCCTCTTCTCGGGATTACTTAAGCAGGAAGGTTTCTTAGGTGCACTCAGGTGCTTCTCCCTTACTCCACAAACCAAGAACGCAAGGTGGAGGGAGGAGAGAAAGGGGGAGAGAAGAGAGAGCTGGGCTCTCAGGTGAACACGGCCTAGGATGACCTCAGTGAGCAACGTGGCCTTTGAGCTTGGGAATGTGGGGCCTTTGGTTGGCTGTGACAGAGGAGGGGACTCAGAGGTCTTCAACAGCAATTGACAGCATCTTGCCTACACTGACCTAAGAGGCCCCCCCAAATCAGGATGCTTCTTTGTCCTGGGGATTGTGGGCACAGGTTGGAGCCACCGAAAAATTACCTTTCCCTGGTGCTGGGGCAGGGGAAGCAAGACAGACAGGACAGGTCGTGGGAGCCCTGGGGTATGCTTGGCCAGGGAGAAAGCAGAGTTCCTGGACCATAATCTGTAGATGTGGATTCTAAAGTCCTGGACTGATGGGCCTGGTATCTAAAACAGGCCCTGCTTAGTAAGCAGCAGGTAGCCTTGAGACCATCCAGGTCTCCTTGCTCCCATGCTCTGATGCTTAGGGGCTTTCTGAAAGCACCCAAGGACAGCTGCACCCTGCTGGCACATGTAGAGAGCCTGTGACCCAGGATTTCCCATCTCCTGTGATACAATGCCCAACTTGTGGAGATGATATTATAAAGTGATTTTTTTAAGAAACTCTGGTAATTTTTTTAAGGTCCTAATGATTCTATTTTGAGACAATGAACTATGCCCCACTGACCTGTAGCTTGGCTTCTTTGTAAACACCCACACAACAAACACATCTGAGAATCTTAGGGTGTTCCATGAGATGCTATTACAAGTAGCTTCTAAATTACCAGACGAAGACATGTCAAACTGTAAAGCTACCAAAAGCAACCTTGTTAGTGGCTCAGCTGCAGTGGTAGGTACATGAAGCTCTACCGCCACCTAGTGGTCACACAGGATTTATCCTATTCCAGGACTTGCCACCTGCAGAGAGCAGGGTCTTCCCCCCCCCCCACCCCCCACCCCCATGAGCTGGATCCCTCTAGGTCACACATACACAAAGGCCATCTTTACAAACCTTGGCAATATGTCACAGAGGGTATGCCAGTAAAATGTGCTTAGCAACAGAACAGACCATTAATATCTTTTATAATTGTGTTTCATTTTAAAAAGGAAAGAAAGGGGGGCACCACAGCAACCCTGGATCTTCTGTAGAGGGCCTAGGGCAAGGTAATCGTAAGGAAGGAATGAGTGTGAATTCCAGTCCTCTCTCCAAGGCAGCAAGTGAAGTCAGGTTTCAAAGAAATGGCAGGATTTACTGCTCTCTCTCTCTCTCTCTCTCTCCTCTCTCTCACATACACACACACTCTCTCTCTCTCTCACACACACACAGAGACTCTCTTTCTCTCTCTCACACACACACACTCTCTCTCTCTCCACATATATACACAGACACACACATCACAGACACACACCACATACACACACAAACATACACCACATACACAGATACACTTACACAGGCATACAGACATACACACCACATATAGACACACACACACCACACACAGAGACATACACTCACACACATAGATACCGATACACACACAGATACACACACATACCACATACACAGACACACATACCAGACACACACACACACACACACACACCATGCACACAGCGAGACACAGATACAGACACGCACATACCACATTCACAGACACACATACCAGACACACAGACACACACACCACACAGAGACACACACACACACCATGCACACAGAGAGACACAGATACACAGACACACACATACCACATAAAGACACAAACACACAACATATGCATAGACACACATAGCAGACACACACACTGACACATACATCACACACACACACCACTCAACAGGGATATCCATCTAGGGAAATGTATGTCTGCAGGTTCTAACCCAGACCTTGAGGGCCAGTCCTCCCCAGGTGCCCACTTCTCTGCACCTTGCACTTTCCAGACTTAGAGCATCTCACACCACCCTTTTGGCTAAAGCTGTCTTTTGAAAGCCCTCTTCTCAGAGCTCCAGTAAGACTGCACTGGCGTCCCAGGTCCCAGAGGAAACAATGGATGAGGCTTCTTCCGCTGCAGCTGCAGGGAGGTTTACATTCCAGCCCTTGCTGCCTGGCCTTATCAGGGTGGAAGGAAGGCCCTGGCCTGCCTGTCACACACCCAAGAGCTCTCCTGTGGGGGCAGGGCTGCTGAAGACCTTCCTGGCAGGGACACCATGGAGAGATGACAGCTTAGACTCAGTTCACTGCCCCTCTCACAGGGAGGGAGAAACCCTGTCTACTGCGGTTCCCTGGGATTCCATGGAGACCAGTTCACCCTAGGAAGGCAGGAATTCATCAGCAGAGCCAGAGGTGGAAGGACTCAGGAAACATGGAAAGAGCATCAAAGATTGAGCAGCAGCAGTTGTGAGCACCCTGCTGTGGTCAGGAGAGGAAGTCAGACCTTGCTAGCAGAGCTATGGAGCCTGGGTAAGCCACCGAGTCTCTCTGAACGTGAGGCTTCACCCACACCTGCACAGTGAAGAGGGACAGCTCACTCACATGTCACAGTCCTTACATTGCCCAGTCTATGTTAGCCTTGGGAAAGTGTGACCTTTCACTAATTGCTCTTTGAAGCCAGCAAGGGAGAGTCCACATCACCCTACAGTTAAAGGGACTGAGGGAGAGTGAGGCTCTTTGTTCACACATCTCGCTAAAGCCCCTTGAAGCAGGCAGTGGCCCCTCACCTTGGCTCTCTCCACTCCTGAAAAACGTCTTCAAAACATGGTTTTCGTTTAACAAGTTCTCTCTGCGCTTCTACGGACTCCAAGCTCAAGACTTTGGCATCCATTAAGGGCACGGGGAAAGCTTTACAAGGGACACCCTTGTACCCTGCTTTGGGTAAGTGACAGGGCACGGGCTGGGGAAATTCCAGGTGACTTTCCAACACTGCTCATAAGAACCGCTGTTCCAGATATTTTTAAACAACTCCTTCAGGATCTAAATCCACCAGCTGTTTCTGTCTTCTCTGAATTCTCCTTCCAGTGATCATGGTTACCCATCCCTGTATCATCTGTAAAATCAGCAGACAGGACCTGGCCAAACATTTATCCATGTAGAGGTGAACCAGGTAAATAGGTAAAACTCTCACACTGCAATATGATGCAGCTCTAAGAAGGATCTAGAACTTTCCATACATGGATAACACATTACAGAAGGGGGGAAACTATCAGATACCCTGGGCAGGGAAGGTTCTAGATTTCTAGAGTCTTCTAGAATTCTGCTCAAGCCACTGAGACACTATGAAATTAGCCAAGTATGGGTCATCTCTTTCCCTATCTGGGAATGTTTGCAGACATTTTTTCTGGTTGATATTGGGGAGCCCCCGGTGGCATGGGGTCAGGTGGGAAGGAAAGATGCAGCGGGACACCCTCAAGATGGGCAGAACAGGCCTTCCCCACCCCAGTGAAAGAGTGACTTTCAGCTGAGCGTGTTAATCAAGCGAGGTTGAGAAAAGCCACTCAAACTGAGAGTTTGGGTAACAATCTTGACATTACAAAATAAGCCCCGCCCAAGATGGAAGTTCACAGAGAGGAAATGGAGCTGAGGGGTGGGGAAAGACTGAAGACAGACACTGAGAGCAGGAAGCACCGATGCCCACCATCCAGCCCTGGATTTCCACGGCCTGCACAAGGAACAATGTCAGGATTCAACGGATGTTCACTGAGTGCCAGAAGTCTCCTGCTCAATTAAGTCACGATAACCATAAGAGTGTGAATGAATGCAAACACAAGCAATGAAGGAACCGGATCTGGCCAAGTGCGTCCCTCCAGCTAACAAGGTTAATGAGGTGAAGTCAGGGAAGCCCTCCTGGGGCCTCCAGGTTGTACACAACTGCTCTCACCTGCAGGAAGAGCACCCATGCAACAAAGATGGCTGGCTGGGTAAAGACCCTAAGATGTCGCAGACCTTGGGTATGAGGAATGGAAGGAAGGACTGGTACATGGAGGACTGTGGAGACAGGGGACCCTGGGGCCACATCCTGCAGAGGCTTTGTAGCAGAGTGAGTTTATACTCAGTGCGATAGGAAGTTTCCAGAATCAAAAGTCCCTGGCAGCTCCCTGGTGGGAAGGGACAACAGAACTGCCTCCAAGTGAACCTGTGACAGTCCCTGTGTATGAAAACAACAAAGTCCTGGGATAGGGCTCTTTACAAGGTCTGACTGCCACCATAGCCACAGAGTCCATGTAACATGGCCACCAAGACCCAAGATCGGATCCCCCACCTGCTCCTAGGGTTAATCTCTGGGTGCCAGGGCAGGAGAGTGCTTTTGACCTCTAAAGACACAGCACACAGAAACATCTTTTCTTTTCTTTTCTTTTCTTTTCTTTTCTTTTCTTTTCTTTTCTTTTCTTTTCTTTCTTTTTCTTTCTTTTTCTTTCTTTCTTTCTTTTTTTAAGATTTATTTATTTTTATTTATATGAGTACACTGTAGCTGTCTTTCAGACACACCAGAAGAGGGCATCAGACCCCATTACAGATGGTTGTGAGACCAGGTGGTTGCTGGGAATTGAACTCAGGACCTCTGGAAGAGCAGTCAGTGCTCTTAACCGCTGAGCCATCTCTCCAGCCCCAGGAACATGTTTTCAAGTGTTACTTTATCTCCAACTCAGGGTACAGGGCACAGGGCACAGGGCTCAGGGCTCAGGGCACAGGGCACAGGACTCCCCCAGTTACTCAGGTGTTTGCTTCTGAAACAGCCATGGATTTGTTGCTCTGCTTACCAGAAGTCCCCTCGTCTTGGGAGGAGAATGCTTTTGTGCACAGTGAACCATGCATAGAGACACACTGCGGAGCACGAGGAGTGTGTACCACACAGATGAGGTAGATACCAGGAGTGTCTGAGCATCAGACAGGCCTGTATCCCTTCCCAACAAAGAGCACTGGGCCTCAAATGTCCACCAGGGAGGTTGGGAAACGCTGTGCACATTTAGTTTCAACAACGACCCTGCTGTTACATCAAATGAGCCCAGGACTGACGCCCACAGGGAGGAAACGGAGGCGGGAGGTGAGGAAAGAGGATGAAGACATCGTGGAGGCCCAGGCATCTGTGTTCAGTCCAGCCCTGGATGTCATGGGGGCACAGAGGGACCCAAGCTCCCAGTAAGAAGTGTGCAACTCACCACCAAGTGTGCAACTGCTGCAGTGCTGGGCCTCCATGATCCCGCTTTCTTTCTCTTTAATTACCAAACCAAACACAAGGTTTTGAAACTCTGTTTTCATACGTATATATTTATATATATATATATACATACACACACACATATACACACACACACACACACACACACACACACACACACACACATATATATATATATATATATATATATATATATATATATATATATATATATATATATATATATTTCACAGAGACCCACGGGAAAGAAGCTAGATTCTTAATCCCTCACCAGCCATGACCAGCAATGGCCAGCAATGACCAGCAGAGGGCATGTGGCAGAGGAAGCAAAACCCCTTAGGAACACAGAAACCCATGGCTGAGAGTGAGCTCCAGGCCTGCTCCTAAGAGCAAGCGCAGCCTCCCACGAAGAAGTCCACAGAGCGCTGTGCCTCGCACTGTGTCATTGGCCAGTGCTGCTCAGGGCTTGCTTCTCTGCAGAGATGTTGACTAATCCCTTTTGCATAGCACATTTAAAACACAGGAAGACAACTCATGTAAATCCTGACTTTTGACAAGAGTGAAAAAAAGCCAGCTGAGATCAGGGATGTGTGCATTGGTTCATTCCTTTCTGCTCTGTGGACTGGATGTGGTTAGCTGCTTAAAGTTCCTTCCTCTGCTTCCCTGCCACGACGCTGCCTAACCTGGAAAGAGTGACCGACCGTAAACAGTGCCGGAGATGCAGCTTGGACGGACGCCCAGGACATCCTTGAACTTGCGGTCTAGCTGAGGATAAGCTTGACTCCTCCCTCCTACCTCTGCCTCTCAATTGCTAGCATCACAGAAGCCTGCCTTCATGCTCCATCTTACCCTCTCTTTTGTAAGTGCCTCCTGACCAGGGCTGTCAAAGATACAGAGGCAGACTGTGGTGAGAGCAAGGAGAACTGCTAAGTCACCCGACCCTAGACACTGTCCTCCGTTGTCGCGTACCGAGCTGTTACTCCTCAGTAGCCATGTTTCCATAGAAAGGGTTCGTAAAGCTCTCATGCAGGCTTTCTCCCATAGGAGAAGGTGAGACCTACTCTGAAATACCTGTCTCTGTCTAGGAATCTGCTTTCTGCCCCGTGTCTGGCTGAACATATCAATGAGGGCTGGGATGCTATCATCCCACTGCTACATGTGAACCGGGTTCTCCTAGTGCAGCCGTATTTGTCAATTTGTCTGTCTGACTCTGGGGTTGATAGTGAATATGAACAGGAGTGGGGGAGCTTGACCAGGAGGCAGGACCTTCCCAGTGTGAGCTGGCCTCCACCTCTGAGAGCCAAGAGCAGATCAGTGGAGACACCAAGTGAGCAGCTCATGAGTCTCTTCACTGATGTCGGGCACAAGCAGCTAGTACTGCTGGAACCCTGTGCTTTCAACGAGCGTGCTCTGTGCTCTGTATCAGAGGCACCACCTGCCAGCCGCTGTCCTGTGCTGAGACTGGAGGATGGGATGGGGGAAATGGGAGGGTTGTGTTTCACTTCCTGTTGATAACTACCACCAGGCAGGCTTCTGACCAGAATTCCAAGACGTGGGAGGGCACCTAGCCTGACAGCCTGGGAAGACTCTCCCAGGGAGGCCGTCAGAACCCGGAAGGTGCTCGTGTGAGTTAGACTGATTTCTAACAATCAATCTCAGAGCTTCAAGTTCACACATAAAAGACAGGAGATGAGAATATTTCGTAGTGTTATTGTGCAAGTTAAATTAAAAGACTCATGTATGTATGTCTTGTCCATTTCTCTCTTATTAACATAAAAAATAGCAACAACTGGTCTTAAAGTTCAGAGGAGGGAAATGATGTCCACCAAGAAGGTTCTTTCTGGGCCTGGAATCCTGACTCACATATTCCTTAGACCATAGGTCAGCCCTTCCCACTGTACCAGCAGTCTGAACCCGTTTTCATGTAGTAGCTTCAAATCGCTGACCTGATACCATGGCCTGAGGACCCATGGCCTGGAGCTGTGGTCTGGAACCATGGCCTGGAGCTGTGGTCTAAGAGCCATGGCCTGGGACCATAGCTTTCAACAGTGTCCAAGAACTCGAGCCTTTAGTCTGCAACGATGGCCTAGAACCACAGCCTAACCTCCAGAGCCCGGAACCACAGGAAAGGAGCGGACACCTCACGTTCTCTTTTCCCTTTATCCTTAACAGGAAACAGCTTAGAAGTTACCACCTACTCACCTCCAACCTTCCCAGCTGTAGCCCTGCCAAGAAGGAAAGAAATTACCTAAACTTACTTAAAAGTTGTTTGTATCAGGGCTGAAGACATGACTCAAAGACCTGAGCTCATATTCCCAGCAGCCATGAAGAAATGCTGGGCATGAAGGAGAGTATCTGTAACTCAGGGAAAGGGAAGCAGAGGCGGGGGCGTGGGGTGGTGAGGCATGCTGGGAAGCAGAGGCAGAGCGATCCTGGAGCATGCTGGCTGGCTAATCTAGCCAGGAAAGGTTTAGTGAATAAGCTGTCTCAAAAGTTAAGGTGAGCCGGGCATGGTGGCGCACGCCTTTAATCCCAGGACTCGGGAGGCAGAGGCAGGCGGATTTCTGAGTTCGAGGCCAGCCTGGTCTACAGAGTGTGAGTTCCAGGACAGCCAGGGCTACACAGAGAAACCCTGTCTCGGAAAAAACAAAACAAAACAAAAAACAAACAAACAAAAAGTTAAGGTGAGAGAAGATTGAGACAGACATTTTGACATCAACATCTGGTCTCCACATGCACCTGAACACACAAGTGCACACGCACGCACACACACACACACACACTCATGTGTACATGCATGCGCATATGCACACATGCACATACACACCTCATACAAGAAACACAAGGTTGGCAACCTCTCACAGCTTGCAAGTCAAGATACCAGAGGACACAATCTCTGACCTGCACTCCTCTCTTCTCCACCTCCTAAGCCCACATAGGAAGGCTGCCCTGGCTCTCAGTCAGCCTCCTCTGCCAACTCTGAGGTGGAAACAGTTAGTCTGCAGAAGGGCTGGGAGTCCCTGAGGCAGGCTAACACTCTTAGCTGAGCCATATCTAATGCCGAGCAGGCTGTGACTGACAATTCCCTCTCCTGTGCCCTCACACCGAATGGTTGAGGTTATGCATGGGTGTCACAGGAGGCAGGCTTCCTGCTATGAGGGAGAAGGTTTGGCAGTCCTTTAATGAAGGAGAGGTCCTATAAACAGTGGTCCTACAAACGTGTTGCTTCTGTCCACACACCTGGGAACATCCCGAAGCCTCTAATATCGAAGCCTCCTGGTTCAGCCAAGCACACAAGTTACTACTGTCACGAACTGTGCCAGCCCCGAGGGTGGTTGACGCCTGTGATCTCACGCCCAGATGACCTTTGCACTGGTTTTTAGTTCAGTATGAAGCTGATCAGTGTGGAGGTTCCATGGCAATATACAATAGTTTGTCTGTGACCTTGGGAGATCTAGACAGAAGGCTTAACCTGTGAAGCAGTTTTACACAGTTGTCCCATGGAAGGCCACCCATAGAAATCTAAAACTAATCAAAATGCACAGGAAAACTGATCATGACCCCCTCTCCTACCCCCACTTGATTATGTCTGTAACACAACCCACACACCCAGGGACTGTGGAAGAAGACTGTAAGAAACAGATGACCAGAATGTCTGCTGTGAGAGAGTGTCTTCTAAATATTACAGGGATGCTGCACCTACGAAGTCTCAACAATATGGCTGCCTAAACATGACGACCTCCACAGTGACCATACCAGTGGACATCCAATAGGGATGGAGCAAGTTTACAAAACCCCACCCCTAGGTGAACATCTACAGGCAGTCAATGGCTGCTGAGAGAGGGGGAGACTTAGCTTCTCCAGAGACCAGGCAGTCAGCCTTAAACACGTGTACATATATGAACAAAAGTAAATGGGCTCACCAGTGTGTGTGTGGGTGAGGTGGGTGGATGTATGCACGTGCATGTTTGTCTCTGTGTGTGTGTATGTGTCTCTGTGTGTGTGCACGTGTGTCTGTGTGTGCATGTGTGTCTGTGTGTGTCTGCATGTATCTGTATGTGTGTGTCTATGTGTATGTATGTGTGTGTCTGTGTGTGTATATGTCTGTGCACGTGTGCGTGAGAGGAGTTGGGACAGAGGATATAGTGGGAATTGAGCAAATACACTACTCATAAAATTCTAAATAAAAAGAGCAAATACAATAAGCATAAAAGCAAGTTTCGTAGGAATTAGAAACACACGTGTAATCCGACGACATACATGTTTAGTGTCCCTTCTGTTGCTCTGGTACAATGCTCTCACCAAGTGCAGCTTGTGGAGGGAAGGCTTTACCTGACTTACACTTCCAGAACAGTCCATCATCATCCAGGAAGGGCAGGGCAGGAAGTCCAGGCAGGAACCAAAGTTGGGACCACTTGTTACTTAATGCATCGTCAGCTTCAACCTGGGAACTTGCTCATAGACAGAGTTCAGCAGAAACCAAGCTGCCTGCTGCCTTGCTTGTAGGTTCATGCTTAGCTGGTTTTCTTACACAGGTCAGGACCACCTGACCAGGAATGGTGGTAGTCACAGTGGTCCGAGCTCTCCTATATCAACTAACAATCAAGGAACCTCTCAAAGACACCCCCACAGGCTAATTTGATCTGGGCAGTCCTTTACTGGAGACTCTGAGGTGACTCTAGATAGTGTCAAGGTGACCACTAAAGCTAATTAGGAGAGGAGATGGAGAGATATATGAGCTTAGGATGTAAGCACTCACTGATCTTGCTAAGGGCCAGGGTTCAGTTCCTACTCACACAGTCTCTAACAACTGCCTCCAGCTCCAGGCGTTGAAAACCCTTTTCCAGCTTCCACAAGAACTGCAGACAGATGGACACACACACACACACACACACACACACACACACACACAGGCAAACACCCATATACATAAAATACAAATAAGTACATAGAAAACTAGGAGAAATGGTTGTGCCTGGTCCACATGTGGATCTTTCCCTGCTGGCTCTATGTGGCTGGTCCATATGTGGATCCTTCCCTGCTGGATCTAGTTTTTACCAGCATCATGTCTTTCACAACCTCTCCATGTGCTGCTTTCTAGTCTCATGTCTAAGTGTTTGTATTGGGGTGGGATCCCAGCACATTTCTGACCTACCTGTGAGCCTTGTGTGGAACCTAGAACCTGTGCATGCTAGGCCAGTGTTCTACCACAAAGCTACAGCTCCACTTGACAGAATCAGCTTAAGGAAGGAAGGATTGGGTTTTATGGCTTCATTTTAATTGTTGGAGTGAGGGAGCAGGATAGTGGCTCCAGCACAGTCTATATGGCAACCAGAAGAGACTATAACCCTCCACCCCGGTGACCAGCCTCTGCCAGCCAGCCACACTTACAGTCTGTGGTATTTCTCTAACCTGGTATTTACAGAACTCACCTTGCTCTTTGCACAGCTGCAGCATTATCTTGGCCTCAGCTCTGCTATGCTTCAACAGTTTCAGTTCCCTCCCCAGCTTGCAGAACTCCGCCATGCACACAGCACCTACCCTCGAGGCCAAGCTCTTTGGGATCTGGCTTCCAAGGGGCAGGCGAATCAATGTCAGTCATTTAGATGGGTATTCAAAGGGACACAGAGCCCAACAAGATGTCATCTGGTACCTTCCAAGATGCAACAATGGGGTGGGATGAGGATCAAGTCTTGATTGAGACTGGGGATCGCATCCAGTAGAGTCCCAAAAGTCCTTGATGACATGGCTTGCCAGAAGGTGGCCTTCATACAAGGGACATCCGGAAGAAGACGGAGAGACAGTGAGGGGAGGGGAGGTAGAGCAAAGCCCCATAGAAGGCCTTGGAGACTGATTAGCACAGACCCAGGCCTTAACCTTGACCATTAGTTCAACATGGGTTGAAGACTCACCTATTCCAGAGAACCAGAAATACTGTGTTATCTCAAAATCATGCAGTTGCTCAGGCTCCTCATGGGGACTGCTATTAGCCCACATGTGCAGGGGACTGAGGGGAGGGCTGTGAGGGACCTAACTGAGAACATATGTTAGGATTGAATCTAAGGGCTGTGTCTTGCTTCTATTATTTCACTAACAGTGCGGTCTCCAAGGGGGTGTGGGGAATTGAGTGATTACCCAAATGAATTTGTACATTACACAAAGAACGTAGGTGCTCCAAGCTCTGCACAGCAAAACTAAATCTCTCATCTCACCGCTACCCCCAGGACCACGTGGCTCTCCCCAGAACATGGCTCCCCCTGGACCACGTGGCTCCCTCTAGACTATGTGGCTCCCTCGTCCCAGAACCACATGGCTTCTCCTACTCCCACGACCACATGACTCCCTCCCAGGGCCACATGACTCCCCATCCCAGGACCACGTAGCTCCCCCCAAGGACCACATGGTTCCTCTCAGGACCACGTGGCTCCCCCATCCCAGAACCAAATGGCTTCTCCCACCACCACCAGATGGCTCTCCCCCAGGACCACATGGCTCCCCTTGAGGACCACATGGCTCCCACCAGATGGCTCTCCCCCAGGACCACATGGCTCCCCTTGAGGACCACATGGCTCCCCCCCCCAGGACCACGTGGCTCTCCCATCCCAGGAACACATAGCACCTCCCAGGACCACATGCCTCCCCCATCCCAGGACCATGTGGCTCTCCCATCCCAGAACCACATGGCTCCCCCATCCCAGGACCACATGGCTTCTCCCCCAGGACCACATGCCTCCCCCCCCAGGACCATGTGGCTCTCCCATCCCAGAACCACATGGCTCCCCCATCCCAGGACCACATGGCTTCTCCCCCAGGACCACGTGGCTCTCCCATCCCAGGACCACATGGCTCCCCCATCCCAGGACCACATGGCTTCTCCCCCAGGACCACGTGGCTCCCCCATCCCAGGACCACGTGGCTCTCCCATCCCAGAACCACATGGCTCCCCCATCCCAGGACCACATGGCTTCTCCCCCAGAACCACATGGCTCCCCCATCCCAGGACCATGTGGCTCTCCCATCCCAGAACCACATGGCTCCCCCATCCCAGGACCACATGGCTTCTCCCCCAGGACCACGTGGCTGCCCTATCCCTACCCTAGCAGCCAACACTGGTGCTCTGCTCTCTTTTCTCCTAAGGAGATGCAGGCCATCAACGGGCCTTCCCCCAGCTGCTGCAGAATGACTGACATCTGGACTCCTCTCCATCCTGCAATGAGGGCACCTGAAGCTTTGGTAATCACACCCTACGGAGTTCATAGACTGTTGCCAAAATGCACAGCGCAGGGGACTGGCAAGTGCACTGAATCATAGCGAAGGGATTACAAAGTGCAAACTGAGTTCTGAAATTGCTATGACATGAAACAGCCCATTTAAAAATCTGACTCTGGCTTAGGCTTGAGTCAGGCCTTGGCTTGTTGCTCTCTGAAGGTGGACCGCCATAGCACCTAGGTCCAGGTGGGTGGCCTTTGTGACATGAAGACAAGAGATGTCTAGAAAAATTGATGTGAGATCATAGACAATAAAGTGTGTGTGAAGGAGAGCTGGGAAGGCCACCCCAGGACTGAGGACTCCAGGGTATAAGACCAGAGCATCCGCTGGGGGAGTCCTCAGAATGAGGAGTGGTAAGCTCAGAAGCTGAACCTCAGGGCTTTACTGTGCATGCGTGTGTTTGCGTGTGTGTGTGCACGTGTGTGCATGTGTGTGTGTGAGTGCGTGCATATGTAGTGGATGCACACTTGTGCACACGTGTGTATGCACGTGTATATATATTTCTGTATGTGAGTGCACACATGCCTATGTATGTGTGCACAAAGGGGTCAGAGAATAAACTTTTTTGAGACAAGGTTTCCTGTTGTCCTGGAACCTCACAAAGCACGCTAGGCTAACTGGCCAGTGAGTTCCAGGGATCCATGAATCTGCCATCTGGCTTGAGATGGGATTACAAGGGTGGGCCACTGTACCTGACTTTTACAAAGCTTCTAGAGATCAGTCTCAGGTCCTCATGCTTGCAAGCAAGAGCTGCAATCACTGAGACATCTCCTGGGCTCTCCCCTGATGCTTTTTAACAAGAAACTGCAGTTCTCTGCGACTGATGTACCGATAATGATGACAAAATTTGGCTTAACAATGGCTTGTTTATCACTCATCGAGAATCGCATGATCATGACAATAAGCCGGGTGACCAGTGCAGAATAGAACTCCTTAGTGACAACCTCAGCTGTGGAGGTCTCTTTACCTGCTCAGAGCAATCATGGAGGCCCTTAGGTGAAACCCGTGTTCTTTCCATATTGGGTGAAAATGAGAGAGCTCGTGGTAGTCAGGAGGCCCATGCTGCTTGTGTGCTGGGGTAGCAGCACATCTGTATGACGGCCATCTGTTCACATTCTTGGACAAACTAAGACTGTAACACAAACCCCTAAGAGTCGGCAAAGTTTCTGCTAGGCAACTGTTCATCAGCAAAGAAGCACAAACGGAGACTACCGCCGTTCTGGTTCGCCGTGAGAGGCCAAGCTCATTTTATTAACATACATTCTGCATTCTAAGAACTAGTTAACTTCATATTGTAAACATTAAGCATTACAGAGTTAAAATTCAAGGCCACATCATATGTTTTGATTGTCTCTTGTGTGTGTGTATGTGTGTGTGTGTGTGTGTGTGTGTGTGTGGTGTGTCTTTGGCTGGCCGAGGTCAACTCGTAGTGTATAAATGCATAAGTTATATAATTATTATATAAAAAGAAAAAAACCCATTGACTTGTAGACTTCGTTCTGACGAACGCACAGCGTTCGCGACTCATTAAGGAAAACTGGAGCCCACCTACCCACAATGCCTGTGTGGTCTCTGACCATGGTGGCTACCAAGGTCACCTCTCAACTGCTCCCGTGAAGGACAAAAGCCTCCACCGAATGCTGAGGTTCTGAATTTTTGTTAAAAAATATCAGACAATTCCAGTTATGATTTCCTTTTCACAGAGACATATTTTTGGTTCTGAATACTACTGCACCCAGTCCTCCACAAAACTGTGTCCTTACAACACTGACAGCATCAAACATCTCTCGACTCCTGCTCTTTGGTCCCAAGATGCCCTAAATTCAGCTGTGGTGGCTTGAGCAGCTGCCTTCTATTCCTTTCCTTTCCTCCTCTACTCCCTCTTCCTCCTCCTCTCCCTCCTCCTCTTCTCCCACTCCTCTTCCTCTCCCCTTCCTCTCCCTCCTCTTTCTCTCCCCCTCCACCTCTCCCCTTCCTCTCCCTCCTTTTTCCTCCTCCTCTCCCTCCTCTTTCTCTCCCCCTCCACCTCTCCCCTTCCTCTCCCTCCTCTTTTTCCTCCTCCTCTCCCTCCTCCTTCTCTCCCCCCCCACCTCTCCCCCTTCTCCTCTCCCTCCTCCTTCACTCCCTCCCCCAACCCCTCCTCTACTTCTTCCTCCATTTCAGCTTCTCTCCTACAATCTCATACTCACAACAACATGCACAGCTCCCACCCACCATGTGGCTCACATTTCCCATAATACTGAAAAGGAGATGAGACCCTGGGTCATCTTCACAGTTTGACAGAGCTGGCAGCTCTCTATCAAATGGAACAAATCTGATTTCAAAGAAAACAAGCAAATACCAGCCAAGAAAGTCCACAGCCATTGTGGTCTGTGGAGGGGCCCGCCATCTTTTTTTGTCTGCTTCTTCTTTGGTTTTGACATGGTTTCTATTTTTAAACACAGGTAGTTTCCCTTCAAATGACATCATACATGGTGTGTTAGGCCAAGTCTGTTCCTGTTCTATTGCTTTCACTCAATCCTGGTAGGTCAAGCAAGGTCCCACACTCTACAGTTTGTACACTACTTAAGGCCACTTCCTTGGGCAGTTGTTCTTATTGGTCAAGCTTTTCTACATACAATGTCTTTGACAAGGGTGGACCACAGGTTATATGTCCATGTACAGTATATTTTGAGCTTCTTCTATTTCTGTAGTAATACTTGGGTGGCACCCACCCTCCCCTGCGAGTCTTTGGTTTTTTTTCCCCCCGGCTTCCTTCCCCAGCTCTGGCCAACCGTTTCCATTCCTCACGAGGCACTTTTGATTTGTGTTCTCTGAGTTTGTGGCGACTGCTAGGCGATTGTACACTGTTGGGAAAGGCCTCCATCTGGTCTCTAGTAGTAGGTGCCCAGGTGAGAGGGCATATGGCTGGCTGGGAGCCTAGTGTTCGGGTAGATGCCCCCAGTTGGTGAATTCCAGTATGGGTTCGGGGAAGCAAAGAAACTGGAAGATGTGACTGGGAGGGCTGGAGGGTGGGGAGACACAAAGTTCATCTTCTGGGGGTGGGCGTGATAGGAGCCCATGTATGGCAGGTCGGAGGGATACTTGTACAGGGACGACTCAGGAGGGTGGGGCTGCAGGGCCTGGGCAATCCCGTGGAAGTCAAACTTGTAGGCATAGCGCTTCCCGTGCACCTTGGTCATGATGTTTTTGTCGTAGTAGTAGCGGAGGGCACGGCTGAGCTTGTCATAGTTCATGTTGGGCTTGCTCTTCCTCTCCCCCCAGCGTCGAGCCACCTCGTCCGGGTCTGTCATCTTGAACTCCCCGTTGGTGCCTTCCCAGGTGATGCAGTTGGAGTTGGAGCTGTCTGACAGGAGTTCGAGCAGGAACTGCCACAGCTGGATCTGGCCACTACCTAATGATCAGGAGGGACACAAAGCCAATCAGAACCAAGGACAGGAGGTTCAGTCCTCAATGATAGACCTCCTGACCAGGTCTGGTCTCCAACTCCAGCCCCATCTCTCTGCACCTGGGCTGTTGTGACTTTTGACTCTTGGCTCCTCGTTTATCTAGAGAGCAATCCTTGGCTGAACAGGAAGAGCTCCACCCCCAGATATTCCAGGCCACACTGATGAAAGGGGACTACAGGACACGCTGATTCTGAATGCTGCCTGTGCCCCATAGATGCTTAGGAACCAGGCTGGCACACGATGGCTCAGCTTCAAGAAGGCTGGGAGGCTCCTCAGCGTTCCTCCTGCCCAGTGCTGCTTCCTCCTGAGAATGGACCCTTAAGGAGCCACCACTTGGGGATCCTTATCTCTGCCTCCACTTCTAGGACACTTGACCTTGTATGGCAGTCCCTGATCACTCACACACTAGCCTCATAGAATCAACTTCTCCAAGTGCGCGCGTGTGCGCGCGTGCATACACACACACACACACAGAGGGAGAACACACACAGGACAAAGTTCAGCATGTTTCCTTCTACTTTGGAATCCTTCAAAGAGCGCCTAGGTCACCCTGTTTTCAGGGGAATGAAAGAGCTACTTTTTCCCCATTTTGTGAGGTGGAAAAGGCCATTCTGTGGATGGCAATAATGGCCTGCCGCCATTTATATTGGCTGGGTAAAGTGAAATAACAGAAGTCAGATTTAGGAAACGAACACCTACGAGTCTATGGAAAAGCAAATAGAGAGTGGAAGTAAACACTGTTGTTTCTAACATAAGACCTGGCGGGTGCTCAGATGGCAGCTCCGTCAGGACTTTTCCTAGGACAGAATTAACCTGCTCCAAATGAGGAAGTTTGGAAAAAGAACTGGCTCTGTTTCAAACTAAGATCACCCATTCCCAATCCTGGGCCAAATGCTACATGACAGAAACCCATGTGCCACAGTGCTTCTAAAAGACAACAGGCTACGGGTGGAACTCTTTGGAATCCAAGAGACCCTGGCTCAGTCAGAATGAGCAGTATATGTGTGTGTGTTTATGTGCATAGATGTCTGTGGGTGTGGATATATGTGCTTGTGTGTGTATACATGTGTATACTTGTTCATGTGTGTGTGTATGTCTGTGTACACATGTATACTTGTTCGAGTGTGTGTGTGTGTGCATGTGTGCTAGTTCATGTACGTTGATGTGTGGGTGTAGATATCTGTGCTTGTGTATCTGTGTACACATGTGTATATTTGTTTGTCTGTGTGTACATGCACACACACATATGCGTGTAAAGGTAAGAAAGAAATTTGGTTATGTTGCCCTATTTTGTTTTTTAAGACAGGCTCTCTCGATGGCCTGGGGTTTACCATTAGCCTAGGCTGCCTGGCCCTTGAGTGCAGAGATCCACCTGCCTGCCTGCACATACCACTAGGGTTATCACTGGTCACAACCACACTGACATCTTTGTATTTGTTCTTTTGTTTGTTTTCTTCTCTTTGACCCAGGCTCTGGAGCTCAAACTCAGCTCCTAGTGTTTGCAACACAAGCACCTGACTGACTGAACCCTGTCTCTGACTCTCAGGTCTTCTCAGAGAAAAGTCTAAGCCTATCATTCTAGCCGCCATGCTACAAGGGATCTTGGGTTTGTACAGGGAATAGGCAGGCTCTGCACCAGGCTTCTCTTGTGCTGCTTTGCTTTGCCCCAGGCTTCCCACTTCTCCAGAGAGCAACCCTTGGCTGAACAAGCACATCTCCATATCCAGATACTAAAGGCCAGATGGACAGAGGGACACTTCAGTTCTGTCTACTGTTTGTGCCATGAGTGACAGTCATGTTGGGTACTAGGAGAAATGCATTATGTGGCATGCATTTTAGTTTTAAAGAGAGTGGGAGGCAGATCTCTTCCAAGACTCCATGGAAGCACACTGCCTTGGGCTCATCACCAGAAAGATGATAATCTTTTATGTTATGATAAGTAATATGATAGATATGATCAATGATCACATTAACTTTGACTGTCACTTATTCAGGGAATTGATGGAATGTAAAACTCAGTTATGACTTCACTTTCTCTGAACCCTTCCCACCAGGCCCCACTCTGTATACTGCCCAGTCCTTGTTTCTATGTGGGCTACATGGACATGTTGTGTCTGTGGATCCGCCCATCTAACAGCGCCGTGAGAAAGGTTAGCCTCTTTTGATGATATTACGAAAAGGGTTGTTTTCAGTCAAACGACACATTTGTGATGTATTAACAGCTTGTAGCTTGTCGGAATGGCGGCCCATGCTGTTGCAGAGCTGCGCATACAAACCGTTCTCAATCAAGGGCTGTTGCCGCCAACATCTCATTAATATGCATTGGAAAATATAAAGGATGGAACAAGAGAACCATATGGTTTTGGTATATATATTGTAACCAGAGGATTAAAACTTGAGAAAAGGATTCCACAGATGACCTGGGAATAGGAGAAGCTGTGGGTTTTGGCTTTAACAGTCTAACATATGCCTCACTCCAAACATGGACAGTTGCTAGAAAATAAATATTTAGTGTCAGCTTCCTCCCATGGCGAACGAGCCACCCTACAGATTTTGTACAAATACACAGAACAAATAACACTTGGTATCTGTTCAAACATTGGCATCATCTTTGGGAGTCTGTCCCTCAGCCACTTCCCTTATGAGCATGTGTAGGAGGGAGGCGGGGGGGGGGGGCAGGAGGGGGGAGAGTCTCCCGTCTTCCCTTGCTTCTGAAGAGCCAGAAAACATGCAATCCCTACACTCATGGCAGGGAGCTCAAAGCTTGGAGGACAGATGAGCTCACGCTGCCCTGGGCTATTTTACTTTACTTATTAGCTAGGAAAACACAGGGCTCAGGGCTCAGGGCAAGCCTGCAAAGCCTCCCCAGAAGAGCTCTAAAAGCAAAATCCACTGGCCCCCAAATGTGAAAATGAAAGTCGCTGTAAAAACCAAAAAATGCTTAGGTAAAACACTATATAAACAGCAGCAGTTGGTCAATCTCTAAGTCATTGAGGCCACACATGTCCTCACTGAGCCAAGAGTTCTCAAGGATTCTGAGGGTAGGGGGACTGGGGAATCATCACTAGGTAAGATAAATGAGCTACTGTTTGCCAACAGTTCAAAGGCCATTTATAAAATTGTCACAGCCGCCTGGACTGTAACGTTCATACTGTGGTGGGGCACACTGGGAATACAGAGTAAGAACCCTGACACAAAGTATACTAAGGGTTCAGGGGGGGGGGTCGCCCGTCAGCCAAACCAGTAAAAATAGACAGTATTGTGGCTGGGAGACAGCTCCGGGCTTTAACCTCTTGTCATGCAAATGTACAGACTGGAGTTCTGTTACCCTTGCTTCTGAAGAGCCAGAAAACATGCAATCCCTACACTCCTGGCAGGGAGCTCAAAGCTTGGAGGACAGATGAGCTCAGGGCTTTAACCTCTTGTCATGCAAATGTAAGGACTGGAGTTCGGATTTGAAGAGGCCATGTAGATACCAGGAAGCACAGTGGCCTGTCTGTGATGGCAGAGTCAGTCTTTCTCACTGACAGGCAGGAAGTAGCCTGAAGCAGTTGACTATCCAGGACCACCACACTGGCCAGGGAGAAGCTTGGACCGGGCTTGTCCTCAGGGCTGGACATTCATTCTGAAGCTCACTGGGGCTAGGCACGACTGTGAATGCTCACATGTGACAGTGTGGTGAATCCCTGCAAAATCATGTTTAACTCACTGGAGTGCTTAGAAAACAGGGGCGTGGGATCGGATGGACCTTTATGCCAAGGTCAACAAAGATCAAACTTCAGGCTGGTACTCTTTGTCTGACATGGACTAGTCCTCTGGCCAGGTGTCTACACACACCTCCACAGCCTGCTGGTTCTTCCTAGGCTGTCCTCTCTTGGGCTTACAAACTGCTGGGCACTCCCCTAAATGTAACAAGATGTCATGTCCTAACAACTGGCAAATCTTCTCTGAAATGGCTCTCTGTCCCTTTGCAAGGAGCTGGATGCATCTTACAGAATGCCTGGCCACTGGACAGAACTCAAGGAAGGCTGTTCCACAGGAAGGAATTTGGAGTCCATCCCAGGAGCTCAGCGATTCTGATGGAATGTAGAGGACCTAGTGGCTCCTCACTGATTCATGAGGTAGGGATGCCAGGACACACCTTTCTCAGCAGGAGAGATAAGTGTTCAAAGCACACATCAGATGCATACTTGGAGTGGAGATGTTGGGATGCCCACATACTGACATCAGCTTGTGCATGCATATGCAGGACAGGTGTTGGTAAGTGACTCAGTAGTTAAAGGAATTGGCAGGTTCACCCTCAGCCATGCTGAGACGGCTCACAGCCACCTAAAACTTCAGTTCAAGGAGACTGGGCACCTTCTTCTGGCTTTTATGGGTGCCTACATAAACATGGTGCACATTACCTCACATGGTACAACTGCTTACAGGTTTTTTTTTTAAAAAATAATATTGTATAATAAAAGTCTTTTCATTAAAAATGGACAAAAAGATTTTGAAGAAGTTTCTATATGATTCTCAGAAAAAAAAACCCAAATGCATGTTCCCTTTCCACTATTTTACACACACACACACACACACACACACACACACACACACACGTATTCCAGTTCATCCTTAGTATATTTCAATCCTGCAGTGTCTTTACTTGGTTTTAGTTTGGGAGAAATATCTAAACACGAGAGCAGAGTATGGAAGTCCTACACAGTTACTGTGTTAGGATCTATGTGGCCATTTATGGTTTTGAGTGCTTGTTTTGTGAAATGAGAAGCTCCAGTGAACAAAAAGCCTACAATTAATGAATTGTTCATCGATCCATGAAATGCAGAGCCAGCCCCTTTCATTCGCTCTCAGTGAGTTCTAGTTTGCCTAAAGCAGCTTGCTGATTTTCTTCCTTCTTTCTCTACCTCTTCTTGCTCTTAAGCCTTGTCCTCTTTTCCCCCCTCCTCTTCCTCAGGCTCATCCCTCCAGCCTCAACAGCTGTACAACTAAGTAAAAGTACCCATGGCTCATGTTTCTCAAAGCTTCCCTCCTCCCGGTCAAACTCATCTTCAAGAAGTGTAGAAAAAAAGAAAACAAAATCAGACTTCTGAGAACACAGGTCCCAGACTGCGGCTCCTTTCTGTTGGAGTGTGACCCAGGGAAAGCTCCTTGAACCCTCAGGGCCCCTGACTCCTCTTCTAGAGGACAGAAATAACAATGTTCTGGGCCATACAAAACCTGGCGGGAACCTCAGGCATAATCACACCCTATGAGTGGTGCTGCATGGAGTGGAGGCTTCCGGCTTGCTATTTCACAGCCTAGGCTGGTGTTCCCAGAGCCTGGAGCCTTTAAGTCTTTATAATCGAACCTGAATGTTGCTGCCAGAGCAGCTTTTCCAAAGCCTAGTTGTCACCACGCAAAAGCAGCCATACAAAATCTTCATGTGTTTGCATGTGTGTGCACTCATGTGTGCACATGTGCAGACACACCTGTGGAAATGAGAGAAATGACATTGGGTGTCCATCTTGCCTTGCACTTTGTCTGAGGCATCTGTTCTTCCCAGCTACTTATGCCAAACTGTCCCAGTGAACTCCTGGGGATTCTCCCACCTCTGCATCCCTTCCTGCACACATTCATTCTACTTATTTGACTTTGATGAGGTGTTGGGGATTCAAACTTGGTCCTTGAGAGCACACAGTGAGCACTCTGTGCATGGGACTGTCTCCAGAGCCTCATAGCCGCAATGGGCATCAGAACAGCAACCTCGTAGTTACCAATGGGTGACTGAGAGAAGCACCAGCGGGGGCTGCTTGGAAGTCCTGGCCACTGAGTGATTCCACGGTCTGTGGAGTATTGTGTGTGCTGTGCCCTTCTCTCCACTAGGTGACAGTGCCTGGGTGAACTGTATCATATCACCCCAGGGATGAACTGACAACCCAACAAGGTACTGGTACCCAGTGTGTGCACTGGGCTAAAGCAATGTAGGAAAACAGCCTCCTCATTTACCAGGCTGCCTAGAACATGTTTACTGAATTAATCAGCAATAATCACAATTTCATGGAAGGCTCGGTTGCTCAACAATGATGGTATTTCACATTCTCAGAGTGTGGATTCTCTCGTGGGGACGCACACGATGAGAGCATCTGAATTTTTCTGTCTTCCAAGTCCTGTTTGGCTTGGGGTTTGTGAGACAGAAATTCCAGCCTGTTCTTACGGCGTGGCCGTGACATCTTGGCATCAAATTTACAGCTGAGAATATGAAGCAGATGCCACGGCACCCTGGGATTCCTGCCAGTGTAGCACAGCTGGTTCTGATCTGGAAACTAATACACAGAGTAAGCTAGCTGGCACCCACCGGCTTGTGAGGACAGGTGAAACAGAGTCTCGGTCAGGTACGAAAGCCTGTTTTCTCCCTCCATCTGACTCAGAGACATCCTCCTGGCGACCACAACTGGACTCTGATGGTCGTTAGATTATCTCTTTAAAACACCAGTTATTGAATCTCCTTGGTAATAGGTTGGGTCCTGTCCCCTAAAATTCATACATTGAAAGCTGAATCTCCAGTAGCTCCTAGGAATCCTTGTTTTAGAGACAAGTATTTCAGAGGTGATCAAAACAGACTAGGCCCATCAAAGAGGCCCATATTCCAGTGTGACTGGAAAAGTCTGAGATGTCTGAATTTGATCTTCAAAACCTAGATTTTAAAAAGCCAAGCACCAGCATGTCATGAGGCAGAGACAGGTGGGTCCCTTGGGCTCACTGGACAGGTGGCTTAGACTGCAGAATTCCAGGCACTGGAGAGCCTGTCTTTAAAAACAAAGGGGATACATAGTGTGGTATTGTAGATGGACTGTGGGTGGACTGATACCCTAAAACCAAAGGTTATCCTTTAGTTCCACATACATGAACAAACACACACAGACACACAGAGACACACACACGTCTGGACATAGCAGCACAGAGAGTAAAGACAATTAAGGAAGCACAGGCTTTTGCCCATCCAGAAGCCAGGGAGAAAGGCCGTGAGCAGATCCTTTCCCACAACTCAGAAGCCTCCTCCTGCTGGCCTCAGATTTCCAGCCTCCAGAGCTAGCCAATACACAGAGTTACTAAGTTACTAAGCCAAGCGCAGGCTGTTACTTTGTTGCACCGACCCTAGAGAAACCCTATAAATTCAATTAGGTTAAACTCAAATCTTAACCTATAACCTGATCCATTCTTTCTATGAAGGCAAATAAAACAGCCTGGTGAGATGAGAGCTGAAAGCCAAGTTTCTCAGTTGGAGAGGTTTCTCACCAGTACAAGTTTCTGAAACTGTCCCAGATTCAAAAGTAACTGTTGAGCAGCAGACCACAAGGGAAAACTCACCTGGATTAGCAAGGCGGCTACTGGTGGGTCCCAGGATCTGGTAAGGATCTAGGGTAGAAAAAGATTAGTCAGGTTGCCAGACAGAACTATGTGCACAGAGGTAAAAAATGCTCTTAACCCCCAAATTCCTGCCTTTACCTCTCACATGAGGTAAGATATCACACAGGACCTCAGGAGAGTTTCTTGCTGGAAGCCACAGTTGGTAGAAAAATATGAGGTCTGATATCCCCACCACCAACCACAGTCCCTATAACCCAGGATCTAACTGGGGCAAAGTTGGACCTGGGGCCATAAGAGCCAGGGTGCTCAAGGTCAGCATCCCACTGTCTTTCCACCTTAGACTTGACAGACTTGACAGGCATTAGGATGCATACCGTGGATAGTCAAAGTAACAGAATTTACAGCTCCCCAGGGCGCAGCCTTCATGCAAAGAGTGGTTAGCCCACGTTCAACTTAAAGGCTTTAGAGAAGTTTTAGTAAAATCTCAGGGTTTTGGTAAAAATCCTTCCAACTAAGCAGCTACTAGTCTAGACCTCATTTTACATACATGACAGATATGAAGTTTATTTTAAGGGGGACACACTTTAGAAACTCTTGTCTGAGCCTGTAGCCTTTTTTGGGGGGGGGAGGGCGGGGGTTGGGGGTCGGGGGGGAGGTGTCACAAGACAGTTTCTGAAACACACCTAACTGAGGACGCTGGTCTTCAGTTTTGGGCACTGCAGAGGGAGACGGCTGAGCAGCTGAAAAACCCAAGAATTAAAAAAAAAAAAAAAAAAAAAGACAATTAGCAATTCAGATCGAGCCACAAATCTTCGATGTCATTCACTTTATAATCAATTGTCAAGACAGCAATCTTATTCTACAACAAGAAGCATTTGTGGTAAGAAGAAACTGCCCCCTCCAATGAAATCAAATATAAACATCCTAAAATGTTTCCAATGATTTAAACAATCTAATGTAGCCATTGCTTCTAAACATAATAAAAAGAAACTTGAGCTAGCTTACAAAGGAGAATGAAATGGGCTATGGGTGTACAGGGAAGTGCCAGGGAAGATGTAAAGCCAAGCAGAGCCACAGCAAAGGAAATCAGCAATTAGCTCATCAGTATGTAAACATCTCCTGGAACCGCCTTTGTCCACAATGAGAATTACCGTTACGTTCATTTCTTTTCCTTATAAAAGTAGGTTGCATCTCAAACAAAAAGACTTGCCATGCTTAAAGATTGCATGTGTTTCATCATGAATGGAAGGAGCCTCTATGTGCTGGGAAGACCACAGATCAACCACTGAGATTATATTTTATCCTGGCTGTAGTGACCCCTGCCTTGGGACATGCAGATCAAGGCTGGACTGAGCCTGTACCTTTGGACTGAGGGGTGAGGTGGCTGTGGCCGGTCCAGGCTGATCTCCTGGGAGGCTCATAAGGTAAATCTGTAAAAAACAGATACATGGACTAAAAACCAATTACTTTCTATGACAGATTTGTTTCTCAGAATAAATACTGAATAAAAATTCAAAAAGCAATAAAAAAATCAACTTGGGTTTTTAACCTATACATTGCAATTTGCGTATTTCATGTATTTGTATATTTTATTTTTCTAAAATCCTCTCCTCCATTTAGCTGAAGACTCTCATTGGTAGATTCTTCTAGACCTTGCTTGCTGATTCTGTGGTGTGTGTGTGTGTATGTGTGTGCATGTGTTACACATATATTACAGATATGTAGCTATGCACGCATGTAGAGGCTAGAGAGGCCACTGTTGGATATTGACCTCAACTGTCATCCATTCACCTTGCTGTATGAAACTGCTTTTGTCACTGGGTCATTTGGGGCTCATCTGGAGCTCGCTGATTTAGCTCAGCTGACGAGGCACATGTCACCAAGTACAGACATGGAAACTTGGGATCATTCAGGTCTCCATGCTTGTATGGCAAGCACTTCACCAACCGAGCCAGCTCTTCCTGCTGACTCTCCTAAAGCCTTTTCCTGCGACGACGAGAAATCAAGATCACAGGACAGCTTCTCTTTCACACCCTGACTCACTACTGGAGTCTCCACTTTCAGCATCTTCAGAACTCGTCCACGCCAGAACCCATGACGGGCGTGAAGGCATGTCTTCTTGTCTGGGGTCACACCAACCCAACCGGGTGGTGACAATCATGCTCCTGTTTTCTGCACTCCTCTTAGAGATGAGAACTGCTTTCTTATCCTTCAGTGAGCTGCTTCCCTGGACTTCTCTTCATTTCCCCTTGATAATCATATCCATTTATATTGTCAGTCTTAGTTGGCCGAGTTGTTTTTCTAGGCAAAAGGCCCCTCTTTCTCATTTTCTAAGAAGATTTAGTATCTCTCTAAAATGAATCGCATAAAAAAAAAATCCAAGACTTTCTGAAATGATCGTCCTATAACACATTAGCGGCAACCCTGAGTGCAAGTGCATGAATTATTTCTAAGTATTTATGCACCACGTCACTTGTGCTATGGACTCTCACCACATTTGCAAACTTAGTGACTGCAGCTCTGTGCTCCATGTAGGTTCTGTCACCAATAACTAACTAAGCATTTATGCCACTTCAACTTCTTTCGTAAATATATCCCTGAAGCATTGCTTTCTCGATCTTATTAACCATGAAGATATGAGCGCTCTTACTACATCTAACTCTATAACAGGGCCATTTCAAAACTGGGATCCAGGCGTGGTGGCTCACACCTGTGATGCCAACACTTGGGAAGTAGAGGCAGGAGAATCAGCTCAGAGTCTTCCTCGGTTACATAGAATATTTGAGGCTATTCTGGATTACATGAGATGCTGTCTCTAGAAGACCTGGGCATACTGGCATTTGGGAGGCTGAGGCAGGAGGATTGCCCTATGTTCAAGATCAGTCTGGGCTGCAGGGTGAGACCCTTTTTCAGAACAAAAGCAAAATGTTAAATGAGTTTAAAAACAAGACTTCCTTGGTTGATGGGCTTAGTTCAGTGTCTCCAATGCAGCCCAGCACTCCAAGGACGCTTGCTTCTGCCAACACCGGGGGATGGCAGACACCGGGAGATGGCCGTGGACCTCTCACTCGGAGGACAGAGCTGGACAATTATTTTGGGCCTCTCTTTAAGCAAATCATTTAACCTTATTTTAAACAGCCAATCTGATGAATCAGCTTTCACAGGACCCCACTATGTTGTTGCATAGTGTGCACCCCCTTCCAATGTTCCCATCCCAAAGAGGACAGCACGAAATCCAACACAGAATGGCTTAATTCAATCAGTCTGTTTGGCTGAAAGCATCACAACTCGTGTGGTCTGTGAAATCCTACCCTCCTGGGCTTCGGAGAGTTAGGCAGTTTTCCTTTTTAAAACTCCTCTCGGGGGCATGTTTGCATTCTGGGGCCTTCAGCTTTTATAGAGTTGGGATGGCATGTGGGAATGAAATCTGTAACTGTGATCAACTTACAACTAAATTCTGTCTTACATCTCTGGGAACATTTTTGAAAACAGATCGTCAACCTGCTGCAGTTTTCTTTCTAAAACTGGGGGTTGGGGAGAACTCAGTGAGATGGCTCAGTGGGCAAAGGGGTTGCTTCCAAGACTTATGACCTGAGTTTGATTCCTGGGACCTGAATGGTAGAAGGAGAGGGTCAACACTGCTAAGCTGTCCCCTGACCTGCACTTGTGTGCCATGTGCATACACACGTCTAACACATCCACCTCCCAAATACATAAAGTGTAATAATATCTATTTTTCAAAAAGTGGTTAGCCAGAGCTTCATCACAGAAATCACTTTAGGAGGAAAAGTCAGCAGGTGAGGTTTCCTACCTGGTTCGGGGGTAGATAGACACACCAGCAAAAGCCCAATTACCAAATGAAAGTGGGGGTATCACAGGAATGTGTCCTGTATCCCTGCTTCTCAAAGTGTGCTCTGTGGATCATCAACTAAAGACACGCTTGAGGGCTGGGAATGCAGGCTTTTAGCCTGGATTTAAAGACTAAAGCCTGAGTTTTGACAGGGTCCCAGGCCACTCACAAACATGCTAGCATCAGAAAAGGCCATCTCAGAAAGATTTCCACTACTCTGATAAGAATTCTACAAGGTAATGACTTCAGGAACGCTAGCCAGACTAGGTAGACATACCTATAAATTTGTAACTGTCTGGTATGGAAGGTTCTAGAGGGACCTGCTGGGCCTGAGGTGGAAGAACGTAGGCAGAAGGACCAGAGAGCTACGAGTTTGTCGACTGCCACCCAGAAATGCATGGGTCATAAAGCGTGACCGGGGAAAACACTAAACAGCGCACTAGAACTAATGTTTGGAAGCTCTTTATTCATAAAATCCTTGGAAAGATGAATAATCATGTTCCGCCCTCCCTTGGAAATCACATCCACCACACTGAGCCTCATCCTCAGCCAAGTGTTTGGGATGTTTGCCTGGACAATGATTAGTGTGTTCACAAACACACTGCCTCGGTAGATACGCCGGTCTTGTTTGCTTTCATGAGAGTCTATGCCAGCATTTCCTTATCAGCTACCGGTCACACGCTGTGATACTAAAGCCCCCTCCTGTGGGAGGTGACCTTGGGAAATGCTGACCTTGGACATTTCTGTGGATGAGGGACAATGGGGTGGTGGCGGAGCCAGCGCTGCATACGTATGTCAATCCCTGGATGCTTAGACGATCACTAGCCATGAATCTTTGCTACTCATCCTGATAGAAGGGCACAGGGTTTTTAATAAATTACATATTTTACATTTAATTTTGGCGAGCAATTCAATGCCCACTTCATTCCTTTTGAGCTATCTTTGTCACAAGTTCCTGCACAGGAAGGCCACTTTCTGGCATTCACCCTGCTATTGTAGCTGTTGAAAATGACTACAAAAACATGAACCTTGTGAAAGCAACCTCACAGGCAGTTTGGGGTGGCTATAGGAGTATGGTATATGCCATGATCCGAATAGAAACAACATGGAGGTACAAAGGCAGAGCTTGTCTGGTGTAGACAACCACACATAACAGCTTCGTGAGCTTTCTGGGAGCTAGGACCAGTTTCTGATTCTGTATGAGATCTTTCTACACACTCTTCCTAAGACACCAGAGAATCGTCCAGTCCTGGCCTCCCTCCCTGGTGAGGGATAGGTTCCACTAAATCCCTTTCTCCCTTGGTTCAGGTCACTGGCAGGTCTTTCCAGCTCCAGTGGCCACCACAGAGTCATTTGCATTTTAAAGGACCAGGACCTGGTCCTGGTGATCCCTTGGGGAAGGGAGGGAACGGGAAAGAATGGACGGGCATCCTCTCATGCACTTGAAGCTAATGAAAGAGACAAAGTAGGAAGGCAGTCACAGTGCAGAGCCAACCCGTAAAGCTCTGGGAAACAAAGGAAATTTTAGAGTAACTAAACTGCATTCTCTTCTTCATCCAGATCATTCAAAATGTTTCTTTAACTTTATATCAAACACATGGAGAGTGTGTTAGTAGATCAATGATGGTTTGGGGATTTCAACTATGCTTACAAATCTCAAACTTGGGACAAGCCAACTGCTAAGATCTGTGGCGGTTTACATAGTACCTGACTGAGGTGTGCAGGAGCTGTGGGCTCACATGGCTCAGTCATGCTCAGTAGCACCACCTTTCGGGGTTCCTCGGAAGAATCCCCCAAAAGGCACTAGCTTCATCCACATTCTGTGTGTAGAGGTACACGCTCCAAATTCTGGTAACATGCTTGGTGTGTATTGATCTATAGGCTCTATTGATCTATATGGCTATCGTGGAGGAGGGACAGAATGGCCTGCATAATGTCTCCCAGGTACTAGACTAGATTTCCTGTGACCACCTCATAAGAGGACAGACAGTCTGGGTAGCATATCCTAAGGTCATAGGCTGCCTTATAAGGTAATGTGGTTAGCGCCTGTCTCTGATCTTGACACTTTAACCTGAGACTTCAAGGGTTGGTGACTTCAAAAGAAGACTTGGGAGGAGAGAATAGTTTGTACAGAGGAGCTGGGGAGAAGGGTTTGGGGGTGATAACTACAGAGCCTGAGAAACACAGACAACATCCTAAAAGAATGACAACCAAGCCACAGAACACAAGGATGTGATACTCAACAAAGGTGAGAAGAAGCAGCAGCTACGGCCTCACTCTAGAACCATGGGAAGCAAAGTACCAGGTGTGGGAAGGGATGGATGAGATGGGAAGGCAGGAGGGGGGAGTTCATGGTCACGGGGCTGGACAGCCTTGCCTAACCCTGAGCTGATGCCAAAAGGACAGCCACACAGCCCTTAGAGGATAAATAATTCCTTGCAGATGTCGGTCACTCAAAAGGGAAAGATTGGGGTGTATCTCAGAAATAGGTGACAGGAGGCAGAAGGACAGGAGACTGGGGGAGGAAGCATCTGGCAGCAAGATTCCAAGGGTGGCAAGTGTGGACAGAGGTAACCCACAGTAAGGATGAGAAGGCCATCTTGAATCTCAGGAAGAAAGGAAGTCTTGTGGGTTCTTCTTGCAGGGAGTCTGTGGTGAGACTGGAAGGGAGCCTACGAGGACTAATTACGTAGGAGCCTGGCTTGCTCCAGGGTCAGCTCTGGGTGCTTCCTGGCCTCTGTGCACAGTGCTAAGCTAGAGAGATGGAGCAGAAAATGACACACAAGGAACAGGAGCACCAGTCTCTGTCGCTAGACGAGGAAGCCTCCTTGCTTGCTCTGCAGCAGGTCTGTCTGTCTCTCTGTGCCTTGCTGAGGTTTTCCTCACCTCTGACAAAAGTCATTCTCTGTGGGCTGATTCTTGTCTGCTGGGAGACTTCCCCCACTGCTGCTGTCTGTCGTGCTCCCTGCCTTTTGATTTCTTAATTGGTGAAGAAAACGAACCAAGACAGTAACAGCACCACCCTGTGAGCCCTACAGACAGGGTCCCTTGTCCTGTCTCGCCAACCTGTTTACCGCAGTGGCTCGCGCACCCTGGCCTTGAAACTCAGCCAACAGCATTCCCGAGGTGGCTTTAAACAAACGTAATTTACAAATTGACTAATTAATCTTAAAGGCCAAATGTTCCACAGGGAGATTTTATTTACTTATTTTTAGCTCTGGGTAGAAGCCTTTTTAAAAAATACTCCTACATCATTCATGCCCCACCATTCAGAGGCTCCCCATGTGGCACAAGACACACACGTAGGTGTCATGTTCAGAAAGCCCTGGAGTCAGGGACAGGAGGATGCCCCTGCTTCTCATCCTTAAAGCTCCTGGTGGTGTTTTGGGGGCTGATAAGAATTTAGGACACAGACTGTGTCTGGTCCATTACTTTATTGAGCTCTAACATGACAGGAGCCTTAGAGGACTTTGGGCCATTTCTCATGGTTTCTGGGAACAAAGCTTTCTCAGATCAGAGAAGAGATCACTAGCCTGACATCACTGTGGTGGCTTTGGAGCAGGGGTGAGGTATGAAGAGCCCCAGGAAGTGACCCTGTGGCCACCCCTCAGCCAGCTCCTAGCCCTACTGTGTCTTCCTCCCTTGAAAGAAAGAGCTCCCAAGCCTGGGATCAGATCAGCTAGACTCATGCAAGCTGGCCATGCAAAGAGCCAAGGAGGGGTGGCATCGGCTGGGGAAGACATGCATGCATGCTGGACCAAGGTAGGAGTCTGGGAAATGCAGTGCACTTCCTGGAACTGTGATTCCCCAGTGTTCAGGCTGGTATGAGGAGTTCTGACCTACAGGGCAGTCATGGTCCCCATGAGGGGATGGTGTGTCACGGTGATATATACCCTGTTCAGTGTCCTCTCCCTGGAAAACATTGATTTCTCCTCTGGGATCTTGCCAGTCCCCAGGAGGCTTCCTGACTGTGTTCATATGAGCCTGACTCCGTCCACACCCAGGCCTCTGGACCTCAGCTGCCAGCTCCTACTGCTTCATATGAAACACTGACAAGTCCTTGGCTGTCTCTGGCGCCAAGTTAACACTACTGAATTATCTCCTAGAATGTCGTGATAAGCCTTCCTACCACTGCGGCTCTCTGCGGCTCCCCCATGTCAGACCCAGACGAGGCACTCAACCAACCCATAAGCCTAGCGGAATGTGCAAGCGAGCTTTCTGCAGACAGACACCGCCTGGAGTCTGGTTCAGCTTTCAGCTTTCCACTCCCAGAGGCCAATTCTGTGCTTGGCATTAGGTAAATGTTTACTTTTGCATGAATGATATGTAGATTAATTACCTAATTCAATCATCGGAAAAGACATAAAGTATGATGCCGATGTAAATATTATATGCCAGATGCTTCTCCTCTGAAAAATGGCTTCTCGCGTAGTGATGAGAATCAGTCATCAGCGATTTGGGAATTGCTTTCTCACCCAAAAGGACAGACTGCTCATTAATCCTCCCCTTAACTGAGAGTGCAAGGGGTTCCTATCCTAGGCATTGGCTCAAATACTTGACACTACTACTTAAGGCCCTGATCTGTTTCTGATTTCTGCTGTATTCAGAGTCCACAGTAGAGGAGCCAAGCTGTGGACTCTGAATACAGCATCTCTGAATCTCAGCTGCCCTTCGACAGGGCCAGGGAAAAGACTGGCTATATGCACTGCCTGTCAGGTCCAGAGCATGCTCCTGGGGTTACAGGCTGGGGTCCTGGGCCTAAGCAGGGCATCTGGGAGTCTCTCAATGAAGCAATCACATGGGGTGTTAGCATACCTGGCCTAGTTGTAATTCTTTGCGTAGCTTCGGGATATACGGAAGTATTTGGGAAAATAAAAGCTGCACCCCCTGCAGACAAAAGGAAAGACAAAGTGTGAAGGTCCTTTGTGGTGACTTTCAGCTTGAGCAACAGCACCTCGCCCTGTGATGTCAGGGGGTGGGGGGGCCTTGAAACTTCAGTGGAGCTCAGGGCAAACAGGAGCTCTGCTCAGACACGAGTGCATCTCCCTCATGCATGAAATATTATGCTGCGTTTATTTATTATTTCTTTGTGGGCTTCTTGACAGAGCCCCACCCGTGTCCCACTGGCAATCTTAAGTTTATTTAAAATTATCTGTGGCACAGATATTATTAAATTTATTGACAATCGTATATGATTCACAAAATATTTTAACAGATTTTGGAAAGAAGTGTACACACGTTCCCTAAGACTACATGGAATGTATTAAAAAATCAATCCACCTCTCCACTCAAATACACGATTCTCCACATTTTCCTCAATCAATGGTCATCTCCCCAAATGAGGAGGTTTTCGCTTTGACATTCAGTCCTTTAGAAATTTATCATCCTTGTCCTTTGACTGTCTCTATATCTGGCTATAATTTTTAAAAAAATCAATGAATTCTGAACTTTTGTGGAATTTTTAGTCACTGTTAAAGAATTTCTAAATGCGTGCAATGTTAAGAGTCTGTGAGGCTCTAGGGTGTTTCTTGAGACGGGCTGATTCTACCAAGTTCTTTGCTAATTTTGGCCACAAGACCATTAGCATATTCATATGTGTGATACAGATAGAGAAGGGGGAGCTCAGAACACCTCACGTCACGTTTAAGAAAAGCACACTGGTTTTGAATACTGAAGACCAAGGTAAACCAGCTACTTATTACAAGTGAGCCAACTGAGGCTCAATTCATAAGATGCTGGACATTTAAAAGTAAAAGGAGAATGACTGGTAAGCTGCTATCTTACTCAGTCAGGACGAGGAGCAGTGGTTGGGCTCACTTGCTTGCAAGGGACAAGAGGTTTCCCCGCTCCTGATGCTTTCATCCCTAGCTGGGGGCTGGTAGCGTGTGGCAGGAAGTGGTCCTTGGCTAATCCAGAGGGTGATCAGAAAATGGCCTTGCATCCACCAGTGATGCCATCAGGACGGGAGGTAGATGTGTACTTGGAACATAGGTAACACGTTTATACAAAGAGAACCCCAAATACACTGAGAGATGGAGGGAAGGCTAATCAGGACCAAGTGCCTTGTCCAGCCCTGCAAGGCTCGGGCATGCGATAGACACAAGTGTAGATAGAACCTGTAGTTAGAGATAGGAAGGCAGGTGCTGGACCGGGGCCAGCTGTGTATTCTCCGAAATGGCAAAAGAGTTTCCCTCAGGTTTATATAAAGTGTGATATATTCCTCCCACTGCCCTTTGCAAACATACAAATCTGTGCCGAATATAAAACCAAGGCAAGTCCAACACCCAGAGCTGTCTGTGAAATACCAAGGAGTCCCAGAAAACATTGCTTTAGGAAGGAAAATGGAGAGCAACAGGTCTGGAGGCCATTTATACTAGAGAGCTTTTGGTCTCCATAGGCAATGATACTGGTGCACTGGGGCATGCTGGGGGATCAGAATGATAGTTAAAAAAAATCCTTTTATGGCCTACGGGGTTACAGTGGAAATAACGGGAACTGCTCAGGTACCCAATGGCTTCACTCCCACATCTGTGTTCTAACCCCTAACCTGTGAGTTTCACTTTAAAGCATGCACCTGTAGGTAGGAACCTAAACGTGCCCTGGGGTCAGAGGGGCTGGCATTACCTGTGTTTCTGGCATGCATTAACCGTGGAGAGTTTTGTAAAGCCTTATCAACGTCGTCGGAAGTCAGATGTGGAAGGGGAGCTGCAAAACAAGACACAGAGCAGCACTGAGCATAAAGAGATGGAGAACAAGCTTCCTAAAAAGAGAAATGGGCCGAGCAGTGGTGGCGCACAGGCGCGCATGCCTTTAATCTTGGGAAGCAGAGGCAGGCGGATTTCTGAGTTCGAGGCCAGCCTGGTCTACTGAGTGAGGTCCAGGACAGCCAGGGCTACACAGAGAAACCCTGTCTTGAAAAAAAAAATGGAATTAAAAGGAAAAAAGAGGAAAATATATACACCTCCTGCCAATAGCACGGCGGGGGTGGGGGTGGGGGTGGCTGCTAGAACCATCTAAACCCTGTGGTACGGGAAATACCTTAAACACTAAATGGGATGACCCCACACAGGAGAGAAGTGTATGGGTGCCAGGCAACAACAGCAAGGGAGATGCTCCACCCTGTTACAGTTGGGATCCTTTCAGACCATGCTTAGAGTTGTCAGAGTTTAGATCACGCAGCAGTCCTTCAGGCTCACGCCACTGCTGACTAACGCACCACCCATTCTCTCCATAGAAAATGAAAAAAAACTCGCCTTCTGTGGTCAGGTTGGATGGGCGGAGGGGCTTCGTGCCGCTCAGCGGAATTAACTAAGCACGTCCCCAGCAAGAAGGAGCCCTTTCTGCCTTCCAGTTTGGAGCACCATGGAAAGTAGTGAAGGTGGCCACATTCCATCGCCCTGGTCTTAGGAACCCAGGAGAGACTGCGTTGTTGATCTACCTCATGAAGTTCCGCTGTGTGGTCCTCTCAGGTCAGACAAGAGGATCCCGGGACCACCCTGTCTGAACCCACTGAGGTTGGGTCTGCAGCCATGGCGACAGCTATACTTACTCTCTCTGAGGTAGTGGAGATGTGAGAGAAGAATATCGGCGTTGTAGCTCGGCGTGAGCCGCTGGAAGTCATCCTTTGTCATCTTGCACAGCTCCTTCCCGTCGATATTCTGAAATAGTAAGACGTCCACATCCAGGAGGCCGTATTCTTTCACTGCCCACTCCAGCCACTGTCGGACATGGTCTGTGCTCCACAGAGTAGGATCTAAAAGGGGAGGAAGGCAGACTCCATCAACTCCTAAAGGCAAATCTGATGGCAGCCCAGTCAGCCCCAGCGCAGGACCTCCCCAGTCCCCCATGTCCACCCTCTCCAGACTGCAAAAGCCTGAGGCCAAGCTCAGCGAGTCACAGCAAGGAAAACAGTATCCTGGGGAGTGACCTAAAAGAGCCAGGCCCACAGATCTCCATCATCCAGGTTGAAGACAATCTGGTCTGCTTCCACTGTGGCTCAGTTTCCAGTAGAGACCTGGGTTTTTTGTTGTTTGTTTGTTTTGTTGTTGTTGTTTGGTTGTTTGGTTGTTTTTTTCTCCTCCCATCTTTATTTTGTCCATTTTTATTCATTCATTTAAAAAAATGTATAAGATTAAAAGTCACCCCTTGAAAACTTACTGGTCCATGTATATAAAGGAAAGTTATAAAACATTTAAGAGGCTGCTCATCAACCCATCCCATGGGCAAGCACCAACCCCTAACGCTGATAATGATATTCTGTTATTCTTGAAGTCAGAAGCAAGTTGTCTGAGAGATTCCACACAGCAGCTGACTCAGACAGATACAGACACCCACAGCCAAACAGTGGATGGAGCTTCGGGACTCTTATGGATGAACAGGAGGAAGGACTGCAGGCCTGAAGGGAGTAGGAACTCCACAGGAAGAACAACAGAGTCAACTAACCTGGATCCTTGGGGCTCTCAGAGTCTGATCCACCAACCTAAGAATATACAGGGTTGGACCTAAGCCTCCCCACACATATGTAGCTGATACGCAGCTTTGTCTCTGTATGGGCCCTGAATGACTAGAGTGAAGATTACTCCAAAAGCTATTTCCTGTACGTGGGATATGTTCTTCTAGTCAGGCTGCCTTGTCTGACCTCAGTGAGAGAGGAAGTGCCTAGCCTTGCAGAGACTTGAAGTGCCAGGGTGGGGGAATACCGCCTGCTCAGAGGAAAGGGGGAGGGGGAGGGGTTGTGGGAGGGGACATCAGGAGGGGGGCAGTGAGCAGGATGTAAAGTGAGTAAGTAAAAATAAAATTAAATAATAAATACAAAGACTAAAAAAAGGAGAGAGTGTTCATTATAGATTACGAAAAGAATACAAATAGGGCTGAGGCGATGGCTCAGTCTGTAAAGTGTCTGCTTTGCATGAAGACCTGAGTTCATCAAGTCCTAGTAGGGAACATGTGAACACCCAGAGTTGCAGAAGCAGAGGAAGATAGAGCCCTGGGGCTCACTGGTAAGTTGGCCTGACCTATTTGATGAGTTCTAGAAGTCCTCTGGCCTCCAAGTACATACCTACATATGTACATAGACACTCAAGAACAAAATAGTAACCGTATTTGCACAAACAACTAACCAGGGCATTTGAAATAAAGCATAGCTGACTTGGACTTACTGCTTATAGCTAATTCGGCTCAAAGGGAAGCATCAGTGGGTTTTCCCAAAGAAAGAGGGGATGGAAATGGAGGCTGGAGATGAAGAAGGGGCATGCAGATGGGCCACAAAGATGAGGGATAGAGATGGAGGAGGCAGAGGAACATGGCAGATAATGGAGGTGAGGGATGGAGGCGAGGGATGGAGGCGAGGGATGGAGATGGTGGAGATAGATGGCGTATGGAGATGGTAGATGGAGAATGGAGATGAGGGACGGCAATGGCAGATGGAGATGGCAGATGGAGTCACATGGAAGGGAACAGTAAGCACCTGTCCTAGTTAGGGTTTTACTGCTGTGAACAGACACCATGACCAAGGCAAGTCTTATAAAAACAACATTTAATTGGGGCTGGCTTACAGGTTCAGAGGTTCAGTCCATTATCATCAAGGCATCAAGGTGGGAGCATGGCAGTATCCAGGCAGGCATGGCACAGGAGGAGCTGAGAGTTCTGTCTTCATCCAAAGGCTGCTAGTGGAAGACTGACTTCCAGACAACTAGGGTGAGGATCTTATACCCACACCCACAGTGACACACCCATTCCAACCAGGTCACACCTATTCCAACAAGGCCACACCTTCAGATGGTGCCACTCCCTGGTCCAAGGATATACAAACCATCACATTCCACTCCCTGGTCCCCATAGACTTGTTCAAAAACATGAGTCTATGGGGGCCATACTTAAACATAGCATAATGCAAAATGCATTTAGTGCAACTTTCAAAGTCCTCATAGTCTATAGCAGTTGCAACAATGTTAAAAGTCCAAAGTTCAAGGTCTCTTCTGGGATTCATTCAACTTAATTAACTGTAATCCCCAAAGCAAGGCAGGAAACCAGCTGGGCAAACTCCAAACTCTGCATCTCCATGGCTGATGTCAAAGTGGTCTTCAGATCTCCACTCCTTTTTCATCTTTTTTGACTGCAACAAACTGCTTCCTCCTGGGCTGGTTCCACTCCCTGTTAGCAGCTTTCCTCAGCATGTATCCCATGGCTCTGGCATTTTTAACATCTTTGAGTCTCCAAGGCAATTTCAATGTTACATCTTCTTCTTTCAGTGTCGGGGATTCCACTTGATGCCTAAGGGCTGGCATCACTTCTCCATCTCTGTCCTCTGTAGCACTCTATGCTCAGGTTGATCCACTCTATTACGGCTGCTGTTCTTGGTAATCATCCCATGGTACTGACATCTTCAATACACTGGGGTGTTCCACTCCAACTAGGCTTCACCAATAGCCTCTCATAGGCTCTCTTCAGGGTGACAAGCCTCAAATCCTTTGCATGACCCCTTCAATCCTGAGCCATCAACTACAGCTGAGGCTTCACCTTCTCCAATGGGCTTCCCTGGCCTCTCACAGTGCTAAGCCTCAGCTTCTCTCCATGATCCCTGCATTCCTTCACAAGCAGTACCACCTGAGTGACTCTTACACATTACCAAGTCCAGCCGCAGCATGAGGTACAACCTTGGGTATCTCTGGAACACAGCTTCTTTGTGATCCCAGAAAACAATTTCCAGAAGATTTCATCTCAACGATGCTGGTCTCTTCTTAATCACTGCTAATTCCTTAGCTCCAGCTAACCAGCATCAATTTTCCCAGTAGTTCCTTCCATTCTTAACTCTAGAGCCAGAGGCACATGGCTGAAGCTGCCCGAGTTCTGCTGCTTACAGGAACTAGAACATGATCCCCTTGTATTATTACATTATCACTAGCTTTATGTTTTCTAAATCCTTTACTACCTAAGCTTGGCTATCCTGGTTCTTGCTCTGTAGATTGACCTTGAATGTAGAGATCAGCATGCTTGTCTCATGGGATTAAAGGTGTGTACCACCATGCCTGGATCTAATTTAGCTGGGTAGGATCTTGCCCCAAGGTCCCACTCCCTTAATCTTTATCTCTTAGAACACAAGATTTTGCTCCATTTCACTTCCTGGTACTCCTTTAATACTCAAACCGTATATTTTATATTTTTCCTTTCTAAGCTTGCTATGCTTGTTCAAACTTTTCTTCATAAGACTTAACCAGAGAACAAAGTCTCTGCCCGGCTTTTTTGAAACTTCTTTTGTCAATGCAATTAATCCAAGTCTCTTTACCTTAGCCTCAGGCAAACTTTTCAGACAAGGGTAAAAAGTAGCCACATTCTTCACCAAAATACCACAAAACCAGTCTTTATGCCACATTCTGAAATTCTTCTCCTTTGAAATCTCTTGGGCCAGGTCAACACAGTTCAAATCAATCCCAGCAACAAAGTCTTCCATATTCCTACTAGGATGACCCATTAAGCCCCATTTAAAGCATTCCACTGCTTTCCAAATCCAAAGTCCCAAAATCCACATTCTTTCAAATAAAAGCATGGTCAGGCCTATCACAGCAAAACCCCACTCCTGGTACCAACTTGTCCTAGTTAGGGTTTTACTGCTGTGAACAGACACCATGACCAAGGCAAGTCTTATAAAAACAACATTTAATTGGGGCTGGCTTACAGGTTCAGAGGTTCAGTCCATTATCATCAAGGCATCAAGGTGGGAGCATGGCAGTATCCAGGCAGGCATGGCACAGGAGGAGCTGAGAGTTCTGTCTTCATCCAAAGGCTGCTAGTGGAAGACTGACTTCCAGACAACTAGGGTGAGGATCTTATACCCACACCCACAGTGACACACCCATTCCAACCAGGTCACACCTATTCCAACAAGGCCACACCTTCAGATGGTGCCACTCCCTGGTCCAAGGATATACAAACCATCACAGCACCTTAGTAAGGAGGTCAGACTTTACAATGTGGAATATCAGAGTCATTAGGAATTTCTGAGGCATTGAGCGGTGTCTTTAATTACACCAAGCACAGAGAGCTCACTGATGAAAGGGTAAGGCTCTCTCGGGAGTTGGAGCAATGCGTGTTTGGACTCCAACTACCCCCTCTGACTGGGTGTAAATGTTACCTTCTCTGGAATTAACCTTATTTTCCTTTGGCTAATTAATGAACGGCTGCGGTGGCGGTGGGGGGGAGGGGTTGAAAAGTTAGTGAGATAAAGTATGTGAAAGCACTTGGCCAACAGTAACAACCGGAGAGAAGAAATCACTCGCACAAGAGGTTTGCACAGTCAACTCTGCTAAGATGAATAATCTATTTAGTTTCCAGGGCTGCCTCTTCCTTTGTACACAAAAGCCTGATTTATCTCTTATTTTAAGAGCTTTTCGGAGGTGCTTCTGTTCAACAAAACATGAGCCAATGGTGATAAGATAAGATGCTATGTGCTCAGCCTCCTCCTGGAAAGGAGAACTGTTTTGGAAATAGCCATGACATTATGGTTCCAAGGACAGCAAAAGAGCAAGGAGCTGCACCAGGAGAGGGAGCCGAGACTCTCCACTCTTTTCTGTATCTTGTAGTCCAAATGTTTATGACCTCAACTTTAGCCAACTGGATATTAAAACATCTAAGCACACCATCATATAGAGTTCCTGGGTTATGTTATTCTTAATGTCGATGTGTGGGAGAAATGTGTGTGAGAAAGGCAGGAGAGAGTCATAAAAACACTCTGCTGTATCTGGTTAGATGACTCAGTGGGTAAAAACATCGGCAGCCAAGACTGACAATCCGAGTTTGATCCCCAGGACCCACACAGTTCTGGCAGAGAAATGACTCCTTCAAGTCACCCTCTGGCCTTCAGGCACTAGCTGTTGAGAGCCCCCCATCTGCTAAGCAATACATTAATTAATATATAAAAGGGAGACCCTTCTAGTTCCCTGAAACAAGATTCTGATTCATTGAGTATTAACAGATAAGTGTCTGGAATTAGGGAAAAGGGAACTGTGTTGTCAATAGCAGACTATACACTATCATGAAACAGCTCCTTCAACGGGCATACACTTCCAATTGAATAAGATTAACCTGATTTGAATAGATGAGAAATTATCAATGATTGTCCCTTCCCAATAGAAAAGGCACTCTTGACTATGAAAAATGTGGAATATACAATAAAATAAAATGTCACCCCTAGGCCATATCTAAGGACTAGTGTAAGAGTTTTGTTCACAAAGCCAGGCCTGGGGCAAGTCAGCCAATGTGTATCTAAGACTACCCTAAGAAAACAGGACTGAACATCTGGCCTCCTGATATGGGTAGATCCCACTTACAAAGCAGGCACAGGAGATGGCGGGAACTGCAGAACTGCTCAATGCCACACACTGAATTCTGACTCCAAGAGAAGGACTTCCTGGAAGATGTTTCTGAAACTTTCAAATTTTTAATTGATGGTTTGTGGTTTACTTTAATCTGTCCTCTTGGGACTAGAGAGCAATCGATTATAACATTGATTTTTAACACTCTGGTTGGCTCACCTTTGGGATGGCCTTTGAGACCATGGCAATATTTGTAAATGTGACTCTGGGTGCTTAAAAGTATATATTACCTGTTACACACACACACACACACACACACACACACACACACACAGAGAGAGAGAGAGAGAGAGAGAGAGAGAGAGAGAGAAAATCAAACTCACTCACTGAAATGAATTTGACCATTTACGTCATTGTTATTTATTATTTTGAGGCTATGTTACTAGGTTAATATAAATTTATCATCCTAATGCCTTTTATATGAATTTAGTATTAAATGACAAACCTATGCCATCCCCTAATGGGTTTCTATCTGAAATCTTGTCAATATTTTATTTTTACTTTTTTCCCAGATTTTTATTAGTTTTTGATTAATATGTGTCATTCTAGCTGTTTACTATTAATTATTTTAGTGTGTGTATGTGTGTGTGTAAAATGCTTTTATAAACACCACATAACTGCTTTGGGAAAGTTATTTTATCGTTCCCTCTAATTTTCAGACTTTGTTGTCCCTGATTTGCCTGCTTTTTTTCCACATATTTTCCTGGATCTAATTTAATTCATTTTTCTCATAATTATTTTATGTGTACAGGTATCCCCTCCATATGTCATCACCGGGTGTGTGCAGTGCTAGCAGAGACCAGAAGAGGGCATGAGCTGCCCTGGAATTAGAGCCATATGCAGTTGTGAGCTGCCATGAGGTGCTGGGAATGGAGGTTAGGTCTTCTCCAAAAGCAACCAATGCGCTCGACTGCTGTGAGCCATTGTTCCACCCCAAGATTGGTCTGTTTCATTTTACTTTCATCCCCTCCTCCTGCGTTGGCCATCTGAATGTTATTTCTCTTTATTTCTTGTTATTGTTCAAAATAAATTTGAGGTTTTACCATCAGAGTTCTGTTTTTCTCAAGTAACAGAAGGTATGTAGAAGGCTTCCTTTCTAACGTGGTCCCTTACAGGGTAACACTGCCCTCTCACCTTGCCCCTTCTCCCTACCTAGGAGGCTACAATGGCTGCTGACACAATCTTCATCTTGCTTTGTCACCCTACCAAGCACTCCTGGTGACCTCGCCCATTACATCATGTTTCTGTATGCTTATGTTGGACTCCTGCTGTGCCAACCACCAAACAAGAGAACTGAAACCCTGAAGTTGGGGTTCATCTTATCTGTGAACCTATGGCTGGATGGTGGTTGAGGAAACCACGTGGGGTTGTATGTAAGACTGAAGTTTTACAAAATCAAATGATGGCAGCTAACATCTGCTGCTTACTCGAGATCGGGCACTAGAACACAGCGTTCGGGGAAATGTGTCCCTGCCAAGATACACTGCAGGAAACACTGACTGTTCTCATTCTACCGAGAAGACTCCTGATGCCAAGAGTTGCCCAAGATGCTCCACAAAGTGTTGTGGAAAGCCAGAATTCTAACGCAGTGCTGTGTGGAGGACTGGTTATAGCTTCTTAACTGTGGGGTCTTTGCAGTTCTGGACACTGGCTCTGGCCCCTCTCAGCTGTGCAGCTGACTCTGGGACAGTGTCTTTATCTTTCTGAATATTTTTTTCTTGGGTTTAAAGGGAGCTATTGAACTGAGATTTCCTGCAACTCCCATGATCCTCTGATTCCTGCCACTAAGTGGCAATTATCATTGGCATCATGTGCTCTTCACACAATTTGTAATCTACACATACACAGTCTCATCAATAACAAATGCTGGTGTGATAACAACGCGCTGTCCAGCTAACAGAGCCCGGAAGAGGGAACTCTACTCCTGGTCCTCTGCCCATTTCCCTAGCCAGCTCAGCAATGCCATATTTGGGGAGGTGCCTATCAGCCAGCACTCTGCTGCTCTGAGAACTACAAGCCCTGCCTGGTGTAGCCACCAGAGTCCCCAGTGTCTGTTGGTGACTTCCCTGGGCTGACTCTAGTGTAACTCACTCAGCCTTTTCACAATGTGTCAGAAGACTTGGGCTGTTGCAATGCTCAGCCACAATGGCTGCAGGGAGGCAGCCGGGTCTACAGTCTCCAAGAATACTGCTTCTAGGATTCTGTGCTGAGATAAGCTTACCTCTCCTATAAAACAACTTTAATCGTTTCCTCCCAATTACACTTTTTATCTTGACTACCAGGAAGCTCAAAGCCACAGTAGAGGCTTGACTACAGCGTTGTGGCCAAGCCTGCCATCAGAACTTCTTCACTCTTTCCTCATATATGTTTAGTCTTCTCTGTGTATTTTTAACTTCACTCAATCTGAGTTTTGATTGGCCAGGAGTCTGGGTCACAAGCCCGCTGCATCTCATTTCTGCTTTAGAATCAAATGCTGTTGTCTCTATTTAAATAAACATATGCATGCCTTAGGGAGTACAGAGTAAAACATAAGTGTGGGGTAAGAGACAGGTGGTCAGGCGTCATAAGAAAAGGGATTAATTTGCTACCGAATTCGGCATGCAGATGGGAACAGTGTAAAGAGGTCTTGAAGGGAGAGCAGAGTTTGTTGGCAAAGAAAGGAAGAAGGGTACACAGCTGCCCAAACAGCACAGGCAGGGCATACACAGCAGCATGCCAGAGGCCAGGGGATGGCTGAGGAAGACAGAGGAGGCCAAGGGAGATGGAAGAAGCTGGAAAGGCATCGCCACAGCTATGAATGAAGCTTTCATGACCTATTTTGACCCCCTTTGCTCAGGAATCCCAAAACGTCCATCAGTCCTAAGTTCAAGATATTGTCTGTCTTCCTGACACACATCTATAGCACAGGGGTGGGTCTTCCCGACCTCAGCGTTCTTTGGCCATCTCCTAAGAGAGTGACCTATGAGCAATGACTGCTCAGTGAATACTTCCTGGGTAATCCAGCATGAAGGACTGGCTGAGATACAACTCAAAGGTTTTCCATGTCCTCCATGGAAAATCGAAGGCAAAGAAGAAAGAATTCAGTCTCTCGGGAGCCTTTGTCCATTAGGATGGAACTTGGGAAATGTTTAAAATGCGCAGAGCAAGGGGAGGTCACGGGTGTGGCCACTCAGTCGCTGAGATGCTGATATCAAAGGGTTTGAGATGATTGTTAAATTAAAAAAAACAAAAAACAAAAACAAAAAACCAAAAACTAATATGTGGAAGAAATAGTTTTTTAAGTTTAACATTTTTGCACCTATTTTTAGGAAATAAAAAGAAAAATCTTTCAAAAATAATATCAACTGCTAAAACCAGAGGTCCTGTTGTATTTGGTCATCAGTTTGTAAGTTTTCAAAATGATGGAGAATGTGTGTGCCTTCCTTGGTAGCAGCCCATTACACATCTTAGTGTATGCCACCAAAAGCTAAATAGTAGCCTTAGACTCAGAGAGGCACAGCCAGCACACAGAGGACACTGTCCTTGATGGCAGACACTCGTGAGACACACGATGCTGATATTGGTTAGAACATTGGCTTCATGTGTACTGGGAATCCAACGTTTCTACCCCTGGATCTGCGGCAAGGCCTCGGCAGCACCTTGCAGATCAGACATCTGAGTCAAACCTACTAGGTTTGGGCTGCTGTTAGGGGCCCAGATTTGAAGACACAGCTAGTTTTGGGTTCAGTGCCATCTGTCACCATGGAAATCCGAGCTGACACCAATGAGGCTGAGGAATGGTCCTTCTCCACAGTGCACATATGATCATTCTGGGATTTGGACAACACATCATCTGAGCTATTCAGCACTTTATTGTAAAGAGGGCTTTGTTTTGATGATTTTGATATTGCAGGTTTTCCAAAATGGCTTAAAATTGGTGAGGCTAAACTAGGATCCTTACAAGAGGAGAGCTTGTTACTAACAGTATCTCTATTTATGTTGAACTGACTGGTATACAATCACACATACCACATGCTGGTCCCCCTTCATGCTTACACACGTATGACACTCTGGGTTCCCTTCATGCTTACACACGTATGACACATACCACACTCTGGGCTCCCTTCATGTTTACACACATATGATGCATACCACATGCTGGTCCCCCTTCATGCTTACACACGTATGACACTCTGGGGTCCCTTCATGTTTACACATGTATGATGTATACCACATGCTGGGCTCCCTTCATGTTTACATACTTATGATGCATACCACTCACTGGGCTTCCTCTCTGTTAAACACTTCCTTTGGATCACACACCTATTCCTCTACTCTAAGGTTGAGGCTGTCCCATTTTTGTGTATGTCTTATACATACAATGTTTCTTAAATTCATGTTGCCACAGGAAGAAGTGTAAATATATCCATATAACATGGCATTTGCACCCACAAGAGCATGCCTATGACTATGCCTTATAAGTATTTTCTGGGCTTCTTAGCTACTGAGTGAACTGAAGATGGTGGGTCTCAAAGTCAAAGTTAATGGAGTAATTTTTCAAAATGAACTCTAAGTCCAAAGGTTCTACCTAGGCATAGAGTTACCAGGTCCTCCATTTTGACTCTCTCTCTCTGTCTCTCTGTCTTTCTCTCTCTCTCTCTCTCTCTCTCTCTCTGTGTGTGTGTGTGTGTGTGTGTGTGTGTGTCTCTCAGATATGAAGATCAGTATGTAGTGACAGAAAGAGCAAATCCTTGAGAGCAACTAAAGCTTCTGCTCCACACTGTTGGTACCAGGCAGGCACTACATCTAACCACCACCGAGTTCCAGGAACCAGCTGGACTCAGTTCTGAGGGTTTCAATGTGAGTAGAATACTCTACACTGCAAAGGAGTCTGGGTAAGGAGTGTGGGTTATAACCTGTGCTGCTGCTGCTGAAGGGATGGATACAGCAGCTGCTGACCACCTAGAGTCCTGCCATCCCATGGCTGTGCCAGATGACCATTCAAATATGTGTGAGCATGTGTGCATGTGTGTGTGCGCGTACATGCACATGAGTGTGTTCATCAGTGTGAACACACATACATAGACCTTGACCAGTAACTGAAAAACTCACAACTTGCAAAATCATCCACCTCTCTCTCTTTTACCAATACCATTAACTGAATAACTGCCTACTCTGGCATGAAGCAACCAGCCCAAGAGGGTACAGCTGAAAGAAAGCTTCCTTTAGAATGAAGAAACATCCCTCTACCTCATGCCAGCTGGAGTCCATCTGCAGATGCATCTTTCGCCCTGTCCAGGCAGCACTGGATGGGTGCACTGGATGGGTGCCTGTGCATAAGACCTGCTGATATCCCGATTGGACTAGATGGATTCTCTGCCTCATTTTTCTCTGAGAAAAGACTCAAGTCTGACCTCTCTTAAGAAGACTTTGATGATATTAAAGCATCCTAATGATATTTCAGAAATACAAGATGGCCCAAAGCAGCACGGTTCTACAAAGCAGCGATAGCCATCTTGATTCTACAAGGAGAAGATGGGTTTGTCAAGTGGGCTCTGTTCAGCTTGCTCCTCTACCATACATGTCTAAGACTTTCTTTGCCTCAGGTGAAGAAATGAAGTTTTTCTGGAGGAAGGCCGACAGGTGGGCTGGGGTCAGCGTCCCTTAGGCTTCCATGTCCTCCAGTTCATGTCCAGCCAGCAATGGCACAGGTGGGCTGGGGTCAGCTTCCACCCAGTGGGAACTTCCCCCTTGCTGAGGCACAGTGGCAAGCAAGGTGGCCTCAGAGTGTACAGCGCAGCAGCTGTGAGTAAAACCAAATGTGTGGTGTGAGTACATGCTATATGCCTTCCATTCAATATCTAGAGCAGTTTGAGCCTGTTGGTACATGGGACTGTCATCATTGTGTCCTCTGAAGTTTTGCTATGTGTGGCAAAACAAGGCACATCTGTAAAAGAGGACCCTGGTGCCCTGATGTCATCGAGCCATCTTTGAGGTCTATCAAGTCTTGTAGTGACATCCCTGAAGGGACCCCATCTGGCCGACACATCTGATAGATCCATATTTTGCAGAGTCTCTGCACACAGAACTTCCTGTTTAGAAGCTGACACAGCCCGAGAAAATATCATACTATTGGGTGGGGGGTGTGTGTGAAGGGGCTTGATCCCGTTCATTATTGCTCCTTACAAAGATGCGTTTATCTAGAGCAGGGAACAGCGTAGCTTACGAAAGCTTTGCTATGCATAACTTGGACCACTCTGACAGAAAGTGTGCCTAGTAGCTGGACATCCTTTATCCTACCTGCCCCTAGTTCACGCCCAGAGAGTGCTGATGTGGGCCGGTCAGGGCATTTGGCCCTTGTGTGCCTTACAAGAGCATTTGGTACCTGTGTTCCGGTGAGAGGAAGACAGAGTGGAAGAAAAAAAGCAATGAGACAGAGCCATGAAGTAGATGGGGGCTGAGTGATGTGGGTGGAACAGAGAGCAATTCCAACAGGAAGGCTGGGTATATTGTCCCTGACAGAGACTTATAAAGGACAGAAGTGGTCTGTCTGTCTTTCCTGGGAAGCACGGCTTGTTAACCAGAACAAAATCTCAAGACCTCTGACCTGCAGGGACGATCACTCTGCGCTCATTTGTGGTCATATTGGGGGGCGGCACATGCTTCTCCTCCATGTAGCTGCCGTAGCTCATCCCCACAGTATCCGGGCTGCCCACCATCTTCCCACCTTTGTTCACACTGCACTCATCAGGTGAGTTCCTGCAGGAGAAAAAGACAATTTCTTCTGTTAGAACGGTGCCCAAAGAGCAGGGCCCAGTGGTCTTGTGATATAGAGGTCCAATGACAGGCAGCATGGGGAAAGTCAGGAAGCAGGACAAAAGTCAGAATGCTGTGGTCCCCCAAATTCACGTTGAAGCAGTAAGCCCCACATAATGGTATAGAGGGATAATCAGGTTTAGCTCAGGCCACGAGGGTAGAGATAGTAATGGCAGAAGATGGAGAACTGGGGAGTTGGCTCAGTGAGTAAATCGTTTATGTAAACAAACACAAAGACTTGAGTTTGATCCTCAAAATCTACCGTAAGACCAGCCTGATAGTGTGTGCACCAAGAAAGACCAGCCTGATGGTGTGTGCACCAAGAAAGACCAGCCTGATGGCATGTGCACCTGGAAAGACCATCATGATGGTGTGTGCACATGAACAGACCAGCATGATAGCATGTGCACCCATCCTTCTAAAGCTTCCAAGAAACTTTAGCCCATCAGTTAGCTCTGTGGTTCAGGAAGAGACCTCACCTTAAAAAATAAGGTGGAAAGTGATTGAGAAATGCAGCAGACACTGACCTCTGGCATCCACAGACACATGCATGAATGTGTACAACACACACACACACACACACACACGGATGAGACACACAAAGAGGAAGAGGAAGAGGAAGAGAGCTCCTCCCCTTGCTTCACTCCCTCCATGTGAGCATGTAGCCACCTACAACCCAAAGAGAAAGCCCCTAGCAGATTAGCCGACATGGAGCTGTCTAGCATCTTGTCCCTGGATGTCCCAACTGCAGAACCATGAGTAACATGGGCCTGGTGTTTCAGCTCAGCAGCCTGCACTACAGTGTAAGACCACGCTGTTCCCATACCCAGACCAGCAGCCTGCACTACATCTGAGACCATGCTGTGCCCAGGCTCAGCTCAACAGCCTGCACTGCAGCTGAGACCAAGCTTAGGAGACGCACTAAGTGGGAAGCCAAGCTGCTGTCTGGCTTCTATTTCACTCGCCAATTCCTTCTGAAACTGTCATGTCCAGACTCCTGTGACAGATGTCTGTGAACACTCACAGGGAACAGAGAGCTGGTGTTCATTCTTGCTGGGTGACAGTAAACAGAGCTAGCAGCAGACACTAGGACTCATGCAGTTCAAGCAATGCTTTCAGGGAGGGATGCTGAGTTGGAGACCCCAGCAAAGTCCCCCCCTTGGATTCTTATTCTTGTGCCAAACACAGGATCTAGAGCTGTGGACTCCTGGTGATGGGGGCACAGTCAGGAAGGCAGAGAAGGTGGGGGTGGGGCTGAGGCAACAGAGGCAGATAAAGAGTGTAGACCAGCGACCTGAGTGAAACAAGACAGGGACCTGAAAATGGCGGTGTGTATGGGATGAGTTGCTATCACTGGACCTGAGAACAGGCCACAGGAATCTTTAGTAAGGCAGCCACTGTATGTGCAATAAGACAAAGATATCGTTCTATGAAAAAGTGTGTGAGTGTGTGTGTATGTGTGTGTGTGTGTGTACATGAAAGTGATATTTGAGAGATACAAGTCTCATAGTTTAACACCAAGTAAAGAAAACAGTTTAGGTGAATGCAGATAGAGCTCAGCAGTTAGCAGCCCTTATTGCTCCTGCAGAGAACCCAGGTTCAGTTCCCACCACCCACATGGTGGCTCACAACCATCTGTAACTCCAGTTTCAGCGGATCCTATACACTTTTCTGACTACTAAAAGCTAGACCAGGCATTCACATATATACATGCATGCATAACACACATACATATACGATAAATATTTTTTAGCAAAGACGAAGGAATCCAGCTTCATCAGAGAACAAAGAAATATGTCGCCGTCTTCTCAGTTGGTGGCTAGCCCACAGATGATGGCTAGACTCTGGATGATAGACAATGGGTACCCTACACAGGAAAGATGGTGGCTAGCCCACACAGACGGCTAACCCTGGATCGCCATGGCAGCAGTACCTCTGTGTGCTGGTTACATTATCTGTAGTAGAATTTTGGAAAAACTTTTCAAGTTCTACCTTACACACGTGTCTCCACACTCTTGGAAACGTTAGACATCCATGGACTCTTTAGGTTTTCACGCCAGTGTTGAAAACTTTGCTTCCACCTCCCTAGGGCCCTTGTTTGTTTCCCTCAAAGCATTGTTAGGTGCAGCTTGGCAGGTAACTTGTAGAGTCACAGGACTTCGGGCTTGCTATGGACTTGACCTTTGAGTTTGAGAAGAGCAAAACCACATAAGGCAGGTAGACAGGGCTATCCTCCGAGCAAGATGGAGCTGAAATGGCATAGTGAAATTCACTTCTCAACCATAGGTTTTGACAGGACTGTGGACAGGAAGGGCTGGCTGAGGGCACAGTGCCCTGGAAGAGTTTTACGGCACAGGTGCTTTGAAACACAGACTTCTTTCCAGCATCACTTGCTAATGCTTCCAGGACCACAGAGTAGCTCAGTGCTGGCGCCAAGTGACAGCAAGAGCTACTGAGCACGTAATGGCTAGGGTTACACAGGGCTGAGGTCCTACCACTACCTGGGAACATATAGCCCTACATGTAGAAGGCTCACTGCTGTACTAACACAGAGACGATGTAAAAATAGTCACTGTCTGTGTTCCCATGGAGCAGGGCCTGTGTCTTTCCAGAGCTGTCTACACATGCAGGATTTCTGCTCGATGCTATAATATTTTCCTGGCTTCAAATGTTTATCTCTACGAGACTCACCCTACTATCAAACCACAGACTATCTTTACTTGAGACAGGGTTTCCTGATCCTTTGGAAAAATCTGTCAGCTGAGTGCAGTGTGAAGGCTTTGGGGTTGTGTGTCTCAAAGAGAGAAGATTCTTGGGGGAGAGAAGTAAAGGACTTGGTTCTTTGGGAGGAAACTTTTTTAACAGTAGGTGGTGCCCAGGGCGTGAGAGCAGCATCGGGATTGACTGTGAGGTCTAAGTTTAATTACTTGCTCATTCACATAGGAAACTTACTGAGTGCCTACTACATACCAGGCACTAACAGTTTTTTTCCTATCTAGCAAAGGAATTAATCAGTTGAAAGTTGAAGGTCAGAGAGATAAGGCTTTGGGGTTTAACTACTTCTTTTCTCATTATCACCTAAGTGTGTGTGTGTGAGAGAGAGACTTTGTGTGTGTGAGTGTCTGTGTCTGTGTCTGTGTTAATGATCTGTGTGTATCTGTGTCTGTGAGTGTATATATGTATATCTGTGTGTCTGCATGTCTCTGCATATATATATATATATATATATGTGTGTGTGTGTGTCTGTCTGTGTGTATCTGTGTCTATGTGTTGTGTGAGTGCATAATCCATGGATTATGGGAATTTTTCTTTTCTTTTTTTTCTTTTCTTTTCTTTTCTTTTTTTTTTTTAGACAGGGTTTCTCTGTATAACCCTGGCTGTCCTGGAACTCACTTTGTACACCAGGCTGGCCTTGAACTCAGAAATCTGCCTGCCTCTGCCTCCTAAGTGCTGGGATTAAAGGCGTGAGCCACCACTCCCGGCTGGGAGTTTTTCTATGAAGTGAAGTAGACCCCCTTACCAAATCTGGATGAGATGGATCCTCGTGTTGCATTTGCTGATGTGCGCCTGTACTGGCTGGTTTTGTGTCAACTTGACACAGGCTGGAGTTATCACAGAGAAAGGAGCTTCAGTTGAGGAAATGCCTCCATGAGATCCAGCTGTAAGGCATTTTCTCAATTAGTGATCAAGGGGGGAGGTCCCCTTGTGGGTGGTGCCATCTCTGGGCTGGAGGTCTTGGGTTCTATAAAAGAGCAGGCTGAGCAAGCCAGGGGAAGCAAACCAGTAAAGAACATCCCTCCATGGCTTCTGCATCAGCTCCTGCTTCCTGACCTGCTTGAGTTTCAGTCCCGACTTCCTTTGGTGATCAGCAGCAGTGTGGAAGTGTAAGCTGAATAAACCCTTTCCTCCCCAACTTGCTTCTTGGTCATGATGTTTTGTCCAGGAATAGAAACTAAGACAGCACCCAAACTATATATAACTAAAACAGAGTCAAAGCCAAGTCTGGTAGATGTTGAAATAGGAAGATTACAAGTTTGAGGGCCAGCCTTAGCTACATAGTGAGTTTGAGGACAGCCTGGGCTATATAGTGAGACTGTGTCTCTAAACAAGCAATCAAGCAGCAATGGGCAGCCTTTAGCTAAGTTGCTTTGATTTTCATGTTATAACCTGCAGGCATAATTCATGTTCATGGGTTTCAAATCCCATCCTCCATCATAAAAAAAAAAAAAAACAGCAAAATGAAGCCATTAGACTCTATTTTCAAACTTATCTTATAAATAAATATAAATTAAAATATATAAATAGATATGCATAAAATATATGTTTTATGCTATTACACTTAGTTATTAACAAAGGAAGTCAGGATGAAGCAGTGATTTTGACTATTATAAGTTTCTCATTAATGGAACTCTTAAGTCTGACAGAAAAGGTCTCGAGTGGTCCCCTGAAGTGGCTTCTCAACAAACACTGACTGGGTGGAGATGTCTGCTCTCATTATCATCTTGTCTGTGATAGCATGTCATAGGAAGACCTGGCACTGACCCATGGGAAAGTCCTCACTACAGTGGATCACACATCATCGACGTCTTACAGAGGAGGAGATTACACTGAAGAGAATACAGGCTGGAGAGGTTAAAAACACTGGCTGCTTTTCCATAGGATCCGGGTTCAACCCCCATACACATGGCTTCTCACTGCTAACTGTAAGTTCAGTCCTGGGAGATCTGGTGTCCACTAGCTTCCTTCGGTGCTGGGCACACAAGCAATGGACAGGCATATACACAGTACAAAATAACTATACCCATAAAATAAGATGGGGGAGAGGTGAAGGTGCCCTAAAGGAGAAGTTACAATGTAAGCTGAGTGGCCAGAACTCACAGATATGCTTTTCCTGCAGGGAACACCTGCACAGGGAGAAGGGAAGATACACTCCTTTGAAAGACAAACGTCTTAATATGAGGTAGACAAGAACTCCCTGGGCCACAGGTTATTGTAGCTTAAAGTCTGCACTGTAGCCTGAAATGCTGTCCTGGCCTAGGGATCTAATCACTCCCTGGTACACCCTGTGTGTAACAGGGACACACATGCAAACCAGGGCCAGAAGAAAGGAAGCCTTTTTCAAAGTCATCTATTCAGATATTTATATTTATTGAGGAAAAAGTAATCTTACCAGGACCAAAACAAGAAAGTAAGTATTACTTTCAACACCTCACAGAGGCTGGGAGAGATGGCTTAGAGGTTAAGAACCCTGGCTGTTCTTCCAGAGGACCCCAGCTCATTTGTAGCATGCATCAGGCAGATCATAGTCATATGTTACTCCAGTTCCTGGAGGCCTGACAGCCTCTTCTGGCCTCCATGGGCGCGAACACACACACACACACACATACACACACACACACACACACACACAGCACATACTCATAAAGACACACATATACATAAATTTAAAAATAAAATTTGAAAAGTGTACTGGCTGGTTTTGTGTATCAACTTGACACAGCTGGAGTTATCACAGAGAAAGGAGCTTCAGTTGGGGAAATGCCCCATGAGATACAACTGTAAGGCATTTTCTCAATTAGTGATCAAGGGGGTAGGTCCTCTTGTGGGTGGTTCCATTTCTGGGCTGGTAGTCTTGGGTTCTATAAGAGAGTAGGCTGAGCAAGCCAGGGAAGCAAGCCAGTAAAGAACATCCCTCCATGGCCTCTGCATCAGCTCCTGGCTTCCTGACCTGCTTGAGTTCCAGTCCTGACTTCCTTTGGTGATGAACAGCAATGTGGAAGTGTAAGCTGAATAAACCCTTTCCTCCCCAACCTACTTCTGGGTCATGATGTTTGTGCAGGAATAGAAACCCTGACTAAGACAAAAAAGCAAAGTCTCACAGTTCTCCAAGTGAGTGTATACTGTCCCCAAGTGCTGAGGAACCTACCTAGTAAACAGCAGAGTCACAGATAAAGCAGGGACAGACTGGATGACCTGCCCAAAGCTTTAAGGCCCATCCTAGAAGTGTTATTTAAACTCCTATTTGAGGTCCTAAACTAAGATCTCCACCAGCTATTATAAATAGGGCTGCTATGAACATAGTGGAGCATGTGTCCTTTTTACCGGTTGGGACATCTTCTGGATATATGCCCAGGAGAGGTATTGCTGGATCCTCCGGTAGTACTATGTCCAATTTTCTGAGGAACCGCCAGACTGATTTCCAGAGTGGTTGTACAAGCTTGCAATCCCACCAACAATGGAGGAGTGTTCCTCTTTCTCCACATCCTCGCCAGCATCTGCTGTCACCTGAATTTTTGATCTTAGCCATTCTGACTGGTGTGAGGAGGAAAATATGTAATAAAAATATTAAAAATTAAAAAAAAAAGATCTCCACCAGCACATGCCGCAACGCCACTGGTGAATCCACACAAACGAGACGCTGTTGGGCGGACTCTCCGGAGACTCTCTTTCCCCAGTATTGAATATTTTCCAAAACCTCTCCCCTTTGGAGAGGAGCAGGATGGTCAGGACGTTTTATTTTGTTGACTGGGTTGGGGGCACCTGTGTGGAAGTGAGGCAGAGTTCCCGAGAAGGCTCTAAGAAGGCCCCACCTTTGTATGATCTTGACGTTTGGTTGAAAGAGTCTCTTGACTCTGCAGCTGGATGTCACATGTTGTCCCTGCTCTGCAGGGTGCCTGCTCCACATGGATGATGGGCTGACATATGTGAGCATGGAGAAAATCAGAGCAAAGAGCTTCAGGCCGAGAGCGCTGAGTGAGATCATCAGCCTGTGAAGAGATGGTCGAAGCCCAGGACAGACAGCAGGCTGTTGGGAAAGCTGCTGAACAGACATTTATGACTGGGTGGCGTATAGCCCAAGAAGAAAGCTCCTTTCAGATGTTTCCATACACACCTGTTTGTTTGTTTTTTGTTTGTGTTTGTTTTTAAGAAGAGGTAATAAGCCCAGAAAATCACACTGTGATATATAAAATAAGGTCTTTTGGTGTTTGAAAAACAAAGTAAATTTGGCATCTGCAATCTATTTCCTCACGTGGTATCTGCTTAAAGAAGGGCAGATTCCATCATGGGACACTCTCACAGTAAAATGGCAGAACCAGGACCATGAGCCAGACCAAGCACAGCCATCATCCATTCTGTGTCACCTGCCACCACCCTATGGGTGTTAATGGCCCTCGTTCATACAAGAATGTCACTGTCTTCAAACCTGAGTTCTCTAGCCACCTTCAACCTGTGGTTCACCCTACCTTTGGGACAGCTAGGGGAGACACTGGGCCCTACACGCAGTCTGGCATCAGCCAAGGTAGAACCCAGGAACCTGAGGCATCTTTGTTTTTTGTGGGTGGAGGCAACTCACCAAATCTGTACAGCGAGGAGACTCTCCATTGCTTTGTTCTTTGTCCCACAGCTGTGCTTTCGAAATGTCCTTGCTGCTGCTACATCAGGGTTCTCCTTCCCAAAGACAAAGGCAAGTGGACCAGGTCCATCCTTCCCTGGTCCCTGAGCCACAGGGATAAGTATCCTCCACAGCTGTCCCAGCAAGCAGGGGCTGGGTAACTGCTCTCTTTCCTTCACCCACAAGTGTGCATGCAGCCTTCCAGACCAGGCACCACCTCAGGGGCAAGGGGACACCAGTGTCCCTGTCCTCAGTGGGCCAGACTGGACTGGAGAAGCCCCTTTAGTTTACATGCCAGAATGACCCACATGCTAAGAGCTGAGGAGATAGTTCAGTCTGTAAAGGGCTTGCCTTACAAGGATGAAGAATTGGATCTTGATCCTCAGAACCCAAGTGGAAAACCAACATAGGAGAGGTAGAGATGGAGAGATCCCTGGGTTACTGCTCAGCCAGCCTAGGCTAGTGGGTGAGCCCCAGGTCAGTGAGACCAACAAATAATGAATCTGGTGAATGGTGCTTGTAGAATGATGTCCAAGCATGAGAAAGCATGTCTGGTTTCGACATGCATTTACATGCAGGGGTCCTACACATATGTGCACGTGCACACACACACAAACACAGATGTACATGCATGCATATGTGCATGCAAATACATGCATGCACACACGCATGTACACAGGCACACATGTGTGCGCACACATGTTCGCGTACATTCTACATCCTTACAACTTCTCTTCTTGTGCTCTCTCTCTCCTTCCTCTGCCTTCAGTGCTGAAGTCTCTGCTCCAATCCACCTAGCATCTGCTGTAACCTGCCAAACTCACTTCCAGTTCTCCGTCTCTAGAATTGTATTTTCTCAGTGTCTTTGAAACTGGTGAATGACTGACTGGATCAATTTCTGATAAATCTCTCCAGGTGAACCCCAGGATGCTTCCCTTACAACTGTGGAAAGTTTAGGAGGCCCTCGTCTGAGAACTAGAAAACTGGTGGTGACCATCTGTGGTTGACTTTGACTGAGTCACCATTTCTAAAAAGGACTGAATATCACCTTGATGCTTTGGTGATGATTCCCTTAGATGAAACATATAAAGTAAATGTAAAAACTGCCAAACACTGTAAAAAATTAACACAGCAGCATGAACAGGTATATACGTGTATATGCATGCATGTGTGTGTATATGTGTATATGAGTACATGTGCATGTATGTATGTATATAGGTGTATATATGTACATGTGTATTGTTATGTGTGCACATGTATATGTGTACACATGTATATATATATATATATGTATGTGTGTACATGTTTATACATCTGTACATGTATGTACATGAGTATGTGTGTACATGTATAGCATATATGTACACGTGTACATGTGTGTATGTGTGCATATGTATGTGTACACATGTATATATGCATGTGTGCACACGTATGTGTGTGTATGCATATATACATGTGTGCACATGTGTATTCATGTGTGTGTACATATATATGCTTGTGTTGCTGGCACCTGGTTCTTCACTGCACCTCAGTAGCTCCTCTGTTTTCCATCACACAACTTCCTGCTTATAACTGGTTATTAGATGTCACAGTCTCTAAACGCCATCTGCAACTGTTAGGTTACAATACCACAGGAAGAACATGGGGCTGATGGGCTGAGGAGATGGTTCAGTTGGTAAAGTGCTTGCAAGGACCCAGGTTCAATCTTCAGAACCCACACACTTCAATAAAGATTCATGGAGGTACAGAAAAGCTCAATTTTCAGATTTTTCCTAAGAGGCAACAAGGGCCACTGTCATGACTGGATCACCACTCTCACCCCTACTCCAAACAGGGCAAGCTGAGGATGCATCTCAGGCCTGGGTCCCAGTGGAGTGTAACTGGGATGAGTCTCAGGCCTGGGTCCCAGTGGAGTGTAACTGGGATGAGTCTCAGGTCCGATCCCACTGTAGTGTAATGCAGTCTAACCTCCCCAAAGCCCCTGCCTAGTGTTGTTAATCAACCAAACCACCCTACCCAGGTTTCACAGTGTGAATGAAAGCAAGTCCCCACAAAAGGTATTTTTAGGGCTTCAGACAAGGAGTGGATTGTCTGGCCAGCTCTGGTGTAATTTGTAGGCCTGTTTTATTTCTGAATCAGATGCAGTGGAAAAGCTGCTTCAGAGCCCACGGCAGAGCAGCGGGTGGGGCTCAGCGTGATTCATGTGCGACTCCGGGCTCAGCCTGAACTATACATGTCTGTCTTCTCAGCTGCGTGTTATTTTTACTCTGGCTAAATATTCTCTTACACCTGGGATCTCTGCCTCTTCTGAACAACCCCATTCCTACCCCTTTCTCAAGCAGCTGAAGGCAAAATTAATTAATTGCTAACTCAACAACAGTTCATTCTTTGTCTTCCAAAAGGGACTTGACATTTCCCGACCAGTTTAATTATTTAAATACATGACTCTATTTATAGCTGAAAATGGTTATCAGCAAGACAGTGCCCATTTGGGTCTTGAAAACTAGAGGGAAATTCAAACTCTGTGGAGGGATTATCACTGGGGACTAGAATATTCCACAGAATGCTACTTCTAAAGTTCCACAATGAAGTTCACACACAGCATCCCCATTGTGACTTTCTTTAGCTTTGTTTGAAATACATTTTTCAGAAAGAAAGTAATCACTGAAATCATTCTGGGGCTCTAAGGTGTGTGTGTGAGAGAGAGAGAGAGAAAGAGAGAGCACGTGCATGCGTACACATATGTGTATGTACATTTATGTGTATGTACATATGTGTGTATGTATGTATGTGTGTACACATGTGCGTGTTTGTGTGTGTCTGTATGTGTATATGTCTTTGTGTGTGTACACATGTGTGTGTTTGTGTGTGTCTGTATGTGTATATGTCTTTGTGTGTGTACACATGACTGTGTACATTTGTGTGTATCTCTGTGTGTCTGTGTGTATTTGTGTGTGTGTGTGTGTGTGTATGTCTGCGTGTTTGCATGTGTCTGCATATGTGCATGCATCTATGTGTGCATCTATGTGTGTATCTCTCTGTGTGTATCTGTGTGTATCTCTGTGTGTGTCTGTGTGTATGTCTGTATTGTGTGTCTGTGTGTATGTATGTATGTATGTATATGTCTGTGTATGTCTGTGCATGTGAATGTTTGTGTCTGTGTGAGTGTGTCTGTGCATGAGTATGTCTGTGTTTATTCTTGTGTATGTATATGTGTTATTTATAGTGTGCATGTGTCTGTGTGTATGTGTGTATTCCTTGTGTATATGTGTATGTCTCTGTGTGTGTTATGTATGGTATGTATGTGTGTGTATGTATTCCTTGAGTATGTGTGTATGTCTCTGTGTGTTATGTATATTGTACATGTGTCTCTATGTGTTTATGTATGTTGTATGTATGTTTGTGTGTCTTCCTGTGTCTCCCTGTGTATGTAGTATGAATGTCTGTGTGTATTCCTCTGTGTGTGTGTATGTGGTATTTCTGTGTATGTATATGCAGTGTGTGTGGTTTATGTGTTGTGTTTCTGTATTTATATTTGTGTGATGTTATGTACATGTGTGTGCATACATGTGGAAGCCAGAGGTTGATACTGGGCGTCATTCCTCAGTCTACTTCCCTCTTGTATTTTGAGGCAGGGTCTCTCACTAGGATGGACAGCTCACTGCTTAGGCAATGCTATCTTGCTAAGGAGACCAAGGCAAGTCCTACCTGTCTCTGCCCGACCCAGGGATGAGATTAGAGGCGTCTGCCATGCTGTGTACTCGGCTTTTACAGAGATTCTGGGGATCCAACCTCAGGCCCTGGAGACTGCACCAAAAGCACTTTGCTGAACTGTCTCTCACCCCAAACTTTGGATTTTTTATATCTTAAAATATGTAAATTCTGATCAACTGAAAGGACTTCACTTTCAAGACAGAAAATGCCAAAGCTAGGCATTCCCCCTAGCAGCAGCCTTTCAGCAGCCCTAGCGAGGTCACAGCCCTGCCCATAGGAACAAAGATGGCAGGAAGCTGAGGAGAATGGAGGAAGGCAGGTGAGAAAGAAACAGCAGAGCCTCCGTGTCCTGCCAAACCCAGTGCTTTGTTCATCAAGTCTACATATATCGCCTTTGCAGCAGTGAGTTCACCTTCACCAAGCCATAGGGTCCATGAAAGTAAAAGGAGCCAGATTATCAGGCCCTGCCATGGCCAGCACGGGGCAGCTCCTCACTGAGCCAACATGTAGAAACCCAATATGATGAAATTAGATAGACATTGGGAGAATGCTAGGATACAAGAGTAGAGCCTTCATCTCAGGATGGGTCTTTAAGAAAATTCAGGGCCGGCTCAGTGGATAAAATGCTTGTTATGCAAAGGTTCAGATCCCCAGCACACACATAAAAGACAGGTAGGTGTGGCCACCTACATAAAATCCCAGAGCTTCTGTGGCAGAGACAGGGGATCTGCCAGGGTAGACTAGGTAGCTGGGTAAGTTAGCTGGCAAGTTCTGGGTTCAATGAGAGACTCAGCCTTAGTACGTAAAGAAGAAAACAACTGAGGAAGACATCTGATACCAACTTCTGGTGCTTACACACTGCACACTGGCATTCCTAACAAACAGCAGAGCGAGAGAGAGAGAGAGAGAGAGAGAGAGAGAGAGAGAGAGAGGCAGACAGAGACAGAGGCAGAGAGACAGAGGCAGACAGAGACAGAGGCAGACAGAGAGACAGAGACACACAGAGAGAGAGAGAGCTACAGAGACACAGAGAAAGGCACACAGAGAAAGACAGAGGCAGACAGAGAGACAGAGACACAGAGAGAGGCAGACAGACAGAGAAAGGCAGACAGAGAGAGGCAGACAGACAAGAGACAGAAAGAAACAAAGAGACAGAGACAAGGAGAGGCAGACAGACAGAGACACAGAGATACACAGAGATAAAGAGCCAGGGATAGAGACAGAGACAGACAGACAGAAGAGACAGATAGAATTTGCTCCTCAGTCATGCCTGCTTGCAGCAGGAAGCTACCCTCAGTGAGCAGGAAGCAGGTGCTCACCAGACACCAAATCGGCCGGTGACCTGGTGCTGGGTTTCTCAACCTCTGGGAATAAGAGGAAGACACCTCTGCTGCTTATAAAGCCAACCAATCTTGGGTATTTCTGTCATAGACACCCAAGTGGACTCATTGGAAAGTCTCCCAGCACTGTGCCAGCCACAGCCTGGAGGGCAGCTGAGCTCAATTAGGAGGCAACTTGCTTGCCAATTCAAGTCGGAGCCCTGAGGCATAAGGGAGCAAGTGCCCTTAGCCCAGGAATATCACTGCCCCCAAATCATGTCCAACGCTCCCCAAGTACAAGAAGCATATGAATAGCAAACCCAAGCTGAAAGAGTAGCCAGGCCTGCGGATAGCTTCAAGTGTTCAACAAGAGGTGGTTGCACATAGGTACACAAAGCACTGATTCTAACACAGTGACACACAGAAACTGTCAAGGGTGTGCACCTGACACAGGACTTTAAAGCTTGATTTCAAGTTCAGTGAGTATCCACTGAAGGCCACTGTAAAGGGCCCACCTGGGGGCTCCTTGTCACATTTAAGACTTTTAGGTGCAGTGCCTGTTAGCATCTGTCTAAGCTCCACTCCACAGTTACCTGGCAACAGCCCGGTAGGACTGGACCACTATAAAAGGGGCTGTTGCCCCCTCCTCTCTCTCTCTTGCTTCTTGCCTCTTGTTCTCTCTTGCTCCCCCTCTCTCCATGTGGCCATGGCCAGCCTCTAATTCTCTCCTTTCCCTCTCCTTCTCCCTCTCTCTCTTTCTGCCTTTCTCTGTCTCTATTACCCTCTTTACTCCCCTCCCCATGCCCTGAATAAACTCTGTTCTACCCTATATTGTCTTGTGGCTGGTCCCTCAGGGGAAGGGATGCCTCAGCATGGGCCCACCGAAGCAAGGCATGCCCTTTCCCCACACCTCACCACAACCCCCATAGAACATATCCCTTCTCTCTTTATCTTTTTATAAACACACCGGTGCCCATGGAAGACACAGTGGGGTCAAAGATGAACACTGATAAAACAATGGCTCTGACCAGATTAGGTCAAAAGTAAATGATTTTAAAGCCTCCAACACAAGAAGACATGAGATCAGGGAGAGGAGAGGCATACAACACTCTCCGGGGACCCCGATGTCTCTGGCAGCAAAGAAAATGTCCCCCTATATGGGGAGGCCCAGAGAGAATGAAGGGAGATGTGAGGCTGGGGAAAAGCTGCCTATGGTAGGCGAGCTTGAGCTGGCTAGACAACCTTCAGAAAGTCAAAGAACTTCATCAGAAAAGCATGAGTCTAGTTGTAATCACGCCCTCTTGTAGTCTTACTGAGGAAACTGGACATCCTCTATCCTAAAATAACTTCTAAGCTCTCACAGTGCGTTACAGAAATGTTAACCAGTGGTGGCTTCTGCCAGCAAGCTCTCCCAATGCCATGCAGCAGATCTCACATTTAAGCTTTGTCATCATGGGTCCTAGGCATTCTCTGGGTTTAGAACACCTGTTGCCAATCTTTGGAGATATTTTTTTGTCATTGTTAACTGCATGTTTTAGGCAGGGTCTCGTGTAGCCCAGGTGGTTCTCAGATCTACCATGTAGCTTAGGCTGGTCTTGAACTCCTGATCCAACTGCCTCTGCCTCCTGAGTGCTGGGATTATAGCCACCTTGATGTTCTTAGGCAGTTGTAGGGCTGACACTTAGGGCTGTGTGCATGGGAGAGACAGAGAAAGGCAGAGAGAAACAGAGACAGAGACAGACAGGGAGACAGAGATATAGACAGACAGACAGACAGAAGTAACAGGGAATTTACCCCCACACTCTACAACCATCTAGACCACCTGAGCTGCATTCTCCTTCACAGACTGTATGCTCCCATAGCTCTGTCTTCATGCCAGTCAGTAGGAACAGTAATGTTGACAAAACTCACAGCAGGCTGCTAGAGAGTCAGGGTCCCACTTATACACCATGAGCATGTGGAGTCAGATCATTTTTGAAGGGGGCAGTGCCATCTTGCTCAGTACTTGATGACACCAGCATCCTTTGGCCTCCATTCCCAGATACCTAGGAAACTCCCAATTGCAAAAATCCTCTGTGCTATAACCCACTAGTGGAATGGGTAAAGCTCTGCTCCACCAATGGAGGCAGAGAGCCTGACATTTTCCCTGGTATTGGTCAGAGCCAAGTCACAGTGTGAAGGCTGTCACCCAAGAGGAACCTGGGCTGTGAGCCCAGGGTGCTTCCAAGCTCTGGTCTGTCCACAGTGTGCTTGGTTTGTAGTCTATATCCTGTCCTGGCTTCCTTCCTGCTTCACACAGCTTATCCCGGTTGCAGAGCACGCCACCACCCTTTACAGCCCGCAATGTCTCTCCCTGACCTCCACCACTCTACTCCTCTGCAGAGCCCCAGGACCGCACACCCCAGAGCCCTGTATGTGCATCAGGTTCTCAGCCTCAACACAGGCACCAGGAAGACCTGTGGACTCTGAGTAACTCAGAGCTCGCCTTCACCTGCAAGCGTCCAGACTGGCTCTGCAGCGAAGCTGCTGGTCTTCACAGTCATGTTCTGCAAACTCACCTTCCTCCTGGTCACTACGTGTAGGCAGCCCTCTTGTGACCCTAGAGAGTATCTCTGGCTGACCACAGGGCCTTTGCACAGAGCATTCCTTTAACCTGGGATATTCTCCACTGTGTAATCGAGAGAGTTCTTTGTCATTGGGTCTTTAACCAAATTCCACTTTCTAAGAGGTAACCTTTTGGACCATCTTGCCTGGAACTGCCTTACTTTTCACCTTAGTGTTTGCTCTGATCTGCGCTTGCTGTGTATTTTGACAAGTCAGCTGATCAAATGGTGGCCTTCTTCCTTTAGAAAGCCAGCAGCAAAGAATCTTGATTGCTACATTTTTAGAACAGTGACTGTGCATATAGTAGGTGCTTAACAAACTCAGCTGAATGAGTGGCTGTATGCCACCATCATGTCTGACGTCAAAGGGCTAACCAACCAAGTGACCAACTCCTCATTCGATGACCTTCACCACACTTCATGGAGCACACTGTTAATGTATCATATCGTGGGGTAGGGGGTGTAGCTCAGTTGGTAGCTTAGTTGCCTAACATGCCTGAGATGCTAGATTCAGTTCCCAGTAGTTCATAAATCGGGTGTGGTGGCCCTTCCTGTAATCCCAGCCTCTTCAAAGGCAGAAGCAGGAAGAGCAGGAGTTCAAGTCCATCCTCAGTGACACCACACAGTCTCACCTTTGGACACATGGAACTCTTTATCAAGTTAAATAAACAAGTATTTTAAAGTATTGCACCCAAAGCATGTCACTATCCAACCACAGGCTGGAGGAAGGCGGGTCCCACCTGACTCCTCTTCCCAGGCTGCACTGAGAGGCAAGGCCCAGGGAACATCATATTTCACCTTTTTGACTCCGCCAAGCACAGGGTCCTTGGGGTGAATTACAGGAGATGCCGCCCCATGCAGACGGACAGACAGACCTCCAGTGCAGCCCCCCTCTACTTGCTGAGCTGACCCGGCTCACTGGGCCTGTACCTAGATACTGGGTTTTTGTTTCTCCCCTCCCTCAACAATGCCCAGTGCTACCTCTCGGCCACCAGAACACCAGAGTGCCCTGCGGTGTTCCTTCAACTGCTGTAAAGACTTAGACCAGAACCTGGGGATCTCCATAGGCTGAGCTCCTGACCCCCAGGTCCTGCTTCAGGACCTCGCTTTGAGAGCACCACCTCAAGGAGGAGACACTCATCTGACAGAATTAATGAGTTCATGGCTCCAAGAGGTTGGAGGGCAAACCTGGGAGTAAAGCAACCAACTTGGGACCCCAGCTCATTAAATACCAGCAGCTGTGGATCCTTAGGCAAGACACGAAGGATCGTCATCAAGGAAATATGGTACATAAACACACAGGCTATTTTTCAATCCATAAAAAGAGCAAAATTATGTAGTTTGCAGGAAAATAAGATAATTGGAAATAATCATAGTAAGTGAACAAGTCTTTCTCAGAAAGCCAGTTTTCACGTTCTCTCTCATTTGTGGTTCTTACAGATTTTGTACGGACACATAAAACCACACATGCACACGTGACATATAACTGTCCAGATTGGCAAAAGAGTGTGGAGGGCCAAGAAAAGGGATGAGGGGTGTCTGGGGGTTTGTGCTCACTATGTAATACACATTTCTATGAATTTTAAAATTAAAGCAGAAAAGCAGAAGAAATCCCATCCCAGGTGGCAGGAAAGGCACTGCCCACAGCAGCTGTTGGATCTGGCTGCCTGGACCGGGGGTGCACAGAGCCCCAGCACCTGGCAATGGCAGGCAGTTGGTGTGGCCACGCCTTAGGGTAGACTATCTCTGGCCTCCATGGCCAGCCTAGAGGGAACCATGGCTACCTCACTGCCATTGGAGTTGTGGGAGGCTGGCAGCCAGGAGAGCCTGGTGCACCAGGGGACCCTTGTGTACAGTGCTAGCAGCCGGTTTCAGTTTTGTACACCACCAGACTCCCGTCGTGCAAACCCCAGGGGTGTTCCTCAGAGAGAGGTCTGAGTGAAGAAGGGGGAGAGACAGGGTTACCACTAAACCCTGAGGCTGAGTCATGATGGCCACTGTCTACAGGATAACTTAAAATTAGCTTCTGATGTTGTTCCACCTACAGGGTTGCAGACTCCTTCAGCTCCTTGGGTGCTTTCTCTAGCTCCTCTATTGGGGGCCCCGTGTTCCATCCAATAGATGACTGTGAGCATCCACTTCTGTGTTTGCCAGGCACTGGCATAGCCTCATACGAGACAGCTATAACAGGGTCACTTCAGCAAAATCTTGCTGGCATATGCAATAGTGTCTGAGTTTGGTGGCTGATTATGGGATGGATCCCCGGGTGGGGTAGTCTCTGGATAGTCCATCCTTTCGTCTTAGCTCCAAACTTTGTCTCTGTAACTCCTTTCATGGGTATTTTGTTCCCTAGCTGCATATGTAGCAGAAGATGGCCTAGTCGGCCATCATTGGGAAGAGAGGCCCCTTGGTATTGCAAACTTTATATGCCCCAGTACAGGGGAATGCCAGGAAAAAGAAGCGGGAGTGGGTGGGTAGTGGAGATTTTGGGATAGCATTTGAAATGTATATGAAGAAAATATCTAATAAAAATGAAATATCACTCTAGATTTATTATGTATGACGTCAACATAGAGTATTTTCTCACCTGATGGCCCACCTTCCATCCTTAACATCTACAGCTGTAGATTTATACAGCCATATGTGGATCATGGTGGTTGATATTTGTACAACTACCAGACATCTCTTATTTTTAATTGATGCATAATAATTATTCACATGTATAGGGTACAGTATGATAACTTGTGACATGTATATAAAGGGCAATAATCGTACCAGGGTAATTAGTATTTCCATTTTCTTAAATATTTCATTTCTTAAATATTTTCCAACTTATTGCTTTAGAAATCTTTGGTCTCTACTCATTCTTTATTAAACATAATAATAATATTGTTGTATATTATTGTAACATTATAAGCATAGTTACCCTTCTATACTGAATAAATGACATATTATCCCTCTCAAAAAAAATTAGCTTCTGTCTGTGAGCATCCTGATGGACAAGCCAAGCCCACAGGGACTTCCCCACTGGCTTCCACACCAACAGCTCCTTTCTCTCTGGCGTCCATTTTTTGTGTTTTATAGGAAAAATGTGAATGGTTACTCTGCTCACCCTGACACTTGAGTCTTATTTCAGAAGCTTGTTAGCATGGAGGGCCTGAGGTCCAGCAGAACCCCTCTCTCCTGCCTCCCCTCCTCTTCCTTCTTCTTCTGCTGGTTCCTTTTTTTTCTTCAAGACAGAGTTTTTCTATATAGCCTTGTCTGTCCTTGAACTCATTCTGTAGACCAGGCTGGCCTCAAACTCAGAAATTCACCTCCCCCTGCCTCTCAAGTGCTGGGATTAAAGGCTTGGGCCACCACTGCCCAGCCTCTGCTGGTTCCTATGCAGTGACTAATGGATGGATAGAGACGGACCAAGAAAGCTCTGCCCCACAAGGATAGAGGTTTGCCTTGCTCTGGAAAGAACAAGGCTATAAAATGCAAATCTCTCATGAAGCAACTTCAACAGCAGGTCATTTACAATAGCTTTTGAACTTGGCTTCAGAAGGTATGTGTGTGTGTGTGTGTATACAGACAGACAGACAGACAGACAGAGACAGTGTGTTTGTGTGTGTGTGTGTGTGTGTGAGGGGCGGGAGAGGAAGAGGAAGGAGAGAGGAAAAGAGAGACTATAGGGAGACTACTCCATGTAAGCCCAGGTTAGAGGCAGTTAGGAGAAGCCACTGAGCTGGGGACCCGGCGATGGGCCAAGTCCTTGGCAGACCTGAAGGATGCAGGGAGTCAGCACAGCCAATCACTAAGCTCTCCTCTTGCTGCTCATCTGCAGGTGAGCCATGCCCAGTCCTCAGCTTCTAAATGTGGAGGCCCTCAGTGGATGATGGGCATTCCTAACCCCTGCATCCTCTCCAGCAATTCCTAGTGTGGTGGTATAACCCACATTTGCAGTGCCTTAAGGAGCCAGAAGCAGGAAGATCCTGCGTCCAAGGCCAGCCTGGATCTCAAAAAAAAAAAAAAAAAAAAAAAAAAAAAACTGCAAACAAAAAGCAACCAAGCAAGCAAACAAACAAAACATGAAGCAGCGTTGGATGAAAGCCAGACACACAGAGACGACCACCTTCTCAAGGTGCGGGCCAGTAGAGCACTGTCCACTTCCCCACAAAGCCCAGAAACCATGCCGCTAAACAGTTCCTTGGAAGTGCTGTGATTGACACCTGTGTTAACACGGCACTAGCAGCTGACACAATGATTTCCAGCACTTACGAAACACGAGGCTTTAAACATATTTAGCGCTGAGACACACGTGTAACAAAGAGGCCCTCTCATAGCTGCAGGGTGAAAAGCATGCGGGATGTCGAGCCCAGTACTCTTGGTTTCCATCCAAACTCCCAGTCCTTGTAAATGGCTTCTGGGCTAGCCAGCCAATCGTGTCTGCTCAGCGGTTTCCTCGTCCATCAAATGGGAACAGGCATTCCCCTTAGCGGTGATCCGGGGATCAGTGATCTACCGGGTATAAAGGGGCTTTGTATTCATGAAGCACAAGAAAGTGGAAAATATTCTTAGGATCTTGTGTATAAATGGAGATTGTAGGTTAAAATAAATCATCCTGTCTTTGTCTCTGAGATTTACATTCATTCCCCTGGGTATATACAGAATAGTATAGAAATGAATGCTACTACCCACCTCTTCCTCTCCTTCTCCTCCCTCTCTCCCTCCCTCTCTCTCCCTCTCCTCCCCTTCCTCCTTCCCCTCCTCTCAGGATGTTACACCTCAGTATATATAAAGGAAGCCTGAGGACAACCTTAAGGGTCCACCTTTACCTTGCAGCTTATTTGAGACAGGGTCTTTTTTGTAGTTTGACAGTGTTTATCTCAAATAAGCTGGACCACAGGCTTCCAGGGTGCCTGCATCCCCTCTCACTGCAGGAGAACTTCTACTGCAGGCATATGCTACTATTCCTAGCGTTATGTGGGTTCATAGGATTAGAACTTAAGTCCTCGTGCTCAAGTGACCAGTGCTTCACCCACTGAGCACTCTCCCTAGCCCTTGCACATCTTTCAAACTTCTATGTAATGAAAGGCTTTGAATTGAGAAGGATGCTGTGGTAAGTATCCCATGTGCCAGCCACACACCCACGGCAAACTCAAGCAGCAGCAGCAGCAGCTATGGGAGTTTTGAGATGCTTAAATGGAGACCAGAGTGCTGTGCATTAAGAGGGGACAGCAACAGCAGGGACAGCAGGCTGAGGCTGTGGTTACATACAAGAGGGACCCATCAGCAAAATCAAGTGGCTTGGTCAGATGCTACACTGCCTGGCCACTTGCTGATACTGTGTCTCCATAGAAGGCAATAAAGCCCCAGAAATGAGCTCTGCCATATGTGAGCAAGCCCCCCCTCCCACCCAGCCCCTACACCTGGGAAACAGAATTGAGCAGTGGGCTCTTCAAAGACAGTTCTTGGTAAATACTCTACTGGTTTTGCAGCCTGTCTTCAACCCAAACCACTGGAGTGTAAGTTTTCCTAGAAGTGCCCCCCTTTAGCAGTTACTGGCCTTGCTCTCTGAGAGTCCTTGAAGCTGAGCAAAGAAGCTACCGACGAGAAGAATAGAGGTCCGGGACAGGCAGGGTCAGCATTGCTTACCTGGAACCGTTCACCTGACTAGGGTTGCACTCCATCTTGATGGTGACCCTGGCTGGGGTTTGAGACAGCCAGTCCTGCTGAGGGACTCTGGGACTCATCTTGGATGTCTGGCCATAGTCACTGGAAGAGGATGCGGTCATCTCTGTCTTAGCCAGGTGTGGCGTTCCGTAGGCACACTCAAATAGTGACTGGTCCTCGCTCACAACTGACAAGGCCTCCTGGACGAAGAAACAGAAACGCAGACTCAGGACATCCCAGAGGACAGCGACGTGGTGCTGAGGGTCATTTCCTACATCTAGGGAGCCACACTTTACATAGCTGCAAAGGCCCGCCTTCCCACTTCCCAACAGAAAGCAGAAAACAAAGTTTCTTTGTTTCCGCCTTGCACACGGCAGAAGTTGGAGTGGCCCAGCCTAGAACTATTTAGCTGCAGGTTTCCAGCACCCTAGCCCGGACTGTGCTGGGGCAGACAGTACCCACTTTAATCTCAACACAAGGAAGTTGAATTTCAAAGGTCTTAGAAGACATCCAATTGCATGTGTCATTTTTTGACAAATGCAATCTATAATTCAAGCAGACAAGAGCGCAGAACAATCACGGGATTAGAAAAAGAACTGTGAAGGCTGACACCTAGGCATCTGGTGGGACCCCCCGTGCTCCAGGAGCCTCTGAGGTAGAGGTCCTCGGAAGAGTGAAGGGAGCCGCGACACCAAAGGAGGCTTTTTTCCACTCTACGTTATTAGCCGAATAGGGTTTCAAACAACGCTTCCATGATGGTGAACATCTGGATGGTAAATGAAGCAAAAAAAAAAAAAAGCTGTGAATTACCCAGATGCCTCCAAATACTGGGATGGTTAAAAGATCTAGATCCGTAAAGAGTTAGCTTGTGCGCTTTCCACAACCCACCCCCCACCCGATAATATTTTTATTATTTTGTGAGAAGAAAACAGAAAATTGTCCCAATGGGGACATTATTCTCTGCCTAAGCAGGTAGTGAGCCCACATTCTGCTTAGAGACTATGCGTAGATCAGCAAAGGCAGACTTGGCTTAGAGATCTCAACTGCTTGGTTGACACATTGTATAACTACCACATGTAATTATGAAACAATCTGATTTTAGTTTCCAGAACAAGAAAAAAGTCCCTCCATGAGACAACTCAAGACTGTGTCTGTTTCCATACTTAGGTCTGCTCAGCATGGTTATCAACTAATGAGAAGGACACAAGTTCCCGTGTGTGTGTGTGTGTGTGTGTGTGTGTGTGTGTGTATGTGAGTGTGCGTGTGCGCACACACTTGCCAGAGGTTGATGGAAGGTATCTTTCTATTTTTTTTTTTTTTTTTTTTTAGTTTTTTCGAGACAGGGTTTCTCCGTATAGCCCTGGCTGTCCTGGAACTCACGCTGTAGACCAGGCTGGCCTTGAACTCAGAAATCTGCCTGCCTCTGCCTCACAGTGCAGGGATTACAGGTGCCTGGATTTTACATGGGTGCTAGAAATATGAAGTCAGGTCTGTATGTTTCTATGAATAGCACTTTGGCCACTTAGCTATCTCCTCAGCCCCAGGTATTTATTTTTTAATGGAGGGGGGCGGGAAGGCCACAGAAACATTTCTTATCATGATCCAGGACTAGTGGAGCTGAGCTAACTGTGGGAAAGCTGGTCAGGACAAGCTAGGGACTTTGTGAAGGTGCGCACTGGTGCGTTGTCACACCTGTTTGCCAACTCTTGGTCTCACTGGGAAATGTGTCCACACTGGCACTGTGTTCTCATTGTTCAGGTGGACCTGAAGTGAGTAGATCTGCTCACCATCAACCGGGGAGTTTTACACAGCTCCCTATGGAAGGTGAAGTCCCGCCAATCATATCAAAACCACAACTTCTCACGAGTACCTCCCCTCCACCCTGGCTCGTTCCATGTGTATGTCACTGCTCCACCTCATCCCTGAGGACCAAGAATTTCTGTTTCCTGAATACACTGGCTTCCTTGGCTGACTGTGCTGAGTCACTGCCTAAGACACAGGTGAAGGTTCTCGCTGCCTGCCTCTTAATCCAGTAGCAAGTATGCTGCACACAGATAAAGCTCACCCTTGGCTTCAGTCTACGACAGCTCTGCGCCACTTTGGAAAACACCATGGCTGGAGTTTAAACAGAAACCGAATGGTGTGCTGTGACAACCAGAAAGCCAGAGGTAAGTAAGCACACAGCGTTGTGGGCTTCCTACCTATGCTACACACCCATACCCACATACAGCTTGTGAAGGTGCAAGCCAGGAAGATGGGGTTTCAGGGGCATCCTTAATGTAAGGGAGTATGAATTATAAACCAGTCTTTCCTGTTCCACTGGATGCATGAGTTAAGGACTCTAATCTCAGAGCTATGGATCTAAGAGGTCCCCTAAAGCCCAATAAACTACTGAAGCTGAGCTAATACACATTGAATGTTTTTTTATGGGCAGGTCTCCCATCTCCCCACTATGGTCATGTAGATGGTTTGCATACTCAAAACAGACAGCAAGGCTGGCAGCTGCCCCCAATCCTTGCTGGGTACAAGAACTCATGCAAGGCTTGTGGAGAATAACATACTGTGTAATGTTACCTTTGGCTCTTTGATGAGAAGACTCATGAATAAATAGTGATTTATATCAGAAATTGGCAAAAACAGGTTACGCAGAAGGGACTAGCAAGATGGGAGGCTGCATATTTAAAAAAAAAATAGAGGTCTTGAAAAGCAACAAAAGCGAAAGAACTAAAATTTCTTTATTCTCAAGATAAAGTAAGATATTCTTGTAAACAAGGCCATTGGGGAAATAAATGAGGTACAGGATTGGTGGGGGAGAACTGAATAGCCCAGCTGAAATGAGAGCTAAGTGTATGTGATCGGAAAGGAAGCCTCTCACATCTGGCAAAGTAGAATTTCAACACATGGTTTTCTAAAGAAAGAAATCAAAGTTAATTGAGATCGATTTAAGTGGGGAAAGCCTTTAAATGCTAGCGATAAGAAGGGTGTACGCCCTTTCTTCTCTCAGAACATTCTTCTCCAGGTCAGCGCTGCATAAAAATGAGGAGAACAGTATAAGCCAACCACTCTGCTGCTTCGTTTTATGAGAGGAAGGGTTCTAAAAAGATTGAAGCTTTCAGATGAATGCTTCAAAGGGGGTAAAATATGGACTTCATTCTAAATAGAAGTCCAAAAGTGCCCCTCAAATAATGTGCACACACACTCTACAGCACACATGACACACACAACACACAGAGATACACATTGCATACATACACTCATACACACATAAACACTCACACGCACACACACTCTCTACAGCACACACACTCTACAACATTCATGACACATACATGACACACAAAGATACACACTGCATACATACACGCATAAACACACTCGTACACACACACTTACACTCTACAACATGCATGACACACACGATACACAGAGATACACACTGCATACATACACTCATACACATATAAACACTCACACACACACACACACGAACACACACATACACACATGCCTCAGGGAGATTTAAAAAAAAAAAAACAAAAAACAGCTGAGTAGATTCTGAGCCCTGTGTCACTGAACTTGGCTTCTAGAAGACAAGCCAGCCACAGACCCAAACAACTTTATTCCCAGTTCAACTACATACACCAGCTTCACTATTTGCTTTGCAAGTCAGAACCCTAAGACACAGCCCTGTACATCCGTCAGCCTCTCCCTGCTGGCCAGTCTTGGCACTTCAAAGGGAGGTGAGAACTGAGCCTGAAGGTTGGGCAACATGAGAACTGAGTGGAGCCCAGGAGCACAGGGGTCCTCCAGCCCTGGGGAGATTTACTGACCTTGGCTTTTGATGTCCCTGCTTCCTGGCTGCTGTCCTGTTACCTGGCCATCTTGCCTGCCCACTATGCTGCCTGCCTGCCTGCCCAGACGTCTATCTGTCTGCAGAGCCTTAGATATGGATAGAGCTATTTCTTTGCACCCTTCAGTCCCAGGGCTTGGCAGGGATGGGGGTTTCCTCTGAACCCAAAATTCAACAGCAGTCAAAATCTGGCAAAAATACGTCCCAATAATTTAATATTCACGCCTCTGCATTGCTATAAAAAGGCCTGTACTTTAAATCAATGTGTGCCAGTGTGTGGGGGTGTTTGCTCTGTTGCTCCAGGAAAGTTGGGGTAGTTTGATGTGGCTACTGGCTGCCTCCCAAGGCCATTTTATGATCTTAAAAACTGCCTATAAATTCTAACCAAACTGTCCCCAGAAAACAAAGATTCTGCTGTGTTGACACCCAGGTGTTTAATCTTACTTGAGTACTAACAATATCAGCAACAGGAACATCTTCATTTTGGTCCTGTTCCTGGGATAACAGTCAAGGAAAGAACAGTTCAGAAATGGGAAAGGATTCACTAGATTATATTGTATACTACAATATTGAAATGAATATATATGTTCAAAAAATTGAATTTGGCTGCCCCTCCTGGGGATCCACCCCATATACAGTCACCAAACCCAGATACTACTGTGGATACCAACAAGTGCTTGCTGACAGGAGCCTGATCTAGCTGTCTCCTGAGAGGTTCTACCACTGTCTGACAAATATAGAGGTGGATGATCTCAGCCAACCACTGAACTGAGCACAGGGTCCCCAGTGTAGGAACTAGAGAAAGGATCCAAGGAGTTGAAGGGGTTTGCAGCCCCATAGGAGGAACAATATGAATCAACCTGTACCCCCAGAGCTCCCAGGGACTAAACCACCAACCAAGGAGTACACATGGAGGTACTCATGTCTCTAGCTGCATATGTAGCAGAGAATGGCCTAGTCAGTCATCAATGGGAGGAGAGGCCCTTGGTCCTGTAAAGGTTCTATGCCCCAGTGTAGGGGAATGCCAGGGCCAGGAAGCAGGAGTGGGTAGGTTGGTGAGCTGAGGGAGCAGGGAAGGGATAGGGGTTTTGGAGGGAAACCAGGAAAGGGGATAACATTTGAAATGTCAATAAAGAAAATATCTAATAAAAAATTTAAAAAGAAATTGAATTTGGATACTAAAAATCATCCAAAATAGTTTCAAGAAACAAAAAGGAAAACCCTTCACACTTCAGATGCTTAAAAGACTTCAGGGTGACATGAGAGAAGTGTGGGGGAGGGGAGAGTGCTTGCCATGCAGGCATAAAGACTGCATTTGGATGCTCTCAGTACTTGCATAAAAAGCCAGGTGTGGTGGTACATGTCCCCAAACCCACCCCTGAGCTTGTGGAGATGTGAGTCACCGTGGGGCTTCCTGACCAGTGACACAATTAAAGAAGAACTGGCACTGACTTCTGCTGGCCTCCACCTGAGAGAGAGAGAGAGAGAGAGAGAGAGAGAGAGAGAGAGAGAGAGAGAGAGAGAGAGATTGATTCACACAGACACACATACACACCCACAGAGAGATGGACAGACAGACAGACACACACACACACAGAATAAGAGACAATGAGAGAGAGAGAGGGAGAAGAAACACAGAGAGACATAGAGATGGGTAGACAGATACACACACACAGAGACAGAGATGGATAGACAGACAGACAGACACACATAAAGCACATATACACATACAGAGATACACAGAGGCAGAGGCAGAGACAGAGAGACAGAAACAGACAGACACACAGAGATATACACAGAGACCTAAACACACAGACACACAGACAGACAGACACACACACACACACTCGCACACCTTTCATGAATCCGATGTTTTTCTGTAATAGATGACTGCTTTGTTAGGCACATTTCACTGAATGCTGAACAATCCGGGTCTTGGCCCAAGTTTGTTTCCAATTTGTGATTGCCAAGGTCCATGAAAATCCTCCATTATTCATACAGAGAATCCACCACACTTAAGTTTGCTTAAAGACCCGGGAATGGTGAAGTGTTGACAGGCAGAAAATCTCACAGAATGACCAGCTGTGTTACACAAGGATCGGTGAGGAGAAACGACCATCCATGCTTTCTGAAAGCTCAGAGAGCTCGGAAGACATCAAGCATCAACCTCTGGGAAAGCAGATTCCAAAACCATATCCGGGGTCCTCGAGATTTAAGGGAAATCATGATTTGATAATTAAGCCCTTCTAGCCTGGGGGGCCATGCACCCTGAAATCCAGTCTCACCCTCACAGCCTGCCTGTCTGAGCTCCCATCCCATAATATCCCAGTACAGAACTGTTCCTGACATCCCCTCACATGAACTATGTAGCCTCCTCCTACCACCATTGGTGAAATATTATCATTTGACCATGTTCACAAACACCTGACCCACCAAGGAATAAAACAGAACATAGCATGCATGCAACAGACTCTTGATTAAGTTACATCATTACCATGGTTTCTCAGCTCTGGATACCAACTGTATCTTAGCACATAGGGGTCACAGTTATAAGTATGTCAGAGCCAGTGCCCATGGGAGTGCTTTAATAGGTGTTAATGAATCTAACGATACCACAGACACCTATATTAGGCTATCTATGGCCCTATTATTTATGTCTTTTCTCTTCCCAAGACAAGGCACCTACAGTAGATACTTCTGGAAAATTTAACCCTTTATATCTACAGGGGAAGCAATGTAAACAAAACAGACAACACACTTGAGGACAGCCCCACCATGGCCAACAGCATCATGACTCTAAGCCCCTAGAGAAGGTCATTTTCAGTGTGTGTGTGTGTGTGTGTCCCTGTGTGCATATGTGTATGCATGCACATGTTCATGATGCACATGGAGCCCAGAGTTTACCTGAGCTGACATTCTCCAGTTACCATCCTTGTTTAGTTTCTTTTCCTTCGAGCTAGGTTCTCTCACTGCCTAGAACTGGCCAGATCAGCTAAGCTGACGCCAGGGATCGCCAGACTCTGCCTCTCCAGCACTGGAGTGAAAGCTCTTCTTGTCACTATGCCTGGCTTTTTTTTTTTTTTTTGAAAAACACAGAATCTGAGAACTGAGCTGAGTGAACTCTCCCCATGAAAGAAGTAATCACCTTGTGGGCAGGGCTGTTTCCCACCCTGCAGCCCCCATGCATCCTTACAGTTCAGACACTGTGAACCTTTGCCTTCCAGTGAATCGTGTAATCATAAACACACAACGAGAGCCAAGCTCGGTAAGATGGGAGATGCCTGTGACAGGGCCTGGTCCCCCATTGCCCTGATGTCGTTTCTTCCCTCTTCAGTCCTTCAGGAAAGAAGCTGGAGCATCACATGATGAACGTAGCATCCTGCATTCTGCTCATGCCCTTCTAATTTAACACATTGCTATTTTAGATATATGTGTGTGTGTGTGTGTGTGTGTGTGTGTGTGTATAGTATATATTATAAGACTTGGATTAACCTCAAAGGGAAAATGTATGTAGGCAAAACTAATTCCATCTAACAATGTTTTCCTCCAGTATAGCACTGCTTCACTATCCAGCTTTTTACAACTTGTAATACTGGCCCAGCGCTAATGGAATGAGACCCAGAACTGCCATAGAAACAGAGACACAGACACACACAAACACACACAGAGATATACAAAGACACACACACAGAGACACGTATGTACACAGACACACACCACCCACCCACCCACCCACAGAGACAGACTCACACACATTCATACACACACACACACACACGCACAGACACACAGAGAGATACACAGAGACACACAGACATACACAGACACACACACACACACACAGAGACAGAGAGACAGAGCTATACAAAGACACACATACATATACAGACACACACGTGAGGGCTTACACAGCGAAATACACATATGCAAGTACATGAATTAACAAATACAAGGGCACATACAGCTGTTTACCTTCATTAACAGATCGAGCATTCCTTAAGACGGCCATTGAGACGCCACCTCAGTAACACAGAGCCTGAAGACTTCCCTTCCCACTTACTGCTTCCTCTCTCTAGATGTTACCCTTGACTTCTCTCCGTATCTTCAGAGCAGGCCTGGAGCAGATCCTTCCTGTGGACACCCACACCGAGTTCCATCTTGTTTTGAGTTTTGAATTCACTGGGTTTCAACTCACAATGATCTAGGGTGTTTATGCCATATGCCTGCAGTCCCAGCACTGGGGACACTGAGGCAGGAGGATAGTGAGTATGAGTCTCTATCCTGAGCTACATAGACAGACGATAGACAGACAGACAGATAGATAGATAGATAGATAGATAGATAGATAGATAGATAGAGCTTCACAGACTTTAAATAAATAAGAAATAAATAAGCAAACAAAGTGACGTAGAGAAACTTTTAATCAACAAATAAGCAAACTAGCATAACTTAATAAATAAAACATAAGCGCACACACAGCCCCACCCCCACCCCTTGTGCTTCTAGCATCAAAGCAGCTTCCTGACATGACCACTAGCTGCTGCCCATACTAACCATAGGACAAAGTCAGGGCATGGTATTAAGGCTCCTTCACCGTGGTACCAGTGGGGTGCACACATGTGTCATGGCCAATGTGGATGAGGGACTGAATGTGTGCAGAGGAAACTGGCATTTTCCTTCTCATATTATCATGAGGGACACAAATGGGCAAAGCTGGTCTAACCTCTCAGAGGCTAAGAAATCTGAATTGCAGAAGCCTGCAGAGAAAACAAGGCTTCGGAGAAAACGAACTTTACAGAGCAAGGAGAGGAGGCATCCATCAGGAAGCAGAAAGCCTAAAATCTTGAGACATTGGAACTTTGTGGAAAACCCGCAGAGAATGTTCCACATGATCGAAGAATTAAAGAAATCCAATCAACACAATGTTAAAGTCGTTTTTCCTGTGTTTGCTTAGCGGTGTGCAGGCTGCCCTTAATGAGGAATAGAAGGACCCAGGGACAGCAGCTTGGCAAAAGTCAGTGAGTCCCTTGAAGGGTAAGGTTGGAGAGCCCACACCCATGTAGCCTGATTATCCAATGTCTGAAAATGCCACATGGTGCTCAATTATCATGCCCAATTTCTATGTCTTACAGACCAGTTAAAAATAAGGCTGCTTCCAAAAAAAAAAAAAGTATACAAATAAATTTCCATAAAGAAGGAAGAATAATGGGGCTGGAAAGATGGCTCAGTGGTTAAGAGCACTGACTGCTCTTCCAGAGGTCCTGAGTTCAATTCCCAGCAATCACATGGTGGTTCATAACCATCTGTAATAGGATCCAATGCCCTCTTCTGGTGTGTCTGAAGACAACTACAGTGTACTCACATATATAAAATAAATGAATAAATCTTTTTTTAAAGGAAGAAAAATAGTTCTAGAAGAAGGGAGAATAATGTTATCTGTGGGGAAATAGATACAAGCAATGAAGATCCTATTAAGTGAATGAAGCCAGTGTAAGAAAGACGGCTGTCTAATGCTTATTCTCACTTGTGGTCCTCGATTATACAGACATAGATAAAAACCACATGTAGATATAACATAAAAGCAGAGGTATACAGGGTACAAAGGGGTGCAGTGGGAGGGATGAGTAAAGAAAGACTCTGGGGGTGCACTGGGCAACACCCTAAACATACAATACACAAGGATATGCAAAACTTCAAAAGCCAAACAAAACAAAAATAAACCACCCTCTATTAAAAAAAAACAAACTAAAATATCTGCTAATAATGAGTTCTTTCCTTTTTTCCTACAAAGCACACCCCTGTGTAGGAACAGGAGTCAGAATGAGCGTGAAAAACTGGATCTTGTCCCTCCAGCTCTGTCTGCATGCAGGGCTGTCTGGACCCTTCCTACCCAATGTTTGTTTCTGTCTTTGTTTACTGAACACTGCGGCAGGTCATCCAAAGCCTTCACTTTGCTCTGGTTTCTAGCAATTCCCTTTATGTGAAAAGATGGTATTTGAGTTTTTATCTTGTTCAGAAACAAGATCTCGTGAAGTTCTTGACAGATTCACTACATAGCAGCGAGAGGGTGGCCTTCTCTTCCTGATCCTTCTGCCTCCAACCCTCATGTGTTAGGATTACAGTCATGTGTTACGACAACCATTTTCTGATTAACTACTCAAAGCCTGCCCTTCATAGACCCTCTTAAGTTTCCTTCCCAACGCCATGTGCTCTGTTTTTAAACCCTCTGAGTGCTCGTACTGCTGTTTCTGTGTTAGGGGTACATAGGACCATCTGCTGGAGCATGGGTTGGCTTTTCTGGGCTCCCCATTGCTTCCTGTGTTCTAGGCAAGCCCTCTCCCCTTGGGGCTACTTCCCCAGCCCCATTGCTTTTTTCTTTTGTTTCTAGTTATTAACACCTAAACACAGATGTGTAGAAGTACCAGAAAACAGGAGGTGGCTTTATAGAACTGAGAAGTCCTGGTCCTAAGGTGGGCGAGGAACACCCCAATTTGCAGGTAGGTCTGCCACTCCTGTGAAGTCTCAAATCCTTCTTCCTCTTCCATGTCTGAGCTTGCTGGGAATTGGTTGGAAACACAGTCTGGGAAAATCTGAGTCAGAGCCCTGTGATAAGCATGTCCTCCTCCAGGAAGTTACCAGGAGTACACTCAAATTCACCAAGCTCAGCTCTGTCTCTTCTGTCTCGGTTCTTCCACTATCGAGGTAGTGCGGATCACAGCTACCCAGTTCTCTGTGGGTCGAGTGAGTTACTGCGTTATAAGCCTGAAAATATGCAAATTATTGTCACATCTGAGAATGCTGATGTTACTGACTAGTGGCCTCACACAGTTGGAAGCAGAGCTATCCATCTTCAGACATATTATTCTAATAAGCTGGGTAGAGAGAGGATTACACAACCTCCTGCTGTGATCAGTCACTTCTTAGGACGTACTGAATTTAAATCACCCGTCTGTCTAATGAAAGAACCAAGGAATACAGGACCTTTATTCTCTATGAGCACGCTGGTCACCTGGGCCCTGTGGGGTTTAGCTTTCTTAGTCCCTAGTCTCCTTCTCTTGTGGGTTTTCAGTTATAATTCCATACTGATATGGATTCAGTAGAAGCTTTGCACACAAGGTATGCTCCTGGCATGTCACGGTCTTCTCTAGAACAAGCTAATGGCCACTGGGTGTGGCTCAGTGGTACAGCACTGAGGATTCCATCCACAACACCAGGAAAAGGAAAGAGAACCAGAGTGTCTAGATTAGCACATGGCATGCAGTTGACTGTCCTCAAACTCCTCAGATGTGCGATTCACTATTCGAGGTGCCTTGTGTATGGTAGCGCACATGTGACGCTCACACATGCTAGTACATGTGTGTGGTTTAGTGTGTGTCTGCCATACACATGAGCATGTGAGTGCATGTCCCTGTGTACAGGATGCCAGAGCAGAGCATCTGGTGTCTTACTGCCTTGAGATGACTGACCTGGAAGCTCACTGTCCTGGCTAGAGAGCTCTTAGGAACTACTTAACTCTGCCCCTCAAGGCTGAAGACACCACAGCCATGTCCCACTTTTTCTATGGGCACTGGGGATTCAGATTCCATTCTCCTGCTCACACAGCAAGCACTCTTACCCACTGAGCCATCTTCCCAGCCCCCCACCCCCCTACACAATGCCCTTTATAATTCCCTAAAATGTATTGAGGTTTTCAATGGTGGGTGGTACAGCTGTGATTCTATGGTGGTCGGTGAACAACTCCATGACCACACCTCGCCCTTCTGATCTTTGAGGCTTGCAGATTCAGATGACTGAAGTCACAAGAGTATGAGACTACCTGCAAGCCACAGGCTGAGTCTTCTGGACCTCTCTTCTGCTGTGGCCGTCCTTCTCTGAGGGGAGGAACGGGCCCGCATTCCTCTGGTCCATCAGAGGGAGACCATAAAAACCAGGCAGCCCTGTGTGGTTGGCCTCCACAGAAACCATCTATGCTAAAAATAGAATACATTACACATCTGGAACGGGTCTCCTCCATGAACCTCCGACACATGGATTCAGTGTTTTCCACAGAATTTCAAGAATTTTATTCATGAGGAAACTCTGGCACAATGGAGAACCTTGGCAAGAGGCAGAAGGAAGCAGCAGATGTCCTGGCCTCCTCCCACAGCTCTGTCTCCAGCTCAGCTAGTGTCCATGGCACATCTATCTCATGCCTTCAAAACAGGCAATCTGAAATTTTCCATAAGAGGCAGGCTTTATAGCAGCCTTGAGGTTTTAAAGAATGGACATAGTTTCCTGAAATGGAGGTCACGGTGGATTTGATATGCAGGTGTCGGGAGGGATGCATCAGGAACAGCCATAAGCACAGGGTTCTAGGCAGAGACTTGGTGTTCCTCGTGCCCTGGGCTTCAACCTTCTGGCCTTCTCAATAAGGGCCTGGTCCCCTAATGTTGGCTAGGGCCCTGTCTCACGCCCAAGTAAAACCTGATTTATTTAACCGGCAGCATTCTCTCCCCGCCACACACATACTCCTCTATCTGTGCAGCTACAGGGTTAAGATTAACATTTATTGTAGGCAAACTTCAGTTAGAAGATAACTGTAAGTCCCCCTCTGTGTTAGCTCAAGGTTTTAATTCCCTATGTCTTTATAGACATCTTGGTGTTAATAGTAAGAAGCTAGTGTGTGGACTGTGGTGATAGCTAGGTGGAGGACCTGAATTCAAACTCAGCAAAAGCTGAGCATGGTGATGTGTACTTAAAACTCCCAGCCCTCAGGGTATGAAGACAAGACATGCCAGGGACTCACCAGCCAGCCGGCCTGGCTGAAACAATGCCTTTGGTTTACTGGAGTGCGCTGTCTCAAAAGCTGTGGAAAAGAGTTGAAGTGGAAGAGTTGCTGATCTGTGGACATCACACACACATGCACAGGGAGGCATTCCACAAACAGGCATGTGCACACACACCAATGCATATGTGCACATACACTACATCGCACACACAGTTGTTTTTAACTGCAGAAATAAGCTAGCTTGTGCCCTAGAGCTAACTCCATGTCTTCCAGTGTGGCTGTGACCCTATTGCCTATGTGCAAATTCTAGCTGTTCTATACGCAGATTTCACCATTCATAAGGAGCATGTTTCTAATAAAAAGCCATTCCGAAACTGGGGTCCTAGGAGAACAGCCTTACAGGTTTAGTTGCTGCTATTTTCATGGGGTTCTAAACACCCCTCTCTTTTTTATCTCTTTCCTCTGATAACTACAGGCACAGGCCACACACAGTATAAGACAGACAGAGATGTGAACCTTTCCTTAGACTCACACCCACCATGGAACCAGCATTGATTCCCACTGTGAGGGTCTATCCCCTGCCAACCTGGAGTTTCCTCTGGGAGCACAGGGTCACCTCCTTGCCTGGGGCCAGCGGGCTAAGCCTGAACGATACAGAAGATTTTCCAGTATGTAAATCTCCCCCTGGTTGTGGCGCAGGAAGGGGACCTGGCATCCTGTGTGTCAAACGTTTTGTGCATGCACACAGACTCCAGGTTGGTCTCATTCTTTCCCCGTGATGTAGCCTGAGGGACAGGGCACACCTCACGGATGTTATACTTTTAAGGTTCCCCCCCAAAAGAGATTGCCAGCGAGACTGGGCTTTTATAACTCTGGGAGCTCTGACATCAGTCCCCCATACAGTCGAATTATAAATCCTAACCACTCACACATCAATCACACTCAACAGGGGTTCTCCTGGCGTCTGGCTTCAGCCCCTCCATAAATATATTTCCTTTGGAAGTCGAGACTGCTCTTTAAAAGTCTGGAGATTCAAACCGTGCTGACCTCCACACCAGCTAGCTGGCTCAACTTCTCAAGTGCGGCCTCCACAGAGTCTCAGGATTACACTGTGACCAGGCGCCTCTTCCCTTCCTGCAGGAGGATGTCACAGATATCCCTACCTATCCACCTTTTTCTGTGGAGGAACGGGAAGTCTTGCAGTACACAGCTGTTGGGGGCCCCACACAGATCCTGAGCCTCTCGGTGTGGCTGCTGACGAGAATGAGGGTGGATGAGGAGAGGGGTGGCTACTTCTCTTCTGAGGGAGGAGGGCTTTCAAAGTCGCCCATTCATCCAGGATGTACAACCAACCTGTGCATGGGCAGATGATGGCATCAAAGAGCAGCTTCCCTCGAAGGGAAGATAAGTCACATTTCCCTTCTCTCAACATAGCCAACTTGACCCATCTCAACTTATTTGTGGATACCAACATACTATAAAATGATTGGGAAAAAATTTAAGGTATAAAGAATGCACCCCTGGAAGCCAGGAAGCCATTCAGGCCACTGTTAGGTCTTAACAACTGAGCTTCTGAGCTGAAGAAAACAAGGAGATTGCACCAATGTCCACACTGACCCCTCACAAGGTCCCGCCGTGCGGTACCTGCACAGGCAAGCTGCCATAGACCCTGACATCAAAGGCTGGTGTCCAATTAACAAATGTGACATTGTACCAGTGTCCCTCCAGTCACACTGCTTGTCATAGGATTTACTGATACATATGCAATATCTGTAAGACCTAATGTCCACTGAGTCTCCACAAGAGCCAGTGTCTCCAATGTTCCTAGTTTGTTCTCAAGGCAAACACTGTAAGTTTGTGGGTATGAGTGTCAGGGGGTGGACAGCAGCTGGCCTTACAGGGACAAGCCTTCTGCCAAGAAGGTCTCCAGGTCCATAAACAGCAAGCTAATAACATGTAAGACAGAACCCTAAATCTGTACCAAGATGTACACTCCTGTTTTCTTTATTGAAAATATAGTCTTCTTCACTAACTTTATTTTTATCCCCTAAATAATAGAGTGTAAGGATTCATTCAACATTAGCGCTGTGCTGGAGCCTGCAAATATCAAAGCGCTGACTACAGGACGCTGTGCAGGGTTTCTGTGCACACAATGAGCCTCTTCACCTTACGGGGCTTTTGCATCTGAGCTTTGGTACCCAAGAACGTTCTCAAACCACCACCACCCTCAGACAACCAGGGATGACTATACTTAAATAGCTTATAATTTATTCTTTAATGAATCTTCAGCTCCTACTCTCGCCCCGAATCTAGCAGTCTGGGCTGGCACTATCCCATCAAGACAAGCAGCAGAACTGTGGACAGCAACTTTATGTTTGCAGCCCCTGAGAGTCCTTCATTAACCACCTAGTAGCAGTGAGCTGGTCTGGAAACTCCCTACTTTAGGGACGCTCTGCTTCTCCACACTTCATCTTTCCTTCGGCATTCTCCTAGGCCATGTCCCTCCATGGGAACTGCTTCCTCAAGCCACCCATCCTGTGGCCTCAGCTTCCCCTCCTTTCCCTCTCCTCTCCACAGCCAGTCTAATTTCAAAGATGAAGCTGTCCAGGAAAGACTGCCCTTGCATGATGGGATTCTCCTAACTTGCTGTGTTTTATCCAGTTCCTTTCTCTGGGTGACCCAAGTCCCTGTAGATGTAACTGCTGGAGAGGCATGAGAGGGAGCGAGCTCTCAGGGTGTGGTCTTCAGGGGCACGCTTTCTTCATGTCATTATTTGTCAGATGGTGGCATGGTTCCTAGACTGTGCTCATCAGAACAACATGAGAGGGGTGGACAAACACCAGGGTGTCCTCTGACGATCAACTGGAGGCACATCTTCTCATGTAACAGAAAGGCGAGCTTGCTTTTGCTGCCCTGATAACCTGCCATCAGGACTTCTATACCAACACAGCCTTTGTATCACTCGGCACACAATGGATGGGGTCAGGGTCAAAATAACTTCATTCAGAAAAGTTAGAATTCTGCCTCATAGGATGGTCATCTCTGGTTACACATTGTGCTCCAAAGAACATTTACTTGTATGTTTGACAAGTGTGAACTGAACTTTCTACTCTAGAGGCTCCTTGATGCTCCTCAGTGATGTCAACTGCCTTCCAGGTAAACACTCACCCCTCCCCACCTTTACTCAATCAGCAAATGATTGATGGAGAACATTAAAACCTTGTTTTGTTCTTGGGCAAGAAGCAGCACCTAGGACCTCAGGGGGTGTTCAGAATCCCACCCCAGCCTAGAGCTCCTGAATCCGGCAGCTCAAACCCACGTCTCTATGGGTGAAAATCGGGCAGGAAGAGCGTGCGTAAGAGGAAAGGAAGGAGGCAGCTCAGGTGGGGAGGAGTGGGTGGAATCTCTCCTATAGAGATGTCAGAATGCTCAGGTAAGGCCTGAGTCTGGGAGTGAGTAGGGCTGCAGCCCTGGCAACAGCTAAGCAAGCCAGAGGCAGGCACCCAGAGTGGGGTGAGGAAATTGGGTAGGAAGATCAAGAGAGGAACCGCAGAAGATCAGAATGTGTGCGTAAAGAGCAGAAGCCAGAGAAGGAGCAGATGTGGTATCTTCCAGGCCAAGGATAAGACCTGGTGCCAGGGAGGGGGCAGCAGAGCATAAGCCCCTCTAGCTGCCTTGGCCAAAAGCCAGACGCTATCTCCGTGAGATGGATTGATATTTTTTAAGTTTTATTATTCGCAAACGAAATACGATCAAAACCTGTGTGCTGTGTCTGCCATGTGCAAGCCAGAAGCCATGCCTAATAAAATGTTACTGCCATTCCTGCTCCACGTGTCTCAGGAACCTCCATCAGTTCTGGCACACAGGACCTTTGTGAACTTTCATTCAGAGAGCCTGTGGCTACTTTTCAAAGACAAGGCACACAAGGAAACCAGTTCTTCATGGAGACATCCTCACTTCTCTCTTAAGGAAAGCAGTCAGGGGACTACATGAGCGGCAACAATAGAAAGAAGTCACCACACCAGTGAATCCCCGTCTCACATCAGTGCCACCTGTGATGTGGCACAGAGAACGGGTCTGGGAAGATGAAAGTCAAACGTGGAGTCCCCCTCTGTCCTCACGTGCCCACACACAGACGCAGGGTTCTAGGCTTGAGCAACCATGCAAACTACCAGCTGTTTCCTGTTTAAACTAAGGAATCAAGATGTTTGAGGAAAGGGCTTTTATAACTGTTGGATGCTGTGCCGGCCTGTGGAGAACTCCATTCTCAGAGCACCCCAAAGGGTCTGATTGCTCTCCGTTATGGAAGGGTAGCTCTTTTCCTTCTCTTGGGTCTCTCGGCCTCCTTTGAACCCAGTTTCAATGTTGGGCAGTGAGGACACGTTCATCTGTGGAGCAGACAAACATTGTCACTGGCTGGGTGGCTGAAGAGACAAATCTCTGGAAGTTGACGTTTAAGGCCAATGTCAGCCATATTGGCTCCTGATACTCCTCTCCTTGGTTTGGAAATGGACCACTCTGGTCCAAGAACCATCTTCCTGTTCTTCACATTTCTCCCCTCTGCACATGCTTGTCTCTGGGTCTAAATGGCCTTTACATTAGGACCCCACTCACAGTGGAACAGAGCCTACCCTAACGAGCTCATCTGAACTGGATGACCTCTATAAGGATTTTACCAAAAATGTCACATTCTGAGGTTTTGGGGGTCAGGACACACATGACCACAGCGACAATTCAATCGTGACAGTGATCACTGAAAGACAATTCAACTGTGACAGTGATCGCTAAAGGAGGACAGAGAATGGACCCCTGGGCCTCTGCTCAGCAAAACACTTGATACCATGTTGCAGCTGTCCAAGGGTGGTCCAGGAACACCCTGGGGTTTCCAGGGCCCTTCGGGGACTGTGCAGCTCAACACTGTTTTCTGAAACATGAAACACAGTTTCCCTTTTCCTGCTGCCATCTTCCCACAGCTGTTCAAGATGTTTGCCAGAGGCTACACTTTAACTCAGAGCAAAACAGGTAATCCCCCGAAAACACACGGGAACCCACTGACATGGTAGGCTGAGCATTGTGGTTTATCAAGCCAGTAATGAATATACTTTCTCTCTAAACCCAAATTAAATACAGCTATTTTTTTCTTAAAAGCATAGTCTCTGCGTTAACATGTATCACCATCACGTGTGAGAGAATTTAAAAGTGGATGTTTCAAATTTTCTGGCTCCCTAATTTCCCTAAGTGTCAATAGACACAACCTACATAAAAAGATTCTGAGACCAAAAGTTTTGAGACCCATAATTTAGAGGATAAATTATGGCTGGGATACACTCTATACTGCTTAAGTAAGCCAAGGTCAAAACCAGTGCAATGTCTTATGAGCCCCTCTTTAGTAGTCTATAGTATCACCCTATAGTATCACCCTCTCTCAAAATAAAATCCAGTTTTCTGAATCTGGCCTGGGTGGCCCAATGTGTGATTGTTGCTCTGATGCTTACTGAGAGCATCAATTGGGGTAATAAAGATAACTTCCTACTGCAGGAGGAAGGCTAGGTTGGAAACGGAAGCCCTGCATCTTTTGATCTACTGTCCTACCTTCCTAGGCTATATACTCGAGAACTGTGTGAGGCGTGGAGACTCGTGAGCAAGGCTGGCATTCAACTCAGTGAGTTAGAGACATGTCCAGCAGTGGGTCTCACTGATGCCCTAGGCATTTCTGAAACAATCAAAATCAACCATCACGCCCACTGCGGCAGTGACTGGAGAGAACTCCTGCGGTTTGCCAGCTACAGGAGGTAATCTAGTTACCAGAATGTGGGCAACAGTTGGTAAGGATCAGAGGACAACTTCGGTGTCTTACTGATGCTGATCTGAGCTGTGGGAGAAACATTACCTTTTTTTCTTGCAACCCATTGCTATCTTAGAGATGCTCATTTCTGCAGCAAAGACTAACCTCTCCTAACTGACACAGCAAAGCTATTAATGCAGTTACATGTACAACAGACACACTCAAGGGCTATGTCAAGGTCTCACATCTTGCTCTACGGTTAACTTTTTGACACTGGTGGTTTAGTGAGGCGGGAATACAACACCAGATTCCACAAAGCCTAGTTGGTGAAGTGCTTTGCTGGGCAAGCATGAGGAACCTCGTTCAATACCCAGAACCCTTGTAATAACATCGAGTGTGGTGACTCATGGTGGGGAGGCAGACAAGTAAACAAAACTCAATGGTCACCTGCCATTTGTAAGACACCTTAACAAGTCTCTTCCATCCAGACGGGACTTTGATAGACAAGCAGTGATGAATGCTCATATCAAGGCTGGGGAAGAGCCTGATTTCTTAGGAAATGATCATGTATAACTAGGCATTCTTAACTGGGTTTCCCTTTCCCATAAAATGTGTTATTTTATTCTATTCTCTTTCTCTCTCCTAAGGATACTAATTCATAACATATTTTATGATATCGTATTATTTTTATTTTCAGTGTTATGTAATCGATTATGCAGCCCTTAAGCAAGATCTACCATCTCTCTAGTCATAAATTCATAAGTGTCTGAGTGGTAGATGATAATGAAATAATGGTGGTGAATGAATGAATGAATGAATGAAAACAGCCCTGTTTCCTCTGTGTACAGATCACAAATGCTAACACCCCTTGTGATGGTTTGTGTATGCTTAGCCCAGGAGTGGTACTATCAAGAAGTATAGCCCTGCTGGAGTAGGTGTGACCTTGTTGGAGTAGGTGTGGCACTGTGGACATGGGCTTTAAGACCCTCACCCTAGCTTCCTGGAAGCCAGACTTCTCCTGTTTGCCTTCAGAACAACACATAGAACTCTCAGCTCCTTCTGTACCATGCTCCTGGTAGTGAACTGAACCTCTGAACCTGTAAGCCAGCCCCAATTAAATGCTGTCCTTATAAGAGCTGCCTTGTTCACGGTGTCCGTTCATAGCAGCAAAACCCTAAGGTACCCCTATTCCTCCTGTGCATAGCCCACGCGCAGTGCACTGATAAGCGCAGCCCCATTTGGTTCCAGTGTCATCTTCCTGAGTTACGAGTATTCACACTTGCTGATTTTCTACAATGCTCTCCTGAGGAATTTGTCTCTTTAATGTGTGATTTGCATTGCATAGGCATAACTTTAGTGTGTGCAGGATATTACACATCGTGGTCCTGTCCTGGGACACTTTCCACAGCTCCTCAAATTCTATTTTATTAACTTTTGTAAGAGTTTATGAAAATTGCCACAGAGGAACAGAACAAAATAATTTACGTTTTGACTCTAAATAAGAAACTCAAAAAGCGATCAATGGAAGATGTCTTGTGCACTTTTTTTTTTTTTTACAAGACTGATCACCAGGGAGAAGTGGGTGGGGAGGTCCCCAGGGACTGAGGTCTGGCTTCCTGTGGAGTTTGAAACTATGTGCCTCTGCGCATTTCTCCCCTGGGTCAGCACCATGACACTGGCTTCCTGGTCTACCTATGCCCTGTTGCTTAGTCTGTCAGGGAGGCTGTGGTGAATGACACCCACACATCGAAGACAGTGTCCAAGCACATTCACTCATAAGCAGACCAAGTGAGGCCACGGAGGTCAGTGATGGACCGATTCCGATGTTAAAAATGAGGAAATCCAAAGAAGCTCTTTACGATAAGGACCTCTAGGCTGGGGAGATGCTCAGGTACAAAGCTGATTGCTGCACAAGCGTGAGATCTGCACAAGGTTGGGGTACCCAGACTCACTTGGACTTCACTTGGGATCTCAAGGCTAGGTTGGACAATCAGGATCCCAGGCTCACCTGCCCACCAGCCTAGTCTACTTGCCAAGCTCTAGGTCAGCAGCTGAAGAGTAACTGTCTTGCGGGGTGAGAGGCACGCTGTCACACTGACGGATGGCGACTAGGGAACTCTGCCAGTGACTAGCGCATTCTACCAGTGAGAGGCACAGATGAGACACCCACTGAGGTTGCTCTCTGTCCACAGGACGGTATCCATCCTTTCTGTTGAGAAGCGCTGATCAGCACCTACCTACTGCAATCATCAGAAAACGACTAGGTGCTAAATTAGTTGTGAAAGCCAAAGTCTCCATTGTTTCTGAGATGTACCCAAAGTCCACCAGCATTTAAGCATGTAAGCTTGCTGTTCTACCTTCCCATGAAAACCTGCCCCACATACATGCGCACTGGCACCAAACCTAACCACAAACAGATGATAGAATAACTCGGTGGTCACACTCTCAGTGGCTTGCTCCAAGTAAGAAAACAAGCTTTCTCTCAATGCTTAATTTTACGAGCTTAATTTCCTCCTATCTGATTTGACCATTAAGATCAAAAGTCTGAGAATGTTTAAAGGGAAAGTGTGAACATGATTCAAAGCCCTCACCATTCCTTAGCAATGGAAACCAATTCCTTTCCTAATTGCACACAGAACCATGAATAGTCTGCATCTCGCTGTAATGATGGGGTTTGGCTAGAAAGGTGATCTGCCTTCAGATTTTCAAGGTGTGATACACTTCAGACCTCACAGACTCACTGATGAGGCCACTGGAAATCTCCCTCCAAAATCTGTCCCTCTAGCCCCCACCCCAGCTCCTTTATCCAGCTTCATTTGATTACACAGCACATATGTGTGATCTATATACAATGTATGTGTGATATATATATACATTGTATATACAAGGCACAATGACCTTGAGTGAATACATACACTCATTCATTTAGTTGAATACTAATTGAAATAATAATGTTTTAGTTTTCAGGGGCTGGGGGACTCCACTCAGAGGTTTAGAGCACTGGCTGTTCTTCCAGAGGCCCCAGGTTCAATTCGCAAAACCTACATGGCAACTCACAAGTGTCTGCAACTCCAATTTCAGGGAAACCAACACCCTCACACACACGTGCAGGCAAAATACCAACATACGTAAGTAATATAATTAAAATTAATTAATTAAAAATTAATTAAAATTAATCTATATTTTAAATTTTAATTAAAAATAAAAAATAATTTTAGAAATTGAAAAGTGTTTTAGCTTTCAAGCTATTAAACCAGAATAATATACACATTCAGATATAAGCTGTCACCAGAACATAAAGTCAGTCTTAGAATCCACAAAGCATAACGTATCTGTAGGATGGATGATCAGATGAATGGACGGAAGGATGGGTAGATGATACATTTTCATATATATTTTTCATATATATGATACATTTCATATGTAGCCTTAACATAAGAAATATTACCTCCCAGAAGTCGACAAAATGCATGCCCCACTAGCTATTGTGCAAACTCATAGCTTAGACTATTGGTAAACACTCTAATTTATATAATGTAATAAATCAGAATTGGGTCCCTAATCCATTGTACACGGCCTACAGAATGTGCCTGCTGGAGTCTTGTGTCTGAAATACCTAGTGCCTTACGTCTCCCACAGCAGCAAAGCAGGTTGTGCTCTCAGGGAGGATGTCCCTCAGCACACTGGCTGGGATCATCGCTGCACAGAGTGACCCAAATTCTAGGATGTGGAAGTCCTGCGAGTGAAGAGGAAAAAGGAAAGAAAAAGGAGCAGCTTGCATAAAACAATCCCAAACCGCAATCTGAGGAGGGAAAAAGCAGAGTTGCCATGGTTACAAGGCTAGTTCCTCTTGTCCATGACCTCAGGAGGAAATGGCTGCACATAGACCATCCACACACTTTCCCCTCTGGCCTGCACATGACCAGTTCATCTACTGTGCATTAGGGGGACATCTTCTCCAACTGTCTTGGTTTTCTACTTCAAGGAGCCCCTGAAGGACCTGACAGAAGTACATCTAGCAGCCTGTGTCTACACCTGCCTGAGTGTGGCAGCTCATGTCTAAACCTGCCTGAGTATGGCAGCCTGTGTCCACACTTGCCTGAGTGTGGCAGTCGTGTCCACACTTGCCTGAGTGTGGTAGTCTGTCTCCACACATGCCTGAGTCTGGCAGTTGTGTCTACACCCGCCTCAGTGTGACAGCCTGTGTCCACACCTGCCTGACTCCTGGCAGCCTGTGTCCACACTTGCCTGAGTGTGGCAGTTGTGTCCACACTTGCCTGAGTCTGGTAGTCATGTCCCTACTTGCCTATGGGTCTTGTTTTGCACATTATCTCTGCACCTGTCCTCAGATCTTTGGCTGACCTCAACTCCTCGCTAGAGCTAGTACATGCCAGAGACTGCACACCACATCCTCCTGCTGCCTTCTGAACAAGAATAGCACCTTCCCATGATGTAAGAAGCAGTCTACAGTACAATACTGGAGGAGTTCCAGCTGCCATTAACACCACGATCATTTTACAGTATGGAAGTGCCATGGAGTCAGTAGAAACCGTACTTGGAACTGTGACATTTTAACTTCTTTCAGCCAACTAGCACACAGTGACAACCTCTCTCAAGAAGCTGGGCAGCAGCAGTGACCAAGACAAGAACAATATAGACACCAGCCCAGCAAGACAAATAGCAGGCTCTCTGCAGGGTGGCAGGGTGCTGCTAAGCCATACTGTGGGGTAGATCTGGCGTAGGTACCACATTTCAGCCTGCATTTGCAATTTATGTCATAATTCAGTAGAGGACCATTGTTATTCAAAACATAACAAAAGATATGCTCAAGTCAAGTAAATCCAAAGCTTAGGGACATGTCAAAAGGATATAAGTGTTCTTGAAGGTTAATGCAGAGCAATACATAAATGAAGATAGCTCTGGTTTATGACACAAAGATTAAAATAAGCATATCCAAATCTTCTACACTGATAAATTCACAACAGAACTTAAAAAAAAAAAAGCAGGGAAGAGAGAACTGTGTGTGCACATGTGTGTATGCGCAGGGGTGGGGTGGGTGGTGATTGTGTGTGTATATAGGAGACTGTTCAGGTGTGTGTGTGTGTGTGTGTGTGTGTGCACGCGCGCAAGTCAGAAGTTCATTTTGTGTGTCTTCCTCAATCATTTCTCTGTTTTAGTTTTTTGAACAGGTTCTCCTTCGACCTAGAACCCACTGACTAGATAGACTAGTCATCTACCCAGCCCAGGAAGCCTGTATCCATCTCCCTAGTGTTGGGAATATATGTTTGTACCACCACATCCAGCTCTCGCTCTTAGGAATCCTAGGCTCAAGTCCTCACACTTGTGTGTCAAACACTTTACCAAACAAGCCATCTCCTCAGCCCTGGAGAGAGTTCCTCTTTAGAAAATAATTCAAAATAATAAGTGCAAAAGAAAGAGGGAAACTCTCCAGTCCTGTCTGCCCTAGGCAAGACCTGCTGAGTGGTTCTGGAATCAGTGGAGCGGCTAAGGAGAAAAACCACTAGTCGGTCCACAGGTTCTTTGATAACTTCCTTGCCAGAGATAGCATGTAACCCCCGCCCCTGATGTGTGGGTACAGCTCATCACTCACTTCCACGGGAGAAAATGCAGAGAGAGTGAGGGGGCGAGAGGAGAGAGAGACAGAGAGAGGAGAGAGCAAGAGAGATAGGACAGCGAGCAAGAGAGAGTGAGAGAGCGAGAGAGCAAGAGAGAGCAAGAGAGAGACTTAAGTTATGGAAGAACCTGGCACATGGCACCACCAGGATCAACACACCCACCACCTCAGAGACACTCTTCCTAAGAACGTGTAACTTCTGTCCAGAGTTGTCAGGGCCAAAGGAGGGACACTGTGCAGCACATCTGCACAGAAGTCTGTGACACCAAAGTCCTAGAGAGAAGGAAGGGATGAGACAATCAGAGAGACCAGGGAGACATGACAGAAAAAATAGAATGGGATCAGAATGTGCGGTAGAAAACTGGACCAAGCCTGTCATCTTAGAAAGTGGCCATGGCCACAGCTCAATGGTCAGGATCCTGGCCATGCGACCAAGACTTCTCTAGGTCTACGAGAATGTGTAAGTTGCCTCAGGCCCTGGGAGACACAGGACTGGACCACGCCCACTCTTCTGAAGGGAACTGTTAGCTTCCATTCAGTGAACTCAACCCCACTTGTGGTGCCTTCATCTGATAACACAAATTTGGGTTTGCCACAGACCTGAAGAAAGAGTTTTGAGCTTCCCGTTGTGCGGCCTCTGTGAAGTCAAACTATAGCAGGCAGTGTTTGTGTGTCGGCCGATGGGCCTTCTGCAGCTGCCCGCCTGCCCGCCCCCTCCCATCCCCGAATGTTTGGCCATGCTGAGGCTTTTTTAACCTGTATCTTCCAGGTTTACCCTCTGAGGTTCTTCCCTGCTCTCAGGATGCTTGCTTTGTATATTGCATGACCATAAGTGTACTTTGTTTCCATGACTCAGAACTATCTCAGACCTGTGCTTCTGAAGGATGGGTTCCCAGAGAGATGACTCTCACCGCCTTCCTCATCCAATGCTGAGACCCTTTAATGCAGTTCCTCATGTGGTGGTGACACCCCAACCATAAAACTATTATTACCTTGCTACTTCATAACTGTAATCTTGCTATTGCTACAGATCATAATGTAAATACACGATATGCTGGATATCTGATATGCAACCCCCAGAGAGATCATTCTAACTCACATCGGTTGATAACTGCTGCTTTAGCATGAGTAGATAGACATTCTTCATTTCTGGAGGAGAGCTTTAGAGTGGAAGCCAATGAATATATTCTTTTTTTCTTTTCTTGGACAGTGGAGAGACAAAGAGATATGGAAATAAAGGGAGGAGGGGAGGGGAGGGGAGGGGAGGGGAGGGGAGGGGAGGGGAGGGGAGGGGAGGGGAGGGGAGGGGAGGGGAGGGGAGGGGAGGGGAGGGGAGGGGAGGAGAGGAGAGGAGAGGAGAGGAGAGGAGAGGAGAGGAGAGGAGAGGAGAGGAGAGGAGAGGAGAGGAGAGGAGAGGAGAGGAGAGGAGAGGAGAGGGGAGGTGGTTGAATGCATGGCCACATCTTGACTTCATCTCGGCACGATGGGCAAGAGGGGACACAGGGGCAGGACACAGCGGCCATCCAAAGATGGCACATCACCACAGAAGTGCAGTTTCTCCATTTTCTAAACCATTTGGGGGAAAAAAAATCAAACTTGTAAAAAGTGCTGCATAGTTTTCACAGAGAGTTTCCATATACCTGGCTTACCTAGCTCTACCTGTGTTGGAATCTTAACAAAACCAGGATCCCACGAACAAGACCAGATAATTACAGTGATTCAGAATTGTTAATGAGGACTTAGACGACTTGGCTCCCAGGCCCAGTTCAGCCATCCTTTTTTAGGATGTAAGCCATATCTGTGGATGGCCTCTGTCACCTTATAAAGGGGAGTAGATTAAAAGGAGCCTCTGTGCCCTGCAGAGCTGGGAGGGCACAGATGGTGCTTGTCTGGGTCACCTTGAACCCTCCTATTAACTCCAAGAAGCTGCAGGTTGACCTCAGCTTGCTGAACTAAGTAAGAAGAGGGCGGCTACCTCAGATTTTCAAAGTCCCCAGAGCAGAACAGAACGGCCACATTAAGGTCACTGTGCTGAGCTGAGTCAGGCCAGGGGAGTCTTCTAGGTGGCTTGCAATGGTGTCCAGCCCCCTGGTGGGATGCTCTTAGCTGGACAGCCTTTGTCTTCTCTGGCTTGCCTCTGCTCCTGTTCTCTCTATTACTGATATCCCCTATGGGATTCTCCTCGACAGCTGTTCTCAGTTTTGAGGAGACCATCATTACTTAACACCAGCCAGTGATGAGGCAGCACTGATTCCAGCCTAACCCTAGACTGACATGTGAGAAACTGACTCAAATCTGGACTCCTCTGCACTGCACGTGGGGAGGAACAGGCAGAAGGAGAAAGGGTGTTTCTCAAGGACACAGCTTTAGGGGAGGTATAAATTTGTGAAATAAAGCTATATCATTTTAAATTTTAGTTATGTTCTCTTCTATCAAATTAGAGGATTTGGAACTTAAACATGAATATATTACACATGTCTATATATAGTGGATCTATAAATAGGATATGTATATATGCTGTATCTATGAATAATATGTAAGATATCATCTATATATCCATATAGTTAGAGTATATATGTGTGTGTGTGTATACATATATACATATACATATATATTCATGCATGTTCACACACCAATTTGTATGAGTGAGTGAGAGAAAGAGAGAGGGGGAGGGATGGAGAGAGGAAGTTGGAATGAATGTGCCAACTGATATTTTCCTCAGCCAGTATGAGCAATGATGAAGAGCCTAGCTCAAAGTTTACTCACAAGGAAATATATCATGTAAGAAAAATTTGTTTCCCAGAAATCGCAGTGCAAGCCGGGAGTGGCAATTCTGGCTGACTCATGAGTCACCCGCAGAGTAACTGTAAGGGTGAGACGCATGGTGGACTTGACTCCACCAACAAAAGTGAGCTCGTCTGAGAGCTTCCTGTGGGCCCATTCCTCTCACCCTCTTCAGAACACTTCCGGTTTGTTGGTTCCCTAGAACTCTCAGAAGAAGGGAAATGGGGAATTTCTCAGCAGAGAAGCCAAGAAGGAAGGGAGGGTGAAGAGACCCAAGTCCTCAGACACCGCCTTCCTGGTGATTGGAGGGCAGTTGCATATCTGTTTGTCCTGAGAGGGACCTGTGATCATAGCACTGGGTGACACAATGCCTCAGAGGTAAGATGAGATGTCACCCAAAAGCCTCAGTCCCACTTTTTTCTGGCTACTCTCTCTGAATACCACATGCTTTTGCAGGGATTAAAGGTCTCCTCCAGCAAGGCTGGGGACATGGCTCCATGGGAAAGAGCACTTGCTTGCCAAACACAAGGATCTGAGTTCAGTTTCTAGCACCCATGTAAAAAGCTGGGCATGGCTATCACACAGTGGGGCTTACCACCTACACACATATATGCATATATATACACATGCATATATACATACATGTATGCATGCATACACACAGGCACATTCACATAAAAACATATATACATATACATGCACGAATACATACACAAGGACACATACATACACGTATGCATGCATACACACACACATGCACATATATATGCACACACATGTACATACATACAAGTATGCATGCATGCTACATATACACATCAATACACATATATGCGCATGCATGTACATACATACACACGCACACGTACACACATGTACACACACACACACAATCTCTTCAAATCACATAACTGACTTGTGAGACACATAGAGTACTTCCATGAAAATGTCCCTGGAAACGTCTCTTGGCTGAGTAGGAAGCTACCACATTCTGCTCAGAAAAATGGATGGATCTAGCTCAAGAAAACACACAGACAGCATGGGACCTTTGTAATTGTTAACAGCTCACTGCAATAACGCAAGTACTGTGTGTTGGGCTCCATCAGAAGGGCCCGTGGGCATGAATGTATATCCACATGCCAACCTTTTAAATAGGCACCACATCAAAGCCCATTTTAAAGACCAAGAAATGGAGGCTCAGCAACTTAGGTGAGATGCCTGGAGCTTCCTGTCAGCAAGCATCAGGATTCTAGCATGTGCAGCCGCCTGGTTTGAATGCGATTGAATGCAACCTGAAGACAGGTCCCTGAGAGAGCCACCACTGACAGGTCTCAGAGCCATGTCACAATTCAGGAAACCTGAGACTTCGAAAGCCAGGCTGGCCCAGAGTCAACCAGGACCAGGACACAAGAGTGTAACCTGAGTGATTTAAACTTCCTCTACATCCTTGAGTTTAGCCTCCCCCCCCCCCCGCCAAAGGCACCTCTGTTTAACTGGTTCCCCACACCTAGGGTGTGTTCCTCAATATGGAGAGGTCCCGGTGTCTAACATTGTGTGACAGAACCAGATCAGGGGATCCTTTATTGGGGTTCTCAGCCCCTCTGTTCCTCTGCTTCCTCTGTGAGCCAGGTGATCAGTGGAACACTGTCCTCAGACCCCCAAGGCTGTCCCTGCCCCAAGGCCTTGGCACTCAGTATTCCATCAATAAGCCTTGCTCTCATGTTTCCTTTGCATGTCTGCCTGCTAACCTACCCTGGTCACCTTGATTGCTTAGAGCCCTAAGCTCCATCCTCTGGCCTCCTGGCCTCATGGCATCTCAGTACAGCTCTGTTCCAGGTTCTATGTGCAACATCCCTGCCCTGCTGCAGCCTTCTCCATTTTTACTGGACTGGTGTCCAGGTTATCCACCTGTATAGCCTCAGCTAGTGGATGTGTGGAATACCACTGCTGACCAGGTCAATGAGTTGCCTCCCACGCATCACACAGAAACGACCACCACGTTAGTATTAGCTGTACTGAAGTCTCTTGAGATTCATCACAAACCTGAGTGTTCACGGGAATTCACTGAAGGAGCCACCTAATGGGTGCCCAGTGCACAGTGGGAGGAGGCACACAGACTCCTTGCTGCCTGGGTCGCCGTCAACTAAGGTCCCTGAAGGCAGCTTCCTCTGAGCTATGCCTCTCATTCCCAACAATGGCTCAGAGTATGACGTGTGAGCTGCTCCCTGCCTAGGTGGGGTCCTCAGAAATGAAACTGATCACAATATGACTGTTTGAAGACCTTCAAACCAACAACGCCCAACGTGTGGATCTGTGTCCAGGGCAGGATCCTGCAGCGAGGGAGGGACTATGAAACCACCTTGGAAATTTGTCACCGAGCACGTTGGTTCGAGTGCTCCAATTGTCCTTGCTGTTTATGAGCCGCGGCCTTCGCAACAGGGCTGAAATGTGTTCTCCTAAAGATGTCCCCAAGATAGGACATTGCTCTGCATTGTTTCTGTGCATACCAGTGCTTCTGTCCCAGAGTGACCCACCCTCCTTTTAACGGCCGATGACAGCCCCAATGGCTGGGCAGAAATCAGTTGAAGGAAAGGGAAGTCTTGTCGGAAATGAGATTAATCTTGTAACGAGTGTTCAGCCCTGATAACCCATCTGGGCAGGGAGCTGCTTAAACTGAGGAGCAATTAACCTTCACCCGGCAAGTTCTGTCCAACCGTTATAAATATTAAAGAGACAGAATCCTCCCCTGCTCCATGTAGACTAAACAACCAGATTTGAATTCCACGTAAACGGCCCCTTCACAGATGTGCACAGATGACCAAGTTCGGGGAAAGAGCGGACCACAGCAGCGTCCTGATGACCACCCTGGTAACCTCGGCCCTCAGGTTCAGAAAGCTCCACTGAGAAGTTTTGAATGAAATATCCAGCTTTAGGAGAAGAAGGCACCGCTGCTCTAGGGCTGTCTGCCCCTGGAAGACAACCTGGGGCTTTCTCTTCCCTCCGTGCATTAGTAGAAATATATCAAGTGGTCTCCCTCTACATTCCCTGCCTGTGGACCACAGAATCATTTGCATGACCCAGAAGACAGAGTTGCTGTCCCCTTTAATCTCTGAGAAGTTACCGGCTTCACAAACAGCAAGCCTGTGATCTCATCTTTATCAGTACACACTGTAAGGACGGAGCTAACCAAAGAGGGCCCCATGAAGCACCAAAAGGTTAGGGCATCTAGTGGGAAAGCTCCAGTTAAAAATAGCTCTGAGAACCCCGAGCAGGATCTGCAGCCCTTTATCTTATCATCCAGGCGGTAGCTTTCTTTAGGACTAGCTTATGCTGAGCCCATGCATCTGATGCTTAGGGAAGCAGGTAATCAGATCATGTTCATGACTGGCTACAAATGGATACGGGGTACCTACCATAACCAGTATTTAGACAAGAAAAAAGACAGGACATAACAAAGTACATAGGTAAAACCATAGAGGGACCAATGATCCATTGACCAACTTGCCTGTGAGTAGGATCACAACTTATACCTTCATTTTAAAATAAAGGAAATCTGAAAGCATTTATTTAGCATGCCCTAAGTAAATGTATCTACCTTGGGGATTTTAACACAGTTTTCACACTGCCCTAATGTAGCTCTTACACAGCCTGTGTGTTCTTATCTCCACTTTGAACCCAGTGGATAAAGCCCTGGCGCTTGAGGCCTGGTGGACATGGACATGTTTGTGCTCAGCCAAACATGTTTCTATGGTTACCTCACCCACACGGTTGGGTATAGGCCAGCCCAAAAATAGGCTCTGAGCATGGCATGGCACAGGTGTGAGTCACATAGAGAAGAATTACTGTAGATTGGGAAAAATTTCCCCGGAAACAAGGGCGTGCTCGGCAAACCTGCCATCATATGCTTAATGGTGCCTATTTGCCTTTTGAGGAGAACAAGCCCTGAGCATCCATGCACAAGCTTTGAAAGTCTAAATCCCACACCCAAGGGGCCTCGCCCCTGTATTTGCCACCGATTTATATGTAAAAAAGATTTAATTGCGCCATCCCATCTCTACCCATCACTTAGTTCTTTGGCTAGACAGGCAGCTCCATGTGGGCTGGATAAGCTTCCATCCCTGATCAACCCCCTCGGGCAAAGGAACTCGAGAGCGTGCAGACAACGTAACTTATGCACGTGACACAGTCCACAGCCTGCTTCCTAATCTTACAGAGCCCTCAGCGTTAGCGGCAAGATGAAGTTCTGAACTCAGAAATGGAGCCGCTTCAGAAAACACAGCACCTGGAAGGGCACGCCACACCTCTAGACTCAAGTCTTCAGTGTGTGTCTCCTCAGCAGATGCCAGAGACAACAGAAGCAAGAAGGAAGAGATGATGCCCGATTAGGTCAGAGTGTGGGTCTGTTTTCAGGAGTTCAGTCTTTGGATCTAGGACATTATGAAGTCTTTCTGAGAAGAAAGCCACACATCCACTTTCCTAAGAGTGACTAGCATGCTCATCTGCCCAGGTAGGTAGGGCAAAAAGACGAAGGATGACGGGCTGCTAGAGCAGCAACTCTGGAGTGCTCAGCAGCACTGTGAGTCTGCATCACACCTCTCCTGCCATCACTAAGTCAAGTGATAAGAGAAACCACAGCATCACGCTGAGTATCCTGTGACACTGAACCAGCTGCAGCGTGAATGCTTCACCCTACAGTGATTTCGTTTTGATTATCACATGGGAGCTACCGGGTGCCTGGTGGAGGCTGCCACGCTATCGAGTTTCTTTATTCCCCACTAATAAAATGGATCGCAGTCCTACCTTCTAGAACACTGTTAATACGGAGTCATTAGTATGCAGCCATGAAAGTCAGGCCACTGGCATCCGTGCTCTACCTGATAGGAAAAGGCGGGGACCTGAGCCCCTCTCTTCCCAAGAGGAGACTATGTGCAGGGCAGAATTGGACCTCCATGATGTGACCTGCGACTCCTCCTTGCCTGAGGTGTGAACAGCGTGCCTACATATCCACCCACCTGTGATCTCAGAGCACAGCCTGTTTAGAGGCTGGGTCTTACCAACGTAATGAACAGCTACAAGAAGGCCACACTGATTTAAAGTTGGTCCCAGAGTCGGTGAGAGCATCCTTATTAGAGAGAGAAGAGTGCACAGACTGGAGGCCAAGGGTAGATTGAAGGGGAACACAAGTATCCTGGGCAGGCAGTCAAGGTCAGAGAAGAGGCATGGGGTCTGTTCCTCAGAACGTCTGTGAGAAGCCTGCCCTGACAGCAGCTGGGACATCTGTCTTCCCTAATTGGGAGCGAATGGAGGTGTGGTGATTGGAACTCAGTCTGGGGTGGAGGGTGGTACTTTGTCAGAGTTTCCATGTTAAACCGATATCCCAATGTGGCTGCTATTGGTAACAAACACTTTCCCAGTTTAGGGCATCACACGACCTGACATCTGCCTTACCATCTTAGTGAAACGTCCCTAAGTGTTGGGTTTATGCCAAGAACTGAGTTCCTCCCTGGACATAGCCACCAGAGAGCAGTGAGATCTTGGACTATGTATTTTTCTTCATAAACCTTTTCATGTGAACCCTTGTGCTTAAGAGTTCATGCCTTGATTTCTCTGCTTGGGAGAATCCCGCCCTGTACCGGTGGGAGATGTGCCCCTTCACATCCTAGAGGGTAGTGCCACTGTGGGGAGGGGGGAGGGGGAGGGGGCAAACAGTACAAGCATTATTTAGATTTCTGAAAACTCTATGTTTTTGTTTTTGTTTTTTTTTTTAAGAGAAGAGAGAGATGTGTTTGGTGGAGGTGCCGTATGGTGTCATGGAAGAGGGCACCTCTGTGGGCCCATGTTGAGGCATCCCTTCTCCCTGAAGTAGGTGGGAAAGAGGAGTAGAGGTCAGCCATGAGCACGTGGAGGGGTGGGAGAGGGGAGTGGGGGGAGAGAGGGGGAGGAGCAAGACCAAGAGAGCAAGACAGTGAGAAGGGGGCAAGCAGTCCCTTTTATAGTGAGCCAGGCACACCTGGCTGTTGCTAGGTAACCGTGGGGCAGAGCCTAGAGGAAATGCCAACACTGTTGTTTTAAAACAGTGTTAAAAGTTAGAATGTAATTCCCTAATATTTTCCAACAAATAATTGCAAGCAAATTACTCCACAATTAATTCCACGCATTCCTGTTCCTCTGGCAATAAAAAAAAAAAAAATCCTGCTTTGCTTGTAATTATCCAAGAACAATTAAGCTACAGATCCAAAATGCAATCAGGCCAGGACACAATGGACTCTCAGTGACCAGGCAAGTTGCTTCCAATATTTTGATTCCCAAATAAAAGTCATTTCCTTTACTTTGATTCCTTGCGAACTAGAACTTGTTTTAGCTAGGTGGGGTGGGGAAAGATTGCACACACATTGGGTCTCCTCATATATTCATTCCTTTGGTAACATCCCTGGAGGTTTACATGAGCTGGGGAGACAAGGAAGAGATGAAGTCCGAAATGGCAACTGAAGAATGTTCATTGAAAAAGTAAAAAGTAAACGGGCCCCCTGCTGCAGTGCTGTCACCGCTGGGCAGCTGTCCTGCTTGACTCGAGTAAATAAGGCCCCATCTTGCTCCTATGGGCAACACCGAACACAGCAGTTCTAAGAGGAAAAAGACATGAGAGTGGGCAGGGGAGACTTGTTAAAAAGAAATGGTTCAGTGGGAGACAGAAAGGACATAGAAAAGAAAACGGGAGGCTATGGTCCAAGCCCATTATACATGTAAGGAATTACAAATGAATAAGTAATGTTTTAAAAGGATGTGTGTGACCTTTCAGGGAAACTAGGTAAAGAGTAAGTGGACTCTCTCTGTATTTTTGTTGCTGTTGTTGTTCTGAAAACTACGTGTAGATACATCGTTACCCAAGCAAACATCTTTAACCACCACCATCACAGAATACTCCAAGTTTCTCCGAAGATTACAAGTTTACCATTTCCTCTATTCATTTTTATTACATTTAGTTTTATGCACATGTGTATGAATGTATGTCCCATGTGACAGTGGAAACTGCAAGGAAGTGTTGCACCCCCTGGATCTCGGGTTGCAGGTGTCTGGGCCATAAGCTACCTGAGGTCAGTGTTGGGACCTGAACTCAGGTCCTCTGGAAGAGCAGCAATCACGCTTAGCCACTAAACCATCCCCCTAGCCCCGTTTCCATCATTTTCTATGTAACATTTAATCCATACGACTTGCCAAATTAAATAATATATGTGTACATTTTGACACTTCAGTAAGTTATCCAGTTTTATTTTTAAGATTTAATAAACATGTTATTTATTCTCTGTTATTGAAATTCATCTCTATTATAAAGATTATTTTGTAGTTGAATATATAAACTTAACTACTAATAAACTTTACTTCATAATTGTTGTAGATATAGTATAAAAAATCCAGTAATATAAGCTGCCAAATTCCAATTGCTTTGGAAACTTTTGGGGTGAGCCAGTATTTGGAGAGCACCACAAATGATTAAGAGGTTAAATTAGAGCCACCGACACTTTAAGCATGTCACTACAGTAACAGAAGAAAAATGAACAGTCTCTGTCACAGCACACGCACTACAGTTTCTCATTAATTCATGTCTAAAAGGATTTCTTTAATGGACTATATAGCAAACCACATCTAAAGGACTCAGGGCAGACCCCAGGTGACCACACAGTGGGAGGAAGGTGCTGTCCCTCAGTGAAAGTCGTGGCTGCTGCATCATGCCAAGTGTCAAGCAAGATGCCTTTCTGCTTCTAATTTTCTAGCAGGAGCATCTCCACTCACAGCCCAGAGGAGACACATACACTTACCAGAGAAGCTCCCTGAAAAACCCTGCTAGGCTTTGCACGGTTTTGCCAGCACAAGCATGCACAAGGAACCCCGAACAGGTATTTTCTTCCCCCAGAGGAGACCTAAAAATGGCCCAACAGGTAGTCAGAAGATCTCAGTGTACTCAACATTTGTGGAAATAAAGACCACAGCTAGGATGGTGAGATGGCACTTCATACCTGTTCCGATGCCTCCTACGGAAAAGGCAAGAGAATTCTGGTTGTCGGGTTCTCGAGGACACTAAATATGGCTACCATATGTTCCGGCAGTCCTTGCATATATGTTCAAGGGAAATTCAGTCCCTTGAGCTCACCACAAGCCTCCAGTCGCTGTTCACCTTAAACAGGATAGGCAAACAACCTCAGTGTGTGAAAGAAATGAAGAACCTGTGATGCGGACAGAACTATTAATCTCTGAAGAAATGAGACACCAGACAGGGGATGCCATTCCCAGAACATCTGCCCAGCATTCATGAAGCCCTGGTTTTAATGTTCAGGGCTGTGTAAACCAGACACGGAGTCACAAAACTATCATCTCAGGTCTTGAAGATGAAGGGAGGAGGGTCAGAAGTTCAAGGTCAACATTAGGTACAAAGAGAATTCCAGGCTAGCCTGGGCTACATGAAACTCTTATCAAAAGGAGGGGAGGTGATTTTTCTGTCACTTGCCCCCAGGTGGAAGAATCTTGAAAACAATATGCTAAGCAAAGCAAAGCCCGTCAGTTACAGGTGGAAAGCCAGTGGATGATGTTGGTTATAGGTAGAATCTAAACCTGTTAAATACACAGAAATCATATCGGAAATGAAGACCTGCGCTTATGTGGTGCTGTACCTCGGAACTTTGCTCACAGTAAATCTGGAGCAGTCTTGACCCCTAGGAAAAGTGTAACGTGAGAGGAGAGAACAAATACATGAACTTTCTAACTTCTTGAGTAGTACACCAGCTTTACCGTTACTTATATGTGTACAAAGGCTCGTGTCACTTCTCTTAAACACGTACAGTCAGATATTAAAGTCATCATTTAAGCCACCTACGGAGAAACGTGTAGGTTTATCGAAGAAAAATACATGCTGAAATTGTGCATCCACCTCGAAAAGGACCTAAAATAAAACGACCTCGATTTCCCACGATGTGAAAATAGAACAGAGTGTTCAAGATTATTTCCTCATCCGCCGGTACCACCTCATTTTTATCCACACGATCACTCAGACCCCACCATGGGGCCAGTTACTCATTCATTAGACTGACATTTACTGGAGATGCATGTCTCACCAGGAATCAGCACCACGATGGAGTAATGTAATACCTGGGGCTCAGAGCAGTGAGTCTTCACAGCCCTTACTGGAGGCTTTCTGACCATGACTAGTGTGACATAGATATGTCTGTGTGTGTGTGTGTGTGTGTGTGTGAGAGAGAGAGAGAGAGAGAGAGAGAGAGAGAGAGAGAAAGTCAGAGACAGACATAGAGAGTCAGAGGCAGAGACAGACAGAGACAGAGTCAGAGACAGACAGAAGGAGACAGTGACAGATAGACAATGACAGAGAGACAGAGAAGCAGTGACAGACAGAGAGACAGAGACTGCTGACTGAAGGCCTGAACTCAGGGTACTTGTGGGACAAGTGTCCTACCATTAAGCAACAACCCTAGGCCCTCTTTCTACTTTTAATTATTTTGAGCCAGGGTCAAAGTTGCCCAGGCTGTTCTGGACCACACTGCAGCCCAGGAAGGTCTTTGAGCATTCAATCCTCTTGACTCAGCCTCCTGAGGAGCTGTTACTTCCTCTCAGTAAGCCTCCAAGGCTGGGAACTGGTAAACACTTCATGTTCTGTTAACCTCTAGGGCTGCTCCAGACACTGGCTACCTCTCCTCCTTGGAGAACTGCAATGCCTCCCCTGCCCAGAACACACACAGGGTCTAGGACTGACAGAGAGCCAGTGCCTTTTTTGTCCCCATCTTGATTTTCCTTCTTGTTTTCCTGGGCTTGTAAAAAGGGAGCCGAGTTCAACTACTCAAGGCTGGGTCTTTCTTTGAGCTACCAGATGGTCCCATGGCTGTATCTCTCATGTCTCACAGCCTGCCCATTTTATACAAAACTCTAAAGGGCCAAAATGCACCGTTGTTCAAGGAAAAACACAAGAATCAGTTACAACTGGGAAAGACAATCGATTTACCTCAGAAAAGTAGATATCATGTAAGTTTTTAAAATAAACATACAGCTGACTATGATGGGACATGATCCAAACAGTTTGGGAATGGCAGAAGGTCACTAATTCAAGGCTAACCTGAGCTACACACCGAGACCCTGTCTCAAAATTAAAGAGACTGGGTTGAAAAGATGGCTTGTGCCTGACAGTGCGAACCCTGCTCCTGCAGAGGATCCATGCCCAGTTCTAACTGTGATATTACATGGTTTACAACAGTCTGTAACTCCAGCTTTAAGTGATCTGACAGCTCTGGCCTCTGCAGGCACCTGTATGCGTGTGTGTGTGTGTGTGTGTGTGTGTGTGTGTGTATCTTTTTGAAAAAAGATAATAAAAATATTTTATTTATTTTAAAATTATTTTTATTTTAAAATAATTAGTTTCAAAACACAGAGACTGAACTTAATACCTAGAGAGCTCACCCTTGCCCATCTATGTTCCCTGCTGCTCAGAGCTCATGTATGCTTCACACTTTTCAAACAGTCACAGGACGGTAAGACAGAGAAACAAGCTTCCGAGAGTGGATATAAGTCATTAGAGAGTTTGTCTCCCATGCACTATATGTCCTGGGTTCAATTCCCAGTCCTGAAAGGACAAAAAGAAAGGAAGAAAGAAAAAAGGCAACATAGGGCCTGCATTTCTAAAGGAACAGGAAGTGAGCAGTAAATCATGTCGTTTCTCAAATGTTATATCTGCAAATGTGGAAAATGAAAGAAGCATCAGGAAAGACCCAAACACCAGTATAGCGAGGGGCTGTGTAGATAGAAATTATTGTGGGATACAATCATGTCAGTAAGCACCCACATGCAACACTGTTTCCTTCATTTATCTGTATCTAACAGTTCCAGAGTGAACGCTAGTCTCTGCTGCTAGTCTCTGCTGCTAGTCTCTGCTGCTAGTCTCTGCTAGTCTCTGCTAGTCTCTGCTAGTCTCTGCTCCCAGGGGCAGTCACCATCTCTTATGGACCCTGTGTCTACAGGACCAGTAGACTTCCCTATCCACTGGTGTCTGTCACTGTGTTACAAACCTCACAGGAGTCCCTTGCTTTGTGTGAGGGGGTCAGCAGTGATGGGGGCCAGCAGTGAGGGCCAGCAGCGAGGGCCAGCAGGGGGTGGGGCTACTTAGAGGATAGTAAGTCCTGACTTCTGCAGGAGGCTTCAGGAGCAGCAGGCTGTTTTGGGCCTGTGAACACAATTCTCTGGGGCTTTGCCAGGACTAGAGTCAGGGGCTCCTGGGTGCTATTTATTGTGTTTAGTTTATTGTCCAGTGTTACTGTTTGTTGACTTGAAACATTTTCCCCCCTACAAAGGGCCAGCTGCTGAGGACATATCCTGTAGATAGTAATGGATGACTCCCTATTGTTCAGTGTTTGTGCTTCTTGGTCTTATTTGTTTTGCTTCAAGGGGCCTAAACAATTTACTCCCTGGGCACGGAGAACAACCCGTGAGCTAACAGGCTTTGTATCCAGATCTGGTGATTTAGGCCCCCACTAAAGAGAGCTAGCTCTATAGTTGCTTTAAACGAAACAACACTAGATGCCATATTCATCTAACCTTGGGGAGAACTTAGGGCCATAAATCTCTTTCTGTGACTCAAAAAGGTTGGAGAGACTTACCCCACCCCCCAGGACACAGCACTGGCCTGTCTGTGTATGAGATAACACCAAGATTGAGTAACAGACAATAAAGTCATCACTTTAAAGCCTCATCTCTTCACCTGTTACAAAACACAGAATCTACCCCACACAGCCCACACCCCCACCCCACACCCCCACCCCACACCCCGTGAAAATCCGGAGCTGGTCTTGATCTCACTGGAAGAGACACAAGGAATAAAGAAGAGCTTGCACTGGCAGGAAGCTTCCACAAGGAGTGCTTCCTGCCACCCTTGCCTCTGGTTGGCCTGGCTATCAGGACAGGAAGCAAGTATAGGAAGTGTCTGTCTACAAACCGTTTATCCTCAAGGTAACTGCTGGAGCAGCGTTCTGCTGTTTACCAAAGCAGTAAACACAGGGTCTAAAAAAAGATGTTTTCCCTTGCCAAAGAACAGGGCTTTAAAAAATCTATGTGGCTCTCTCTCTCATAACCACTGACTGTAAGAACCAGTAGCCATGGGCTTCTGCTTCAAAAGCAAGCCAGTCCAGAGAGGCAGATGCAGGACTGGTGTTGGACTGGTTGATTCCTCTGAGGGACCTGAAGAAGACAAGTCAGGGCTTCTACAGCTGGAAGGTGGCGCTAGGAACGTGGACTTTATTCCTTTTTTTAGAACCTTCACAGTTCATCCCCTTTGCCCTAAATAGAGTCAAGCCTACACAACTATCTGTGCTAATTCAAGGTGGTGAGAATAACTCCTTAGAGTCACATGACTCTGAGAGTCCTTTGTATTTGACCTCAGGCATTGTTTCTTTTTTAATTTTTGATGACTGTAAATATGTTTTTAGTTCTAAGCATCCACACAAGATGAAGAGAAGCCATGCCGGGTGCTGATGACTTCTGCATGAGGCCCAGGCCAACTCTCCTGAGACATCATCTCTCTGCCTTTTAACACTGCGAATTTGAAAACCTGTTCCATCTGAGTTCCCTGGATGAGGGTGATACGGAGGACCAGACCCAACAAGGACCCTCCACTAGTGAACACTCAGGGTCCTCTTCTACTCTGATGTCCATTTTTCTGTCTTTTATAAAAGCCCCTATAGGGTTCACAGTGATGCCAATGAGAAAGAGAAAGAGCAAAGGGTGGGGAGGGGGGAGGGGAGGGGAGAGAGAGGGGGAGGGGAGGGCAAGGAAGGGGAGGGGGAGAGAGCACAAAGAGTGAAAGGGAAGGGGAGGGAAGAAGAGGGGATAGGAAAGGGAGGGGAGAAGAGGAGAAGGGAGAGGGAAGAGGGAGAGGGATGGAAAGGTGAATGGGGGAGAGGGAGAAGGAGAGGGAGGAAGGAAAGCAGGCCTGCCCTGAACAGGCTCAGATCAGGCAAAGGCAGCATCGGGCATTTCCCCAGGAGTGGGGCAGGTCACCTCTAGCACCCAGTACTGGGAACAACTGTTTCTGTCAGAGCTTTTATCTCTTAACAGAGAGAGGAGAGTGCCTCAGAGAAAAGGGTCAAAGGAGCTCCTTGGATATTGAAAAGCTGAACTCTCAAACTGGTGCTGACAATGAAAAAATATGATAGGACAGGAAGCTGACCTGGACATGGGTATAAATGGCTTCCATTCACTGAGTTTGTATGTCTCCGGGAGTTCTGAGCTCCTGTGCCCTTCCACTCTACAGTAACACATGTGGGAGTGAGGGTTTTTCCAGGTGAGAAAGGCTCTGACTTGTCCAGGTCCACAGTTTGAATCCCTGCTGAGAGCTCTCTGGCTAGGCACACAGACAGTCTCCACTGGCTGAAGCACTGCCATGATCCCTTTTGTGAGTCCCGAGATCATCTACCAAAACCCAAAGAGGACCAGAGCTCTGATTCCAGCTCCACTCCTACCAGAACAAAGTCCAAGAGAGGCCAATTTCCTACTGAGGTCCCACTGTGACAGGCTGAGGATCTGGTCACCCCCTCCCAAGGAGCTGCCTCTCCCATCACCCTTCTGTGACTGCATCTGTGCCTGCCTTGTAGGAATGATAAAATCAATCCTTTCTCACAGAGTATAGCACAATGATGGAGAAAGGAAATAAAGTATCAAGTGCCTCGCTGCTACAGATAATTGTGGGCTGTGGTGTCCTGTGCAGCCTCCGTGTTATTGATGGCTGCTATTCAAACACACAGGACCTCCCAAGAGAGCCACGCAATGTGAAACCACATGTTCTTAAAGCAATGTCTTAAGAAACATGCCTCAAATTGAGACATGAACTCGCCATGTTGACAAATTCTGAAACACTGTTTCAAGAATTTCTTGCGCATGGCCTGTATTAACTGGACGTGTGGATACTTACAACAACAAAAACATAAAGTTGGGAGAGAGATGGGATGAGGGTACTGGTATAGGGAGGAAATGGTATATGACTATGCATAATATACATTGTATAAATATACAAAGCTGTCCAAGACTAAATATATCATTTAAAAATAAAGCCCAGTAGGATACAAAATGAACAGAGATTATTTGAGTTAATTGACTTGGATATTTTTGTGGAGGTGTGAGGGGCTCTCTTCAGAGTTGAATCCATGATAGTGCTTATTAAACAGTAGAAAGAAAAGGAAAAGGCCCGGTGTGGTATTTGCAACACTTCAATTAAAGACAGCCAAAGAAGTGGCAAGTCATAAACAGGGGTGCTTTAAAAGTAAGATTGTTCAGGGCTGAGGTGACAGAGGGTTTAGTGCATGAAGTTCCTGTTATTCCAGCACGCAGACCAGACCTTAGATTTCCCAGCACCAGTGTAGATCTAGACTCCTTTGGGAGGTACTTCTGTGAACCCAGCAGTGGAGTGCAGAAGACAGAAGGACTGGGGGGCTTCACTGGCCAGTCAGTTTAGCTGAATTAGTATAAATGAGGAGATAGACAGCACTGGACCTCTGGTCAGAACATATATGTGCACACAGGTATATATAGACTCACACAGGCATGCACACACATATGCATACGCCCCACACATGCACACATACATGCACACATGTGGACATAGGCACACATACATATACATATGTATACATCTGTACACATACACACATACTCACACATAAACACATACACACACGCACACATGCACACTTGAGTGTGTGCCAGCCAGCCAAGCCCGTAGCATCTCTGCTTGATGTCCCCTATCACATTTTCCAGAACTAAGCACGCATTGTTTCTACTAAGTGTTTGAAGTAATAGTGCTGATGTTGATGTTATAGTTGGATTCTGATGTGGCACTTTAAAACATAAATAATTTTACTTGGCTTTGGCATTTCTTTTCTGAAACTCTCAGCACTTATCTGCACACACCAGCACGGCACCTGTTCCTCCCGGGGCTGAGTTCCACAACACCCTGCCGAAAGACGACACGGGGCCAGGCGGAAACCCCTGACCTGAGTTTTCACTACTGACGCCTGAGGCAGATCAAGGAAGTTCATACTTGAGCTGAAGACATGTAAGCCAGTCACCAACAGACTGGAATCAGGAACCTCTACCCCTCGGACACAGCCAAATAAGGAAAGAATTCTTAGGACAGCGTGGAGCCGAGTAGTAGAGCGCTTGCCTAGCGTGCATGAAACTCTGGGCTCCATACCCAGTACCTCAGGAAATAATCATATTATGTAGATATTCTTAAGCCAGCAATGTGGTTCACACCTATAATTGTGACCATGGGGAGGCTGAGGCAGGAGGATTGCCTTGAGTTCTAGGCCATCCTGAGGTACAGAGTAAGACCATGTCTAAAACTCAAAAAAGTTAAAACAACCACCAAAAGCAATCCCTGTCGCCAAGCAAACACAGAGGAGGCAAGATGCCACCGTCAAGATTTCCAGCAGTTTACTGTCTAGCTACTTCTTGGGACAGGATGGCTGTTTGCTGGATTTTTTTTCCACATAAGAACAGATGACAGAGTAGATGATTACAAGAACTCTCACTACCCAGAGCCTTAATGTGTTCCAGACCATTCAGTACACCATTCTCCTCTGCAGAGAAACAGCACTGCAGATACAGGACACAACCCGCATAAGGAGACCTCCGAGGACAGGGAGACAGAAGCCCCCAAGGACAGGGAGAAAGGAGACTGATTAACCTGCTTTTTCTCCATGCTTCCAGAGCCCGGTTGCTCTGAGCACCTGAGATGTTGTGCCTGTTTATTTAGCACAAGGCCTGCCAGGCAGCTCAGGGTGTCATGGTGTCAAACAGGATCCCAAAGTCAACATCCTTATAGCTACATGTTTTAAACCATCTTGTGTGCCCTTAAGCACGAAGTCTATTTAATTCATCTTATTTCAGTAGGGTCAGGAAAGAAATGGGACTTTACGATGACTACATTGTTTTGACCTCTTACCTCCCTTCTATAAGGAATTTTAGTTGATATACATTGTTTTGGTACTTGTCAGCCCCTGCAGTTTGCCAGCCCCTACTAACAAAGCTAAAGTGTGTATGTTATTACTAAGAACAAAGCCCTGTGGCTTCCTAAGAATATAGACACAAACAAACCAGGGCAAGCAGGAGAGAGGGGAACTGAAACAGAAGGAAGTGTGAGCGACAAAGGGAGACACAGCTCACCTCCAGCTCCAGTCAGGGTCCATGGAGACACACACAGGGAAACATACTGGGTCAAACAGTGGGTAAGCATAAAAGGGGAAAGTACAGATCACCCTGCAAGCAGAGACAGGGTCATACAAAAGGGAACAAGATGCTGAAACAAATTCAGATCAAATGAAGAGAAGGACCTTCCATGCTTCCCCAACCGTGACAACGGTGACATCAAATATCCGAGAAGCTGTGGGCAAGTCAGGGCCTCTAGCGAAAGTCTGTGAAATGGGCCAAATCTCTAAATTTGACAAAGATTTTAAAGGTACACATTAATTACAGGCGGCCCCAGAGTTTCTGTTTTAAGCAAAAATACACTCTTTAAAAAACAAAAAAACAGGTAGAGGGTGCATAGCAGTGCCGCTATGAGAGTATGAAGGGAGGGAACTTCCCATGACACAACATCAGCTGTAAATGATAATATCTATCTTATATAGAATACAAAATTCACAAAATCATGCTTATTAAAAACTTAAAGTGATGTGGTGGTGAAATGTGTATGAATTAGTATCAACAACAACAACAACAACAAACAGAACAGTTAGCTGTATAGAAGAACAAGGAGGCACATATAATCAGAAAGATCACACCACAGGTCAGCAGCCTCGGTGGCCTGCTGGGATGTGGAGAATCTAGATTATAACATCTCTGTGTTCTCCTTAGAATGAAAATGCCTTTCATTCTACATCTGTAAATTGTATAAAGCAAAATTATGTCCCATTCCACCCCCCGACACACACAGACACACACAAATGTTCATGGAGAACTCTAAACAGTGAAGGATCCCAGGGGTCTCTGAATGGAGGAAGCGACAGGCTAACCATGTCACCTGAGCAGCCAAAGCACTCTACCTTCACCTACTGCAACAGGACACTAATCACCAGCTCCCACCTTCCCCCTAGCCCAGGATATTCTGCCACAGGCTTGGAGGCTGTGTTATGACTTCTGGAAGTGACTCCACTGTTCACTCTGTCTGTGAAAACATCCAGGCAGAGTCTGTGGCTGGGGGCTTTCCTCCTGAAGAAATATGTAGAGGACAAAGAGTGGCATCAGAAAGCACGGCAGTTCATCACAAAGGATGACAAAGACATGAGTCCCAAGCACAGCATCTGTCACTTACTGCTTGTCTGCTATAGGCTCTACAGATAACTCACGCCAGCACGAGGCTGGGTTGCCACACTGATGGTGAGAAAGATGGGGTCACACAGAGGCACCAAACAGCTGAGCACTTAAATGCAAGGTGTATGTGTCCATATAACATAAGATATGGCCTCTGGAGTGATCTGATGGTGTTCCCAGACAGGGCAGGAAGCAATGCCCTTCATCTTACCATAGCTGACGTTTCTGTAGCAACTAGACCAGACTGGCCACAGTGGTGTGACACCACACACTGTCAAGACCATTTGCAAATTACTGTTGCTGAGACTACACATTTCAGAGACTCCCGTGGCTCTCCACAGAGTCTTATGAACACTAGTGGCTAAATCAATGCCTCTTAGCTCCAGGAAACTCACATAAGTAACATTGTCCTTAAGGCATTAGGAATAGTTGGCTTTTCTGGTTTTATTGTATTTTCTATGTATCCTTTTCTAAGAAACACTGGTGAGTATGTGTGTGTGTGTGTGTGTGTGCTTGGGAATATGTTTTTAAATATCAAGGTCTGTTTTTCAGAAGGAAAAATAATAATGAAATAAAGGAGATACAGATAATGAAAAAATCATTTTGTTCTAGAACATTTCTCAGAGTGTGGGAGTCCTCCTGTGGGTTAAATGACACCCAGAGAGTCATCCACTTTCGATTCTGCTTGCTGGGGCCACAAGTCAGGATGCTGGTGGGCATAGGTGCTTGTGCGTTCACACATGCACACACACACACACACACACACACACACAGAGAGAGAGAGAGAGAGAGAGAGAGAGAGAGAGAGAGAGAGATTCATCCATGTGCAGATATAACTGCTATATCATAGAGGACAGCTTGGATCCCAGAGTGACCCTAAATACCCTAAATGCACACAGAAAGTTATAGTGAGAAGCTGTCTTTTCAATGAACTTGGGCTAGAACAGAAGGGGGAGGGCTGCTCTGTGCTCTGGGATGTGGCAGTTACCAAGAACAACAACATTCAGCACCTGGAGTTTCTTCCAGTGTCACAGAATCCCCCACAAAGCAGAACGAGGGAGGCCATGTCTATTCCCCTGATGCCAGAAGGTAGATGAGGAAAACGGCTGCAGCAAGCACAGCTATAGCTAAGTTCTGTAACCACATCCGTAAAAAGCCCATGCAGAGATGACCTGTCCCTCACCATCCTCAGCTCAGAGGGCTGTGGGCCTCCTTAGGAACTTTCCAACTGTCCAGAGCCTGCTCGCCTAGGGGCCACCTTAGGAAATTTCTACATCCTGTCTGATTCCTGAACTGCTTCCACCCAAGCTGCTGTTTAAACACATTCCCTCCATGTCCTTCCACACACACACACACACACACACACACATCACAAACCTACAGACACATATGCACACCAATCCATACACACATGTACAAACACACAAATCTACAGATACACACATACACATGCATGCATACAAGATTCAACTTTATTTTTTATTAGATATTTTCTTTATTTATATTTCAAATACTATCCCGAAAGTTCCCTATACTCTTCCCCCGTCCTGCTCCCCTACCCACCCACTCCCACTTCTTGGCCCTGGCGTTCCCCTGTACTGGGGCATATAAAGTTTGCAAGACCAAGGGGCCTCTCTTCCCAATGATGGCCGTTAAGGCTTACAACCTAGGCTTCACGGCCTCCTAAACTGTTCAGGAGAAGACGGCTTCTACCATAACTCTATTCCATTCCCCTCCACCAATGTTTTTAAAAGCAGAATGCTATGTACAGACCTAGAATTCCTTGAGCTGCCCAAAAGGCAAATGTCACCACAAACAAGTTCAGAAAAATCTTTGGAAGGCTGAATCAAACACCTAACTCAAGTATATAAGGTTATGTGGGGAGCAAAAGGCTCCAGGGTTACGCATCTCTCCGCACTGTACAATGAAGCCCTCAGGCCACCTTCCAGATGCTCTCAGACAGATGTTGGCTCGGCTGCTGTCCTGGTTTATTAGAACCCTCAGTCTCATCCTGAAACCCACAACTTCGCAGAGAGAAATACTATTTCCTAAAAATGCCTTTACCTCTCCCGAATGAAACGCCATGTTCTCTCTACCTCAAATTGCCAAAGCAAGACAAGACTACCAGAAAAATGCCCCACAGGGCTTTCGGCAGAGTGGCTAAAGGAAAAGCATCCCACACAGAGGTGATGATGTGCCAGCTTCACCAGCCCAGAGCATCTGCAAGTCAAAGAACTCATTGATTTAATTTACTGAAACACCCAAAACTCCAAGCTTATTTCCAATCCAAAAATCCCCCTATGGGGACTGTCTCATAACTTCAGAGGACACTGCCCTGTGCTAATTTGAGGCTTGTCCCAGAGTAATTAAAATTGTAGCCAACAGACTCAAGACTTCTTTTCCCGTGTCACAAACAAAGCCATAAAATCATCTTACTACTTGATCCAGGAAAGCTCACAGAAAGCTGATCTTCAAGTAAGTCACCACTCGAGAGAGACAGCTTTAACAAGGGACATTAAAGAATTCACTGGAAGTCATTTCTATTGTAGGGAGAGACACACTACACACATGTGACACAGAATTCACACATTAACAGAGTCCTAAAAAGAGCAAGTAATTGTCCCCAAATATATTCAAAAGATAAAAATTCCATCTGACTTCAAAGGTGACTTCTTCACACACATGGGTCTTAAACGAAACAGTGTAACGCGTTGGAGAGTTGTCCAAACACATCCCACCTTCTGCAGGGCAGTCTCTTCTTTCCATGCCCTTTAAAGCATTGATTTGTGGAGTTTGATGAACCCACATAAGCTTCTACTCAAGCTATCTAAGATTTACACAGAATATTAGGAGTCTAGAGCAGAACTCCAAAAGCAGCATTTGGTGTTGTAAAAATAAGTCGTTTCTACTCATTTATCCGAAATTAGAGTCTATCAGACACAATGCTAAAATTCCCCTCTAGGTCACCATATTGCAGCTGGTCCTATTCCTTGGAGCCAGGGAAAGAAAAGTCTCAGACGGCAGCTTTTGGTGTGAGCCTTACTGGATTATAGGATACAGCCTGAGAAATGGAACTCTGAAACACAGTTTCCACGGTACATATAATCAGCCGGTGAAGGTTTCTAACGCCTCGTCTTTGTTATGGGCAAACCCCAATACTCATGAGTTTTCAAGCTAAGCAGAACCCTTACTGGACAAATAGGCCACTTGCCATCTCTGTGCCACAAAACTAAATACACAACGAATAAACACACCCTTTGGCTTCCTTTGTCTATATAGATTGCTGGCTTCCCTCATTCCTACGAATGTCACCAAAGCCCGGTGGCCTGGAATGTAGTTTAACAGACCCGCCATCTCCCTGTACAACTAATTCCACAGGTTTCTGTATTGGTATCAGCTGTTTGTAGCGACCAGGCTGCATTTAGTTTTCAACCGGTGGCCCGTGCCGCTTTGTCTCTAAACTAAACTTTACCGGTAAGCTTTCTTCTAGAAACATGTACAAGAAAACACATAGACCCACCTGCAGCAGAGAAGAGACCAACAGACCACTGCTTTACAGTCCCCACGAACCACACAACACTGGGAAGAAAGCTTGCAGTACACAAAAAGACAGGTGTTTTATTTGTGATAGACACATAAACCAACACACCCAATTACCACCATTTGAGTTTTGAGGCGCCCGATTCCTCTCGGCATGGAGGTCCCCACAATTCAAGCCAACATTCGTCCATCCTGTTACCAACAGCCACCGAGTGTCTCCTCACTTCCACGGAGACATGCTGGCACGCCTGGTGGTGCGGAGTCCCCAATGCGTATCCAAATGTTCACCATTGACAAGACCATCTCTCTGACCCTGCCCTCCAATCTCTGTGGTTAATGCCTCGTATCAAACCCACATCCAGACACCGTTAGGAACAGGTAAAGAAGCTGAAAATTCAGAAGTGCTCCAAAAAGCCTTCACAGAAGTAAATCCACGGTGCTCAACAGTGAATTTAGAAACCCCAATTTTTTTCTGAGTTTGAAGTTTTTAAGCCTTGCGGATGGTCTGAGTAGGAAAAAGGAAATTTACTAGGCAGCGCAAAGGAAATCTTGTTGTCCTCTATTGTGGTGGGGGGGGGTGTTGCCCAACCCTAACTTATCTACCTTGATAAAGGAAGCCCAGCGCAAGAAAAACAAGGTTTTGTCAAATGTAGAGGAACCCTCTCCTTACCTTAATAGTGCTGGCCATAACGCAATCAAGTTTATTGATCGTTAATAAATGTTAATAATAATTATTGCTTCTCTCTGACCAGAAAGTAGTTTTGATGAGGTTGTTTAGAGCGGATGAGATTGTGCTAAGTCTGGGAAATGAAGTCAGCCAATGGCAGGAAGAGGTTTCTATTGGTCCTGGCTGCCCAGCCCGAAGAAACAGGATATTTGGGAGTGGAGAGATAAGAGACCCTGAAAACAATGTTGTTTTTCTTGATGATATGCAGCCAGGAGAAGTTTTTTAATTAAAAAAAAAAAAAAGGCATCAATTGGCTGAAGCCAGGGCTGTCACAGCAGGTGTGACCTGCGTGACTCTGGGTGACAGGCTGTACCAGAGCAAAGCAGGATACAGATGTGACGGGGCTCTGCATGGCTGCACATGGGAGGGTGCCTGGGTGCCTGTCTTTACAGCGCCCCCTCCCCAGGAACGCCACCAGCCAGCACAGAGGGCTGAAGCTAACTAGGACCTAGTACCTATGGCTGCATGGCCAATTTAATGGACAGCTACCAACAAGCCTCCATTTATTCAAAGTCTCCATAGAATGTTCGAGAACTACTTCAGGAATTCTCTTTCCAAACATGTAAAATCATTATTTGCTCCCCAGGAATCTGGTCAAAAATACAGACGCTGGAATTGAGGTAACCAAAGAAAACTAAAGAAAAAGAAAAATCAGATCAAGATCTTGTTTTCAAATACTCATTAAAGGGGCTGGGGAGATGGCTCAATCCCTAAAGTGTCAACTATGCAAGCAGGGCTCCTTGAGTACCATCCCCAGAGCCCACAGACAAAAGCTGGGAGTCGTGCACATACCTTCAACTCTAACCCTGGGGAGTCAGAGACAAAGCAGATAGCTGGAGCTCATTAGCTGGTCAGCATATGCCAATCAGCTGGTCCCAGATCAACATCTGAGGAATAACATCCAGGGTTGACTGGGGGCCTTCACATGCACGTTCACCTGAACCAACATATATGCCTATATACATACTACATATGGGTATATGTGTTCATGAGTGCACACACACACACCAAATAACTAGATTCTACATTCTAGAACATACATCTCTCTGACACCCCTGTTGTGGACCATGGATTCCAACAGAACTCTGAGCTAAGAGAAGAGGCCAGGAGAAGTTCTCATAAATGCATAGAAGCCAAGCCTCAGGTTCAGAGCTGTAGCTCAGCTTTCCCCTGAAGGACGCTGAACTGACACAGGCCTGAACATTCCTTTACAGGGTTTCAGGCCTTTAATTACTCATTTTCAGGAAATTACTTGGTCTGTGGAAGAAACAACAGTTTGCTTTGAATTGAACTACATGAAAGTTGGACCCGTCACTTGGTCTCATGGGGACCCAAGCAGCACAATGGACCAGAGCCTGAGTCATGGACAATTCTTGGTTACTGGGTAGACAGGCAGTGAACTAAACTCATTCAGACTTTGGGCCAGCTCTGCCACACACCAGCTCCTTTCTCTTATTTGCCCCTGGTCCACCTCCACCCCTTAAGTTACAGTACACAAAAGAGGAGAAAGAAAGGAAAAGCAGATGGAGGTGCTGGGGTGGGTCCTGGCGACCCCCTCCTGCCACCTGCCTTGCATAGTCAGGGGCTGTGGGTTCAAACCCCAGCAGTTCAAAAAATGGGGGGGGGGTGGAAGCGGGGAGAGGGGATGGGGAGGAAAGGATCAGGGTGAGGAGGAGGGGGTGGGGACCAGGAGAGGGATGTTAAAAGGCAAGAAAGAAAAATACATAAGAACTCTAATTCCCAGTTCTGATGGGAGGCTGATGGGTTGGTTCTCTGCACCTTTGAGAGCATGTTGATTCCAGGCTCCTTTTTATCTCTGAACAATGAACAAGATGTCAGGCTGATTAAAACTGTTTCCCCTAAAATTTTCAAAGTTCTGAGTTGTTTATCCCAGCAGCTTCCTACAAGCCCTGAGAAATAAAACAAAGTAACCAAAGTCCCAAGCAGAGCACCACACTGTGTTCTTGGTTTTGTTTTCTTCTCTCCTAAGAGTAGATCCATCTGAAATGTTAACTGCTGATCCTGAAATGTAACAGGATCCACTGTGTAGATTTACCAGGTGTGGGATTTTAAAAGGCTGGCTTCTTTGCAAAAAAATAGCCACGAACCCACCAGGATTCTGACTGTGTCCTGTGGAGGTGGTAACTCCCTCTTTATGGAAGTTTAAAACCGGCTGTGATCTGCCCAGAATTCCATCGTGCCTGTCTAGGCCAAGTCAAACTGTCAGGACAGTTACAAGACAGAGAGACACTCCACACACTTCAGATTTCTGGCTTCTCCACCATGTGCCCAGCCCTCCAATATTTATACACATTCATTTATGATTGGATAAAATACTCTCTTATTACAGACTAGATTATTTGCTTGAGTAATTATAAAAAGAAACCAGACGCTATAATTATTTGCTCTATTTTCTAAAGACTCTAGCCATACCTCTCATGGTGCCTAATTTCGATCTTAAACAAAAGTCTGAACCATGATCAGCTAGCATAATAATTTGGGGATCAGAGTTATAAAACTTGCCACGGGATTCTAAAATGGCAACTCCCCTATTTTAAAAAAAAATCCCTGGTTTAAAATGTTTAGCCAATTTTTTACCTTTAAACAGAGTAATTTCTGATGCCATTAGAACAAGCACTCAGGCTGGGCTTCCCCAGATGACTGAATGCAAGGGCTCTTCCCATAAATGTCAACTGACTATTGGTAGCATAGCACTCCTATGAATTACAACACCCCATGCCACTTCCCAAACCTTACGTTACCCTGGGGAGTAAAGATGGGGGAGCTCACTTTATCTTTCCCTGGCCCCAAGTCTGTGCTCCCAAGTGGTTTTGGCATCCAGTCACACAGCACCTGAGAACTAGCTTCCCCTCAAATGTTACTTTAAGAGAGACTCTCACTGGACAGATCTAGTTAGGGAGCAATCTGGCAGCTACTGGGGGTTGCCCAGTATGTCTGGCAGGACTAGGTCCTTTCTTATCCACAGTGGCCACACAGAGCAATAATGCTGGAGGAACACATATCCCGTTGTCCAGTTCTCCACCCCGAGTTCATCACTCACAAAGCCCGCTCCCTTTGATGAGCCTGTGTATAGCTCCCTCCAAAGCAAACAGGAAATTGTGTAAAATACAAAACTGCACAAATGTATCATAAATAACAAAAACACACCACCATTCACGTGCCCCCAAGTCATGTCTGATTTTCTGATGTAGCACCCTCATTTTCTCATTAACTATGTACATTATGTAGTTGGGCACACTGGGGCCAAGGGCAGCAGAACTCTGCAAATGAAACAGGACCATAGTGGAAAGAATAGTGGAGCGCCCAGTAACGGCGCAACAGCACAGTCATGGCTTCCGTATTAACTTTCCCTGCACCAAGCATCAATAAAATGGAATATCTGTGACCAAAAAAAAAGAAGGAGGAGGAGGAGGAGGAGAAATGGGATAGGGGAGATGGTACAGCACCCTCTGTTCCAGCATGAGGACCCGAGTTCTGATCCACAGAAGGAACCAGGGATGGCCTTGCCCACCTACAAATCTAAACTGAGGATTTCCTATAGCTCACAGAAAAACAGCGCGCCCCGGGTCACTGAGAAACTCTGTCTCAAGGGAATAATAAACAGAGCAACAGAGAAGGGCACTGCCACCCGTGTGTGTGTGTGTGTGTGTGTGTGTGTGTGTGTGTACGCTCACATGCACACACCAACACTGTAGGGAAACTGGGTAGGGTAGGAATACCTACTGATACGGAAGACTGCTGCCTGGTAAGCTAAAAACCACCATGTAAAATGTTCGCAGATGCCTTTTGTTTTAAAGGCAAAGAATGAAACCAGATACAGCAACAAGCTCTGCCGCCTCACAATGCCAACACAGAGAATTATCGTTTCGTTTATATTTTCAAGACACTTGCAATGCTATGCATGTTACATGTTTCTATTAACATGGGTAAGTAATATGCAAATACTGTTTTGCAAATACCTAGAAACGCAGGTAGACATGCAACACATGCTTCTGGCTGCCAGACTCTGTGCACTTATAACCTAGTCCCACCAGGGCTGGGGAGATGGCTCAGTGGTTGAGAGTATTGCTGCTCTCGCAGAAGATTGAATTTGGTTTCAAGCACCCATGTCAGGTGGCTCACAACTGCATCTAACTCCAGTTCAAGGTCTAGTTCAAGGGATTTGACATCTTCTGGCCTCCTGGGGCACCTGTCCACCTTACACGTGCGCTCTCTCTCTCTCTCTCTCTCTCTCACACACACACACACACACACAAGTATGTATTTTTAAATTTCTACACAAACACAAAATCACTCTTTTATAGAAATCTAATTTTAGTTTAAAAAAAAAAGAAGACACTCCTCTGTGTTGTGGTGTCCATGGGCCTGACAGTTCATCCTGCTGGTATTAATAACACAAATTTCTCACACCAGAAATTTCATTAGGTACTGACAAAGTCAGGATGACTGGGCTCTGACCCACCACTCGGCTTTCAGGAAGCCCATGTCACGCTAGTCAAATCACACACACACACACACACACACACACACACACACACACCTGCAAGACCTGGAACTCATCCATGAAAGAAATACAGGCTTTTTAAGGCCAAAAGAAATGTTGTACATTGTTCCCTGGATGACATGTGAATCTTAAACGCATACTGTTTGGATTATTCACAAGAACCCTGTAAGAAGGATGTCCCAAGGATGTTTGCCAGGGACGTGCCTGAGACTGGAGATAAGAATCAGCCATCTGGACCTGTCCCCACAATGGAAAACTCCACGACGCTGTGGAACTTTCCCATCTACATCACAGAGAGGATTCGCTTGAGATCAGGGCAAGCAGGGTGTTAAGAAGCTGTCAGCTTCCCCGTCTCCCATTCATCACTGGCTAAAGACTCTTTCTATTTATAGTGTGCACCATACTTAGGTTTTATCCTGCTGGGCAAAACTCTGTGTGAGTATATTTGAATGTGTGTGTGCGTGTGTATAGTGTGTGTACCTGTATGTGTGTATTGTATGTCTTTATGTGTATATGTCTGTGTGTATCTGTATATCTGTGTGTGTGTGTATGCAAGAGTGTGTGTATGTATTTGTGTGTATGTATATGTCTTTGTGTATACATGTCTGTTGTGTGTATATGTGTATCTATATGTCTTTGTGTGCATGAGTGTGTGTATGTGTGTGAATGTCCAGATATCTGTGTGTATGTGTATGTATATAAGTGTGTGCCTATGAATGTATCTATGTATATGTATATACGTTATATATGTCTGTGTGTATGTGTGTGCATGAGCGTGTGCATGTGTGTGCACGTGTCTCTGAATGTGTCTTGTGTTTGCCATGTCTTCCAGCAGATCCTTAAGAAACAATCAAATTACCATGTAAGGAACTATTGCTTAACACGTTCTTGGAGTGGTTAATACAGCCTTCAGCCTCTTGGTTGATCTGAACTAGTATAAAGCAAGGAAATTGTTATCACATACTCAATCCTCAACTTTCAACACCCATGCTGCAATTTCCTTCACTGTGAGGCAGGCATCAGCTCAGCTCTGTGGGTTCCAATGAAGCAACAATTCCAACATGCATGACTTCCTCAGTATCCAGAGCGCTCTCCGGTTGTGCTAACCCAGCCCATTCTCATCCCCCAGTGCCCGGGATAGTAATGCAATTGTCACAGACCTTAAGTCTATTAAAGAACCACTCGTGATTTAAAAAAAAAAAAAAGACTAAGAGAGATATACTTATTCTGACACAATAGTTTAGCTAGAAGCAACTTTTGTTGTTGTTGTTTGGGGGTTTTTTTTGTTTTTGTTTTTGTTTTTTGTTTTTTTTTCGAGACAGGGTTTCTCTGTGTAGCCCTGGCTGTCCTGGAGCTCACTTTGTAGACCAGGCTGGCCTCGAACTCAGAAATCTGCCTGCCTCTGCCTCCCAAGTGCTGGGATTAAAGGCGTGCGCCACCACTTGGGTGACTTTGCCTCTATACCAAAGGATCTTGGACATAGGACTAGGTGTGTGTAAGCACAAGTGTTATTTAGAAACCCTGTTTTAACATGATGAACTAACCAGTACTCCGGAGCTCTTGTCTCTAGCTGCATATGTATCGAAAGATGGCCTAGTCAGCCATCACTGGAAAGAGAGGCCCATTGGACTTGCAAACTTTATATGCCCCAATATAGGGGAATGCCAGGGCCAAAAGAATGGGAATGGGAGGGTAGGGAAGTGGGGGGCGGTATGGGGGACTTTTGGGATAGCATTGGAAATGTAATTGAGGAAAATATGTAATAAAAAAAAAACAGTGAAAAAAAAAAAAAAAAAAAAAAGAAACCCTGTTTTGCTGCTAGCCACCTTGGGGCTTGTTCTGCAAAGGACACACCACTGAAGATGTGCAGAGGCCCTTGGCCACACTTGTGGGGACTGTGGCACACAGTTCCCCCTTCCTCGGCCTCAGACTCCCATCACAGTACCGTGCTTGTCAGCACCATTCCACGACATCATCTTAGGCTGTTGAGATTAACTTGGGTTTTTATCACTTTCAGAACCTTAAACGACTTTCAAAAGTGTATTTGTCTCCCTTCTATGATACTAGATATCATTTATTGAACTGTAATAAACTGGTCTGCAAACTGTTTCTTTAGAGCCAAGGAAATGGCTCTGATAGTAATAGCACCTGCTGAGCTGCCCTGGCAGCCTGAGTACCCACCTCAGAAACCCAAGTAAAGGTTGGAAGAAGAGAATCCAATCCATAAAGTTGTCCTCCGACTTCCACAAGTACACACACGTGCCTCCAAACGCTCTCCTACCTCCACCCACACACACAAATGAACAAAACTTTTAGACCCAAATTATTTGTATAACAAAAATAAAGATAATATGTTAATGGTGTGCAATGATGTCACTCACTCCACGGAGATTTGGAGGCACCCATGTGCAAGGGTAGCTCCTCCTCTTTCCTTCTTTAAACAGCCGAGGTGGCCTTGCTTTGTCTTGACCTCAGTCAAGTTAATTTGGTTCATCATTTGCTAATACATGTCTATCACAAATGGAACCAGAAATGAAGCTAACATTTGCCATGAATTCATTCCCCTTTTCTCACACCTCACCAAGCAACCCATAAACTTAAGGGAATCAGAGGCCAGGTTTGGAGTCACCGTAGCAGCTGCCCCATCACTCCCAGGCTGCACACTACCTCTCTGCATGTGCCCTATCACTTCCCACTGCAGAGGCGAAGCCCCAGTGTGCAGCCAGAATCCAGGTAGGCTGTTTCTCTTCCAGCTGACCCATGTGTTGATCTGCTTCTGTGACAGGGTCTCACAGTGAACCTGGGCCCCAGAGATTAGCCTGGGTTTTCAGGCTGAGCCCCAGGGATCCTCCATTCTGCCCACCACCCATCATAGTAGACACTACCATGGATGGCTTCTAATTTAAATGCTGGGGACTGGAAATCATGTGCTGTAAGCCATTTTTATCCACTTTATCAACGGAGCCATCTTCCCAGCCCCTTTCTGATAGACCGGCAAGTAAAATCCAGGATTTAAAAAACACATTGTGTGTCCCTAGTAGATAATATTCTAGCCTTCATTTATAGTTATAAGAACTTTTCTATGTGGAGAGTTGCAAGAAGTAGTCACCTACTGTCTCAGGAGGGCCCTCCTATCAGCTCCTCAGAAGCTGGAGTCTTGGGAAGGGGCTTCCCTTTAAACTGCTGGGATCTTGGACACTAGAGGGCACTACGTGACCCTCTAAAATGCCCAAAAAGAGCAAAAACTATGTCTGCCTAGGGCTTGCCATGAAATTCCTGAAATAATTGTTATTATCCCACAAAGCTGTCTTGGTTTTATTCACCAACAAGAAAACCCAATATTCATCACCTATAAGAAAGAAAAACTTTGAATCAGCATATTATCTACAGATTTTAAATCTTAAAACTAAGCATAATCCAGACATTGTGGGTCACACTATAACCCCAGAATTCAGGGGACAGAGACAAGAAAAGCAAAGATTTAAAGTCAGCCTCAGCTATACAGTAATTCTGGGGTCAACCTAAGTTCTACAAGACCCTGTTTCAAATCATAAAACAAAACAGAATTTTATAAATGTGTGTTAGTCTTCCTGAGAATAATTTTAATGTACAATCTCACTGACATGAGGTTCTCAGCAGCGTCCTTTAAACACGAGGGGACCTCTGCGACTTACCCTGTCTTCATTTGTACCTAAAATAAGCAGAGCATTTTTGTTTCTGCTTCTACATGAGCTTATATATCATGAGCTGGTGAGGTCAACGGGTGAGGGTTGTTTGCCTGGGTCTAGGCTGTGGGTGGAGTGAGTGTGGACAGGCTCTGACCAGCTGCTTCGAAGAGGCCCAGGTGTGATCCTTACCGCATGTTTCCGACTCCAGCTGCCAGCAGAGCCCAGGGGTGCTTTCTCTGCTTAGAGCGGGGCAGCCAAGGCAGGGCTTCATTCTCGCTGCTGTCACTGTGACAGGGAAACACACAGGGCTCCTGAGTGTGAACAGCATCACATGATGGAAAAGACCTGGACACCACAGCCGAGTGTCATAGCAGCCTGAAGAAATATGACCACCAAGGCACACAGTCAAAACACACACACACACACACACACACACACACACACACCAGAAACATGGAAAGGCCCCCTGCCCCATCATCCCCCAACCGTCTTCATCTAGAGTGTTCAGTTGCAGACCTCCCTCCAGATGTTGGGTCACTCTAGAGGAAGGCATTTGGAAGTAAGATTTTTTTTTCTAATGTACTCTGAGAACTTCCAACTCTCTATCACATGAGGTTCCCTTCTCAGTGTCCAAACCATACCCAGTGGCAAGTGGACATGTAACATGCATGGCACACGTATGTGCACGGTACCCTACTTTCAAAAGCATGCTCAGCTACACTATTTGGTATCAGGGATGGTTTCACATGTCCTTACAGACCAGGAACAGGAAACAGTCATTGCATTTCTAGGCACTGACCATATCACCATGGCAACTGCATTTCCTAAAATGGTCCATCTTAAACCCTTCTGAAAGCTGGCATCAATTTTGCTCCATTAAATAGTGGTACCTGCCTCCCTCCCATCCCCTCAGGTCTCTGACAGAGGTTCAATTATCAGACTTCCAAAGCTACCTCTGCCTGTTTCCTTGGCAACAAGCATTCATAAACTTCAGCCTCCATTGAAGCAAAAAGGCCATCTATGGAAAGATGGGGTGGGTGTTCTTATCATTATCCCTGCATGACAGCTTACACCAGACCCCAGAGCTAAGTGAAGAAGGCTTCCAGAGGACTCCAGCCCCAAATGCCAGTTGACTACAACCCTCTGCAAGACAATGGGTTGAAGACTTCCTCTCTAGCATCAGTCCTTGAAGAAGATAAACTATGAAGTGATAGTTGTAGTCTTGGATGATTTATTGAAGCCTTAAATGCCTAGAACACTATGAGACAAAGTCTGGCTCCAACAAGACGTTTGTAACAAGATTGTTGCAGCAGAAGGAGCCTTCCTATGAGAGGTCTATCAATCTTTATTGGCATTAGCTACATGTTAAGCATTGGGCCAGGCTGTTCTGAAGGTTCTGAAGGTACTGAAAGCAAGGGAAATGTTCTTGTACAAACAGAGTGAAACTTCACCTATCAGTTGGAGAGAAAAATATGTCAAAGTCATAGAGGCATTTTTAACTCAAGGGGAAGGAGAGAGAAGTGACAGTCATTAATTCTTCTCATTCCACAGCTATCCATCAATGGTGCAGGTACCCCAGGGCTACACCCTCATGTCCTCAGTCCTCACCCAGTGCCAGCAGCTCTCGTGGGCCTGGGTTGCTGGTTGCTCATCCTCAGGAAACATCCTTCCTATGTATACCAAGTTACCTCCCCAAAGAGAGGTGGGAAACTCTCATGCCCCTTTCACAGAGGCAATGATGCCTGAGATCCATTACCCTGTGTGTTAGTATACAGAAGAACTCCAATGTGGAGAAAGGACTGCCATTTTATTCTCTGAAACACTGGGGACTCTTTTCCTCATGGCCTCTAGGGTTTCCATGGTATTGTGGGGGCTCCACCAAAAAAAAAAAAAAAAAAAAAAACGGACTACACTTAGAGGCTTCTGGAGGAATCTAATGACTAGTCTGGCTTCACTGTGAGCAAAGGCAGTGTGTTCAGCTACACACAGCCGGTCCCCATTTCACAAAACCTAGCAATTGTAAGAAAGAGTCTAACCAAACTGGAGGTTTCCTGAAAGATAAACAGTCTTTTGTTTTTCTTGAGCAAGTCTGTCCAGCTGGCCTAGAACTCTTGAACTCAACTGACCATCTGGCTTCCAAGCAGCCCTTACTGTGGATGTCTGCCACCTCAGGGCCAAGCTCAAGGCTACACTAACAAGTTTGGGAAGCAGTAAGGCTCTGGTTCCAGACAGCTGGGTAGGACACCTGAACCTCAGCTCCCAGGCTCAGCCAGGGTTTGAAATACTTGGTTCCATGGAACTCAAAGCTGCTTTCACAGGGACTGGAAAACACTCCTTCTCTCCCATGTGACACTCTGGTATGGAATGCTCACACAATATATATATATATATATATATATATATATATATATATTCATTCCTCTAATAGCCAGAAAATGGGGAAGTCCACAAAGAAATTTTTCAACTGCCTCTCTTTACATGACCCTTAACCTAGGAGATTTTTGCCTAATCTGTAAATTGAAGTTAAAAGTATTTCTATACCTTTGGAGTAGGGAGCCCTTTGTCCCCATAAGAACGGAGAGACTATTAACAATAAGGCCCTGCATGCACAACACTCCTTTGTTGGTGAGTGCAAACCAAAACCAGATGTGGAGCCCCAGCCGCTACCTTGGAGTGACCCAGGGAGGCTCAGGCTAATCCAGCCGTTCTTAATAACTCAAAACTGCCAGCCTTAAACCATCTAATTTTTTCTTGCGCTTACAGATGCAAACAAGAATCGACAGCCTGCATTGGAATCCGTTTCCCTCTGGCCACATACAGATAGATTCTGTCTGATAAGAGCAGAATAAAGGCCCTTTCCAGGAAGCTGTGTCACCACCATCTGATGACGAGGGGGGTACCGGTAATTATCACCTTTAATGAACCAAGATTTGGAAGAAGTTATACTGAAAATCAGACGCCCTTGTCCTGACCTCCTCCCAGACAGTGTTCCTTGGAAGTGTGTGAATGTGAGAAAACACTGGAGGTCTCCCCTAAGGCTCTAATGAGTCTAGGGACATTTCTCTGGCAATGAAACTACTTAATTTGCAATCATTTTCTTCAATTTCAGTAGAATAAACATAAGCGAAAGAGAAGAGCCAACAAATTTAGAAATGGCTCAAGACTTCTCAAATGATGAAATCAAATAGGATCAATTTTTAACATTCTGTTAATATCACATCTATTTACAAAAATAAAATCAAGTAGAAAATTACTTTATATACCGGATATTATATTTTGCCTTAGACACATGTAAAATACAGACAAATACACAGTTACACGCTGTTTTCCCTTCTAAAAATTTATTGTTACTGTACACATGTGTATGGGGGCCGGAAGACAGCTCTGCAAACTTGGTTGTCTCCTAGCTTCACATGAGTCTAGAAGATGAACCTGGGTTACCAGGTAGCACAGCAAACACCCTTAAGTTAATTTATCTTGTTAAGACCCTGATTGGGTTTTAATGCCCAAAAATGCAGCAGAGGGATGGATACAGAAAATGTGGTATGTTTATACAATGGAGTACTACTCAGCTATTAAAAACAATGAATTTATGAAATTCTTAGGCAAATGGATATATCTAGAGGATATCATCCTGAGTGAGGTAACCCAATCACAAAAGAACTCACATGATATGCACTCACTGATAAGTGGATATTAGCCCAGAAACCTAGAATACCCAAGATACAATTTGCAAAACACAAGAAAATCAAGAACAAGGAAGACCAATGAATGGATACTTCATTCCTTCTTAGAATAGGAAACAAATTACCCATGGAAGGAGTTGCAGAGACAAAGTTTGGAGCTAAGATGAGAGACTGCCCCACCCAGGGGCCCATCCCACCAAACACAAACACTACTGCATACGCCAGCAAGATTTTGCTGAAAGGACCCTGATATAGCTGTCTCTTGTGAGGCTATACCAGTGCCTGGTATATACAGAAATGGATGCTCACAGTCATTTATTGGATGGAACACAGGGCCCCCAATGGAGGAGCTAGAGAAAGTACCCAAGGAGCTGAAGGGGTCTGCAACCCTATAGGTGGAACAACAATATGAACTAACCAGTACCCCCAGAGCTCGTGTCTCTAGCTGCATATGTAGCAGAAGATGGCCCAGCCGGCCATCATTGGGAAGAGAGACCCCTGGATCTTGCAAACTTTATATGCCCCAGTACAGGGGAACGCCAGGGCCAAGAAGTGGGAGTGGGTGGGTAGAGGAGCAGGGCAGGGGGAGGGTATAGGGGACTTTTGGGATAGCATTTGAAATGTACATGAACAAAATATCCAATAAAAAAAATGAAAAAAAGATGTGCATATCCCAATGTAAGAGGTACATTTTGGCTATTAAAAAATACAGCAATTACACAGACAACCTACGTATGGGCCTTCCTATTCCTACATGGAAACTAGGTGTGTGTGTGTGTGTGTGTGTGTGTGTGTGTGTGTGTGTGTGTGATGGTTAAGAGACAGGCATGTTATCCTATATAGATATGTGCATTTCTGTGTAATGGTTAAAAGACAGCCATGATATCCTATGTAGATGTGTGCATGTGTGTGTGTGTGTATGTGTGTGTTTGTGTGTGTGTGTGTGTGTGTGATGGTTAAGAGAAAACCATGTTATCCAACGTAGATATGTGCCTGGTCCTGTGCATGTATGTGTGCCCCTGTGTATGTGTGCCCGTGTGTGTGTGTGTGTGTGTTTGTGTGTGTGTGTGTGTATGTGTGTGTGTGTATGTGATGGGTAAGACACAGCCATGTTATCCTATGTAGATATGTGCGTGTGTGTGTGTGTGTGTGTGAGAGAGAGAGAGAGAGAGAGAGAGAGAGAGAGAGAGAGAGATCGGTAAGACACAGCCATGCTATCCTATGTAGATGTGTGCATATTTGTGTATGTGTATGTGTGTGATGGTTAAGAGACAGCCATGTTATCCGATGTAGGGATGTGTGTGTGTGTGTGTGTGTGTGTGCGCGCACGCATGCATGTGTGTTTTCCTGGTTCATCAAATCAAGCGTGGGTAATGAGGTAAAAGCCTGACATGGTTTACTGTGTCTCTCAGAACAACTAATTCTACTTCTCAGAACTGGATAAGATTCTTTCCAGTCTGTTGTGAGAGGTTCTGCAATCTCAAGTTGACACAGGGTTGTAAAATCGGGAAGGAATAAATACCATGCCTGTCCCTCAGAACCACCGCAGGATCTCAACCTCCCACACTCACGCCCCAGGATCATGTTGTGGGGACTCTGCAGTGCTGCCAATGCTGCCGCTTCTCGGTTTCTACTTTCAGGACAGCAGTCAAACCTCCTGTATTCGATTACAACAACCAAAACTGTCTTTAGACACTGCCGAATGTCTCTGCCCGTGAAGGCCAGACTGTTCTGGGAGCTATCCACAGGCACTGAGTCGTCCGAATTTAGTTTCATAATACGATCAGCGTATGTCGGGAGGTGAGAAGTTGGTGGGGGCTGCAAAGGGGACAGATGGGGGGTTTGGGGGAGGTGGATGCAAGGGGTATGGGGATGAGGGGGTGAGGAGGCATGGAGGATGGGGAGACATGAGGATGTGGGGTTATGGACATTGCCACGTGTGTATAAATAAAGGTGGGGGAAGTGAGTGTGGGATGTGTGGGTGGAGGGAGGGATGTGAGAGGGGTTGTGGGTGTAGAGATATGGGTGGGTATAGGTGTGGAGAGGTGAAGGAGTATGAAATGTGCAAATATTCTCTTTATACATATACAGACCCACCCAGAAACATACACAGAGACACACATAGACACACACACACACATACAAAGACACAGACAGACACATAGATACATAGAGATACACATAGACACACACACATACACAAACCCTGCCTGCTGCCACACTTCCCTGCCATGATAGTGATGGACTCCAACTCTCTCTGAACCATAAGCCCAACTAAACATTGCCTACTGTAAATTGCTTTGGCCATGATTTTATCAAAATAGGAAAGCAGCTAATTCACCAACCATGAACTTGAAAATAGCCTGAATAAACTTGCCACCCCTTAAGTTGCTTTTGTCACAATGTTGCAATGTCACAGGAACAGAAAGTGAAGGGGCTATCAGCTCTTTCCCCAGGAGACTAGCAAGTTCTAGGCCAGCCAGGGCAACTTAGTGAGACCGTCTGGAAGTTAAAAGCAAAAACAAAGTTGGGAATGTTGCTTATGGCTGAACTCAGTCCACAGTGTGTGAAGTGGGGGGTAGGGGGTGGAGTGGGGGGGGTGTGCTGAGGCAGAGCTAAATGAGCTTCCTAGAAAACATTACAAGCTAACTTTTAAAGTTTTAAAGTTTCTCTAAGTTTTAAAGTTTATCGTGTCTACATTAGCATATCTAAGAAATATCTGGAAACTCCTACTACACGTTGGAGATTGGGCTCATGAGATGAATGTCGTCTTTTAAGTCAAGTCTGGGGAAAATTGGGGATACAGCTGACAAATGTTTGTAAATATGATTGGGAAAATTGGCGATAATTCATATTTTAAGAAAATATATTAAAGTGCTAAGGAACCTGAATGAAACACACAAATTATTACCAATCAGTGTGGCAGTGTATATTCTTGTGCTATATTTTGTCTATTAACATAGTTATTAAACATAATCAGCTAACATTTAGACTTTATGAAATGCTAAATATACATTAGTAGATCTGGAGACTGGTGTTTATTGAGCTCTACCTTATAAAATATATACTATTATAAAATAGCCAGTGGACTCATGAGGAAAGTGAAACTTGAGCTTGGTATCAAACAAACAGGATCCTCAGACTGTAGGGGAAGTATGAAAATCTGTCAGCGATATGAACTCAGAAACAATCCCTGGGTAAAGGATTCAGTTCAACCTGAAAGGAGCTTTGAACCCCAAAGTGAAGGTGCCCAGAGACACATCAAAATGAGGAAGTGCTGATGTCTACAGACAGATGTTTGCAAAGGAAAAGACACACAGTGTCTGGAGAATGTTCTATGGCCGTGCCCATTGTGTGTGCTTAACTCAAACAAGCTTGCTTCATGAAATACAAAAGAGGGGTAAGAGGCTGGAGAGATGGCTCAGTGGTTAAGAGTATTGGCTGCTCTTCCAGAGGTCCTAAACTCAACTCCCAGCACCCACACGGTGGCTCGAAACCATCTGTAATGGGATCTCATGTCCTCTTCTTGTGTACAGTCATATATGTAGGCAGAACACTGCAAACATAATAAATAAATACATACATACATACATACATAAGGGCTAAGATCTTCAAAGTGGTGTGTTCGGAGAACATGATGTGGCCGAGCCCCTTGTCCCCCAGCCTCAAACTCAAAAAGTTAGAGAAACACAAAAAAGAAACAAGAAATTAAAATAACAGCTCTATTTTAAAAACTCTGTCTACAGTAGAGAAGGTTAACAAAGTCAAATTCAGGGGTCTGGATCTGTCTTGGGGTTTCTATTACTGTGAAGAGACACCATGGCCAAGGCAACTCTTATAAAGGACATTTAATTAAAGGCTGGCTTACAGTTACAGTTCAGAGGTTCAGTCCATTATCATTGTGGCAGGAAGCATGGCAGCGTGCGGGCAGACATGGTGCTGGAAGGGCTGAGAGTTCTAACATGTCTTGATCCACAGGCATCAGACAGGGACTGAGTGCATAACTTAAGCATAGGAGACTCCAAAGTCTGCTCCCACAGGGACACACTTCCTCCAAGGAGGCCCCACTGCCACCTCCTAGTAGTAGCACTCCCTATGGGCCAAGCATTCACACACAGGAATCTATGAAAGCCATGCTTATTCAGATCACCACACAGCCCTTGCTGTGCAAGCCTATGAATATGAGTTTAAATCTCCAGCACCTATATAAACACTCAGGTGTGACTGTACCAAGCTGTAACACCACAGCTATGAGAGACAGAGACAGCAGGACTGCTGGGGATAACTGGTCACCAGCGAAGCTCTAAATTAAATGAGACTGTATCTCAAAGGAATGAGGCTGAGAGTGAGCCAAATGGGCATTCCCACCTACAAAAGTGCACACATGCATAACATATGTGCTCACACCACATACATATTCACATACAAACACATAAGAACACACTCACTCACACACAAACATACTCACACACTCATACATACACACACGTGCACACACACATGTACACATTCACACACTCATTCACAAACACATGTGTGCACACATACACACATGAAATGTGGTTGTTTTAAATGATTATAAACCACTGTAGAGTGAAATTAACGAGTGAGGATTAAAATAACCAAAGTTGACGATTAAAAGGGGTTATGACTATGATTATGTGACTATCACACAATTGACAGCATGTTTCACTCAACTTTGTACCAACTAATGCAAAAAGTCTACATCAAATCACATTTTCATTTTCTAAGAGCTATATTTTTCTCTCTTGTTAACTCAGCCTGGCCTGGAACTCAAAATCCTGCTTTAGCCTCCCAAGAGGTAGAATTACAGGCGTTCACCACCACGCTTGGAAAGTAAGACTGACTTCCTGTAACTATTAATGATACTGACCCACACACAGACTGTCTCACACACACACACACACACACACACACACACACTTTTTAAAGTATCAAATTTTTAATGCAATTCAATTATCATTCTTCCTTTTGACAGCCAGTAAACAGTCTATAAAACCCGAGCTCCTGTAACTACTAACCACACTAAATGATTTTAAGCTCTCTTAAAGGAATAAGCCAACAAAAAGAAAAAGAAAAAAAAGACATTAATTTATTTATCAGCAGATCCTAAAATCCAACTGAAGAATAATTGATACCAGGCTTATCCAACTTTTCCAAATATCTGAAAACGGAGTAAGTTTGATATAGAGATGGAGCCACGATACTGTTACTATTTGGTTAGAAAGAAATCACAGGCTAACCCTCACAGGTGCATGGGGCACAAAAATCCAGACACAGAAAACCAAATCCAACACTATGGACAGCAGAGAACTCTGTTCTGTGACCAAGCTGGGCTTATCAAAGAATGAAAGTTGTTTGAATTGGTGTATAATAAATTGGCAAATAGACATCAAAAAGAAATAAATAGTTTGAAACAAAAGAAGTAGACGTTATAAAATTCAATCATCTGTGATCACATGAAACTTGTTGGGGGCTAGAGAAATGGCTTAGAGACCAAGAGCCTGTACCCCTCCCACAAAGGACCAGGTTCAGTTCCCAGCACCCAACATAGGCAGCTCACAACCATCTGTTAACTCCAGTTCCAGGACATTTAATGGCCTGTTCTGTCCTCTTAGAGCAACTGCACTCATATACACATACCACCACTTAAATACATACATACACAAAAATGAAGAATAAAAATAAATCTTTAAAAAACTTTGGATTAAAAAAAAATGTGTGTTTATGTGTGAGTGTGTAATTGTGTGAATGTATGGTGTATATATGTGTGTAATGGTGTGAGAATGTGTGAGTGTGTGACTGTGTGTGTGAGTGTATATGCATGCATATGTATATAAGGGTATGAGTGTGTGAGTTTATGAGTGTATATATATATATGTGTGTAAATGTATTTATCTATAAGAGCATGAGTGTATATATGTAAGAATGTATATGAGTATATATGTGTATATGTGTGAATGTGTGAGTGTATATGAGTGTATGTGTGTATATGAGTATATTTATGTGAATGAGTGTGTGTAAGAGTGTAAGTGTGTGTATGTGAGTATATATGTGTATGTATATGTATGTGAGTGTATATGAGTGTGTGTGTGTGTGTGTAAGGCTGTGAGTGTGTATGAACATGTGTGTTACTGAGTATGACTGTATATAGTATGTGTCTGTATGTGAGTATGTATTGTGTAAGGGTGTGAGCATATATGTTTGTGTGTGTGTGTGTGTACACACGTGTGGGAGCACACGAGCGCCCATGCATAGAGGTCAGAGGAAGGCTTTCTGAGGTTGACTCTCTTCTCCATTCTTCTGAAGGAAGGCCTTTCTCAGTGTTCCTACCGCAGGCTAGCTGACCTGGGCACGTCCAGATGGTTCTCTTGTCTGCGTCTGCCCTCCCTCACTGCTGGAAGGGTCTAATATTACAGGTGTGTACTGCTCTACCTGGCTCTTTAAATCTTTACATGGACTCCTGCTGATTTAAACAGAGTCATCAGGCTGATGCCACTAATGCATTTTGCCATTCCTTTGGAGCATAAAATAAGGAAGTCCGTAAAAGTCAGACACCTCAGGCTGCAAAGGTTCTTCTCACTGAGTACAAACCTGACAACCTGAGTTCAATACCTGGGACTCATCTGATAGAAGGAGAAGACAGACCCCTACGACTTTTCCTCTGATCTCCACACACATGTGATAACATACATGTATCTACATTCACACACAAACATTAATAATAATCAAATAATAACAATAAATGAATTGAAATCTGCATTTTAAAAATTCTGGTATCTGTTTTTTTACAATTACCCTTAGATCAGCTGAAATTCTCTTTGTGCAGGGTCATAATTGGTATTAACTGGCAACATCTACAGATAAAAACAGAATTTTCTATTACAGGAAAATTATCTGAATTTTAACCTAAGATAGCATCAGTAATTTTTCTCTGTATGTTCCCAGCAAATGACTGTGCTGCTAGGGAAAAAAAAAAAAACTGCTTTGACGACACTGTAACTATGAGCTGATTCTAATATAAATTTTAGCAAAAAGTATCTAATAAAATTAAAAGATACAAAATAAGTTTTGTACATTTATTCAAATTCCAGGAAAGATTTAAGTCTGAAGCAATGTAAAAAAAAGTCTTTTTTTACAAAATATCCATTTCCCTTTTTCCTATCATATCTATAAATTTACAAATAAAAGGTTTTTGTCTTGATTTACTAACACCGGGAAAGACAGAATCCATCAGTTCTACAAGAAGATATGTCATAAATTCAAACCTATGCACCACCCTACTCTCCTATCTACAATATGACAAATGGCTGTGCAAAACCACAAGCAGTTAATGGGTTTAAGTTATAGACTGGTTCTGCCATAATTGCTCTACTGGCCAGGTTTAAAACACTCTATCTTTAATTAACAGTTCACAGCATGACCGGGGTGTGAAAATATCTCCTTTTGGGCAAGCAATTATCTACACATGATACAGTACGAAGGTTGGACTCAAAATAATTCCTGGTTATTTATCAAAGTTCAATGCAGGACCTGTCTTATAAATCAACTTCACACTAGACAAAGACAAAAATACATTCTTGTTGATTTCATTATTCTTCACACCAGTCCTGACGCCTGGCTGTTAAGTTTCCCGTGCCGTGAAAGCTGAGCAATCCTTCTCTGTCAGTCTACGCACACACTGGAGGACAGAAACACAACCAGACCCGAGTCCCATTAGCCAGTTTCTGTGGTCCATGAAACTGCCACTCCTTGTAGACCAGGACAGTCATTTTTCATGTGGCTCTGAAAAGTTAATGTTTATAAAAGGAAGCATGGTGGCTGAGGGACAACTCAACTGAGAGGATTACTGCTCCCACAGAGGACCTGTGTTCAGTCCCCAGCACCCATGTCAAATTGATCACAGTTGTCTCTATGTCTTCTGTGGGATCCACGCCTCTGGTCCCAGTAAGCCCCAAGCTCATGTGCACATGTGCACCCACAGACACATAGTCAAAAATTTTAAAAGAAAGAGTGTGTCTAGAAGGGACCAGTCTTCTACCCAGCATCATTTTTATAAATGCCACTGAATCACACACATCCTGGTTCCCTCCCTGAATCACACCCTATGCCTTACAAACAAGATTCCTTAAAATTCCAGAGTTGGGGTGTGGGAAAACCCTCTGGAAACCAATGTGGGTTCACACCTATATCCCTACTGTTTTTGCATGTATGGCTCCTTTGTGCTCACTGACATGAAATGAGCTATCAGACAGATGGTAATCCACAGCCAGTAAGAATGTCTGGCATCGTGAAGGCTGGAGGATAACAGGTCTGTAAACCGTGAAACATCCTGAGGTCTATCCATCATAAGCACCCCCACCCAAAAAAAAAAAAAAAAACACCCAGGGAAGGTTGCCGGCTGGGTAAATAGCCCAGAGCAAAGGGCTATTTCCTCCTCCATTTCTAGGCTACAGTCCCTCAATGAGGGAAGTCAAAGCAGGAACAAAACCATGGGGAAAGACAGCTCACTGCTTCACTATCCACCATTCCTATGCAATGTAGGGCTATGTGCCATGGTGACACTGCCCAGGGAAGGTTGCCGGCTGTGACTGTGATGTTTGCTGCTCCTGTTTTTCATGGGACAGAAGTAACAGTGGAAGCCCAGTGAACACTGAGACACTGTCAACCACAGGAGGCCCAGCACAGCTATGGATGTGCCACAACACGGAACTGTACCCTTACATAAAACATTGTGATAGTTTGTGCTCTTGCATGTGCTTGGGATATTTTTGCTGTCCTTATAATTTAACCGCCTGGCTCTCTGGCATGGTTTTGTAGATGGCAGTGTCCTATAACAATGCTAAAGTTGGACACACTTCCCATTACAAGATGGTACCATAATTTGTTTTCTGTCACTGTGATAAAACATTCTGGTCAAATGCCATCCTCAGAGCAAAGGGCTATTTCCTCCTCCACTTCTAGGCTACAGTCCCTCCGTGAGAGAAGTCAAAGCAGGAACAAAACCATGGGGAAAGACAGCTCACTGCTTCACTATCCACCATTCCTATGCAATGTAGGGCTATGTGCCATGGTAACACCGCCCACAGTGGGCAATCAACAGTCAAGACAATTCCCCACAGACATGGCCACAAGCCAATCTCTCAGTGGAAATTCCTCCTACCCAGGTGACTCTTGGTCGTGTCCAGGTGACAAGTGATACTAACTGTGACAGGCGCCTGTCTTCCCAATGCAAGGATGAAGAAACTGAGGCTTCCACAGCCCAAGCCCTTCGCTCAAAGTCAGAGAGTGACAAAGGCAGAGCTGGAGTGGGAACCAGGACACCGTATGCATGCCCTGCTAGCTTGATCTGCTTCCCTGAGCTGCACATCCAGGATTATTCCTCTGGTTCTCACCCCACGAGCCAGTGTGATTTCTCAGGAAGACATTCACCACCCATGGGGAAAGCACTTCTTCAACTTTCAGACTCGCCTCTGGGTTCCCGTTACTTCACATGAAAACGGTCAACAGCAGAAGGGGCTGGGATCTGGTTTCAAAAACTTAATTCCAAAGGAATTCACAGGGAAAGGTCTGCAGAGCCCAGCAGTCACCATCAGGCTCTGAAGGTCTCCAGACACGTCCGTCTTCTCTCCTCAACCCCCTCACCCGCCCCTTCTCTTTTCGGTACAGAATCTTCATGTCTGGAGTCAAGGCTGGGCTTTCTTTAAGGGGCATTTTGTTTTGTAAACTTGGAATCGAAGTGGTAGAATCATACAAATTAATCCAATTTTCTTTCATTTATTTTTCTTTTTAGTCCATACCTCCGAAAGTTGTATTTTGGATGGCGCCTTTCAAACCCCCCTCATTTCCCAATCAAAGCTCTCTTTGGAAGCCTTGAGACCTGACCCAAACTAGACCACGACTTCGCCAGCCACAAAGCCCTGCCCACTGGGAAAGGAGACGGAATGCACTGTTTGACTTGAACTCACATCGAAGCTTGGTGTCAAAAATCAAGCTTCGACTGCCTTCATCAACTGCCAATACTATGAGTCTTTTCGGCTTGGATTTCTATAAACAGCATAAATTTAAATGTGACACGAAGAGGCAGAAGTGAGCCGACCACTAGACTGGGGAAGTGACAGTATGCGGCTTGCTCAGAAGACAGTCAGCGTATGTCCCAGATGAGAGCCACCCAGGAGCCAGACTCTTGTGATTCACTGGGCCTCACGTGGATCTCAGCAGTGGCACCACCGATGTCTGCTCCGACCCACAGCAGAGTGGGAAGCATCACTGAAAGTTCAAAAAACAAAACCAAAACAAAACAAAAAACCCAAAAAGCGAAAGCTTATATGAAATCCTCCATGGTGGAAAAACTGGGAAGTCAGGTTTTTCCTTCGTTGAAACTGCGTCACTATTTAAAGATCGAAAAGTGAGGATGTCTAGAGGCAGAAAGGGTGTCTTTTATTTTGGAAATGTTCGAAAGCCTGTGGAAGAGAGCAAGCCCTCCAGCCTCTGTGGGCAATGCTTCCTAAGGAAAATGCAGAATCAGGCAGTGCACCGGGAGACCACTGGTCACAAATTAAGAATACATTCCACTGGACAAAGGAGATAGCTCCGTCCGTGACCTACTAACCCTGCAAGCAGGAAGCCCTGGCTTCAATTCTCAAAACCTTGGTTTGGTTTGGTTTTGTTTTTTTAAGGCTAGTGTCATACAATTAAAACTCTAACACTAGTAGATACCAGCAGGCCCTCTGAGCTCTGTTGTCAGGCCAGCTAGCTTGGTCAAATCAATATATTTTCAGGCCAGTGAAAGACCCCGTCTTAAAGAACAAGGTGGGCAAGGAATGACATTCATTCAGACTGGTCTTTAACCTGCATGCACACACACACACACACACACACACACCAAACAAAAAAAGAATGCATTTGTATATTATACATGTATATGAAAACATCACAATACAACCTATGACTTAATATAATTAATGCTTTTAGAGGGACAAAAAGCACCCGCTATTGACAGCAACACTGCAGTATGTGGCTCTTGAAAGGAGGAGGCTTCACACAGAACAGACAGCAGCTGTCATCACAGAAGACAGAGTATTAACTGTAGAAACAAGACGGGAAAACCAAGGGGTGAGTAGAGATGCCCCAGTTGTTTCCGAGGCTCTTTCCTGTTATACGAAGGTCACACCCCATGTCCTCCTGGGGCCCCTCCACCACCTCTCTGAATTGGATCTCATGGTCCACACCTCTGCCGTATGTAGAGCCATGTTCACTGTACAAGCTTCCTTTACCCTTACAGATTGATTCCTTCAGCAGCACTCCTATCTCTAGTCCAGCAGCCTGGCTGACATCTCTAGATGTCCAGTGCTTCTCACTGAAACAAGAACAGATTCCACGCAAAGCTCCCCCTGCCTGCAGCTCCCCTCCCCCAATGTTTTTTCTTCCCTCTTGGAAAGGAAAGCTAAGCACAGACACGGGTCTCATCCACCACTCACCCCGACTCACCGCTATCCACATATACCCACTACCCTCTGGCCTTACCTCCTAAAAGCATCACTTGACCTCAGCCATGTAGCTTTAGCCTCTAAGAGGAGCACAGGTAACTCCATCCCAATGCATGCCATTGATTGGTAATGGGGGAGGAAAGCAAGCTAAGGTCCCAGAGAGTCTCTCTGTCAGTCCTCTTACAGATCCTACCTGCACCGGGTAGTTTTATGTCAACGTGACATGAGCTCAAGTTTTCTAAGAGGAGTAAACCTCAATTAAGAAAGAAAATGTCTTCCTTTGTTGGGTTGTAGGAAGGACTACAAGGAATTTTCTTAATTAGTAATTGACGGGGAAAGCTCAGCCCACTGGGGGTGGTATCATTCCTAGGCTGCTAGTCCTGGAGTCTATAAGAAAGCAGGCTGAGAAAGCCATGAGGAGCAAGACAGTAAGCAGCACCCCTCCGTGGCCTTTGCATCAGCTCCTGCCTCCAGGTTCCTGCCCTGCTTGAGTTCCTGTCCTGACTTCCTACAATGAAGGACTACGATGTGAAAGCCAGATAAACCTGTCAATCTCTATAGTGTTTCATCACAGCAATAGAAACCGTAAATAAGACACTATCTTAGACTGGAATGCAACTCCGGGAATTGCCCATAAGACAAATGAGCAAAGCCACAACAAGTTCACTTACTCCAGGACAAGGAGGTCATGATACATTGTATCACAGTTCTTGACTGCCTGGAGAACAGTAACTGTGGGGTAGGGTGTGGATTCTGGGATACAGAATGCAGAGACTCTTGGAGAAGAATCGTAGGCAGTGTTCTAGTGTAGTCCATTGTAGGCATAGAGGCTATTGGGGGGGGTGTCCCTAGAAAGGAACTCTTCTCCCTTTCTGGGGTGGTGCCTTGAGATAGAGGACTAGGAGATAGGCAAAGAGTAAACAGCCCAAGCATATTCCAAATTCCTTGGAAACAGAAACCCAGGGCCAGACTGCTTAGGAAAAATTGTCAGTCTCTCCCCTCCCCCCTTCCCCCTCCCCCCTCCCCCTCCTCCTCCTCCTACCCTTCTCCCCTCTCTACCTCCACTAACAATGCCCCTTTCCCATCTTCACTAATGCTTGTAAGTCTATATCTAGAATGGATCTATATAAATAGGTATTTCTAGACACTACCTGAGGAAAATCAAGACTGTGAGCATGTGTTAGAGTCCACACTGCACCACAAAGGGAAGAGGTCCTAGTGACTCTACAACCAGAGACAGGACAAAGACCAAAGAGACCATTTACTTTAATCTTGGTGATGTAAAAATCTTAACTCAAAAAGATTTTATACATTTATATATGACTGTGAATAATTTAATTAAATATAATGACTAAAATATCAACGGCACATTCACTTTGCTACAAAAATGTTCATCTTTAAAATAAGAAAGATAAGACTTGGTATGCAAATAGGATTAAGGATGGGGGGAGGTTACAGCTTGGTGGCGGAGCTCACAGAGGATCTCTTTCTCATTCTCAAGCGCAGCTGGGGCAAATAAACTGTGGGTGAACCTAAATCCTGAGGAACAGAAACCAGAGCACCTAGGGAGAATGTTAGCTCAGTCCTGCACACCACAGTGAAAAGTGTCAGACTCGGTGATCAATGTTCCCATGCGAGAGGCTTCAGGTTGCTCCCCAGTGCTAAATATTATTTTTTGTCGTTGTTGGTTTGTTATTTTTCCTTTTGAGACAGGGTCTCATATAGCCTAGACTTGCCTGAAACTCGCCATGTAGCCATTGAACTCCTAATCTTCCTGCCTCCACCTCCTTGTACTAAGATTATACCGGGGCTCCACCAAGCCTGCTGGGGCTCAAATCCAAGACCTCAGGCATGCTAGGCAAACACTACCAATTGTGATACGTCCCCAGGATCCCAGTTTAAATATGTATGTATGTATGTATGTATGTATGTATATGTATGTGTGTATGTATACACACATATATGTATATGTATATGTATATATGTATATGTATATGTATAAAATCAAGTAGCAAAAGGGGAAAATCATGCTAAGAATCAACAATTCTTAAGAGTTTTGAGTAAGAAATTAAGAGGATCTCAGCTTTAGAAAGAATAAGGAAAAATGGTCACAGAAAACTGTCACCATCTGCTAGGAATCCACCCTTCCAAAAGGAAATGATGAGCTAACCAGAGCGTGACTTCCTTGACAGCAGAGTCCATGATGAGGAATATCTGAGAAGCCCCCATGTAATACCCACAGGAGTCACAAACATGGCCTGCCCAACAGTGGCCCATGGTGAAATGCTACATCTCAATACTAGGGTGACTTTGTCAGGAGAACATTCCAGAATGGCCTACAGAAGTAACACAATCCTTGGAAGGCACTGCTGCTCAAACATGGCCTCTTCCAGCAGCAGAGGCTTGGGGTATCTGTGGAGAACTGAGGCACATGGATGTCTCTGGCCAGTCAGAATGTCTGAGGACTGGGATCTTTAACACGATCTCCAGGGTGACAACCCTCTTGGCAGTGTAACTCCTGCAGGTGTGAGGCATGGAACATGCCCGGTACACACTGAGAAATGCCTTCAGCAACTCCTAAATGACTTCTGAAAACAGCAGTTTCCGGGTCTGGTCACTGGCAGCAGAGATGACATGATGGGCCACCTCTGAGTGCCGTGGTAGCTGAAAAGGGACCCACTGAACTTTCTCACTAATTAGACCTCCTCCCTTCCTCCTCCCAGAGGGAGAGAAAGCTGGGTAGAGAGGATAAGATCTATCAGGGATAGAAGAGTGGCTAAAAAGGCTAAGAAGCCTGAGTGTCCTCACCCCCAAAAGCTTGGTGGTAACTAAAGAACAGGTTGGTGGTAACTAAAGAACCACCCTAGAGACTCTATAATGAGACAGAGATAAGTGTGAATATGTGGTGCTGTCCTGAACCACACTGGGAGTTACACAGCATGGCCCTCCCTCCTAAGGTTCTTATTTACATATACTAACTATGCATTATAATGGGTGCATATCATCATGACTCTTCACATGCATACACACATGTCGATCAGATTCACCCCACCCTTGTTCCCTTCCACACCCTTAACCCTTTCCTCTTCCCAGCCAGTCCCCCACTTTTATGTTCACATCATGTGTGTGTATATGTTATGTGTATTTTTTAATGTGTAAGTGTGCGTGTGTGTGAGTTTGTATAAGTATGTATGTTTGGGTGTGAGTGTGTAGGTTATGTTTGTGTGTATAGGTGTGTGTTTATGTGTGAGTGTGTTAGTGTATGTAAGTGTGGTGTGTGTGTATGTGTGAGTGTGTGTTACGTGTGTTTATATGTGTGAGTGGGTATGAGTGGGTATGTTTGTGTGTAAGTGAGTGTGGTCTGTGTATGTGTTTGTATGTGTCTGTGTGCATGAGTATGAGTGTGTATGTGTGTGTTTGTGTATGCGTGTGTATGTGTGAGTGTATGTGTCTGTGGTGTGTGTGTGAGTATGTGTGACTGAGATTCACTAGAGTTGTTTAATGGAACATTTGTTTATAGGAATGTGTTCTGCTCATCAGTAGTTACACCACTGAAGAAAACTGCTCTCTCTGCTCTATTCCTTCCAGGGCTGTGAGGGAGAATCTGCGGGTTTCTTCCCATCCTGGGCCTTCCCTGCCTTACAGAAGCATAGCACAGTGTCTGCCCTCTCACCTTCTTACTGTGAGCGTCTGTCTCTAAATATCTCCTTTATAAAGACCTCAGCCATCCTGGATCAGGGCCCACCATGCTACATCCGCAATAAACCCAGTTCCAAAGGATGTCATAATCTGAGGTACATAGAGATTAGAACATCACAGTAAGAATTTTATGGGAACACACTGAACCCAGAAATGCATATATTATTATACAGGGTGCTATAAAAGGTCTTTGTAAAAAATGACTATTGGGATTTGGTATAATTAGGATATAAATATTATCCACAAAATATTTAGCAAACTTTGGCTTAGAGCATCATGACACTATTACTAGACAATGTACTCTAACTTTACATACTGCTGCTATATATGTGTGTGTGTGTGTGTGTGTGTGTGTGTCTAGAAATGTTCAGATAAAAAAATAAGAGAAAGTCACTGTAGACCTTCCAAGTCACATCCTCCCAGACTTGCTGCTCAGTTTGATTGCAAACAGCCACCTGAGGAATCCTAACAGTCACATCCACTGTGGGACCATATACCCTCACAGTCACATCCACTGTGGGATCAATCACACACCCTAAAAGTGACATTCACTGTGAGATCACACACCCTCACAGTGACGTCCACTGTGGGATCACACACCCTCACAGTGACGTCCACTGTGGGACCACACACCCTAACAGTGACATACACTGTGAGATCACACACCCTCACAGTGACGTCCACTGTGGGACCACACACCCTAACAGTGACATTCACTGTGAGATCACACACCCTCACAGTCATATCCACTGTGGGATCACACACCCTAACAGTGACGTCCACTGTGGAATTAATCATACACGCTAACAGTGACATTTACTGTGAGATCACACACCCTCACAGTGTCGTCCACTGTGGGATCGCACACCCTAACAGTGGTCTCTTCTTTGCGTTTTGAAACTTATCACCATTACTCACCCTCTGGCTGTATTTCCCTGCAACTGAGACAGCTTTCTTTATTATTTTAGTGGATGCTTGGGGATCTCTTTTTCAGCCAGGCCAAGGATTCTTCCTTCAAAGACTTGCACTCTGACCTCTGCCCCTTTTTTCTAGTGTGCTCTACCTAGAATGTGTTTACATACATGCTCACATGCACACACGATCAGACACAGGACTTTTACCCTCATTTCCTTCAACTGCTAACTCAAGGTCAGCTTACTGATGAAATCTAGAACGCTCCTCTGATGTAAAACCTCACCCCTTCCCAGAATGCACTTCTCCATGCTCTCATTTATTCTTTATCTCACACCATGCACGCAGGTCCATCTTAGTTACTCCGGCGACAGTTTCCTCAGCTAAAATACAGACTCTCAGCAACAGGCATTTACTTATTTACTTTATTCATAGCCTGCACCATAGTCAAGAACACAGCTTATACCACCTCCTTCATAGCAGAAAATTGCCTCACACTGGGTATCCGAAGATGCAGAACAGAGCTTTTTAGATATCTCTAACTACTTATAAAATTGATCGTAAAAAGAATGCTAAGTCATAGGACACAAGGCATATAGAATTTGTGTCACCAGACCTGAGACACTGAGATATGGAGCCTAAGTTGCTATCAGATAACTGTGTCCAGACCACAATAAGCTAATGGTTTGATAACAGTACCAAAATGCACCCTAAAGCCTTCTGTGTCTTATCAGTCACCTGGCGCCAACCATTCCGAAATGTGGCACTGACTTCTGACCCAACCAACGAGCATGGCCATAGAATCTGCTTCCCATCCTTGAAGCAATTTTTTGCCCACTAGCTTATGTTCAAGTCACCCTCCAGGATGACTTCCAAGGAGTCAAAGGGCCTTTGCTTATCTCCTAGGTAGAGAATCCAGTGTCTTCAGCCAAGATCCAGATTTCCGTTCAGCCCACATGCATATCTCTACCTTAGGGTTAAGAAACGGGTTACTTGTGGACAATGAGTAAGAAACATTTGTGACTAAAAGTCTTAGTGAAACTATTCAGTAATCTTGTCTTACTATTTGTTGCATGTACGTACACATGCATGGATAGAAATTTGTTCATAGTTCCTGGTGTACTGGAGTATTTCTTGTTCCTACACTTACACAAGACCATGTGTGTTCTGGCTCCTGACCTATGGACTTCCAGGTACCTACAGGACAGTGATCAACCTGCAAATACTTCTCATGGGAAATGTTCTGGAAGCCCAGTGCTGATGGGACAGAGTCACATGATGTCACAGGGTGGCAGAGATTGCCATCTGGGAGCATGAGGGCCTCTGGCAGCACCAGACACAGAACCTTAACTGACTAAGATGCTGGCTGTAGAGTTGATATCAGATCATAGCCTCCCTCGCACGCACGGGGCCTCAGAACACCACTCGGAGGGTGGCCAGACTTACCAACGTTTCCTTGTCTGATCAGGAAGAGCATTTTGGCGTGTGCCCTTCTGTAACTCTCTCTAAACAAAGGCTCACTTTTACCTCCACAGGATGCTGTACTAAGCAAGACACTTTCATTTTAAGTAGCGAGTTAAACTGAGTAAGAAGGTTATCATTAAAAGCTTTTCTTTAAATGTCTGTGAACTGTGTGTACTTTCTGTTTGTGTGTGTTTGTGTGTACCTGTGTCTGAGCTGCAGGCCAACCTCGGCTACCATTCCTCAGAAGCTGTCGACCGACCTGATTTCCTTAAGGCAGGTTCCCTCTCAGCTTTAGAACTTGCCCAGTAAGCGAGGCTGGTTAGCAAGCAAGCCCCAGTAATCTGCCTGTCTCCACCTCCCCATTCTAGGGTTGCAGGTGTGCACAGTGACGCTCTGCTCTTTCATGTAGATCCTGGGGTGAAATCAGGACACTGTGCCAGCAGAGCAGCCGCTGTACTGACTGAGCCATTACCCTGGTGTCCTGGACAAGCATTCATATCGTAACACGTACACAAATCCAGTGATGTTTTCAGGAAAGCCTCTCTCACTCAGGAAAACAGACTAGAGAGGGCAGCCATGGACGCCTGAGCCCCAGTGGGGAACACAGCTTCAGAAACTCCATACACCTCCGCCATTGTGCTTAAACACACTGCTTGCTGTTTGGGTTCAGTCGTCGTCTTCTTGTCCTTCTTGGTGGAAATGATAACATTGTGTTAGGTGATACTTGATGATGACAGGGAGACTCAGCAATCTCCAGGGAGAAGCCTCCAGACAGCTTTTCCAGTCCCTAAACACATGAGCAATATACTAATGGAGTCAGTAGGCACTGTCTGTCTGTCTGTCTGTCTGTCTGATTATGTGTCTATCTGTCTGCCTGTCTCTTTCTGTGGCTCTGTGGTTCTCTGTCTCTCTCTCTCTCTCTCTCTCTCTCTCTCTCTCTCTCTGTGGCTCTGTCTCTCTCTGTCTCTCTGTGTGTAGCTCTGTCTCTCTCTGTGTATGTGTGGCTCTGTCTCCGTCTATCTCTGTCTCTGTGTGTGTATGTCTGTCTGTCTCTGTCTCTCTGTTTCCGTCTCTGTCTCTGTCTTTCTCTCTCTGCATGTCTCTCTCTTCTCTCCCTCCCTCTCAATGTGTGCATAACAATAATTAAAGAAGAAGAGGTTATGAATTTGAGACAGAGTAGGAGGACATGGGAGGAGTTAGAGGAAACAAAACGGAGTTGAAATGATGTAAACACTGCACTGATGTTGAAATTCTCAAAAAACATCTTTAGTTTTTAAAAAAAAGTGACTGGCTGTGGGAACAAGCCTATGAAAGAATGGCCAGAATGCAGTCTTTTAAGACAGTCCTGCTCTGCAGTCTAGGCTGGCTTTGAGCTTGTGGTCCTCTTGCCTCATCCCCCAAGTGCTGGGATTACAGCCCTGCCTGGCCAAGACTTTCTATAACTGTAGTGGAAGCAGAAGATGGGCTTACCTTTTGTCTCTCTCCAACAAAGACAAGCAGAGACAGAGTTTCTGAACACAGGTCGCTCACAGCTAGGGCCATCAGGAAAGGAAGCGCTGGTCCTCACACATCTGGTGACCAGTGGTGCCGATTCCATACCAGAAGAGGAGTAAGACGCCATCATTCTCGGTGCCCCTCCCCCAGTGGAGATAATCAGAAACAGCTCTAATACAAGGGGCAACATGATGCCTTTGCTAGGTAAGATACACACATGACATTAGCTTACATGTGGCCACATATCTTCCCAGGATAACCCCCACACTTCCCCAGTGGGATCGTGAGGAAGACCAAAATCATTGCTTAAAGCAAAGTTTGATTGCTCTCTGATATTTGGGAGAAGGTTCTATGTATAAAAGGACTCCAGCTTCCAGGTTTGTTCAAATGACTCTACTGGAACACACAAATCCTCAGTGGCAGGAAAACTTTTTATGTGTTTTACTTGAGACAGGGTTGCCTATAGTAGAGGCTGGCCCTGGACTCACAAGTAGACAAGGATGGCCTTGAATCCCTAATTCTTCTACATCCACCTCCCAGGTTCTGGGATTACAGGCACATGCCACCATGTGTGGTTGAGGCAGTGCTAGGAATCGAACCTAGGAATTTCTATGTGCTCTGCAAGCTCTCAAGCAACTGAGCCACATCCACAGCTCCAGAAAGTCTCATTTAATACTAACTCACTTTGGAAATGTAAGTGTTAATTGTGTAATAAATCTGAATTGGATCCATTGAGGAAATGGCTCTTTTCTATGCAGAACAGGGACAAGCAAATCTCAAGAGATTAAAAGTCGTGTTCTTGTGGTCTTGTTTATAAATCTTATTTGAATTCAATTTAAAGAAAAAAAAAAACAGGGCACAGGGACATAGCAGGAATGAACAGAGATGCGGAAATGTTTGTGCAGCTCTACAGCTGAGAGACCTCGGGACAGCCCATGTTTCCAATTACCCACTGAGACTCTGTGCTCCTCGAGAGACACACAGACAGCACCCAGCATGCTAACCAGAGCCTGGGGAGAGAGCAGTACAAAGCCTGTCTTTCCACAAAAACAACTATCTGATAATTCAGTTCACCTCAAAAAAAAAAAAAAAAAAAAAAAAAAAAAGGAACCTAGATAAGAATTGTTATTATCAGGTGACCTCAGTCTTGCTCTTCACACAAAGCCTCACTGTGCTGGTGTAAGTGTTCACACTTAGCTGGTTGTGCTGGTGTGTAAGTGCTCACACTCAGCATTTTCCTCGTAGCTCTCCGGGAGGTCAGAAGTTGACCAGGAGATCTACAATATGCCAGCTTCCCATTATTCACAGGCTCAGACGGACAAGCCGTGATAATCGGGCACAGGGAGTGTTTGACATGATAAATGGCGTTGAGATTTGGTGGTGCTGATTTCTGGCTTCTACACACACGCACACACACACCCCAGGCCTGTCTGCATGTAAGAACATTAACAATCAAAGGTGCTGAGCTCAGTCAGGGGAGAAATGGATCTGGGTGCTTCTCTCTCCACCTTTGAAAAGTAACCTCGGAGGTTGAGAACCAAATCACTTTGTAAAATCAAAAAACAACAAAACAAAACAAAAGAAGTCGTTCACACCATAGATGACAATTAGGTTCTGGGGGGGACATCGGGGAAACCTAGGTAGAGAGAAAGCAAAGGTTCCAACTTGAAATGGAGTTCTTTGATAGCCTTGTCCTTCAGCACCGAGGCCCAGCTTCCGGTACGTCCCAATGCCATCAACTCAAGAGATTATAGGGATGCCAGAAAAAGCACATGGTGTCCTCACAATGAATCACTTGTGGACTAGATTCAAGGGAAGATAATGAAAGCCAGATCATAAAAGAAGACTGTGCCCTCTGACCCAATAAACTCCCAATGCTCTGCTAGATGTTAACAGGACTTAGAGATAATGAATTCAAAGGGAGCCACCTGGGGCTAGGAAGATGGCCAACACTAAACTGCTCCTTGCACAGGCAAGAGGACCTGTGTCCCAACTCTAGCACCTACATAAAACAGGCAGGCACAGCAGTATGCACCTGTCATTCAAGACCTGGGGATGCCCAGGAGAGCATCTTACAAGATTGCTGGCCAGGTAGCCTTACTCAGTGGGCAAGCTCCAGGCTTGGTGAGACTCTATCACAAAATCTGAGGTGGAGAATGAGTAAGGTAGACACCTGACATCAACCTCTGGCCTCCATGCACATGTGCATCCACACACGGACACACACATCAACATGGGCTCATTAAAACAATTCACCACACTGAGAACTCAGATTTCTAAGTTACAGGATATACAACGTAAGGGACTCACTTCAGGTGGACATATTAGAGTCCAAGGCTAACCTGAAGTGATCCTGTTACCCATATTTCTGAAGGCATCTCTAAGGAAGATACACACAGCCCGTCTCCAGCCAGGGTAGAGGAGCATCGGACCTTGATTCACAAGCTGGACCCCTCCCAGGACTCTGCAAAGCACACTGCTCCCACATGTGTAGCCGAAGATGCCAGCCCATTTAGGAACACATCTCTTTTCATTTGAGCTTCTTTCTGTCAGACCTAAAGAAGCCTCACATAAAATGATCAAAGATGTTTTCATGGTTCTTCCAAACCTACATCCCAGCGATGGCGCTTCAATGCCTTTCCGTGAATCCTCTGAAAATGAGAGTTCTGAGGACGTCTGGCAACGGAACGCTGTGCCTCACAGCTATAATAGTTTTAAAAGGCATTCAGTTTAAATTAATATATTTGGCCAGACAACTGTATTAAAATTCTTGTTATTTTTTCTCTTATAATGGTAGCCTGTGGTATGACTAGTCTTCTTCAAAAAATCTGTGCAGTTATTGCTTCTCTCTTGCCTGGGGACCATCATGTGTTTTTCATTTGAGTGGGTTACTGCAATACCTCATTAAAGCAAACACTCGACTAAACGAAAGTCTTCATACTGTGCCACAAAGGGCGTAAACGAACTCAGAACGTTCCAGGGCCTCATAACTTACTGCAAAGCGCGCCCTTGTACCAGCTGCTCTACTGATAGTCAGCTCTGCGGGGTGATGTCACAGTACCCACACTCTTAAAGCAGCCAGCCTTTGGAAAGTCTTTATGTGTGCTCAAGCAATAAAGCAGTTACTGTGTAAATAGGGCCATTTCTCCTACAGAGTAAACAGTCCTCACCCCGACACACATACACAGAGACACACACATGTAAACACGGACATATGCACACATATACAGACACACAGGCATATATACATATACATCATATACATATATACACATACATACATATACATGCACAAACACACACATGCAAGTACATACACAGACACACAGGCACACATATACATACATACACACACATATACATGCACAAACACACACACATGCAAGCACATACACAGACACACAGGCACACATATACATACATACACATACATATACATGCACAAACACACAAACATGCAAGCACACACAAAGACATACACACACATACACATACAGATACATACAGACATACAGAGTAAATGCTCCATTTACACTTGTACCACAGCAAGGACTTCACATACGCACACAGACACACACAGACACACAAACAGAGTAAATATTCCACTTACACTTATACCACAGCAAGGACTTCTTGCAATCCACTAGCAAACACAGCCCTTCCAGCCTGCCTGCCTCTCTCTTGCTGGACAGCTCCTTCCCACAGCCTTTCCTTTGAGGGATCTGCCCTGACTAGTCTCCTGGTGGGTTAGTGAATGTTGTCACCAAGGAAAAAAACCATTTCTAGTCTTTAAGTTCTATAGTTTTCCTTTCAAAGAGTTTGCAAGAAGTTGTTAAGGATGGTTCACCCAAGTTTATATTGCTAAAACACCTGGCTCAGAGCAGACTCCTCCTGAATTCACACTAGGAAGCCTCAGGCCTGAAGATGTTGTCTGGGTTGAAGGATGAAGACAAGTAGGGAAATCATCCCACAGGAGAGTATTTTACCCTCGTCTCCATGAGGATGGACACTATTTTTCAAAAAAAACAGAAAATAAAGACCCTGGCAGGGGGTTAGGAGGAAATGAAGTTTTTGTATATAGTTGTTGGCAATGTAAAATGGGGGAGCGGCCTCTATGGTAATCAGTATGTTGGCACCTCAAAAACTTGAGACTGGAGAAATGGCTCAGCTCTTGGGGAGGACTGGAGCTTAGTCCTTGGCTCTCATACCGGGTGGCCCACGATGTCAAAGGGACACTTGTACAACTGCATTCACAGCACTGTTAATCCCAATGGCCAATATCTACCAAATTATGAATGACTGGGCAAATGTGATACACAACAGAATGCCCTTCTGTCTTTACAAACATAAAGGGTCTGGCACATGTCATCTCAAGGCTGAATCTTGAAGCCATTCTGATGAGCAAAATAAGCAGGCACTACATGACAGACAGTAGAATGTCACTTCTACAGAGTCCCAAGAAAAGTCAAATTCATGGAGACATTAAGATGGCCAGACCAGGGACTGAGGATTGGCAGAGTACACAGTTACAGAGGGAAGAGTCTCGCTTTTATAAATGCTTTATTGAAAGGACTGCCGTGTCTATCACACCCAGAACTGAAACCTTATAGCCTATTGTGTATACTCTGTGGGCTTCAAAGCATAATTACTCATTCATGTGGCAGGTTTTGATTACCGTGCATACCTCAGGATATGTGTTGATCAGTCTAGGGAAGAAGAAGATGAATCAGAGGTGGACCCCACACTCCCCAATCCTGCAAGGATATTAGTACCAGCAAGAATGTGTTCACTAAGAGAAACCTAGTGGTATTTCTTAGCTTTTCAATTCAATTGCAATTTTAAGTACTGTGTTATATTGGCCCCAAACTCATTTGAATTTCTTATCTCCTGTGTTAGCTGTATTTACAGCTATCCTTTTTCTAAGAGAGGCACAAATAAAACACTACAAAACTTCACCTGGAAATGGTATGTCCTATTAGATCTGTCTTCAATCAATTAAAAATTACTATTTCTTTTTTTTAAAATGTATTCACTTTACATCCCAATGGATGCTCCCTTCCCAGTCCACTCCTCACCCAGTCCCTTCCTCCATTTCCCTCCCAATCTCCTCTGAGAGGATGGAAGCCCACCCTGGGTATCCCCACCCTGCCACATCAAGTCTCTGCAAGGTTAGACCAGATCCTCTCTCACTGAGGTCAGACAAGGCAGCCCAGTTAGGGGAATATATCCCACAGATAGGCAACAGATTTAGAAATACCCCAACTCCAACTGGGAACCCACATGAAGACCAAGCTGTACATCTGCTACATATGAACAGAGAAGCCTAACAGCCCACGTATGTTCTTGGTATGTTGGTGGTTCAGACTCTAAGAGACCCAAGGGTCCAGGTTAGTTGACTCTTATTGTCTTCCTGTAGAGTTCCTATTCCCTCTGGGGCCTTAAGTCCCTCCCCCAACTCTTCCATAAGAGTCCTCAAGCTCCATCCAATGTACTGAGTGCTCAGGGTCCTCTAGCAAGTGTCCACCCTCTCTTAGAGAACATGTATACTACTGCCATGCCCACCATCACACAGGGACACCGGAGACAATGCTCCCACAGTCTAAAGTGTAAGACAGGGCCTGGCACTTGATATTTCAAGGTGCTGGAGACAGGAATGCATCTGCAAAGGAAGAGTGGCCTTTCGGGTCCAGCCCTCGAAGCATGGATGAGAACTGTCCAGGTGATCGGTTTGGGCTCTAAGCACCAACTAAATCTTCTGGGATTATTTTGACCCTGGGTTTTCTTTCTTCAAGTTATCCTTCCTTAACCAGACCAGTAACAGGGCTGGTCTTGTGGGAACACAGTTCATGAATGGAACATACGGTCTCCTGTATGAGGAGATTTCTGAGAGCTTGTGAGAAAACTCCAAACAAACAAGACAAGAAGAGTAACCCCTGCTCCTCCATAATGAGGGTTTGTTCTTGGAATGCACCTCTTTCTCTTGTGCGCCCCTCTCAATGGTAAACAGAAGTGAGTTAACTCCAGATAACCTAACATGATTATTCAGACGACATTTCAAAGCACCGGTTGTCTTCATGACTTATCTGGCTTGAACTGATGTGATCTTGCCCTTGTGACTGAATACAACATGAACTAAAGTGAACTTTGCTCACAATGACGTTGCTTAACCCTCAGACTATGAATTGTCTCACGACGCCAAATAGAGCAGGAAAAAGGGGGGCAGGATTAATAGAACTCCACTTGGTCTAGTGGAGAAAGATATCAAGACTGAGTGTATGAGGGGGAAAGGTCAATGAATCACTTCCTCAGATGGGCCTGTGATCCCCTTCCTCCACGTGGCTTAGTTAGAAGTGAGCATGCGCCGGTCACCTGGCACTGGCTGCTCACAGCTGCAGGTTTCTGGGGATGAGTCTTGGTGGGGTTTGTCCCAGGCTATGTGACCGAGGCAGTGACCAGTCTGTCAACTTCCACAGCCAGAATCGTCCCCTTTCACAGCATCCCAAGGTCCTCTGCTCTCTGCAAATGGCTGCACATGACTGATGTTGGCATTTGTGAGAAGTTCGCTTTGTGAAACTACCCATCTTCAAGATGACAGCTTAGTGTCATCTCATCTATTTGCAGCATGGTGCAGCCACCACCCAACCTGGTTTCAAACATTTCCATCACCCGCAAAGGAAACCTGCATTTATGCCACAGGCTCATCTCTGTCTTCTCTATGATTTTTCTCTGGGTTGTACAACTGGCCCAACCTGACAGAGTAAAAACAATTAACAAAACACGCACACGCACGCGCGTGCGCGCGCGCGCGCGCGCACACACACACACACACACACACCATGAGAAAACTAAGTAATCACTCTCAAAGTTCCGACCTGATGCCCCTCATGGGAGTCAGGAGGAGACAAGGGTCAGAACCTCTGCATCCATCTCTACTCTTCAGGATGACACAATGCAGCCCTGCATCTAGAGCTTTCTCTGTCCTTCGTCATCTCCTGCTAATCCTTCCTGGGAATCAGTCTCTATTAGGGGCTGTCAATACTTTCACTGTCCTTTGGAAAGTGTTTAACTGGCAGAAGCTCCATGTTCTAAGGAAGAGACATGACGGGGACAGTGGGGACATACGTTGCCATGGTTTAAGAAGATGCCTGAGGTATACTGAGAGAAGGCTGGCTGGTCTCCTCAGCGCAGCAGCAGAGCCCACCAGGACTGCGTGTGGATTCTGGGCCCCACAGAGAGAGCCATCTCCTTCCACTGTACCTGGTGCATTCTGGTGGCTGTGGAAGGGCTGGGAGGAAACACAGAGACTGAGGTGAGGAGAGAGGATACGTTCTTCAAATCGCCCTGCAGAGTGCACAAGCTCTGTGGCATATGTGCCCAGCCTTTATTTATCTGTGTGTATGTGTGGTGCCAGGTACTGGGGGTTAAACTCAGGGCTTGTCAGGCCAAGCCAGCCCTCTGCCACTGACGCACATCCTTGGCCCTTGTTTCTCTCTCTCTCTCTCTCTCTCTCTCTCTCTCTCTCTCTCTCTCTCTCTCTCTCTCTCTCTCTTTTTTTAATCATAGACATGACCTCACTAAGTTGCCCAGACTAGCTTAGAATTTACTCCATAACCCAGACCAGCCTTGAACTTGCAATCCTCCTGCCTCATCCTCTCTGGTGATCAGGCTTAAAAGAAAGGAAAAGAAAAGAAAAAGTCGGCAACAGGTCCAGTTCTGCCTTTTTTTAAAGGGCTTTAAAAGTCTGAGGTGACCATTTGGGTGAAAGGTGCCAGGCAGTTAGAAACACTTCCATTGAAGATACTTCACTTAAATGCACTTTGAAGGAAAGTCTGGGCTGCCCAGCCTCAGTGGTCTAAGGAGAAGTCCTCTATGCCACCTTGATAATGCAAATAAATCAGATGTGGGCTTCAGACAGCTGAGCAGGCCCGGCTTCCCCCGCCCACCCTGCATCATCAAGGAACTCATGCACTTTACTCACGAAGGCAGGGCTTACTTTAAATCATATACTGCTGCTTCCTGGAGTATAAAAGGAGCCTTCTATGATTTACCTATCACCAAATATATCTGAAAAGCATCATACTCTGCATTTAAAAGCAAGATGTCAGATTTAAGTAGAATCTTAATTTAAGTTTCCTCATGAATAATTGAAACTAGAAACACGATCAGATTTATTCTCTTTTAAAAGTTTTACTTCGTACTATTTAAAATACAGATAAAGTAAGTTTAAAAAAAAAAACCCACATAACATATTTAACAAGAGAACGTCTCCAATCTAGATGAATTCATGTGACTCTCCTTTAAAAAGTAGATGCGCAGGAGCCTGGAAAAGGGTTCTCTCGGTAAAGCCTGAGGCACAAACTTGCAGACAGAATTCCAGTTCCCAGCACTCAGGTAACAGAGCGCACAGCCTGGAGCATTATCTGTAAACTTAGAGATTCTAGTTACAGAAAGGTGGATCTCTGCAGCTCATCGATGGGCCAACCGAGCCAAGCAGTGAGCTCCAGGTTCTGTGGGACACCCTGTTCCAAAAAGTAAGGAAGCTACTGTCACCTGATAGTTACCCCTGACCTCTATACTCGAATGTGCACACACACACACACACACACACACACACACACACACACATCCACAAACCTAATACCCTGAAAATACAGCTTTGAAAGCAAAACCCCTAAGTGCTGCTAATCCGTGTTGTTTATAAAACCATTGCGAATGCCGGTGACTTTTCAACACAAATTACTCAAATTACAAGTCTTGCTCTCTGTGTATTTTCCAGGGACTTGTTTATCAGTTCTACTGCTATGTCTGCTATGATTTCTCTAGAGACTAGAAGATGTTTATCAGACAAACGACATCACAACCATGACAGGCTTCAGTGTGTTTATATCAACTGGGTTTCCAGGGGCTTCGAGACACCGCTTTAAAGATCTCAGTTATTCTGTAACTTAATGTGTTCCTGATGCTTCTGCCAAAGTGTGTTTCTGAAAGAAGAGGGATGGGGTTTGTTCAACGTGAATGAGCTATTGGGTGCATCTTAGGCATATGCAAGCCAGTGCATTTGCACACACGCTCCTACGAGATGGTCTGAGGCTTCCACTGTGAACCAACAGCACCATGAGAAAAAACTTAGCAATGAAAGGGTGTTCCCAGCAAGTCAATACTCTAAAAAATATGAGGGATATGTATTCATGAAGAGAAATACCCAAAGGCACGTGAGAAATTTCCTTCTGCTGTTAGGAATTCAGTAACTTGCTTAAACCGTTTTAAAGAGAATTGAGGACTGAGGAGACAGCTCAGCAGATACAGTACTGCCGTACAAGCACAAAGACCTGGGTTCGAGCCCCACAACGGAAGTAAAGAAGGTGAGCCTGAGCCAGGCGGTGGTGGCGCACGCCTTTAATCCCAGCACTCGGGAGGCAGAGGCAGGTGGATTTCTGAGTTCCAGGACAGCCTGGTCTACAGAGTGAGTTCCAGGACAGCCAGGACTACACAGAGAAACCCTGTCTCGAAAAACCAAAACCAAAACCAAAACCAAAACCAAAACCAAAACCAAAACCAAAACCAAAAACAAAAACAAAAAACAAAACAAGAAGAAGCTGAGCCTGATGCTCACACCTGCAGTCTGGTGAAGTGAAGACAGGCAGACCAGGGGACATCCAACCTAGCCCACTTTGAAAGACTGAAGGATCCTAGCTCAAAAGAAGGAAGTGGCAAATGACACTTGAGGAAACACACCTCACACCTGAGGTTGACCTCGACCTCCACGCGCATGTGTGCCCACACAAGCATGCACACTCCACCCTATACACACATAAAAGCATTTTAAAATTATCTTTCTCTGCTTTTTTATTTTAGGGGTGAAAACCATAGAGAAGAATACACCTAACACATGGCCATAAGTTTTCTGTTGAAACTTCTGATACACCAAGCCCTGTCCCTCCAAATGCATTCCCCCTGATGGGGAGCAACTGGGAGAACCGACGTTTCGGAGGAGCTGAGATCACTCTTCCGGCAGCTTGCTCCAGGGTATGCACACGTATACGCAGAGCGCAGGTCACTTGCTTCTGACACCAATCTAAAGTATGTATCACTCTTCTGCCTCAGCTCTAGGCCATGAGTCCCTCAAACCCCACTCAGTGATGGGGCTTTCTTCCTGTTTGCTTGTTTGTTTGTCTTGTTTGTTTTTGCAGCATTGAGGTGGAAGCCAGGGCCCTTTGCCTGCTAGGCAGGCACTCCACCACTGAGCCTCACCCACCCCATCCTTAGGGTACAGTTCCAGATAGGCTGCTAGTACCGATTGTGAGGTCACTTTCTGTATACCAATACCCTGTAGGTTTATCACCTATGTGTGCAAGTGTTAAAACACATCATGTGGAAATTATTCCTGCACAACATTATAGACAATATCTGAGTTCCTTTTGTAAACCTCTCTGCCTCCTCAATTTTCTACAAGGGCTTTTATGGTCATGATTTTAACACCCTCCATTCAGTGACATATCTGCGTGCCCAAAGGAATATAGATGGAGCCACAGGAAAACAAAGGATGAAGCCTCCCCTTCTGGGTTCAACTTTGATTGGGAGGATACGACACTGAAGCCATAATAGAGGTCAGGGGAACGGCTCAACGGGGAAAGGACTTGTACAGACTTAAGAATCTGCTCACCTTGCTATGGCTGTCTTCCCTCCTGCATCTTCCTAGGAACCTGAAGTAGGGGCAAACCACGTCTGTCTTAAATATCATGCCAATGCCAATGGGCTCTGTTGAAACTAACATTCAACACATCACTTTCTCTAGCTTTAACAAAAGCTGATCAAACTAGGAAGTTCCTACATGGTAACAAAGGCACGCATGTCTGAGTATTGTACATGGTCACCAGGACACACGTGACAGAGTGCTATACATGATTACTGGGACATACATGACAGAGTGCTGTATGTGGTCACCAGGACACACTTGACAGAGTGCTGTACATGGTTATAGGACACACATGTCAGAGTGTTATACATGGTCACCAGGACACACATGACAATGCTGTACATGGTCACCAGGACACACATGACAGTGCTGTACATGGTCACCAGGACACACATGTCAGAGTGCTGTACATGGTCACCAGGACATACATGTCAGAATACTGTAGTCACTTGGTCACACATGATATATATATAGTGCTGTATATGGTCACTGGGACACACATAACAGTGCTATACATGGTCACTGGGACACACATAACAGTGTTGTACATGGCATGGTCACTGGGACACACAGGATGGTGTGCTGGTCTCTGCAGTTGTATTTCCCAAAGGCAGCATCACGCATCTTGGTCTTTTGTCTCCTTTCCCATTAACAACATGCAAGGTGGCTTTTACTGAACAATACTGACAGAGGTTTGGTTTGAGTGTATCCAATCCAGAGGATGACACCCTCCTAACTGTGGTCTGGATCTTGCTCCAATCCCACCCTCAGGAGTCCTAATTCACCTCTGGCCAGGCATCTACTCATTCCTTTCAATCCTGAGGCTGGAAAGTGAATCTCTAATCTCACCCAGTCTCCTTTCTGCCCCACTCCCTCCTGACCTCCCTCACAAACCTGTTCTAGAAGCAACCTTCCCTCTTCCCATAGCCACCTTTAACTCCTTCCTCACTCCAGCTCCCAGCCCTGGTTGGCTGTGTAGGCAGTTCCCATGCCCAATGCCCCCCATCCTCCATAGCCCACACACCAGCTCTGTCTAAGTCTTTGGGTTTCCTAGGTATTCCTTCCCAACATTCTATCAGAGTTTTAATTCCTCTTCTGTAGTGCCCATAGCCATATTAAAACACTGAACCCTATCTGACCTTCCTCTGCTCAGGCCAAAACATTGTAACGATGAAACACTACTGTATTCCTTTCTGATTACACAATGCAGTGCCGTGAGCCCACTTTCAAGGTCAGCCTGATATACTCTTCCTTACCTCCTGTGTGCTCCTGGGACATCCTCATGGGCAGTGCTTACAGTCCCAAATGCACTTGCCACAATCACGACATTATAAACTTTAACCTTCTATTTCAAACCCTGATGGAAGGTTCTGCCCATCTGCCCACACCCCAAACAGGCCAAAGGCTTCTTGCTGTGCCATACCAGCTCGCTGATGCTGGTCTCCCTATGGAATCATATCTCCTCTGAACCACTAGGCATTTCTCTTCCTCCTGACCACTATGTCTCCGTCAAAAGAACCACAATGAGAGGCCCTAGAGGCAGTACCAAGGGACAACCTGATCCATTCTGCTCCTGGTCATTAGAAGGTCCGGTCCCTATTTTTGCTTCCCAAGAACTAAAACAAGACTTGTGGGGAGATTCGGGAGTAAGTGGTGAAGCCTGTGAAGATGGGGCTTGGGCCTGGCTGTCAGTCACAGTCTTAGTCACCTTTCCCTCACCTCAGCTGATTGGGGATAAGGATGAAGCCTGGGATGTGGCTCAGTAGATCAAGTGATTATGTATCACGCACAAAACTCTGGGTTTGGACCCCGTCATCACATAAACTTGGGAGTAGTGATGTTTGTAATCCTGGTACTTGGGATGTCAGTTACAAAGACCAGCCTGACCTAATAATACTTACTGTCTTTAAAAAAAAAATGAAAATGAGAACATGCCCCTACCCACATACACCCACCAACTAAATAAACAAATAAACAAATAAATAAATAAATGGCAACAAGGGAGCCCTAACCCAGCAAAGGCAATCATTCCTGGCTTAGTTCTTCATTGTGGTGACGATATGACTTCTCCCTGAGCTGACAACCATTAGGAATGATCTTCCTCTTTATGTCCCCTGACCATCTGTAGGCCATCTGCCTGTCTGTCTGAGGAGGACTCCAGTGTCTGCCAAAGCCACAGGGTCTGCGTTAGTCACCATGACGGTTTACTGGTAAGCCAGAGAGGCAATGCTCCCTTGTTAACCAGTCTCATAGAGGGGCATCCACATCAGCTCTCTCACATAGGCAGCTATGGTTGATCCTTGCCAAGCATTCATTATTGGGTTAGAGAAGGAAGATGACATTTTACTCACGGGGCCACAGGGACCACCATGACCACACATGACCAGTTGTGTATGACAGCTCATTTCAAATCACCATCAGAATATCACACTGACTCCCACAAGTCAAGAGAAAATGCTGCCACAGGGGTGGTAGACACTGTTCAGGTTTGGAAGTGTCTCTTGATACTAGAAGAAAGCTCAGGTGAACAAGCCATCTCCCACATTCAGGGCAGCCCAGGCAGCGTTTACCACACCTAGGATCCTGTGCCAGTGTGTCCTGGCTCTCAGGGGCCTCTGTTGTGTTTTGCCCTTTGTTTTGTAGAAACTTGCTTTACTTCCATAGGCAAAACTACCTGACCACATATATCTACCAAAGGAATCACAGTTCCCTTAGTTCACTAATGCTGTGTGATAAAACTTTCTGGGAAGATCTGTCTGTCTGTCTGTCTGTCTGTCTCTCTCTCTCTGTGCATCTGTTTCTTTGTCTCTCTCTCTCTGTCTCTCTCTGTCTGTCTGTCTGTCTGTCTCTCTCTCTCTCTCTCTCTCTCCTCTCTCTCTCTCTCTCTCTCTCTCTCTCTCTCTCTCTCTCTCTCTCTCTCTCTCACACACACACACACACACACACACACACGCCTACTCACCCAGGTAGGGAACCATAATAGACCAAAGTACAGATAACACAGAAGTCCAACTTGATGACCTACTGTGTGTTGTTAGGGTTACTTACAGGAGTAGAAATAACTCTAAAGCAGTTTTATCACCAAAGCCCACCCCAGCATGGGGAACCTGGAGCGCACTGCACAGCCTGCAGGCAGCTCAACAGGTTGGACGGTGTCCTTTCCAGGTGCTTCGAGTGGCCTAAACCTCTTCCAGGCTGGCCTCAGCCTTCCTTGCAGCAGCTTTCCTCCGAGTTTTCCTTCCGTCTGAGCAGGAACCTCGGCTTTTATTGCCTACCCTGGCAGGGAGGGGCCTAACGAAACTGGTCAGTTTCAGGGTCTTCCTGAAGCTATTCTGCCGTTGTTTATCTATTTTGAGTTGTTTACTTTGCTGCTGAATGAGTTCCCTGCAGGGCGCAATGTTTCAATCTCAGAGGAAACTGCTACACAATTGCACTCAACAGAACAATATTCCAACTCCAGAAACCTGATTAGAGTAACCAAAACTCCGATGATCCCATGTTGTTGACTACAAGTGACTTTTGTATTTATGATCTAATTAAACCCAAACAAACTACACAATATGTACAAAATACTGCATAGCATATATTCCTTGATAGGAAAATCCACAGTCTAAGCTGGAAAATATCTAAGCCCCCCCCCCTTAAAGTGTGGTAATTGTTCTGTACTAAAATCTCAATGGTAACATAGACTATAGTATTTTTTAACAAAATAGAAAAAGCAAAATGAAATTCCACCTTTCCCCTCTCTTGGTTTCCACCTAGATTTTAAGGTCTCATCAAAAGGAACAAATGCAAATACCCGAACCATACCCCTGGGGAGTTCATTAGCTGCAAAATTTCACAACACACACACACACACACACACACACACACTCACAACACAAGTCACACATGCCCCTCATGGTTTAACCCTAAGGATAATACCTTGTTTCATTCCAATAAAGCAGCTCTGAGCCGTGAGAGAGATCTGCAGCAGTTTTTGATGTTTTAATTGTGACCTCCTATGTATAGCTTGCATTTTTACTTCAAGTTTTAAATTCATTCTAGATGTGATGTCCCTTAAACCAACACAGGCTCCATCCTCAGGATCTTAAAATCCAGCCCCCTTAAGCAAAGACCATCACTGCATGATTTTTAAAAATTGGACAGTTTCATATATGTATTAATGAATTTCATTCAATTTTAGACCTCATGATTCTCCTTGCTCATTGCTTCTCCCCCCACCCCTCTTCCTCCTTCCAAGAAGACACCTCAGACTCTTCTTTCCCAACATGACTCACTGGGTTTAATTAAGGTTTAAAATAAAAATAAATAAATTTTAGAAGCTACATGAGTTTGGAGCGATGCTTAGGAGAATCATACGAGCAAAGATGCACCAGCCCGGGCAGCACGTGAGTCTCCTGGTGGCACTGAAAAGATAAGACAGTCCTAAACCCATTCTAAGAGTGATTAAATGCCCAGAGCTAGGACATCTGGATAGCGAACCCTTTAATGCCTTCCATGATTCCTACAGCCAGGACCCTAAAGCGGCGAGCTATGCATCACCTGAAGGCTCTTCACAGCTAAGAGAGCTGTGGAATCAAGACCCCATCCTGAGTATCCTGCCACTAACCAACTGTGGCTGTGCACCACCAGGAACCTCTCCAAGCTTGAACTTTAGCTGCTCAGCAATGGTCTGCAACCAAAACCACCTACTCAGCAGTATCACAGCGCAGGCTTCCCCGGCTAGGTGTCTGGTGTACTTTTATATGACTTGATATTAAAAAGGTAAAAATGGGGGAGGAAAAGGGAGAGAAGGGGGGAGGGAAGGAGGGAGACGGAGAGGGAGAGGGAGAGAGAATTCTTAAGGATTATTTTGTACATGCCGCACTTTTGTAGGGATGCAGCAGGGTAATACAGTGGCAGATGACAATTTTAGAACAGATGCTTGTTTGCAACCATGTGTCTATTCTCCATTTAAAAAATACACAGAAAGAAAAAGTAGCAGCAGTGATGTAGAAAGAACTGCCTTTGTGTATACAGGGCTCCTAGCTACTCTTCCTGGGAGCTCAGCAGTAAGCAGACAGGCCCTCTCTGTGGGAGGGACACTGCCAGGGAAAAGAGGGAAGAGGAGTGGGGATGATGGGAGCCATATTAGAGGCCCAGTTCCTGGTACTAAGGTAAGTCACTCCACTGGATTCTAGTGCCACCAATGAGGACTGCTAGTTGCTGTACCAACAATGTCTTCCATTGCTACACAATGCCAAGCTTCATCCATAGGGATGTCTTCTGGAAGCTGGGCAGGAAAGTTGTGCCTCACAGCAGCTTGTGGGAGGAAGAATGCACTGTCAACCAACCTGCTATTTGTCAGTGTTGCTTGCATTCCTGCCTTCTCAATGCACCTCTGAGGTTGCCACTACCAGATCTGGGGTCCATACCTGGTGGCAGGCACTTCATCCAAGGGAGAAAGATTGGTAGGAGCAAGACGCCCAGGAAACTGGTTACTGAGCCACATGGAGGAAAAGCCACTCACTGAACTCGGAGCTGATGAATCAGATAGACTGATGGCCAGGAATTCTTTTGTGTCTTCCTCCAGTCCCCCAAAACTAAGTTACCAACATGTAGTACCACCTGCAGCTTTCCACACTCATGGGGTGATGGGGATTAACCTCAGGTCCTTATACCTTTAAAACGGGCACTATACCCATGAGCCATCAGCCCGGTCCTGGGCTTCTGAATAGCTGAAAACTCTATGCCTGCATTATCAGATGTAAGTGACCAGAGAAACTCTAGGATGGATGGACCTGAGTCTGTCTGTCGCTGGGTCATTTACTCTAAGCACATGAGGAGATTCAGTGATCAGAAGAAAAGGGTTTCTGTGCATATTTCTGAGTCCCACTCACTGAGGAAACTCATCCCAGCACTAGAGAGAGAGAGAGAGAGAGAGAGAGAGAGAGAGAGAGAGAGAGAGACTGACTAAAGACTGTATGTCATCATATCGACAGCAGTTTTGAGTTTCATCTTTCAAAACAGGGTGAGTTATGAGTCCTCCTTCCACTAGGGTCCTATAGGCCATGTTACTTTACAAGTCCGGTTAAAACCTTTTAATCCAGCGCCAGAGGTTATGGAGGGTTTGCTACAAATATAGAACAGCTCTCCATCACTTCCTATAAGCTCAACTTGAGAACAGTAAACAGCACCAGTACAGAGTGGGGTGGTGGTTACCACGGCTACCACAACTCTACAACCTGCAGTCCTGCAGTCCTGCAGTCCTGCAGCCACTCCTTCACGGGAATTCCTTTTAAAATTTTCATCCATGTGTCTGTGAGTTTGCCTGTGTGTCTGTTTCTGTGTGTCTGTTTCTATGTGTGTATCTCTGTGTGTGTGTGTGTGTGTGTGTGTGTGTGTGTGTGTGTGTGTGTGTGTATGCACGCGCACACATGACTGCAGGCACTCACAGAAGCCAAATGAAGGTATAGGATGATCCAGAGATGGCAGCTGTGACCCATCCCGGTGACGTGGGTTCCAGGAAATAATCTCAGGTCCTTTATAAAACAGCAAGTACCATTAACTGCTAAGCCCTCTCTCCAGTCCCAGGAATGTAGTTTTAAGCAGCACACAGACAGAGAAAAATGTCTTAATATACTGATCAGCTATAAAGGTGCAAGGTCAGCAAATAATGAAGATGAGTCTCTTGGTTGTTTATGATTGTTTACTAATGATGTTCATTTCATGATTATCTCAATCAATGATCTGATCCAACACACCAAGATTCACTTAAAGGAAATGCAGGAATTTCTCTCAAAAGGAAGAAAGATGGGAGGTAGCAGCTTTCATCCAAGTATGGGAAAATGATAAGATAAAATCAGACCACTGCCTACTTAACTAGGAGAGAAAGATGAGTAATGAGAACCACAGGGGATGGAGAGTCCGGCTCCTGTGCATCCAGGAAACAAAGTAGCAGCTCCCATCCTGTGAAGATGGCTGACTTCCCATACAGGAGCACGTGGTCACCAGACATTGAAGAAACTGCCCCTGTTTCTTAAAGCCTCAAAGATTCAAGTGCAGGACCAGACAACATGCCCATGGGAGGATTCTTTTTTTTTTTCCTAGTTCTCAAACTCTCTTAAAAGCTGAAGGTTGGGGCAAGAAGATGCCTCCCTGTGGCCCACGATGAAGAGATCATCCTACTATCCAGCAATACAGAGATGAGAACAGACTCCTCCCTTCAGGTCCCACTTCACTGGAATCATGAAGCTCATAGGGGCGCACAAAGCCGGAGGCACACAGCTGCATCCGCCCAAAGACTGAATGCTGGACACTTCAGCATTGAGGGAGTAAAGGTTCACACGGTGACTGTCACAATTTAGCAGTTTAGGCTTGAGGTGGAACTAACCAATGACAGCCTTAACCAAATTACTAAACAGTTGATTATCAACTTTAAAAAGCAGTAGAGGCAGATAGTAAAAAGTTGAACAAAAAAAAAATGTTTTTTTTTTCAGGAGGGCTAAACCCAAGAAATGAAATATTTAAGTTATTAATTCGTTAAATATTCCAGCTTGATTGTTGTGACATTGATATTAGAGAACTATCCAGCTGCAAGTGACCCAACACCAGCATGTCAAACTGTAAGGCTCAGCCAGCAGGTAGCTAACTAATGTGTCACCAATGGCATGGTTTAACCAAATAATTAGGTTTGCATACCAATGTCCAGCTTCAAGTGATATCTAAGTACAACTGATTATTACAGAAGCAATGACGAATAGAAATGTGTTCACCTGGCCCATATAGTGTCCTATGAATTAAAAGGTTCCCCAAAGCACACAAGTCTTTCAAGCAGTCAAAAATGTGTTAAAAGAAAACAAAATGTCGTTTTTCTCCATACTGGGACTATGCTGCTTCGTGTGGTATGTTTTATGTAACATAAGGCTTCCTGGTTTTGCTTCTTTAAATCTCACCTCTGAGAAATAAAGCCTTGATTCTGGATGCCTGGGGACATCCCATCCCATGAGAGACTGAGGAATAAGAACAACATAGTACTCTGTCCAAACTACTCAAATTAAAAAGTATCTTCTTGGGTCTGCAGAGATGGCCCAGTCAGTTCAGTCATTGCCACACAAGCATGGACGAGGCTCACATCCCAGTACCCATGTAATGCTAATGGTAAAGCAGAGGCAGGAAGATTCCTGGAGGTCACTGGCCTGGTTCATTCAGGGAGTTCTAAGCTGTCGTCAAAGGCTCTGTCTCAAAAAATAAGGGGCAAAAGCCTGAAAAAGACTCCTTATGTCTCAACATGCATGTATACACACATGCACACATGCTCACATACAAACATGCCCCTCTCTCTTAATTCCTAGTATCTTTGTTCACTGATAACATACACTGAGTATTAAGTATTCACTAATCCAAAAGCCTAAAATCTAAAATGCTCCGAAGTCACGAGAGATTCGAGAGTAGACATGACACTACAAATCCTACATATTAGTGGGACGCCTGACCTCCAGGGTGGTTCATGGTCAGACTGCAAATGTAGGAAGAACACTGCATAACATTTTCTTCATAGTATATGTAACGGGGCAGATGAAGTAAAAAGATGAATTCCGTGTTCAGACTCAAGTCCCATCCCCAGATAACTCAGTGTGAATATGCCTGTATTCCAAATCCAAAAATAATCTGAAATCTAACATGTTCTAAAATGTTGTCCTTCCGGAACAAAGCATCTTAGGTAGAGGGCATTCTATCCAAGTTCTCAATTTGTGTATATAATTCTTGCAGCACAACCTCTCTCGAGGGCCAGAGGAGACGGAGATGGTCGGGTGGGGGTGCTGGAGCAAACCGCACCACTCCTGGTCTTCCTTGCAGACTCTAGGCCATTCTGTGAGTATGATAAAAGATGTAAGACTTATAATTACCTCCCACAGGAATGAAGCGTAGACACAGAGCCCTGTCAGGACCCTCTCCTGTCTGAGTCAGGAAAGACTTCTGACTCTTGACTGTGTTGCTAACACACACACACACACACACACACACACACACACACACACACACACGATGTGTTTTAAACTTACATTTTAAAACAAAACTCAGGCCCTGGAGAAATGGCTCAGCAGTTAAGAGCACCGACTGCTCTTCCAGAGGTCCTGAGTTCAATTCCCAACAACCACATGGTGGCTCACAACCATCTGTAATGGAATATGATGCCCTTTTCTGGTGTGTCTGAAAACAGCTAGAGTGTACTCACATACATAAAATAAATAAATAAAACTTTTTTTAAAAAATATTTTTTTAAAAAAAATGAAATAAAACAAAACTCCTGAGACTCACATGACAAAAGCCACCACACTCGTCTTTGGTCTCGAACTCAGCTCAACAATACCTTCATCATCAGCAGTTCATGAAACTAACAAGAAAGTCTACATAGATGAGTGTTGTTGGTTATTTGGAGCTGTTGATAACAGCCCTGGAGGTAGCAGTATAAACTTCATGTTTAAAAAGGTAAATAGTACTTCCCAGAACAATCTACAGAGGATCACTAAAGAATTAATAGCCAAGCTTTCTTCAATCTGTTTACTGTTTTAAAGCACTCTCAGAAAAACATACACTCTCAATTAAGCAAAACTCAGCCAGAATTTTCATTCAGCCTTGGAATTTGGTTATATATATGTATAAAGAAACTTCCCCCTGCCTTTTACGGTCCCTGCTGCTTTGGGACAAACCTCAACATCTGGATACCAGAATCGAAGAGGCAAAATCCACGGAGACATATGTGCAATTTTATGCTTGTAAATCCTCTGGGGTTTTTTTTTTGGGGGGGGCATACTGGTGCTTCTTGCCTACAGAAATCTCAGAGGGTTCATCAGAGGTATCCAGAGATGAGCTCACAATGCTCACAGGAGTGTGTGCAACCCAGCAGCACTGGGTAGCTATTGCATGGTGGCCTGTGTCTCAACAAAAGTCCCACCAAGAAGCCTTGCTCTGCAAGACCAGATTGCAGCATACAGATCTGTCCTCCCTGCTGAACAGAAATCAAATAATCTCTCGTCAAGCAGTGCTGTCACTCTGGTGGACATCTAAGGGGTCGTCCTCACCTTTACTGGTTTCCTTTGTTCCGTTTTGTTTGGGTCAAGAGAGCTGGGTAGGAATGAGAATTTGCTTTAGGCTTTCCTCTACCACAGAGGTTCCTCAGTGGGGTGCTGGTCCCCCAGCAGGTCCTGGCACAACCTGAAGTTAATCTGTGAACACATCAAAGTGTTCATGACTGTGCAGAGTCTGGAAGGGAAGAGCAGTCACCACGTTTCTAAAGAGGTCCACAGTGCAACGTGTTCAGAGGCATCCTCAAGCTATGGGAAGGCACGCTGGTAACTGAAATGGGGAGATAGGAGGAGGCTGCACCACACAGAGTTCCAAGGACAGCTGTGGTCCATACAGTGACGTGTGTGTTGCTGTGAGGTTACCATGGAGCTGGAATATCTATATGGCCAGGTTATAAAGTCACACAGCACATATTATTCTCATAGTACCACGCTGAGTGGGCTGCCAGCTGCCTCACAGTAGAGCACATGCAACTAGAGACGACTGTAAGTAACTGCTACCAGCTTCCACTCTGACTAATCCACGCCACTACTTAGAGGGTTCACTTCTACTTTGTTGAAGAAGGACCATGCTAGTTTTTTATGTCTGGAGTTAGCCGTATCTCTTGAATGAATGAAGATGTCACATCTGGCCATCTAGTACACTCTACAACACTGTGGTGAGCAACTAGCCCAGATACCTGGACATGAAGCTCTGGAAACATCAAAACTATGGAGCTAGGAAATTGGCAAGTGGTTATCAGCAGTTAGGAAAGGGCAGAGAGGGGAGGCAGAGCCTGGGACAAGCTGGTATCATTGAGAGTCAGGGCTGAGTGTATCAGAGGGGCTGGAAGGGAAAAGCCTTCCTTGGGAGTCTTAGGTATGGCTCTTTAAGGCAAAGGCCCTCCTTGCAGTGATCCTTAACAAAGCAGCTCTGAGCTGATCCTTGCTTTTTCATACTGGTTTATTTAGTGGTGGATGTGAATGCATATACTTTATTCAGGGTGAAAGAGGCATTCAACCTCTTTTGGGGAAGGAATATCCAATAAGGGAAACTCATTGGCTGAAGGCTCAGGGCTATCTAGACAACTCATTAGCATGGAAAAGAACTCCAGGTGTTTGTACTATGTGACTCAGTATCCATGTGGAGTGTCCTCAGTGGGGTGTCCTGGTTACCTGTTGAGCAGATAGAGGTAGGCAGGGAATAACTCCACTCCTGTCACTCTCAATTCTGAGAATCTCGGGTTTGAGCTCATTCAACCTTACCATTTCTTACACCTGTCTGTATAGTAATGTGGTTCCACACGTCCTACAGAGTAGGAGATTTTCAGAGAAGTGCACACACTCTGGGCAATGCCATAGAAGGGTTGCAGAGCCTCACTCATGTGCCCACCATGCCCACAGAGCAAACAAGACAAAGGAATGACATGCTGACATGAGTCCAAAATTGCAAGAAGTGGGTCTCTCCAGTGTAAGGCACAGACAATAGGCAAGGTAGGTAGATTATAGACAGACAGACAGAATGACAGACAGAATGACAGGCAGACAGGTGATGATAGATAGATAGATAGATAGATAGATAGATAGATAGATAGATAGATGATAGAATGATGATACACAGACAGACAAGATACATAGTTGATAGATTATAGATAGATGATAGATAGACAATAGACAAAGTAGATAGATAATAGATGATAGATAGATAGATAGATAGACTATATTCAGACAAAATAGATCATAGGTAGATAAAGGATAGATTGTAGATAGAAAACACAGCAAAATCTCTCAACAGTTGTGTCTTCATTGTGACTCTGACATCTTTAATTCCATCAATGCTCATGTACCAAGTAGGCAAAGCACAGATCAAGATTTTAAAATTACTAAACACAAGCTTTCTGTGATTTAGATAAGCCAGCCACACAGATAGATCTCTGTGTGGTAAACACTGCTCCTTCCCAATGTGACTGGGGACAAACAGGACATCAAAGAACCCAGAGAAGATAGAGCCCTGGCACTGGCAGGAGCTCCTGGCAGGCAGGGAGGGAGACGGCTGGACAGGAACCTTTTCTCCCAAGTCTGGCTAGTTTCCTGTGCTAATCACCAAGTCTGTGCACCAAGTCGGGTGCAGCGGGAAAAGCAGCAAAAACTGCTACTACTACGTTTGTGGGTTTGCTCTGCACAAACCACACAGCTCCAGAGCTGAAAGCTCCTGTTTGTCTGTGGATGTTCATCAGCTGGTGGCTCTTAAGAGAAAACATGCCTGCTTTTATTTCTATCAGACAGCATTGATATAAGCAAATAAAAATATTTGTCTCATAAAAAAAATACTGAAAAGAAAAGCCAGGCAGTGGTGGCTCACACCTTTGATCTCAGCACTTGAGAGGCAGAGGCAGGAGGATCTCTGAGTTCAAGGTCAGCCTGGTCTACAGAGTGAGTTCCAGGACAGCCAGGGCTACAAGGAGAAGCTGTCTTGAAAACAAAAACAAAAACAAACCACCAACACCAACAAACCTGAAAAGAAGTGGAGAAGGAAGAAAACACAGTGCAGTGTAGGAAGGGGGTGGGTGTAGTAAGAGGGAAAGGGGCTCTGGAAATGCCAGGGGAGGGACATCACCAAACTACAGCTAGCCCATGAAGTTCTCAAATAATTCACAAAACTGCTATTTTATAAAAACACAAGACTGAAAGGGAGTATTGCCCCTGTCAGCCCTCAAGGGACAAGTGCCTGTGTGCACAGAGAGTGTTAATACAAAGACTCACGACAGGTCAAAGTGCAGAGAGAAGTACCTGTGAAACACGCAGACACAATGGCACCTATGGCACACCCTTCCCCATGGCGGTGAGAGCATCATGGGACAGACAGAGGGAAGAGTTTAAGGGAGAGGGGTTGGGAAGGATATGGGTGAAATGGGATCACCTGGGAGTCACACTGCACTCCTGAACTTGTGGCTGTCTACATGGGATCACGGCAGTCAACATTCCAACACGGAGCATGCACACATACACAGAGATGTGCAAACACGCAGATTCACATGCATTCACACATATACATATGCACTCACACACAGATATGTGCAAGCACACAGATTCATACACACAGATCTATACACACATATACACTCACACACTCATACACACAGATTTACATACACAGTTATACACACAGATTCACACACAGATTCATATATACACGCACGCTCACACACAAGCTCATACACACAGATTCACACACACACATACATACACATATATGCTCTCTCTTTCTCTCTCTCTCTCTCTCTCTCACACACACACACACACACTTCTTTTAATAATCAGAACAGTGGCTTACAGATGGGAAGTGCCTTCTCCCAACACAGTTTACCTGAGTTTCATTCATCCCCTTTCAGCATCTATGGTTCTTCACTGTATATATTGCACTTAGGAAACCACAGGATATATAGCCCATCTCAGCAGACAGAGAGGCAAGTATCCCCCGCTCGCCAGTCCCAGATAACACCAAGTCCCCAACACCAACCCTCTCCCCTTCCCACAGGCTCATCCCTTCCCCACAAGGTAACTCTACCCACAATCCCTTATTCATTCCCTCTCTTCCTTTCCCACCACCTGTGTACACTGTACCAGACAACACAGTCCTGATACTTTACTGCAGTTCTCAACCTGTCGGTCACCTAAGACCATGAGGAAACACAGATATTTACCTTATGATTCATAACAGTAGCAAAATTAGTTACAATGTAGCAATGAAACGATGTGTCACCACAACCTGAGGAACGGTCTTAAAGGACCCCAATGTCTGGGAGGTTGAGAAGCGCTTTACAGGACTTTTAGACGTTTAAATGTGGGATATTCTCACTGACTGTTTTTATTCAACACTTAGGAATTGTCCATGCTGATACGTGTCTAAGATAGATTTTTACAGTTCATCTTCTCTGCTGTATAATAGACCATAGTTATTGCTATACAATATGCCATATTTATCCATTCCCCAGTTGACAGACATTTAGGTTGTTTCTATAGTCTTCTGTCACCGTTTCATGCAGCACGGTGAGTGTGTTAAATATTAAAACCTGACAACAGCTCTGCCATATGAGTGTGTTAAATATTAAAACCTGACAACAGCTCTGCCATATTTCTTCATTTTGTAGCCCATGACCTTAACTTAACCTATTGTTCCTGGCCCTGACCAAAAAACAACAGCAACTTGTATCTTGGCACAGAGCCTCGTGGACTTTGGAGACCCCCTAGCCTCTTTGCCCCCAGACCCAGCCTAGCAGCTTAAAGTTCAGACAGTGCTGCTTTGTCTAGTTTGGCCTATATGTTACAAATGTTGCAAACGTTGCAAATACAGCTGTTCCTTGTTTTCCCCATATAAAAAACTGGTTCTGAGGCCTGCCCTGGGTCGCTGTGTCCCTGATTAATCAGTCTCAAAGTGTGCTTCAACACACCATTGATACCTGACTGAGACTGGAGTCTGAGTGGTTTGTGTGGCTATTCCTGGACCCCAACAAGTGTGTCTGGGGTGCCCTGCTGCATGACAGGTGGGAGGCACACCAGCTTCACCAAGAGACACCAGTGTGTGCATTTCCATTGTGCCATATGCAAAATGCCTGGGGTGAAATGAGCAGAGCTGTCTGCTCCAGTCCTAGTGAGTAAGTTAGACTCTGAGCTCCATCCTGACATTTCAAGCATTCCTTCCTTCTTCCTTATTCCCAGCCTACTAAACACAGAACGTAGCAAAAGTCAATTGTCCTGACCAAAAGTAACCATAAGATACAAAATGAACCTAAGATAAGGGTCGTGTTCTTTTTCCCCAGTGGCAGCCTGCGGCCACACATGCATGGGCTGCACCATCCCCAGGGCATTGCTTCCTGCACACCCACAGTGGTATACCACTACAGTGTAGATGACCTCAGATGACAAAACATGCTTCAGTGGAAAGGATAGCACCCTCCATGCCCTGTGAGCACCTGGGTGAGCCAGGTGCCAGCCCTCTGCAGAAACTTCCTCCCCAGGAGGCAGAAGTCCCACTGTGCACACCATTTCACTGAAGGAAGTCCTGTCTTTTTAAAGCCTTTTTTGCTAGTATTAAAAACTGTGAAAGCCATTTCCTTAGCTCCCAGTGTTAGATGAGACAAGGACAGCCACCATGACTGTAACACCAAAGAGGAAGCTGGTGATACCTCCCAGCAGAACGGAGCTTACCTTAATATGAGCTGCTGGGTCAGGAACAGTCTGGATCATGGCCTTCAGCAGGCCAGCTCACTCACCAGCCATGCAGAACCCGGGACAGCTACAAGACAGAAAGGGAAACAGGGTTCTAAACAATCACCTTTCCGGCTTCTATGCCCCAGTAAAACCATGCAGAATAGTGTCTTGAGAGATGCTTGGCTCTGCACCCAGTGTGTCTGCCAGAGAGCATCCTCAGGTGAACAGGGTTCGTCCCTGTCCATTGGTGATGACAGTCACTTTCAACCATAACAGAACTCAGCCTACAAGCCCAGAAGAAGCTGCCCAGTGCTTATCTTGAGAGAAACCAGATCACCAAAGAAGAGCAGTAACTTGTGATGTTCTATACCCCAATGAGGATGGGCAACAATGAAGTGGACACTTCACAATAACTGGAAAAGAGGAATTTGATGCCAAGAAAGACAAATGCTTGAAGTGACAGACATGTTGGTTCCCTGACCCTGACCACTAAACTTCACATGTGCGTACTTCAATATCACATCAGAACTAACAACTGGATACAATTATGTCTCCTAACCATAAACGTGTTTAGAGAGATAACTGATATCACATGCAATTCACGTACCCTACATTACACGATCAGCATTGATGAGTCTTTAAATGGTGAAATTAAAATGTAGGATGTTTCCTGTGGTATTAATAAAAAAGTGGACTTTAGAAGTTCTGTGAAAATTCACACAACCTATACATGTCTTTGCATTTCACTAGTAAGTTCATTTCCTTTTGTTTTTGAGTCAGGGTCTGGCCTTGAACACTTAATCATCCTGCCTCCTCCTCCCAAGTGCTGGGATGACAGCTGTGCAGCAGCATATCTTCCAATGTTGAGTTCTGAAAAGCATGGTGACTATTTCAAACACTCAGTGCCAACCCCCAGGCTAAGGACCACAAAGGCATTTGTCCCCTTCATCCTGGTTTTGACTCTGAGAGATCATCCAGGTTAGGCCACAAAGACTTGGCAAGGATAGCCCCGCCAGTATCCCCCACTGATGTGTAACACAACCATGACTCAGGGCAGACTGGCCATCTTACCCCTGATGCCAGCATCCTGGTTCCATTACTTTTGCGTAACAGATACCCTAGACCAAAGCAAGTCTCTGACAGAAAGGATACACGGTTGGCTTGCACATCTGGGCCACAGTTCCTCATCCAGAGAACTCAAAGTGGGCACTCAAAACAGGACCTTGAAAGTAGGCCTGCTCAAGTTCCATCCCAAAGGACTGTGGGGTAAAATATGTGCTGGGGGTTTTAAATTATCTGGAGGAGGGGAAGCTTATAGCATAACATTTTTGTGACAGCAGGTTACTGATCTATACACTGAGCCTTGGATAATCAGGTTTGTAGCTTGGCTTGTCTGAGAGGGACTCTCAGATTTTATTGATTACTCCCACGGGGAGACGCCTGGTGGATCTAATCTATTTCAGGGACTTCCTGAAGCTACTTTGAGTTGTTCACATTCCTATTTAAAGAAGGTAAACCTCCTTTCAGATAGAATGTATCCGTCTGAGAGTCAACTGTTACACAACAGAGGTGGGCCGTGGAACATACTGACACCCTGTAGGTGCTCTACACCATGCTGAATCCTTCTGGAGCTCACCCTGTGCATCTCCTCAGCATCTTACCACAGTTGTCCTTCCTAACCAACTGCAATGGTTCCTCACATTCTTGAGTTCTGGGAGTCATCTCAACAAGATATTGAAACCAAAAGTGAATTCATGGGTACCTTAGGATGCTGTAACTAAGTCAGGACGAAGTATGAGTCATGTGGAGTCTCCACTGGTATCTGAAATGAGGGCACCTGTAGGAACTGAACCATGAACTCTGGTGATGGATACTAACTACAGGGAGTGTGTAGCAGCAAACTGGGCTGTCAGAATCTCAGTTTATGCCAGAGTATTGGATAATTGAGTATTGTTGATAGAAACTGGGTGTTCAGTGTCTGGAAATAAACAGAGCAAACAGCCTTTGTAGATGGGAGACTTGGCTGGAATCTACCCTAACTGGCTGGTATCTGAATTGAGCTTTCTCTGTGCAACCTTGCAGGTTACTGGGGAGTGGGCAGTTTAAGCCTGTGAAACCCTTCAGGATGCAGGGCATACAGCATTTATTGGGGGATACCAGTGACATGAAAAAAAAAAGACAAAATCAGGCAGGGGAGATGGCTCAGTGGCTAAAGTTCTTATCTCCCAGGCATGCAGAGTGGAGCTCAGAGACTAAGACCTAGGAAAATGCCAAGCTGGTAAGCTGGTATACAAGCCCACAGGTACATTATTCTGTGCTCAGAAGACAGAGATGGGATCACACAGATACACACACACACACACTGACACACACACACACACACACACACACACGGTCAGCTGACAAGCCAGACTGGCCATATCAGAAAGCTCTGGGCTCAGCTAAGAGACCCTGCCTCTAAAGATAAATGGAGATGGACTGAGAAGGTTCCCAACATCAACTTCAGGCTTCTACATGCTTGCACACAGATGAACATGTGCACTCACACACATGCATACACCACATGAATACATATGAAAGGGAAAAGCAAGATACCCGCAAGTAGATGGTTTTGAGTGAACAAAATGTTGTTACCTGAAGAAAAAATATATATAACATATAATAATTTATTATACAATGTATAATAGATATAATATATAATAGATATAAATATATAATAGATAACATATAATCAGCTACTTTTTAAAGGACCCTTTGTCATCGTTTCAATTTTAAGCAAACTAGTCATCAAGTGAAGATAATTTAGGCAAAGTGGTCCACAACAAGAAAGCCTAGGAAGCCTCTGACAGAGTTGGCCCAGGTGTGCTTGTTCTGGGTGAGGGAGTAGTAGACATATCTAACCACGACACGGTTGCGTAAAGTCTGCTGATGCCTGACTCCTGCCAGGAACATCAACCCCCACTTCCCAAGAAGACCAGGGAGTGGAAGGCAGGGGGACCCCCGGGAACACAGTTAAGGAGGCACCCCTCTCCAGCTTGTGCTGGTATAGAGAAAGCCCCCTGAGAGTGAGACCAGCTTAACTCCATGCCTCTCCTGCTGGCTCTAGTGCCAGCAATAATGCTTACCCAGGAATAAGAAGGTATTATGGGGCAAAGCAGGAGTTAAGTCTGGGTCTCAAGTCTGGGATACTAGCAAGATAGAGTGGAGCCTTTAGAAGGGCCTAGAAGGAGGCAGTCAGGTCACTGGAAGCGCGCTGCTGAAGGAGATAGTGAGACCTCAGTCCCTCCTCATGTCTTCATTTGTTTTCTGGCAACCAGCAGCTTCCTCTACCACATGCTCCCTCCATGATGTACTAGACAGCCACAGGGCCAACAGACATGGCTTGAGACCGCTAAATCCATGAGCCCAATGATTCTTCCTGCCTTTGAAGTTCATCTCTCAGCCTTTTTGTTTTATCCCAGGAACAGAGAGCTCACGTAGCAACAGAGGAGGAGCCAGAGAAAGAGAAACTCAGTGAGCTGTTCATTCATCAGAACCTGGGGGCGTCTCTGGAGGAAACGGCTTGTCTTTATAAATATGAATAATCATGTCCACTGCTGGGATTTGACTTGTGTCATTTCCCCTGTCCCATGTTTATGGGTTGGAGGCCTAACTACCAGTTCCCAGGAGTCTGTCTGTGGCTGGAGACTGGGGCTTTGTATAAAGGATGAAATTAAAATGATTGCCTCACCCAGTATATTTAGTGCTCATATAAAAAGAAGCACACCAGGGCTAAGGAGGGGGCCCGGTGATTAAAATGCTTGCTGCACAAGTGTGCATGCAGAGTAGAGACCAGACCCCTGGAGTCCACATAAATATCAGGTAAGCTTGGTGAGACTGCCTGTGATTCCAGAGGCAGAAACAAGGGACACCCAGGGTGGACTGGTTCACCCGAGAGACTCTGCTCCCATGCATGTGCTGGTGATGGATCGAAGAAGATTCTTGATATCAACCTCAGGCCTCCACATGCATGTGCATACACATGAATGTGCACCACACACATGTGAGCCCCACACATGAGAACATATGTATACACACACACAGAGGAGAGAGAGAGAGAGAGAGAGAGAGAGAGAGAGAGAGAGAGAGATCAGAGCTTAACCTTCATTAAGGAAAGATCTGAAGACAGACTCACACCCCCAAAACAAAGGAGGCCCAGCACAGATGTCTCCCCACACCTTAATCTTGAACTTCCAACCCAGAGAACTATGAGAGCAATACCTTTCTGCTGTGTAAAGCACCCAGTCTCTGGTATTTTGTTACAGCAGCATTAGGTGGCTTACATGATTCCGCTGAACAGCTTGAGGAAATAACAGCTCATGAACAGCAGAAGCCTCTGGCAGGCATGGCCAGGTGTCCTATGTCTGTTGTGACTACAGTATTTCTTCCTAGGCAACTCTGTTCAGAGCATGTCCCAAGCATTATATCACACACACACACACACACACACACACACACACACACACACACCATGTGGGAATCACTCTGTGGCCTCCATCTCTGAGGCCCTTCTAGCCTTCCCCTGTGGATTGCTTTCCTACAGGGCGGGGTGCTCACAGACCAGGGAGCTCAGGGGTGTGCCCTGTCTGTGAAATGCTGGCTTCATGTCACTTTGTCATTTCTGACTTTGTTAGGCAATTACTCCATAGAGACTCATTCTTTGTGTGGCGTCTGGAAAGGAGGCTGTTGTTGTATTATATGAAATACCTGATTTTGTAGGGGCACAAAAGCATAATAACAGCATGCTTGTGTGGACACAGTCCCAGGCCCTCAGGCACTTCTTCAGGGGCAGAGGAAACTAAGGTGGTGGATGAAGGGAGAGACTTGGAAGGCTTCAGGATTAACAGGGACGACCCTGAAATCCATGGTGTGGGAAGGAACCGTACTGGGACAGAGTCTGTGGTTTGGGGAAAGTAGCCAGCGGTGTCTGTGGAGGTTTGGAACCACAAATACTAAGTATTTACATGTGTACCTTTTCCCTTAAAAATCTTAACTTGGGGATGGTCTATTATAATAAAATGCATCATTGTTATAATAAAATACCTGAAGCAGATTGTTATAAATAAAGAGGTTTGTTTTATAGGCCATAGTGATGGACATTGGAAGTTTAAGCCCATCACAGATCTTGGCAAGAGGCCCGTGACCCTTTTCTATGTCACTATATAGTGGGAGAGGTATCTTTGTGAGGTCTCTCAACCCATCCTTAGAAAGCCTCCAGGATGCAGGCAAGGGGATATCACCATAATGATCCAATTTAATCTGTCACTTCCTAGAGGCCCTGCCCCTAACTACCACATGCAGATGTCCCCAGTCTCTCAGAGCCACTAACAAAACACTCAGGAGATTATACTGAGCTTCCAGTGATGGGCTGTGTTCCAACTACAAAGGAGGAGTTGGCTCATGTGTTCCGCTTTCTTTAATGTTTACCTCTGATTGTCCTTGGTTTCGCCATCTTTTTTCTCTGGGAGTCATCTGTCCCGCCCTTGACCAACACAGCTTTTCTTGGATCACCAAAGATCTTAGAACAACCTGAAATTAAATTTAAAACTTTAAACTTTATTTCCCCAAATATAAATAAGATTTACCTGTATCGACAAATTCTATTTCTTAAAACATTATTTTAAAATATCCTTAAAGAGAGGAAGAGGGGTCTTGAAATCCTTCAGGCATTCCACTCTTGTAAGGAAAACTGGGGTAAAGAAAGAAATTTTGGCAATAAGATGACGGAGGAGCAGACTGAGGCAAACAGGCTTGTGGAGAAGGCACTCGAGAGCCCCATTTCTGAGAGCCCTCAGCGTTAACACCAATGGCTTCTCAGGGCATTCCTCTAGAATATTCTCTGCTCAGAAGAGAGAATCAGTGTTCGAACATTCCAGGAAGGTGGGAGAGAGGCAACTGGAGAGATGGCTGAGTACCTGCTACAGTCTCCAGTACCCAGGTGTACTGGTTAGTTTTGTGTCAACTTGACACAGCTGGAGTTATCACAGAGAAAGGAGCTTCAGTTGAGGAAATGCATCCATGAGATCCAACTGTAAGGCATTTTCTCAATTAGTGATCAAGGGGGAAAGGCCCCTTGTGGGTGGGACCATCTCTAGGCTGGTAATCTTGGTTCTATAAGAGAGCAAGCTGAGCAAGCCAAAGCAAGCAAGCCAGTAAAGAACATCCCTCCATGGCCTCTGCATCAGCTCCTGCTTCCTGACCTGTTTGAGTTCCAGTCCTGACTTCCTTGGTGATGAACAGCAATGTGGAATTGTAAGCTGAATAAACCCTTTCCTCCCCAACTTGCTTCTTGGTCATGATGTTTGTGCAGGAATAGAAACCCTGACTAAGACACCAGGTAAAAGCCAGGAACAGACAGCAGGTTCTACAGGCTTCTAATTCTAGCTCTGAGGGGGGGAGGGGAGCATCCAAGGCTCACTAATCAGCCAGGCTAGTTTAGCCTGTGAGTCCCACATTCCAAAGAGAGATTTCTCAGAAAGCAAAGTGGGCGGCTCCTGGGGGCTGACACCTGCAGCTGTCCTCTAACCCGAGTGCACATAAGCACACACAAAATAAAATCATCCCACAGCCTATCATTAAATAACGGTTTTGGTCCCAGAGGGGAAAAAAAGCATCACTTTCAATTTTTAAGTGCTACAAAGTTATTGCTTTTTCAAAGACTAGAACATCACCAAGTTAGGAAGAAAAGACTCTTCCTTAGAATATGTTAGCAAACAAATCTAAAACGCAACATCTCTTCTTCTTTTCTTTTTCTGACATACAGGAATACCTATACTTTTCCAACTTTCCAAGAACAATCTCCCATTCGTAAATATTATATCTGGTGGAATCATGCCTGCAGAGAATTGATATGGAGTCTATTTCCAAAACCACTTTCAAATTAGGCTTGGCTGTTGTATCAAAACCTGTGTTTACTGTCAGCATCAGCAATGTTATCTTTGAATATACTCCCTACTATTTCCCTCTGGAAGTCTCCTGCCAACTCCATCCAAAGCATCCAGGCCTGCATGTAGACAGACATTCACCTCACACTATCCAAATGCCACAACCAACCCCTGGCCATGACAGGAAACTACGGGGGAGGGGGGTTGACAGACAAGACCAGGATGGAAAACCCACATATATGATGTGATTCCAACCTTGCAGAAGAAGGAGGAGATGGAAGAGAGAAGAAAAGGGGAAAAGAAAGAGGCAGGTAACATGAAGAACACACATCAAAAGATGACAGACCTGTGCTGGGGTTTCCAAAGCAAACTATAAGGGGCTCTTGATTTCCTATACTCTTTATAAATTTATTTCTTGGAAATATAATTTATTGATTGGAAAACAACTTTAAAAATCGTGATGCTGTATCATGTTAAACTAAGAGAAGCTTCACTCTTCTTTTCAAATTTTGTGTATTTTCCAATTTTTCTGAAACCAAGAATAATCACTCTATGACCCTGAACACATCTCAGTGTCTCCTTCACGGTCATGGCTCCTTTCAGCATCAGGTGGAACTGAGTGTTGGCTTATCATCTCTCTCAGTGCTCCACAGGGAGCGAGGGGAGGATGGCAGCGTCAGATCATGTTTCACAAGGCTGCGAAAACCCTCAGTCCACGAGGTTGTTTCCAAGTTTCTTTTCCTCCAAACCCAAAACCCAGCACAGATTATTGCCTGGTTAACTATTTTCCGCGGACTGTGGTTAGGGCAGCACTTCATTTCCAATTGTTGCAACGGGTATATGAGTCTTGAAATCACTGGCTAAGATGTCTTACACTGTGCTGTGTTTTAATGCCAAAAACTCTGGGCTGAAAGAATGGCTTGATTTATTTATGGTGGAGACGGCGTTGGGCCTGATTATAAGGCCAAAGTCAAAGCCCAGAGAGGATTCTATTGAATGTATGCGAAGAGTATTTTTAAATCAGCATGATAGAATTGTTAATATTTCATTTATATCCTAAGGGTATTTATCTGACGATATAAATTATCCATAACACAGCTGAGAAGCCACAATGGATCCAAAAAGATGTCACAAAGTCCCGGGGACTGAGCTTTGCCAGAGAGAGAGGCATGATACCCCGCCTCATGAGGTAACAGCTGGCCTGGTCAGAGTAAAAAATACAGAGTGCGGTGCAAGCCAAACTGAAGAACTCTAAGAACACAGCTGCCAGAGGGCTGGAGGATGAGTGCGGACACCCAGCCCAGCACAAAGGGGCCTGGCCAGCACCTGTGGGCAGCAGAGGCCAGCATGTCTCAGGGCCTGCACACGGGGGTTGCTAGCCCTGCCAATGTCCAAGCAGCCTGGGTGGGGCCAGCTGAGCTTGGGGTTCCCACAGATGTGCTCATCCACCAGTAGCTTGGGTCTCTCTGTTTACTCATCTGAAGGCTACAGAGACCAGGGCCTGTCTCACAGCAAGGACACAAGCCTGACAAACTATGCCTGTGACCCTGTAGCGGGGATTTCAGGAATAAGTCACCTCCTCATCTCCCAAAAATTTAGGACAGAAAAAACAAAAACAAAACAAAAAACAAAAACAATCCCGAACAAAAATAAAACAAAGCAAACAAACCCACCACATAGCCGTTTCTGTCCACCTTGTGTCAGCAACATGAATATTCATGTGCAGATGTCAGCTATTGGTAAGAAAGAGAATTAAACACCCAGGAGAGAAGTGCTGAAAAACAAACCTAGAGAAATGAAACTTCCTTATATCAGGACTGAGCCCAGCTGGCAGAAGTGGGTCACTGGGGCAAGCACTGAAAGGTATAGCTGTGTGCTCTCTGCCTGTCTGTTCTCCCTCTCAGATGTTCTTAGGGCTGGAGAGATGGCTCAGTGTTTAAGGGAGGTGGCTGTTCTTCCAGAGGACCTAAGGTCAGTTCTCAGCACCCACGTGGCAGCTCGAAATCATCTGTAACACCAGTTATAGGGGGATCCCAGGCTCTCTTTTGGCTTCTGTGGGCACTACACACATGTGGTACACACATACACACACACACACACACACACAAACTCACATATGGAGGCAAAATATTCCTACACATAAAGCAAAATAAATGTCTTTTAAAAATTGGTCTCATTGAAACAACATAATTTGGAAATAAAAGATTTATGAATCCTCCTCAATATTTAAAATAAGAACTATGAGACTCACCAGAAATATTCTTCACTAATGTTCAAGGTAGGGCTTCCTCCCTCTCCCTCCCCCTCTCCCTCTCCCTCCCCCCTCCCCCTCCCCCCTCTCCCTCTCCCCTCTCCCTCTCTCTCCCCTCTTCCTCTCCCTCTTTCCCCTCTATCCCCTCCCCCTTCTCCCTCTCCTCCCCTCTCTTCCTCTCTCCCTCTCCCCGCTCCTTCTCCCAGACTATTCAGGTATACATCAGGTTTATACAGATTTCCCATGATTGAACTATTAGTCTCCAGAACTCATGACTCAGGTTGGCACTTGAGCAGACTTGGGGAAGGGATAGATAAGCATTACTGGGCCTGAATGGTGCACTGGAAGGAAGAAAGTTATATCTGGCCTTTAGTTCATAAAACCAAGCATATGTTTTCCCCTCTGGGTAGTGGATGACCACAGTAGGAATACCTGCCATAAAAACCAGACAATGGAAGAAAGAGGCTGGGACCAAGAGGGCCGAGGGTTAGCAACATCCCAACCGTCCTCAGCAAGACAGAAACAAGAGAAGGAAGGCTAGCAAGCGTAAGGGTGTGCCACACCAGGGACAGAACCAAGATGCCTAGGGAAAGGACAAATACCAAGAGTCATCATGGTCTGCGGGAACTGCAAGGTACCCCTCGCCTTGTGCTTCTTGCTCCCTGGGCTGATAAAAGTAGCTAGTCATGGCACCTGCCTGTGGGAGTGGCTAGGTCTCAAAGCAGAATGAGAAGCACGTGCTTTGAGATGACGCCTCCCGGAAGATGCCATTTTCAACCTCATAGAGACACCGGCAAAGGCCTCCGACGGCAGGCGAGTCTCCACCCAGCATCTCAGAGTTGTCGCTCTTCCATAGGAGGAATGTTCCCTTTCACATTTCCATCCACAACAGACATGGAGATGACCCCGTGTGCCCGCCCCTTCATGCCAAGATGGTGGGACCCAATTTCACATCAACGTCTTCAGTCCTCCCAACCACTCTCGTGCTGAAGATGGGTGGAGGGCAGGACAGCGGGCTCCATTTCTTCTGACCGGAGCTTTGATAACCAAAAGTTCCCTACGTGCTCCATCACAGAACCAGCTGAAAACAGATTCAAGTGACTGAGCATGTGTCTGGCTTGTGGGTACCAAGGGGTCTTTGGCTGGCTTTGTTTATCCTTGTTTTAATATTTATTTTGGTCCAATACACAGAGGGCCCTTTGTAAGTAACTCATTTGAGACGTTGATGTGAAACTTCAGGGAATTTCAAAACCCTAATTTAGTTCTTTGAACATCAAGGGAAGGCCTAGGTTTATATCCGGTCCCTCTGTCCAACCCACCAGTGTCTCCACAGTGCCACAAATGATGGATGTCAGGTTTGATTTTCTGTCTCCCTGGTTATGAGCACAGAGGCTCCCAGCTCCTGTTCTTGGGAATGATGAATGTCTCCAGATGGAAGGAGCCACAGGGTTGCAGGATGTAGCCAGTAAGACACCTTCCCCACCCATTCAGATGAGAGTCCCACTCAGCAGCCGTACAGGGCGGGGATCCAAACACACTTCAACTCTAGTGACAGGAACAACTGAAAGCTCAATTATACCTCTGCTGGGCTCCCAAAATACCTAAGAAGTTTTGCAGAACCAAAAGAAAATCAAAGGCAACTCTGTTAAATGGAGAGCACACAGCAGGTTTAACAATAAATTGATCCAGTACCAAAATTACTTTTTAATTATGGAGAAAAGTTCTTACTGTGTAGCCCAGACTAGCCTTGGATGCCTGACACTCCTGCTTCTACTTTCTGCATGATTGAGACAATAAGCCACCAAGCCTGGTTCATATTATCTTAACAAACATACTTATCAGGGTAAAAAAAAATTGTAGGGATAGATTAGAATCACAGGTAAATATTATTTCTTTTGATTTTGAATTTGCATGTATATACCACGTGGTATCTGTGGGTGGGAGGGCATAGGAGTGTGGGCAGGTATGTATGCATGCGTATGTATACATATGCATCTGGAGGCTCAACAGTGACATCAGGAGCCTTCCTTGATTGACCCCTGCTTTATTGAGGAATTCTCTTGCTAAACCCAGAGCCTGTCAATTCTGGCTAGCCTCACTACTCCGCTGGCCTCAGAGATCTGTCTAAGACTTTTGAGTGTGCGACCATAGGTGGGTGCCATGCCAGCCCAGCCCACGCATGAGTTCTAGGGGTCTAGCCTTCTGTTTATCTGGTAGGTGCTATGTCTGCTGAGCCATTTCCTGAGCTGTAAGCACCTGTGCTGCAGAAGAGGGACTCCCACACCCAATTCTAAGACTCCTTGACCCCTTATGACTCTCACGCCCATATTACACTCCCTGGGGATTTGGCTCTGAGAACTCACCCTCCTAGTTCTTGTTTCTTATTCTTCTGAATGTTTTCCTTAAGATTGTGTGTGTGTATGTGTGTGTGTGTGTGTGTGTGTGTGTGTGTGCGTGCGCGTGCAGGTGGCCACCAAAGCTTCAGATGCCATGAAATGGTAATTATATGCAGCTGTGAGTCACCCAATATGGGTTCTGGGAATCAAACTTTAATCTTCCTTTAGAGTGGCATGTGCTCTGAATCACGAAGTCACCTCTTTAGCCCTTACATTCCCTTTGATAAATATTGGTTTTAATCATTGACAGTGGTGAGGTTATCGGTAGGTATGCCTGTGAGTGTGTCTGTGTCCACATGTGGGTACACACCTCTGAACTACATGCCTGTGAGTGTGTCTGTGTCCACATGTGGGTACACACCTCTGAACTACATGCCTGTGAGTGTGTCTGTGTCCACATGTGGGTACACACCTCTGAACTACATGCCTGTGAGTGTGTCTGTGTCCACATGTTGGTACACACCTCTGAACTACATGCCTGTGAGTGTGTCTGTGTCCACATGTGGGTACACACCTCTGAACTACATGCCTGTGAGTGTGTCTGTGTCCACATGTTGGTACACACCTCTGAACTACATGCCTGTGAGTGTGTCTGTGTCCACATGTGGGTGCACACCTCTGTACTGCATACCTGTGAGTGTGTCTGTGTCCACATGTGGGTACACACCTCTGTACTGCATACCTGTGAGTGTGTCTGTGTCCACATGTGGGTGCACACCTCTGTTCTGCATACCTGTGTGTCTGTGTCCACATGTGGGTACACACCTCTGAACTACATGCCTGTGAGTGTGTCTGAGTCCACATGTGGGTGCACACCTCTGTTCTGCATACCTGTGTGTCTGTGTCCACATGTAGGTACACACCTCTGTACTGCATACCTGTAAGTGTGTCTGTGTCCACATGTGGGTACACACCTCTGTACTGCATACCTGTAACTGTGTCTGTGTCCACATGTGGGTACACACCTCTGAACTACATGCCTGTGAGTGTGTCTGTGTCCACATGTGGGTACACACCTCTGTACTGCATACCTGTAAGTGTGTCTGTGTCCACATGTGAGTACACACCTCTGTACTGTATGCCTCTGGGGGTGTGTGTGTGTGTCCATATATAGGTACACATCTCTGTACTGTGTTTGTCTGTGTCCACACATGGGTACACAGCTCTGTACTGCATGCCCATGAGTGTTCACGTAGAAGCCACAAGCCAGCAGTCACACCCTGCCTTATTTTTTGAGGTAGAATCTCTCACTGGGCCCAGAGCCTCGGGGACCCTGCTCTGTCTCCCCAGCACCAACTGCTGGGGAGAGCCATCTGCCCAGCCCTAAATTCTCTTTATTTCATGGTTATTGTGTATGTATGATATGATATGTGGGCAGTGCTTGCATTCACCACTCTGCCTCTAGTCAGAAGGGACTGAAGCAACTTTAAAATACAGTTGTTACATATGACATGGAAAAGTGGATGGACTCAAAGCTCCAGGAGCCCTCTAAGGGAGAAAGTCTTCCCGAGAAGCATCTCAGACTCATTCTCTGTCTTTTTTAAAAACTTTCCCTTCTTCTTTCCACAGGACATGAAATGACTTCTTGTGTTCATTTTTGTTTTTAACTTTGAATATTTTCATTGCAAATGTAAGGCTTTTTTTTTTTATTTAAGGACTCAAGAGCAGCTGTACAAACATTCAGCTTTTAAAAATCAACTGAATTTTGATAAATGCTGCTTTAATTGTTGAGGGTAATGAGCAAAGACCGGGAAAACCACACGGATACATGGACAGCACTTTAAGCTCCTCTCTTAAACTTCCTTTTCTATTTTGGGAGCAGTGGCCATGTCCTACAATCCTCTGAAAGCCATGCTTAAAAATGTCAGTTTGTGGGCACACCCATCTTTTTCCCTCAAGGTTTTCTGGAGTCATCTTTGAACACCTGAGAGCACACGGTGCTTCACGTTAGGCCCTTTAAAGCAACTAACAGTCCAAGGGATTTATCATCCCGGGAACTGGAAGATCTTGTGGAAGACCTCAAGAAGAAGGAGGAGGAGGAAGAGGAGGAAGAGAAAGAGGAGGGAGAAGAGGAGGAGGGAGAAGAGGAGGAAGAAGAGGAGGAAGAGGAAGAGGAGGAGGAGGAGAAAAAAGGAGGAAGAGAAAGAGGAGGAAGAAGAGGAGGGAGAAGAGGAGGAGGGTCTCATTATTGGAATGGAATCACTTGAGAAGCTGCCTGCTGCACAGTCTAAGGACCTAAATCAAGTTCCCAGGACCCATGCCCAAGCCAGTGTTGCTGTCTGCACCATCCTCCTAACCCTACAGGAGGCAGTCAGACAGGAGAATCACCAGGGATGGCTGTATATACCCTGCTCTGTCAGAGGGGAGAGGGGAATGAAGGGAGAGACAGACAGACAGACAGACAGACAGACAGACCATCCCTTAACCTGGACCAAAAGGGAACCTTAACTGAGGGATGGTCTCCATCAGACTGACCTGTAGTCAAGTCTGTGGAGCATTTTATTGATGAATGCTTGGTGTAGGAGGGCCTGGGCCACTGTGGGTGTTGTCACATCTGGGCTAGGGTTACTGGGTGCTATGAGGAGTTAGGCTGAGCAAGGCACGGGGAACAAGCCAGACAGAGAGCAGCATTCTTCCATGGCCTCTGCATCAATCCTGTCTCCAGGTTCCTGCCTTGAGCTCCTGCCCCGACTTTGCTCGGTGATGGAGTGTGACCTGAAGGGCTGTAAAATGAAGAAAATCCTTTCCTCCCTAATTTCCTTGTGGCCACAGCGTGTAGCACAGCTGGGGAAAGCACAGTAGGACAGGAATTAGTGCCAGGTTCTTGGAGTGTCACTGTGGCGGATCTTAACATGTTGTTTTGGGAAGGACAGTGGAAGAGTTTTGGAATGTGGGCTGGAAAGAAAAAGCAACCGAGTGGTTAGAGCTAACTGGCTGTTATGTGGGCGCTCGGAAGCTCGGAGTGTTGAGAGAAATGTAAGCATGACAGGTTATTGTCCCTCCTCTTATGGTAAGACCCGATTACCAAAGACGTGCTTGAGTAACATGGAGATACCAAGCTGGCACTGACCCAAGGGAAGCTGCATCCCAACTGGCTAGCAACGCATGCTACCAGAGGAAAAAATGAATCCCCAGGCTTGCACGGGTGTGAATTCTATGAGCTACACCAATGACCAGCATGGCGAGACAGGCCAACTGGTGTCACAGGGACACATACATCATTAGAGTAACCACTATATCCTGGTTGGCTTTAAGGCCCAGTTCCAAAAGTTGTAACTCATACCTAGTTATCTGGGCCAAGCGCTCATGGTTAGACAGATCATGGATCCTAGGCAAGAATCTACGACTCATACTTTGTTCAAGGGACATAGTATTAAACTGACTTCTAACGGTTCGTGCATTGGCCAACCCTCATAAGAGAAGCTCCTTTTTGTAGTAGATAGTGATTGACACAGAGACCTACAATGAATGAAGAGGAAGAAATAAGAGACTGCATGCAGCATGTTGATCCTTAAACATGGCATCTGTATCACACACCCTCCTCCTGAGGTTCAGGTTCACAACATGATAGAGGCAGGAAGACCATCATAGGGAGTGAGCGACTCTGATAATAGGGCTTTCTGAACACATCAGGGCAGCCGCACATATGAATTCACAGCAGTTGACACTGGACACATGGGCCAGACAAAATTCCAGCATGGAATGGTGACGTGGGATTGACATTACACTCTTAGCTAAGGAGCTATTGGCACCAACAGCTGCTGGGGGAAGGGTGTGGCCCTTGAGGGGTTGACCACACTCTAGTTAAGACCAAACATCTTACAGTATATGGGCACCGCAAATTGTACTTCATGGGGGAAAAAGGGCACAAAGTCAGGTGCATGGGGAGGTGTACTGGCTGGTTTTGTGTGTCAACTTGACATAGGCTGGAGTTATCACAGGGAAAAGTGCTTCAGTTGAGGAAATGCTTCCATGAGATCAGGCTGTAAGGCATTTTCTCAATTAGTGATCAAGGGGAAAGGGCCCATTGTGAGTAGTGTCATCCCTGGGCTGGTAGTCTTGGTTCTATAAGAAAGCAAACTGAGCAAGCCAGGGGAAGCAAGCCAGTAAGGAACATCCCTCCATGGCCTCTGTATCAGCTCCTGCTTCCTGACCTGCTTGAGTTCCAGTCCTGACTTCCTTTGGTGATCAGCAGCAGTGTGGAAGTGTAAGCTGAATAAACCCTTTCCTCCCCAACTTGCCTCTTGGTCATGTTTTGTGTAAGAATAGAAACCCTGACTAAGACAGAATGGATGGATGGATCTGGGAAGGGCTGGGGGAGGGAGCAGGGTGGTGGGATATGAATATAAACAGAAAGCATCGTAGGACATTCTCAGAGAACTAATAAACATCTTTAAATAAGAGAATGGAGCACACATGTTTTGAGCAAGACTGGCCTTTACTTGCTAAGACCCTGGAGACAAGGTTGGAGAACAGTATCTTTCCTTTTTACATGATTAAATTAGTAAATTAGCCATTCTATTTCCTCCCATTAAAAATCCTGAATTAGCTTTACATTTTAACAACACACCCTCATTCTAGAGTAGCTAGAAAATCATTATTACTTTCAGTGACTACAAGAAAACAAATGGATATTCAAAAATGCAAAATAAGCCACAAAATATTTTATACAGTATGACTAGGAGGATGGATAAACTATAAGCCCGTTACCACATGCAAAGTGGTAACAGTGGCATCAAGGAAATGAAATAGCTTCTAAAAATCTTCTCTTTGATGTGTCCATAGTATCTTTTAAGTTAAAATAAGTCTCAGAGGACGATGAGATGACTCAGGGGATAAAGGTGCTTGCTGCCAAATGTACAACACTGAGTTTGATCCCCGGGACCAACGTGGAAGCAAGTGTCCTCCTTCAGACAGTCCTCAGACCTCCATGTGCACCTTATGGCACTTATCACACCAACACACACACTCATAAACATGCAGACACACACCCATAAACACATACCCAAATACACAACCACAAATATACACATAAATATGTAATCTTGGGCAAATGTATGTCATCCTAATGAATAGATCAGAAAAACAATGCTACCAAATCCTATGTATTTTTCTCTGTAGCTAATTACACTACATCTTTCCAATGCTGTTCAAATAAATGTTAATCTTTGTCAATGAGACCTATCTGCTATGAGTACCTCGCACTAAGTCCCGTGTGAGTACTGACTTGGTCTGCACATCTATGCTGAGTCCTGAAGAAGGCTCCCAGCCATACTCAGAAAGCCTTGCTTATGGGATTCACCATGGAGAGCAGGGTTTTCAATCCCCCGCTGGTTCTATCAGCCGCATTCTCTACACGATGGTGATCCATCTGTCCCCTTGTTGAGGCTTAGCGCTGATCAGAGGGTGTCCTCAGGGCTGTCTTACATCTTTCCTCTCCTGACTCTCTCTAAGGATGTCCCTGATTCCTGTAAGACAGCCCCAGCACTCAGGAGATGCCCTCTTTCCATCAGTTCCTGCTTCCTGCCTTAGGACAGCCTTGGGCTTACCTGAATTTTCAGTTTCCCACCAGATGAACAGCATAGTTTTGGTTTTCTCATCCCCCATGGGTTCTGTACAGACTTTTAAACTCTCAAAATAACACTGACCTAGACATGGTGTACTGACTCATCATGGGAGCCCTTGGGAGACAGAAGCAGGAGGAGAAGGAATCCTAGACCACCCTAGACCAGACAGAGACACTGCAACTCAAAGACACAGAACAGGGTTTTGAAGTGTTTCTAGGGACGGGACCCCATGAGATCAGTCCCATCACAAGATCACAAGGGCATGTCTGCCGGTGTGGTCACTGCTTGGGTCTGCTTCAGGTAGCCATGTTGTTGAGATTTCATGGGTTAGCATTCAATACCAAGTGGTCAGCTATAAAAGCAAATACATATAAGCAACACTACTCAGACTTGGTATCATTTATTCATAAATGTAACAATAATAATTTTTTTAAAAAAGAAGCCATAAATTTGAAATGGAACTGGGGGGAGGGGCAGGCATGTTGGTAGGACTGGAGAAAAGAAAGGGAGGGGATGATACAGTTATATCTTAATTACAAATTAAATAAGATTTAAAAGTCAAAGGATACTATGCTATTGCTTTTAATATCAAGAACAGAAAACCGCACACACACACACACACACACACACACAAAGATCTTTGGGAGGGGCAGTATCCACCATTGTATAATGAGACTTTAAAAAATGGCTTCTCTCTTGGAAAGCTCCTTCTGTGCCGGCACCCAACCAGGAGTACCATCAACAGTCACTCAAAGGGGACCCAGGTTCTCCGCATTGCTGACCCACATGGGAGAATCAGGCCCAGTTATAACTGAAAATGTCCTGAAATGTTAAAAAAAAGTTCAGCCCCTGCCATCCACCCTAGCCCAGGGAAGAATTTATATGCAATATATACCTAGCAGAGAACAAAAGAGAGACAGAGAAGCCCCCAGCATCCCAAACCAAGGTGAAAAATGAAAGCAAGTGGTAGGGGTGGGGAGTGGTGTTGACCTAATATAGGGCAGCTCATGGGGGATTTGGGCAGCAATAGGTCCTGAGACATTGGGGAAGGTTCTAAGGTCAAGCAGAGACAGACAATGTTTGACACAGGGAAGCAGGACAGCAGGACAGCTGGGTTGGGACCCTTCTGGAGAACTTGCTAGGACTTGCAAGGTAACTCAGAGGGTAAAATTTCAATCCCCAGGACCCACTGAACTCATGCAACGAAGTTGTTCTATGACCTCCACATGTACACTGTGACATGTGTTCCCCACACACCAAAAATAAACTGCATGTGCATCTAATTAATACCACTGTTTAAGTAGGAAACCGTCATGTGGGAGAAACACGAGCCACTCTATGATTGCCTGTATGATCTATACAAACCCAGACAAAACTAGGTTAAGAAATAGATCACTCCATTGATGGTAGCTGATAGACAGACAGACAGAGGAACTAAGGGATACATCAGTCAAGTGAACTGCAACAGATAAAGTACACTGAGAAATCAGTCGACAGACAGACAGGTTATCTGCCACCATCCAAACCTCTGGGGATCTGGCAGAATCCCCACTACAGATGAGCATATAAAGTTTATATGAACATAAAGAAAAAAATAAAATGAATTAATCTTAGTGGATGCTAGAGGCATGTTAGCACCCAAATACTGAAGAAAAATTGGACTAATAGTGTCTGTTTAAAAAAAAAAAATCACAGCAAAAAGTGGCTGAAAGTAAACTAAACTCGGACAGAGCTGAAACAGCAGAAGACGGTATGCAGCAAGCAAAGGCTTCATGTGCAATTTCTAAAAATTAGCTATTCAAAACCATAAGACAAACCGGTGGCAAACCTTGAAATAAATCAGCGGCTGAGCAAGGTGTCCTCAGCTGTCATGAGATGCCCTGTGCATACTGGGATTCCCTGGTGTGTAGCTATTGAAAATACGGGTAAGTAATATCCAAGAGATATCAGGGAGAAATGACGACCAGACATGGGAGGGCTGGGGGCTGGGGAATGAGTCTTTGGAATGAAAAAAAGGGCTCAAGGAAGAGAAATATAATGAACTCCACATCTCAGCGTATCAGACTGAAACATCAAAGACAAAGGGAAGTATTGAAGGTGGCCGGGACAGAGAAGAGATTATCTACAAAGGAAAAGATCTGATGGATACAAGATTCCTCCTCTGCAGCAGGGATGCCAGGAGGCAGTAAAAACCATACCTTCAAAGTAAGAGGGAAAGCAACTGCTAACTTACACACACACACACACACACACACACACACACACACACACACACACGGGGCAGAATTATGCAAGAATGGAGTAAATTGAAGAAACATTGTAGTGACGGCTGACAGATTTTATGCTCATACACACTTAATTGAAGGACTATCAGACTTTATCTTCAATAAGGAGAATATTAAATCCAGAAGGGAAATCGCTGACATTTAAAGAACAGAGATTTAAAAAGAATTAGTCAGCAAGTTGATAAATCAAGATAAGAAATGATACAATTAAGAATATAATCTGTAGGGGGCTGGGTGATGGCTCAACCGCACAAGCATGCGAGCTTGCTTTTGATCCTTAGCACTCCACATTAAAAAAAAATTTTAAAAGGCAGGGTGCTTCACAGAGATCATCACAGCCAAGCTTCCTCTACAAGAGCATCCAGCAATTGGCATTCAATCCCCCGCCAACCTGCACGCTGCGTGTTCCAGCTTCTTTTTGTGGCTGTGTGATTAAGCACCCTGAGAATAAGTAAGTTGGAGGAGATGTGGGGCTATTTTGCTTACAGTTCTAGGTCACACTCTATCACTGAGCAGAAATCAAGACAGGGACTTAGCAGCCTGCATCTCATCCACAATCACGAGCGGAAAGGATCATGCGCATGCGTCCTTGCTTCCTTCTGCTTGTGGTTAACGTTCTCTCCTTCATAGTTCAGGAGCTCCTGCTCGGGGAGCGGTGCCACCCAGATTCAGATGTCAATCAACAATCAAGACAACCAACACCCCCCATAGACACGCCCATAGGCCAACCTGGTCTAAATAACTTATCTTTAAGAGTCTTTCCTGAACTTCTCGGGTATGTGCAGTGAAGTGGGGTAAGACCGAAAAATGAGCAGATGTGATGGGCCAGGATCTCTGCTCCACAGACCTGAGCATCCATCATGGTGTCTTTTGGAGGAAGGGGGCAGATTGACCTGAGTTTCATGGTGTTTTGAAGGCATCTATTTAAGGTACACCCAATGTTCTGACACACAGAATAAGGACTTCACTACTGCAGTTAACCTAATTAGCATATCTTTCCTCACACAAAGCCATACTTCTGTTCTGAGATGAGAATCGCTGAAACCCATGTAAGAATTTGAATTAGACCATGACTTTCAAATGACTGAAAAAACCTGGACCCTCAGTCATCCAAGCACAGATGGGGGAAGAAATGAAATGTTTTCGAATATGCACATAGAGTTGAAAAACAAAACGACCTCACTAGACTGTTGGCATAATATCATTGTGCACTGTGTAAAGATTATCCTTGTATTATTAAAATGCTGGTTTCTGGGGCCCCATATCAGGTTGCAATCCTTTTTCTGAGACTCTCCTGCCTCAATGTGGTATAAATATTGCTCTCCAATTATTGATTGGTCAATAAAGCTGCGTACCAGTCAATGATTGAGCAGGGGCGAGAGTAGGGCTGGACTTCCTCCACGCGGCAGGGGGTGTCAGAATAGGGGTGGGGACATGAGGCAGGACAGGGGAGAGAGGAAATGGGGACTTGCCAAGGGTAGAGAGTCCAGGAGGAAACACCTGGAGCTCAGAAAGCCAGATCAGTACTAAAATGCAAGTATCACTGGGATTTTGACTGGGAGGTAGCCAGATTAGCTTAGAAGATGAAAATAGAGTAATACCACTCAGTTATTGTGCCTTTAAAGCTGTTAAATAAATACAATAGTCCAGTATCAATTACTTGGGAACTAGCTGGGTTAAGAGGAAAACTGAAACACTCTTATAAATAGCCACTAACATTAGACCTAACTGGTGTCTGAAGAACCTGATGAATGCACAGGCCAGAAAGCTGCTCAGTGGGTAAAGTGCTGAGTAAGCATGAAGACGGCGTTCAGATCCCCAGCATCCAAACAAATGCCAACCATGACAGCACATGCTTACAACCTCATCCGGAGGCAGGTGAAAACCAGATTTCAGAGATTGGCGAGAGGGCGCTCCACTAACCAAGCAGTCTGTCTGAATAGGTGAATTCCAAGCCCAGTGAGAGACCCTGTCTCAAAAAGTAAAAGGAAATTGAGAAAGACAACCCGGACAGGGTTAAAGAGGGGACTGCGTCCTGCAGGTCCTTGACAGTTCAGTGTATACGGGAGGTAGAGACTGGGGCTGGGAAAGCAGAGAATTATGGAGCAGCAAAGGCTTGACGTTCCGATGAAAGCAGTGCAGACCAACACAGAGAAGAAGGAATTACAGTTGTCTCCGTGCTGACAAGACAATGAAGTTTTGATCCAGACTCTGTGGTGTGAGAAAGGAAGCCTTAGGAACAGTCCCTCACCTTCTGGTGACCGCAGCGATTAAATGTGCTCTTGGAAGCCTCTGGAGCAATGCAACCCTGACCACATGGTTTCTCTCCCCTTCCTGAAGAGTTCTGGGCATGATACAAGGAACTGCTTCGTCTCATTGGCCAAGGACAACAAGAATGGGCCTTGAGAGACACCCAACAGGATGAAGGAAGTGTTTTACATAACAGAGGGCATGAAGGTGGTGGATTGAGGGCTTAGCCACCACTCCCCCACTGATCTACAAAAAACACCCCAGAGAGAAGCAAATTCCACTGCCCTTAAACCACCAGGATTGGGTAAAGATGGGGGCTAACCTGGGGTCCTTTATATCTATCAAACGTGGGGTGTTGGCTATATCCTGGATGCATAGCTTCCTTCCTGGCTGCACATCCCAGCATAGTCAGAATAAAACCACACAGCTTCATCCTCGACATGATCACAGCCCTGCCCCCACTCCCCACGCCCACCCCATTCTCTGCACTACACTCCAGAAACCACTGTTCACCCAGCAGCCACCGAGATCTGGTGACATCAGCTGTCAATCAGAACAGCGGTCCACACTCTCCATGCTCAAAACACTCTAAAGTCCAGAGTCCAAACCAAAGTCCGGAGCCTCATGGCGGCCTGTGGACACTCCTTCTTGGTCTGTCCCCTCTTTCCTCTGACTCCACCTTCATTTTTCTTCCCTCTAACCAGCTACACTAGCCTTAGTGCTGTTCCTCAAACCCCAAACTCCTACCATCTAGAATGTTCTTCCTCTGGATGGCTTCTCACTCTTTATCCTGATACCATTCTTCCCATCACTAGCCACTCTGTAAAATCCTAAGCCCAAGGCCCTCAGTCACCGGCTGCTTGGCTTGTTCCCCACAGCCATTATTCCTGTCCACGTAGGCCTATGACTAGTTTCCAGGTGGGTCTGTCTCTCAGAACAGGAGTCCCATTGGCTGTCTGCCCACAACTGTAGTCTCAGCTGAGAAGAACCTGGGGTCTGAGTCACAGACAATACAGAAAGGGAAAAAGGGGTAAACTTGTTTCCAGTACATGAACCTTAGCAGTAGGCAGGAACACAGGGTCTCCTGTGAGTCCTCTTTCCCATGCCAGCGTGAGGAGGGCCTTGGTTAAAAATAAACCAGATCCAGTCAGAGACACCATCGGTTGTCTTTCCAAGTAAGTGACATGCATGTCCTGAACAGGAGGAAGAATATGGGTGCCATCCCCAAGGCTAACACATCGTCAGCCAAGGAGAAACAGGACCAGCGTGCCAAAGATCCGGCAAGGTCCTTAACATGGAGGGTTCTAGCTTAGAAAACTTAAGAGTTATTAGATGTTCACAAAACTGCCCTGGAAATGTTATTAAACGGATTTTCTTTTATCTTTTTCTTTTTCTTTCTTTCTTTTCCCTTCTTGCTTCTTTGATTCTGGAAATGACAAGAATAGATTTTTGATGGAAAGATTTCAATAAGAGTCTGATAATAAAGGATTTTAAAATACAGGGTTGAAAGATGGCTCCGTGGTTTATAGTTCCTGAGCTCCCACAAAAACCACCCACGCGAAAGTGAAGCAGATTCCACTGCCCCTAAACCTTCGGGATCTGCAAAGGGCGGGACACTAAGGTGGGATCCCTTCTGACTATCGTGGCATGTAAGCCTGCCATGTTGACTTTGTGCTGGATGCACGGCTCCCTCTAAGCATGATGAGAATAAACCCATCCAGCCTCACCCCCCACCAACATGACAGCATCTCCATTCTCCACTCCTCACTCTGAAACCTGGGTTCAAATCCCAGCACCCACATGGTGGTTCACAACCTTCTGTGACTCCAGTTCCAGGAGATCCAACATGCTTTCTGGCCTCCCTGGATACAGGTATGCATGTATCCAGACATATATGCAGGCAAGACATCTGTACATGTAAAATATAGCAGACAAATGTAAAATACTTATTTAGTATGTCTAGTTTTAACCTGATGTTCCTCCTTTATTTGAGGGACCTAGCTTCGTGCTGTAGGACAGGTTTCATGAGTCCCATGTCCCTTCTCAAAACAGCTCCTTGCCACTCTCCATCTGATATTTAACCTGAATAATGATATAAGTATCTATAAACAGAGAAAAGGATGGCTCACGGAATCATAACCACTACAGAAGTCTGTCCAGTGTATCTAAGCAAATGATATTTGCACACCGAGGTTCTAGAAAGGTACACGGGCACATTTTGAGCAGTTGCTGGCTCGCTCTTAAGCTATACTTTAAGTAATTGGATGGTTAGAGCAAAAATAAAAATTGCTTATGTCTACCTTGGGAAGCAATGAATATTGATCAAACTGTGAGTGTACGCACACAGGCACACACACACACACACACAGAGTGAGACTGAGCAACGTAACTGCTATGCATTTATAAAGAAATCATTGACTGGCCAATAGTCCAATTTAGTTTCCTAAATAAAAGCAAGCCCAGCCTCCTATACGTTGATTTGGTCATGGCGTTTTATCACAGCAACTGCAAACAACTAATAAATAGCAAAGAAGCACCCTCCTCTTTCTCTCTCTGTACCCACAGAGGGCAGCTTATCGTTTCTTGAGAACCTGAAATCTGCTCTCAAATGGCATTGTCCCCAAACCAGCAGATGACATGGCTGCAGACAGTGTCACTGTGAGCACAAACAGGCTTCCTGGCCAGCTGTTTCCCCCTCTTTTGGGCAAACCCATTCCAGCTAATACTGCCTAGGCAGGATACTGGCCTGGTAATGGACTGAAGGTGACATAGAGGCCCAGGGCTGCTGCATCCCCTCTCAGCAGAATGGGTAAGAGGGGACTCCGTGTCCATATGCAGTTAGCTTCCAAGAGGCTGAATGTTCTACCTAGATGGCACCCACCTTTCCCTAAGGACAGGCTCAGTGCTACCCCCTTGGCCTGGCCTGGCCCGGCCTTGCACAGGTAGTGCAGAACATACTTGGTCAGCTCTATCATGGTCAGCTCTGCTTATCAGTAGCTAAGAGGTCGCAGAAATGCAAACCCATGGGCTTCTAGAACTCTCCAAGACTACAGAGAGAATCCCACACTTCTCACTGGACCGTGGTTAAACTGAGGCTCTGCCAATGGTGAGCACCAGCCAGGAGGGAAGCCATTTCAACGCCTCCCCCTCCTCACAGATTCCATTACTTATAGGTAAGAGGAACTGTTCTCATCCAGGTCTACAGACGGGAGTGGTGTGCGGGAGATTGTTGGAGCCCGTAAGGGTCTAGTCAATTCTCATTCTACCCTCTTGGGCAGCAACAGCCTCAGGCAACAGCTCCCTCACGCAGGCTTCCTGATTTGTGGGTGTGGTTATGTGAGGGACCTGAGGGACCTTAGGTGGAATCAGAGGTGAGGAGTCAAACACCCTTCCTCTCCCTGATACCTGCCTCCTCTTCTGGTGATGTAACATTATGGGAAGGGCAGTCATCTGGGGGCCATGATTAACCCTGAATGCTGCCTGCCACAGTACAGGCAGGAGCTAGAAGGAGCCCAGGTCTGGGATAATGGCTTCCTTGGAACAATCCAGGATGCCTCGTGCCCATCTCTCTCCCTGTGCAAAACAAATATATGCTAAAGAAAGCAACTGGTCAAGCCGGGCGTGGTGGCGCACACCTTTAATCCCAGCACTCGGGAGGCAGAGGCAGGTGGATTTCTGAGTTTGAGGCCAGCCTGGTCTACAGAGTGAGTTCCAGGACAGCCAGGGCTATACAGAGAAACCCTGTCTCAAAAAACAAAAAACAACAACAAGGAAGGAAGGAAGGAAGAAAAGAAAAGAAAAGAAAAGAAAAGAAAAGAAAAGAAAAGAAAAGAAAAGAAAAGCAACTGGTCGTTGATCTGTTTGGTGAGGTGATAAGAAAATGAACCGTGTAACTCGCTCGGCCACAGCAGGGGTTCCCAAGACTTTATTGTGCTCTGTCCTGTGGTAGTCTCCTGACCTGCTGTGGTCCCAGATATGCCCAAGACTGACAGGCCAGGAAGCATCGAGGTGTACTTAATGGTAGCCACCTATGCCTCACCTCACAAAAGCAGTAAGGTCACTGTACAGTTAACTGGCATTATCAGCACCGCTGCAAAGCCAGTTTCCACATCACCGAGGGACCGTGTCAGATGGTGCAAGACAACCTGAGACAACTGGATGGCCCAGACACAACTTACCCTGCCAGAGTCAAAGACCTCTGCATTTCCTCCTCTTGGACCAGGTCATTGTGTGTGTGGAAGTCAAATGCCAAGAGTAAAAACACTTTGGGAAGGAGATCCTGGCCCCAAAGGGCAGATTCCTGGGCCTTGTGTATTGATCTGACTTTTATTCGGCTCTGGCATTTCCTAGTTGAGGGATTTTGGCCCCCTTCCCTTTTCTGTTCAGTAGACACCTAGAAGTACTTGAGAAGATACTGAGGTAATAGCTACGACTAGAAAACATCTGGAATGTAGAAAGCAGTAACAAGTGACAGCAGGTTATCACTGCCATCGGTGCTGGAGTGCCAGGCCGTTGTGTACTGGTAAACAACCATTTCTTGGTTACATTTATTTTAGTTGTTTCTGGTTTGCCACACTGCCAATTTCCATGGTGCAGACGGTCCCTCTGTGGCCAACTAGAAGCTGCCAATACAATGTTGCAGAAGTCAGAGTTGAGAAGAAAGACACACCTAGCTCCCATAAACTGCCAAGGGTTCACCCAGCTGCCTTATGCCCTGCAGTGATGCCTGTGGTATTCTGCCTGTGGTGTGCGGCAAAGCGTCTAGCACGCAGTGCACACGTAGAAACACTTAGGAAAATAATCAACTATTCCTGGCTTGTTATGATTAAGACACTGAGTTTGTTTAAGGAAGGGAAAGGGGGACAGGAAGTAGCAAGGTCGAGAAGAGGGAAGAGAAGAGAATGGAGCAACTGTCCAGAAAGCTAATGAGCAGAGAACCTGAGAAACACAAAGGAAGCAAGAAGCCCCTGGGCATCTCCCTGTCTGTGATCACAGGCACTGCCCGGAGGAAATGCCCTCTGAATTCCAGGGGAGAGACCGTCTAAGGCCCGTCCACTGAGGAGCACAGACCAGCATTGATGCCTGATTTCTTTCTTGGAGCCACAGGATGCAGGTAATGCCAGTGAGCAGAGCACAGGAGCCTCTGTGGAGAGTCTCGGAGTGAAAGGACTTCCTTCTACTGCCAGTCATCTGTGTGTGGAGATGGCATCTTGTAAAATGGCCCGCCAGTGAGTGATCAACAAAGCAACCTATGCTGATTTTCCAGTTTGACCTTGGCGTGACCTTCACTGGAGGAGACTGTAAACCTGGGAGCAACCCAGCTGCATCTCAACAAATGTCATTCATTCCCTGGTGAATTTTGGCAGTGATGACCCTGAGGTCCTTCCAAGTCTAAGATTGGATGGTCCCACAAATACACATTAAAGAGGCTTAATGAAAAACCCTTCTGGAAAGAGCTGTTCACAAGGAAACACACCTCAGGCACGGAACACATTTCCCTTGCCAGCCCTCCAACCACGACGGGTTGGAATAACCTTTAAAATGGATCCTGTGAACAACCCACATGGATGCACTCTCCCAGACTGAACAGAAAGGCCTGCCTCCGACAACCTGCCTGGCACTGGGAACTCTGCACATGCCGGTCGGTGCCTGACAACTTGGAAGAACATTATGTTTAACCAAGTTAGAGTTTTCCTTGAAAATACATCCATGCCTTCATTTCCAATGGTCTTTGCAGACTTGAGGATGTAAATAAAGCAAGCGTGCTGTTTTCCTAACCTTCCTTCCTCCTTCCTCTCATTGCCTTGAGACAGGGTAAGCCCAGAGCTTGTTCCCATCCCCAGCTCTGACTCAAGACACTGAACGTCTCTAAACCACCTAAGTGGAAGAGCAGCCCTGTGCTATCAACTTCTGCTGCACTGACATCAGTTAGACTAAGTTCAGATCTATCTCCTTCCCTCCCTCAATGGTTTGGTCAGAGTCAAAAAGTGAGGAAATGCAGAGAAGTGGCTAATTCTAGAGCAGAGGTGTAAAAGTCCTCTTACTCCATGATGATATCAACACAGAAGAACACAGAATGACAAGAGCTGGGCTGAGCCAAGGCCAGGGCTCAGACGAAAGAGTGCAGAGGCACAAAGGGTCATGAGACCCTGTGGATCATAGAGGAAGCAGCTACAACCTCTCCCTACTTGCTGGATAACACAGAGTAATGAAGGTGGCCAGACTGAACCCAACGCAAGATGTTCAGTTGACGACATTTTAATAAACATTCCTAAGGTCCCTAAGTAGCCGAGAGAGGGCAAGTTCCCTTCTTTAGGGAAAAAGAACTAAAACCAGAACAAAATTTGAAACAGAAGTTCATAAAACACATACAACAGAATCACTCCAGAGGTTTCTTCCAGAGACAACCAACAGCCCCTCAGAGGAGCAGCGGGGCAAGGGGGTGGTGTCCCATATACTTAGCTAACCCAAGAGCCAGGGGATGGGTGGGTAGGAGTTAGCCCCCTGCGCTGGGTTCTGGCTCTCCTCAGTCACTCCCTGTCATCGGGGCACTGCTTAAATTGTAACCCTCTGGCTCAGGTCTTATCAACCGTCAAATGAGAATAAGATTAACTACGCCCCAGGGTGGCTGAGGAGCTAGTCAGTCAATTCGTGCTAAACAGCAGAGCAAACGTTTAGCACAAAATGCCAATCAGCACTTAAGCAGAAAGGGAAGAGGGACCCAAAGCCAGAAGTAACCGTAGCTTAACAGGAACAAAGGAAGATGGAAGATGCACAGGCCAAGAATTCAAATTAGATCCACGTCCACCACTGGCTCCACCACCATCCCTTTCTGAGACGGCATTCATAACTTTGCCTGCCCCATGCTCCAGCCTGTCTAACGTCTGAGATAGAAACAATGTCATAAGCCAATGGGGTTTGGACCGCAGCCCTTCAAAGAGTACTCGGCATTTGTGGGTATCTCCCTCTCACCCTCTCCCGCAAAGGTGGCATGTCCTTGTCTTTTCACTCCCCGTTGGCCATTCACCTCCTCCCTGCCAGCCTCCCATTTAATCACAATGTCAACCATCTATTTTGCTCCTGGCTTGCAAACTCAGGCCCTGGTCTCTGGTATAAAGAAAAACAATGGTATCAACATCAGAGTGTTGCCCTTCTGAGATTTCACTTAGCTGGACAGTATACCATGTAGCGAGTAAATCTATTTCAGCCCACCTTGTCCGACTCCATCGATGGCACCAGGATTTACGACCAGCCTTACGGCTTCATCAATTAGCTAGTTGGGCTATTGCCACAGCTTACAGAACTGTCATATCTGTGGATTTATGGCGTTCTAGGTAACGCGGTATCATTGCCCTCACTATCCTGTGAGCGTTCGTTTCACCCCGGGAGATAATCCATCACGGTTATTATGCGAACACCAACGTAAACAAAAGAGGAAAGAAACATCTAGGCTAAGGTCTAATTGCCTGAATCAATCTCCAGGAGGAAGGAGATGCTTGGGAAGTCGGCTGGCTTGAGGGAAGCTCAGCGTGCTTGGTGTGGTTATCCCAACTCTAACACTAGTCCTGTTCAAACGGGAAAGTATAAGGTGAAGGGGTCCATTGCAGGTCTGCAGCCAAGCACATACACTGCTCTCTGTTGGGCTAGTGAGGCCATGCTACTGTAAATGCAGAATTTGAGTGCTATGTTAAAAAAATGTTACCGATCCATTCCATAGCTGATTGTGAGCATCCACTTCTGTGTTTGCTAGGCCCTGGCATAGTCTCACAAGAGACAGCTATATCTGGGTCCTTTCAGCAAAATCTTGCTAGTGTATGCAATGGTGTCAGCGTTTGGAAGCTGATCATGGGATGGATCTCTGGATATGGCAATCACTAGATGGTCCATCCTTTCGTCACACTTCCAAATTTTGTCTCTGTAACTCCTTCCATGAGTATTTTGTTCCCTATTCTAAGAAGGGGCAAAGTGTCCACACTTTGGTCTTCGTTCTCTTGAGTTTAATGTGTTTAGCAAATTGTATCTTATATCTTGGGTATCCTAAGTTTCTGGGCTAATATCCACTTATCAGTGAGTACATATTGTGAGAGTTCCTTTGTGATTGGGTTACCTCACTCAGGATGATGCCCTCCAGGTCCATCTATTTGCCTAGGAATTTCATAAATTCATTCTTTTTAATAGCTGAGTAGTACTCCAGGATCACAGGGCCCCCAATGGAGGAGCTAGAGAAAGCACCCAAGGAACTAAAGGGATCTGCAACCCTATAGGTGGAACAACATTATGAACTAACCAGTACCCCGGAGCTCTTGACTCTAGCAGCATATGTATCAAAAGATGGCCTAGTAGGCCATCACTTGAAAGAGAGGCCCATTGGACTTGCAAACTTTATATGCCCCAATACAGGGGAATGCCAGGGCCAAAAAGGGGGAGTGGGTGGGTAGGGAAGTGGGGGGGGGGGGTATGGGGGACTTTTGGAATAGCATTGGAAATGTAAATGAGCTAAATACCTAATAAAAAAAATGGGAAAAAAAAGTCTGACTTTCTGCCCCTACGGGTTACTTTAAAATTTGCGAAGCCAATTTTCACTTAATGTGCTTCAGTGGATATGTGAATGTTAAATCACAGTTATTACATATTATTATAGTATGGCTATAAACTTTTAAGTTTTTCCAGAAATAATTTCAAATATGTTTACTTCATCTGAAAACTTTTCAGTCCCTTTGTTAATGTAAAGAATATGTAGGTAGTTGTGAAAAAAAGTATATTTTTCCACCACTTAAATATAAGAAAAAATGTTTCCTATTAAAATTGGTTTAAAATTGGAAAAACAAAACAAAACAACAAAAAAAAAAAAAGTCACCGAGTCACTACAGTATTCCCCTCGGCATGATCAAGTGTCATCAGCGATGAGAGGACTCAGAAAAGCAAGCAGGCCAGCAAGCTTCACCCCAGCATGCTTTGCGTCTGTGTGCCTCACACCTGCCACCCCCGCATGCTTTGTGTCTGTGTGCTTCGTGAAGCCTGCCTTCCATGCACAAAGCCAGGGATGGTACCATGGGTCTCACACACTGTTTTCTGCTGTGCCTGGTTTCATGAAACCAGATGTGGTATGGGCTGGGTGGGTGGGGTTGGGTTTGGTGGGCACAGAGGCTGGGCAGCAGGTTCTATTTGCGTTACTCTTTGCTCTTTACCACTCGGATACAGCTCTCTTTCTCAGTGTTCCTTCCCACGTGAAACTGTCAGAGCTTGTGAAGTCTCCAGTGTTTCTGCGCCTTGCGGGCAGCTCATCTGCTTAGGAGGAACGTAATCGTGTGAAAATGACCAGTTACAGAAATAATTTCTTTTACTGATTCTGCATCATCTTATAGACAAGGGCAGAACTTTCAAATAGGTTAGAAAGTAGAGGCTAGAAACAAATAAAATTTTCTTATCCTCGTGGTAGAAAGGTTGCCATGAGCAACTGACAGTTTGAGTGTCATTTGGGCAGTAGAAAAAGCAGAGATTTGTGAAACAATGGTGTGGGTTCAAAGGACTCCCTCTGCCAACCACTCTTACCCTAGGAAAGACTTTCTACCCACCAGGGTGAAGCCAAGTTTCCCATTATGGAGGTGGCAAGACGGCTGGAAAACCTTGACCAGAAACCAGGCAGGCTTGGAGAGTGGGGACCACTAGAGGCCACTTACATCAGTCTTTACATCAGAGGACCTCGAAGGATCATCAGCACACTTTACCCTCCCTGCAGCTTCCCAGTAGAATGCCAAGAAAGGTATGGGGGAGGGATGGGTGGGGTCTTACTCATCACTGAGAGAATGAAAGCTGTAGGAGGGACTGCGTTAGAGAGGTCATTAGTAGGTAAATATTTTTTTAAAAAAAATGTCCATCTAACGGTTGACTGCAGGATGCAGGATATGGGATGCAGAGGTGGGTCAAGACTGGAGGTATTTGAGTATCATCAATACATGGGCAGGACTGAAAGCCAGGAATGGGATGACGTCACCATGAAACACTAAACTGGTCCCCACCAGGAAGCGCTAAGCTGGTCCCCTCTGTGACAAGGGAATTGTGCATATGTTGTGAATGAATGCTCCCTTCTTCAACACAAAAATGAAGCTTCACCATTGTCTCTCGACTTTATCTCTCTGTGGGATCTCTCTCTCTCTCTCTCTCTCTCTCTCTCTCTCTCTCTCTCTCTCTCTCTCTCTCTCTCTCTCTGCTAATGGTGGGCTTAGCCATAGCCTGTGTCAGCCCAGTGAATACAAGAAAAAGTGGAAATGAGTCAGTTCTGGGTGGAAATGTGCCGAAGAATCACAGGTGCCTGCTTACCCCTATAAGCTTCTGCCTGCTCCCAGCCACAGCTGCTGGTCCTTCATCCTGAAAGACGTCTGGAGCCCCTTCATGAGCTGCTGAGCCTGATCAAGTTCAACTAATTCCATTAGTGTTGCTATATGCCATTGAGATTTTCAGGGATGCTTGTTACTGCAACAAAAGGGTGACTGGTGCACAAAAGAACTCAACAGACTAAAAGAGGTTCCAACAGATTGGGCTAAACTCTCTCAAAGATGCCAGACCTCCAAGCAAAGAGAGTCCAAAGGACTGTTCAAGGTAAGCGTGAGACAATCCGGGAATGGCCAAGCAAATGCTAGAGAATAGTTCAACCTGTCTCAGATACACTCAACCATGGACTTGTCAATATGGTGGCTCCACTTACAAATATCCAGTGGACTAATAATCCAGCAGGTCATCATATACCCGAGGACAGAGAGGTCTGTAGTTGGTTGGCATTCAAGGTGTTCCCTGAGCACAACATAGGCAAAGAATTCTCTGGAGTGCTCAGAAAGTCTCCAGTAAGGGCAGATGGCTTAGGTACAGTCCCAGGGGCTCAGGTACAAAGGAAAAGTCAAGGACTACTGTCAAGGACTGTCACACCTGCTATAGGCTACATCTAAATAGGAATAAAGCAGGCCCCTCCTGTTACCCCGATCAACTTTTCCACCTACACAGGGCAGTATGACATACCAAACAGGATCCCTCCCATTGGGAAGCATCTCTCTTCAGCTTCATTTTATTCAAGAATTTGCACAAATGTCTTTTAAGAAATCTGAAGCAGAGTAATACACACAGTGTGGATCTCTCTCTCTCTCTCTCTCTCTCTCTTTCTCTCTCCCCCCCACCTTGTCTTTCCCTCCCTCTCTCCTCTTTACACACACACACACATACTCAAACATGTACACACTACAACCAACAACAGCACACATAGACACATGCATCCTGCACACAAATGGCACATACTAACTACATGCACATGGCATATTCTATAGTGTCTCACAGACAACACACAAGCACACAACACATTCCACATCGAGGACACACACAACACTGACCACACACACACATACCATAAGCATACAATACCCACAGTTCACACAGAATAAAGCAGATTAAGACCAAGATTCCATTACACAATAGTTTAAAACTAAGTGCACATTAGCTGGGAGGCACTCATCACACTCGAAGGAAGCTTTCATTTCTTCTGCCTGTCAGGTGGGCAGGGTATCCACCTGCACTCAAAGCACATAAGCAGCCCATAAACAGCTCCGTGCAGCAGAGAAATTGTGCAGGTGATGTGCACATCCCCATGGCAGAGAATGAAGCACTTGAGTTCACATGCACACACGTGTACATGTACACACGTGTGCACACACATGCACACATACTCCCCCCACCTAGGAGCAGAGTGAGTGTGTTGTCTGCATGAAGGGTAAGGCCTGAGAGATGAGCTCTTCGGCTGCTGGCAGAGGTGTGTATAGAAAGGAGTCTATGTGCTCCTGGGACACACGGGAGCCATCCTTCCTGTAATACCACAGGTAGGTGCTGTACTCCCGCAGGCTGTAGATATCCTAAGGCCATGCGCAAATGAGACAGATATGAAGTGAGCTTTTCCCCTCGTGGGGAAAGCTTTTAAGCTCTTTGGCCATCATCTATCAAAGCAAACATTCTCGTTTTGAATCGAGGAGCCATTCAGCAAGACATAGGCATCTCTTCTATCATCCTTCATACCACATGCAAGGCCCTAGAGAGCTCCCTGGGAACTGACTGCAGAACCTGGCAGCCTGCCCTCCTGTACCATCCTGACTGCCACCAGAAGGTGTGGCCTCAGGGAACTGGGCTCTCTTCAGAACACACCAGGCTCTCAGCTGCAGGCCCCCTTGCACCCAGCTGGGAACCTCCTGCTGGCTTACTCCATTCTGTCCCTTGTATGCTGAGTCAGCTCAACTGTGATACAGTTTCTGATTCCTAGGATGTTTTGGTAAGATGTCCCTTCAGGAAGCATCTGTCCACCTCCATCACAGTGCAGAGGTTGGAAGCAAGGCTCTGTGACCAAATATCAAAGGCTGACCAGATATAAGGGGATAGAACCTAACAAATGAATTCCCTTTATTCAGAAAGTCTCACCGCAAGAAAACAATGACCATGTGTCCTGAGGGACAGCTGTTGGGACATAGGATTCGATAGCTTCTTCATATCCTGTACTATCCCTCCCTTTGTTCTGGGATGGGATGGGAGCTGAGCCCAGACAGCTGTTGATGCACATAGCTGTGGTCTTTCTCTGAGGAGAGACAAGGGCCTTTGCAATCCTGAATCAACTGGAAGTGTTTCCACATGAAATCAGGCTCTCCCCAACTCTTACAGAAGACAATTAGTTACCTAGACTTGCTCATTTGCCTGATGTCCTTTGTGTTTATAAACATCATGACACCCTGAGCAAGAGAGGGAACAGGGTCCCTTTGCAGAGTCTCTTTATGTAACGTTGCCACACAGCATCTTGAAATAGGTGATATGACTGATGTCTTACTCTGCCAGCAGTGACTAAACCATAGCAAGACAGCAGGCATATTTCTCTTCCCACTGTTTCTCTGTATTTATGGGTTTTCCTGCTCTGGGTTCGCTGATATCATAGGGGGGGGAAAAACAACACAGAATCATAAAAGACTTATACAACGTCATCCATGTTTAGAAATGGGGAAGTCCTCAGGTGCCATGTTAGTCAGGGTTATCACTGCTGTGATGAAACACCATGACCAAAGAAACTCGGAGAGAAAAGGGTTTATTCAGCTTATGCTTCAGTATCACAGTTCATCATCAGAGGAAGTCAGGGCAGGAATTCAAGCCAGATCCTGGAGGCAGGAGCTGATGAAGAAGCCATGGAGGAATGCTGCTTACTGGCTTGCTCTCCATGGCTTGCTCAGCCTGCTTTCTTATAGAACCCAGGACCACCAGCCCAAGGATGACTCCACCCACAATGGGCTGGACTCTCCCTCATTGATCACTAATTAAGAAAACACCTTACAACTCCATCTTATGGAGGCATTTTCTCCATTGAGGTTCCCTCCCCTCAGATGGCTTTAGCATAACTACCCTGCACAGGAGCTTAACCCACCTAAGATACCCCAGGAGTTTTCAGTGATTGATGGGCCCCCATATACCGCCCCCAAATAACAAACAAAGTACACACGTGTTGATTTTAGGGCTAGCAAGGAGCCAGTCAGTCTAAAACTGCCCTCGTTCAGATATCACCTGTGCACCTCTGCTCAGCTCTGGGCCAAGCACCTAGATGGACAGGTACAACCTTCATTCTGGTATGTGCCCAACAGTAGAGAGACCACACAGCACAGAAGTCTGAACCCTCACCTCTCTGCGAACCACACAGCATCCTTCTGGGGACCTGCTTAGATAACGGAGCACTGTAGCATGGGAGAGAGGCAGCATAGGGTGCTGTCTCTTCTCTCTACCTCTCCTGCATCCTCCCTCCACATCTCCTAGCATCCCACCCCACCCAGGCTCAGTCGGGCTGAGGCAGGGGTATCCACACAGCTTCTCCTTCAGAAACCTTCTCATGACCTCTGTATCTCCTAACTATATCTCTTAAGAGATAAAGCAGTGAATTGCAGCTTTGGTTATAAATGAGGATGGTCAGCCAACGGGGACCCTGGCCCTTCTAAAGGAGTCAGTATCTCAATATTATCCATTACTGTTTCCATTGTGGTTCATGCAAGGAGCCGCCTCCTGTTTTGGAGTGGATGACACAGACAACTAATGGTAAATTCTCTCAGCCCCTGCACAAGGATGTGCAAGGTTCCCTGCCTGGTACTTATAAAGGAGCTCTGGTAGGAGGCAGTGAGGGAGTGAAAGACCTCAGCAACTCCACCCCAGCTTCTGCCCACAAGCAGGGGAAGCGTTAAAAACCACCACCCTCTCTGTGCCTGGTCATCTCTCTTAGCTGATGTGCCTGGTCCCTGAGAAAAGCACACACCCTTCAAAGGACCAGTCTAGTTTGAACTTTTCTCACTTGGGAAAATTTTACATGACCTGAGGTGGATAGGTCTATAAAATACGTGTAGCAAGAACACATTTGATGATAAGAAAATTACAAAGAAATGTATTTTTACAGGGCTGGAGAAATGACTCAGTGGTTAGAAACCACTATGGATGCTCTCCTAAAGGACCCGGGTTTAATCCCTAGAACCTACATGATGGCTCACAACTGTCTATAATTCCAACTCCAGGGGATCTGACACCCTCTTTGGTCTCCACATACATGAGGCACACATGACCATTATACATGCATACAGGTGAGACATTCATACACATAAATTTAAAAAAATAAAAAACTAAGAAAAATTTAAGAAATGCATCTTAAATAATGTTTAGGGGATGGCGATGTGCCTCTGTTGGTAGAGTGTGTGCCTAGCCCGGATGAAGCCTTGGTTGAATCTCTAATCCTGAAAAACTTGGATGTGGGGGTGGGGTGGAAGCGGAAAGAGTCAGACGTTCAAAGTCATCGTGAGGTAGTAACCGTGTGGGGATGATCTCTGTGCACAGTGCAAAAACATCACCTGTCAATAAAGAGCTGAATGGCCAATGGCAAAGGCTGGAAGTAGAAGGTGGGAGCTCTGGAGAGATTGAGGAACACTGGGAAAGAGTGAGGGGAGGGGAGATTCACCAACCAGACTCTGAGCAAGTTGGACGTGTGAAACTGGGGAGAGGTAACTATCCACACAGAAGTCATAGAGTGGTATAAACTGGTTAACAGCAGTCAAGAGCTAGCTGAGGAGCAAGCCTAGCTAAAGACTGTAAGCACTGTAAATAATAAATAAGCCTGAGTGTCTTATTCAGGAACCATGAGGACAAAGAAGAGCCCCCAAATGATCGCAAGTGGCACCTTTTGTAACCGTTCAGGGCTTTTCTATGTCTTCCCAGCTCCCAAAGAACGACATGGAGGCTTATTTATATAAATAAGTTCCCAAGTCTTAAGCTAGGCTTGTTCCCCAACCAGTTCGTGACTCAATTCTCCAGTTTATACTATTCTATTCTATTCTATTCTATTCTGCCATGCAGCTGGTTAGTTATCTTTCCTCAGTTTCATGGGACTTCATGTCTGGGTGGCAAATCTCCTCGTGCCTGACTCTTTCCCAAAGGTCTTATCTCTTACCGGAAGTTCCCCCTAGTCTCTTCTCCTCCCTCCCTGTCTTAGTCAGGGTTTCTATTCCTGCACAAACATCATGACCAAGAAGCAAGTTGGGGAGGAAAGGGTTTATTCGGCTTACACTTCCATGCTGCTGTTCATCACCAAAGGAAGTCAGGACTGGAACTCAGACAGGTCAGGGAGCAGGAGCTGATACAGAGGCCATGGAGGGATGTTCTTTACTGGCTTGCCTCCTCTGGCTTGCTCAGCCTACTCTCTTATAGAACCCAAGACTACCAGCCCAGGGATGATCCCACCCACAAGGGGCCTTTCCCCCTTGATCACTAATTGAGAAAATGCCTTATAGTTGGATCTCATGGAGGCATTTCCTCAACTGAAGCTCCTTTCTCTGTGATAACTCCAGCTGTGTCAAGTTGACACAAAAATAGCCAGTACACTCCCCATAGGCTGTTCAGGTCTTTATTGACAGGCAATGCTTTCACACGGTGAACAAGAGATTATCCCTACATAGCAGATTTGGGGCCAGACTGGAATATGTGAGTTCTGTTTTAATAAAATGGGTGTATGTACATAATACTGCCATTTATTAAAGATGAAAGAAAGTTTATGTGTTAATAAGATGGGTGTGCTCATTTGTTTTTAAAAGTATTAGATCCTGGTCGGATATCTGAGATTTCAAGTCAGAGAGTATTGTCAATTCAGAGTTAGTCAATATTTTGATTGCGTAACTCCTAATGTTGAAAATGTCGCTCTGCATAAATATTCAATGAAAACAGGCAGACGTACGTTTAGGGCCATTTCAGAAACTGTTGGAAATCCTGCCCTAATCCCAAGCCAAAATTCATCTAACAATTTATTTTTTTTTTTATGAAACTCGAGCCAGCAATTCTAAGAGCAATTCTTAGAATCAGGCATCCAAACACGATAACATGCACAGACACACTGGCATGATGCTTTAAAAAAAAAAACAACAAATCTTTGATTTCCAGAATTAAACCATTATGATTCTATATGCTCAGAAAGCTGTGCGTGCCCAGTAAATGCCGCAGTTCATGGCACAACAGTCTCCGGCCTGAGCTGAGGTGTTTGAGGGCGTTCGGTGGTGGCTGTTGATGAGTGCGGAGATGCTCTTGCCAGCCTGGTCTGCAGACCAAGTTCCAAGACAGCCAGGGCTACACAGAGAAACCTTGTATTGAAAAATCAAAACAACAACTACCACCACCACAACAAAACCCAACCGAAAAATAAAGTTCTACACAGCAGGTGCAGCCATTAATGCCAGCAGCTTGGCCACCCATTGCAGTCTTTCTCATGAGAAAGGGACATTTTCTTACTGCTTAGCCCCACCCCTTTGTAGAGCCTGAAATGTGTGCAAACAGTCTAAAGCCTGTGAGGCAGAGAGCACTCCAGAGGACCCACAACAATCACATACTCCACAGGGGGAAAGCACATACCCCAGCGGCTTCCTGGGACTTTGGAAATACCCCACACGAAAGGAGAACAGACACAATGACCCTGTTAGACAGGTCTCTTACAGGCAGAGGACATGACGCCCAGAGGGAAGGCAAAGAATGGGTCTTCTATGCAACACAGAAAGTTCAGGGTTTTGTTTGTTTGTTTTAATGGGACTAGGAAGGATCAGTAACTCAAGACACCTGTGTGTCTTGTTTCTTGAAAGCATGCTGGGAGAAATGCTTTCAAGAAACAAGACTTTCAAGAAAAAAATGACTTTCGGCATAAGTGGGCATTCTGTCATAGCTATACCTCTCGTTTTGACCATTTGCTAGGGAGTGGCCCCACCCACAGTGAACTGGACCCTCCCACATCAGTCATCAGTCAAGTAAATGTACCACAGGCCACCCTGGTGGGAGCATTTTCTCAACTGAGGTTCCTCTTCCCAGATGGATTCTGGCTCAGCTGGGCTTAGACTCACCACAGCTGTGATAAAACACCGTGACCAAAGGCAACTTGAGGGGGAAAGGCTTATTTTACTCACAGTTCCATGTAACAATTCATCATCAAAAGCAGTGAGGGCGGGAACTCACGCAGGGCAGGAACCTGGAGGCAGGAGCTGATGCAGAGGCCATGGAGGGGGGCTGCTTACTGGCTTGCTTCCCCTGGCTTGCTCAGCTTGCTTTCCTATACAACCCGGGACCACCAGCCCAGGGATGGCACCATCCGCAGTGGGCTAGACAACCCCCATCAATCACTAACTAAGAAAATGCCCTGTAGGCTTGCCTGCAGCCTGATCTTATGGAAGCATTTTCTTTCTTTTTTTTTTTAAGATTGATTGATTGATTGATTATATGTAAGTACACTGTAGCTGTCTTCAGACACTCCAGAAAAGGGAGTTAGATCTCCTTATGGATGGTTGTGAGCCACCATGTGGTTGCTGGGATTTGAACTCCTGACCTTCAGAAGAGCAGTCAGGTGTTCTTACCCACTAAGCCATATCACCAGCCCGGAAGCATTTTCTTAATTGAGGTCCCCTCCTCTCAGATGACTTTAGCTTGGGTCAAGGTGACATGAAAATTACCAGCACAGAGCCTAACTCAAAAAATAAGGTACAGAGAGTTAGAGGCGCCTGATGTCTACCTCTGGCCGCCACATTCACACACACACACACACACACACACACACACACACACACAGACACACACATATATACTTGCATCCACAAGCCTGTGAATGCACACCTGCACATACACGGAATCACATACTTATACACACCATCACCAGCTCCGTTGTGACGCCGCAAGCTCACCATCCACTACCAAGACCTCTGAATTGGTTGTACGACCCCAGAGGTTGCCCTGGGTGTCTCCTTTCCCACATTTCATTTCAGCTCTGAAACACTTGAGGGCATAAAAAACAAAAACCATAGAAGTAGCCAAGGTCCCTTCAGCAGAGGAGAGGAGAGACCAGCAATGGCACACCCAGTCAGTCAGCGGAGTATTACAGAGCAGTAAACATGAGCTACAGACCACAGAAAGATGCAGAGGACCTCTGAGTGCATGCCACCGTGAGAAAAGTCAATCAAAAACACTACATATGGAAGGTCTCCAAACACAGAACTTTCTGGAAAAGAAATAGCTCCCAGGGTCGTGGGAATATCTGTGGCCGTCGTGGGGTAGGACAGAGGAGAGGCGAGAAGACAGGTGAAGTGTGGGGTCTTCTAAGCAGTGAAAGTGCTCTGCGTGTTCTCGGTGAAAATGTAACAGGGGTGCACGCCAGGATATATCTGTCAAAATCTATAAGAAGTATATCAAAGTGACTCCTAACATCAGCTGCAGACTTTATCACAATAATATACACAGAGGCTGGTGTGGGGTACACACATAGGAGAAGCAGCCTCAAAATAGCCTGGGCTACATAGCAAATTAGAAGCCAGCCTGGGTAACATGGAACCCCCATCTCAGGAAGCAAAACAGCAACAAACACTAATAATAATAATAATAATAATAATAATAATAATAGTAATAATAATGAAAAGTGACACATCAATTATAAGAAAATCAACCACACTACAACAAGAATCCTCAATGCATTCAAATGGCAAATATTTGTTGGATAAAAACACTCCACCAGTATTATACATTTTAAATTATTATTAATTATTATTATTATTATGAGCCCTGGACTATTACCAAAGGCTTCAGTGTAGTGTTTAGTCATGAGCCTCACCCTTTAACAGTTAAGCTATATCTTTAGCACAAAAATTTAGTTAATTTAGTTAATACGCATGAGTATTCTGCCTGCCTGTATGCATGCATGCATGTGCACCACCTGCATACCTGGTGCCTATGGAGTCAGAAGAGGGCAGTGAACCACTTGGAATTGGAGTTACAGATGGCTGTGAGCCACGGAGATGGTGCTAGGAACCAAACCCAGGTCCTCCGCAAGAGCAGAAAGTAATTTCACAACCACTTTTTCTGTGCTCAGGAAGAGCTAACTGCATCTGAGAACTGGGGTCCTAGCAGCAGCTGTGCCCTCCGGCTGGAACCACGTGTGTCCAAGTGTGGTTGACCCATGCAGTGGTTTGAATAGACCAAAATGTGGACACTGTGCCCCTTCTTAGAATTGGGAACAAAACACCCATGGAAGGAGTTACAGAGACAAAGTTTGGAGCTGTGATAAAAGGATGGACCATCTAGAGACTGCCGTATCCAGGGATCCATCCCATAATCAGCTTCTAAACACGGACACCATTGCATACACTAGCAAGATTTTGCTGAAAGGACCCAAATATAGCTGTCTCTTGTGAGACTATGCAGGGGCCTAGCAAACACAGGAGTGGATGCTCACAGTCAGCTATTGGATGTATCACAGGGCTCCCAATGGAGAAGCTAGAGAAAGTACCCAAGGAGCTAAAGGGATCTGCAACCCTATAGTTGGAACAACATGATGAACTAACCAGTACCCCAGAGCTCTTGTCTCTAGCTGCATATGTATCGAAAGATGGTCTAGTCGGCCATCAATGGAAAGAGAGGCCCATTGGACTTGCAAACTTTATATGCCCCAATATAGGGGAATGCCAGGGCCAAAAGAATGGGAATGGGTGGGTAGGGAAGTGGGGGGCGCTATGGGGGACTTTTGGGATAGCATTGGAAATGTAATTGAGGAAAATATGTAATAAAAAATATTAAAAATTTAAAAAAAAGAAAGAAAATGGCCCCCATAGGTCCATAGGGAGTGGCATTATTAGGAGGCGTGGCCTTGTTGGAGGAGGCGTGGCCTTGTTGGAGGAGGTGTGGCTTCATTGGAAGAGGTGTGCCACTAGAGAGAGGGCTTTGAGGTCTCTTAAGCTCAAGCCTGGCCAATGTGTCACTGTCATTTTCTGTTGACTGCAGGTCAAGATATAGAACTCTCAGCTCCTCCAGCACCACACAGGTCTGCCTGCATGCTGCCATGCTGTCCACCATAACGACAATGAACTAAATCTCTGAACTGTAAGCCAAGCCCAATCAAATGATTGCCTTTCTGAGAGTTGCTGTGGTCATGGTGTCTCTTTACAGCAATAGAGACCCTAAGACAACCCAGCTTGATCACAGTAATAAAGAGATGCAGGAAGGGGCTGGCGAGATGGCTCAGCGGTTAAGAGCACTGATTGATCCTCCAGAGGTCCTGAGTTCAAATCCCAGTGACCACATGATGGCTCGCAACCATCTATCAGTACAGCTACAGTGTACCCATATACATAAAATAAATAAATAAATCTTGAGAGAGAGAGAGAGAGAGAGAGAGAGAGAGCAAGAGAGCGAGAGAGCGAGAGAGACACGCAGAAAGCAAGACATTGGAGTTGGCCTGGCTTCGGCAATCACCAGCTCTGCCTTTTGGCTCAGCTGACCACTAGTTCATCAGATTAGAAATTAGTGCAATACACCAGCCAGTAGTTGCCACTCTGGTCTCCAAATAAACATGATGTCCAGATGTGGAAAAGAAAGGCAAAAAGGTTACTTCCTTCCACCTTGGAGGGAAGGGAGCGGGGGGGGGGGGGGAAAAAAAGCCCCCCACCAAGCCCCAGGGCTTTTTTGCTTCATCGTATTTGAACAAGGAGTTCCTATGCTCTAAAAGGAAGAGTGAGCATCTGTTTTCTCCCCCTGAAGGATTTGCTCAGAGCAAAGATGAAGGCCCTGGAAGTGGAGAGCAGAGGAAAGCTGCAAACAGAAACCCCAGCAGCCTGCCTTCCCCTCAGTCCAAGGGGATTATCAGGGGAAGAATTCACTTTGGCTTCTGGAGACCCATCCCAAGGTGCAGCCCCCACCTCAGCCTGCTGCAGGATGCCTCCCAGGGAGTTCCTTCCCATCCCAGGGGCCTGCAGCCTGGTTTCCTGGGGTTTGTTTGCAAGCTTAAAGATTGGAGTTCAAGCCCCAGAGCATACAACATACAACATTAAAAAGCTGAGAACAAAGCAGCTGCTTAGGGTCCCAATGCTGGAAAGGCAGAAGCAGACAGACCTGAGGCTCACTGGCCAGCACTCAAACCTACAGCAATCCTAAAGCCCTGGCCAATGAGATTCCATCTGAGAAGAAGATGCAGCCAGGTGATGTCTTATGTACTTAGGAGGCAAAGGCAAGGCAGATCTCTCAGAGTCTGAGGCCAGCCTGATCTACATACCAAGTACTGAACCATCCAGGACTACACAGTGAGAACCCTGTGTCAAAGAAACTAACAGCAACAACCAAAAAAGTAGGGGTGGGGGTGGGGTCATCCACACATCACTAAATCATAGAAAGTGATTGTGTGTGTGTGTGTGTCTGTGTCCACATGCACACGTGCATGTGTGTTCATGCATGCATGTGTGTGTATGTGTCCATGTTCGTGTGTGTGTATGTGTGTGTGTGCCTGCACATGAAAATATATGTGTCTGTGTGTGTGCCTGAATGCACATGTGTGTGTGTGTGGTATTGTGCTCACAGTATATTACACAGCTTGGTTAAGTAACATTTTTCCCGCCTGCATATTAACCCATACTGCAAAGAGAGAGAAACAGGCCATGGGTAGAAAAGACGTGAGCTAGATTCCCCTCTTCCGTTTAAGGACACAGGCAAACTTCAGAGGTCTGCAGGCTCTGCAAAACTTGCTCCCCTGGGCATGTGGTCGGCAGGGAACTGCCCGGGAAGTGTCTGAGCTTTACAACTAAGCACAGGTATTATCACGAGGAACATCATGACTGGATCAGGAAAGTGATCAAAGTCATATGGCAACTTCACAAGAAGCAAGATGCAATGGGTGGATCTGCAGCCATTTCCCCTAGAGCCTGGGGGACTCTCCTGTGTCACTGTGATGAGGCACGTGTCCCATCCCTTAGGTGATGATATCCTAACTTCATGGCATCGGTGTAGAACAGGCAGCAGTGATTAGCTCACAGTGGTGGAGCCCTTTCGAAGGCTTATGAGATTAGCGTCCTCATAAACGGACCACAGAGCCATGCTTCAAAGTCACTTGGTTTTTTTGTATCTTGTCTTAGCTGTCACTTAGAGTAAGATGCCCATCACCAGGACTGTGGCCTCCTCCACACAAACCGCCCTGGAAGCTTCACCAAAGCCTCCATGGGGAGAAGAGGCCTCAATCCCCTGCACTCCTGTGTCATCTTAGAAATTCAGTCAGGTTACAGCAAAACCAACCTGAGGCCGAGTATGTCAAAGCATGCACTCGGCGTTATACTAACCTCTCCCTGAGGCTCATGCTCGGTTTTCAACCTTAACTTTTTAGACTACATTCATTTTCTGTGAGTATATGTGTGCATGTGTGTGTGCATGTGTCACAGCATGGGGAGGTCAGAGGATAACAGGAAGGAATTAGCTCTCTCCTTCTACCACACGGGTCCTGGGGGTGGAACCCACGTCCTCAGGGCTTTTACCCACTAAGGCGTCCATCTCACTGGCCCTCAACCTTTACCTTTTAAAAACCTAGAGTTTAAAAGTACAAATTAGTTTATGTTATAAAACAAAACTTCTGGGCCACATGACTCTGACCCCCATGTCCATGTGCACATGCCTCGCCCCCCGCCACATGCACAGATACACACGATAAATAAATGTCATTTTAATCAAAACCTTTTGAATGCCACAGCGCAGTCTTCCTCAGGTCATCTTTGATTCCATGGCTTCACTTCCAGGCACTTATTCCAGGTCTGGTACAGTACAGTGTGGTGTGTCTGTGTGTGTGTGTGTGTGTGTGTGTGTGTGTGTGTGTGTGTGTGTGTTACAGCCTTTTTCAACCCTGGAAACTTAGGAGCCTGCTGATTTTTAGATCCACTTCCAAAATAGCATGACTTAGCCTGGCCATGGCATTCTGCACCCGAGACTGTGAACTCTGATGGCTGGCTAACAGAAAACCGGGAAAAAGCCCAAACTCAGCTGACATGGGTCAGATGCTGTAAGGCTACACAATAGGGTGTTATATAGTTTCATAGTAAATGTGTCTCAAAAGCAACTTTTCAACAAATACACTTAATGGCACAGATACTTAAAAATGTGCTGTTAGTTTGGACAAAATGGGTTATAAGAATGTATTAAAATATCTACTTTGAGGTAAATATATACATATATTCTTATATATGGGGCCACTATTCTGAAATTAAATGCATTGCTTGTCACACATAATTACATCCTGAGGGTCGGAAGATGTAACTTTAATATTTTGACTCATCTACATGTTCTTTATTTCCACAACAGACAAAGGAATTGCTAGCCCTACCCCTTAAAGTTCAAAAGTGTAGACAGAGGGATTTTTAAGTTTTAAACATTTTCAGTTCCATTCGTATAGATTCTGGGGCACCACCCACCCCATCAGCCAACACCTGCATAGCACAGACACACTTAGACTCACCATAGGTCACAGGGCACGATGCCCTGCCAAGGCTCAAGCAAAGTACAACAGTCAGATGGCATCCTTGCCTCCCATCGCTGGGGGTGCATCCCTGCAGTCCCAGCCACTCCAAGCCCTCCTAAACTCACCTCCAATGCTGTCAGAGCGAAGTGAAGAAAGCTGCCCCTTTAAGCATGGCAGATAGCCAGCCCCTGTGTTTGTGGCTTTAAGGGAGATAAGGTCAGCACCACAACTTACAATTCCCAGAATTCCAGCCCAGCTGAACAGAGGAGTACCACAGGCCAGGGGATTGATCTGAGGAGAGGAAGCACAGATCGGGTGCCGGTCCAATAGACTTTCTATTCAGGCTGGAAACCTGATGTCTCCAGTAGGAGACTGGAGTGAGTCCCATCAGGATGCATGACACATATGCTCTCTGTCCTGGGGTGGAAGGGGTCAGAGATGTAGCTGACTTTCGTCCTTCACTCTCCCAATCACTGGCTTGCTGTCAAGGGCACAGGGGGTGCAAGTGAAGAGCTGACCCCAGGTGAGGGAGAGAAAGACTGGGCCACCTTTTTGGAACCATCAGGTTCCACTACTGTAAAGGAAGTCTAGTGTTCTCACCAGAGTTCTGCTCTGTAGCCATGACTGATCAACTCCATGAGCACTGGTGGTCAGCTTGACCTCCATCCCTCCCTATCCTTCCTTAGATTTGGAAGTGGGTCTACCTAGATCTTCCTGGTGAACAAGGGGCTCCCAACACCAGACAACGTATTGTCAATCAGAAAGATTCCATTTTAACTTCCTGAAGACTGTAGGGAAATATGTGCCAGGACATGTTGGGGTTTTTTGTCCCCAGTGTCACAGTCCACTCCTGGTCCCTAAACATGGCTTCCTTACATCAAAAGGATGTGCCAGAGGCCAGACTGATGGCTCAGTGGTTAAGAGTCCTTACTACTCTTTCAGAGGACCTAGTTCACTTCCTATCACCTGCTTGTAGTCCCAGCAAATCTGTCGCCCTCTTCTGGCCTCTGTGGGCACTGCACAAGTTGGTGTGTACAAACAGAGTAGGAGTGAGGGGTGAAGGAGGGAAGGGAGAAAGGAGGGAGAGGAGGGAGGGAAGGAGGGAGGGAGGGGAGGGAGAGGGTGAGAGGACAGAGAGGATGTGCCATTTAAAAGTTCCTGGAGCAGTGCTAAGCCCCATTCAGTCTGCTCATCACAGCCCATCGGAAGATCCCCAGGGTAAGGTCCTAAGGTTTGCAGGTTCCCACTGCCCCCTGGAACTCCAGAGAGTAAGCGTATTCTCAGTGCCTGTGCAGCATGAGTGTTCAGCCTCCATGCAGCTGAGCTAAGGGACTGGTCCTCTGAACTCTCCCAAGCTATCAGTGTGACTCTGGGTCTCTGGCCCTTCTGTCCCCTGAGCATCAGCCACTACTCTTCCCATTCTCTGTTTATACCGGCTTCTGTCCCTACCCTTCCCTCTGTGGTCCCTGTCCAAGCAGAGACGGCAGAGAAGGCTGCTGACAAAGTTCTTGCCATACAAGCACAAGAACCTGAGTTTACACCCAGGATCCACATTTTAAAAGGCCATGCATTGGGTGTGCACTTATAACCCCTGTGCTGGGAAGGCAGAGACAGATAAATCTGTAAGGATCGTTGGAGAAGCAGAGACAGGTGATTCTCTCTGGATGGCCAACCATGTCCACTTGGCAAGTTCAGATAAGTGAGAAACCTTGATTCAGAAAAAATAGTTGACACCTGAGAAATGACACCCAGGGTTGTCCACTCTACACATAGGCATGTGCACACACACACATATGCACACACATACACATATATATGTACACACAAACACACATACATATATACACACAAAATCAAACATATGTAACACAACATACATTACATACATACAAACACATACAAGAACCAAGTGAACTGCAGAGTCTTGAACCAATGAAAGCCTGGCTACAAGCAGTCAAGGAATGCAGACCAACCGCCAAGCATGTAGGCAGTGGGCTTTGACACGTGGTGCACTGTGAGCCGCCTGCTTCTCATGTCCGGCTTTTGGCCAACTGGTAGCAATCAGACAGGACACTGCAGCACACAGGAAATCTAAAATTAGGTTTTACTACCTTGCATGGAGGATTTATGGGATGGTTTAATTGCTAGTTTGGAGACTAAAACCTAGACTAGGAAGGCGAAACCATCTTTCTGGACAAGTCCAGAGAGCCACATGCACCTCTGCAGCAAGAGAAGACACATGACTTCAGAGAGCAGAGAGCATGACCCTGTCAACCTGGTACATGCTACAGCCAAGAGCATACTGTTTCCTGCTACTCTGATTTATAATAGTAGGCAAGTGTGAGTCTTCTGGTGAGACCAGTCTTCAAACTACACACAAATAGTAAAAACATATGCAGGCATGTGTGTGCATGTGCGAGCATGTGTCTGTGTGTCATGTGTGTTTCTGAGTGCATGCACATATGGATGTGCACATGTTTAAGTGTGGATATGTGTATGTGTGTGTGCGTGGTGCATGTGTAAATGGGTGTGTGTCTGTGTATGTGTGATCACGTGTGCATGCATATGTGTAAGCATGTGTGTGTTTTCATGCATGCATGCACATGTGTGTGCACATGTTTAAGGGTGGGTGTGTACATGTGTGTGCATTGTGTGCATGTGTGTACGCGAGTGTCTGTGTGTCTGTGTATGTGTGTTCATGTGTGCATGCATGTGTACCTGCATGTGTGTACACATGTGTATATGCATGTGTGTGTGTGTGTGTGCGTGCATGTGCATGCATGTAGAATCCAGAGCTATCTATCTTCCCTAATCACTCTCTCATCCCTCACTGAGTCTGAACACACTGACGCAGCTGGCCAGCCAGCAAGCCCAGGGATACCCTGTTTCCATCTCTCCAGCACAGGATTACAGGTGCACACTGGTACATCTGACATTTTACATGAATTCTAGAGAGCTGAAACAGGTCTTTGTACCTTTACCAACTGAGCCATCTCCTCAGTACCCAAAGGTAATTCTGCACCATGATTTTTAACACGCATTTTCTGAGTGTGACCCAACACAGGAGATCAGCTGTGGGATTTTCCACTTGTGGCTTCACAGCACTTTAAAAGATCAGATTTGGTGTTTTCAGATTATAAGATTTTTAACATTACCAGGAAATATAACACAATAGCCAGGGATGTACACAATCATTTTTGGTAAAATGCTCAGGCCTCTGTGTCCACGGTAACATGTACCGTTGCATCTTCTAGCAGGTAGGAGGCTCTTTCCTACGGGGCTGGCCTTCAGAGGAGCAGAAGATTGTTATCCCTGCCAGTGACGAGGAGAAGCCTGAACACAAAGTCTGACTCTTAACGCCTCTGCCCTGGTTTCTCAAACACACTCTCCCTTCATGAGGACCTGGCTCTCCCTCCCGCGCTTCGCTATTTTGGGTTCTTGGGTCATTTCTAGTAACTGCACTTAAGCGATCCTGTCAGCTCCAGGGCGTGGGTGGTTATTCCACTCCCCTCCTTGCACAGAGCCTGCCCTCCCTCCATCTCTGAGTCAGCTGCCTTTTCATGAAAATACTACTCTGCAGTCATTTTCATAGGAATTTGTGCTGGCGTGGCTCTGTTTCCCTTGACGCCGGCCCAAGTGTTTTTCTCTTCGGATTGGTTTTTGGTGGAAGCTCGCTCACTCGGCATGTCTCTGCATTGTTGTTTGTTTTCTAGCCTATTTCCATTTTTACTGGAGGGCAAATATCAGTCAATGTGATCCAGCTGCAGAAAGGCATCCGAGCCACACGACTTGCGTGTGGATGTCCAGGGTGAGCAGGAAATAAAGGCAGCCCACACGTGACTTAGTAGCATGAGAAGAGCTAGCCTCTGTCTTAGGAGCCAGTCTTTCACAACGTGGGCCATCTGATCTTGCACTTTGAAAAATGTCCTGTCACCCTTCACCCTGAGAAGTGCATGGCTATTGACTGTGCCTGTTGTATGGGCATCTGTTCATTTGTGTGTGCCTGAGTATGTGCATGCCTGTGTGTACGTGTGTGTGTGTGTGCGTGCATGTGTGTGCCTGAGTGTATTTGTGTGTGTGTGTGTATGTGTACATATGTGTACCTGAGTATATTTGTGTGTGTGTGTGCATATGTGTGCCTGAGTGTATTCGTGTGTATGTGTGTGTATGTGTGCATGTTGTATGTACATCTGTTCATTTGTGTGTGCCTGAGTATGTGCATGCATGTGTGTATGTGTGCATGTGTATGTCTGCGTGTGTGTGTGTGTGTGTGTGTGTGTGTATGTGCATAAGCACTAGGGAAACCTGGAGCCCACCAACTGTACAAGACTAAGGAGCTAACAAGCCCCAGGGATCGTCCATCTCTGCCTTGCAAACACTAGAATTACAGACACAAACCTCTGGCCCTGGATTTTTACAGGGGTGATGAGAATCCAAATTTGGTTGGTCATGCTTGCTTGGCAAGCCCTTTACTAACTGAGCCATCTCCATAGACCTTGATTTTGTGTATTTATGGAGTCTTTTGGAAATACAAAGGCAACTGCGCATTGTCTAGGGCATCAAGCAGTAGAGATAAAACCAAAGAGGCAAAGGAAGAAGAAGCTAGGGCGAGGGAGATGGGAGAGAAGCTGGGAGAAGATGTGGGGGGTGGCACAGGGCACACAAAACATGGAAGACATATTTCCATTCTTCTCAAGTACATGAGATAAGATACCCTTACTGAGAACCTCAGAGCCCACCTCACTTCTTTGACCCAGGATTCTTATTTTTATTTGCCAGTACAGAGACTGGGAACAAACGTTCCTTTGCCAGAAAAATCCAACTCTGACCCTCGTTATCTCTTCTTAATTGCCTTTCTCCATAACCTCCTGGAGAGTGACTACACCTATGCTCTGTCCAGCCCGAAGCTACATCCCTCTGCAGAGAACAAAAACTGGAGCCATCATTTCACATGCAGTCCTGAAGTTATGTATGTGAGTGCTACGGCATCTAGAAATAACATCACAGAGAGTTCCATGTGTATTTACAGAAGGATAAAACTAAGTGGGATATGTTTCCTGTACTGAAACCCCCAGACTAGTGCATATTCGTGAATAATTGTCCTCTTAAAGGGTAGACTGGTAGTATTATCTCCGAAGCTTCGGCCCTCTTCACCCCCTCAAAGGGTCCTGACACCCAATGGGAATGGGCAAAGGATACAGCACCTGCCCCAGAAAATCTGCTCCAGCAACCCCTCATTCCCAGACACAAATTTCCATGAGAACCAGACAGGGAACAGAACGCAGAGGCAGGCTATTCTTAAGGCAAGGCAGATCTGCAGCCTGATTTTATTAAGCCCGAGGGCTTGTTTCTGTTCATCTGTGCATGGATTCAGGTAAAACTTTGCTGACTTTACTGTTGAGGTCAGCGGGTCCCACCTTGTGGAGCAAGCCAGGAGCAGTGGGAAGAAGCCTGACACTAAGGGAGAGGCAGAGAGCTGTGTGCACTGCGCGGGGAACAGGAAAGACTTAGCCACGGTCAGACTTTATGAGGTGACTTGGGCGTCAGTTGTAAGGTCGCTGAGCTCACCCACGCACCGCTGTAACATATACGCTGAAGGGGAAAATCTAGCCCCACTGCGGTGATGACCACAACTTTAACCAAACATAACACACTCCAAGAGTTCATCTTTGGCTTCTCACACCCACGAGTGTGATCTGTCAGCTTCGTTGCCCCTCCGCTGGGAACAGAATCCACGAATTGATAATCCTGCGTGGAGCAGTTTGTTCCAGGGTCTTCCTCAACGATATGGCAAACTGTCAGCATCCCCACCCGCCCACCCACACACACACACACACAGAGGCGATGCATACGAACTCCTCCCTGGAAGAACATATGGGGTCCTCGGTTGCTGGGTGAGAAGTTTTTTTCCAGGATGAGTGAAGCGCACATGGCTTCCATCAACGTGTTATCATGTTCACCCTGTGTTGAGATCATCGAACTCATGTGTTTCTGTATTCACACGTGTGCACCGAAGGTCACCAAAGTGACATCTATTTAAGAAGTCCTCATGTGCTGTGCTTTTCTCGATGCAGCTTGGATTTTAAGTTAATTTGTCCTCTGACGGGAAATTGAACTAAATGGATGTTGTGCAAGCATCCATCTGCCTACCTCCAGTGTGACTGGGAACAGAAAACATCTAACTCTAAAAGGTTTCCATCCGGTAAGCCATCATCACACAATGAGGCATAGAACCGGGCTCAGGATGTCACCTCCATAGCTAAGTGTTCATGGAATCCTACATTCCATCCCCCAGTACCCCATAAATGGAATGTAGCACCCAGTAATCCCAGCACTTGAGAAGTAGAAGGTGGAGACAGGAGGATGGGGGTTCAAGGCCAGCCTTGGCTACATGGCACTTTAGGGTTGGCCCAATACAAATCATACACTGTCTCATAAACACACACATACATACATACATATATATACATATACACATATATACATACATATACACACATATACATACATACATATATACACATAAACCCACATATACATACATATACACACATAAACACATATATACATACATACACCCAAGAGGTAGGACTGGGCTGTGACATTCCATGTAGTGCCCACACTGGAAGGCATAGAAGTCAACTATGTAAAGTCTTGCTCTCCTCTCTGCCTCTACATGATTGGCAATGAAGCATCCCAGCTAGAAAGAGACATTTGACAGTGGGTAGAACTTTGGCAGTTCCCTTTGTTTAAAAATCCAAGAGATATTCCTCTCCATTAATGTCTGGCCACCAGCAACTGCCTGAATGAGGTATAAAATCTGATACAGCGATTAGAGTTGAGAGAAGCCTTGCATATTTTGTTTAACAGATCTTTTTTAATGGTTCTTTTATGGTATGCATGCCTGCAAGGAATAGTAAACCAAAGCAAGAGAATGAAATCCCCTTAATATGCACTGGCATCAACAGGAACACCCACCTACAGGGAGCCACGGGCTATAAGACTGACTCTACTGCAGGATCCAGAGCTGAACGCAAGATTCTTACTCAAGGAAGTAGGGGGTGAGCATAAACCTGCTCGTGAAGCCTTGCCTCTGCATAAAGATTCAAGGAGGCTTTGGCTCTAAAGCAAGCATAGTTTGACAGGTGAGCTAATCAATGACACATGTCACAGAAGGGACACAGGCAGTCACAAAGAGCAGTGTGCAGCCCCTGTCAGCTCTGTGACATCCAGCTGTGCACTTTGGTTTAGGAAGATCCGATTTCCCTTGTAGTTGCCGTTACCACACCGTAAGATCACACCGTCTGGAAAGTGAATTCTGCAGTGGTCCAGACCACTGAGAGTCCTCTATGCACTGGGGTACCAGCACTTTACAACATCTTCAAGTGATAAATGGCACAGCGCTCGGGAGACCCACAGAATGGGAGCTGTGTCACCATACTGGAATTATATTTAAATAGCGGATGCCCGCTAATATTTCATGTGCATGAAGCTGTCAGGGCATAAGTCCCACAGAGGCAACGCCATTTGTTACCAAGGATATAAAGTTTCAGTCTGAAAGCAAGTATTTTGTTTGGCCCTTTGAAAGCATGAAGTTAGTATATATGCAGCCCTGGGTTCAATCCCCAGCACCATGGAATAATTAATAGCAATAGTAATAGATAGCGGCATGAACTGACTCAATAGAAAATTATCAGTATATTTTCGTTCCCGCTGGGAACCTGCAGATGTAGTGCTGAGCGAGTTTCTATTTGATTTTCTGTTCTCTTCAAACTTGTTCCCATACCTGTGCTTTGGATGATGTTGTCAGTGAAGATTCTGTGTTTAAAAAAAAAATCTACCCTGGTTATAAAGTGATTTATTAAACTTTAACACTGCTCAGAATCCACTGGAACCCTAAGCTGAACATTCTAAAGATGCAATGGCCAAAATGGCAGCCAAAGCCATGTGGCTACCGTGGTACCCCTGGGTGGGACTAGGCTGTGGGTGGGATCCACAAACTGCATCTAATACGGGGCGGTGGGGTGGAGAAAAGCAATCCAAAATAGCTCACCAGTGTAATCACACTGGTACTCGAATTACCTCAAAAATGATAGTATTTTGGACATGTGCTCTGCGAGCTACTGTATTAGAATTAAACGTTTCTCATTCCGTTTTCCTCAAACAATTTTGCCTACAACACTTTAAACTTACACAGGACTTGGTCTCTGCCTCCCCCCGACAAGCAGGCCACTAGGGACAGCCCTTGTAGACCTCTGTTGCTAACTTGGAACTGCAATAGTCCCTGAGGCACCTGTTCTGAAAACTGGGGGCAGCGCAGTCACAGCAAGGGGGACCTATGCCCTTGGGTGAGGTGTCACCCGCCATCTCCCACAGCTCCCTGCCTTCCCTTTCTCTGCCAGGAATTTTATTCTTCTGAGTCACTCTTGGGTCACTGAGGCTGTTATCTAGCTCCGTCTCTCTAAACTTCGGGATGGGGTCTATGCATTTCCTGTATTGCGTGTGATCCAGCTTCAGGGCTCCATACTGCCCACAAGCCAAACACTCACAGAACCTGCCTCTCCCACCCCTCTGCAGTCTTGACTGCACTTGTCTGTCCAGACCCAACCCCATCACCATCGACTCACTGCCTTAACTTTGGAGAGCACTTTCTGGTCCTCCCAAGGCAAGGACCAGAGTGTTCAAGTCTTAGGACACAGACTATTGTCCCCCAAAAAGTGGTGCACAAGGACACGTACAATTTATCAAGAATCTCTAAAATACTGTAGATACAAACAGATATAGTAGAATCTAAAGAGAAAAGATAAGGAAATATGTAAAGGCAGATGTAGAATGCAATGCTCACAGGGGTCAATGATACTGGCTGAGTGGGGTTATACACAGGCCTCTTAAGGTGAAATCTACCCGATCTTTCAAACAGACAGCATACACCAGCTGATATGAGGCCCCTAACACACACACAGTAGAGGGCTTTCAGATCTGTGTTCATTCAGAGATGATGCACCTAACCCTCAAGAGACTGGAGACCCCAGAGAATTTAGAGGTCACGTGGTGTGTGGTGGGGGCATCCATGTGGAGACAGGGGAGTGGAGAGGAGGTGTGGGATGTGGAGCAGTTGGAGGGAGGATGGGGGCGTGGAATATGGAGTGTAAAAAATAAATTAATTTTAAAAATAAATAAGATAAAATATTAAGAAAAAAAAAGATGAAATCTACCCTTGGACGACTCTGGATGCTGAGGCCAAAACTAAATCCACTAGGAAGAAAAGACTAACATGGAAGAGCTGACTCGGCAACAGAAACCCACCCAGAGCTTAGCACAGGGCTGTCTCTGCTGCATGATCCATGAAACCCATTGGTTCTCATCACACAGGAGCCGCCACTGAGGCTGGCACCCATCTGTGTGTGCTTGCCTTACTTCTTGGTGCATGCATGCGCACGTCCACTCTGTAGATTCTGTGGCGTGTGCATGATCCACCTCTGGATATTAAGGCATATAAATTCACCCTGTTGTGGTTTCAGGTCTGTAATCAACTACCCTGATCCAAAGCAGCATGAAGAAGGAGTGGGTTTGTTGCTGTAACCCCGGGTTAAAGTCCATCGCTTGGGGGTGGGGATTTCAAAGCAGAAATTAAATCAGCCAGTCACATCACACCCAAAGACAAGAGTCTTAAACAGTCACAGCTCTGTTTCTGTCTCCTATGCGTTCCCTGCATTCTCTGGTGCACATGTAGCCTGTGTTAACTTCCACCTGGAGATTACTGTCCCAAAGTCCTGGCCCGGATACCCTCTCCTCAGCAAAAACGTTCGGAAGCCAAAGGAGTCTTGCTCACATGCTATCCATATAACTATTTAAAAGAGAAAGTGAAAGGCACACCACAGCTCTCTGGAGTCAGTCAGACAGATGGACAGATGGGCTGCATGCCAGAATGTTCCAACATTTCCCAATAAAGATTCAACGGTGTGTCTAATCTCTCCATAAGTGTGGTGCTTTAATAATCTCTGCTCGATACATGCTTGCCATTTAACTTTTAGGACAGTGCTTGAATTCAACAGGAGATCAATAAAAGTATAATGTGTTTTCAAGTCACCTAAAATTAATGAAATAAAATTTAGCATGATTTAATGCTTAATTTTTGTTAAAAAAAAAATAATAATAGTGCTGCTCAGTGCAAGTCGCACAGGCACTCTTAATGCACACAAGTAGAGCCTTGCTACGTTACAGGGACCTGTGACGGGTTATATCGCATTACCTCTAGATGACATGCAATCAAGTTACAGGGCACTCAGAGGGAAGCACTGCTTTGGGGCATTGTGCCTGGCCACTAAATTTGCAAGTATTAGCAAACAGCAAAAAAAATAAATAAATAAACTCAGTTTCGTCGCAGGACATTATAACTTTAGAATTGTTACTACTGCAGCTACAGTATGATTTTCTGTTGATACGGCAAATGGAAAGCCATAAATATCTCTCAGTCTTGAAGGCAGAGGCTTTGGGTGGGTCTCAGGGTTTAAGGTAAATACTGCTCACATGCTGATCTAGCATATGTTCTCTGAAAAGCCTGGAATGCTTCTTAGATTCGATCTTAATTGTCTTTATTCCTATTTAAAACCCTGCAGGAAAGCAAGCCACACCCCCAGGGTCACAGAGACTGGAAAGTACTTTTAAGTACTTTTTAATACCGAAAAGGCAAGTTGTTTCTTTTCCCCCTCCACTTTTGCATATTCTGTCATCTTGCTGCTCTGTGGTGCAAAAAGAGCAAGCCTTGCACAAGACAGGTTTAAACTTTTCGTGATTACAGACCCCATCCATGGGAAGGAAGCTTCACGGGCGTGGTGAGGTTGACATGGTGATGTTGACACGATGCTAACCAAAGTGGGGCAGGTTTCAGGGCATCCTTGGGGGTAGGGGTTGGGGGGAGGCAGCTGATTCCTTACAAAATTTTTACCTTGCTTACTCCCCACAAAAAGAAATCTTGGCTCTCGGAAACGTTAAACTTAATAGGTGTCGGGTTCAGACCCTGCGATTCAGAACATTTCCTTTTATGCGTGCTTTGTTAATTATGATGCTCACCTTAGATCTAGGCAGCCACAGTCACGTCTCTGCTCTTTGAACGTCTCCCAGGATGGTGACCATCCCCACCCTCCAACCAGGTACCCCTTCCGTCCGTTCTCTGGACCTTCCCTCCTCGTTTACTAAAGCTTTGAGCATAGTTCTGTGCATCAGTTACACACACAGGCAGGTGTGCACAGGGGTACTCGGTTCCCAGAATCCCTGCTTCCTAGGAACTTACACCTCCCACTGGTCTCACAGCTACAGACAGCAGCGTGGTACCAGCATGTGACATGCCTCTCCATGCATTATAAACTTATCATTAGTGTGATGTTACAACATCTGCCTTGCTATCAGCCCAAGCTCTGCCTGCAGCATTGCTGGGGGGACACAGCTTTCACACAACCAGTCTTTCAAAGGGAGCCATATATGATTCCAAGGAACTAAGGGAAGTGACTTAATTCAGCAGAATTCTGTCCAGCACTTTCTTCAGGTCCCTGAAGGCCCCGTCACAGCTAAGCCTGTCACAGCTAAGCCTGTCACATCAGCTTTCTGGGGTCCAACGGCATCACTGACAAAAGCCCAATTCTTCAGTTAGTAAATGGAAACCTGGTTTCCTTTCCCAGTCACATGTACCTCTGCCTAGGAATGGTGGCAGATGGACAGACCTCAGGCAGTCCTGTGGAACCTGCCTGTTTGGAGAGGTTTCTGTTCAGTACAGTCTCTGATCCCAAGATACCAGGGAGCCAGGGCTCTCCCTCCTCTGCTCTAAGCCTCAGCCTCAACAAACACCATCACCAAGAAGGACTGCTTTGCAGAAGCCCTGGGAGGAGGGATGGACCCCAGAGGCAGCATCTCCCCTACCATCTGCCCCCACCCCTTCTTTGGCCAGAGATCTAGCAGAAAAGCACCACTGGATCTCAGGTTTAGAAAGTGACTATAAATTCTGAAGTTTTAGTAGCCAAACTGTGAGGCACACAACAGGCTGTCCTGTCTCATAGCCGCTAAGCCACCAAGGGTTGCCCAAGTCTCAGGGTCTAGAAGGAGGAAGACTTCCCTATCACTATTCCTGTCTGCAGCTGTAGGGAGACAGCATGAAGTTCCAGGCCTACCAAGAGCTTGGGTTTTTCTTATTGTCCCACAAAGCAGAGCGTGCCCGCAACAGACCGGGAGTGCCTGAAACGTCTATCCTGGTTCCCAGCAGAAGACATTCAGAACCAGGTAATTCCACCCTTGAGGAAGCTCAACCACACACTAGGGAACCCTCCCTCCAGGTAACCAACCACGCAGACCTCTCTCTAGTACCCAGAAAAGCAGTGCTCTTCCCACCCCTTCACCTGTCACATAGCAACTGCAATTCCAATTCTGATCCCCAAGAATCTATATTCCCATTTGGGGTCAGGAAAATAAATTAATCCTTACACAAATAGCCAAGAACGTCATCCTGAAAACAGGATGACGGCAACATCACTGAATGAGGTTTCCCTCTTCTGTCCCCTGCACACAAAACCTCTTCCCTTTCTGTAAAACTTGAGAAACTTTGCCGAACCACTCAGAAGTGTAAAAATGTGATTCATTTCTCAGAAGTCTCCCTAGATCATCGGCTGTCATGCTGTTTCCCATGCAATGAGACGGTGCACCCGCCCCCCCACCCCACCCCACCCCACCCCACCCACCCCAGTCTCTCTCTTTCGCTTTGCAGGAAGAATTACTAGAAAAAAAATATTAGCCCTACAGAGTCACATTTGGGATGAGAACACATACAGAAATCCCCTCTCCAGTTATCCAGTTCAAGAGCAAGGGCTGCATTGTACATGAAACAACAACTACATTTTTAAAACTCTTCGAGCATGCTCACAGTTCGCCCCAGGTCTGATCTGGTATCTATTTCTCCCAGATCAGAATGTTTAAGTCTTAGGCGACCTCACCTCAGTAGCCTGCCTCACACTCTTGCAGGTTAGCATCTCATTTGCAGCCTGTTGAGCAAGCCTGATCTTCCTGCACATGCTTTAATGCATACTGCGTCCTTCCGGCATTAAAAGATTGCTTCTCAGACACAGGAGCCCTCCTGCCTATGACCAGCTACTAAGAAAATAGGAGACCTCAAAAGTTAGTTCACATCCAGAATTTAGACAGAGAGCTCTGCTTTTAGACGCACCCTTTAATTTCTTGCTGTTGTCTACATTTTACTTGTGCTTAAATTTAGGAAAGTAATTTTAGTTCTCGCCTGTCCGCCCGCCCGCACTAAGGCCCTAGATTCACAAACACAAACACGGAGCACCGAATCCTCTCTCTCTCTCTCTCTCTCTCTCTCTCTCTCTCTCTCTCTCTCTCTCTCTCTCTCTGATACTAAAAGTTTGATATAAACTGTAATGTTGAAGGGAGGAACCCATCCCTGGATATTTTACAAAACCTGTTCACAGAAGTATAAGTAAACAAGATTCTCTGGTTACCTCCAACACTGCCTTGGCGAGATCCATCAGAGAGGTCTAATAGCCCCCATGTATATTAACAGCTAACAACTGCCCACGAGGAAGGGTGTTGGAAATACTGATGACAAATACTAAACATGAAGCTATGCCCTCCTGCGCACCCCCACCCCCACCCCCGTATCAACAGACTTCAAAATGCACTCACCTGGAACACGGAGTACTTCAGCCTCCTTCCTGTTTAAACACCTCCACTACATCATCTCATCTCTCTTAGGAACACTGATCCCGCTTTAAAGCATCTCAAATTCTAGGTGAAGAGTATAAGCCGTGCGTCGAAGCTACTGCCTCCGTGGGCGAGTCTATTCTTACAGAGAAATGCAGTCAAAGTCCCATGTGTCCCGCTGCAATGGAACACTGAGTCCTGCAGAGAAGACCTAATAAGGCAGGGAACGAGATACCTGCACTTACAGAGACAGCGGTGAGCCCAGCATCACAAAGCAGGGGTTCCTATATGACCTAACTCCTGCGTTTAAGGTCCTGCAAGCCCCGGCTCTGATAAGTCTCCCTTTCTTAGATAGAGGTAGGTGTCCCTCTATCAACGAGTCTGAATGGAGACCTGTGACAGAGCTGGCCGCAAGACACTGATTCAACCTGACAGTTTTCCCACAACCCTGACTCTGATGACCAGTGCAAACCTGAGAATGTTTGTCACAGGGGAATAGGAAAGGGCTTTTGAAACATTAGCTCCTGTGTATGTTGACATAAATGCTCCCTTTGATTTGATTTATTCGATTTTTTTTGTTAAGATAGTGAACAAGAAAAATCAGAGCTAACATTACTTTTAGGAAAGGAAGTGTTCAATTCTGATATGAGGTATGTTTAATAAATGCATCCCGTGCAAGACTATAGATTAGCAAGTAAGCTAAAATCATTTTGGACATATCTCAGGTATGACTTACTTCTTGGTTATAAATCTGCTATGCCACTGGCATCTTTACCATGTATAAAACATCTGATTTTTTAAAGATGAAAGTGTCAACAAAGTTTTTATTTAATATCACACAAATCCTGCCAAAGAGGGGGAAGGATGCTTGCACACAGGTGCGCATGCAGCCCTGTGTTCCCAGCCATCTGACAACAAACAACGACTTTAAAAATCTTAATTGAACTGGTTGGATTTAGTCACCAAGGGCTTGTGAAAAGAATAAATGTGAAATGCGTTACAAGTCTGCCTAGAAATTTAAAAGCAAAACGGCATTAAGCATGAAGTTTCAAAATTAGTAATTTTAGGTGGTAGTAGAATTTTTATAGTCACTAACAAATATTTCCAAACTTAGAATTCTCACTTTCTAGCTTGGCAACACAGTCCAGGACACAAATCAGACAAGTTTCCAAAACCACAAAGAGCATTTGTGATATGTCTTCGACTCCTATATTTTTTCTTGAGAATTTAAAAACTTTACATATTAGCCACATATTGCTACAGCGCATCCTGTTTTGCATAAAATTATTGTTTCGATATTAGTAGCTCACTGTTTGACACTGGTTAATTCATATGTCTGGTTGGGGTTTTATTTAACTCCTGTATGCTGACAGACCTTGGCTAGAGCAAAGCCCCTGAGCCGGATACCAGCAGAGCAAGGGTTACTTCTACAAATGTGACAGCTTTAGGTCCAGGGACTGTAACTCCTTGGAGTGAATGGAGGATGCTTGCAAAGAAGACGCAGTGGCCACTCTACACCCGAGTGTGTTGCCCGGCCCAGGATGGAAGTTTCCTCGCACTTCAAAGTTATAGACACGTGCACAGTGAAATCTTTAGCATCTACGGTAGTCTGGGAATAAACGAAATTATCTTAACATCCACAAAGAATTTGTGAAATCCACATCTGCGTTGAAATCTCGCGTCCTTCGGGCAGTTTAGACTGCTGTAAAACCACTAATAATAACATTTAAGCCTTAAGCTAAAAAACAATGAGGGTGCGGCGCTTGTCACAGACATCTGCCTACTGTGTAACAGCGGAAAGTGGGATTTCAGAAGAGAAGAAACTATAACCACATTTGTAAACATCCCCAACTTTCCAAAGGTGGAAGGCGATCTGGGAGCGCAGTCTGGCAGTCTGTGGAGGTGAAGAGGGACCCTGGGAGAGGAGGGCACAGCTCTGTAACCTGGTTCAAAAGACTGCATCCTTCCGCGCCCTCACCCAGATGTCACCCACCAGCTGTGACCCACAGCCTGCCTCCCACATACGCATGTCTGTCCCAATACTGTTGCTGGAACTGACAAGTCCACGGCCTCTTGGCCACTGTGGTTCCGAAGGACTCCGCCACCACGAGAAACGGAGGACTTACCCAGAGCCCGGTGCTGCCGTCGGGGAAGGTCTGTCCAGTTCGTGGGTACCCGCGCGTGTCCGCGCCCGCGTGTGCCCACGCACATGCCGGGCCCGGCCGGGCAGCACTGACTCTCAGGGTGTTGAGTGGCTCAGCTCCTGCTGTGGCGCGGACCTTGGGGGAGCTCTGGCTCCCGCCAATCACTAAGCAGGGCTGGCCCGAGGCGGCCCGGGCGAGCCTGGAGCGTGCTGGGGGCGGGGCGGATGCGTAGGATGCGGGGACCAGGTGCAAGTGCGCGTGGGCGTGCAAGTGTGAATGGAGATCCTCTGTGTGGCGGGATTGCGTGCACTCGTGTCCCTGAACGCCAGGGGGCTCGTGTCCAGGGGCAGGATTGGAAGGCGCGCCCCTTGCAGGGTCAGCAGACAGGGCTGAGAGATGAGGAAGAGGAAGAGGAGTAAGGGGAGGAGGAAGAGATAAGAGCTTAGACGGACCAGCGGAACAGAGGGAGCATCCTCTGTTGCACAGAGCCTGCCCAGCAGAGAAGAACCCAGAGGCAAAGAGAACGATGGGGGATGGGGGGTGGCGGGTTAGGGATGCAAGGGGACCTGGCGGGACTCTGGTGGGAAGTGGCGCCACGGAGGTGCGGCTCCTCCAAAGTCCTGACTGCTTTTAAGAAGTAGTATTGTATTTTTACCCGGTCTGGTTACAACATAAAAGTTCAAGTGTGTGCGTCTGCAGAAGTTTAAAACAACCCTTGGGCTGCCTTGGATGCTAACAGAAAAGTCTGTCCACGTTTCACCCAGGGAAAGAAGAGACGTGGGTGCCGAGGGGATCACCTTTAATAAGAATCCAGGAACTACCAGCTGCTGAGGCCAGGGATCTGTTTTGGGAGAAGCTGGATGCCAGAATGCTGGGAGGTACAGACAAGCTTGGTGACAGCTGAGGCTGGGCAATGCTCCTTCATTCTAGGGCTTAAGGTCACAGCCCCTCAGACGTCTAGGTCAGGAATGATTTCCAACATCAAAATCCCAGAGTCCTACTTACCTGATGCTTCTCCGTCTTCCTGTCCTGTAGGCATCGGGACCTTCAAGACCACAGCGCCCTCCTGCATGTTGTCCCCATTCCGACAGACTGAAAACTACCCATCTCCCTCCCTCGACTCACTTTAACAGCCAAGAATTTCAGCAAACAGCCAGAAAGAAAGCTAAGTCGTTGTGGGGGGGGTGGGGGGGGGCGGGGGGGGGGCAGCCCCCGGCCGCCGCCGCCGCCGCCCCAGGGCAGGAGGCGAATAAGCGCTCTTTTAATTTGAAAAATAGTAATTAAAACTCCTTCAACTTTTAAGGCTACGCAACATAATCTATTAATTGGGCGCTATTAACATGCCGTTTTACTGAGCGTAGCACACAGAAGTCCGATTGTGACGGAGGGGTGTTTTCAATGAAAGTGGAGTTATTTTAACTGCAGACTGTTTACTTTTCTGTGGTTTAGTCTATAACTTTCTCTTTTTCTTACTTCAGAATTCTGCTCCATGAAGCAAAGCCCTTAGCTCCCAGACATTCCAAAAAGTCTGCCAAAATAATAGAAAAAAAAAAGAGAGAGAGAGAGAAAGGGAAGAAAAAAAAACATCGAGAGACCCCCAAGTCTGGGTCAGGTTTAGGGTTGTCTGTGGACAGTGCCAGCAGGCTCTTCCCTAGGCACTAGACAACTTAAACAATAAATAAATAAATAAATCCTTGGGGGCTCTATTTGCATTTTGCTAGGGGAAAAATAAAATAAACGTGAGTCTAAACAGTTGAATACAGATATTGCCTATTCCAAAACTTATGGGTTCTAGTGTGACCTTTAACCCCACAGATGCCAAAATGAGCTCACTGATCTAACTAGGAAACAAAACAGTTCCCTGTAAAACTGTCCTCTGTCGTGAAATTGCTAGGGTCCTTCTTGGGAATTTCTAGACCAGCTGCCCCATCATGAGGGTTCAGATACAAACCCACCTCTCTCCCTGGGTGGACAAGAAGAGGGAGCAATAAAAACTAGTATTGGAAACAAAGTTTCCAGCATACATACTGTGCTCTGCTTTGCAAGACAGCAGCCATTCAAAGGTCAGAATGCAGAGTCAAAGTATCTCTCTTCCTGCCCATCATCATCTGCCTAGTCCTTTACCATCCTGTGCTCACTGGTACCGTGTTTGTTTGTATGTTTGTATGTTTGTAGCCCAGGTTGACTTCAAATTTACTATGTAGCTGAGAAGAACCCTGACTTCCTACCTCTACCTCTGGAACCATAGGAGTGCTCATACACCCAGAACAACCTCACCCACAGCCTAGCGAGCAGAAGTCAAGCACTCCACCCACGAACTGAGCCGACATCCTCAGACCCAGTAACTCATGACTTATAATGTCATCCTTCATGGGGTCTTTAAAATATTCACCCTGACTCTCCCCTTAATTATCACATGTACACTTTGGGTCTTTATTTCTGTCATCCAGTTATTCTGGATCCCATTCCTCTCACTGTATTCTCTTGATTGTTAATTTGTAAAACTTGCACCAGGAGTCCCTTCACATTTAGGGGAGCTCTGTGAAGTGAACAGGTTCTGAACCCATCTGGGGAGCTGGGGACCCCAGGGAGCAGACAGCCTCTGTTTCTTAACCCATTGCTGCCCCGGTCCATCCCTCAATCCTCAGCAGCCCCCAGGATAACAATGATTCATAAAATGACAGCTGAGGGCAGCGTGGGCCCTCAGTGACAAATGGACACGGTCAAAAAAAAAAAAAAAAAAAAAAAAAACAACAACAACAACAAAAAAGAACCGCCAATGAATAGAGAAAATGACAATTTCACCAAACCCAAGCCATAAAACATAATCAACGCAGGTTCATTTGTGGAGTTTACCCCTCCCAATTCCCCCTCCCCCCTTTCTCCAAACGGTCCTTTAGACACAGATAGGGGATCTCTTAAAAGGAAAGAACAAAACCAAAGTGGGGAGAGGAAGAAGAGGAGGAGGGAGGGAAGGAAAAGAAAGGGAGAGAGTAAGGGAGGAGGAAGGGAAAGAGGAAGAGAAGGAAGAAGAAGAGGAGAGAGAAGGAGGGGGAGAAGGGGGAGGGAGGGAGAGGAGGAGAGGGAAGGAGGGGAGGAGAGGGAGGGAGAAAGGAAGGGAGGGCAGAAGGAGGGAGAGAGGGAGGGAGGGAAAGAGAGGGAGAAAGGGAGTGAGGGTAGGAAGGAAGGAGAAAGGAAGGGAGAGGGAGGAGAGGAAAGGAGGAAGGGTAGGAAGGAGGGGAGAGTGGGGAGAAAGGGAGGGAAGAAGGAGAGGGGGAGGGGAGGAAGGGGAGGAAGGAGGGGGAGAGTGGAGAGAAAGGGAGGGACGAAGGAGAGGAAGGAGGGAGGGAAAAGGGACAGAGGAAGGGAAGGAGAGAAGGGGAGAGATGGGGAAAAGGGAGGGAAGAATGGGAGGAAGGAAGCAAAGGAGGGAAGGAAGGAAGGAAGGAAGGAAGGATGGGTAGATGGATGGATGGATGGATGTGTGGATGTATGGAAGGATGGATGGATGGATCACTCATGCTGAGCCTTTTCACCAAGCGTGATCCCTAACTCTGAAGGACCTTAGCATCCAGAACCCAGTTTTGCACAGATGGTATAGCCCTTCTATACCTCTCTTCAGCTGGGCTCACCTTGTACTTACAAAGCACTCTCTGCTCATCTAATCCCTACCATGACCACAGTGTTGTCAGTGTGATGGATGGCTGAGGTCAGATCGGAGGAAATAAGTTTGGATGGAGTAAGTCAGTAAGTTAATTTGTGAGGTCAGGGGGACACAGCAACGCAGATGGGTTCACTCTGCACACACTGCGGACAAACGCAGCCACTCCAATTAAGTTAAAACATTACTTAAAAGGAAGGCTTTGAGGGACATTGCTTGACACATTCCAATAGAATTAGTATTTTCAAGGATCTCACCCAAGAGATGGTCGTCTTCCCATATAAAGTTTTGTGGTCCGTCTAATTCTTTTTAAAACCCCTTTTATCCAAAAAGATGTTTTGGATTAATTTAAGCATTTGTCACTGGGTAATATCAAGTTCCTTTTCGGCAGAGCGTCTTGGACTGGGTTGTCACACCTGTTAAATATAAGCGTCCTTTTCTTTTGATAGTCTAAGAAGGGCCTTAAAAGGTTTATGTCCTCCAATATGGAGATTTAATTGTTTTACCTATAATAAAAATAATCCCTATAAAATTCAAATTGGGGGTATTTCAAAGCTGGAAGAGCTATTGGATTGGTATGTAAAAGTTGCAGTTCAAAAAAGTCCTCCACTTTTAATATAGCAGGCATGGCGTTATGAGTTATAAAACCTTGGTTATCATTCTGGAAGGTCTGGTCTTTATTGTCCTTGCCTGGGCGTCTTTGAGCTCACTTTATGGCCCAGCAGCTCTGCGCGTGCATGTGTTAAATATGGGAAGGGTAGGAAGGAGGCAGGAAATCTCAGTTTCAGCTGAGATCTGGAGTGTAGCTTCTCACACTGGCACATGAGGGTCACCGGCGAGCTCCACTGCTGCAGATGGTGCCATCTGAGGATTGCCAGCACTCGAGATGCTCTGGCTTCGGATGCCTGAGTTCCTTCCCACAGCCCCTAGTGGACCAACTGGGGCTGCTCTCTATCCTGGAAATAGGTCCAGCTTGGGTGAAGTTTAGCATCACTGAGGGAGGTCCTTCTCTCTCAAATGTCAAGTACAGCCTCTTCCAGTGGCCACTACACACAGACACCACCAGATAAAGGAAGGCAATATCAGAAAGCTAGATCAGGATGGCTTATGTGGCATCCCTGGTTTCTCTCCCCACAGACACTCACCCCAATTTCTGATGGCCTTCGTTGAAAGATGGGCGCATTCCCTAAGGGGAATCCCTAGGCTTCTCTTTCAGCATTACTGGTGTGTTATTGGTAACGCTAAGGAGTCAGGTTAGAGTGTTCTGTGCCCTAAGAGACTAACTAGTCCTGTGCAATGCTTCCTCCGGTGTCTGTCTCAGAGGCAATTTGTCTGCAGCCTGCACAGCAGTTCCCAATAACACATGGTGACCACAAACTCCTCCGTAAAATTTCATAATGCATAATTCCTATCAACTTGCATAGTGCACAAAGCAAGCTGATGTGAAACACATTGTACATCTGTCAATGAGCTTTGGTGACAGGGGTTATGAGAAATAGACCCAAGGCTCCATTTGTATTTTTAAAATGGAATTATCTAAAGTACAAGCGGATTTACCCTAGCCCTTCTGCCGATTACATTTGGGCAATTCACTTTGCGTTTTAGCTAGTATGACAACACTATCTGTAACAGTCCACTCAGGTCACGTGAACTTTAAAAATGTGAGCCCATGAAAATGGTTATTCTTGAGGGGGTTGAGACAATTTCTTGTCAGTGATTTTGTGTTCATAAATGTATTGACATAGTATGGTAACAGAAGTAAAACCCATTTCTTAATCACTTTATCTAGTTCACTAAATTATGTGACTATAGATGATGGTATGATCTGAGGGGGCTAAAGGTCGACTAGCTGCCGTGTTCAAGAACAAGGATCCAGCTCTTGTCCACCACATGACCTGGGGCAGGTAGGTCGCAACCACTTGACTGAGGCCCTGTTTCCTTAGGTATTGAATGAAACTACTGTGAATGGCCTAGGATTTGCTGTGGTAGTTGGGATGACAAATGTCCCTCACAGGTTCCCATATTTGAACACTCAGCCCCCAGTTGGTGGTGCTGCCCGGAAGGTTGTGGAACCTTTGGGAGGTGGAGCCTTGCTGGAGGGAGGCTATCACTGCTAGGGCTGGGCTGTGAGGTTTTATAGCCTTGCCCTGCTTCTGTACCAAGATGTGATCTCTCAGCCTTCCACTTCATGCCTTCCAGGTCGTTATGGAACTCCCAACCTTGAAACCATAAGCCAAAATAGACTCTTCCTTAAATCAGCTTTGGTCGTGATGTTTTATCACAGCAGCAGAAAGTAACCAATACCTTAGCTAAATACAGGACTTCCCAGGGAAGCTCAGGTGTAATTCAACTTCACGTATATATTGACTGGGAGCTGGTAAAATATCATTTCTCCTGGATAAACCTTGTGGTGGTTCGAACAGGCATGTCCCCCATAGATTCACGTGTTTGAATGCTTGGCCCATAGTAAGTGGCACTATTAAGAGGTGTGGCCTTGTTGGAAGAAATGTGCCACGGTGGGGGTGGGCTTTGAGGTCTTTCTTCTATGCTTAAGCTGTACCCAGCATGGTTCACAGTCTCTCACTGCTGCCTTTGATCAAGATGTAGAACTCTCAGCTCCTCTTGCCACTATGTCTGCCTGCATGCTGCCATGTTTCCTGCCATGATGATAATGCACTGAACCTCTGACACTGTAGCCCCAATTAAATGTTGTCCTTTATAAGAGTTGCTGTGGTCATGGGGTCACAGCAATAAAGTCCTAAATATGAAAAACACCTTATGCACACTTCTTGTCGTTCTCCTTATCAAGGTACCAAGGATATGCTCCACTCCATCTCCGATCCATCTAACCTGGGTGAAGAATAACGGTCTAGCCTGGCCTCCATCTCCAATCACCTGGGGGCTTCTAAAATACTTCCATCTTCTGGACACCTCTCTCGAGTGTCATGAGCCAGAGCCCCAGGGAACAGGGAAATTGGAGGGTGCCGTGGATAGATGCTTTGAAAGTCCTCAGTAGTTGTGGAACAACAGCTACGGACATTACAGCCCTTGAGTCAATAGTGAAGCATTGCAGACTCTTCACCAAATCAGACATTTCCAGGTGAGTGCATTTAAAACACACCCTGAGGTGGGAAGGTGCTCGGTTAGTAAAGTGCCTGCTCTACGGGCATAAGGACCCGAGTTTGTAAAGATCAGTGTGATGGCATTTGCTTGTAGGGCCAGCTAGGGAGGCAGAGGCAGATGTTGCCCAGACAGCGCTTTCTGGCCAGTCCAGCCAGTGGCATTGGCTAGTTCCAGACCAGTGAGATAAACTCTGTCTTTGAAAACCAAGATGAGAGCTGGAGAGATGGTTCAGCAGTTATGAGCACTGGTTGCTCTTCCAGAGGATGCAGGTTCGATTCCCAGCATCTACAATCAGTTGTAACTCGAATTCCTGGGGATCTGACACCCTCTTCTGGCTTCTGTGGGCACTGCACACACATATTGTATCTTCATGTAGGTAAAGCACTTGTACACATGAAATGAAACGGTGGCATAAATTAGTGGAGGACAGCCAGAGAGATGTCACTCCAGGGTGACCTCTACACACACACAGGCATGCACTTACACTCAAACACACTTATGTATCCCTTCACACAAATACAACAAATACATATGCACACACACACACAAATCAAAAATAAAAATAAAACCCTGTCCACAAACAGCCACCTAGCCAGAATCCTTTTTTTTTTTTTTTTTATCATTAATGACCCTCTTTTCTCAGTCACAAAGTCTAAGAACCTTGGGGATCTCATTCTCACTGTCCCCGGTAGCTGACTTGGCTTCTGTCTACACGTTGGCATCCTGGAGATGCGGATAAGACTCCCAAGTTCACAAAGCAGGCAAGCCAAGAGGTAAACCCAGCTCTTCAAAGTGCCCAACACATGCCCAGTTTGGCCAACCTCCCTTATCCCAGCCCTCCTACTGGTGTCTCTGTGGCAGCCCAGAGCCACTTCTTTCCTGCCCTCACCTGTTCTGGCTTTACCATGTTCACCAGTGAACGTGTGTACCCATTCAGAGGTTCCCTGAGCTCTCTTGTAACCGTCACACAGGAAGAGAAAAGACATCTTTAAACTCTTGCCCTTCACACCCAGACACCGTGATCTGTCTGGTCTGTCCACCTGGTCCCTGGCCTGGGTCCCATCTTGCATTACCTCCAGTGTGCTGGTTAGATTTCAGGTGTGCTTGAAAGGGTGGTGAACTGAGAGTTCCCAGGCTGCCGTTTGCTTTCCCTGGAAGAGAGGAATGCTATTCCCCCTGAGACTGGCAGCTGATGCAGAAGGAGAGGCTGGAATGTCTTAAAAGGAACGCCAGGGTGCACAGACCCACAGTGAGCCGTATCTCCCCGAGACTCCCTCCCTTCCTGGAAACCTTCACACGCCTAAGGTTCCTATGGTGGAGGCAAACGGAGAGTATCACCCATCATCAGGATAGGACTACTGAGATTAGGCTCAAGAGGAGAGAAAAACACGCAGAAAGACCTTTTCAGAAATCCATGGAAGGTTGAGATAAACAAAGGAAATAACAGAGACCAAAAAAAAAAAAAAAAAAAAAGTGTGAGTCTCAGAAGCCTTCTTTGACTTCTGCCTAGAGAGGTGAAGCAGGTGAGAGCAACGCTCTGAAGGAGGGCAGCTATTCATCCCAAATGTCTAACAATCACCCTGCAAGCACCCAGCGTTCAGAGCCATGAAGAGGAGGAAGGCTTGAGCTGAGACCCCACAGGACTGCTGCTGCAAGGGGGTAAGTCCATGGCCAACCGTGTAAGTCAACCTTTGGGTCTGTAGGTTGGGCAGAGGGGTGTGGTCAAGCCTTGGAGTGTAGCCACCAGCAGAAATACCAGGAGATGCCAGGACAACCCCTAGAGCATCCCACCAATGTAGACTGAATAAAATCCGAAAGGGTAAGAGGCCCTCCCTAGAGACTGACTCTGAGAACATCACTCCCCCCAGAGAGGGAGCTACTCCCAGTGTGGTCCCTGGCTCTGTACCAGTCTGTGGGATGTGTTACTAGTCATGACAAGATAAGTCCAGAAATTGACAGTAAGTATGGAAAAAACATTTATAGTGGTCTGACAGAGAGCTTTTATGTTCATTCAACCTAATAATAAAAAATCCAAGCTTGGGTTTCATATGTCGCTTTTAATTTCTTTATGGTAACTTTTTTTTTCATACTTTGCAAAATTATCCATCAGCCCCATACTGGAAACTAGGTTTTCACTGAAGGCAGCATAAGAAATGGTTCCATGTATCCTCCAATACTTCACACCAGATACCATCTTGGAAAGAGATGCAGAGGTAGGTGACCAGGCATCTTCTCAGAGGGACACCTGGTCCTGCCAGAGGAGGTTATTTATTGGATCCAATGAAAAGCTCTTTTTAAAAATATATTTATTTATTTAATGTATATGAGTGCTCTATCTGTATGTACACTGGCAGGCCAAAAAAGGGCATCAGATTCCATTACAGATGGTCGTGAGCCACCATGTGGTTGCTGGGATTTGAACTCAGGACCTCTGGGAGAGCAGTCAGTGCTCTTAACTGCTGAGCCATCTTCTCCCACCCGCCCCATCACACACACACACACACACACACACACACACACCTTTCTCTCATACACTGAGATAGAAATCACGGCAGCTGAGTCCACCACAACCTGGGGAGATGTTGTCTGTGGTTTATCAGCCGTCCTTCTGTGCCTCGAGTCCTCATGAACTCTGGCTTGACCTCTCTCTTTCTATAATAACGGCTTGCCTACTGTCTTGCTCTCCATCATAAACAGAACCCATCATAAGGAATGTCTGTGGATTAATTGGTTTTGGTGTTACATCTCAAATCTCAGACGGGGCTCTACACAACCCAACTCACACACCTCCTGCCACCTGATATCACCCACGGGGTTGGGTTTCTGGCTTGGATGCCAATGGCTTGCCTCTCAGAGTTTGTTCATATTTGTAGTATGTCACTCCCTCACACGCCAATGGGTCCCCCCGACCCCCCGTTGAGCACCTACAGTCATAGATTCTCTAACACAGTCTTCCTCTGCATTGCTCGCCCCATCAGTAGGAGCAGGGATTGGTGGCCTACAGCTCCAGCTCTTGAAGGGGCAGCAGTTCCTTGTACCACACGGATCAGAGCAGAGTCTCCACAGTTCCCTACAGGGCTTTCTAGATTTATGTTCAAGGGCCCACTGTGTGGGCGGGGTTGCCAGCACCAGAGTTCTCACTATCCTATTGGCTTCAAGGGCCCACTGGAGGGGCAGGGTAGCCAGTTCTGGCATTCTCACCATCAGCTCTCACTCTTCTCTGCTCCCTGCTCCTTCATCTCCTGGAGTCACTTCCGGATGAGCTACCTAAATCCAGACCATGTCTGCAGTCTGTTCTTGACAGGGCAGGGGGATGTCTCAGTGAAGTTATTTACAATGCAAGCATAAGGACCTGAGCTGGAGACCCCAGAACTCACGCAGAATCGGAGAGTGCTGGTGTACACTTGTAGTCCTGGCACTGGGGAAGCAGAGAAAGGGCCCCAGAGCTAGTCAGCCAACACAGAACATAGTCAGGGAGTTGTAGGCCCAGTGAGAGGCTCTTTCTCAAAAAAAAAAAAAAAAAAAAAAAGAAAGAAAGAGACAGACAGACAGACAGACAGAAAGAAAGAAAGAAAGTAGATGGCATGTAAGGAGTGATACCCAAGGCCGTCCTCTGTCCTCCACATGTCTATACACCAACATGCACACACACATACACATGCACACACACACACGTACCCAAATGCACATGCATACACATATATACACACTCATGTACACACCCCAGATGCATAGACACACACCAACATGCACAATCACACATACACATGCACATCCACATGCACCCACATGTACACACACAATGCACACATACTCTCACCCACATACACACACATGCACATGCACCATAAGCACACACACACATGCATCCACATGCACATACACACATGCACATGAACACACTGGTACCCAAATGCATATATGTACTCATGCACACACATGTATACACAAACATGCACACACACCTCACATGCACACACATGCACCCACACTAACACCTACACGACCACATGTACACATACACACACCCACATGCACATGTATACACATGTACACACACACTGCATCTACATACACCTACATGCACACATAGCACACACATGGGCACATGATTCACATCTGCTCTTTATAGAAACCAGAAGAAGCACCAACCACAGCAGTTGTTCCAGGATCTCCGTGAATCCAGACCATAATTACACAGCTCTGAAACTTTGCCACGTACTTTGCAAACAGAAGAGGTTTCAAACATGGCCTAAGAGGAGACAAGAGCCAGGTGTCACAGCCAGTACTGGGTTTTAGGAGCTCAGATAATGAATGATATAGAGACCCAGGAAGACCTGGTATCCCATCATTGAGGAGAAATGGGCTTTGTGAGCCCATCTGAGAGCCAGCGAAGAAGGTATCCAGGTCACATGCCACCTGAAAAGACCCACGACTTGCTGTTACTGCTGCCTTTCAACCCTCACCATCAAAGCATGCATGGATCAGCCATTCCCTTGCACACCACCTCACTCTTCCCTTCTGCGGCTCTTCATTTTTAGCCAAAGGGGGCAGAAACTAGAGAAGAGAAATCAAAATCAGAGGGCGCAGCCTGGTGCCATCGATGGGTGACCATGGCTGTAAAATTGATGTGCTACAGGGAGCAGGCTGCCCTCAGTAGTGGGCACAGTACCCAGGGCAGCATGGACCCAGGTGGTACTGAGGATGGACAGCATGTCCGTCTGTCTGTCTGTGAACAGGAGAGACAGAGGGAGTGTCGCCAACAACAGAACTTGGGATCTCGCTCTGTCTGTCGGCGGGGCTAGGGTGTGCTGTGTGTCGGAGGAGCGGCGGGGCCGTTCACACGCTCCTCCGTTACACCACTCAGCACATGCTGGTGATTATGTGTATCTCCATCTTTGCCTTATTTATCTTGGTGCTCTCAGATCCTGGCACATGGGAGATGCTGAATAGAATTGAATAAATGTTTTTTAAATTGGGTTGAAATGAATTAAATCAAGTCTACTTTGGCTTGGATTAAAATACACTGGTAACAAAGACTAAACTATAAAGTCATCTCTCTGTGTGTGTGTCTCTCTCTCCCCTCCCCCTTCCATCTCCCTTCCTGCCCTGACTTAAAACTAACCACTTTGTGTTAATCCCATTAATCAATCAGACCCAGAGTTCTGCTCAGTTATACTCATATTTGGTGAATGACTCCCCCTGGAACACAGCCCTTACAACCCAGCTCCAAAGAAAAGAGAATGTGAGCTGATACCCAGGAATGAATTTCCCTGGGCCCACAATTGGGTGCCAAATTGCTAATGAATAGGTACATTTTACTATCCACTTGCCTGCAGCAGTTGGGATGAAAAGGGGTGCACTCTGGACACCATCCTAACCCCAGACTAAGCCATCAAGGCTATGTCGTCTCCAGCAACAAATCCCCCTCCTTCCTCGACTAGCCTGTGGCTGAGTCCCAGCGGGTGCCCATCACCCACGCAGACCACATCACCTCCACCCACTCCAGACCTCTTCTGGGGTGTTAACTGACAGTTTTGTGGGCTCACTCACGAAAGTGGCTTTGTTTCTCAGCTACCAAAGTCACTGGGCTTAAAAAAAAAAAAAAAGAAAGAAAGAAAGAAAAAGAAAAACAATTCTTGGAAGTGATCCCGGCTTAAGAATGAAGCTCAACATGCAGCCAAATACAACTTCTGAATAATTTAAATGAGAGCTACTCTGTCTTCTGGAAACAACTCTGGCCTTGTGCTCTCTTCTGTGAACAGAAAAGAAGAAAAAAAAAAAAAAACCCAACATGCAGAATTTGAGCCCTTGCGACGGCGTGGATTGCACCGTAGACTGCTGTTCCCGTGATGGCTCGCATGGGGGTCCTTGGCCACATGTTTGGCAGATGGGGAACTGAAGATGCAGGTTGGACAGATTCCTATGTTGTATTACAGTGAAACCCATCAGCAGATTTTCCTGGAGTCTAATTTCTCCTCATTCTAACTGGGGCAGAAGCATGGAGCCGGTCCCTTAGCCTCTGTTTGGCCAAAATTTCCCACCAAAATTCAGAAGAATCTGTGAACATCATTTAGGAAATAAAAAATAGACCCTTCAACATTTTCTGGAGAATAACAAAGCTGTTGCAAAGAAATCTCCTTTCTCCCGGGGCAGTGGTCACAGCCCGACATAGAAGAAAACAGAACCAATAGAGTGGGCATTGCGCCCCCCACTAGTGACACTCTAAATCACTTCTCAGCCTGTGGGTCGTGATACTCTGGATATCAGATATTTACTGGTGATCCATAACAGTAGCAAAAAATACAGTTATAAACTGGCAATGGGATCATTTCATGGTTGGGGGTCACCACAATGTGAGGAGCTATATTAAAGGGCCGTAACGTGAGGAAGCTCTAGGTGGATACAAAGGAGAGACTAGAGAGGCTCGTTGGCTCTCAGTGCCCACTATGCTGTGCTGGTACAATGAGCTGCTCAGCTATGTAAGATGGGATGATTTGTGTTCCAGGAACTGACTTCCTTAATGAAAATTCTGGCACCCACTGGCCAATCCACACAGAGACTATCTATGCAAGACAGACTGCATATATAGCATAAGATGCTGTGAGGATTTTAGCTTGCGGGGGAGGCATCTTTTCTGACCTCAGGAACCAAGCAGGAGTCCTGTAAACAGACCAGCCTGGAGTTTACAGCCGTTGTCCACTTCCCACTTCCCAGTTGGTGGATCCAGTACCACCTGGAGAAAGGCTACACTCACTCAGGCACCCAGCACACAGCGCACAGGTACAGAACCTTGGGAGCACACAGCATGCAGGTACAGAGCCTGGCTGCATGTAGCACCAGGCAGAGATCAGATAGATAAGAGACACTGGATTTCGTCTGGAAAGGCAGCATCCTCTCAATCTACCAGGAGCGTAAGACAGAAGAGAACCAGCAACAGCAACCCACTGTGCCTGAACTTCACGGCAGATGCAGGTAAGATCTGAACAATGGTCAGAGCCTATTGGCTGTAAGCAAACTCTAAATACACCTGTCTAGGAAGATGTGTTTAGAAGTCACCCACCCCTACAAAATCAACCTAAATAAAACCTCCCAGAGGTTGGTCACTTTCCCTTCGGTCAGGATGCAGAGAGCCATGAATGCTGGTGTTCGGCGCAGGTCTTCCCTGTTTGCTCCTAATTCAGTCCAGGACCCCAGGCCATGGGATGGTGCCTCCCCACGTGTAGGGTGAGTTTCCCTTCCTCAGTTAAAATCCTCAGACACACCCAGAGATGTGTTTCCTAGGTGATCCCAAATCCGGACAAGTTGACAGCAAAGAGTCACCATCACAGAGATGAATAAAATAAAACTGAAACAGCTTTTTGGCACAAATCTGGGTCTTTGTCGTTACCTCCCTTAAGTAAGGAATTGAGAGTTTGGGCTGGCAGGGTGGCTCAGGGAGGAAAGGCTCTTGCTACAAAAGCCGATGGTCTGAGTTCCATCCCTGAGACCCGAATGGTAAAAGGAGAGAATCGTCCTCTGACTCCACACTCACACACTGTGGTTCAAATACACACCCAGGATGTACACTTCAAATAATTGCAAAGTAAGTAGATAGATAGATGGTAGATGAATGATAGATGATAGATAGATAAGGTAGATGAATGATAGATAGGTAGATAGATAGATAGATAGATAGATAGATAGATAGATAGATAGATAAGGTAGATGAATGATAGATGATAGATAGATAGATAGATAGATAGATAGATAGATAGATAGATAGCTGGATGATAGATTGATGATTAATAGATTGATTGGTGATTAGTAGATAGATGATTGATAGATGATAGAATGTAGACAGATGACAGATGTTAGATAGATAAAATAGATAGATAGATAGATAGATAGATAGATAGATAGATAGATATGTGGGTAGATAGATGATAGATAAGTAGATAGATAGACAGATATTGTTAGATGATAGGTAGATAGATACATAGATGATAGATGGTTAGATGATAGATAGATAGATAGATAGATAGATAGATAGATAGATAGATGATAGATAGATAGATAAATAGACAAGGTAGATGAATGATAGATGATAGATAGATAAGGTAGATGAATGATAGATAGATAGATAGATAGATAGATAGATAGATAGATAGATAGATAGATAGACAAGGTAGATAGATGATTGATAGACAAGGTAGATGGATAATAGATAGGTAGATAGACAAGGTAGATAGATGATAGATAGATAGATAGATAGATAGATAGATAGATAGATAGATAGATAGATAGATGGACAGACAGGACAGAATTTAGACCGTCACCTGAGTTGTATTGTATAAGGATGACCATGCAGTTAGTAAAAAGCTAGGAATGCCCCTTGCTGTATGCTCTCTCTAGGAAGAGAGACAGCAGGAGCCTAAGAGCTGTGGATGCAAATTTACAAGTGAAACTTCTGGAGCCATCCAGACCTTGGCTCATTAACCATCCTGTCTCTGCGAGGTTCCTCTGGCCTCTTCCTTCCCTGGCCACCCTGCCTACCTTACCTCCCAAGATCACTTCCTCATTCCTTCTACGGCCCCTCCACCCTCTGCTAAGCGCCTTTCATCTCCTTAGACTGGAGGACTTTCCCAAATCGCAGGGGTCTCCATGCCCTCTTCCTCGTGTTTGGTTGCTGCATTTTCTGGGACGCTGTTGAGGGTAGCAATTTCTAATTTACTGCTGGGGCCATTGCTTCCCACTGAGCAGCTGCTGAATCACATTAGAAACAATTAGGCAGCTGATCTTCCCACGGGTCATACATGCCCAAAAGAGAAGCACCGGACTGAGAGTGTGGTGCGCGCACTTCGGCTGCTGCCGAGGAGTTGGGACGAGCTACCACCTCAGCTCTGTACAGTTCTGGATTCCAACTGGTCACGCGGGGAAGTCTCAGTAGCCACACTCAAGAGCTGACCTAACCCTAACCCATGTCTACCCATGGTAAGAGCAGAGGAAACAGATGCTTCCAACCTGACTCCCAACTGCCATTCAGGTAGCTTCCTTCATCTTATTGGTACCCGCCCACATCCGGGGAGGGTCTTTCTACCTCAATTAACAATCAAAATAGACTGTTAATTCTATTCCCTGTAGATCTGTCCACAGGCCAGCCTGATCTAGATAATTCTTCATTAAGCTGTCTATCCAGGAGGTAGTAGGTTGTGTCAAGTTGATAATTAAAGTTGACTGTCACAACTGGCAGTAGATCCTTCAGGGCTTAAGGCACAAAGTACAACAAGGTTCTTAGGTTTAAATATCTGTATCTCTTTCTGCTGCCTGTGGATCAAGATACTGAACTCTCAACCTTGGCCATGGGGTGTCTCCTCATAGCAACAGAAGAGTGACTAAGACAGACAGAAATAAATCCAGCTTCTAACTTTTGAAAAAAAAAATGTATTTGTTATATTCAATGAACGCAGTATTATCTCATCTCTCCTTTTCTTATTGGGGTTACTCTCCCATATTATAATTTTTTAATTAAAAATGTTCTTATTCTACATGCCTGAGTGTTTGCCTGCATGGATGTCAGGGCACAACTTGCTTGCAGTGTTTGAAGAGACTAGAAGAGGGCGGCAAATCCCCTGGAACTGGAGTTACAACTGGGAATCAAACTTGTGTCCTCTGCAAGAGCAGCCAGTGCTTTTTAAGCATCGAGCCATTGCTGCAGCTCCCATTCCTCTTCCTTAAATGCATAGGGAAGAGGCTTGCTCTAGCCAGAACAAAAGGGGAGGAGTCACACACCCCCACCCCACCCACCCACCCCCATAAACGCTGCCAGAATTTTGGATGAGATTAAACAAAACAATTCACAGGCCACAGTGTGAGCTCCCCTTGCTTTTGTGGCCCTTCAGCGGCCACGGCTTCCTGGAATCTCATGGTCATGATGTTTTTAAGGTTTTGATCTGAGAAACTCTGCACCTTACACTCCCCTAGAGAGGGATGTGTGTGACTGCTAGAACTTCACTGAGGAAATGGTGCCCTAAGAGTCTTTCTGCTTTCTTTTATTAATGTGACTGTTTTATATGAATGGATAACATATCCGACAAGCCACGCCCCTGGTAACAGAATGACTAAGGTGTCCCTCACCCCTCAAAAGCCATTTTATCACAGGACCCATCCCTGGCAGCAGCCCCTCTGCTTCCTGCTCCCTCTCAGCATCCCAACTCCAAACAGCACCACACCTCTCTAGACATGCTTGCTTTCTTAATAAAAACCATATTTAGGAAAAAAAGAAAAAGAAAAGGTTTCATGACCCACTGAAATGCCTGGACAGTCTTCAATGTCAGCTTCAGACAACACGTGTCTTATGAAAGTCTGGGGCCCCGGCTCGTCTGGCAGAGGGAGCTCTGTCCCACATCTTTATGAGAAAGAGGGACAGAGCTTCTGTTTTTGGCATTTTATATTGGAGTCTGCTTTAAGGGTGGAGGGAAAAAAATAGCAACGTAGAGTCTAGACAGAGAAGATGGGGGTGGAGTCTGGAAGCCATTCTCAGGGCAAGGGCAGAGGCAGCCGGCAGCAGCAGGATCGCCTTACCCTGCCTAATTACACATGAAAAGTGCTCACATTGCCCTGTTCCATGGTGGGGAAGGGATGTTCACACAGCACAGTGAGACTGTGGAGACAGTCACCTGAGTATTCTGCCTGGGGATAGCACACTCTGTGTGTTATTTTGTTTTAAGGGAAATAGGTATTCCATATGCCTGCACACACACATACACACATACATGCATATGCATGTATACACATACCAACACATACAAAACACACACACATACCAACACATATACACCAACATATACACAAACACATACAGACACACATACACACACACCAACACATATACACACATATACATATACCAACACATACACATACATGCATACATACATATATACACATACCAACACACACACCAACATATGCACAAACACACACACATACACACATATACACATACCGACACATACACACACATGCATACATACACACACATATACCAACACATACACACAGCACAATATACACAAACACATACAGACACACATTCACATACACTAACACATACACAAACACACACACATACATATCCACATATACCAACACATGCACACACATACACACACTCAGACATACACAAACACATATACACACAAATACATACAAACACACACATACACACACATCAACACATACACATATACACACATATATACACACATATACACACATACATATACACACTCCTACACATACACTCATACACACACATCAACACATACACAAACACATACACATATACACACATACACACACATACATATACACACTCCTACACACACCAACACATACACACATATACATACACATACACACATACCAACACATACACAAACACGCACACACTGTTTTAAGCTTGACAAAAGGACACGCCGTTTGCCTGATACTGTCACTGTAAAGTAGGGTATTATTGGATAGAACTTCACATTCATGCTATACAGCTCACACAGTATTAAGATCAAGACCATGACGCCCTGGGGCTTGCTGGAGGGTTTGATTTGCAGCCTGAGTTGACTTGACCCAATGACAACTTGTAGGTCACCAGCTTGCCAGCTCACAGTCACAGCCTTCTGGCTGGGCATGGTTCCACAGTCATTTGAGATTCTTTAGTAGTGTCTTCTTCAGGAGCCCAAAGCTTTTTGTAAGATATTAGCACTCAGTCTCAAAACGGACCCGGGATCTAAGGAAGGAACTCTGGGAGGGTGTGGGCTTTAATGATGTATCATGCCTTACAGGAAGAAATGAGAGAGGAAACTTAGAGTCTGGCATTTAGTAGCATTAAACAGCAGGGCTGTGTGTGTGTGTGTGTGTGTGTGTGTGTGTTAGTCATAAAAAGAGACAGAGATATAGAGATAGAGACAAGGATGGAGAGAGACAGAAATAGAGAGATAGAGACAGAGAGATAGACAGACGCAGAGACAGAGATAGAGACAGTCACTGAGACACTCAGATGGAGAGGCAAACAAAAAACAACGAAACCAATACAAAGAGCAGAGACTCAGAGATAGGGACAGAGACAGACCCAGAGAGTCAGAGAAGCAGACAGACACATGGAGACAGACATGAAGATGTAGAAAGAGACACAGAGACACTGAGACATGCAGAGATAAAGATAGAGTCGGAGACTACCACTTTTCTAAAATGAGAAATGACGTAACTAAGAACCTGCCCTTCATTTTCACAGCAGCATCTGTAGAAGGTGCAGGATAGTGACCTCTGACCCCTGCACTATCCCTCTGCACCCACCAGCCTCCAGAGAAAGGATGGGCTAAAGAGGCTGTAGTGAAAGAGAACTGAGGAGAAGACAGAAGGGCTGACAGGAAGCCTGGCACAGGGGGAGGTCTCAGCCTTCTCATGCCAATGTCCAAGTTCACGCTGGACCCAGGTCTTTCCTAAAGCTCCTGCTTCATAAGGAAGTTTCTATAGTCCATGGACCAGGTTTCATCTCCTACCTCATAGGATCTCCCACTCCAAAACCAGGGAGTCCTCTGTGGCTGTCCAGCAATACCTGTGGATTATTTCCCACTCCAGAGAATACAATAGAGCTCTTCCTGGAGCCCTGATACAAAGTGGCATGGTATCTCCATAGAACCCACAGTTCATGTTCTGTACCACCCACATCATCTCTAGGTGATGCATGTAAATTTCATGTCAATTCTTGCTACTTACTATTTTTTAGGAAATGAAGGCAATTCCCAAAAGCACATGTATGGGGCAGCCATGTTAAACCTAGCTACCTAATTAGTCTGTGGTCTGTGGCTGACTGAATCTGTGAGCATGGAAATGGAAGGTTATGAAGGTTCTGAAAGCAAGCTGCTAGTACTGAGATGAGCCACCAAAGGGTTAAAAAGTAACAGTGGGCTACACATGTGTTTCCATAACTATGTATCTTGTGATATACACACACTTCTTTGTAAACTCTGGATAAAATGACCTCTTTGGCATATTTAGTAGCTATCTTTGCATCAAAGTTGTGATGGACAAAAGTAACCTGCTGAGCCATCAGCCAGAGATAGAACATACCATAGGAAATTAGTGAGCATTGTATTGGAGACAAAAATCACAAGTCACAAATCTCCACTAATTATATTATTATAAATATTACAAGGGGGAGATTGTCGGGGCAATGCTTAATATTAATAAGGCAGAAGTGAAAAATGAGATTGTTTTTCTCTCCTCATTCAAGTTTACCAGGGGCTCCTTTAAGACGCCACCACCTTGTAGGAGACCTTGCTAAACTCTTCTGAGCAACAGCTCCCTTCAAACCCTCACCTGCAGGGGGCAGCAGAGAGTTGCAGGCAGTGGCTCCTTCTGAGACTCCAGGGACAGCTCATCAGGACGGCCTGGCACAGCCCCCTCCTGCCGTCTTCAGCCAGGTCGCTGCCTCTGGACATTATTGCAGGTGGCAACCGTACATTCACTCACTGGCACATTAGGGTTTGGGAAGCTGGAAGTCACAATGATAAGGAGGTCATGGGAACAAATGGGTAATGACTGCACATGGGGACAGGACTCAGGAAAAGAATGTCAGGCCTGGGTCAGCTACTACAGAGATCAGAGATTACGGACTTTGAAGGGAGATGCAGGGAGAAACTCACAGGGATGTTGTTGGGGTGAGCAGCAGTGTTTTGGCTCAACTAGAGACAAAGCCTAGAAATGATTTCCTAGTTTGATTTTGGGTGAGCCTATCACCTTGCCAGGAGTCCAGCCGAAAGTGGTCAGGACAGCAAAAGACCTCCAAGACTTCCCGGAGTAACATGCTGTGCCCTTGGGAACAGGTAAGACCAGTGGGACATCTATCATGGCATTCCAGAGATGCCAGTTCAGTAAAACTGAGCACAAGGGGCAGCCAAACAGGTATGGACAACGGTCCAGGACCCACTGAGTCCAAATCACAGGAGGCTTACCGTTTTGTCCCATAGAGAGCAGGCCTCGCCGATAATGAATTGAACTCTAGTCCAAGCCTTGCACACGCCTCTGAATTGCCCCAGCTCTGTACACCTGTTAACTGTGACAAGAGCCAGGTTCATGTACCTATCATCCTAGTTACACAAGAATCCAAGGAGAGCAGGTCACATGAGCAGCCTGGGCAATGTGGAAGATTCCACCACAAAAGCAAGAGCAAAACAAAATGAAAACATGACCCACGGCCTTCAAGCATCGTGCCGGGTAGATCCCAGGTGCTAACTGAGTGCCACCGTCCCGTAAAGTCTATTGTAGTATTTGTTATGATGGCAAAGAAGCAGAGATGCAGGAAGTCCAGAGGCTTTGACCTGTGCCAGACGTTTAGAGTGAGCTGAAGTTCTGTGAGTAGTGATGGCGTTATTCCCCACCGCAGGGCAGTTCCAAGAGCTGTGTGATCACAAGGCAGGTTGCCAGGGATCCCCGCAAATGCAGAGCTGAGAGCCACGTAGATGCCACATCTGATGCCTGTGACTCCTCAGAAGACACTGGAGACAGCTGCTCCGGGTTTAGAATGAGGTCCACGGAAGGGTCTCATGACCATAGCCACCAATGTCCACCAGGAAATCATCGGTGACTTTCACCGCCTCTCTGGAGCTCTGCTCTACATTTCACTGTTGTCATTACTTTTTTTTTTTTTTTTTTTTTTTTTTGGTTTTTTCGAGACAGGGTTTCTCTGTGTAGCCCTGGCTGTCCTGGCACTCACTTTGTAGACCAGGCTGGCCTCGAACTCTTTTGCTCAGTTCTGGACTCTACCCAGTTGTCTTACACTTCTCTAAAGCTGTCATTGTCATGACTGACTTTCAGTTATACATGTGAAAGGACATTTCAGTCTGTGGCTGACCTCACACGCAAAGGCCTCTTCTGATGCTAGTGCTCTGTGCCGTGATGGCCACCTTACGTTTCCTTAGAGCCCTATAGTGTTGAGCTCCCCTCAGAGCTTACTTCCCAGTTAGCTGATGCAGGAGTAGTTTAGAGAGCCTCTGATATGCACATGAGGTTCTCAGAAGATTCCCATAGTGGGGAACTCAGCGTGGGGTTACACAACTCAGCTCTCGTGTGTTCCACTCCAATGGGAATGTGGTCTGCTGCTGGCCAGAAGGGCAGTGAGAGGGGACATCAAGCTTGCACTCTATCTTGCTGGACTGTCACCAGGACAGGCAGGACTCTGGAGAGGTCTCTCGGCACGTAACAGTGTTTGCTGCTTTTCCAGAGAGCTGAGTTTGTTCCTTGGCACCATATTGGGATGGCTCACAACTGCTGTGTCTCTAGTGTGAGGGGATCCAAGTTTCTCTCCAAACTTCAGACACCTCAGATGCATGGTATACACACACACACACACACATATGCACAAGTACTGGTATTTATTCAGAGTGTCCCTGGTTGTCAGAGATGCAGAGAGTGTGAACTGAACTTCCAAGGTTTTCCCAAAAGCAGATTCTCATATCCAAGAGCTTCAGTAATGGTCTGTCCCTGAGGCGGGAGAATGAGATCAGAGCTGAAGCAAAGACTGCAAAATCACCATGAAAGAGAACTCAGCTAGCAGAGAAGACCGGAAACCCCAATACCCCAAGGTGGAGTCCTAACAGAACATACCTGAGAAAGCCGTACAGTTCAAACGACCCTGAGTGTCTGAAATGAGCACCCCACCTCTGTAGAGTATGGAAAGAGAGCTTCTAGCATCACTGGCTGCTCCAGCCGGTTTCCTCCTTAGACACATACTCTTTCTCAAGAAAACTGACTCTTCTCTTCTGTGGCCACGTGTCTCTGTCCAGTTCTTTGTTCTGGACACAAGACCTAGAGGTTCTGTCAGATGCCCACAGAATGCAGCATCTCCCTGAGGTCAGAGGACTCAAAAGAAGAACATTACATAAAGTTAGGGAGGCTGGGGGAGAGCCTGGTTCAATTGACATCTTATCTGAAGAAAGGCCTCTAGGATGTAGCCCTGGGCATTTGCTAAGAGCTCTTCATGGCCAGGGCAAAGTCCTGGGTTCAGTTAGAAAGGGGCTCCAGGATGCTGTCTGTAGCTCACCTGAGCTCTACCCCTCAGTAGAGACCCACGGTGTGGAGCCTTACAGCCCATTTACTTTGGGCTTTATTTGTTTGTTTGTTTCCTCCACTGTTTCATTCCAATTATACGAGCATTTTTAAATGAATGATATAGTGATGTGACCACGAGCCCATTGTCAGCCATGAAATGCAAAGGAAATATCATGTTCTGTACAAAATGTATTCCCTGTGTTTACACACTTGCTGTGTTTGGCTGCGTCACTTACAAAGTGTGAATGATGAACGGAAGTGTTGCGGGAAATATTAAAAAAAAAAAAAAAAAAAAAGGGACCTGCCAACTCTCCGTAGGGCAGGACCACACTTCCATGCTCCGGCTGGCCCACCAACTCTCCAGCCACACCAGCCCCCAGGGCTCCCACTGAGCCATCTCTCCGGCAGGAGCCCCGGGTTCCTCTTGCTTCCACACAACGCCCCACGAACCCCACAGTCAGCCATCTCAACACCTAATTACCCGGTAGAATCAAGACTATTAAAGCTTAATTAGCCAATCAGATTTATGTATCAATAATATCGCAATCTATAAGATGCCAAAAATTGCAGAGCCAACTGATTATGACAAAAGCTTTATCCCAGTATTTCTAATCTTGTGAGATCATAGCTATTTGTGGCTGGTAAATGCCACGCGGGTACATCTTCCTTCTCCTCCTACCCTGACATGCTCACCCTCTCTGTAACTCTTAGCTCCGCCCCCTTTTCCCTGTCCAATCACAGACCTCCTCTGCACTAATGTAATTGGACAGGGAAAATACTGAGACACAAAAGCACCTCCTCCGTTATGGGATGGCTGCATCCAGGGACAGTAGACAAAATGGCATTTTCCTTGGTTGTTTATACATTTCTCTTTTCTTTTTTCTTTTTTGATTTTTGAGACAGAGTTTCTCTGTATAGCCCTGGCTGTCCTGGAACTCACTTTGTAGACCAGGTTGACCTCGAACTCAGAAATTCGCCTGCCTCTGCCTCCGGAGTGCTGGGATTAAAGGCGTGCGCCATTCTTTACCTTTCTGAATTTAAGGGAAAAAAAATGTAAAGATTTCGGGTTAAGGGGGAGGCCTGGCGGCTCTGTTCTTTTATTTAATGGCAGAATCATAGGATCCTGGTGGCTATTAATATGCTGTCTTTGTCTCCCACCTGTCTCTGCTTGTATCTCATAGTCCAGTACCCTTTCCTGGGTCCGTCACATGGAGATAGAAAGGACCCTCCTATTGAGGTCCCCAGTATGGGAAGGGCACACAAGAGAACCTTCCTGTATACTCACTCAGAGGCTCTGGCCTCAGCTGTTAAAGGGTTCCTGAGTTCCTGGGGGTTCACATGCCCCCCCAACCCCATCCCACCAAGGTGCCGTGGCTTACTGTGTTGGGAAGCTGTAGTCTGAAGTGCCTTTGTTGTCCCGGCTGGGTGTTCCTCTAACCCATCTGAGGACACCTGTCTCCCAAAGCCACCTGCACTTTTCTGTTTCAAAAGTCCTTGTCACGCAAAGAAAAAAGCTATTGAGAATTTACCAAGTGTTGGGGAATGGAGGTCCATCTGCTTTTTAAATTGGAGTCCTAAATGTAGTATGATGAGGGAGCCAGGCTAGGCTTGGGGAGAGGCTTGAAATAAAAGCTATTTCTATCCCCTCAGGCTGCCCGGGGCTTTTGGCAAGCTGCTCTCAAGTCCTGCTTTCCTAATGACCCTTCAGTTAATTTTCTTCATTCCCTGGAGACTTCTGCTCCCACCTCCTCCACTATTAGAGATCCCAGGTCTCCTCATTTTTCTTTTTTGTTCTATTAACAACCAAGATCTTCACTACCCAAAACAGAACAATACGCTCTTTGTCTATGGAATAGAAATAGCCCCCTTTCTTTAGTCCTTTAGCCTTTCCAAATTACTTTTCCGAAACACCTTAAGCAATTTTTGAAGCACAGGAGTTTGCGTCTTATTGTTTAATTAGCTACAACTTTCAAGTGTGTATAGAGCAGCTGTGCTGGAATCACGGGATAGTTCAGAGTCCCCATGGTCTCTTCTCCCTCCCCTTATGCACAGCCTCCATCATTACCGGCATTTCTGCCAGAGAGGACATTTGCTACAGTTGATGGGTTCACTCTGACTAACATGTTTCAGTCTTGTGCTGTACATTCTGTGAGCTTAAGTTTTAAGCAATTTACCTTTTTTCCCCTTGATGGCCTTCGATGAATTTTTTCTTGATAATTGTTGTGATTCCATTGCCCACTGTGGTGGTTAGCCTTTGTCAACCTGACAGGATTTCGAAGGACCTGGACAATACACTTCTGGGTGATGCCATCAGAGTGTCTCCAGAGAGAGGGAGAGAGCTCTAACTAAGGGGGGAAGGCTCAGTGTGAATGTGGGTGCCACTGTCTCAGGGACTGGACTCTGGGATGAAATGAAGAGGGGGAGGGGAGAAGAGGTGAAAACCATCGTTCATGTCTCCCTGCATCCTGGATGCAGATGCAATGGGACCAGCTGCCAATAGTGACAGCCTCACTCCATGCCTCCTCCACCACGGCTGTGCCTCCCTTCAAAACTTGAGCCCAAACAAAACCATCTTCCTCAACTTGCTTCTTGCTGGGCACTGCGTCCTGACAAGAGCAGGCATTAACACACTCGTCCAAACTGTTTATTTTTGGATGCCATGTTCCACATTCTTCCTACGGTGCTTTTTTGAAATTGCCTTTCTGTTCATTTTCTTCATTTAATGTTTCGTGATTCGCCAGACTCATCAGATGCTCTGTGTGATGGTGAATTATGACTGCCAACTTACAGGAGCCACCCAGGAGGCCAGCCTCTGCCACGTGTGTGAGGAACGATCTAGACTGGGCTAACCTCCGGACAAGCCTATGCAGGATAATCTAGATTATGTATATAATTGAGGTGGAAAGGCTCCCCTTAACTGTGGGCAGTACTGCTTCGGTCCTAGGCTGAATAGAGAGGAGAAGCAGTCTGGGTGTTGGCCTTTGGGTCTCTCTGCTTCCTTATTGTAGATGCAAGGTGACCAGATACTTCAAAGCCCTACATCCATGATAGACCTTACCCTCAAACTGCAAGCCACAATAAACCCTTTGTTGCATTGCTTTTGTTGGGTATATTTTATCACAGCAACAAGACGCGTCACCAATATCCCCTATACTAAAGATAAGGATAAGAAAGGAAAATTTAAGAGGAGCCATAGAAGCATTCATGGACTCCAACCAACCATGAAGGAGTCACCTCATCTAACTTTAATGCCTTAGGTGAAGTCCTCTTTCCCTGTCTTGAGTCTCAGTGGAGTTAGGGGTAGGGCAAGAAGTTCAGAGTCAGTGTTCATGACCTTTGAACTTTCTTCCATTTCCCAAACATCAAATACAGAAGGCTACTGAAGACTCTCTGGACCTAGAGAGTGTGAATGAGCCCCTATCAGGGAAGCACCAGAGAACACTGTAAACACCCTCATCAGGGCACTGACACTGACAGAGTCTACAACCAAGATCAGGTAAAATGAGCTAGCCCAGGATGAAGAGTCCTTTCGGATGGACTGAGGCAGGTCAGAGGTACCAGTGGAATCATGCATGCTGTCACCACCACCGGACCCATTCGCACCTCCACAAACGAAAAGTAGGAACACCAACTTTGAAGTTAAAATCTATGTCAACCAGACCAAATCCCAGAGTCTATACATGTAGCAGCTTTAACGACAGTTAGAGAAACATCTTCATTGACGTCCGCCCTTGGTAGAAATAGTCACTGAGACACAGCGCCAGGCCCTCCACAAGCCACTTTGTCTTAGATGGCCATGAGTTTCCTCCTTTGTCCTATACGGTTGTCAGATGATACAGTTGACAAGGTCAGGTGCAGCAGTGACCTTCCGTGACACCTAAGTATAGTGTTTACGGTTCCTGTTTCTCTGAGGTTGTAGGTAAGAGAAGCTGACGGCAGCTGTGAATCACTTCCTGTGGTCACTGCCCTGCTCCCAGTGCAGCTATTTTTGACAGTTGTATAAAATTCTAATTCCCACTCCGGGCATGTGTTTTATTTGTTTAACAAGAACCTAATAAGTTACAGTGGGGGTGGAGGCAAAAATCGGGAAGATCTGAGTCAGCAAAGAGAAATGTAAGAAACACCCTTGTTGAAAAGAAAATAAATCCCAACAGCCGAGGTGATCCCTGCAACTATCACAGAGAGAGTGAGAAATCTTGTTTAGAGCCAGGCCTAGGGTGATTTCCCACTTCCTGTGGAAGAGTCACGTGTCTCCAAAGCAAGAGATGCTGCCCGGCTCTCGTAGCATCTACAGCAAACCTCAGTCTTGACTTGGCAGTTGGCAGTTGAAATGATGGGAACCTCTCCCAGTCTTTACCAGATCTGGTCCTTCACTTCCGTTGAGATGACATAGTGTCCTCTGCCTGTGATTAAGCTGATGAGAGATGCTGTGAGCGTGTCAGGTGTGATGCTGTGTCAGGTGTGATGCTGTGAGTGTGTCAGGTGTGATGCTGTGAGTGTGTCAGGTGTGATGCTGTGAGTGTGTCAGGTGTGATACTGTGTATCAGGTGCAATGCTGTGTCAGGTGCAATGCTGTGTCAGGTGCGATGCTGTGTCAGGTGTGATGCTGTGAGTGTGTCAGGTGTGATGCTCTGAGTGTGTCAGGTGTGATGCTGTGAGTGTGTCAGGTGTGATGCTGTGAGTGTGTCAGGTGTGATGCTGTGAGTGTGTCAGGTGTGATGCTGTGAGTGTGTCAGGTGTGATGCTGTGAGTGTGTCAGGTGTGATACTGTGTATCAGGTGCAATGCTGTGTGTGTCAGGTGTGATGCTGTGTCAGGTGTGATGCTGTGAGTGTGTCAGGTGTGATACTGTGAGTGTGTCAGGTGTGATACTGTGTATCAGGTGCAATGCTGTGTCAGGTGTGATGCTGTGTCAGGTGTGATGCTGTGAGTGTGTCAGGTGTAATTTTACTCAGTACCATCAGAGAGTATACTGCTCCACTACAGCTAGGAAGAAGTGTCACAACTGGCAGCTGAAACAACACAAAGTTGTCTCCTGTTCTGGAGGGTGGGGGTTCTGATGAAGGTCTCAGTAACGTCTACCCCAGGTCCCTTTCTTGGCTGCTGGGTAAGGCTTCCTCCTGAGCCTCTTCCCTCTGCTATGTCCAAGTGTTCTCATCGCATAAGAACTTCAGTCATAGTGAATGGGTGCTCACCCCAACAACTTAAATTTTATCCAGTCATTTTATAGAAACCCTTCCACTGAGCTGGTGAGATTGCCCCACAGCAAATGAAGAAGAGGCAGACAAGTGACATTCCAGGCTTTGAAGCCCATTTCCTTTCTTGGAGCCCTCTCAGCTCTGACCATGTATCTTGCAAACTCTCACCAGCAGCATGTAAGTGAAGGAAGATTTATCCAGCTCATGGTTTACAGAGGTGCAGTCCATCCTGACAGGGAAGGTGTGGAGAGAGGTGTGTATGTGAGATGGCTGTCATGTCACATCTACAGTCAGGAAACAGAGGAAGAGAAATTCTGATGACTAATTCATTTTCTTATTTTTATTCAGTTTGAGACACACATCTCAGGCCATAAAATTGTGCGAAGTTAAACCTTTCTGGACTCCCACACATGTGCGGAGAGGTGGGTCTCCTAAGTGATTCTAAATCTACTCAGACTGACAAGATTACCCCCACAAGTGGGTTTTACTAAACTTCTCTTGTGAGCCCTGAACTTGACCTTTATACATCTTCCACATGTCACAAAAAAATCCTTCTGATTATTTTCCAATCGTTTTAAAGTGTCAAACCATTCTCAGCTCACAAGCCAGAGAGGGACTCTGTGGGTCAGAACTGGCTACTCCCCTGAGGTTGTTGCTCCTGGGACTCACTCACCTGTACCCTGTGCCCTTCACTTCCTTTAAGGTCCTGACTCTTCCTTCAGTCCAGGCTAGTCCACTGTCACAACCCAACCTTGAGTTCTGTCTGCTGATTTCCACACACCCCCCAAAAAGGTCTTGATTCTTATACATTGTGAACACAGAGGCTGTGTGGTTGGTTGCATGTTCCACCAACATCTCTCTGAGCATTTGTGCCCTTCATCAGTATCTCTCACAAATAACATTCTTCTCCTTGCTCTGCCATAGAGTGAGAGTGGAGAGTCGAGGTGCTCTGAGATCAGTGGGTTTGGTTTTTGCTTTAAGAGGTGCCCAGAACAGCTCTCCAGCTGGGTATAAAGCTGACATCGTGAACTCCTAACTGAACACCCTCAATCTCTTTGTCTTATCATTGCTGTTGCTGTGATAAGCTACCCTGGCAAACCAAGGGAGAAAGGATTTATTTAAAATGAGGTTCTGGGTTACAGCCCATCACTGTAGGTAGTCAGGGCAGCAAGAGCTTGAAGCAGCTGGTCACATGACACCCAGGGTGTGGATCCGAGTGGTAGTCACATGATACCCACCGGGAGGAGTAGAGAGCTGTGAATGAACTCTGTGAATGAATGAATGAATGAATGAATGCTAACACTCAGCTTGCCATCTCCACCTCAGACAATCCAAGGAACCGTGCTGCCCACAGAGGATGAGTCTGCCAATCTCAATGTAATTAAGACAGTCCTCCATAGGGTAACCTGGTCTAGGCAGCCCCTCACTGAGACTCTTTTCCTAGGTGATTCTCAATTGTGCCAAGTTGATGATTATAACTAACCTCCAAGTCCCGGGCCTCTGGCCCCCTCCTCTTCAGTCATTTCATACGCCATAACACATCACTTTTTTTTTTTAACCAGCTTTGCAGAGCCCAGGGCATTACTCAGGAAATCCTCCCCAGACGTCAGCTGAGTGAGCACTGAAGACCCCAGGGAGGGCACCGTGGCTGTGTTTTAAAATGAGCTCCTTCAGTTCTGTGCTCTGTGCTTAGGGACAACCAGTCCTTCCCATGAAAGAAGACACTTGTGAAAATGTTTGGAATGTGAAATGATTGTACAGACTAGCATGCCACCGACTCTGACAGCCCTATTCCCAAACTGGGACCTGAGCCCTGTTCAGAGATGGCTTTTAAAGTCCTGCACTTGAGTGGAAGACTGGGAGGCAGAGGAGAGAACAGATATGGTAGGAAGCTGCTGTGACTTTGGAAGTGTGCTCTGACCCCAGACGTCCGGGTAATGTAAGCCATGTCACCAGGAAGGCCATGAAGGAAACAGATCCTGCCAGAATTTTCTACAACAAGGGATCTAGAGGGGCTCAGAAAAGCAGAGCACGCGATTGGCAAGGCAAATGTTATCTAGACTATGAACAAGGTCTTTCTATTCCAGGAACAAAGATGTTCCCATCACCTCTCAGAAGCATCACGACCCTCATCTCTTACAGTTTCTTTAAGATTTATTTATTCTCGGGGCTGGTGAGATGGCTCAGTGGGTAAGAGCACCCGACTGCTCTTCCGAAGGTCCAGAGTTCAAATCCCAGCAACCACATGGTGGCTCACAACCATCCGTAATGAGATCTGACGCCCTCTTCTGGTGTGTCTGAAGACAGCTACAGTGTACTTACATATAATAATAAATAAATAAATCTTTTAAAAAAAGATTTATTTATTCTCATTTTATGTTTGTGTGTTTTTGCAGCATATATTGTGTGCCAGATGCATGCAGTACCTGAAGAGGCCAGAAGGTGGCGCACGATTCCCCTGGAACTGGAGTTAAGGACAGTGGATGCTGGGAATGGCACCTAGATCCTCTGCAAGAAGAGCCAGTGTGCTCAACCACTGAGCCATCTCTTCAGCTCCACCCCGACTTCATTAGACTAATAAGAGATTAATGATGTCCCATGGTGCTGTCCCAGGAGTAGTGGTTCCTGGTGAGGGCTCTCTTCTTGCATTTGGGTAGGCATTTCCAGGGATGTATGGGATGGGAGTGGGAGCTATCTGCAAATATGGCCGCCACCCTGGCAGCTGGTCTGGGAATGATACATAACACTCCGTCCCCTTCACAGGTACACAGAGTCCTGTCCTGGACTAGTTACAGGACTCGTCGGTCCTGTTACTATTCTTTTTTGACACCTGCTCCTTGGAAGAGCTATGCACTAGCTGTTCCCACAGCTGGATAATGGTAGTGAATAAGGAAGCTGCCGCCATCACTGTGGTTAGAGTGGTCACTATCAAGTATAGAAACATTAGTAAGCACCGGTAAGTGTTCAGAGAAAGGGAAACCCTTAGGTGGGAATGTCAACTATACAGCCATTATGGAAACAGCTTGGGGTGGTGGCCCAAGAAAGGTTAAGAACAGAACTACCACTTGATGCTCCTGGGTATTTATCTAGAGAACTTGAAACTAGTATGTCAAAGAGACGGCTGCTCTCCCAGGTTCATGCCAATGCCAGGCACAGCAGCCAAGGCATGGAATCAATCTAGATGTCCACCAAACACACACACACACACACACACACATATATATACATACATATACACACATATATGCACACACACACACATATATACACATACATACATTTCATTGTTTGGTGGATTTCTATGTATATATATATGTGTGTGTGTATATATGTGTGTATATATGTATATATGTATTTATGTGTATATATGTGTGTATACAATGTGTATATGTGTATATATATGTGTATGTATATGTGTTTATACATATAATGTGTGTATATGTGTATGTGTGTATATATGTGTGTATACAATGTGTATGTGTGTATATATGTGTGTGTGCATATGTGTGTATATGTGTATATGTGCGTATATATGTGTGTGTATGTATATATGTGTGTATATGTGTGTGCATATGTATATATGTGTGTGTTTATAAATGTGTGTATATATGTATATGTGTGTGTATATAATGTTCCATCACAAAGAAAGATGGAGTCTTGCTGATTGTGTTGACATGGATGAATCTAGAAGACATTATGTCAGGTGAAACAAGACAAAGATAGACAAACACTGCCTGTTCTCACTTCCATGTGCACTCTAAAAGTGCTAACCCCCAGCAGTATAGGAGAGTGGTTTCCTAACAGTGGCCCAGAGAGGGTGGTGGGAGAGGCTGGTCAGCGAGCGTAAAGGTAACAGCTACACAGGAGAAGGATGTCCTATAGCACATCCTCACGTGCGTGAGGCTAATGATACTATAGAATATTTATTTGAAAATAACTGGACAATTCTGAACATTTGAGGCGATGTGTGTGCTAATTGCCCCGACTTGTTCTTTACATACACACACACAAGGTGCTGTATCAAAGAACTACAATGCCTCATAAATATGAACAACTACGTGCTAGTTAAAAAGAAGCCGAGCCAGGCATGGTGGTTTCGACCTGTAATCTCAGCACTTGAGAGGCTGAGGCAGGAGGACCACTGAGAGTTGAAGCCCATCCTGGGCTCCACAGAGTTGGACCCAGTCTGGACCACGAATCGAGATCCTACCACAAATAATGACAATAAGAACCAAGTATAGATCTGGGGTTGGGAGTATGACCCCGGGTGAAGCTCCTGCTTAATGCACACGAGCCACATTAATTCCCAGCATTCTCTGTGCCCTGTGCACACCCAGATCTCCCAAATAGCTGCAGTACCACAGGAGGAGACAAATAAGCAAATAAGAAAATTCACTGTGGTGCAGACAGATAGCTCCGTTTCCTTTTGTGCTCAGCTTCACGCTGGTTTGGTTTTAAGCTATCTATCTGGCCTGTCATGCCCGCTAGGACACTGTTCCCTGACCCTTCTTTAAGTTTCTCAGATTGGGGCTTCCTAACTTTTACATTTTAAGTCATGTCCTGAATCTTTTCAGACTCCTGGTCTGGGCAAAATGCAAACACATCAAGACCACTCCGGGGTGCCCTTCACAACCCATGAAAGCAGCCTGGGTGTGTGGGGCTTAAGAAAGGTGGGAAAGACTATAAAATAAAAGTATACAGAGAGAGCTCTCTAGATGGGGCGCTGTCACCAAAGATCTCAAAGTCCCTCTCTCTCACCGTCTCCCTGTGTGGTTCTCCAACACCCCACCCACTCAATGACTTGTTGCTCCAAAGGAGAGAAAAAAAAGCAAGCGCCTAAAAGGAAAGCCAGGCTGGGAGCAGTCATTACGCATTTGACATTTCTAAACTGGGCTTGACAGAGGAACTTTGAAAATATTTATCTATCAGAAAATAGTTTCAGCCGTGGGCAATTTGGTGCAAAAGGTTTAGCTGATGGAAAAACCATAACTCAAGGTGACTGGCTTTAATGTAAGACGTTCTCGAAGGCCACCCAATCGCCAGCGCTTCCAACAACCTGGAAAATTTAGAGCAGCTTGGAAAAACAGCAGGGGTCCGGGGAGGCGGCCAGGGCACAGTAGGGATCGGATCATGTACGTGCTTCAGAGACATGGATGAAGTTAATATTAGATTAGAACCAAAAGCAAAAATGCAGGCTGTGTTTAAGCAGCTCCTCTCTGCCAGTGCAGTGCCTTCGCCCCTGAAAGCCGAGGGCGTCTTCCAACATGAGATGCTTTGCCATTTGTCTATCCAGTCCTGCCCTTTCTACATTTCTGGGGGAAAAAGTCTATGTGTGCCCAAAGCCCCCTTCTGCAGTGGAAAGGACTGCCTAATGGGTGGTTGGACAAGCCGTTCCACAGCTGCCCTGGGCAGCCTCCTGGGCAGCTACACTGGCCACCCGAGGTCTTTCTCCTACTTACCTGGGCTGCTCTGAGCCACTTGACATTTGGAGGTTGGTTCACCTGTCACTTCACCAACAACTTCCCTAAGACAGTTGTCTTCTAGAACATTCATTCTTACAGCCACGATCCTTTTTGTTATTGCTTTCTTACTAAAGTTGAATACAACAAGCCACTTAAGAATGAGAAAACCATTGGCAGAAAAGGAAAAAGTGAGCCCAGGCTTTCAACACTCAATCTTCCCTGGTTGATCTGCCCTTCATCTAATCCCAACTCCACACAGGAGGCTGTCAGCCACACCTAGGTTCAAAACCCACCTTCCTACTGCTGTTGGAATGATCTCTCAAGCACGGTACATGACACCCACTCATTGTCCAGTCTTGCTGTTCTCCAGAACCCCATCATGTTCTCTGGCTGTACCCTACTTAAGCAGTGTCTGCTTAAAAGGACCCCCCCACCCCCAAATCTGGGAACATTACAGGCAGGGATATTATCCTCAAAGCTCACATGCCTTCCTCCAGGAACTGCCTCCTGGCTCTGGCCGGACAACTGTTGCCCTAGCCAACCCCCAATGCTGGCTGAAGTGCCCAGTAGACTGTCATGCCCTACTGTAGCACTGTTCCTGCACACGTCTGAAACTGCCTGTTTGCACAGCTGCTTTCTGTTAGACCCCTGGAGGGCAAGAGCTGCATCTTATCCTCTGCTGTAGCCTTATGCGCCATCTCTGGGTTGAACATATCATAAATGTTGAATGAATGCTTGATCAATCCACTGATGTGATGCCAAAGACGGATGTTTGGGTTAAACCGAATGAAAGGACAGGTATGTAAGCATTTTAGGCCTACAGCAGTGGCAGTTGTATGATTCTAGCTAATAAGCAAATCCCTTAGGAAAACTGCCCCAGCAGTGGGGAGCACTTGATGCTACGTCTAAACGATGCAGAGGAGAAGGTGAAGCCCGGGAAAGACATGCAGGAGTTCACAGAAGAGAACAAGGTAAAAGGAAAGAGAATTCTGAAAAGGACTGAACAGGCATTTCCAATCAATTATATGCTGACAATTTTTCCTGGTCTCCCAAATATTGCCCTTCAGCCTTCCAAACCATCTGGAAAATTCCTTCTTCTGGATGAAGCATGATCCTGCCAAGTGTGAGCTCCAAATCTTTTGACAGTCACAGTGAAGCTTGTCAAACCATGGGGCACTTTACGGGGGGGCAGAGGGGGGAACCATCTGACATCAAAAATCCATTTGGTCTTACTCATCTTTCAGAGAACTCTGTAATCTTGGGATTAAGTGCCAGAGACACGGTGCACTTGGGCTGCTAAGTGGGAATGTTCAGAAAAGCCAGCTTCCAGGAGAAAAACAAACCCCAAAGTCAGTGAGGGGGGAGAAAAGGTAAAAATGGTCTCCTTAGAGCTGAAGCAAAGAACGTGTTACTCTTGTCATGAATGACTCAGGGTGCAATGGGTGAAAATAGGGTTATCCTGACAGCTTGCTTTTCATCTACGGGAAATATTACCATGGGCACAAGCTATAACTCATACATACCCTCTGACCGATGGCAGAAAAGCTGTCCTGTGTGGCTGGGTATGAAGTGTTACAGTCTGTGTGAAGGGGTCTTGGGTTAGTCAAGTGAGACGATTATGTAATATACCAATAGAAAAATCAACTCCAAAATGTCCTGTGGCACATGGTGTTCAGGCATTGACTCCTTGCTAGAGAGATGCTTAGCCAGGTAGGGTAAGCACCCATCCAATGATAACCACATCACAGGCACTCGGAAGCACCAATCACAGTCAGCCTGGGAAGTCCGAAGCAGCAATTTCCCAAACATCCATCAAAGGCATAGTTCTAGATTTCAGGGTACACAGGCAAAGAAAGAATGACTCAGGTGCCCCAGGAGTTGACTCTCTTCTGCCAGAGCCAACCCAGAAGGCGGATAGATGTCCAGGCACCGTGCAAAGGAGATGAGGAGCAGCCTTGGTTGGCTGCAGTGTGAGGGGAATGTTGCTCAGGGTAGAGAGAAGGTGGGGAGAAGACACCACATAGGAGAGAGGCTGAGCAGTACTCTGAGCAGTATTCGTGTGTTCCTGTGAGACAGGTACCTTCAAAGAGGGAAATAATGCTTTGCCCCTGAGAAGGGGCAGAATGTAACTAAGGGCGTGAAATCACTTACTGTCTTTAATGTCAGAAAGAAGCCACGAAGCAATGATAGCTTCATCTGACTCAGATGCAATGATAATGTACTGTTTATCGTTTTTTGTTGTTTTCTGCAGTGCTGGCAATCAAGCCTAGGGCTTTGTGCATACTAGGCAAGGGCTGTAGTACCGGGTTATCCTGTTTTACACGAGTGCTGTCCTTTCATGGGCAAATTTATCTCGTTTACTTTTATTGGTATGTTCAGGGATAGTTCTGACGTTTTCTTTCTTCCTTTAATTTTCAAGACAAAAAAAAAAAGTTAATTAAATGAAGTATGTGTTCAGTGAAGAATCTTCTCAGAGTTGATGCAGCTGAGGACCCAGCTGAGGTAGAGATGGGCCTGACGTTCACCTGAGAGAACTCTCTCCATGTTCCCCCAGTCACTGATTCTTCCAAGTCACCAGCCTGACTTCTCAGTCTGTGAATGTTTTTGCATCTCTTTTAACAACTGGAGTCATGTGCAAGCCCGTGCTCTCACACTCAGCTTCTTTGACCAAGTAGGATGCTTGAGAGATTTGGTGCTGCCGTCATTGTATAGGGTTGTGTGCTCCCATTGAAGAGCACAACGTGGTGTGGCCATAGCACAGTGGAGGCGTGCAGGCATCTGAGCGCTCTCCTGCTCCGGGCTACCAGAGTCAGCACCACTGTGAGCTCTGCTGGGCTTGTTGTTGTTGTGATTGTGAGAGTGCATTCCTGCCTGGCACACACCTAGGAGTGGAATCACTAGCAGATAGAGTGTGTGGGCTGTCTGGTTCACCATATTCTTCCAAAGAAATTGCGCAGATTTGCATTCCCATCAGCAATGGGAAAGCCAACATGATTTACATTAATAAAACACTGCTCTGTTTCCTCACTTTCCGTATCAACTGATCCTTCCTGGAGACTTAGATCTGAAACTTTTTTTTTTTTTTTTTTTGCCATTTCCTTAGAACAAAACTGAGTTAGCCACACTGTTATTAAAAGGCCGGAGATCAGAAAAAATGGAGATTCTGATAACACTCTAGCCTCCGCTCCAAGATGGGTGCATAATCTAAAATAAAGGTTAATAAAATGGCACAAAATAACAGTTGATCGTTACCAAGACCAAGCCAGATGGCGAGGGAAACCCAGACGTTTCCAGGAAGCTTGGACTCTTGTTTTGAATTCAGCTGGCCAAAGTTTGGGTAAAAATTGAACACGGCAGACTCACAGGCCAAGCAGGAAACAATGCTCACATATCTTGTGTGGCAAAGAATTTCCTGGGACACATCCGGAGGAAGACGCTGGCAGCTGAGAGACACTGTGCAGGCTTCTCTGATCTTCCTCGCACAGCTGTCAGCGTCCAGTGCTGCTGGCTTTCAGAAGAGATCAGGGAAATTGGAAATGAGTTCCAAACTACCCAGAGACTAGAAAAGGCGAAACCCTTCTAAGCAGCAGGAAGAGTCAAGAAAATCCCAGAGACAGAGACACCCGCCCAGTACAGTGATGTTTCTCTATGGGCTTGGAAAGGGAACGCCATATAAGAAGTGCACAGGCCCATTCAAAGGCACAAAGTATTTCCTGTCGTAGCCAGTCCCTGTAAAACTTGTCAATTGCTCTTCTTAATGCTAAAATCCCATTTATGAGCTAGCCTCAGCTTCTCTCTGTCCCACCCTCACCTCTGCCTTGCACATTCTGCCCAATCCCACTCAAGAGGACGCGTGACACTCCCAGGGTGCTCTTCTCTTGACTTGAACAACTGTGCCTCCTGGCATTGCCTGCCAGCTTTATAAAAACACATTATTCTTCTTTTATTCCTTGCTGATAATATTTGTTCTTTTAAATTCAAAGGTTGTCAGCCAGCAGGATGGCTCTGCAAGCATAGGATCCTCTCTCAGAACCTGACAACCAAAATTCAATTCCAGGGACACACATGGTGGATAGGAAAGAACCAACTCCCACAAGTACTCCCCTAGCACACACACACACACCACACCACACACACACACATGGTGTATGGTGTGGTGTGGTGTGTGTGTGTGTGGTGTGGTGTGGTGTGTGGTGTGTGTGTGTGTGGTGTGGGGTGTGTGTGTGTGTGGTGTGATGTGTGTGTATGTGTGGTGTGTGTGTGTGTGTGTGGTGTGGTGTGTGTGTGTGTGGTGTGGTGTATGTGTGTGTGTGTGGTGTGGTGTGTGGTGTGTGTGTGGGGGGTGTGTGTGGTGTGTGTGTGTGACACTAATGCACATTGTAAGAACAGCTAAATGTTAGTCCTCTTGCCACAGTGCTGTGAACAGTGTAGACACCCCACAGGGGTCCCACACAATGCTCAGAGAGCCCCAGCCTGTGACCTATGCCCGCTGGTACCTGTGTGAAGCTCCCTTTTAGGCTGAACTGCAGTGCCCTTGATCCCAGGTGGTCATTCCCACCCTCATGCTCACCCTAAAGGGCACAGAGGTGTTCATGTGCTTCAAGGCTTCCTCCCTATCCCTGTCCGCTTGGCTCAACTTATGGAAAGTGCCATGGGACTGTTGGCCCACAGCCTGAAGCTGCAGGTGCTGATAATAAGAGTTCAGAACCTGTGGCAAAGCTCTGGCTCCCCACTATGTGAGGCCCTTACACTCTGATCCTGGAATCAGCAGGGCACTGAGCCCTCCATGCCCAAAGATTCACAAAAACCAACTCAGCAACAGTACAGTGTAAGGCACAAGGGGTGTTGCCAAAAGTTAGTGTAAAATAAACTGGTCTGGGGGTTGTTTTGTTTTGTTTGTTTTTTGATACAGGATTTCTTGGTGTAGCCCTGGCTGTGCTGGAACTCACTCATAGACCAGGCTGGCCTTGAATTTAGAGACCTGCCTACACCTGCTTTCCAAGTGCTCAAATTAAAGGCATATACCACCACTGGCCAACTTTTTGACCCATGAAATTCACTGCACAACCCTGGCTCCACCTTGAATTTCAGGGGCAGCAAGAATACTGCCTCTAACTTTGCCAGCTGGAACATTTGGCTCTAGCCACCCTATGCCCACTTCACCCTTCCAACATCTTGTCACCACCCCCATGGCTTCCTCCCTGTTGGTACCTGCAAAATTCTATAGACAAAAGCCTGTTCTCTTCTAGGAAGTACCAATAAGAAAGAAAAGAAGAAAGCCGGGCGTGGTGGCGCACGCCTTTAATCCCAGCACTCGGGAGGCAGAGGCAGGCGGATTTCTGAGTTCGAGGCCAGCCTGGTCTACAAAGTGAGTTCCAGGACAGCCAGGGCTACACAGAGAAACCCTGTCTCGAAAAACAAAAAAAAAAAAAAAAAAAAAAAAGAAAGAAAAGAAGAGAAAACCCAGACAACAGAAAGAATGGTTCAAATTGGTGCAACTTTAAAAAAAAAAAAAGTGGCTGAGGAGATGGCTCATTGGTAAAGCTCTTGGCTCTAGAGTCTGAGGGTCTGAGTCAGGAACCATAAAGACCCCAGCATATCCATGGTGGCCTAGAAGGAAGAGATAGGGGAATTCTTAGACACACCCAGGCCTGCTACCCTGGTGTAGACAATGGCAAACAAGAGATCCTGTCTCAAACAAGGTGAAAGGTGAGAGCTGACACACCCAAGGTTGCCCTCTGACCTACATATGCACACCACACAGAAACAACGCATGACCACACAGAGATTAAAACACTGTCAAACATAAACACTGAGACTTAATATTTATAAAGTCTGGGGAGTGGCCTACTTTGCTGTCTATTGCTATGGTAAAAAACACTTTTACCAAAAGCAGCTCAGAGGAGGAAAGGACTGCGTTTGGCTTACACTTCCAGGTCAGAGTCCATCACTGAGGGAGGTAGGGGAAGGAGCTCAACAGGAACTAAAGCAGAGACCCTGAGGGGATGCAGTTTGCTGGTTTGTTCTGAAGCTCAGCTTACTAGATTTTTTTGTTCTTGTTTTGTTTTGTGGGGAGAGCCTTTTGGGGTGCTGCTTGGCAGGAATCTGACATTGGCCAAGGACAAGGAAGTCAGAATCTGGTTTTAGGGTAGAACAAAGAAGTAGGCTCAGATATCTTGATCATCCTTAGAAACAGCATCACCGGAGTGATCATGGGGCTGTGTGTTCATTGTCTTGCTTGTTCCTTGACTATTGTCTTGCTTGATCCCTCATTGCACTGCTCGCCCTAAATACCTGCATGTAATTAAAATGGTATAAAAGTGAATTGGGGAAAATTAAACCTGCCTTCAGTCTCAGAATTGACAGGGGTCATGCTACAATGTTGTCTATCTTTTTTCTTTTTAATCTTCACTCCCACATTGGAAAACCTGTTGACTGACTGAGCGGGCTTAGTTTTGATTTTGTTTTGTTGTTCAAGGCAGAATTTCTCTGTCTGATGCTGGCTGTCCTGGGACTTTGTAGACCAAGGCTGGTCTCAAACTCAGAAACCCGTCTGCTTCTGCCTCACAGGTGCTGGGGTTAAAGGCCTGTGCCTCTAGCCATCACACCTGGGATTAACTAGATTGCTTATTCATCCCCAACCACCTGCTCCAGAAATGGTTTGCTCCACAGTGGGCTGAGCTTCATACATCAATTAACAATCAAGATATAGCCAGCCTGACCTAGGCAATCCCTCAGTTGAGATTACAAGGTGGGTCAAGTTCACAGATTAAGCTAGCCAGGAAAGGAAGGTCTGTCCTTGTTTTATTGGAAGATATAAGTTCATGGGATCTTTCCTCACAGCTAAAATGGTTCTCTCTCTCTCTCTCTCTCTCTCTCTCTCTCTCTCTCTCTCTCTCTCTCTCTCTCTCTCTCTCTCTCTTTCACACACACACACACACACACATGCAACCCTCCCCCCAAAATGAGAACATCCGTTACTGAATTCTGCTTTTCCAGATACACTACTATTGCAATATATTAATGAATTCTTTAGCTCACATTTATGTTTAGTATTCTGCACACCAGGATCCGTTGTGGATAGACAGGACAAAGCCCCCATCCTCACTCTTAGGAGGCCAGGCAGGTGGAAGAATAGAAAATAGGGACAAGCAAGTGACATCTTGGTAATCGGCTGTGAGGAGTCCCTTGGTTTCAGGCAGCTTAAGAATCTACTATTGACTAAATTCCCCCAAGACTGGAGTCTGGGAGAGGCCGAGCGTTGGCTGATCAGTGAGGGCACCAGCATGAGCACACTGTTTAAGGCAAGCAGCTCATCTTACCTGGTATTAGGGTTGGCTTTAGTGTCGACATGCCAAAATTAGGATCACCTAAGTAGGGGCCTCACCTGAAGTACTGCCCCGGTTGCCTCAACCCACGTGGGAAGACCACCTTGTATGGGTTGCAATACAGACTTCTTAAAAAGCACATGGCAGAAAGAAGATGGCTCGTTCTCTGCTTGCTTGGACTTCCCTCTTGCCACTGAGATGGCCTGCTGCTGCTGCTGCTGCTGTTGTTGATGATGATGACGATGACCCCGATGATGGTGGTGATTCCACCCCTGATAACAGAACTTACATTTACAGGCTCCCATTGTGAACTAAGGAACTTCCAGGTTTTTAATCACAGATTGGAGATTCCTGAGACATCCAGGAGTTTTGTGGACAAAATGATGACTGGGTTTTCAACTTCCCTGTCATGACAGCCACTATAGGGCTACTCCAACTCCTGGGGAACACAGACTCTGGGATCAAGGAACGGCTGGTTTCTCAGCCTCTCCAGGGTGAGACCACTGTTGTTATTATTTTAATGAAAGCTGACTCAACACACACACACACACACAGACACCTCACTGGGTTCTGTCTTTCTGGAGAACCCTGACCAATAGAGTTGGCCAAGGACATTATTGAGTCCCGTATGCTATCATCTGTCTAGTGTCTAATGTCCAGTGTTCTTACAGAATTGTCCAAGGGAACCCTGAGTCCCAGGACAACTGAAATGAAAGACAGTTCTACTGCATGGGGAAGAGGATGCTCATGGGAAGAGAGAGAGGCCAGAGCTGGCTCCCAAGGCACATTAGCTATTAGAGGTCAAATCGAAGAGGGATTTAAGTCCTGCTTTGAGATTCCAGCGATCTCTTGTTCCAGTCAGCCAGACCCTCACAAAGGGAGGAGAGACGGCTATGCTGCTGATATTGATTTTATTGTCTTAGGAGACCTAAGGGCTCAGGGAGCACTGCAGAGGCCCTCAATCTATGGGGAATGAAGGAAGTGGCATCCTATGCTGAGACCTAGGATGGGGACACTCTGCCCCCACAGTGCTGATGAAGAGCAAGTAGTGGGGTACATGCTTTCTGGGCAGAGAGTACCATGAGACAGGTTAGAGGAAGCAATGCAGACAGCTGTGTGTGGTACAGAGGGACTGAGGGTCAGGAAGAGTGTTGGGCAAGAAGGTGACTTTGAACCTCTTCTTTTACACAGGAGACACAAAGGAGTCACTTGGTGGCCATAGGAGTTATCTGGGTTGTGTTTGGCTTTAGAGTGGAGGAAGGACTCGCAATGAAAGTGGATGTAAGAAGGCTCCTGGGGGACCTTTGCAGAGTTCCAATAGTCAGGAGTGCCCTGTCTAGTCCTTGGTGGTGTTTCAGAAGAACATATGAGGAACATATAAGACATAGTATGAAGCAGGGTATGGTGGCACATGCCTTTAATCCCAGTACTCAGGAGGCAGAGGCAGGTGGATCTCTGTGAGTTCGAGGCTAGTCTTAGTCTGGGGTACATGGTGATTCCATGAGAGCCAGGGCAATGTGGAGGAACTCTGTCTCAAAATAATAACAAAAACAAAGAAGAAAATGAAGGAGGAGGAGGAGGGGGAGAACAAGGAGAAGGAGAAGGAGGAAGAGGAGGAGGTGGAGGAGGAGGAGGAGAAAAGGAGGAGGAGGAAGAAGTAGAGAAGGAGAAAAGAAAAGAAAACAAAAGAAGATAGTGTGTATAGCTGAGTTGTCAAGGGTATATGGGTGTCAGAGCAGAAAGAACCCTCCTCTGGTTGTCATGGACACAGGAGTAGCTGGGTAGCCCATGTGCACCAAAATGTTACAGCTGTGTGCTGTGCCTAACCAGAAGGATCTGGGTGAATGGCCAGGAGGAATCAGGAATACCAACAGGTTGAAGGAGATGAAGTGGCATGTCGTTGAGCAAAATACTGACAGACAAAATATTGAAAGGTCATTGATCCAGGCACCCAATACCCGAAGAACGAGGAGAGAGCTCACAGAAGGTTAACATGTGTGTAACTTTCAAGTTTGTCACTTTTGCTTGCCTGTGCTTTTTAAAATTCCCAACAGTGAGTGTGAACTATTTTTTCAATCAATAAAAGCTATTTTTAAAGTGAAGTATGTGGTAGTCAGTAAAATAAAAGGGGGAAGGAAGTGATGGAGAGGGTGGTGTGTATATGGGGTGTGAAGGTAGTGGGGATCCCAGGGGCCCCCGGGGACCCAGCTAAGGACACACACTTGCTGCAGACATGTACCTCCCTGAGCTACCTAGGCATCATATCCATGCGTCTCTGTGCGGCGGTTCCTTTTCTGAAGTTCAACCCATGTCATGCTCACAATCTAGATACATTACTGCAATGGTTAACACAGACTGTCCACTCGACAGAATCTGCATGCTCTGTGCGGTCCCAGATGTCATTGTGTCTGACAACGTGCCCAGGCCACCCCTGTCCAGTCATAGAGAAGAGAAAACTCCTCAACAGGGACAGCATGAGGCAAAGGAGAAAGGCAAAGGTCTATAGGAAATGGTGGACGAGGAAGCCCTATAGCAAAAGTGCAGGTCCAGGTGAGGAGGACAAGGGGCACCTTGCCGGAATGAAGCTCACAGAGGGGCAGCCTGCGGGCTCCACTCTTTCCTGTTTCACCGCCTGTAAGCCTGGGTGGTATTAATGAGTTCATTTTCAGTGAGAGATAAACCATCAGGTGACATTTTACCACTGATGTATTTGTAAAAAGATAGAGAAGGGATAAGTTTTATGGATGTGTGGTGAGGTGTGGGGGAAAGGCGTGCCTTGGCGGGCCCATGCGAAGGCATCCCTTCCCCATAAGGGACCAGACAAACAGTATAGTACAGAATAGAGTTTATTCAGGGGGAGGGGAGTTGAGAGGATAGTAGAGGCAGAGAAAGGCAGGGGGCAAGGGGGGAGGGAGAGAGAGAGGGAAAGGAAGAGGGAGAGGGAGAGGGAGAGGGAGAGGGAGAGGAATAGAGGAGTAGAGGCTGGCCATGAGCACGTGGATAGAGATGGGGTTTTGGTTGAGAGGATAGAGCAGGAGCAGGAAGGCAAGAGCAAGAGAGCAAGAGAGGAGCAAGAGAGCGAGGAGGGGGGCAAGCAGCCCCTATTATAGTGAATCAGGCATATCTGGCTGTTGCCAGGTAACTGTGGGGCGGAGCATACCTGACTGTTGCCACCAGGTAACTGTGGGGCAGAGCTAACCACCACCAACTAGAGGCAGATGTACTGATGAATACAACATGTCATTCACGGGTAGCTTGAAATCAGAGCCATTAGACTTGGAGGAACCCATTGTCTATCGCTATCAGCTGAGACCTTAACTTCACAGGCTTTGTGCTCTCCAGGACCCACACGCACCAGTGACACCGCCTTCTCCCTAGATTCATATTTCGAAAGCGTTGTCTATTGAGCGAGACTTTAGGTGAGGTGGTTCCCCTGCACTTCAAAGAGGGAAATTTAAAAAAATGAACCTCAATTCAAACATCTCAAAGTAGGAGGTCGCCGTACTTTGAAGGTGTCCCCAGCACGAACTGGTCTTTTATGTGTTTCTTCCTGCTAAGCGAAGGGTTAAATGAACGGAGGCATCTGTCTTCCAGGCTTCCAAACCCAACAAAAGGAAGGCTGGTGGTTGGAAGGTGGCCTCCATGCTTCAGGCAGGAGATGGCTTCACGTGTAGAACAGTTATCGGGCAGCCAGAGGCCCGAGGTCTGCTGCCTGCCAAGGCCAGCAATTACACTTTTGTAGTTTCCCCGATTAAAAAGTGTTTAAGCACCTGCTACTTAAACGATACTTAAAAAGCAATAAATTAGAGGCCAGGAGCACAGGGCCTGGGAACATGAACAGAGAAATGAAGGGCCTCTATAAATGGAGAAGCCGTACTTTTCCATTTCTGAAAGGACCCCTCAATGATTTAAAAATAAGCACCAACTCAGGTATCCAGGATGTAAAATAAATCCGAATAAGCTTAATGAGAATCGGGCAGTCATCCACAAGGAAACCAAATCTCCGGGCCCTCTTCTTTCTCACCATCTGAGTTGGCCGTACAGGACTTTTAGCAACAGGAGCATTACCTGGCCTCGTTGAGGAAAGAACTTGGGCTGAAGTCACAGCTGAGCATTCAGCCATGCCCTGTCCATACAAGGCTGATCTGTACAGAAAGGGAGACTCACACACACTCACTCACACACACACATCCATACACTCTTACACACACACATGAACACGCACACACACACTCACTGGGAACATGGAAAACTGCACATATAGAATATTATCAGGCCCAGTGACACTGAAAGTCTTCGACAGACTGGGGTGGAGATTAAGACCCTAGGACAGACTGCCAGTCCAGCTCCAAGTTCAATGAGACACCCTGACTCAAGGGAATATGGCAGAGAGTGTACAAGAGCACAAGCACTTTCAGATACACAAGTGTAGAACATATACACACTCACACACACTCATAACACATACATATTCACACATACCTTCTCATACACATACACACTCAAACACACTCTTATACACTCACAGTCACACATACATGCACACACATACTCATACACACACTCAAACACACATACACACAGACCCACACTCTCTCACACACACATGCACAAACTCACATACATATACACACAGGCACACACACATGAATACACGTACACACACATACATGAATACACACACACATGCATGAACACACATGCATGAACCCATACGCACATGCACAAACACACACATACACAAATAAACACTCTCACACACAATCACAAACTCACATGTGATATGAACACACATGAATACACACATACATGAATACACACATGCATGAACACACACATACATGAATACACACACATGCATGGAACTAACACATGCATTAACACACACTCATACACATACATACACACACATGCACATACCACATTTTTTTAATAATTAAAAGCTATTTTTACAGAAGTGCCAAAAGTCACATGTAGTGGACAGCCTCTCTCTTGTCATGGCTGTAATTCAACTAGCAAATTCACTGTTTCTGAATGATCTGTTCTCTGTACCACGGAACTGTGCCAGAGAGGTAACCAACACTTGCAGCCTCCCTGGACATTATAATAGCATAAAAACCTCATGAAATGTACATGATCTTTAAATAACCTCAGCTCAGCTTTTGCTTCGCAAAGGCATTTTGCTTTCCAAACTTTCCCTTCGGCATGCATGAATTTATAGATGTGGAAGGCAATCAGCACCTCCAGTGCCAACGAACCGGTTCCCTGTGGCAGCCAAATTTGAATATGGCAATAGGCAGCTGGAGGAGTGACAGTTGAACAGAGTGTGACACCCAGGGTCACAGGGTCACACAGTCACACGGTGTCTCAATATCTTACGCATCTTAGTGCAGAAGGGATGCTGTTCATCAGACAGAGATCTTCATCAGAGAATACCAGATTGAGAAGCCTAAGGCAGGCCCTCCAAATCCCTGACCAATTCTTGATTTTAAAGAGTAAAACTGCCAAGACCCAACAAGGCACAATCCCAATTTTAACCAAGTCACATTAAACAATTTTATTTGGTTGGGTCTTCTCTGTCCCTGTGTTGAACCAGACACCTCTTGGAAGTCAATAAATGCAAAAACGATATAATGATGAATTCACCCGGTGTGTGTGTGTGTGTGTGTGTGTGTGTGTGTGTGTGTGTGTGTAAGATCATTCTACTCTCAACCAACACAAAGAAAATAAGTTGAAAATAAAATATGACTTTACTCTTTAGGGATCTCCCCTTCCCCGATGGCCAGGTCCAGCCCAAAGTTTATCAGTCAAGGCCAAACTCTTGACTCTATGAAGAGTCTAATGTGCAGGGGAAATATTTATAGAATCCTTACTTCCATCAACACTTGCAAATGACCCCTAATTGATGACACAGTCAGACAAAAGCATGAGCCCCCAAATGCTCACACCCTCCTAGGTCTCCCAAGACCCTCAGAGGCCTTAGAGGAGACCACACACCCATGGTTTTTTTGTTTTGTTTTGTTTTGTTTTCATATCTATTTTTGTTTGTTTTTTATTAAGTAAGGCTGCTCAAGGAAGCAAATAAAGATGAAAAAAAAAAACCCCACCATAGATGACCAAATTAAACAATTAAACAGGATGAGTCAGTCTAGCTACAGACCCAAGAGTCTTAAAAGTCTAGGCAGAAATCAGGCCTAGGGTGCTGAGTTGATTTAAGGCCGATCACAGAGGAGCAACTCCTCCCGTGACGGTGCCTCTCGAGCTTGCATGCACGTGATGAAGGACTCGGGAAGGAACTGACAAACATTCCCCAGTGCTAACTCTTAGGAAGGTTCTAGGACTTTAGCTCAGGTCCTTGTGCTTGTGTGGCAAGCATTTTACTGAACCATGGCCCTGCGTCCAAAAAGCAATACTTCTTCAGGGCCTGTTTCACTTTTAAGCTGATTAGGTCTTGCTAGGAACCTCCTGTTGGCAGGATTTCTGGGGTTCACCCCACGAACATACCAGTGGCTGGTTCAAGAGCAGAGGACATGATTTCTCCCTCATTCCTTAAGCAGGAGCATCATTCATTCAACATGAACACACACGTCTGGCTCTTTGGCATCTGTTGACAGAGTGTGTTCGGAAATATATTTTCCACAGCATCTGTTCAACTGGCCACTGTAGATTAATGAGATCAAGAATGGTTGTTCACAAGGCTCTCCTGTCCCTATACCTCCCGTGGTTTGGCATTTGCACCAATAAGCAGTGAGCAAATTCATTCAAGAGGAACTTGGGGTTGCTGTGGCTAAGCCAGCACCATAGCAGAGCTGTTGACTTCCATGATCAGAACAGTAACTGGGCCTTCAGAAATCAGCTCAGTACTTTGTGAGCTACATGGCCCTCAAAGCATGACCTCTACCCCACAGCTACCCTGAAGGCCTCATCTCCTGGGACGCACACGCAAGCCAAACAGGGCTGACTGGAGCCTTCCTCACTAAATGCTTAAATTTGTATGGTTAAATTTGGTCCCCATTATCAGACTGACATACTACCTACTGTGCACATAGTACCTACTGCGCTAAATTGTTCCTGGCTAAAGGAAATGCAGGGACATAAAAAAGAGACTGAAGGAAAGGCCATCCAGAGACTACCCCAGTTAGGGATCCATCCCATCTGCAGACACCAAACCCTGACACTATTGCTGATGCCAAGAAGTGCTTGCTGACAGGAGCCCGGTGTGGCTGTTCCCTGAGAGGTTCTACCAGCACCTGACTAATAAAGATGCAGGTACTCACAGCCAACCATCAACCTGAGCATGGGGACCCCAATGGAAAAGCTAGGTGGAGGACTGAAGGAGCTGACGGGGATTGCAACCCCATAGGCAGAATGATATCAGCTATCCAGACCACCAGAGCTCACAGGGACTAAACCACCAACCAAAGTGTATACATTGAGGGATCCTTGGCTCCAGCTGCATATCCTCCAGCAGAGGATGGCCTTTTCTGACATCAGTGGAAGGAGAGGCCCTTGGTCCTGTGGAGGCTCAATAAATGCCCCAGCATAGGAGGATGCTAGGGCAGTAAGGTGAGAGTGAGTGGATGGGTGGGTAGAGGCAAAAGGGAGGGGGATGGGATGGGGTCTTTTGGAGAGGAGACCAGGGAGGGGATATCATTTGAAATATAAATTAATAAAATGATTGATGAAAAACATTTGGTCCCCATTGTGGGATAGCAGGAGGTGAGACCGTCAGAACCTTTAAGACATGAGTGAGTCATTGATCGAGGTTCTGTCCATTCACAGATTAACCAAAGAATGATCTTGCTATCAATCACAGGGTGGCCTGGCAATGGAGTCAGCTCTCCGTTCACTTGCTGCCTCCAGATACTCGATGCTCGATGCCCTGTTATGGTACAGCAGAAAGGCTTCTTTGTCAAAGACTGAACATAAAAATTGATTGCAAATTCCAAGGTTTAAAATAATCTTTCCTCTCTGGAAAGCCTCTACTATTCTAGAACCCAATGGCTGCTAAGCCAGGTGGTTCTGGCTCCGGGGTCTCTAAAGAGCTCAGTTCTGACGTCAGAGCTTCAGCTTCAGTTTTTCTGGAGACTCGGTTGGAGTCAGGAGGTCAGCGACATCATGTGGCTCAGGGAAAACTCTGAATTCCAGAACCATGAGCTAAAATACACCCCCTTCCTTGATGAATTATCCAGTCTTGGTTATTTTTGCCACAGCAACAGACAATAGACTAAGACAAGAAGTAACTAGACAGGTAGAAGTGACTTTGTGGCTTCTAAGTCCAGCTCACAAAAGGTGTTGCAGATTCTGTCTCTCTCCCTCAGATTTCTCTGTCTAGCTGAGGGCAGCCACCAGAACATACTGAGAGACCACTCCAGTAGCCATGACCCTACGGAGAGACCTACAAAGACAGTCCTGGGATCTTCTTGCCAATAGTAGCACAGACTTGTGGAGAACATAAGGAAGACATCTTAGAAACTCTCTGGTGTCAGCCAAGTTCCAGAAAACAGCTCATTGGACAGAACTGGGCCCTTAGAAGACATTAAGCCAGAACTACCAGGCTAAACCATGGCTGAGCTTTTGACTCTATTCAGCCTAATCAACCTCTTTCAAGCACAAATGCTGGGCAAGGAAGCTGGGCCTGAGACAGCTACATAGCAAACAATGTAGCTGAGCATCAAATAGAACTCGTTCCTTCTATGTAAAGACAAAAATCTCCTAAGATGAAGGAAATCTGAAATACCCAGTTTCATTACTCTGCTTGATCCAGAAGTTTGCATGCCTTCTGCTGGAAATGCTCTTGATTCCACATGCAATGGGATACCTCAGCCTTGTCACGAGGCAGGTTGTCCTGAGTACATGCCATGTCTCCTAATGTAACCTGCAAGAACACACTCATACACACTCACACACACACTCTCTCTCACACACACTCTCACACACACTCACACACACTCTCTCACACACACACACTCATACACACACATTCTCACACACTCACACACACTCAACACACACACTCACACATACACTCAACACACACACTCACACACACTCAACACACACACACACTCTCTCACACACTCTCTCTCACACACACACTCACACACACTCAACACACACACTCACACACACACACACACATACACACACACACTCATAGGTTCATCCCACAATTATATCGATGGATTAATTAGAGCAAGGAGGAGCCACACTGCCAACCTGTCCAGTCTGAGGCATATCAGACCTGGGTGGGCGTATCAGGGGTGTATGCTCAGGAGCAGGATGTGCTAGGAAGATTCTGGCAGAGCTAACCTGTGCTCAGCTGCAGTTCTTCCTTCAGGTGGCTCTGGGCTTGTTTTTGTAGCCTATGAGGTGATCACAGTGCACCTACTAGATGTCCCTTAAGAACTCCTCAGACATCCTGTGCTAGGTATGCACAGCCATGCACATGCACATACTCACACACACACACACACAGACAGGACTGTACAGAAAGAGTTCCCAGCAGAACACATGTAAAGTTATTCTGGACCATACAGGGCAATAGAACAAGGGGCATTTCAGATTTCCTTCCTCTTATAAAGAACACATGACCTCCAATCTTCCAATCATAAGACCTGGCTGGAGCTGCTCTTTCCCAGTGACACTGGAAGGCCAACAGCTCTCCTGGAGTTACCTTCATCTCACCACCAGTGGCAAAAGTAAGAGGAGCTGATAGATGGATGGACTGCGTGCTGATGATAGACCGGTGTCCCTGGATTGACTGGGGGCTCAAAGCAGGATTCCCTTTTGGCAGGATTTGGGTTTCTGCATAAACTACCATGAGACAAAAGTACAAGAAGGTAATTTGGGGAGACAATCCCAGAAGACCAACAAGGAAGGAAGTGAAGGAGTGAGACAGACAGCCATAAGCCTGGGCTACGGTGAGCCAGGAAGCTAAGGTGTGGCAGACACAGACAGTAACGCACCCTCAGAGGGGCTGCAGCATCATGAGGCTCTAAGGGCATCTAACCTCCCATACTCAGAGTCTGTGAGCCTGTGTGTCAGATTCCAAGGCCAAGGTCAACCACGTTTGCCAGTCACTGACCTGCAGATAAGGCAAGAACTTTGGTTGATCCAAGTGAACCCAGCATGATTGAGTGCTTAAGAGAGCCAGATACGTTACACGGCTGGATTTTAAAGAGGAATCAGATGCCACAAACTAGGAGGGCAGGCAGCCTTCAAATACAGAAAAGACAGAAATGCACCTTGCTCGGTCTTCCAAGGCTTAGTTTTTAACTTCAAATCCCAAAACCATAAAGAAAGAAATGTGTGTTGTTTCAATCCACTAAAACTGTGATAACCTGTCATATCAACAGTCAGAAACTAGTCAGAGAGAGTGTATGTCCAGTGAGTTAGCATGTTACATGGGTGCTCAAGCCAGCAGAATATTTGATGTCCAGTGAGTTAGCATGTTACAGGGATGCTTAATCCAGCAGAGTATATGATGTCCATTGAGTTAGCATGTTACATGGGTGCTCAAGCCAGCAGAATATTTGATGTCCAGTGAGTTAGCATGTTACATGGGTGCTCAAGCCAGCAGAATATTTGATGTCCATTGAGTTAGCATGTTACATGGGTGCTCAAGCCAGCAGGATATTTGATGTCCAGTGAGTTAGCATGTTACAGGGATGCTTAATCCAGCAGAGTATATGATGTCCATTGAGTTAGCATGTTACATGGGTGCTCAAGACAGCAGAATATATGATGTCCAGTGAGTTAGTATGTTACAGGGATGCTTAATCCAGCAGAGTATATGATGTCCATTGAGTTAGCATGTTCATGGGTGCTCAAGCCAGCAGAGTATATGATGTCCATTGAGTTAGCATGTTACAGGATACTCAACACAGCAAGGGAACCCTGCTAGGTAGTACCCAGAGGCTTTAAAGTGCCTCCAAGCAAAGGCCAGGAATCTGGAGTGCACATCACCTGTCGTGAGCTGAGAGGGGCAAAGACTGCCCTGGGCAGACTCTGGAACAGACCAGTTGCCTCCATACCCTTCCTCATTAGGCCACATGCCCATAGGAAGGGAGGTCTGGGGGTTTTGTTTGTCTTTTTGTTTTTTAGTTTTTTGTTGCTTTGCTTTGCTTTGCTTTTTGTTTTCTCTGAGCAGCCTGCACTGTGCACCTATCAAGTCCAAGCACACCAACATCTCCTGCAATGGTTTCTGGGAGATGAATAGCTGAGACCAGAATGGAGCATTTAGCTGGTGTTTACTGGCTGAGGTGGGCACAGTAAACAGCTCACGGTACTTGGGATGGTCTCTCACTCAATGTGGCAACAAGTTACTGTCACTTCCGGGCCTACAGATGTGCATTCCCCACCCCACTCTCAGATCAGCGCAGAAAACCTGTCTATCCGCTCAGCCCACCACACCTCCATTGCTGTGGACAGATGACTGCAGAGAAGGATCCAGTCTTCCTCTCCGTAAGCATGCGTAAGCAATGGCATTCAGAGGGAAAGAGGAAGATGGAGACTAACTCATTACAGCTGAATAGGTTTCTGCCCATTCTTCATACTTTCTGCCTAGTGTTGAAAGGAACATAAATTCAACCCAGCCCCGCCAGAACATTCTGTCATGAGGTCACAGAGACACGTTCCAAAAGGAAGGGAGAGGGTTTCTCAGTGTGCTTTCCTGCTCCCCGAAGGCACAGAGGTCATAAACCAGTAAGTGTTAAAGCTCCAAATGAGTACCCCAGAGGCACACTTCCTGAACCCTGCCTTGCTAATACCCTTGTCAACAGATAGGGTGGAAGTAAGGGAAAGGGAACTTGAAAAAAAATCTTAAATGGGAGGCAGAGAGGAAGGGAGAAAGAGAGGAATGAAAGGGGGAGGGAGGAGGGCAGAAAAGAGGGAAGGAAGAAGGGAAAAGAGAAGAGAGTGGGTAAAGGAATGAGGGAGGAGGGAGGGGAGGACAGAGGAGGAAAGAGAAGAGAGAGGAGGGAGGGGAGGACAGAAGAAGAGGGAGGGGAGGGCAGAGGAAGAGGGAGGGGAGGGCAGAGGAGGGAGGGGAGGATAGAGGAGGGAGGGGAAGATAGAAGAGTGAAAGAAGAAGAGAGGAAGGAGAGGAGAGGAGAGAGGAGGGAGAGAAGGAGAGAAGATGGAAGGAGGGGAAGAGAGAGGAGGGAAGGGAGGACAGGGGAAGGAGGGAAGGGAAGAGAGAGAAGGAAGGGAGAGGAAGAAAGAGGAAGAAGAGAGGGTAGGACAGAAGAGGAGGAAGGGGAGGAGAGGAAAGTGTTAGCCCCCCTTGCGTTACTGTATCTCACATCCCACGCATCAGCTCATCCCTGCTTCCTGGATCCTGGTGCTTCAGGGTCCATTCACTGCAGCCCAGGTATGTGTCTCAAGTATTTATCTCCAGCCTCCTACCCTCCACTTCCCCGTTTTCCTGAGTAAGGTGACACCAGTGGACCCCAAGGCTTAGGAACTCTTTACACAAAGCTTGTCTGTGCATTTCAACAGGCCCCTGGAGGCAGTGACAGGGCCCGGACTCAACTGACAGGTCTGTGATGTGGGCTCTGAGACAGTCGATAGGAATCCTCCTTGGAGGTCAATTGGGACCTTAGGGGCCCTGGTGGCAACAGGGACATTTGGTGGCTCTGAAGCTGGTGAGGAGCAGGAGTCTGCTCACTCCCACGCTTTGGGCCTAAGTCACTTCTGTGGTTTTTGTCACAAACAGGTGGAATTATAAAATCAGGTTACTTTAAAAAGAAGTGAATATGCAAGAATCTAAATTTCCAAATAGGAACTTCCGGGTGTTCTTTTTTCTTTCTTTCTTTCTTTTTTTTATCTAGCTACCTCACAAGGTTACGCTCCTGTTTTCCTGGGATGACTCAAAGCTCATCCCAGACACCCTTTCCCCTTTCTCAGACTTCTCTGGGAATGCAAGTGGTGACAGCTGATCCCATCAAAAGGTGACAAGACAAGAAGCTGTGTTAGGAACTGCAGAGACAGCTCCATAGTCAAGAGCACTTGCTATTTTGTCTGAGTATCAGAATTCAGCACCCAGCACCCACACTGATCTGACACCCTCTTCTAACCTCCAAGGTCACCAACATACATATGCATCTACACACAGAGATGACAAAACACACACACAAATAAGTAATAAATTCCTTTTTTAAGAGAAAGAAAGAAATGGCTGCCCCAGGGTTAATGTGATAAGTTGCCTGGACAAGAAATTATTATGCAGGCTGAGTGGCCCTTATCCAAAACTCTTGAGAGCATTTGGACATGGGGTTGGTTTGGATTTGGGGATATTTACATGTGCATAATGAGATATCTCAGGATGGGACACATATCTAAGGGTGGAGTTCATTTGTATTTCCGCTCACACTCACAGCTCAAAGTCAGCTGTGTGCATTTTTCTTTTTTAGCAAGCCTGCGTTTTTGCTCCCCATCCAAGTCCGGGCTCAGGGAGCTCAGATGCAGGGCACTTCATCTCCGAGGCTATGAGACCCAGTAAGAAGAATGTTTCTGGAGAGCTGCAGCCAGGAGGCGCTTGAGAGCACTTTTTTGATCCCTCCCATTCTGAACAAAACAAAACAGGGAGAGAGATGACTTTGAAGTGAAGGTTGACGTTCAAAGTAAAGTTCGCAAGCCTAAAACCTCGATCTCATCTTTACAAAGCATGTCGCTGTGAGCATGTAGGTACAGGTGCACACGTCCGTGGTGTGTAGATGAATTCACAAGGGTGGAGATCAGAGGGAAACCTAGGGTGCTGGCTCTCAGGTACTCTCCACATCTTTATAAGACAGGGTCTCTCACTGGCCGAGAGCTTTGCTGTGCCGACCAGGCTAACTGGTCCTTGAGCCTCCAGAGAGCTATGCCGCTCATCTGGCATCATTTGGTCCATGCCTGGCTTTTTCTTTTGTTAGGGTTTGGGTGTTAGACTGGACATGGTGGTGCACATCTGTGAGTTCAGCACTCAGGGGGTAGAATAGGGTGAATCAAATCTTCAAGATCATCCTGGGCTATGTAGTAAATTCAAGGCTAGCCTGGGGTACGTAAGACCCATTACTGAAAATGCTAGCTGAGCTGGAAGCATCCTGGCTGTGGCCCAGGAGTGAGCTCCAGAGTGGGCAGGTCTAATCCTGCTTCCTCCTCCGCTGCTTTTTGGGATCACAGTTCTAAGTCCTGGTGTCACAGAGAGGTACTCAGCTTTGGCGAGCACGTTCATTAGGTGGATGTCCTCTTGGGCAGGGATGTTCTGCTACCCTCCCCCACCGCTCCACGGTCACTGGACGTCATGGTCATCTGACATCAGGGACAACCTGACTGGATATGGATATGGTATACAATGAAGGAGTGTTGTGGCTTGAATCCTGTCACTGACGACGTGTTGCAACTTCACCTGTAGCACTGTGGTAGTTTGAATGAGAAATGCCCTCCATAAGCTTGGGTGTTTGAATAACTTGTTCCCAGCTGGTGAGGGACATTGGGGAGGGTGGAACCTTTAGGATGAGGAGGCTTGCTGGAGGAAGTACATCATTGGAGGTGGGCTTTGAGGGTTTTATAGCCTTGCCACACTTCCGGTTTCCCCTCTGTGTTTTCTGCATGGTCATGGTGGTTTATCAGTCACCAAACCCAGACACTATTGTACAATGCCAGAAAGATTTTGCTGAAGGGACCCTGTTATAGCTGTCTCGTATGAGGCTATGCCAGTGCCTGGCAAATACAGAAGTGGATGCTCACAGTCATCTATAAGATGGAACACAGGGCTCCCAATGTAGGAGCTAGAGAAAGTACCCAAGGAGCTAAAGGGGTCTGCAACACTATGGTTGAACAACAATATGAACTAACCAGTACCCCCAGAGCTCATATCTCTAGCTGCATATGTAGCAAAAGATGGCCTTGTCGGTCATCACTGGGAAGAGAGGCCCCTTGGTCTGGCAAACTTTATATGCCCCAGTACAGGGGAACGCCAGGGCCAAGAAGTGGGAGTGAGTGGATGGGGAGCAGGGCAGGGGGAGGGTATAGGGGACTTTTGGGATAGCATTTGAAATGTATATAAAGAAAATATCTAATAAAAAATAAATAAATGGAAAAAAAAAGAAATGGAAAAAAAGAAAAGAAAGTAACCAATCCAGGACCCATGAAGACGAACATTTGGAGATTAGGTCCTGCCACATTAAGCTGAGGTCATGCGTGAGGAGGTGGGTCCTAAATCCAAGGACTGACATACTTACAGGAAGGACGTTTAGACTTAGACAAGGAACACCAGGAGAGGGCTAGTGACAAGAGAAGCTGAGGCTTGGTGACACAAAGGAAGGAATGCCAAGGGCTGTAGACCATCTCCCAGTGAGTCAGAAAATTAGGCCCCACCACAGCCGAGTGCCATCTGGGCTCAAAGATCTGAGTGTGAGTGCACCTACCTCAGTGGTCTAAAGTTGCTAAAGCCCGCGGTCCCAGCCATGATAGGAAGGCACACCTGAGCAGTGACTTGGAGAAAGCAGCAAAGGAGGTTGTCAGGATGGGAAGGCAGCTAGGGAAATCAAGAGCAAGCACACATGTCTTTCCAAGGCCGACTTAACTCTCTTAATATGAGTATCTCCAGTTCCATCCATTTCTCTGCCAACGATGTGACTTCCTTCTTTGGGGCTGGAAAGATTCTTGTTGAGTATGTTAGAGTTAGCTTCAGCTGTCAATATGACACAAACCCAGGGTTGCTTGGGAACAGGGAACTTCAGCTGAAGAATTGACTTGTGGCCGTGTCTGAGAAGCATTTTCTTGATTGCTAATTGATAGAGGAAAGCCTAGGCCACTGCTGGTAGCAGGTGGGCTTGTCCTGTGTAAGAAAAGAAGTTGAGCAAGGTGGAGCAGAGTTCCTCCATGGCTTCTGTTCCAAGCTCCTGCCTTGGGTTCCCACCTTGGCTTTCCTTGATGAGGAACAATTGCCTATAAGCTGGATAGACCCTCCCCTCCACAAGTCACTTTGGGTCCTGGTGTTTCTCATAGCAACAGAAAGAAACCCAGGACAGTGTGTTTTCTTTATCTGTTTCCCTGTCGTTGGACACCTAGGTTGGTCCCCTAATTCATGACTTGTGAGCAGTGCTGCAGCAAACATGGACAGCAACTGTCTCTGCGCTGTGTCGGATTAGTCCTCTGGGTAAACAATCTGGACTGCTATGGCTACATGACGTGGAAGATCTATTTTGAGTTTTTTTGAGAAACCTCCATTCTGCTTTCCGTAATGACTGGGCTAATTTACATTCCCACCAGCAGTCTATGAGTTCCCCTGTCTGCTTTCTCTCCAGTATTTGTTATTTGCATTTTTTTTTCTTTTGGATGGGGTGTGATGGAATCTATGTATCTTTGGCTTGCATTTCCGTGATGGCAGCTGCGGGTGAGTGTGCTTTCATATTGACGGGAGTCTCTGTTCCATCTCTTGTGTTTTGTCTGTTCGTAAACATGCCCTTACCCTAAAACACAGAAAGAAGCCTGGCTCAGATTTTCTTGGGCAATCTTTGTCTCCGTGGCTTCATTATTTCCTTATGACCAATTCTTAGCAGAACTTCCAGGTCAGAGGGCATGAGGACAGCTGATTAGAGACCTGACGCATGCTTCCACCAGGTGCTTCCAAACAGTCTGACCAATACCGCCCTGGGCCAGCGGTGGCTAAGGCTCCAGTCAGTGTCCCACTGACACAGGTTTTCTGACTCAGACACAGTGTCTCCCATGCTCTCCAACCCTGGCTTTACTATGAGGAAATAAGGCTCTGTTCAGCTCCGTGGCTCAGCCAAGGCTAATGTCAGAGCCAGGCAAGAACAACGCAGGCAAAGGAGACCCAGATTGGAAGCCACCCACCTGGTACTCATAGTCCGTCCCAGAATGTCACCTCTCCACCCTGCAACTGCGCTTCTAGCTCCTGGCCACCCACACACTCTCACGCAAAGCAAACAGCACACTATGTCTTTAGAGGTTCCAGAAGCTTTCCCTCCTGGGACCTGGAGAAAATTTCTAAATTATAGTGAAGCCATGATTTCTCTCGCCCACATGCCCATCTTGTAACCAAGTAATGAGGATCTCCTGGGACCAGATCCAACACCAATAAAATGTGCTGGGCCCAGGCTGGTCCACAGTGTGTGTCTGACTCTGAAATGGACGAAATGGAAGAAATAAATCGGGCAGCTGCCAAGAAGTCACAGGTGAACCCCCAAATACGGTCTCTGTCTTCCTCTCGACTTTAAAACAGAGTGGGGCATCTATCCCGTGGCTTCAGGCACATCAGGACCATTGCTGGAGTCTGCTCAAAGCTGTCACTGAAGAGTAATTTATATCACCATTCTGAAGCCAGGGTTTCGCACTAAAAATACTCCCACATCTTTCAGAACTGGGAGGTCCTAGTTTCTTTTTCCAAAAACATACCAAAATGAGCTTTAAAAATAACAATTGAGCTCTTGTATCATGAGTTTTGCCTTTTCCATTTACTTTGTAAAAAAAAAAACATGTACTCAGAGAAAGACCTTGTCTTCGTTTGGGTTGCTATAAGAAGGTACCATAGGCTGACTAGCTTAATCAACAACACAAGTAATTTCTTTTCTTCTTTGTTTTTTCCGGTTTTTGAAAATGGATTGTTTTTCTGTCATATATAGAGGTTCATGTCCCTCAACTCCTCCCAGCTCCTCCCAACTTCCCCTCCCATGGGGATCCACCCCTTTCTGTCTCTCATTAGAAAACAAACAGGTTTTTAAGGGATAATAATTAAATAAGACAAAAAAATATATCAGAATTGGACAAAACAAACAAACAGAAGCAAACGGCCCCACGGGCAGACACAAGAAACAGAGACACATGTGTTCACACACTCAGAAATCCCATGAAGACACTATGCTGGGAGCCATGAAATACACACAAAGGACCTGCTGGGTAAAAGGAGCAAAGGAAAATATATACATAAAATTAAATTAAAATTAAACACTAGTTTGATTTTCATCTCCCTGGTGGCAAAGGATACCAAACATTTCCTTTAAGTGTTCCTCAGCCATTGTGTTTCTTCTTCTGAGAATCCTTTGTTTAGATCAGAAATTCATTTTTTTAATATTGCATCATTTGTTTTCTTGATGTCCAGTTTCTGAGTTCTTTCTATATTTCAGATGTTAGTCCTATATTAGATGTGAAGCTGGTAAACGTCTTTTCCTGTTCTATAGGCTGCCTCTTTGTCTGAATGGCAGTCCTTTGTGGTGCAGGGGCTTCTCCGTTTCATGCAGTCCCGTTTATTAGTTGTTGATCTTGGTGCCTGTGCTAGCAGGGCTCTGTTCAGAAAGTCTTTTCCTGTGGTAATGAGTTCAAAGCTAATCCCCACTTTCTCTTCTATAAGGTTCAGTGCATCTGGCTTTATGATTTATGTTCAGTCGGAGGTGAGCTTTGTGCAGGTTGATAAGCGTGGATCTACTGAGATGCTTGTGCTGACATCCAGTTTGAGCAGCATTTGTCAAAGATGCTGTCTTTTCTTCCTATGTTGTGTGTATCTGGCTTCTTTAGCAAAACTCAGGAACCCATAAGTGTATGGATTTATTTCTGGGTCTTCAATTTGTTTCCATGGATCAAAACATGTCTGGTTTTGTGCCAATCGTTTTTATTCCTCTGTAGAATAACTTGAGATTGGGGATGGTGAGATAGCCAGCAGTTCTTTCATTATCCAGGATTGGGTTTGGTTATTCTGTGTGTGGTTGTAGTTAGCGTGTGTGTGTGTGTGTGTGTGTGTGTGTGTGTGTTTCCATATGAAGCTGAAAACTGACCTTTCAAGATCTATGAAGAACTACTGTGTTGGAACTTTGATAGAGATCATACTGAATCTGTAGATTGTTTTAGATATGGTGGACTATATTAATCCTACCAACCTATCCATGAGCATGGCAGATCTTTCCATCTTCTGATATCTTCTTTAAATTCTTTCTTCAATATCTTAACATTTTTTGAATCACACAAGTCTTTCACTTGCTTGGTTAGAGTTACCACACAATATTTTATATTATGTGAAGCTATTGTGAAAGGTGTTGTTTCCTTGACTTCTTTCTCAAAATGTTTGTTATTGGTATATGGACTACTGATTTTCTGAGTTAATTTTTATCCAGCTACTTTGCTGAAAGTGTTTATCAGCTGTAGGCGTTCCCTGGTGGAATATTTAGGGTCACTTATGTAGAGTCTCATAACATCTGAAAAATAAAGATATATTGACTTCTTCCTTTCCAATTTGTATTTCCTTGATCTCCTTCAGTTGTCTTACTGTTCTAGCTAAGACTTCAAGTACTATATTGAATAGATATGGAGAGAGTGGGCAACCTTGTCTTGTCCCTGATTTTAGAGGAAATGCTTTGAGTTTCTCTTCACTTAAGTTGATGTTGGCTATGGGCTTTCTGTAAACTGCTTTTATTATGTTGACATATGTCCCTTGTATCCCTAATCTCTCCAGGACTTTTATCATGAAAGGGTGTTGGGTTTTGTTAATTTCTTTCTTAAATTCTGTTTTGACCCATTTTTCACTCAGTGTTGAGTTGTTCAGTTTCCGTGAGTTTCTAAGCTTTGTGTTGATGTTGATATCCAGTTCTAATCCGTGGAGGGCAGAGAGGATGCAGGGTGCTATTTTAGTTTTCTTATAGCTGTTGATACTTGCTTTGCGTTCAAATATAGGGTCAATTTTGGAGAATATTCCTTGAGGTGCTGAGAATAAGATATATTGTTTTGTGTTCGGGTGGAATGTTTTGTAAATATCTGTTAAGTCCATTTGGTTTATCACCTCAGTCAACTCTAGCATTTCTCTGTTTAGTTTTTGTTTGGGTGACCACCCTATTGGTGAGAGTGGGGTATTGTGTCTCCCATGATCAGTGTGTAACGGGCAATATGTGATTTAAGCTCTAGGAGTCTTTATTTTATACACTTGGGTGACCTTGTGTTTGGTGCATAGATGCTAAGAATTGAAATGTCCTTTTGGTGGATTTTTCTTTGATGAGTGTGTTTGAGCATGCCCTTTCCTATCTTTTCTAATTAGTTATGGTTTGAAATCTATTTGTCATGTATTAAAATGGCCATACAGGCTTGTTTCTTAGATTTGTTTATTTAGAACATCTTCTTCCATCCTTTTACACTGAGGCAATGTCTATCATTGGCGGTAAGGTGTGCTTCTTGGATGCAGCAGAGGGATGGATCTTGTTTGCACATCCATTCTGTTAGTTTGAGTCTTTTTATCTGGGAATTGAGACCATGGGTGTTGATATCAATGAACAGTGTTTGTTGATTCCTGTCATTTTACTGTTGTGACACAAGTTATTTCATAATATTCTGAGGGCTAGAAGTCTTACACTGGGATTACAGCATGGCTGGGTTGTGGGAAGGGTCCTACGATTGATCACTGCATTCTCACACAGTGGGGAGAGCTGGGAAGCCCTCTGACCTTGTTCTTATTTTATGTTGTCTCTCTCTCTCTCTCTCTCTCTCTCTCTCTCTCTCTCTCTCTCTCTGTGTGTGTGTGTGTGTGTGTGTGTGTGTTCACCACTTGCATGCCTGGTGTCCACAGAGGTTAGAAGAAGGTTCCAGAACTGTCCCTTTCCCTGAGAACTGGGGTTATGGACAGCTGTGAGCCACCCGGTGGGTGCTGAGAACAGAACCCAGGTCCCTTTCAAGAGTGACAACTGCTTCTAATGACTAAGCCACCCTCTAGTCTCTTTCTGGCTTCTTTTTAGAACATTAAGCCTATTTGTAAAGCTTCTACTCTCTTAGCTCAACCACTTTCCAAATACCATCTGTGTCACCACCTTGCTGGGATGAAATATCTGAAAGAATCAGCTTATGAAAAGCAAAGGTCAATTTGGCTCCTGATTTCCAGTTTCTATCCATAGTCACTTGGCCCTGTTACTTTGGCCAAGTGGTGGCTCAGCCTCCCATGGCGACAGGACAGAGGGGTGGAGGAAGACTACTTGATGGATCCTTCAGTGACATGGTGACCTAGTTTCTTCTCACCAGCTCTCTTCTGTAAAGGCTTCATCACCCCTGAAAAATGCTGCAGGCTGGTTAGCATTCTTTAGTACAGGTACACTTGGAGAACAGTCATGTAGCGATGACAGCACCGTACTGTTGATACCAAGACTCTGACAGGAGAACTTTAAAGCAACACAGTCTCCACTCCACTGCAGACTGAAGGCATGGACCCCCCCACACACACACACATATATACTTTGCTCAGAGGATATATTCAAAGGTAGGTGTCACAGTGTCATGGGGATTGATTTCCTACATTTCCAGTGTTTTGACTTAAAAATTGACATCCAAGGCTTGAGGTTTCTGTCAGCAAACACAAGAAGCTTCCAGAGACCAGAGATTCCTACAACGTGTCTTCTTGCAGGTACATTAGGCCTTTCTCATTCAACTTGGCTCACACTTTCATACTTTCACATGATGTTTCATATAGAACGAGAGTTCCAATTACCTATACGTATGTTTAGATGGGCTTGCTCCCACCCTACTGCTAGCCTCCGTCCCAATCAAGATCTCAGCTGGTCCTCCCAACATGTCAGATGTTTAGCCAGAAGATGGCCTCGTGGATGCAAGGATAAACCTATAGCTCACACTAAAACCAGCTGTGGAAGCCTGGAGTGTCTCATCTGTAGCACTGCCCCCCGATGCCATCAGCAGCTCTTACTCAGGCTGCATGGATTTCCAGCCCCACAACACCATGGGGGCTGCTGTACCATCCACAGCTTGATGCCAGTAAGACTGGGAGAGTTTTTTTGTTGTTTAAACACTCAACAGAAGCTTTGAGAAACACACAACTCAAAGCAAGTCTCCTCCCCAGTCTGTCCTTGCTAGAGAGAACACAGACGACTCTCTCCCACCCACTCAAGATCCTATCCTGTGGAAGCGGCTACTTTCCTTCTAGACCCTTCCTATGTCAGTCAGCAGCTAGGGAAGAGCCTCAGAGGAGGTGAGGATGGCCAGCATTCCAAACCCTCACTGAGAGAAGGAGGCCAGTTTTCTGGCCAGGAAACCCTCAAGGGGGAAGATGAAGAACCAGGTCCCATGCTCACCTTTCTCTAGCTCAAGGAGATCACCACCATCTTCTACAATGTCCTGGGCAAACTTGAATTGTGTGACCTGTTAATCCCTGCTACTATACAGTCTTGTTAGTGGCATAAGGGGCATACCACCTCCTAATAATTTTATGTTCATTATAAAAATAAAAACGTCTCATTCTGAGATAAAAGTAAGTAGACAGAAAATCCCTAACGTGTTCTTTTGGTGTCACAAGAAGTCTGCCCATCGGAGTATGCAAACATGTATGTGTACACACATGCACATACACTCTGATGTATGCATACATGCATATCCTGAGGTATGCACACATATTTACACACTGAGGCATGCATACAAATACTCTGGGTTGTATACACACACACAAACATACACACACACACACACATGCACCATAAGATGTGTGTGCATATACATGTACTCACCGAACTGAACATGATACATTCTAAGGTATGAGTGTGCACACACACACACACACACACCCTGAGGTGTACAAGTAAACACTTGGGTGAGCATGACACACAGAGATATGCATGCACACACACATACACACACACACTGAGGTGTGGGCATACACATACATTCTCAAAGGTATACATGCACACACACACACTGAGGTGTGCAAGAACACACTGGGGTGAGCACACATAAATGCTCTGGTATTTTGCATGTTTTGGCCTCTGACCACTCTGCTTAGGAACTTATCTTTGTCCATAGCATCAGGACTCAGATTTGACCATCAGGAGCCAGGATGTCTGGTAGTTTGGGGCATAGTGAAGGGGTGAGGAACACCCACCAAACATCCATGAAACTGTGAACCCTTTAAATCCTCATAGATATAAAGCTACACAAGAGAAACAGGCTAGAAGAAGAAAAAAAAAAAGTCTTTCTGGCCCCATTCTCCTGCTGCATTTTATATCTGTAAAGCATCCACACATACTTTTAGATACAATTTATGACCGCCATTGGAGGGCACAGGATGTCTCCCATTTCGGTTTCTTTAAGCCTATATTGCTGCCGAGAAACAGGAATACTGCATTTGCTTGCCAGCACCTCACAGAGAATGGAGAAGGAACGGGTTTTGGAAAAGTTGGAAATGTACTCCGGGTTCTGTTTGCTCCTGGGCGAGAGAGCAGGTCGTTCCTGTTTGGACCAGGTGGTGGCGCTGCAGACAAATAGTGCTGCGAACCTTCGAGGGATACGCTGCCCAAAGATGGGCCTCACAACCAGGGTGAGCATGAGAGAGAGCGGACTTGGCCAGGGTAGGAAATGTAAGGCCATCAAAGAGGTGAACTGCGACACATCTCTAAACCACGCTGGGGGAATCCGAACAAGCAAGATGTCTGGGCACAAGGCAGGATTACAGGGCCCCCCAAGGAGGGGTCCACCACGGAGAACACAGCTACCCGAGCAAAGAGGTTTCTAGCACACCTATGTGAATAGCGGGGCAGCTATGGAAAGACAAGCATAGCTACAAAGGTGTATGGCAATAATGCCAGACCCCAGGGAGACACCTTCTGTCTTCAAAGCAAGCCACAAGCTAAGTTCAGAGCTAGGCAACCAACCCCACCTTCAGTGAACCCCAAAGCAATTCAACATTCAGGCCCCTCCCCGGTTCTGATCTCCTGCTTTGATGAGAGGCCTTTGCAAGCTATGCCTGCCAGTGATGAAGGGGATGGGTTTGTCCTGTGTCCTCTTTGTTTGCAAACTATGCCTGCCTGGCTTTGACAGTTACCAAGATCTTCTGCCCTTTGGTCCACTGCTTAGTACAGGGAGTGATCCTCCTTACAAATGTGGGAAAATAAGAGGAAATGAAGCCAGCAAAAGTTCGTTTTTAGGAGGCAGTCCTGACAGACAGAAATGTGCTCAGACAGGAGGCTGAGTTTTTGCTTAAGTCTGCTAAAAACAAAACAAAACAAAACAAAAAACCTTCTGAACTGAAACCTGAACTTTTCAAGAGAAAGACCTAGCTCATGCTCAAAAATAGCAAATGCATTCTGCATCCAAGTCTCTAGAAGAATAAACTCTGAACAGGCCCTTTTGGATTCACTGTCAATTTACAACGGACTTCCCTAATCTAAGTCATAATTTAAATACCTCCCTCTGCCCCTTTAATTGAAGCCATGAGAAAGAACGGTGGGGCTGGAAGAACAGCTCGGTGGATAAGAGGGTTTGCTGGACCAGCATGAGGACCTAAGTCTGCAAACTGACCCCCTGCACTCAGCCCCTCACATTCCCACAGAAACCAGGCATGGCTGTTGCCTATGACCAGACTGCTGAGGTAAAAGGTGGAACTAGAGAGTCCCTTGGGCTTACCCTCCAGCCTTGCCAAAAGCCAGCAAGTCCAGGTTCACTAAGAGTGTCTCAAGGGGATAAGGCAGAACAGACTAGAGCACCCCGGTGATGTCTACCTCTGGCCAAAACACACCTCACATAACATACACATGTGCATACACAGACACACATGCACAGATACACATGCATACACAAACCCCTCCACACACAGATGCATGCACACAGAGACAACGTGTGACACACACATGCACACATAGGCAGATATGCATGCACATGCATACACATAGGGACATACTGAGGCACACATACATATATACATGTACACAGGCAGTACACATATGCCATATGCATACAAATGCATATACATACATACACAGACACATGCATGCACACTAATTTACTTTCAACTTCATGTGTATGATGGTTTTTGACAGCACGTGTCGGGGGCCAGAAGAAGGTATCAGATCTCCTAGAACTAGAGTTACAGATGGCTGTGAGTTGTCATGCGGCTGTGGGAATTGAACCTGGGTCCTCTTTAAGAGCAGCCAGTGCTCTTAAGTTCTTAACTGCCGAGCTATCTCTACAGACACATACATACACAGATTTTTCAAATATATATATATATATTTAATATATATATATATTTAAAAATATATATTGAAAAATATATATTGAAATATATATTTCAAATGAGTATATGTATATATATTTATTTCATGTGTATTATATATATTTCAAATGTGTTTGTGTATATGTGTATATATATTTCAAATATATGTATATATATACATATATTTATGTATATACATATATTTATTTCAGATGTGGTGTATGTATATATATATATATATATATATATATATGTTATATATATTTCAAGTGTGTGTGTGTGTGTGTGTGTGTGTGTAACAGTGAAAGGTAAGAGAAAGCTGAGTCTCCAACTCAAGAGCATCAATACTTTTCCTTTGTGGTTTGGTTTGGTTTGGTTTTTTATTATCACATAGTAAGTAGATAGGAGTGGGCTTTGTTAGGCTTTTATGTGTCTACAAATATCACATAAGCTTCCCACTACCCCATCCTTTTCCTTCCATTTCTTCTGATCCTCTTCCTCTTTACAACTCACACCTTGTGAAGATTTGAATAAATACGCCCCCCCCCCCATAGACTCATGTGTATGGATGCTTGGCCCATAGGGAGTGGCACTATTAGGAGGTGTGGCCTTGTTGGAGGAAGTGTGTCACTGTGGGGGTGGGATTTGAGGTCTTCTATGCTCAAGCTATGCCCAGTACGACACACAGTCTCCTCTGCTACCTTTGGATCAGGATATGGAACTCTCAGCTCCTCCTGCACCATGCCTGCCTGGATGCTGCCCCGCTCCCACATTGATGATAATGGACTGAACCTCTGAACCTATAAGTCAGCCCCAGTTAAATGTTGTCCTTTATAAGAGTTGCCTTGGTCATAGTGTCTGTTCACAGCAATGAGACCCTAGCTAAGACACCCCCTTTTACTTTCCTGTCTTTGAGGGGCTGGAACAACCTAATGAGCTTCTTTAAGAGTCACAGTTTTCATGAAGTGAACCACGGAGAAACCTGAGACACCACTGGGCCCAAGGCTCCCACGAGTGCTCCCAGTCAAGGCAGGCAGTAAGGCAGGCACTGGGTCCCTGCCACACTGCTTCTTATGTTCTTGCTCTATTCCTGAGGCACCCAATCCTCTCTTCTCAGATAGAACAAGACCCAGAGCCTTCTACCCAGGCAGGGAATGTAGCCCTGAGCACTGCCCACCCTTGTCATGCTTGAGATCAAGATTCCCCTGGACCAGAGTTCCAGACCAGCCGAGGCTGCACAGTGAGACCCTGCCACTAGAGCTCTATTAAAACAAAACAAAACAAAACAAAACAAAACAAAACAAAACAAAACAAAACAAAACAAAACAAAACAAAACAAAACAAAAGCCAAGCATGGTCATCATCTTGGGAGATGGAGACAAGAGGACCCCGGGGCTCACTGACCAGCTAACATAGCCTTCTTGATGAGTTCCAGGCCAGTGAGAAACTCTATCCTAAAACAATAAAATAAAATAAAGTAATAAAAAAAACAAACAAACAAGGCAGACAGTGCCTAAGGAGTAACACCTGAAATTGTCCTCTAGCCTCCCCATGCATGCGTGTGTGCACAGATGCACTGTAAGTAAATAAGCAAGTAAATAAATAAATAAATAAATAAATGCAGTGTGTCTTAGTTAGAGTTTTACTATTGTGAACAGACACCATGAGCAAGGCAAGTCTTATAAAAAAACAACATTTAATTGGGCCTAGCCCACAGTCTCAGAGGTTCAGTCAATTATCATCAAGGTGGGAGCATGGCAGCATCCAGGCAGGCATGGCGCAGGCAGAGCTGCGAGTTCTATGTCTTCATCCAAAGGCTGCTAGTGGAAGACTGACTTCCAGTCAACTAGGGTGAGGATCTTATGCCCACACCCACAGTGACACACCCATTCCAACTAGGTCACACCTATTCCAACAAGGCCACACCTCCAGATGGTGCCACTCCCTGGTCCAAGGATATATAAACCATCACACAGTGTCATGCCAAGATGTCTTCTTCCTTCTTTCCTCCCTCAGTCCTTCCCTCTCTTTTCCTTCTAAATTTTAATTAAAATAAAAATATTATCAGTTCTAGCCAAATATCCACTCTATATGTTGCACTTTTGCTTCTACGTGAGTTATCTCCCCACCCTCCCTCTTTCCAACCACACCCATTCTCACTAATAAATAGCTATTGTTTTCAAAAATCACTTTACATTTAGAAAACACAAAATGCCAAACAATCAATAATGTAATTCATCAAATATCGGTTTCTTCGTTCTCTGGTGTCCCCTCGCTCTTGGGCAAGCTTTCAGATTCCAACACTGGTCAAACCATGGAAGGGGCCCACCTGCTGCCTTTCCCCTAACAAGAACTCTAATGAGGCCCCGAGGCCATAAGAGCTGAGCTGGCCCTGCCCGTCACTGGCTGCAGCACACAGAAGAGCTGGGCAGCACAGTAGAGCTGGCCCTGGTTACAGGAGCTGCAGGCCCCAAGGACATGAGCATGGGAGAGCTAGGCCTGCCACTTGTCTGCCATGAGGTGGTCTGGGTGAGAGAGAGATCCCCTCTCCTAGTCACTTGCAGCAGGCAAGTGAGCTGGTCCTGCTTTTCACACGCTATAGCACTAGAGAGAGCAGGCCTTGCACCTCCCCTGGGCAGCAAGCAGAACTGGCCCTGGTTTTGGGTGGGCCTGCCCAAGGGCATGAGAGCCTTGCCCACTGTAGATTGGGTGAGGTAGCTGGAGCAGTCCTGGAGAGCCCACCATGGTGGTGTGGGTGCAGGAGAGCAGGTGGGCTGACCAGCTCAGCCATCACCCAAGCCCAGATCCAGGGCTTTAAGATGGTTTACCCCAACATCTACCCCACGGATGAGCTACCAGACTCCATGAAGGAGCCAGTCCTACAGATCCAAAGCTGCAGGATCTCCATGACACAGAGCAACAACAGGATATCCTAGTGGAGCCCTGGTGAGGTTTCAGTGTTGACAGTGTAGCAGAAGCTAGAAGTCTCAGACCAGACCAATTACTCATGGCAATGAACGTTTGCAAGTAAAAATGTGTGGACACAAGGGTAGACTGTGGGACACACTGTGACACACTACACTTCCACAATGAGATCTGTTTTTCCTTTTTTTGGAGGGGGGGAGTTGCAAAGGTGTAGGATTAGGGTATATGATGTGAGATTCACACACACATACAAATCAATAAAAAGTTAAACAATAAAAGTAATGTTTTAATAGACTAAAAATTAAAATTTATTTTTATTTTAATTTTTTAAAAGAAGAACTCCAGTAAACATGCCCAGCATGTTCACAGTTCCTTTCTCGGGGCAATGCAAACCGCATCATTACACAGTTTAACTAGAGGTGCCAGAGCCCCGCACCCCACCCCAAGCTGGCTGCTTAGAGCTTCCTGCAGGCATGTTCATCTCAAAGCCTGAGATGAGACCCTGTGAGTGAATTTCCCTGAGCTAAACCTTTCCCATGTCAAAAATCCATCTTTGTGCCACTCCTGAAAACGCAAGTCCTGCTTTGCTTTCTGCCTCCTTATTTTGTATATAGCATACATCCTTCACAGAGACTGTGAAAATAATTGATTTCCATGCTAGGACATTAATTGTTGCCAGGGCACAGGACCCCTGAGTCCACTACAGAGATATAAGTCAGCTGACTTACTACCTGTGATGGTTAATACTATCAACTTGACAGGATCTAGGATCACCTAGGAGATAAGGCTATGACGATACCTGTGAGAGATTCTCTTGATTATGTTAGTTGAGGTGTGAAGACCCACCCAAAAACTCAACGCACGCCATCATTCTCTCCTGCACTGGGGTCCTGAACTGCACACCAGGGAGGAATCCTGCTGAACACCAGGGTATAGCCTTCTCTGCTCCCTGACAGCAAATTTAGCACAAAGTGTACAGCTCTGTCTTCGTGAGCTGCTGCCAAACCCAGGCCTTCCCCACTGTGATGGTTTGTATATGCTTGGCCCAGGGAAGGGCACTATTAGGAGGTGTGGCCTTGTTGGAGTAGGCGTGACACTGTGAGTGTGAGCTTTAGGGCCCTCATCCTAACTGCCTGGAAGTCAGTCTCCTCCTAGTGACCTTAAGATCAATATGTCCTCCCCATCCATGCCTGCCTGGACGCTGCCATGCTCCCACCTTGATAAAGGACTGAACCTCTAAACCTGTAAGCCAATCTCAATTAAATGTTCTCTTTATAAGAGTTGCCTTGGTCATGGTGTCTGTTTATAGCAGTAAAACCCTAAGACACCCACCCACCATGACAGACTGCATCCTGGAACTGAGAGCCAGAGAAGCCTTTTCTCTCTAAAGCTACAGGAAAAGTAACGAAGATACTCGCTTTTCGCAAAGGGAAAGGGTTTTGAATTGATACTGCCTCCAGGCTCAGAGAGCAGAACCCAGCTTTTAGAGTGAGTTGCTAGCCGATACCTGGTGTATCTCAGCTCAAGGCTAGGGTCTTCCTCAGCCCCTGACTGAGTCTACTCATTTAGATCCCATACCTTCCAAAGACTGGAGCAAGAATGAGGCAGGCAAGCTCTGGACCCTGCTTGGCTCACTCTAGTAAATGAATAAGCCGGCTCACTTCCTCCTCAGCGCTCTGGCATCCCAGCATCCTTAACGCGCCAGTAAGCTTGCACACAAAAGCGGTCCGATCTTATAATTAAATTAGGCGCTTGTGGGAAATGACACAATTAAAGCCAGAAAATAATTTAGAGGGACGGAGTCCCACTAGGGTGGGACTTTTCTTATTTAGCGGAGAGGAAACACAATTATGGAGCTAGCTTATTAAAACACCTCCTCACATAGCCGGGCTCCTCCCTGCGTACCCGGCGCCTGCTCTGTATATGAAGCAGAGCAGTGCTGCTTCCTTCCTCCAGATCAAATTAGAAAGCAGAATGCGTGATTCCCCAGGAGAGATATTCACAGCTCAAAGTAGTCTGGGAAGAAATTTAATCAGAAATTACCCGGAAATTAGCAGGGAAGCAGGTTATTCCCACCCTTTTGTGGTGATAAGATTGGGAGATTATTTTTTTTTATTATTTAATTTAATTTTTGGTTTGTGTGATAAGATTCTCTGGAATTTGCATAAGCCTTGGGGAATAAAAGAATAAAAATGTACATTTCGGGATATGAACAGGAAAATCCTGTGCCGTTATGTGGTAAGAAATAAAGATAGTTGTGAATATGACGGCGAGATATTTGGGTGTAACGCAGTGTTTGTTTTCGTTTTGAGACAGGGTCGGAAATACCTTAGCTGGCTTCTAACTCTCTGTAGACAGCGATTACCTGGAATTCCCAACCCTCCTGCCTCCACTACTCTAGCGTTGAGATTACAAGTGTGCTCCTCACACCCAGTTTATACAGAGGTGGGGATGCACCCAGGGCTTGGTGCGTGCTAGGCAAGCTCTCTACCCACTGAGCTACATCCCAGCCCAGAAGGCGATGTTTATGTGTGCATATTTAATGGTCATCAGTCACATGACCCAGAGCTTGATGATTGGAAGGATCCATCCAACACAAGGGTGGGAATCAGACCTGCAAACCTCAGCCTCTCCACATGTAGCACAGGGATTACAAAAGCTACCCAATGTCGCTTATTTCTTTATCATTACTTATGATTTATTTATAATTACACACACACACACACCACACCACAGGGAGCTGGGGAGGTCACAGGAAAATGGGACAATTCCTGTCTCCCTCTCCACTATATGCATTTCGGGTCTGAGCTCAGGTCATTGTGTTGGGTGTCGAGTGCTATCATAGCTGAGCTACCACACCGCTCCATCAGCTATCTTATTTTATTAAAGATTTCTGTGTGTGGAGGATAGGTATGTGCATGTGTGCAGTGCCCCAGAAGTCAAAAGAGGCTGGGAGATCCCCTTGCAGCTGGAGTTACAGGTGACTGAGAGACACCCAGCATGGATGATAAGCCATCTCTCCAGCCCCATGTCAACTATGTTAAAGAATATAAATACTGGTCTGGTCTGGGGCCCTGGGCAGACCTTGGGCCCAAACTCTGCATCCAGCCAGCCCCACAACACCCAGAGGCAGCTCCACTCCCAGGCGCCCCAGGATCAGGGGATCAGAGGTGAGGAGGACATAACATCTGTCCCCAAAACTGGGAGTATCTGGGACCTGTGGAACCCAGACACGCAAGAACTCTGCCAGACCAGTGGCACAGGTTCCTTCCGGTCTGTCTGGGCCTGGACCCTCAACAGACCTTGGGCTCAAACTCTGCAGCCAGCCTTACAACACCTAGAGGCAGCTCCATTCCCAGGCTCTCTAACACACCCAAGACCAGAGGACCCCAGGATCCCAGGATCTTGGTCACACCAGGATCTCAAGGTCCCAAAGGCAGCTTGACTCCCAGGAGCTCAGACACACCCAGGATCTCAGGAAGGACAGGCTCTAGACATACATAGCCAGGTCAGGTAGCACTAGAGATAACCAGATAGCGGGAGGCAGGCATAAGAACATAAGCAACAGAAACCAAGGTTACTTGGCATCATCAGAACCCAATTCTCTCACCATAGCAAGTTCTGGATACCCTAACAAACCAGAAAAGCAAGATTCAGATCTAAAATCATTTCTCATGATGATGATAGAGGAATTTAAGAAGGACATAAATAGCTTCTAAAGAAATACAGGAGAACACAGGTAAACAGCTATATGCCCTTAAAGAGGAAACAAAAAAATCCCTTAAAGAGTTACAGAAAACACAATCAAACAGGTGAAGGAAAGGAAGAAAACCATCCAGGATCTAAAAATGGAACTAGAAACAATAAAGAAATCACAAAGGGAGACACAACCCTGGAGATAGAAAACCTAGGAAAGAGATCAGGAGTGATAGATGCAAGCATCACCAACAGAATACAAGAGGTAGAAGTCAGAATCTCAGGTGCAGAAGATACCAATAGAAAACATTGACACAACAGTCAAAGAAAATGCAAAAAGCAAAAAGCTCCTAACCCAAAACATCCAGGAAATCCAGGACACAGTGAGAAGACCAAACCTAAGGATAGTAGATATAGAAGAGAGTGGAGGTTCCCAACTGAAAGGGCCAGTAAATATCTTCAACAAAATTATAGAAGAAAACTTTCCTAACCTAAAGAAAGAGATGCCCATGAACATACAAGAAGCCTACAGAACTCCAAAGAGACTCCACCAGAAAAAAATTCCCCTGTCACATAATAATCAAAACACCAAATGCACTAAACAAAGAAAGAATATTAAAAGCAGTAAGGGAAAAAGATCAAATAACATATAAAGGCAGACTTGTCAGAATTACACCAGACTTCTCACCAGAGACTATGAAAGCCAGAAGATCCTGGGCAGATGTCATACAGACCCTAAGAGAACACAAATGCCAGCCCAGGCTACTATACCCAGCAAAACTCTCAATCACCATAGACAGAGAAAACAAGATATTCCATGACAAAACCAAATTTACACAATATCTTTCCACAAATCCAGCCCTACAAAGGATAATAGATGGAAAACACCAACACAAGGAGGGAAACTACACCCTAGAAAAAGCAAGAAAGTCATCTTTTAACAAACCCACACAAACATAATTCCACCTCTAACAAGAAAATTAACAGGAAGTAACAATCACTTTTCCTTTGTATCTCTTATATGAAAATTAATATTACCAACATATCATAATCCATTGAAATTCAAAAATATGAGGAATTAGAAATTTGTCAGCTGACATCCAGTGGTCTCTCTAATTTGGTAATGGGAGAAATAGGTCCAATATTGTACAATCCATATACACTTTCTGCTTGTTTGTACATGATAGGGTCTTGCTGTGCACCACATAATGGTCTTGAAATCATGCTTCTCCTATCTCAGCCTCTCTATTAGTAGGATTGTTTATTTGATGTTTTTACACTACACTGTGGTTTTCAGAACAGCTTACATATTTCAAAATATTTATACAGCCAAAAGAAATGTAGACAATAAATTTGGGAGGTGGCTTGTAAGAGAACAGCAAAGAGTGAGACTGAATGTTTTGTTTTATATTTATAATTATTGTATCAATTTTGAAGAAGAGGACCTTATAAGTTACTCTTATTCTGAGGTAAAGACTTTTCAAAATCATTACAGCCATGAACCTAACGTCTGTGCCACCCTCCAAGCAGAACCATTGTTCATTGAAACAGTTGATGAGTGACTTCATGGATAGACCATCTTAATACACACACCATTTCTTAAATGAATGTAACCTGTTCCCTGTGGGCTGAGAATGATGACAATCACTCAAGTCAAACAGCTTTGACCATAGCAGGAAATCTGCACCCAAATAATCGTGCCTACAATTCATTTCTTGGCGCAGCAGAACTGTCAACTCTTAGCTTAGCTACTATGGAGGTAAAATCCTTTGGTGATGTGAGGGACATTGAAGTACAGCCTTACTACAGTGAACTCCAATGTCCAAAAACTGTTCTTATTTTGTGTTTGTACCACAGTAAGAGCCAAGATTTTAAGCTCTACTAAAAGCAAAACAAACAAACAAAAAGACTTATCTATTTATGTTCATTAAAAAAACTAATAGTGACATATTATTTTAAAATATACAGTTAATATATTTGGAGTTATTTAAAATTTATATTAAGAAAGATATGTATTTTAAGTATTGCTGTATACATACATCTACATAAGACTGTTGAATTGATTGTTGTTTTATATCAAACAACTTTTATAATACTCATTTTTATTGTTCCAATATTTTATAACTTTTAAAGAATGTGATAAAAAATGAAAGGTATTGCAGGTTTTGAAGTGGGGAGGGCTCTCCGGGAGGAGTTGGGGTACAACAGGGAAAGAAGAATGTCATGTAAGTCTATTTACTCAAAATATGTTTTTAAATGTTAACAAATTCAGATAAATTGAAATTATGTATCTTTTCTCATCATAATGCAATAAAACTTAAATCAAAGGAAAAAAACCATAAATACGAATACACATCTCCATGATTCTTCCCATCCCATGGACACACAAGACACACACACACACATCCACATACAAGCACCCACCCACACACGTGTACACACACACACACACACATGCACACACATGTACTCCCATGCACATGTACACACATACATGCACACACACATGCACACACATGCACTCCACGCACATGCTACAGAGAGTCTCATTCACTCCCATGTTCATCTGATGAGTAATTACCATTAATTCCATTACCATGTCAGAACAGGGGAAACGGGCTTGAAGAGTCTGAGTAATACCAAAGTCATATGGCCAATAAACAGCTCACCCCTGAACCATGTTTTAGGAAATCGGATCTCTCTCTCTCTCTCTCTTTTTTTCTTCTTAAGTAAATGGAACAATGGCCTCCTGAACAAAGAGGCAGCTCTGCGATGCCCAGTCAGCCCCCACCCTGCACAGAGCCACTTGCCACCACTGCCGGAACAGAAGTGCATGCTGCCCTCCTCACTTTTCTCCTGTTTACACAAACTTCATTCTGCCATGGTTTTAATAACATCAGTTCTCCGCTAGCATAGTTCAAATGTCAGGCACCATGGTAAAACCACAGAGTCAACAGAGATGGCTCTTTACCCACTGCTGTGACCAAATACCTGACAAGAAGCAAACTAACTCACAGTTAGGAGTTGCAGGCCATCATGGCAGAGAAGACCTGGCAATAAGAGCTGAGAGAGGGACGTGCTGTATCTATAGGCTGCAATCTGGTTTGAATATGCTTGACCCACTGGAAGTGGTAGTCCTAGATGTGGCCTACTGGAGGGGGTGTGGCCTACTGGAGGGGTGTGGCCTACTGGAGGTGTGGCCTACTGGAGGTGTGGCCTCCTGGAGGGGTGTGGCCTACTAGAGGAGGTGTGGCTCTGTTAGAGGAAGTGCATCATTGTGGAGGCAGGACTTTGAGGTCTTTATATTTGTGCATACAGTGCATGCAGTGTGTGCGTGCATGAGTGTGTAAGTCTGGCCAGTGTGAAAATGTCCCCTTCTACTGCCTGCTGGTAGATGTAGAATTCTCACCTCCTCCAGCACCATGCCTGCCTGCACACTGCCATGCTTCCCACCATGATGATAATGGACTGAACCTCTGAAACTGTAAGCCAGCCCTAATTAAATGTTTGCCTTTATAAGAGTTGCCTTGGTCATGGTGTATCTTCACAGCAATAAAACTCTAAGACAAACAGAAAGCAGTGACCATCTATCCTGTCTTGGACCATGCTATGCTGCCTAAGTTTGATTTTTCTTTGCTATGGTAAAACTGTGACCAAAACTTGGGGAGGAAGGGATTCATTTGGCTTACAGGCCGAAGTCCATCACTGAGCGAATCCAAGACAGGAACTCAAGGCAGGAACCGAAGCAGACACCACGGAGGAATGCAGTTCGTGGCTTACTTTCCCATGTCTCGCTTAACTTGATTTTTCTTACACAACCTGGGCCACCTGCCCAGGTTGGTATCCCCCTCAGTGGGCTGGAACCTTCCCAATATCAATCATTAATCAAGAAAACACCCACAGGCCTGTCTAATAGAAATAGTTCTTCAATTGAGCTTTTCTCTTCCCAGGTGTATCAAGTTATCAGCTAAAGCTAAGGGTGTCTGTCAGCTTCTGGAAAGGTGTTAGCTGCAGTTAAGTGGATCTCCCCACCTCAGTGAACTTAGTCTATAGGCTCCCCCATGGACACGCCCAGAGGTTGGTCTTTACCATGATTCTGTATCCAGTCAAGTTGACAATCAACATCTACCATCAGAGACCCCAAGGGGCTGACTGAACATGGCTTCTTAGCATACATGAATGTATTTGTGGTGACACCAATGTCCCTCAGACTCAGCAAAAAGTCTCTCGCAAAGAGACCCCCTGGAGATAGCTCACAACATCAGAAGTTCCCAGCAGGGACCTGGAGAGACGCTCAGCAGCTCTGAGCACTTGCTGCTTACACAGAGGACCTGAGTTTGGGTCCCAACTCCTACACCGTGGCTCACAACTGTCTGTATCTCCAGTTCCAGGGAATCTGATGCCCCCTTATGGCCTCTGTGGGTACTGCATGTACCTGGTACACACATTCAGGCAAATTCTCATACACATAAAATAAAAATAAACCTTTTTGTAAGTACAAGAGAGACAAATGTTGGAGGCCGAGCCAAACCTCAGAAAGAGTACTATTCTGGTGCCAAGGACAAATGTGTGCTCAAAGCTTTATATATACATATACGGGGGTGGCAGGGAGGAGGGGGAAGAACACTACGCAGACTGCTTGGTAAATTCTATGCAGAGAAACAATACCTTGATTGTCAGTGTTTCTGACTGTCTATCATCTGAGACAGGGTCTCAAGGATCCCAAGATGGCTTCACATTCACTGTGTAGCTGAAGACAACCCTGAGTTCCTGACTCCCACCACCCCACCCCCGTACCTTCACTTCCCAAGCACTGGTGTGACAGGTCTGTGCCTCCCAGCATGCCCAGCAGGTCTCCTTGTTGGTAATGCTTCAGACTGAATCAAATACTACTTCATAAATCTCAGGTTCCAGCCTCGATGCTTTCACGGGAACACCCTTGGGACCTTTTAAACACTTGTTTGGCTACAAATTTTAAAACAAAATGCTCCATATGTCTTTAACTGGGTGATGTCAGCAGATCGTGGGCCCATCGCTTAGGGGACAGCGCCTTCCCTGACTCTCTCCTGACTCTCCATGAGGGACCAGAAAAAAAAAAATTCTCTTCATAGACAGATGGCAGCCTCTCATTCCCCACCACACTGTCCAGTTCTCAATCCTTGGCCTAGGGTTTGATTCTACTCAGTGTTACTCGTTGTAACCCATTTCTAAGTTAGCACAGGGGTGAGTAAGGGCCTCTCTCTTGCTCAACACATGGCAGCTTTCTCCCTTAGGGAACCTTCCGCATGTGTCTGTGTCCTGAAGTCTCTTCATCAAGGCATGGTCTTCTTGCACTAGGGCCTGCCCCTGATGGCCTCTCCTTGTCCTAATTACCCCTGTAAAGGACTTAGATCTCCACGTTCTGAGGTGCCTGGGCAATTCCCTGCCTCACCAGCAGGGGGTGCCGTTTCCCAGAGGCCTTGACTACCCGGACAACCGGCCACACCCGGGGCTCACACACAGGCCTAGCCACAGGTCTGCTATTTCTATCTCTGGGGAAGTGAACTGAGTTTGCTGCTGTTCATGGCAGGACTGTAAACACGGCTGTCTTCCAAGAGAGGAGCGTTAAGGAGGGACAATGAGCTGAGCCACGGGACAGCAGGCCTAGGACCTGCAAGCAGTCCACTACCTCTCAGGTGATGGAGCCAGTCTTTGCCTGTATTGCTGTAACTATGACATCAGAGAAAAGGGAGACTGGTTTTATTAAAAGTGAAGTGTCCCACAGCACACAGATCTTCCTCCTTTCGTTCAGGTCTGAACCTTCTCCTTTTTGTCTCTGTCTCTCTGCCTCTCTGTCTCTCTCTGTCTCTGTCTCTCTGTCTCTCTGTCTCTCCCCCCAACCCCCTTGATTCTAAGTCCTTTTAACATGATTCTTAGCTTATCATTTACTTGTTCTAACAGGGAGACTGGGCTAAATTTGTTTAGACAAGTTCTATAGCATTGAACACAGAGAGGGTAAATGTGTCGGGTTTCTGAGCCCAGAGAACATTCCGTTCCCTTGCTTGGGTTTACGATCCAACGTGCTTTACGTTAGGAGACAAGCTATGGCTTGTAAAATGAATGCGGAAATCGCGTCGAGCGCGAGGCAGGCGCCCCGGTGATGATTATGCAATAGGAGAAGCCTGCAAGGAAGGGCTGGAGCTGAATGATCCGTTCTTAGTTGTTCTGGGGCAAAATTAAAATGCCTGTTTCCTGGATAGTGTTTGGGGTCAGGCAGACCCTGTCCTTGCCTCTGCATGCAACACCCTAAGTTGGTGTCACCTGGAGATTACTGTTACATACAGTATAGGACCTCGGGGCAAAAAAACCAAAATATTTCATCGGTTGGTGTTTTGTTCAGATTTTTTAAACGCATGCTAAAAGCCTAAAACTTAGAATTATACTATTTTTGCCTACAAAATTATCACTTTTAAAAAGTGTGCAATAATTCTTTTGAGCCCCACCTGTAGTTTTAGAGCATTTTGATGATGTCCCCTAAGCTGTCTCTGTCTCGTTCGGATATCCCAATCTTTTTGAGCACTGATTGTAGTTCTAGTATGTTTAAGGATGGCCTTTTGGAATGATCATATTTAAAGTATCATGTACATTATGTGTGTGGTGTGCACGTGTAGCAAGGCACACCTGTGGCAGTCTGAGGACAGAGCTGTGTAGCCAATCTTCTTCCATCTTCTCATCCAGCAAGACCTCCCCACAGCTACCTTCTTCTGCTGCGGCATGGGTCCCCCTTCTGCTGTGTGGATGGAGGTGTTTGCAAATGTTCTTACCACCCCTGGAGGAAGCCATGGGGCACAAGGCATTCGTGTGCCTATACTGTCTCTCCAGGAGCAGGCCCCTCTGCCCTTACCTGGCTTATTTACACCACCATACGACCACTCCACGGATCTGATTTATTGTCCTTTCCCCTTGATAAGAAAGTTAGGTCTGTGGGAACAGGAATGTCCTAATCTCCCTCATGTCTGTCTCTGAGCTTCTAGGTGCTCAGAAGTCATCACGGCTCTGCATGACAGGAAAAGCAAGGACAGCAGGAGCTGCAACATTACTCGAGGGATGGAAAGGTCTTTTTTTAATGCAATAAATGCATGTATAAAGAAAATGACACCCCGGTGTAAGACAATATTTCATTGCTGTTAGAGGTTCTTGAGGCCCCGGGAATTACTTAGACCAGCAATTGAGAACCACTGATAGAAGGGAGTCTCACCCCTCAGGTGGGCCCAACACTGCTCATCTTCCCCTCCTCACAGTGACTGATGGGAGTAATAGCTCGTTACCCACTACAGGGCTCAGAGGAGATGCCAGATACCTGTGAGTGCAGATGGCTTGACCTAGGCAGGACCACACACAAGCATCCTTGCTGCTGCAATCAGACAATGGCAACCCCGGAGTAGAGGACAGCTCAGCCTGCAGCTTCTGCCATCACTGTGATCTTGGCAGGCTCTCACCACCATCAGCAGAGCAGAGCAGCCCCTGGCATCTGCTCCTATGCACAATAAAACCCCAAGCAAGCATGGCCTCTGTGCCAACCTGCCACAGTCCACGGCTGCATTCTGGCTGTGACTCAAGGAGCACAGACCCTCTGCCTTCTAACCCTGGGGACTGGAACCTTTGCATTTGTCATTATAAAACCAGAAACACTGGGCTGCCATGATGGCACACAACTGTAATCCTAGCACATGGGGAGCAGGGGGGCAGAGGCAGGAGGATGGCCTGATATAGCTATGTTAACTCACTGGCTAGGGAGGGAGGGGAAAGGGAAGGAGGACACAGAGAGGGAGGAGGGAAGGAGGGGGACAGGAAAGAGGGAGGGAGAGGGGGAAGGAAGGAGAAAGGGTGGGAGGAGGGAAGGAGGGAGAAAGGAAGAGAGGGAGTAAAGGAGGGAGGGAGGGAGGGAGGGAGGGAGGAGGTATCAACCTTAGACACTTGCTGAGGTTATCTAAGCCTGCTCCCTGTCCTCAAACTCTTAAATGTCACCAGGATCCAAAAACTATGGTTTGACACAATTAGAATGTTGTGCTGGCTAACTTCCGTGTCAACCCGACACATAGAGTCATTTTGAGAGGACAGAACCCTGTTAGAGAAAATGCCTCCTTAAGGTTGTTGTAGGCAACCCTGCATGGCATTTTCTTAATTACTGATTGATGGGAGAGGGACCAGCTCATTGTGGGTGGGGTCATTCCCGGGCTGGTGGTCCTGGGTTCTATAAGAAGGCAGGTGAGCAAGTCACAAGGAGCAAGCCAGTCAGCAGCTCCCCTGCATGACCTCTGCGTCAGCTCCTGTTTCCAGGTTCCTGTCCTGTTTGACCTCCTGTTCTGATTTCCTTCCTTCAGGGATGTGGAAGCTTAAGCCAAATAAGCCCTTTCCTCCCCAAGTGGCTTTGGTCCTGGTGTTTCATCGAAGCAATAGAAATGTTAACCAAGACAAATACATTCTTTGTAACTACTTTTATTGCAAAACACACTGCAGCTACGGGCAACTTTATAAACCAGAAACCTGCTGCTTGATGAAGGCCATGCCTTCCATCTTCCTTGTCTTGAGTTTTCCCCGCCTACACGGTGCTTTCTGAACACGGCGGCTTACAGCTAACGTTTTTTTTTTTATTTTCTAAAATCTGTGAAAGTGGATTCCTAGCACGCATTTTCTTGTGCTTCTGCTTCACTTCGAGCCATTCTGAGAGTCGCTCATGGTCATGGAAACATGGTGACCTGATCAGGTGAAATCACGTTTTCACAAACCCACTCCACTGCTGATGGATGGTTGCTGCCATCAGTCATGCTGCTGGGTAGTCCTCTGGTAAACACAGACGCTCTCTCCTGCTGGTGTCTACTTAGTGATAGAGTTGCTAAGAATGTGGGCACGGGTGTCCCTTCACCACCAGGGATGAGAGTTGTCCTCAGTTTCCGGCGAGCATCCCCTGGCAAGCCATGATGGGTGCTGTTCACCCTCCGTACTGAGACTTTCTCCTGAATAGGTGCTGAGTTTTATAAAGTGCTTTCCCTCCGTCTACTAAAAATATCATCTTATTTTTCTTTTGCTCATGTGGTGAATTTACACTGGCTGACCTTCCAAACATTTACCAAGCAGCTATGGTTTGGATGTTGAGTGTCCCCTAGAGTCTCACTGTTGAGCCTGGTTCTGGCCATGAAGGTCAAGCATACTCAGGAACCAATAAGAGGGCTCTAGGGGCAGAGCCAGCTCTATCTACTTCAGCAAAATCTCTTAAGACTGCAAAGGTGACCTCCTGAGGAAGGATCAGTCAAGGCACCAAGGCTACCTGCTGCTCTCTTCCCCTCACCCCCACCCCCAGCCCTTCCTCATTGACCCTCCCTCCTCCCTCCCCCTTCTCCCTTCTCCACAGGAGGGCCTGTTGACTAAAATGGATGATTGGTTTACGTGACTTCCGTGACTTCCATGACTTCTGTGACTTCCGTGACTTCCATAGCTGGTTCTGTTTCTGCCTCTTTTCCCTAGGGCTGTTTTCCAGAGCAATCCTCTCCCTGCAGAATATTCCTCTACCTTGTCTCCTCTAATCTCTGCCCCAGTTTCCTGGATATGTGTGATCCAGCCTTGAGGGTGGACTGGCCATTTCTGTAAGAATAGAAACCATTTGTCTCCAGTCAGCACCTCCATCTCATGGGTCCACACTGCTGGCGAACCCACACTGTAAGTCTTCATAGCTCTCATTTCTTTCTTCCTGGAAGTTTTAGGATCTTGTGTGTGAGATCCGGTTGCATCCAGTGCACTGGGCCCTTCCACCTGCAAGCCTGCTTCCTCGGTGACTCTTCAGTCTCCTGGATTGCGTCAAAGGGTTTGCCTTCCCTGCCCTTTTCTCCCCTCCTGTAAGTCTACCTGAAGGCTGTCCCTTCAGCGACCTCTCTGGTCTTCTATTCTCTGCCTCTTATTCTCTGAATCTTATGATACCGATTTCTGATTGAGTTTGACAGCCACACCCTCCTGTCCATCCTTGAGTCTGCCCATTCATTTGTCCCGAGTCGAAGGGTCTGTCTTATTCACAACAAGTGAACTAAGTGGAGTTGTTTTCCCCAAAGAAGGAAAACCATTATTCTAACGTTTTCAGAGTTCACCTCGGTAACTGTTAGAGAGAAGCCAACAGCCAAACTTCCCTGCATTTTTTTTGATATATAACATAAGTTATAATGTCTTATTTTCAAAAAGCCTGGAGGAAAATATACTGAAATAGTAACAGTAGTTGTCTCAATGTGGTGAGATTATCATTGACTTTCTTTTTTTCCCTCTTGGATATTTTCTTTATTTACATTTCAAATGTTTTCCCTTTTCCAGGTCTCCCCTTTGGAAATTCCCTATTCCATCCCCCTTCCCCCTGACTGTGAGGGTGCTCCCACACACACACTCCCATTCCCCTCCTCCCACCCTACACTGGGGCATCAAACACTCTCAAGTCCGAGGGCTTCTCTTCCTACTGATGATCAACAAGGCCATCTTCTGCCACATATGTGGCCAATGCCATGGGTCACTCCATGTGTATTACTGCCTTCAAAGCGAAGAGAAGTCACTCAATGTGTATTCTCTGGACCACAAACCGAAGCTGATGATGGATATGCAGTGAGCCCATAAACTTACTGCAGTATTGAATTGGACTTTCCTGCTAGCTAATTATCATGGTGAGGGCTCCCTGGCTGTTCTGGAACTCACTTTGTAGACCAGGCTGGCCTTGAACTCAGAAATCCACCTGCCTCTGCCTCTGCCTCCCAAGTGCTGGGATTAAAGGTGTGCGCCACCACGCCTGGCTCTTTCCTGGGTTTTTAATGTTTAAGTGCATTTGTTATTGCCCCACCGCCACCCCCATGCATGGCAAGCTGTCAGTCCTCAGCTGCTTAGGCTGTCTGCTCGAGTGTAATCTGAGGAAACTCTAAAGTAGATTGGAGGTTCTATACATTCACCCAGGAACTACTGAGCCCCTTCCACAGAACCCGGTGAAACATGGTTTGGCTGGAGATGATATTAGGCGATCCCTGATGTAACTTACTTTGAGTTTGGGGTTTGGCTTTGCTTGTCTGTTGTTGTTTTGAGGGGAATCCAGAGCAATGCTTCTGGTCTGCATCCTAGCAGGGAAGTATTGGGCTGGCAGTTTTGAAGGTTCAGGGCTCTGTGTTCCTCTGCGTCTATCTGTTACCCTGCAAGAGCCCTGATTTCCAAGTTCACGCATGGGCTCTGTCTTCTGTTTGGAGCTGCAGTGGTTGACACCATCAGGAGCTTTGCTCGATGCTGGGTGTTGTGTCAGTCAAGGTCTCAGCACCAGGCAGCTGCCGTGTCTCTTCTAGGACAAACAGCTGCCTGGAGTTGCTGTTAACTGAAAGTCATCAGACTCCTGGCTTCAACTCTCAGATCCAGCAATCCTGACAGGTTCACCTGAAGATACCTTCTCACCCTCTGAACCAGCATCACTGAGTTCTTTCAGGGGAACTCAAAGCAACCAGGCAAGGTCCCCGGTGAGGATTGGTAGGTTAGGAGCTGTCCCCATGGGAAGCAAGGTCACGTGGGAACAGGTGACCTTGGCATGCCAAAGCATAAGAAGGGGGTCTATGGATTGCCAGTGTTGGGGGCTGAAACCTTGGAAGGGACATCCCTCCTCATCCTCCACAGACGGATCCTCTCAGGAAGATGACCTTACTCAGAAAGCAGCCCTGCAGAGGATGACGGGGAGGGGTGGACTTCAGTATGGCCCCTGATTCAGAATGCAATCGTATTTGAAAACAGATTGGCTATAATTAGTTCATGATGGCATAGAATGGACTCTAATCTCTGAGCACAGGAGTCCTGTAAGAAGGGGGGAGGGAAAGAGACAGACGGGGGGGGGGGGGAACTACTATGAGGTGAGGAACAGCAGAAAGCACAGAGATGGCCATAGGAGCCAAGGGACACCCAGGACGTGGAAACACCGATGTCAACAAGCTCGGATGTCAACAAGCTCGTGAAGGACCCTCTCCTAGAGCCTTCAGAGGTGCATGGCCCTGCCTAAGACCTGATCTGGACTTCTGGGACTGTGGGTGATCAGCTCTGTGGCCGAGGTCACAGTGGCCTCAGAGAGTGAGCACAATACTCTGGTGTGGTAAGCCAGAGCCTTAGGTCCAGCTGGGCCTTGCCTGGGCCATTTATTCTTATCCTTGCTTGGACTGTGTTTGCTGGTCATGCATGGTAGGCCCTCACATCTCAACTTACCAGCAATTCCAAACACTGGCCTCTCCTACTAAACTGTCTCCTCCCTTCCCCACATTGCAAACCTGCAATGGGTGATGGCCTGTGGGGAAGCCCTCTTGTTTCCTTCTGGGTCTCTGGCCCTGCTGTGGTGAGGGATCCATGTGGCTGAGAGGAAAGCAGGCACCAAGATTACTGGAGCTGTAGTGACACACTCAGAGTGAGCTGAAGGGGGCGAGGGAGGCTCCTGGGTGTCTGCACTAGATGAGCCACAGGCGAAAGGGAGATGAGACTCCTACTCAAACTGAAACTCTCAGCAGCCCCTATGACAAACAAGAAAGAGAAAGCAGCTCTCATTCCCTCCCACGAGTTAGAAAGACAGCTGTATGGAGCATATTTAGTAAAACTGGAAGGTTGTCTGTCTGTCTGTGCCTCCATTTTGCCCCACATCTATCTCCAGGCACCAAGCCTCAGAACCAGTAATTTCCTGGTAAGTGTCCTGAAAGCAAAGCCCATTGCTGCTGTGTGCATGCATAGAGGTGTGTGTGTGAGTGTGTGTGTGTGTGTGTGTGTGTGTGTGTGTGTGTGTGTGGTGCGTGTACTGAACTCAGGTCCTCTTGCTTGCTAAGCAAGCACCTTACCGACTAAACTATCCCTAGAGCCCATCACTTCACTTCTCCCTAAAAGCACAGCGTCAGGCAACCCAATTTTCCATCCCTAGTACGTGATGAGTAGCTCACACCCAGTGACTTGGGTTTATCTCAGAAGTGATTCTGAATCAGGCTCGGAGTCAGTCGCTCTGGGGGTTGAGGTGATGATAGTTCTCTAGAGTGCCTGGGGAACATCGCCAGTTTCCACGTGCCATCTGCAACACACCTCGGGAGCTGTGCGGCAGGAGATAATAAGATGCAAAGCTATGTTATAAGGCTAAGGTTCTGTCACTATATGCCTGGGAAGTGTCCCTTGCACAGCTGGGAGAACAGAAACGGTCAGGGTGGAAGGGCATGAAGCACGGGTAGAAGGTCTGCATGCATATGTGGGTTTTGCAGGAGGCACCCCTAACTCACAAACTTTGAGCATAGTTGATCTGTAGCTAAAATCCGAGGCTTCCATAAGGCAAAGGACACCGGCAATAGGACAGAACAGCAGCCTACAGAATGGGAAAAGATCTTCGCCAACCCTACATCCAACAGAGGGTTGATATCCAAAATATATAAAGAACTCAAGAAGTCAAACACCAACAAAACAAAGGACCCAATTAAAAGATGGGATTCAGAACTAAACAGAGAATTCTCAACAGAGGATTCTGTAATGGACGAGAAACACTTAAAGAAATGTTCGATGTCCTGAGTTATCAGGAAAATGCAAACCAAAACGACTGTGAGATTCCACCTTACACCGGTCAGACTGGCTAAGATCAGAAACTCAAGTAACAGCACATGCTGGCGAGGATGTGGACCAAGAGGAAAACTCCTTCTAATCTTTAAGTGTGGGGAGAAAAAAACAAGAACCGAAGGGGAATGTGAGGGGTAGGTGACAGTTTCTTTCCTCGCTGAGCATAAGTGAGGCCTGGAGATTCAGTGACCCGGTCATGCTCCAGAAATAAATGTTCTAGGAAATTTAGACATTTTAAGTAGCAAAAATTATTTCTGCCTCTTCAAAGAGTCATGTCACCTCAGAAGCGTTCATCCTGCATTCATTTTGGCCCCTAAACCCAGAGGACATTTGACAGTGCCAGGAGACATCTTTAACTGTCACAGCTGAGAGGTGTGTGAGAGGTGTGTGATAACAACAGGTAGAGTGCCTGCTAAACCTCCTTCAAGTCCCAGGGCAGTCCTTCAGTGAAGAAGTCGCCCAGCTTGGATTGTCCCGTGCACTGTGGCTAAGAAACATAATGACGTAAGTCTCTTCCGGGGACTGTCATGTGCCTTGAGCCCCATTTAATTAACCACTTCCACCCAAAAAAGCAGATGTGAAAATCTTGAACAAGATCAATTGTTCATGTAAAACCAAAGCAAGGTTCAACAGTGGCACCCAGAATGCACAACAGTTCTCAGCTGGCAAGAAATGACTTCAGCCCCTAGGGGGAAGGGTCCAGCTCACACAGCTAAGCCAGCTTCAAGGAAAGCTTGCTCACAGCTCAGAGGTGAAGTCTAATGCCTAGAGTACACTTATTTACATGCTTAAGGAGAGTCGAGAGAACCTAGATTCTTCTGTGGTTGGTTGCTCAGTAAGACACACACATTCTAGCTCCCATAAAATCCAGCTCAGACCTGAGGGAGGAAAAAGAGAAATCCTGTCTTTTGCTGAGCGCCAGCCAACTCATGTTAGCTTTTGTACATGTCTGACTTCTCCCACTCCGTTCCCAATCCACCTCCACCTCAAACAGGCAGCAGATGAGCTCTTGATAGAGTCCTCGCAGAGGCTGGGTTATCCTGTTACCTCACAACCACCCTGAGAGTTACCTTTGTCTTCATAGGCCCCAGGACGCTCCCTAAGCCCACCAGGGAGGCAGAAGAATTCGAAACATCCCAAATGCAGCAGCCTTGTATACATAAACTGTTTATATAAGGGCAGGTGGAGATAGACTGTGGGTGAGCTGGAGATTGCCGCAACACATTGACTGTGGCCTCAGAAAAATCCTTGCCATAACCACAAGATGAGAGACGGCAAAGGACTGGCGAAGGGCTGGCTGCCTAAGCCTCTGCGGGAGGAAGGCCTCCACCTCCAGCATGAGATTTGGGGAGGGTACAGAGCGAGCGTCCCTCTGAGAAGTTTTGGGAGGCTCACTCCAGGCTGCTCCTGCCTCTCACCATCACAAGTGATGACCTCCACTTAATGTAAAGACTTTGCTAAGCAGGCCCCGGGCCAGCACCGGGAAGATAAGGAACACAACTGTCCGCTAATGAGGGCTTCCCTCCAGAAATCTTAGCTCGGCCCCATGTGTTTTCATCAGACACAGAACACTGCTGAGCCCTATTCATTTTTTAAGCTATCATAAACGAAATAATCAGCTCCTATTAATGACCCTAATTATTCAGCTCCTATTTTTAAATGCTGGTCTTTCAGCAATGCTCAAAGTGGGCGGATTTAATTAGGCCTAATTGTAGACACGTCACGTCCAAATATACGCCCTACACACATGATTAACAGGGCTTGGAATTTAGCACACTAAACGGGAGGTTTGCCAGGGGAGGTTGGTGTCTATCAAGCCTGAACACATCACATAAATGGATCCTCTGATAACTCTAATGGGAGATTGTTGTTTATTCAAGCAGTGGTTCAGGACACATCCCGAGACCCAAATCCTCAGAGTTATCGTCAAGTTCACGGAAGACTGTCTCCTTAACACGCCGAGATAAAATGCCCTGTTCTTCATCTCTTTCTGGATTGGGAGTCCCAGCTCCTCCTTCTATCTTGGCAAGCTGATTTTATCATCAAAGACGCTCTAATCCCGTGTAAAAACAAAACACAGGAGCAAGCCACCTTCATGATTGCTCCCCTTCAGCCTTCTGCTGGAAATCAGCGCTGTATCGCTGAGCACATACTCATAGCTGTCCTTAGCCAGCCAGATCTCACCCGATTCTCTGGCACCTCCAGCCGGGCTTGCTATGTTAGAAGTCAGATCTCTCAGAGGCTGTCTGAGCAGCAGAACTGGGAAGAGCTGACTTAAGCACTGTGATCTCACCTAGTAAGAGTCCAGCTTGTGGGCATTTGCCTTTCCTGCATGAACCATCACCCCCGGTCCAGATGTGTTGGGGGAACCAGCAGACCAAAACAGGTCGCCACCACAGATATGCCTGTGGTTCTGTTGACCACCTTCATAGCTCTACGGGTCCCCGGAGAGTCCATGCTCTACCCTCTATGCCTATGAATGATTTGAAATTACCCCAGGGGTGTTCAGGCAGATTGTCTTCCTGCCCTGGTACAGATCTCCTTCACTGGTTGATGGGGGGTCAGGGGCATAGCAAAAAACCCTTGGAAGCTATGAGAGGAGGTAGCTTGGTAGGAAAGAGCTCACCTTTGAGCACAATGGCCTGAGTTTGATCCTCAGAACCCACGTAAAAGGCCCAGTGCAAGTAGCAGCATGCATCTGTAATCCCAGCACTGGCGAGGCAGAGACGGGCACACCCTAGGGCTTTCTGGACAGCTAACCAATAAGGTCCAGGTCCAGGGAGAGACTCTGCCTCAACAAATTAAGATGGAGAGCCTTTGTGAAAGATACACACTATGGATTCTAGCCTTCACCTACATTCAAACACACACATATACACTACACATATGTACAACACACACATATGCTACACCATGTATAACACAAATGAACAACTCACACATGCACACATACAATACACACACACACATATATACTACATACATGTACAACACACACATATACACTACATACATGCATAACACACATATATTCTATACACATGTGCAACACACATGTACACTACATGCATGTACAAAATACATACAAACATCACACACATGTACAACACACATATACAGTACACACATACATATACTACGCACATGTATACTACACACATACACACACACCATACACCATATACACTATACACATGTACAACCCACACATATCCTATACACATGTACAACACATACATACACTATACATATGTACAACACACACATACACTACACACATGAACAACTCACACATATACATGCATATATACTACACACATGTATAACTACACACATATATACTATATGTAGTATATACTATATATATATATACTACACATATATACTACACACATACACACATATACTAGACATATACACTACACACATGAACAACTCACACACATACATGCATATACACTACACACACACACACACACACACACACAGAGGCATGGTGTAATGCATGTGCAATTCCAATCCTGGGGAAGGTAGAGACAGGAATATATCTGGTGTTCACCAGCTACCCAGCCTAGCCTACTTGGTGAGCACCATGCCAGTGAGAGACCCTGTCTCAGAAAACAAGATGTTCAGTGCCCAAGGAATAAGACCCAAGGTTGTCCTCTGGCTTCCACACATACCCTCTCCTCCTCCCACCTCACACAAATTAAGAAAAAAATCAAAATCATTGGAGAATGAATGTGAACACTATTGGAGTTGAGGTGCACATACTAACTCTGTAACTCAACTCATGCAAATCCAGGGCTGGAAACAACTACCTATGTAGAAAGTACGCTCCAGGGGCACACTCTGGTCATTCTTAGCAATGTTCTTAGTGTCACCAAGATGCTCTGTGACACAAAAGAACTGGCAGTGACCAAACTGACAGTATGTCTCCTGCCCTAAGCAGGCCCCCACACCCCAGCCTCACCTTCCACATCCAGTGAAAGGCTGGATCAGAGGTCAGAAGGTTTGAAAGGCCTCTTCCACGAGCAGACATGACCACATTAGATATTTGGTCAACATAGTTGACTGGAATGAAGTATAAGGAGAGATGAGAAATTCATGGAACACTCATTAAATATGAATACATGTTAAAGAAAGGGTAATTTTTAAAAATCTGAGTAGGATTCCCAGGTTAGACTATTATATTTTTTAAAATATTTTTTATTACGTATTTTCCTCAATTACATTTCCAATGCTATCCCAAAAGTCCCCCACACCCTCCTCCCCACTTCCCTACCCACCCATTCCCACTTTTTGGCCCTGGAGTTCCCCTGTACTGGGGCATATAAAGTTTGCGTGTCCAATGGGCCTCTCTTTCCAGTGATGGCCGACTAGGCAATCTTTTGAGACATATGCAGCTAGAGTCAAGAGCTCTGGGGTACTGGTTAGTTCATAATGTTGTTCCACCTATAGGGGTGCAGATCTCTTTAGCTCCTTGGATACTTTCTCTAGCTCCTCCATTGGGGGCCCTGTGATCCATCCAATAGCTGACTGTGAGCATCCACTTCTGTGTTTGCTAGGCCCCGGCCTAGTCTCACAAGAGACAGCTATATCAGGGTCCTTTCAGCAAACACTTGCTAGTGTATGCAATGGTGTCATCGTTTGGAGGCTAATTATGGGATGGATCCCTGGATATGGCAGTCTCTAGATGGTCCATCCTTTTGTCTCAGCTCCAAACTTTGTCTCTGCAACTCCTTCCATGGGTGATTGTTTCCAATTCTAAGAAGGGGCAAAGTGTCCACACTTTGTAGACTATTATATTGTTACACTGCAAAGCCAAATAACCATATTACTTCATAACCAAATGTTCTGAGCAGGCAGAGCTGGCTAGCTGACTCTCAGGCCCCCTCCACACTAACACCAGCCTGGATGGTAGTCTGTAGAGCCATGATCTGCTCCGTGTTTATTAACAGACAAACATAGAAAACATCCAACGGCAACATTAACTTTCCGATCTTGTTTAGGACTCAAAGTGAAAGAAAGCAATGGAGAAGCCAGCGGGAAGCTCGGTAAGATGAGGTCTGTGTTGCAGTGGGACCCTCGATCATCTGTGAGAATCTAAGTCTTGTTTTCAGACGAAACCCCACCCTCACGTCTCTTTCCCTGCTGGTCCTGGTTCTGTGAAATTGAGTTTCCCGTTGTTATGTCACAGACCCTCGAGCGGCCTCTTTCCCAGAAGTTAGGCTGAAAAGCAACTTGCTGTGGGCTTGTGTAACAGGCTCCAGACCTTAGCACAGATGATATCATGATGGAAGAGCCATTCAGTCATAAAAGTCTGGACATAGAAAACACCACCTGCCAAAATGGATGCAAAGACTGACTCCATCGAGGTTCATTGTCCTGGGAAAGTCTCTAAGTGTACTAGCCTTGTCTTTTTGGCTTCTGTAGTCCCACTTCTGGCTAACTGTTCTTGCTAACCGAGATGTGACAACCCGAGAGGTGTGGCTGTGCTTGAAAGGTCCATCCCGTGAAGGGCTCAGCGCTGGACAGGAATCCCAAGCTCTCAGTGTAGTTGCCAGCGGATAACAAAGATGTTCCATTGGCCTAAACTGGTGTCTGGTTGGTCCTCTCTAGTAGATACCTCACAACACTTGCAGTCCTGTCTCCCCTCTTGCAGCTGCCCCAGCCTCCAACCTGATAGCCGAGGCAACTCTGAGTGACAACTTTAATCGAGTGTCTTTCTGCTTTGTGCCTCTTGCACACACACTGGCTTCATGGTGTGGCTTGGAGCTCCCCACCCTTCTAGAAATGCGTCGAGGAATGAAGCATCTGTATCTTACTCCAGGACCACCGCCATGCTATTCATGACCATTCCTCCCCTAATGAAGTTCTTCCTTACACGCGAAGGCTTGTTCTCCCCCCTCAGGGCCCCATCAACAGCTGAGACTATGTTGCTGTCATTCTCCCAATAAAATTCTCCTGAGAGGTAATTTGTCTCCCATTCCTTCCTCCTGAATCATGTATTGCACCTTTGGTTTGCCTGGATGCAAACTAAACCCACCTTGGGTGACCCTCACTCAGCATCTACCTTGGGGTCTTAAAATATGGATTTCAGCCCACGCAGGATCCCACGGCTGCGTGTGGTATACACAGAAAATACAGCAACAGTAAAGGCCTTTTGAACACATGAACCAAAAATAAATGCAGAATTCATACAACATATAATGACTCCAACGTGCTTCTGGGGTCATTTGCCCGCTGGCTTCACTGCAGCTGTGGTTCTGATCTCATGCAACACACACTTAGCACTATGTGTGCTTAGCTCTGTGTTCAGGCCTCACGAGCCCAGTGAACTATACTTGAAACAACTCAGCTCGGGCTCCGGACTTGTCGTGTGTTGTGTGAGGAGGTTTGATTCTTAAAACAGTTGTTTGATTTGCTGATTTGAGTCTCATTAAAGAAAAGCCATTCGATTCATTTAATTAATTAGTTAGTTAGTTAGTTAGTTAGTTAGTTAAAATCTGGCTTGAGACTAGGACAGGCTTCAGGCAGTGCCTAAACATGCATCTCCCATTTTGTACTGTATAAATTTACGAACCAGAATTCATAGCATAAATGAATTAACATATCAACCTTGCTTAGAAAAACCTAAAAATGTCCTACATCCCACAGCATAAAATGTCCACCCAGGAATAATTCCTTGTATAAAACTAACCAAGCAGGTTTCTCTATTATTATAAAATTTTCCTTTTACCTTTAATAAATGATGAAGTTGTATGTATACTGAAGAGTGGTTTAAAATCAATTTTGTTAAGTCATCACCAGTATATATTTGGTTTGTGTACCTATTTTATATATTTGAGGTTGGGTGAAAATTTGAGTAAAGCTGGGTGTGGTGGTGCACACTTTTAGTCCCAGCACTTGGGAGGCGGAAGCAGGCAGATCTCTGAGGCTGAACCTAGCCTATCTACAGAGTGAGTTGCAAGATGCCAAAGGAACAGAGAGAAACCATGTCTCAAAAATCTTTCTTGAGTGAAAGGGGATCAGAGGTGGAAAGGCTTAGGATGCTCTGGGACAAATGACTGCAGGAAGTCCGTCTGGTGCTCTAACCCTCAATCCTGTCAGCTTGACAGGGTTCGAGACCACCATGGAAATATGAGCCTGCTGTTGTGTTTTAGGGATTTTCTAGCTTAGATTAATCACAGCAGAAGACCCACTGTCGATGTGAGCCGCACCATTGCATGGGCCACTGGGACCTGGTCTGAACGAGATGGAAGCAGTAACTGAGTAGCAGCCTTAGCTCCCTCTGCTTCCTTCCTGCTGATGCTCTGAGACCAGCTGCCTCGCACTCCTGCTGCCCTGCCCCCCACACCGTGATGGACAGCATCCCTACACTATGAGCTCAAGACTGCACCCCTACACTGTGAGCCCAAGCAAACCCTTCCTCCCTGGAGCTGATCGTGTTGAGCATTATGTCCCAGCAATGAGAAAAGTCCCTGTGACAGGAGCGTAGGAATATGAACTGACTGCCTCATTTTACAGAGCAAAGATGACTTCATGATTTAACCCAACTCTCCTTAGTCATGAACACAGGATTAAGAAAAATCGAATAGGATTGAAACTGAATTGCCTGCATGCCACCAATGCCTAGGCAGAGTGCAAAGGTGAAAAGGACAAAGGTCAGAGGGGTAGGACCCCAACATGGGTCTGCCAGTGACCTACTGCTCTAAGATGTGGTGCAGAATTGCCTGGGACCCCATGAGGATAAGGTGGCACCGACCTCCGCCTGCAGGCAGCATCGTCCCAGAGCACACCACCTTCCATGTCTTCCATGGTTGATCACCATCTTCCAGACACATGTTGTTTTGGGTAATTTTACTGAATTGTCACAGTATAGAATCACCTTGATGAGGTTGGCCTGTGGAAATGGCTGTGGCGGTTGTCTTGATAACTGAGGTAGGGACACCCCACCCCCCGGGCTGTGGGAGACAGCATTTCTTGGGTAGACCCTCAACTATACCAGAGTGGAGGAAACTAGCTGACTATTACGTCCTGGGCATTGAGCACAGGCAAGCAGGAAGGCAGGTGTGTTCATTTCTCTTTCTCTCTGCTCTTCTTGGCTGTGGACGACACTGGAGCCTCTGACTTGACCTCTCCACAGTGATGTTAGTAATCTGGAGCTGTAAACTAAAAAAAAAAAAAAAAGCTTCCTCCTCACCCCAGTTGCTTTTTTGTCAGGGCGTTTTTTATCTCAGCAACAGAAGTGAAAGTTAAACACAAGCAGACCTGGCTTCCCCTGCAGTATCCCTCCTGCTGCCCGCCCTCAGTCCTGGATGCCTGGTCAGGGCTTGGCTACACAATGCCGCTGAGCCCCAGGTTCCCTAATCACTTTCGGTTTGCCCTGCTCCCCTGCTCTGAGACAAGACAAAGGTTGTCTGAATCACAGGAGCCTGAGTGTTCAGGTCCCCACTTCCATCCTCACTCCACCACACTCAGAGGTCCCATTATCAATCTCCAAAGCCAGTCGCTCCCTGTAGCCCTCACAGTGCAAACTAGTTCATTCACATTGCTCCCATGACTCACACATTAGGAGAAGCAGAGAGGGTGTGTTTCGCACACACAGAAATGCAAGGTTTGTAAATTTCTCGGATTTAACTTCACTGGGAAAGAAGCACATGAATTTCACATTTTTTTAAAAGGGAATCATACAAAAATCCCACTACAGGCAACATCTGCATAAACAGATCTCCAAGGACTGGATGTTATTGATATAGATGTGCTTTTAAGCAAAAACAGATGTTTAGGATTAAAATTTAAAGGGAGGAAGGAAGGGAAGGGAAGGGAAGGGAAGGGAAGGGAAGGGAAGGGAAGGGAAGGGAAGGGAAGGGAAGGGAAGGGAAGGGAAGGGAAGGGAAGGGAAGGGAAGGGAAGGGAAGGGAAGGGAAGGGAAGGGAAGGGAAGGGAAGGGAAACTTAAAACAACCAAGTTCAAAGACATCCTGGCTTCACTTCTTTCCCATGTGTGTGACTCCTCACTAAGCAGAGGGGGCTGGAAGAGAAAAATCTTCTGGTTTGTAATAAAAAAAAAGTCAGCAGAGCCCCAGGCACGGGTGTGGCAGCCATGCTCAGGCCAGGAGGCGTGTGCTCACCTACCCAGCCTGGCTTTGGAGGCTGGGTCTGTGATAAGTTCCATTACTCATGCGTTCCCGTGTCAGTCACTGATTTATTTGAACACTCCTCTGCTCAGAACTCTTCTGAATATTATTTCAAGGCGCTCTAAGTGGGAGGCATTGAGAATAAGTCACTGGGATCTAGTGGCCAGTTAGGCTGACGTCAGTGACGTCTTTTCTGTGCTCCTGAGGGGGCTTTTTCACTATGTTCAACTTTGTGAAGAATCTCAGACTTCAGAGCAGGCTGCAGCTTTCCACAACACAGCCTATATATGGACAAACGTTCTCCATACTCCAGCCAGAGCAGAACTCTTCAGGAAGGCAAGGCCCTGCCTGGGAGGGTGCTTTAGAGAGGCCTTAGCCGGAAGCAGGTACCTATGCCGGAAAGTAGAACACACTGGGAGGCAGCCTAGCTAGAACACAGCCCTGCCATTCCAGTCCACACTGAAAACAGGCAGGGGAGCTATGGTACTCAGCCCAGGGGCACAGGCAGCTGCCAGCAGAATCCTAACATAGAAAACCCCAGCTTTGGGTCATGAAGCCAAAGACTCTAGACCTTGGTTCATTAAAAACTATCTGGAAAGAAAAATCAAACAAAGTCTTAAATGTTATCATCGGAGGACAGGACACACTCACATCATACATGTCACCAATGATAGAAAATTACCACTTGGTTATGAATACAGGGTGGCCAAACTCATAAATTGCTGATGTGGTGCCAGGGAAGTGTAGAGATTCCCCCCCCCCAAAAAAAAAAAAAACAGACAGAAGCTAACCTGGTGCAACTGATAACAGGGTCTTTATTCTATTTGAGCTAGCTGGGGCCCCTCAGCTCACTACCAACATGCAGGATGGTTTGGGTGGAGAGAGGAGCCCCGAATATCTATTGGGGCAAGGCTTTATTGTAAGCAGCAAGTAGGACAGAAGTGTGCAAACATCCAATTGGAAAGCTACTGTGGCCTTTAACATAATTGTCTGGTGCTGGGAGTCCTATCATAACCTTGATTTCTGCTCCCTCCTGCATTGGTGGTTGTTGGACAGGGGGTGGGCTTGTAACCTGGGGTGCAGGTTTGTTCGGAGAAATAACCTGGAGACACTGGTCTTGTTAGGATTAGCCTAGAGACTGGAGCTAGGCTCAGGTTTTGTTGGGGGGTTGGGGGGCAACTTGGAAACTAATGTTAGGTGCCAGCCTGTTAGTTTACTTGAGTTTTAACTTAGGTCAGGTTCTCTAAAATAAGGTCTGAACTTAAAAGCTTTGGCCTCTCACTGAAGCACATCACTGTTCATGTCATGACAGCAGGAACAGTTGGTGACCTCAAGGTTTGGTCTCCGTACTTCCAGACATCTGTGACTGTTAGGGCAAATGTCATGTCAATCAAATGTCCAGAGGAGGTCACAGATGGCCTCAGCATTTGTGAACCTGGTACATCAGAGATTGCTATTTCTGCATCTTCCTGGGCACACATGAAGACTACATTTCCCAGCCTCCTTTGCAGCTACCCTGACCATTCCCTTGGGTTCTGGACATAAAGCTCCCACGCTGACCTTTGACACATTTTTTTTCCCTCTTTGGTGACAAACCCTGAGGTCATGCATTGATGGCCAGATGACAGGACCCCTGAGTTACCACACAGAGTAAGCCAAGGAGAGCCATCAGCTACTTCAGAGTGTGCATCAGTGGACCGGTGTCTTTATGTGGAGACACTATAATACTTAGATGGGTTGTTACAGCAGTAAGTGCCTATTATCTTAATTTACAATCTAGTTTGGGGAATTATAAATGGCCAAAGAAAACGGGTGCTTTCAATTAACTGGTTTTCTGGTGTTTTCCTGGGGAGACAAGGAAAATCGGGGTACGAAAGAGCTTGGTGAGGTTCTCTTGAGGCCTCTGTTCTTACGGGGTTGCTGGAGTGAAAGGAACCAGAAAGGTTGTTCCAATCTTTCTCTGATTCTAAGCACAGTTACGGTAGAATGTCCTAGAGGGGAGTCTCTTCTTTATTCCCAAATACATCAGAAAATGAAAGGTAAGTAACTGGGAACTAGGCAGGGGTCGGGGTGAAGACCCCTTCCTGAGGGTCTGTGTGCCTCATACTTTGCTCTTTCTTCCTGTTTGCAGGGCCTATGCTGCATCCTGCTTAATTTGGTCACTGACATCACATCGGTCCCTAACCATTCTGACGTAAGACCATGAGTTGCTTTTTTATTGATTTGATTGCTCTATGCAATGATGCCTGGCTCTTGGGTTGGGTGCGGTACTGGTGGTCTCTCTACACTGACCAAAGAAGAGACAGAAAAACAATAGCAGGATATTGTTATGTGTTCCAACAAATGAGCAAGATCTGGTGAGGAGGGAGGGGGGAGAAGGGGGCTTCCCAGCGGGGGGCCCGGGGGTGAGGTTCTGGAAATTGCTGAGAAGAGAACTGGGACTCATGTAAAAAGCCTAATATGGTGGCACATCACCAGAAGCCCAGAATCTGGAATGCCAGCTAGCCAGGAGTACACAGCTCAGTGACAGAAGCAAGAGACACCCTGGCAGTAATAGAAGGAAGAGACACCCTACCTCAGAGATGAGGACTTGTCTACCCTTGGAGTGTGTTCTCCTACCACATCCTCTCAGGCCTCATTCTCATCCAAACAAGGTAGAGCTTGCTCCTAAAGCTGCCTTCTAACCTTCACATGTGCAGGTCATGGCACATACACAGTCCCATTGTGTGTGTGTGTGTGTGTACACACACATGTACACATATGTGCACACGTATGCGCGAGCACACATACACACACAGAGGGGGAAGGGGAGAAGAAGATGAGAAAAATGTCTTGACTTTTATTGCTATGATGGAACACCATTACCAAAAGCAACTTGGTGAGGAAAGAGTTTATTTCAGCCTAGAGTTTATAGCCTATCATGGAGAGAAGTCAGGACAGGGACTCAGGACAGGAACTTGAGGCAGGAACGTGGGGGCAGGACTAATGCCGGAGCCATTGAAGAACACTGCTTCCTGGCTTGCTGTTCTTAATTCCCGGCACTTCCTGAGATCACCCACCTAAGCAGTATAGCATGACTCTTACTTTACCCTAAGCCTCCTTGCTCTATGGGGCTCAGCCTTACATATGCCCTGCTTCACCGGCACATGGATCAGGCTATTTACAGATTCTTCCTGACAGACCAAACCTTTGTCAGACCCACAGGCTGCTAGGGGGTGTCTTAGAGATAGCAACACCAAAGGGGCAATTGTGCCTAGTGCTTCTTGCGTCTCTGTTTTAGGAGACAGGAAACTGAGTGTGCAGCAATCTCAGTAACTTCACCCCACACACATGGCAAAACAAGGAGGTTACAAGAGGACTTCAGACTGTCTGCATCACACAGTGCACTCGCCAGGATCCACAGGATCTCTCATCAGCCTGGGGTCCCATCAGTTCTACTAGGCTAGTTAGCCAACCCTAGGAATCCAGCTACCTCCTCTTCAGTTCTGGGGTTACAGGCACACATGCTATGCTCAGCTATTTTTATGTGGGTGTTGGGGCTCAAACTCAGGTCCTCACATTTGTGTAACAAGTGTTTTTACCAACTGTGCCATCTCCCTGGCCCCCATAAGAGGTTCTAACCAGGCGGTCGTCAGGTAGTTTGTTCTAGCAGCAATAGCAAGTCATGTGTCTCTGCTTGCTCTTTCCTGGTCTCCGGGTCTGGCCTTGCTTGCCTGCCTTACTGGTCTCAAAGTTGTCCTTTGGTATCAATGACAAAAGCCACCTCCTCTGAGACGTCCTTCCCTAAGGTCTTTTTTTCTTAGATTCTCTGCATCATACAATATCTGAAGTGTCAGACACTCGACAGATGTCTCCAATGTCATATAACTCCCTCTTGCTCAAGAGCAACAGAAAGAACAGACCTGTCTGCCTTTCCAAAGGGCCACAGGACTATCTGTTGGCCCAGCTAAACAGTGCAAATGGTGGAGATGGAATCAGTGTGGCAGAAACCATCTATTTGGGGAATCCAATATCAGATCTAGCCAGGCCTATGCAGCAGTCACAAGAGACCCTGTGCCAAATAAGCTGGAAGGACAGGGCATGACATGGAGTTTGTTCTCCAAACTCTAAATATACACCATGACACACATGCCTAAATCCACACATACAAACACATACACCATGGTGCACATGCCTAAATCCACACATACAAACACATACACCATGGTGCACATGCTTAAATCCACACATACAAACACATACACCATGGTGCACATGCTTAAATCCACACATACAAACACATACACCATGGTGCACATGCCTAAATCCACACATACAAACACATACACCATGGTGCACATGCCTAAAGCCATACATATAAACACGTGTGTGCACACCTAAGGACAAAAAAAGAGGGATGTTCAAAAGACAGAGCTGATGTCAGAAGGACTCTGGATAAAAGGCTATCCATTGAGCCATCCATTGATTGATAAAAGGCTATCCATTGAGCCATCCATTGATAAAAGGCTATCCATTGAGCCATCAGGAATTTGTGCTTGGTGCCTGGACCCTGTAACTTCTCAGTAACTCATGGAAATATTTGAAATCCCAGATAACAAAGGACAAGCATGAAGTCAGCATTTTCACGGGACATCTGCAAATCTGCAGCATTTCTCAATTTATTAATTATCAGCTTTCTGACCAGCAGCAGTTTCTACGTTTGAAAGCGGCTTGTGATCCTATTAGTGCCTGCAGTAGACAAAATAAACTGCTTTTATCCATCTAAATGTGATGGGAGCATTTTTTAAAAAAATCTTTTAATTTTAACATTCAAAAAATACTAAAGAGAGGAAGTTGGCAGGTTTTAATTCGTGTGGTATAATGTTGTTGGTCTCCAAAAGAAAGCTGAAGGCTTAGGGAAGCCTGGGTAGAAACCAGCGGGTCACAGGACAGGCGGTGGGGATGAAGGTCGTGATAATGGTGGCTAATGTTCCTCACAAGCTTCTCTTTTTCATGTGACACACAAGTGACCATTTTTATAGTCTACACTTCAGTGATATTTAGTCAACAGTTCTACACTGGTCCCCTCTACAGGGTTTTACGTCTCTCCACCTTCCCTTCAGCCCTGCTAGGGACCAATCTGCTTTGTGTCTCAGTGAATTTCAGAGAGATGCAGTCAGGCAAGCTGTGGCTTCTGGATGATTCCAATCCAGTCAAGCTGACAGTGAAGATTAACCACAGAAATTGATGGATCCAATCTGAATTTAACTTTTTGAAGAATGATTACCTTTTGTTTTCAGGAGAGCGATATGAGAACCTGGGAGTAAGGATGCTCGTGTGTCCTAGGGGACACCCTGGTAAGAAGCAGAGCTGGTGTTTCAAGTTGCACCAACTGTCTCTGGGGTCCACAGCCTTCCGTGTGGTAGGGGTGTCTTGTGTGCATGGGATAGAGGACACGGAAAGAAGTGAGTAAGGGGCCACCTTGAAGGGTAGTCCAGGAAGTCAGGGCTGCTGAGTGCAGGAGATACACAGGCACTCTGAGACCTAGGGATATGGGCCGGCTAGAACCCTGATGGGTGTGGAATGCCTGTGGGCCAGGATGTGGTCCTAGGCTGTTTAATGGCTCAAGAAGTAGAATGGTGGTTGAGACTAGTCCATGTTAGAGCAGTGTCCACCCTCGAGCAGACATAGGGCATGGAACAGCACCTGGGACTGGCTGCATGATGTTTCTGAGAAGATAATCAGCTCCGCCAGGGGACAGATACGAACAGTGAGCGCTGTGCATCCGAGAAGCAGCCCTGACTCTCATGGCCACAAAGATGTTGGGAGGAGCAACGGAGGAAGTCAAACAAAGAAGCGATAGGAGCCAGTTACATCTGTGCGTGGAAAGTTCATGGGTGATGTGGAGATGTGTGAGCAGCTCCTCAGGCTGGTGATGCAGAAATGTGTGGACTCCCCCCATCCCCCATGCTGGTGATGCAGAAATGTGTGGACTCCCTGCCCCCCTCCATGTGCTGGTAATGCAGAGATGTGTGGACTGCCCCCATGCTGGTGATGTGGAGATACGTGGACTCTGCCCCTCCCATGCTGGTGATACAGAGATTTGTGGAGCCCCCTCCCCATCCTGGTGATGTGGAGACATGTGGACTCTTACACACACACACACACACACACACACACACACAAAACGCCACCACTTCAGGGGGCCCATTTAAAGATATAATCGTCAAAGTTCAAACCCAAGTTTATTTGTCTTCTTTTCCCCAGAATAGATGCTTGCTTTGTTATTTTTCTCCCTTTCTCTTCCCCCAGCAGGATGCTCAAAGCGCGGAGTGTGCTCCCTTCTTCTGCTGCAGCTTCCTTTTAATATCTAATATCTCCTAACCACGTCATGGTTAGGAAATCTAATCATCTAATTCTATTGCAATTTCTCCTGTGACTGTTGCTTCACTTGTGTCCTCTTTGGGATGTATTGTCAGTTTTGTTTTTTTGAGACAGATCTTCATGTAGCCTAGGCTGACCTCCAATTCACTATGTAGCTAAGGATGACCTTGGACTCCTGACCCCCCCCCCCCCCGCATCTACCTCCCAATTGCTGAGATGACCTACATCACCAAATGCTGTTGATGTGACACTGGGGCTCCAACCCAAGGTTCACACATGCTAAGCCAGGGCTTTCTCACCCTCCTCTCCCCACCTCGGGGGGAACAAGGACCTAACCAGGGCTGACCTGGAATATACTTAGGAAAATTATGATTTGAGCAAGGGATTCCAAGGGCCAAGATGACGCTATATGGTTCTGGATGAATGAAAGCTGAATGCCTCATCTTACCACACACCCTCAGAGCCACCAAGACAGAGGGACTGGCATTCTGCACTGGGCTCCACCATTGAGTGTCTCCAAAGAGAATGTCAAGCTTGTGACAGGGATAGGTGTCCATGTGGTGACTCACTAGAAACAACAAATCAGTGGACCATTAAAACTTTTATTTAATACTGATGTTAAGAATGGCACAAAATAACTCACATATTATAATCCTTCCCCATACATTCTCTCTTGATCTTAAAGCAAGGCGAGTTTTCTTTTCTTTTCTTTTCTTTTCTTTTCTTTTCTTTTCTTTTCTTTTCTTTTCTTTTCTTTTCTTTTCCTTTCCTTTCCTTTCCTTTCCTTTCCTTTCCTTTCCTTTCCTTTCCTTTCCTTTCCTTTCCTTTCCTTTCCTTTCCTTTCCTTTCCTTTCCTTTCTTTTCTTTTCTTTTGAAACTGGCCTTAGAAATCGCCCAAGGAGAGGCAGAATTTGCCCATCCGCGTTCATTTGTCTGTGCTGATGGTGATGTTTCCTGTATACAGTTCTGGAAAATTTAAAAGGGAAACGTGGAGGGGACTTTATGGAAGTCCACGCATTCGGCATCCCTTTAGATTCACCCCAGTGTTTCAACCAACTGGGCAGACATTTAATAATCCACCTTTATAACAATCATAAAAGCTCAGGCAGTTTAGTGTATGATGTCAAACATGTCTTAAAAAGGAAAGGACTTTGAGCACATGAGAGAGACCTCTGCGGATACAGACCCTGTAGAGGTCACACAGTGACACCTCAGCACTTTCCTGGGTCCCCTTCCTCAGCCCTGTGCCTTCATCCCAGAGGCCACAATATCTGACTTTGCATTTTAAATGAGGGCTACTGAGTCCCAGCAGGAAGCAGATGAAGGGCAATTGAGTTTGAGTTTGAAGCCAGCCCAGCCACATACCTAAGGAGCTCAAATCCAACCTGGGATTCACAGGCATAGCCAAACACACAGCATAAAGGTCCCCAACAGGCATTGGGGCTCCAATGGCTTGGAGATCCCCGACCCTGGCCCACCCTTTCTGTGGGTGCAGAGTCATGGTCGCCCAGTAAGGGTTTTGTTTTTATTTCCTACCTGGTTTCTGTATACCTCAAAGGTCTTTGATGGGGCCTGTGACTCACTGGTGACCCTGTCTGGACTTTCTCCCTCAGATAGCATCTGGGTGACTCATGCCCATGACACCTGGGAGCCGGTGGAGGTACTGTTTGCTCAGGCCATACTCACCACCTCTCTGCTCTTCCTGGAACACTGTCCAAAAGCTGGTTGCAGCCATCCCTGGCTCTGTCTCTCTCTCTCCTCTCTGTCTCTGTCTCTGTCTCTGTCTCTGTCTCTCTCTCTCTCTCTCTCTCTCTCTCTCTCTCTCTCTCTCTCTCTCTGGAGTCACAGAAATGACACATTGGCCTAATCAGCTAGCTGCCACATGACTGAGAGGACCTGGCTGATTCTGGGAGTGAGTATGAATAGGTGACCCTAGAGTGGAGGTCAAAGCAGGCCAGAGGCACCTGTTCAGAAGGCCAAGCTGTCCCAGGACCTCGTACCCCACCCCCTCCTCCAGTCAGCTCTCAGCCGGTCACCTTTGCTCCACTCTCAGAAGGGAACATTCACCTTGGTTGTGATGCCTCCTCTCACTCCACGGCTCCACCTCGTACCTCCCAGAAAGTATAAAAGGTTTCTGTGTGAGCGGACCGATGCCCACGAGCAGAAACTCAACCAAGACTGTGAGCCTTGCAGTTGGCCCTTTCATGGCCATGAGCTCGGTCATTGTTTAATTTAGAAGTTGTCACTTGGTTTTGAGCAAAACTCAATACCTGGATGTTCAAGTTGCACTGGAATAAGCAGCAAATAAGCCCATGGCAGAGACAGAGCCTTGGCAGAGCAGTGGAGGGAATAGGCCTTGGGCCGTGTTGCCAAGCAGCCATGAGACCTCAGGAGCGTACGATCGCACTGGGTACCCAGATTTTCTCTTCTCACCATCGAGGAGGTTGTAACAGTCTACATCTGGAGACACCTGGGTTCCGGAGCCTCTTGACCTCTGACATCACAACTCTCACAAGCGTCCTTGGCTTTCGGTATCCTTACCCCTTAATGTGCATAGCGTTTTCCAGAAGCACAGCTTTGCAAGGACTGACTCCAGAGGCAAGTGTGAGACCGCCCCATCACTGTTCGCAAAGGCAGAATCGGACCGTTTATAGAAATGTTGAACAATGGCGTCCCTCAGCTAACCTTCCTGTTTCAGGAAATGCTGCTTTCCATTTTTTAAAAGTGCCACTTGCAGAAACAAGCCTTCCTACTTTAAAATAAATGTTCTAAGCACTTGTCTGTTTTGATTTCTTGTGGTTTTTGTTGTTTTTGTTTGTTTTTTGTTTTGTTTGTTTGTTTGTTTGTTAGACAGAATCACATACACACACACCAGAGCTCCTGTGGATTTTTAAAACCCAGTTGAGAATGTAGCCGTGGAAACAAAATGGCTCAATAACTGTGCTTGCTACACAAACACACGGGCCTGAGTTTGGATTCCCAGCAACCATGCGGAAGCCATGTGTGCCCATAATGCCAGTGCTGGTGGGTAAAGATAGGAGGAAACCCCTACTCTACCTGAAAAAGAACCAGGGCACTCTGCAAGCCACTGTCTCAGAAGGAGCAAGGTAGAGCATTCTAGAGGAAGCACATGCGCACTAAAGCACACTTTAAAGGAACACTCCCCCAAACGCTGCTCACAGGCCCCAAACTGAGCTCACAGTCCTGGGAAACCATCTCTTCAAGGATCCTAGCAGCAAAGCAGCTACCCCCACACCCAGACACCCCACGCTTGACCTGTGCCTGTCTGGGGAAAACAGCCTGTAACTTCCCCATTCTGATTCCTTACCCTTAGCTACGAAGACCTCAGTCTGAAGCACTAATGCGTGGCTTTCCTGAACACTGGTCGCCATGCTTCTGCGTTCTGTGTCCTGATCTCAGTGTGGCCAGAACTTGACACTCCACCTCTTGCATTAAATAAAGTTTGCTCTAGCTGTTTGGGCCATTGAGAGTCTCATCTTTGATTTCTTCCTCCAAATTTGCTTTTTACTCATCCTTACACACACACACACACACACACACACACACACACGGCCAGCATGCAGGACACATAAGCAGAAGGACTAAAAGTTGGAAGCCAGCCTGGGCTACACAGTAAGATAGTGCCTCAAAAACACAAACCAGAATCAGAGTTCCTGAAAAGTTATAAGATTCACAAAATTTCCTAAGGAACAACTGGAAGGTGTCCGTCCACCCCGCTGTATGCACGTTGCATGGGGGGCTCAGGATGCAGCCTTCACCTGTGCTGGACTCTCAGAGATGCAGCTGCTCCAGGGTCAGCCCGCACCCATCACCCACTAACCTTGCCCTGAAAGGAGCCTAAATCACCACCGCATTGGCTCACGAAGTAAGCCACAGGCGGAACTGTTCTTTGGTCTGTCATCGGTATCCTATCCAGAGTGTTCACATTTAAAAAACGTGTAGATTTGTTTATTGTGTTTTATGTGTATGAGTGGTCTCCCTGCATTTACATGTGTGCACCACATGCATATGGTGCCCAAGGAGTCCAGAAGAGGGTGTAAGACCACCTGGAGCTGGAGTCATGAATGGTGTAAGCTGCCGTGTGGGTGCTGAGATGTGACCCCGGGCTTCTGCGGGAGCAGCCAGTGCTCTTACCCACTGACTCATGTCTGCAGGTATTCTCCAAGAAACAGACTCACCCAGCGAGAATATGTTTCCCAGTCTCCCTTGCAGCTACATGAAGTCGTGCAACGGAATCCCAAGTAATTGCCACCTACTTTTTGAATCACTGCCCTTCAGAGACGCGTGCCTCGGCTTCTCTCCTTACTCAGGCGTGTGGGAGCTAAGCAGGAAAAGACGACATCGAACAATCATGGAGTTACCTTGGGCCATTGTCCGGAAGACTCATGGACAGAACACTGAATTTCTATCTCACTGGAGCCCCGGTGCTCCTGGGCACTTTGATGGACACTTTATTTGTAAGTGTGGTTTTTCTGTGAGCATCGGATCATTTGTTTTAATTGTATTTTTGTTGTTTTCAGACAGTCTCACTCTGTAGCTCACAGTGGCCTAGAACTCATATGATCTCTTTTTGCCTTATAGTACCAGGATTACAGACCTACCCTCCATCCCCCCACACTCCCTATTCCTGTCCCATGCCTCACTCCCCCCACCTCCTTTGCTGTATTTTCAGTGAGAAGACACAGTTTGTAACTAAGGCCCCTCAGAAACACCCTTCTTCTGCCCAGCAGCTCTGTGTTGATTTGTGGCATGAAGTTCTTCTGAGAGGCATCCTCAGCTATGACAGCCTATGAGACAGAAGCCACTAGGGTCTACAACATGACTCTAGGAAGGAGTGCGTACACTCCTTAGTCAGCCATTGCAGGAGGATGCACAGCTTCCTCAGGTCCTTGGAACTAATGAAAACAGTTTGTGTCAGGATAGCCTGGAGGCCTCTCGGTGACGCTGAGAAGGCTGAGAAGCCAGACCCATAGAATCTGTGGCCAGACATGTGGCACATAGTCGTTTATCTTCACAGGCAAGGTCACAGAAGGAGCTAATGGCCCCCAGCAGCTGTCACCTAGAGGGACAGTCCTCGTAACATACTCTCTGGCTTTACGTTAGTCATTGGTGAATGACTCTGATCAGGGTTAAAGGTGACCCTGAGTGGTTAGTTGGATAAGAAGAGAGTCATAAAGAGCTGGAGTAAGTGGGACAGTGCTACAGACAAACCTGGCTCTCCCCATTCATCCTTTAATCATTGACTAGATGCAGGAGTGCTCAGAAACACCTAGAGATCCCAGGCACCCGTAGAAAGTACTGGAACACCATAAGGAACATGTCAAGGCTCTGCCCTCCCTGAGCTTTTGTTTGTATATGGGAAAAAGATAATAAGATTAGCAGAATACTAACAAGGTGACTTTCAAAGTGACAAAGGCTAGGCTGGGCGTTAGCAGCTGAGCTAGGGACAGGAGGCTGAGGGCCCATAGCAGCAGGGTCAGAAAGCATTCTGTGCCATTGAGTTTGAATTATGAAATAGGCAGACTTACAGCCGCCGGGGACGGGGGATTCCGAGGCACCCTAAGAACAAAGGCCCGGGAGCAACAACATTGGCTGTTCCAGGACAGTGGGCACAAAAATGGGCTGGGCACTGGGGTTGGGGGATGGACTGGTGGGCTGCATATCAGCCTGGGAGGTGGGACTAGTGGCTACCAAGAGAATGTGATCCTATCCTTTGCTTAGGATTCAGAAGAAATGGTGACCTTGTGGGATTTACCAATGATAAGGTTGGCTGCTAGGTGAGGGGAATCAGAGCGTGGCCTGGCTGCTGAGTGGTCCATCCCAGTGGTGGTGATGACCAGAGGACAGCAGGGGATGGCGGTGAGAGGAGGGTCCAGCCGGCCTGTGGTTTGTGATGGAAATAAAGCCCAGAGGACTAAGGGATGGTAGATGGTTAGGCGGTGAGAAAAGAAATTTAGAATGAGTCCTGGAGCCTGGAGAGCCAGCAGATGGCCGGTCTTAGTTACATTTCCGGTAGCTATGACTAATTACATAACGAAAAGCAATGTAGAGAAAGGGGTTATGTCTATTCATGAGAGGCTACATTTCATCATGGCGGAGGAGACTCAGAGGCAGCAGGCTCCAGGGTGACCGGAGCTCTATGCTGGAGCATCTCACATCTTAGTGAGCAAACAGGAAGTACACAAAGCTGCTCAGACAGTTCCCAATTCAGCATCCTACTCTTCACACCTTGCCCTGCCCCCAATCGCCTCCATAAGACACCCCCACACACACACCCCACCCCCCACTCTCTCAGAAAACAAAGTTCTCTGACCTTGAGGAACTTGAGCCAATGGGGAGCGTTTCACCTCAAATGCTGCATGCTGGGGTCACTCCGTGGGCAGAAGCCCCTTCTCCGTTGTATCTCTTCGGGGATATTTATATTTTGGTCCGTCATGGGAGCCCTATCTAGAGTAGGTAGACATGTGTCTTGAGTCTCCCCAGGAAAAATTTTTTACACAGCACAATTGGCACCTGAAGATGAATTTGGGGAGCAGTGAATACATGGTCCTGGCTGGGGGGGGGGGGTAGCAAGGCATGCAACTGAGGCGGAGAAGCCTAAGCATTTCCCAGGAGGAAATTCCCCAAGAACTGTATGGTGTGCGTGACTGTGGTTGCATGGCTCCTGTCCTGGGTAGTGAGATGAGTAACTACAGCCGAGTCATCATCAGGAGTGTCTGTGAAGGAAATCTCAGGATGGCGATCTTCGTCTATGTGAAATGGGACGTCATGCCTGCTTGATGACTGGGGTCTACCACAGGAACATGGAGATGCCCTGAAAACAGTTAAAGGGGTTTAGAGGAAACTTGGCCATCTTTGAGATTTCAGCATAAGGGTGAAATTGTCAGCCATAGGGGCAGATGTTGCCTGTCCACTGTTATGTGCAGCTAGAAATGCACATGAGGCCAAGATGGTGGCTGAGCAGGAACCTGTTCGTGTGAAGAAGCAATTGTAATGAGAAAAGGAAATGGGCAGCATCCTCTGTGCTAGGATCTGGCAGGTGATAACGAGATAAACGAGAGGGAGAGATGAAGATGTTAGCTTGCTGCTTCTTACGGCTTGGGGGCCTCAACTCAAAATCCCTTCCTGGGACCTAAGAACTGGGAACCCATGGAAAGATTCGGAGAGAGAAGAAGAGGAGATGATAAAAGCAATAGAGGATTCAAGTCCAACCTTTAGCAGAAAGAGAGAGAAAATCTAAAACCCAACATGCAGATGGGGCATTAACCATGATTTGGTGCTAGAAACTGGTGTGATCTGAAAATACTCCGCATTTGAACTGCTGGAATTAGTGGGCAGTGTCCCACCCTGGCCTGTGAGGCTGTGGGGCATGGGAGCAGTCTGACCGCCGGGGGCACAGGAACACTGAGTACTGTAACCTCCCATCCCTGCTGGATTAGCTTATGAGAGCCATTAGGTTATCTTCACTAGGGAACTGGGGATAAGGGGCTGTGTTTGAACCCCAGCTCCCTGGTCCAGATGGAACTCTGTTCACAGAGGAGTTCAGAGACTGACCCATCAGGGACCTCAAGCCTGGTGTGGACCTTCAGTGGCTTTGCTGAGTCTGTTGGCGGGACAAGGCCTTCAAAACGCAGGACCGGCTTTGACAGATCTCAGTGACTTAGACAAGGCTGCAAAGAGCATCTGTAAAGTAGAAGAAACAAAGGTCGAGAAAGACAACAGAAAAAGGAAAGGCAAAGCAGAGGAAGAGGGCTGTAATTCTTAAGACAATAGTGGCAGGATTTGTGTCTCACTGGAGTTCCTAAGGAAACACACACACACACACACACACACATACACACACACACACACACACACACACACGAGAGAGAGAGAGAGAGAGAGAGAGAGAGAGAGCTAAAGGACTTCTGACAGCTTAAGGCCTGAGGAGCTGTTCACAGAAGACACCCATGAACTCTAACCCTAACCCCTTAACCCCTAACCCTTAACCCCTAACCCCTAACCCTTAACCTAAACCCCTAACCCCTAACCTTTAACCCTAAACCCTAAACTTTAAACCCTAATCTGGTTAGGGTTAACCAGTGAACAGGTGAAGACAACCAAACCTGGCTAGGCTGGGTAATTATCCCCACACACTGAAGAGGGTACATTTCCCGCTGCAGAAGGTTATACTAGGGGCAGAGGTGGTTTGCCCAGCCAGGATCTCCTCCAATAGCCAGGTATGATGTATGGGAAGGTGATGGCTACAAGCACATCCAAAGTGCCCGTCTGATCTGGGGAGCCAGCAGGCGCAGCAGAGGAGAGAGAGCAAGACTACATTTCCCTTTGGCCCTGAGTAGGGCTGAATAGATTAAGTCAGGCTCACTAAGAGAGCACATCAAAGAAGGAGAAGAGGAGGAAGGCTCTGTGGAAGAGCTCCAGGATACGGATGTGAAATGGCTCAGGGAGGATGACTGAGGATCACAGGGGGCTGAGTAACTTAGCTCCTCCATCCATGCTTCAGACCCAGTCTTGATTGGTGGATACAAATGGATAGAGCCTTTCCGTGCTGTTAGACCTTGCTTATCTGTGACTTTAATATCGTCTTAGTCAGGATTTGTATTCCTGCACAAAACATCATGACCAAGAAGCAAGTTGGGGAGGAAAGGGTTTATTCAGCTTACACTTCCACATTGCTGTTCATCACTTAAGGAAGTCAGGACACAAACTAACACAGAGCAGGAAGCAGGAGCTGATGCAGAGGCCATGGAGGGATGTTGCTTACTGGCTTGCCTCCCCTGGCTTGCTCAGCCTGCTCTCTTAGAGAACCCAAGACTACCAGCCCAGAGATGGTACCACCCACAAGGGGCCTTTCCCCCTTGATCACTAATTGAGAAAATGCCCCACAGCTGGATCTCATGGAGGCATTTCCTCAACTGAAGCTCCTTTCTCAGAGATAACTCCAGCCTGTGTCAAGTTGACACACAAAACCAGTACAGTGCTAGTATCTTTTTAATTGTGAACTGGTGGTGTCTCCTGATACCTGTTGAGAACAGATGGGATCCCACTGGCTATTGGTTAAGGGGTGGGGTTCAGGATGTTGTCCTGCCCATCATCTGGAAAGGTTTTGATAATGATAACCTCTGAGTGTTTTGCAGGTTTGGAGAGACAACCTGGTACACTGTCACTATCACCTACCTCACAACCCTACTGGAACCAGGTGAATTGTCCTATGAGCTGTTGGCCAGGGAACACCCCCCGCCCTCATAGCTACAAGGATCATGAAGGCCATTGCTGCTGTATACTGTATACTGTTGGTTGTATAGCAGGCCTAGACAGCAAGGCCCTGCTGAGACAGCTCATGTGCATGTTTTGGCTAACGAGAAATTAAACTGGGAGTAACCAGGAAACACTCGCCCTGCTAACTGGCTTGTGTATTGTCAGAGGGGGCCATGCAGGTGGAGAAAGCCAACATTCCTGCTTAGCTCCGGACCCTACATGCTGAAATACAGTTATGCTAGGCAGGCTGTGCCTGCCTGTGCAATAGTGTCTGGGCTGTCACAGGTAAGGCCTTCCAGCTCCACAGGAGGGAACTCACATCTGTCTGGTACTGTGAGCTGTAACAAAAACCCGCAGCTGGGAGGTCATAGGTCCCCATGGGGAAGGGACCGCTATGGTTTTACTAGATGGGTGTGATGTGTCTGTCTAACTGCCCACAGGCAGTCTGTCTGTCTACACCCATAGATCACTGTCATCCGTCTCAACTCATAACCACTGATGACGATGCTGAGAGCAAGTGGCTGTTACTGCTGCATGGTGGCTCTTCTTTACCCATAGGTGGGCGTCTACAGTCGTGTAGAGGCTCAGGGATCATTGAGGAAGAGGAGGCAGAAAAAAATTATGTAGTGAGAATTTTGGTTTTTCTAAAAACCAAGTCACAATGTGTTATGTGACTATGTTTTTATCCCAGGTATGGGATATGGGGTTGCTTCAGTTTGTCCACAGCTGCTAACTATTGCTGGGAACAAGCAAAAGAAATCTATTCTAAGTTCTACCCTTTCGTTTTCAGACTCCATTTAATCATAAGGAGAAACTGAATTCAAGGTCCGAGTGCCCCAGGGGAGCTGAGGACTTCCCAATAGCCGAACAGCTTCGTTGTAAGCAGTTGTCTGAATCCAGCCATCTCAAGGACAACTTCAATATTTTGCTGCCAGGGTGAAACAAATTCATGTTCCCAGGCCTGGGAAGGAGCTCCTATCCCACTTCTCCAGAGGTGTCCCTAATTGTCTGTTGACCGGTAAGGAATATAGAAATTGCTGTTATCTAAACCAAGGTGCCTAAGTTATAAAAGTACACAATGAGTTGGCATTTGTGCCCTAATTAACCACAGCCATCTGACCATCCCCTTTGTCCCTGTTCACTCTGAGCTCCGGACCTAATGTCTAGGAAGATGAACTAAGGACCCTGAAAGCCCCAGCACTCGGGAGGCAGAGGCAGGCGGATTTCTGAGTTCGAGGCCAGCCTGGTCTACAGAGGGAGTTCCAGGACAGCCAGGGCTATACAGAGAAACCCTGTCTCGAAAAACCAAAAAAAAAAAAAAAAAAAAAAGGACCCTGAAAGCCAGCTACCCTGGATGCGGCTTAGTTTCTAACGAGTACTCCCTTGCTTAACCCATAACGCCAAAATACAACTGGATAACGCCACAGCTCCCCCCCCCCCCAGTTTCCCCCTCACCTCGTGTTCCTATCCTTTAAAAATGTTGTACCATCTCCCTTCGGGATGCAGTTCCGATCCTGAACTGGCCACATCCCTGAGCGTTTCACAAAGTAAATAAAGTGTTCAGTTTTAAGCTTCCATATCTGGACTGAGTTTTCTCAGCTCCCACCCCAAACCCAACACTAGGATTGCCTCGTGCTCTAGGAGAGGCGTGACTTTTGCCCAGCTGCAGACAGTTTTAATTCTGGAGACTTTGGAGGAGGTATCAATGGGAGAGCCTCTAAGAAGATGCTGTCCTACTGCTGCTCCTGGTTGCTGTTGTTGTGGTTGGTCAAGTGGTCATGAGCAAAAAGACAAGAAGAAGAGGAGGAGGAGGGATGAAGAGGATGAAAAAGAAGGAGGAAGAAGAGAAGAAGGAGGAGATATCCTGACTACAAAGATTGGACTTGCCCCATGAAACGACACCCCTAATGAGCAGGAAGTAGCCTAAAGAGATGTAAGCCCCCTTTCTCCTCTACCTAGTATTAGGAGTTGGAAGGGCTTGGGGTAGAGAAGGGTGATAGATATAAGAGGCCAATAAAATAGTCAAAAAAGTACCCCCCAAAAAGGTAACCACTGGGATAAGAAGTAGAACACTGTGGAACAGTTTCTTCTGAGACTGAAACATTCCATCCTGACGGGACACTCTTTAAAACAGGAAGGTGAACTTCCTTTCAGGCAGCCCCTGGAAGTCCCTGAAACTGACCAAATTCACTATCCCACATCCTCCCACCCTGCTAACATAAATAATAAAAGCTGGGTGCTCTTTAAAATTCATACTTTATTTAATTTTGTCATATTTTGTATATTTACATGTACATTTTTTATTTCTACTGTATACATTTATTATTTTCGAGCTAGCGACGCTGTAAGGACGACTCTCAGAGAACAGCTGCAAAGAAGGCTCAGACCAGAGCAGCTGCCTAGAAGAAACAGAAACCAGCTGAGCTGCCTGGAAGAGGTTTAGACCCACTGAGACACCTGGAAAGGACACTCTCCAACCTGCTGAGCTGCCTGCAGGCTGTGCAGTGTGCTCCAGGTTCCCGGCTTTGTGAGATGAATCCATGCTTTGGGTGGGCTTTGGTTCAGGCAGCTGTCTTTGAGTCATTTCTGCTCCTGTAAATAACCCTTCACCCACATTCCTATAAGTAACCCCAACAAAGGCCATTGGTTCCCCAAAGTCGACTTCGGTGATATCTGCACTTTGGTCTGCCATGGGTTCCCTTTCTGGGGTGAGTAGACAGGTGTGTGGCAGCTCCCCAGGAAAAGTTTTGTCACACAGCAGCAGTGAACTAAGGTAGATCTATGTGGCCAGATATTTTGCATATCATCCCTGCCACAGATCAACAGATAGGCTGGAAGGAACCCAGTGTGGTCCAACACAGCCAGGTGGTTATGACAGTGACTAACTTTCAAAGGTGGGATGGCGCCAACCTAATTCAGAGAGCAACAAGGGCACCAGGCAGGGGCCAGGTCTGAGTGGAAGGAAGGAAACAAAGGCAGCGGCCTCCCCCAGAAGCCAGAGAGAGCAAGTGAGAGGCCCTAAGGCACAGCAACATGGCATCCAAACCAGGGGGCAGTCTAGACTTCGGGCCCTGGACTAAAGGTGCACAGGTCTGGGGCTGGCTTTCCTCATCAAGAGTGGACTCATGTTGAGGGGTTCCCAGCGACCCAGCTCTGAGGACCTAGAACTGGCAGGGGCTTGAAAGCCCACATGATCCATGATCCCCCCCCCCCCTTTCTGACTTTCTTGTCCCTGACACTATTGCAGGAATTTCTGGGAAACTGAGTCACCAAACTGTTTTCATTTGGGGAGAGGAGCTCCCTGCTTTTATTAACAATAAATAAATAAATAAATAAATAAATAAATAAAATCTGCTAGTATTCAGATTTGTAAGCTCTTAATCATGTCAATGGTCTCCCATGTGAATTGTAGAGACTGGTCGCCCCTGGGGCTTGCAGTTAGCATTCCAAAACATAATTGCCCTCATAAACTGAGTGCTGATTCCACTGGCTTCTGCTGGTTTTAGAATTCCTCCTCCTCCTCCTCTTTCTTCTCCTCCTTCTCCTTCTCCTCCTCCTCCTCCTCCTCCTCCTCCTCCTCCTTCTTCTTCTTCTTCTTCTTCTTCTTCTCTCTCTCTCTCTCTCTCTCTCTCTCTCTCTCTCTCTCTCTCTCTCTCTCTCTCTCTCTCTCTCTCCCTCTCTCCTCTCCCTTCTCTTTCTTTTTAGACAGGAGCTCACTCTGAAACCCTAGCTGGCCTGGAATTCACTGTGCAGAGCAGGCTGGCCTTGAACTAGTAGAGGCTGGGACATCTGCCTCTATTTTCCGGGTGCTGGGGTTGAAGCTCTGACGTGGGCTGCTCTCATTTTCTTGGAGAGAATGAAAGCACTATGCCACGGAGGAGTTGATTGTTTCACTCTCTGTACCAAAAAACAAAAACAAAACAACAACAACAAAAACGTTTTTTTTTTTTTTTTTTTTTTCTTCTTAACTGTCTTGATAAGACACTCATTTTCTTTTCTTAGACAATTTCTCATCACGGCTTCCCACTGTGCTTCCAGCCCCTCTGCCTTCCATGATCACTTCTCATGGGGCCTGTACTTATTTTCCGGGACTGTCATGGCGTTTTGTACAAACCAAGTATCTTAAATGAGAGAACTTACTGCTGCTCTGTTCTATAGGCCAGAAGTCCAGAGCCTAGGTGTCTGTAGGAACCATGATAGCATGGAAAGCCCCTGGGGAAGATCCTTCGTCACCTCTCCCGACTTCTGGTGGCCCCAGGCGTCCCTTGGCTGTGGCTGCATCAGTATAATCTCTACCTCCATCTCTAGCTAGCCTTCTCTTCTGTGTCATGCTTCTGTGTGTGTCCCTCCTAAGGATATTATCATCAGAATCAGGACCCATCATAGTAGCCCAGGGTGGCCTCATCTTTGGATACCCGCTGTGACAACAAAGTCTGTTTATCCAAATTAGACCACACTCCTAAGCATCAGATCCCGGGTGGGGTCCATCCCTTTTACCCCTCAGGATCGCACTTGCCATCCTTTGTAGAGAGTGACTGTGGGTCCAACTTCATCATGGTGGAGTACATATCTGGCAGTTGGTTACATCTGAGGTGTTCTTGCTAGTCACGTGGCTGAGACAGTTTAGACTCCCAAGTTCTAAAACAAATCTTTGTGGGGCTTCTAATGACCGCCAACAGGAAGAGCTTGGAATCTGTCCCCTCTGCAAAGCACATTGAGGTCAGAGTCGCAGCTCACTGTCTGTTCCCATGTCTGTATAAAGAGCACAGAGCCAAAGGGCCACTGAGTCACTCACCACGTCTCTCACGTAGACTAGGGTGACGATGCCTTTTCTACCGTAAGGAAAAGAGGTGAGGGGTGGCGTCTTGGTCCGCACACACCTAAAGCTCTGTTCTGTGTGAATGGGAGAATATTCTAGAGGAAAACTCAAGAGCTAGTGTTGGAGCTTCGGGGATAGGCTCTGGAACTTACACTGGCGACTTACATTTACCTTCCCAAAGAGCAATGTCACCGATCGCTGTGGCCAGGAGTGTTAAAAACACAATATAAAGGATGGGAGTGATGAGTTGGCTCAATGGGTAAAAGCACTTATCACCATGTGTGACTGCCTGAGTTTGATCCCTGGAACCCACATGGTGGAAGAAGAGAAATGACTCCCACAAACTGTCCTCTGACCTCCATGTGTATGCCATGATGCATGAACACACACACATACATTAAGTTAATGTAAAATTAATTGATTCATCAAAGTAGTATGAAAACGAGAATTCTGTCACCAGTTAGCAAAGCATCATCACGTCTCTACTCTTAACCCATGCATTCACATGTCGAGGATACACAAAGACCTTTTGGGAGCTTTTCAGAATTAGATGAGGTCATCAAAGTGGGACCACGAGGAATGAGAGGCTTGTGGGAGAGAGCTGCATGACGCATCCTGCCTCTCTTGGTTTGTGGCACCTCTGTTACAGAAAGAATACAGTCACATATGCCCAGATGCCATAAAGGCTTATGCTAAACATTTGATGTGAAACCGTCTGAGGAAAAAAAGGGTCAAATGGGAGAGAGCCAGAGGGCCCAGGGGAGGGTAACGGGATACAGGGGAAGATGCTCGAAGTCATGATGTCCTTGAATAGAAATGGCCTTAGCAGCCACACATAACACATTTAAAGAAAATCCAAAACAACCCCTCCCCCCTCCAAAGCGGGAAGAAGATCTCACCAGATGTCAGCACCATGCTCCCAACCTTTCCAGCTATGGACTTAATTAATAAAAGTCTGTCCTTTATTAATTACTCTGTCTCCAGCACCTTGCTGCAGCAACAACACACAGAGTGACTGATGTTACATAGTGTGTGTATGTATATGTGTGTCTGTTTAACCAATGGAACTTTAATACATACCAGTGCTTGCTAACCAACATGTTTACATTTGAAAGGTGACAAAGAGCCATGCTGAGAATTAATCGGGGAAATTCATTCCAAAGATATTTATTAAATGCTGTGTTGGAAATTTTTCCAGTGCTGCAGAAAGGTAATACCAAACCAAACACAATTCTGGCCCTAATGGAATGAGATTTATGCTGGAAAGACAAAGAATTAATTAACATGATAAAATAATCAATTAGCTAATTAATTAATTGATTAATTATCAATTAATTGAAAGAAAAAACTAGGAAATGTTGTTGAGGAACACCTGCCTGACAAGGGCAAGGTCCCATCTCCCGCATGACAAACAAACAGTCAGAACTAAAAAGAGTATTAAACAGCGTCAGGGGTTTAGATAAAAATAAATGAATTCACTTGATGTAGTCAATTAAGTTGAAAGAGTGTCACTGAGCAGCCTGGGACAATCACCAGGTGGCTTCTCAGTTTAGCTAGGTTGGATTTGAGAGAGAAGGCAGGTAAGGACAGGGGGTGGAGTCTTGGGAGAGAAAGGCTCAAGGAAGCCTCCTGGCTGGCAGTTGGGGGGTGGGGGTGGTGGATGGGGGAGGAGGGAGGTTGTACTGAAGCCAGAACAACAGCCTGAAGTGGGAGAAGGCCTCTGGGAGGAGATGAGCCAAATGGTCTCATGGAGAGCCAGGTCTCATGGTGTCTCCCAGAACTCTGGCTTTTCCTCTGAGTTACAGGATCAGCTGGAAGGCTTTAGCTGAGGAAGGGCTCGCTGGCTGATCTAACACAGTCCCTCTGTTAGAAGTCTCGAGAAGAATGCGTAGAAGAATTTAAATTCACAAGTTCCATTGAAAAGTCATTTTCTAAATGTCAGACGCCTGCTTCTCCCCCCCCCCCCCACTAAAGTACAGCAAGCAGGTGGTTCTTGGCAGGAAAGCAGTCCACTCCTTCTGACACAGACACCGAAGGGTGGGATGGAGATGAAGACTTGGGAGGCACACTCGCTAAGTTTAGTCAGTCTTCACACTTGCTACCGAGAAGCACATATGCTCCGGCTCAGCACCGGGAGACGGTTTCCTTTGTCTCTCCCCACACCGGAGCCCAGCTATTTTGGGGTGGCCAAGTGTCTGGAAGAGGCTCTGCTACTCCTGATTCTGCCAGGAAGGATGGGGCTTACAGGCTGAGGCAAAGGCTGGATGGGTTATCAGCATGGTCTTGCCTCCTCCTCCCCAAACTGAGGCTGGTTCAAGAAACAGACATGGAGCTATATATGATGTCCTTGCCGTGGTGTTAAACACCCTACACAATTCAGCCATCACTCAGACCAGCAACTTCCCATGTACCTGCAAACAGAAATGGGATAGTTGACCACAAAAGAAAACGGAGACTGTGAAGGAGACAGTGAGACTGTCTTTGCAGCAGAGACCACACACTGCACACACACACACACACACACACACACACACACACCCGGGACAGTGACTGCTGGCTTCCTGTACCATGGATGGCGCCCTTCCTAGGGCTGCGTTGAATTCCCAGAACAAAATGGAAAAGAATCTCTTGTTCAAAATCTGTGATTTTCAAGATGGCAATAAAAGGGGAATGAAGGTAAATGCTGGCATCCCAAAGGCTGTTCACTTGCTAGGAGACTTGAGGCAACACCAGCATTCTGTGAGACTCTTCCTGAAGAAAAGGCCTGCTGATCTTCCCCCATTGAAAGCTCAGACAGGAGGCTGGCCTTCCTCCTAGTTGAAAGGCAGCAGTGGGATGGAGAGATGGATCAGGGCTAAGAGCACTTTCTGCTCTTCTAGAGAACCTAAGTTCGGCTCCGCGCACCCACATCAGGCAGCTCACAACCCCCCAAGGGACCCCACACTGTCTTCTGGTCTCACTGGGCACGCAAATACATACAGATAAAAATGGTTGTTTTTGCAACTGGAGCAAAGCACGTGGAGTGGAAACTACCGCTGTAGAAACCGGGGTCTGTAGCTCCGCTACTCTGGAACAGACATGATCTTAGAATATGTCCCAGGACGTGGGGAGTCTCCACTCCTCAGAGGCAGCACAAGACCCCGAAGCCTCTGCTTTAATCTTAAACTTCCAGGTCCCAGAGCTGGGAGACCTGAGTCCTCACTGTTTGTAAACCATTCTCTGGGTCCAGTTCTCCACAACCACAGCAAACAACTGAACTACCCCCTTCCACATCAGTTTATGCAGATATATACTCATATATATGTATATATATATGTATATATGAGTATATATATACTCATATATATATATACACATATACATATATATGAGTATACTGTGGCTGTCTTTGAACACACCAGAAGAGGGCATCAGATCCCATTACAGATGGTTGTGAGCCACCATATAGTTGCTGGGAATTGAACTCAGGACCTCTGGAAGAGTGGTCAGTGCTCTTAACCGCTGAGCCATCTCTCCAGCCCATTGCACCTGGCTTTCAAGACTTGGAACCAAACTATCGCACTGCCATAATGATTTCCTCCACGCCTACTGAAGCCTGTTACATTATCCTTTAGGTCTTTAATCCAGATCGCACCTTAATCCAGGTTTTGTCTTGACTCTGGAAGTACGTCAAAGACTGAATTTTGCTGGAAGGTCTGACTGGATTGTGAACAACTCTTAGTTTATTTGTGGTTCAGCGATCCTGGTGGCTCAGAGCTAATGTAGAAGTCATGTTTGATTCAGAAGGGGAGAAAAAAAAACCCTACAAATCATATATCTGTACAGGTCTGACTCAGCACAGACACATTTATTTAGAGATTATCAATTTTACAAATACCATGGGTCCTTATTACGAATTCAGTTGTTCAGACATGCCTAAGGCACACCACCCTGCAGGTTAATACCATGGTGGATTTTCAAAACAGTTGATGCACTTCAAGAATGGAGCCGTAGCCTTATAAGGGAAGCAGTTGTGTAGGGTGATGGCGGAGTGGACAGCATAGCACTGAGACCAGGGGTGTGGCCCAGTCCTGCAAGAAAACTGCTCAATGTCCCTGAGCAGGGAGCCAAGCCTCCTTCGGCCTCAGTTTCCTTCTCTGTAAGTATGAGTATTGACCTTATTTACTGCCTCTGAAGAGTTTTCAAGCTTCGAAATTCAGATTTAACTCCAGGCTTCTCTTAACTACCAAAGCCAAGAAAATCAAAGAAACCAAGACTTCTCTTGACAGCAATGGTCTTGGCGTTCCTGGTTATGAGGCCTGGGCCTTTGGCCATGAAAAGTGAGCCTGGCAGGCAGAGACCAAGTCTACCTAGGCAGAGAAATGGCTGATGATGCTCCCTATTTTCATTTCATTGTGTGACCACCTTTGTTCTGTGGGCTGGACCTCAGACCAGAGACCTACAGACACTTGCCCCAGGGGCCACAGCTGGATAACCAGCAGAAGGCTGAGCTAGGGTGATCCCAGGCAATGTGACCTAGCAGCTGCCCTTAGAGGTTAGGAGAGCAGGCTCCACGCAAGGAGTCTGTCTGTCTTCATGCCTAGGGCCCTGAGAGACACAAGAGACCTCAGGCCAGCAGAAAACATGCTAGAGGGACAGTGGGAAAATATTTTTCCCAAGGATTGTCCATCTTGACATTAGGGAAGACCTAAGGCCTTGACAGGCATTGGGATCCCTTGGTGGGACCTGGAGAGACTTCCAGCTCCCATGTCACACAGATTCCCAGGACCCGTGCAGGCTGACAGACTGGTGAGAGAGGACTGGTTTGGAAAGGTGTGGGGTTAGAAAGTCTGCCATTAATCTGTACCTTGACCCCAACACCAGTGGGATTTGTGAATCAGTTAACTACTTCATGACGCATTCCAGGCCATACTCAAATTGGTGTAATTCTACCTCCCCACACACTCCAGGCCCTTACTTGCCTCTGCTTTCCCACCCTCTGGGTTCAAAAGGCTCCACTCTGTGTGCGATCCCCACAATCCAACCTCAAGGGGCAGGAACACAAGCCCCACTTTCTTTTGTCCTCTCCGCCTCACACTGTGTTTGCAGAGTGAATATTGTACACCTCAGACTAAATGTTTAACTTGGAGCTGGGACCCCGCCCTCCCACCCCCCAAGATAGAGCCTTTGAGCCAGATCACAAGGTAAACACAGCCAGCTCTTCAGGAGGCTGAGATGCTCGGTTTCTGAAAAGGATGACTTAATGGGTTAATCATTGTTTCATAATTATGCCCAGGTCCTAAAGAACTCTGCATTTCACACTCTAGGTAATTCATATGCTCTTTCATATTGTCTCCCCTTCTGTTCAGAGGAGGGTTGGCTACATTTGTCCTCATGCTGCTCCCCCACCCCCACCCCCCACAGTCCACCTGCTCTGCTCCTCACCAGCTCCAAGCCAACGAGCCTTCCCCAGCCTCCATTTCCTCCTAACGCCATTGACTTTTGATCTCAGAGCAGAAGGAGTGCGCTTTTATTAGATTCAATTTGCAGAAAGGCCCCAGCTTCCCTGTGAATCGAGCCATAATAGTCAATGAATAATCACAGGGCTCAGCCAGGCTAGGCTTTAACTCCTGCTCAGTAACTAGGAAACCATCCAAGAAGAGGAAGGGGGTGGGGACCAAACAGAAAAGGTAAATGTGTATCTGTTATGTTCCTGAGTATGTAACTGATCAAGGCTGAGGTGGGCCAACCACAAAGCAGAGGCCTGTCTAGGGTATGCTTGGGATCCGGGTTGCCTCCTCCAGAGGGCCAGGCAGAACACAAAGGTGCCTGACGTCTGTGAGAGCTTGCTGGTCTGCTGTGCTTGTTCTAGCCGCTGTTGGTTTACATTAGGTTTCCACATACTCAGACCTGACAGGTCTGGGGTGGCTTTCCTGAATTCCTCTTCATGTATATGACAGTTTTTCCCCCCAGAGATTTTCCTAAAATGCTCCTAAAAGAGAGTTTAGAAAAACTTGTCATTCAGGAATTTAGAGCCCATCCCTACCAAGTTCTCCGTCCTGCTGATAAATTCTTTTACAGGTTTGCTTCATCATCTAATCAAAGTTTAATGACACGGGTACTGTGACACTTGGGTACTAACTTCTTTTGTAGCTTTCTGCACAGTATTACCAAGAGCTGCCCTCCAGCTGTCAGCCTGAGTAGCCCTGAGAGGCTTGGCTCAAGAAGGCCTTTGTGGACCAAAGAAGTCCTCGAATGCCCACGGTCTCAGGAGCAGAAGTGATGGAAGGAAACAGTCCTGTTTTGGGTATCTGAACTTCAAGAGATCACTGTGTGTACCAAGCTTCTCAGATACGTGGTCAAGGCATGAAAATACGTGCAGGAAGATAGGGCCAACTGACACACTCCTTCAGACAAGTCAGTACCTTCTGCTATTTTTTTTTTTAAGTTAGCATATGCTGTTCCATGTCTCCATGGTAACAAAACAGGGACTCTTTCTTCTATTTATGGAGTTCCTCCTTGACCTGGGTTCTCTGGTCTGGATCTGAATACACACTGAGAAGCCATGAGGAAATATCAATTCCCTCTGGACCTAGCTGTTTTAGCTTAGTGGATTAGGACTTGACTCCTGCAAAGGTGATACACTGGAGAGAAGTATCAAGTGCAATAGTATCTTGATTGGCAATAATTTCAGATGGGGAGTTGCCATGGAAACCAGGAACCCTGCGGTACCAGAGAAGCTAGAGCCTTCCACTCCCTTCCCGGCAAGGCTGTCCTTGTAATGTACCAATCGTCAGTCCCGTGGCCTTGCCTGAGCTTGCCATTTGCAATTTCATATGCCATCTCTGGTAACAACCTAAACTTGAGAAGGAACGAAATAATATTCAACGTACACCTGTGCCTACGGATGAATCCCACAGGTTTCTAATCATGGACTCAGCACCTTCTGACCAAAAAGGAAACAACTCTTTGGCTTGTGTTTTGACCATGAATTTGGGAGAGTCACGCTGGACTTGACATGTAGTTGACCTGGTAGACCATGTTAAGTAGAACACCAGTGCCTTGAAGGATTTACTAAGACTAATAATAGATGGCGCCGGAGTGCTCGGCCAAGTCGGCGCTGAGACTCGGCTCAGCCCTAGGGGGCGCCATCCGCGCCGAGGCAGTAGGAGGGGCCTTCCCAGAGGAGAAGCGGCTGCGCCACGTTCTGCTCTTCCACTCGCGACTCCGCCACCCGCCCACTTTGCGACTCCCTAATCCCACGTATGAGTCTTTTCACGACGGAAGGACCAGAAATCAGGACCCACACGTAGCTCCAAGCACAGGGCAGGCTCCACCGCAGAAGCCTAACCACCCAACCCAAGTGCCACCAAGGCCCCCAGCTCGGACCTGCAGACAGCCTTGCGCCCGGAACGCGGGCGGATACGGCCCTGCCCTTCTAGCTGGACCTCCTGGGCATAAGGCCCGAACCGGGCTCCAGGAGCAGGGGCCAGTAGGCAGGCGACAGCGAGCTGCAGGGGCGCAGAGAAGGGCCCGGGAGCAGCGTGGATCAGCCGCTGCCAGAGCGCGCTCTCCTCCCACGCCGGCCTCGCGCTCGCTCCTCCTCCGCGCTCTCTCCGTCACCCCTGCTGTCCCCTCCCCCGGTTCCCTCCGGCCCTCCCCCAGCTCCAGAAGAGCGCGCGGCCAGGAGATCGGGCTGGTTACTTCCTCCACCGCGGCGCTGAGCACGGAGTGGACACCACTGAGGCCCGTCAGTCCCCGCCACCGTCCCCGGCCCCGCGCGCCCGGATCGGCCCTACGCCCTCGTCTCGCCGGGCCTCGCGCGCCGGGACCGCCGCGATCTCCTCTCCCCGCCGCCCTTCCGCTGGCCCTGCCTGCTGCGGCGCGGTAAGAGCGGCCCCTGTGCGCGATGGTCCTCGGCAGAGACTCCGCCCGGGGTGGGGTGTAGTGCGGGCGGCCCCTGATCCCGCCGGGCGATCGCGCGCCCCAGAGCCGCTCCGGCTGGTTCCTAGGCACCCAGTGGCCTCGGAGGGGGACCCAGGCATCGGGCAGGGCGCGGGCAGACCGCTTTTGTTTTGGGGAAGCCAGTGGCCGCCCCGTGCGGTTCCTGCCCGGGGTGCGCGACTGCGTTTCTCGAGGGGGCTTGAGGCACCTGGAGAGGTGGCCGAGGTAGCCCCAGGTTCGGGGTGACTTGAGTTGGGAGGCGCTAGGCCTGGAAGGATGTGGGGGTGTCCGGATCATGGGACACTTGGGAAGTTGCGGCTCCCGGGAACGTGTCACCTGCTTGGCCAGGTCTGGGCTCCCCTGGGCCCTGGGAAGCCAGCACGGGATACAGTCCAAGTAGGGGTGCTGGTGGCTGCTCTGCCTTTATTTTCTCCTTAAAGCATATGAATGAAGGGGTAACCTGAAGCGTTTGCGTATTTGACTTTTTTTTTTTTCTAATTTACTATTTAATCTCATAAGACTTGTACTAGCTTGCACTCAATTTCAGGGGAGCCTAAAATAGTAGTTGACTCGCTACTTATTTAGAAAGTAAAGCGGTGAGCAGTCCTGGTTGGAGACAGGAGTCATTTAATTCGACAGTTGAGAGACTTGCTCCCGCTGTGGAAGCTCCTGCCTGCCTACACCACCGCCAATCCGGAGATACATCTCAGTGTTAAGCTTTTATTAAAATCTGAGTAATCTTGCAGTGCAGTTAATGTGAACACCGCGCATCCCACGGGGAAATAGCCAAACTCTCATATATGGAATTAGTCATTCATTTCTCTAAACTGATCGCTAAGCAAAAAGCAAACCAACCTTCAAAGGGTTTTGTTCTTTTATTTTAAATACAAACGCATGCTGTCTTATATAAGTGATTACCTGTTCCACTAAGGATACAGTTATCCATGAAATTCTTGTTTAAAAGCCTAACTATTCCCAGTCACTACATTTCTGCCATTTTCTCCCATTTCTTGTTACTTTTTTTTTTTTTAGCCCACCACCAGTACCAAAAAGTCTAAACTTGAAATTGATTTATCTAGAGTCTTGACTTGTCCCAGGGGTTAGCAAGCACATCCAGTCGGATAAATGAACTTAAATTTGATTAGCTGTGGGTCTGCCTGAAGCCATTTAGTGGAGGGCTTTAATTCTACATTTTTTTTTTTTTTTTTTACAAAACTCATTAAAAGCCAGGCAACAAAGGAACCCTGTTCTGCAGCCGGTAATTACAGCATTTATGTGGGAGTGGGAGCCTCCCTTTTCTGCTCCTGTTTGTACACAAAAGGCAGGGGAGCTCTTCCCCATCTCCGAAGCTATTCTCTGCCCATCTCAGAAGCGAAAAATCACAGTGAAGTCCCCAAGTGTCTGTACACTGGGGCAACAGAAAGCGCTGTCCGACAGGCCCTGGAGAAACCACGTGGACACCTCTGCCTCTGCTGCTGGTTTTCTACAGGAGGCTTGTGTTTAGTCAACAGGTTACAGGCTACAGGGCTGACTCCATCTAAGTAGGCGACATGAAGTTCTCAGTTAGCGAGCGTTTCACAGGACTGAAGTGTGACAGAAAGGCCTGGTTTGCTCATATTTGTGTGCTCTCTGCTTCAGTGGGGTGGGGTAGGGAGAGCCCATTCAGGCATGGTCAGGATGTAAGGCCCTACTGATCTGAGGCGTAATCGCCACAGACACCCCCAAAGGAGTGTAGTCCAGGCCGGTGACCCAGTGTCACTGGTCCTCAGTTGCCCCAGAATAAAGTGATTTTACGTTTGGAACCTGGACTCTCAGGAGGATTGAGGAAGTGGGACTTGAGTCTTCACATCGGGAGCTAGGCATGCTGTTGTGGTGGTCTTCGTCTGTGAGGAATATTGAACCCTCAGTGGGTATAGCTGGTCTAATATACCAAGGGAGAACCTGAACAAGTGTCCCCGCTTTGGAGACTGCACAGTCCCTGTTGTGACATCACCAGGATGGTGGCTCCTTCAAGGCCCCTCAGCTTTTCTGGGCTGCTTTAACCCTGATCTGCATATCTGGGCTCCCAGCAGCCTTCCCCTAAGGCCTCTTTCTGCTCTTGTGGCCTTTTATCAAGGTGTGAGTGTGTGCACTCACACATGTCGGTGTATGTATGCGAGTATGCGTTCACTAGGAAATTGTTAAGCCATCTGTCATTGGCCCATAATGTTGACTATTAAAAGAACACAAGAAAGAGGGATCAAAGCAAGTTAAATAATTCTTTGAGACTATGCTAGCTGCTGCCTCTAGTGAGTTCTATCAGTTGCATGCTAATTTTAGTGACTGTGTGTGGTTAGCAGGTGGGTGCCCATGAAGAAGAACAAGGGGGTGGTGGTGGCTGGGGGTTGGACACTCTACACAATGGAGCTATCGAAGGCTCCTGTTCTATAGCTTGGAGCCTGGAGAACGGAGAGCTGCCGTCCAGTGATGGTGATCTCTGGTGTGTGGAAATGAGGCTCCGTGACTGGGTCCGTCTAATGCTCTGATATTGTTGAAGGGCCTTCTTTCATTTAGCATGTCATATTAGGGCTCCAGAAAAATTTTTCAGACCACTGCAGTTAACATTTTGTTTTTTGTGTTTTGTTTTGTTTTTTTCCTTCAACATGCTCAAAACAGTCTTAACAGATCAAATCGGTTTTACTATATTCAGTCAACCTAATGTATTCACAGCGTTATATAAGCACAAAGTAAATCTCCAAAGGACTGAGACGTCTTCCTTTCTCCTACTGGCTCTTGAGATCTGATGTGTATCTTCTCTCAGAGCCTGTCTCCCTTCACAGTAGCCATGTTCATTGCCAGTAGCCACAGGTGGCCAGCTGGTGGCTGCTTGGTTGGTCAGCCTAACTCTGGCATATAAGCCCCATTATTAAAGCAAGGTCTAGCCTCACGAAGAAATGCAAAACTGTGCTACCCACCAAGGAGAGATGTTCTCAGATAACATAATCAGAGCCCAGGATCTGGGACAGTGTGAGGGGTTGGAGGTTCAGGGCCGTGTGCTTCTGTATAGCTCAGAGAAGAGTGGGTTTGTGTGTGTGTATGCTGGTCTGACTCTCATGGGAGCTTCCAAGGCAGGCACCCCTTTGTGGCTTCTATTAGGGTCAGGTTGAATTGACTGCCCTGTGTAGGACAGGAGATGGTGGCTTTGTGGCCCTTCTTGGCACCACCTGAGGTCTCACCTCAGTTGACCATGAGTAACACAGCCTCCTTGCTCAGCTACGCCAGGGTTCAGGGAAGCCCGTGGAGTCTCACATCGAAGTGGAACTCAGTGGGACCCCTCCCCAGATCTTGTTCTCCTTGAGAGCTGCTTCGCCTGGATTCCTTTTAAATAAGAATTCCTGTATCCGAGTGTGTGGACGTCGGCCACCGGCAGTGTTCCGTCTGGCTAAAGACTGAAGCCACGGACAGGAGTGGTGGTGCACGCCTTTAATCCCAGCACTTGGGAGGCAGAGGCAGGCGGATTTCTGAGTTCGAGGCCAGCCTGTTCTACAGATTTAGTTCCAGGACAGCCAGGGCTACACAGAGAAATCCTGTCTTGAAAAAAACAAACAAACAAACAAACAAAAAAAAGACTGAGCCACCATCAAAACTGTACTTCAATGGTAACCTCTGACTCTGTCTCACTTTTTTTTCTAAGATGAATGACTTTGGAATCAAGAACATGGACCAAGTGGCCCCTGTTGCCAACAGTTTTCGTGGGACACTCAAGGTATGTGCTTCTTATCTAAATTAGCTTGACGGTTTTAGAAACTACATTAATCAAGAGAAAGCCCCCATGGCCCTGAGTTTTAGATATCTTAGCTGTGTGGCTCTGATGAAATTGTTTCCTCTCTTTGAGCCTCAGTTTTCTGTGCTGTCAAATGGGTATCTTGATGCTATTTGTACCTGTCCCCCAAAATATAGAAGTAGTTCATTTACAGATGAGTTCATCCTGAAGTTCCTTTCAAATGGGAAAAAAACAAGTCCCATGATTCTTAAAGAAAACAGCTGGAAAGACCGATCATGGCTGATCAAGAGGGCTGTTTGTTTCTGAACTTCCTTGCCTTTGTTTATTTGTGTCTGTGCACATGCACCATGATACACACACAGAGGCAGGAGGATAGTTTATGGGAGTCAGTTCTCCTTTACTTCCACCGTGGAGGTCCTGGGATTTGAACTCAGGTCACCAGCCCTGGCCCTGAGTGTCTTCACTAGTCAGCACCATTATTCCTGGAAGGCTGTTTAACTTACATGAAGAAGTTGAAGAATAGGCATCTTGTGCTACTTCCATCAGGAGGGGCTGCACCTGCCAGGTTAGAGGGAGCCTGCTCTGTCTGCTGCAGCAGCTCAAGGCTGTTTATGCAAACTCCAAACAGACTAAAGACAGAGCTGGCTCCCCTGTTGTGGCCGTGACATGTTGTCATCCTTTTGGAACACTCTTGTAGCATAAACTGGTCATTTCTTGTGTAAGGGTGTGTGTGTGTGTGTGTGTGTGTGTGTGTGTGATAAGTGTGTAGTGTGTGTATATATGTGGGTGTGGTGTGTATGTGTGGTGTGTGTATAATTGTGTTTGTGTGGTGTGTGTATATGTGTGTATGGTATATGTGTGGTGGCTATGTGTGTAGTGGCTATGTGTGTGATGTGTATGTGTGGTGAGTGTGTGTGTATGTGTGGTGTGCATGTGGGTGTGGTGTGTGAGTATGTGTGTGAGTGTGTGTGGTATGTGTGTGGTGGGTTGTATATGTGTGTGATGTCTTACTAGTTTAGTAAGCCTAGCACTAGGAAAGTAGACACAGGAATCCTAGACAAGACTAGCTTGTAAGCCACAGGTTTAGTGAGAGATGCGGTCTCAAAAATAAAGTGGAACGCAATAGAGAAAGACACTTATCACTAGCCTACACACACACACACACACACAGAGTCACACAATATTCACATACATATACACAGACATCACACACATAGCAAGCCAGTCTCTAGTGTTGGCTCTTGCCTAACCTTTTCTTTGAGGTAGGGTCTCTTGCTCTCTGCCGGCTGGCCCCAAGTTTCTGGGGGTTCTCCTGTCTGCCTCCCTTCCCAGCACACTGGCGTTACAGGCCAGGGGTCCCCTGTGCAGCCTTGCATGGGTCCTAGGGATCCTAATACATGTGCTCATGCTTGCCTAGCCAGTTCTTTTCCCACCCCACCTTCCCCCGCTCCCCCAGCTCCCTAAACCATCTTTAAGGTTATGTGTCTGGTGTAAACTACAGAGGCAGAACCTGGCACCTGCTTTTCTGTTTGATTTAGTCACGTCCCTTGAGTGGGGGCAGAAATGGTAAATGGTATAAGGAATTAGTGTGATGGAGAAGAAGCTACACACCCCCCTAAGGAAAAAAAGCCCTCTGTAAACTGAAAGAGCTTGCTGACGTCTGGTTTCAGAGAAGACGTTGGTTTTCAGAGTCTGTGTGGAAATGTGTAGCAAGGTTTGCACTGTTCTTTAACTTCCTGGTTTTAAAAACAGAACTTCCAGAGAGACACTCTCTAGAGGCCAGGGCAATGAGTGGGGGAGTGTTTTGGTTTGGTTTTGTTTGTTTGTTGTTAACATCTATTTAATATTTCACCCAAAATACCTGCATAAAATCCTAGGTAGAGTACTTCACGTTTCTCAGTGGGCCTGTCCTCCCAGGTAGTTGCCAGTCCCGGGGGGTTGAGGATTTGGGGTTGGGGCGGGCAGCCTGTCTGTCCTCTTGTGCAACAACAGGTCTGTCACTCGCTCTTCTGTGTTTCTGGAATGAAGGCACGGTGTCGGGCTGACTTATTTGTAAATGTGTTACACATTTTATTCGCCCGTGACTCAACACACGGGTCATTGTGTTACACACAATGTAAGATTTCCAGATTATGTTGGGAAATAGAACTTTTCTTCACCTTTCCTAAACAAACCAGGCTGGGGTGGACCAGCCTTGCCCGGCGCTTATTCACGCTCCTCCCATTCAGGACTGCTGTTTCGTAAACATGGAGTCTGTGAGCTCATTCAGCCGTCCACACTTTCCAGGGCTTGGTGTGTATATCCGATTCTTCCTGAAAGATTCCTCTGAAAGCCTTCCTGTGGTTGAAGTTTCTCTTCTGCAATCTCTTTTTTTTTTTTTTTTCCAGAGCTGAGGACCAAACCCAGGGCTTTACGCTTGCTAGGCAAGTGCTCTACCACTGAGCCAAATCCCCAACCCTTTTTTGCTTGTTTTTTTTTTTTCTGCAATCTTTTTTTATTTTTTATTATTATGGAAAATATTAAGGCTGTTTTCACAGATTACTATTGTCTGAACTACTGTGTGTGATGAGGAGGAATTCCCTCCCTTCCCTTAAAGTGGTAGATACTTCAAAGGAGCTTTTTATTTTATTCAAAGATAAAAATAGCTTGTTATTGTTTTGATTTCCCGTTTCTTCCCAGCCTTTGCTTTTTATTTGAATTGCATGACACCAAAACCCTGTGTCAGCTCAGATTTTTCTTTTCCTACACACCCAATCTGACGAAAGAGGTCTTGGTCTTCCCTGAAGACCTCTCAGTGTGGTTCTGTGATCCTGTTGTTTTTAGATGTATTTCATTTATTAAGTTGATTGTGCTGATAAAATAATCTTCCAGGCCATCTGGCCCTGTGAGGTTAATTAAAGAGTGTGGAGTGAGATAGAATTGTTTGCATTACTTGGAGGTCATTGGCCTATGTTACCTTAGAATGGCTGATGTCATCAGGACCCATGGCAGGGTTACTTGGACCACTAAGAAAGCACGCCATCAAGTGAGTTCACGTGGCATTTCTTTTTCTTTTCCACAGCGCCAGCCAGCCTTTGACACCTTTGATGGCTCTCTGTTTGCTGTGCTCCCTTCTCTCAGTGAAGATCAGACACTCCAAGAAGTGCCCACGGGCCTGGATTCTGTCTCCCATGGTAATTTGTCCTCCACCCTGACAGATGCATGGCTTCCCTCAGCATCGGGTTAATGAAGACATGATCAGTTAATAGAGATAGACCATTCTCCAGCCAAGAATATCGATATCTTGAGTATTGGGTATGAGAAGTCTGATAGAAGCCTGGGGCCTGGGAAAAGACAGTTTTCCTCTTCTGTGAGCGAACTGGTCATTCTGGTGTCGTCACAGGCAGTTCCCACCTGTGAGCCGAGACCTGTCACTCACAGCTCGGAACTCTGAGAGTCATACTTTGTTGTTTTCAAACACTCCCTCATCTCCCTGGTGTCTTTTTCAAATAGAAGGTAGTGGGCATGGAAGGGTGCCCCAGCTTACACGCATGGACACATGCACACACAAGTGGACATGCACATGCACACGCCCATGCACACACATGGACACACATGTGGACACACACACTTTTCCCTTTGAGTCTTGGAACCACAAATTACTCTTGTTCCTCTTAACCCTTTATAGTTCAGTAGTTCTCACTGCCATTCTTTCAAAGGCCTAGCATGTCACATATGTCTCTACAACTACTTCAGACAGTAATTGGTTGGACACATTCCAGATCGACTTGTCATATTTATGAAGTGGGTGCTCAAACTCACAGCCCACAGAGATCAATTAAAGGTCCCGTGCTTTCATAAGTTTGGTGTTGTCTGGCAGTCACTTATCGTTCCCGAAATTTCTGAGAGCATCAGAAAAGATTCCTTTCCAAAAAAGTTGTGGGTGTGCCCGTTTTACCGTGATGTGTTGTCTGCGCCTGACATGCCCGCCTTCCTTTGCCAGTCTGCTTAGTTTACTGGACACAGCTTCCATCAAACACGGTCACTGAAGGCAGCCAGGGACGATAGCCTTTTGACATTGCAACCTGACATTGTCATCTACAGAGGCCAGGCTCGATCGATAACCATGCTGTCAAGTTACAAAAAGTAAAACCTCATGCTTTGAATACGGCTGACCGTTTTGTGTTGGGCTACGTTCACGGTGGCGCTCAGCTGTGCACAGGCTGCAGGCTGCAGGGTTGGACGCTTCTGAAGCGTTTTGAACAAAAACTGTAAAATTTTAAAAATTTCAATACATTTTAGGTAGGAATGGTGTCTGTGCATCTCTGCTTTATGAAGCTTTGCCAAACATTTAATTTTTGTTTTAAAAGTTCACACACACACACACACACACACACGAGGACTTAGCCGACTTGGAACTCACTGTGTAGCCCAGGTTACCTGTCATTATTCTCCTGTCTGCCAAATGCTGGGATTACAGCTGTGTACCACAAAACTCATTTTTATTCTGGATTTTCCTTTCCATAATTGGAGTAATTTTAAGAAGCACAATTGGTTTTTATTCCGAATGTCTTTGCTTACTTTTTTAAAAGAAAAAAAAAAGCATGTCAAATTATATCTCTGTGATTACTGTAGTAGAGTCTACTTTTTAAAAATCTTTCCTTGTTTGCTTTTGGAGTTTCTTTTTTAGTAGTACTGGGTACAGATCCCCCTGCATGCTAGGTGGCACTGCTTGGCACCCCAGCCTTGCAGCTGGAATCATGTCAAGATCTGTGATCGGGGTTCTCTGCAGACTGGGGCTTATGCTAAGCTTCTGTCAACATTGCCACCTGAGTCCTGACGTCCCTGTGGTCTCTCTCTAGACTCGGCCAGCTGCGAGCTGCCTTTGCTCACTCCCTGCAGCAAGGCAGTGATGAGCCAAGCCTTAAAAGCCACCTTCAGTGGCTTCCAAAAGGAGCAGCGACGTCTTGGCATCCCCAAAAGTAAGTGCTGAGCTTTGAGGCTGGTGAATATGTGGTGGGCCTGTCTTTAAAATGCTCCTGGTTATCTCGCAAGAAATGTAGCTGCCCTGAGTGTGGCCTGCTGTACACCTAACCCCACACTCTTTAAACACCAAGTGCCATTTGGTATCTTAGAACATGCCTGTGTCACAGCGGGCTCGTGTCTTATTCATGTCCTGATTTGGCGCTCCCTGGGCTTGGTGAATTGTTGAGGGCCACGTGCCCTCCTGGTCTTCCAGATGTTCACTGGTGATGTCCTTTCTTGCCCTCCCTGCACAGACCCCTGGCTGTGGAGCGAGCAGCAGGTGTGCCAGTGGCTGCTCTGGGCCACCAACGAGTTCAGCCTGGTGAATGTGAACCTGCACCGGTTTGGCATGAACGGCCAGATGCTGTGTAACCTCGGCAAGGAGCGCTTCCTGGAGCTGGCGCCTGACTTTGTGGGTGACATCCTCTGGGAACATCTAGAGCAGATGATCAAAGGTAAGGTACAGGACTTGGGAGGCGGAGACCCAGGGAAACAGAAGGTGTGACCTTCCTTCTACCTCAGGCTGCCCAGTGGTAGAGTCCATTGTCTCAGAACACCCCCAAGCAAGTCAAACGGGGAGGTGATGACGGGTCTTCATTCCACGGAGTGAAGCGTGTGCAATGTTCGTGGAGTGCCAGGTGTAGCCACAAGGCAATAGCCTGAGTCACCAAATTGCTGACTGTTACCAGACTGTACTGGTTGTACCAGCTCAGAGCACCTTGGATATGTAGGCCAGCCAGGGTAGCAAGTGGGTGAACTCACTAGGAGGACTGCGAGAGACGGGGTTGCTTGAGTGTAAGGCAACCCACCTGGATCACTGTCGATTTGGTCGGAAGTGACTCCAGGTCACTGAGGATTTTGGAGAATGGAACTGTAACCAATGATTTATATATACATCAAAATGTTAAAAGCAGACACCAGACTCAAATCTCATCCAGGCTAGAGACCTCTCTTGTCACCAGCCTTAAAGATCAGTGAGACCTGCTTAAAAGATACCTGGGTTTAAATGAAGGACAGCGACAGCAAGACTAACAAGTTAAAACAACAACAACAAAAGTTTTAGCACCATGGTTAAACTTTCAACTTATAAACTCAGAATTTCATTTGGGGTTCTGTAGCCAGGCTGGCTTAGTTATGCTTCCTAGAGCCAAACAAACAAACAAACAACAACAACAACAACAAAAAACACCTTTAAAGAGTCCCTGATTCCTGGGGAGCCTGGACTGGTCTTACCTGATGCATTTCTGGGAAGCCATTTGTGTGGCAAGTCTGGACTCCTGGGCTTTTGTTCAGTGTGTGTGTTTGTGTTGCTCGGCTTCGAGGAATGAAATGTGTGATTGTGATATGTGTGATTTCCCTGTGGACCTCAGGGCATCCCAGACCAACCTGTGGAGGATGTGAAGCCTCACAGAGGGCAGGAACCAAGTCCTTTTTCTCTCACCCACTGCTTTCCCAGCCCCAGGACAGATGGCTCTTCATAAACACACAAACCGGGCTGTTCTGGACAGTGACATCACTGATTTTGGGAAACTTACCCCAGATTATTAGGAAAATATCTTGTAATTTTAAATATAAAGAGGCGTAAGCTGAAATGGAATGTGAAGCACTGGCGGTGAGGCGAGTCGTCCTGGTGTCCACATGACAGGAAGTTGAAATATGGCTCTCCTTGTAGAGTTTTCAAACTGTCTTCTGTGTCTTGTTTTCAGAGAACCAAGAAAAGACAGAAGACCAATATGAGGAAAACTCTCACCTCAACGCGGTTCCTCATTGGATCAATAACAATACATTAGGTTAGTCGGGTGATTGTGCCTTAAGATCTCTGGTTTTGTTCTCTGCAGCTCCTCAGATAACCTAGACTTATACTCTTCCTATTGTGGCTACACGCAGCATTGATCCACTACGCAGCTGAAATGTGTAATGAGAATCTAAGATTTTGACTAACTCAGCGGTCTTAAAATGAAACCAAGAATGTACGCTATTCCTTGATGAGTTAGGATACTCTTTGTATATTGAGGTGACCACTGCTATGCTGGGTCAGTTGTTCCTTGAGCTTTTTAATGTGGCTCCTAGAAAACTTAGCATTGCTTAAGTGGCTCCTACATAGGAGGCAACACTTGCTCTAGACCATTTTAACCATAAAGAGGAAGAAGAAGTCAGTAGACACTAATGTGATATGACAGAAGAGGTGGCCAGAACAAATGTGTAGAAAACTCACCGTGCCCTGGACTCTTGGCACCGGGATACCCGTCCCAGAACGGGGTCTTCTGTGTGTGGGTCTAGCTATTGGAACACTGACTGAGTCTGCCGTCTGATGTCTGATTCATCCTTTCGTTCAGGCTTCAGCATGGAACAGGCTCCATATGGAATGCAGGCACCAAGCTACCCCAAAGATAATCTTCTGGACAGCATGTGCCCGCCGTCGGCCACGCCTGCAGCTCTGGGCTCTGAACTCCAGATGTTGCCCAAGTCTCGGCTCAACACCGTCAGTGTCAATTACTGTTCCATCAGCCAGGATTTCCCCAGCAGCAACGTGAATTTGCTCAACAACAGTTCCGGTAAGAGAACGTTCTAGAATAAGGCTATTATTGGTTTGTCCTGGAAGCCAGTCAGGATGAGAGATGCTTGGTAAGCACACCCTGTCGTTCGGCCATTGGAGAAGGAGGCTAAAGGACTGGGCCACCTTCCAAGCGACTTTCCAAAGAGCAGACTCATAACCTCTTTGATATTGAGTGAGCAACATTGAATAGCTAGAGGACTTTAAGCTAATTTCCCTATGGTAGAGTACTCTGTGGAGACACATGGGGGTCCACACATCTGAGATTGTACATCTGGTTGAATTAATGGGGCTGTGCGTTCCTTTCTTAGCTGCCGTCCACACAGAGACAGAATTTCTATCCATCTGTAAGGTTTCTTCCCAGCCCTTCCCAGCCCTCTTTACAAGAGTGACCCATTAGCCTTTGCGTCATTACGGATTGGCTTTTGCTGCCGTCCTGAGACGTCACACGTGGGCTTTGGCTGAATGTCTTCTTTGGGGTTTGTTTGTCTTTCCCGTCTGAGTTTTATCCATACGGTAGCATTTTTCTCTTTCTTGTGATCGTAGAGTGATTTACCACATGCGGCTACATTTTATCCATTCTTCTGTTGGAGGAAGGTTGTTATTTGCATATAAAGTTGTCTAAGAAATTAGTGCCTGAGTTTAAGAGTGCTCTGAGGAGGTCTCAGTGACGCTGTACCAGCCGTGTGTATAGCTGCCTTGGGGGTGGTTGGCGGGGATGCAGGAGTTAGGATCATGATGCTCCTGAATTAATGACCCAGGGGTACTGAGTCTTCTCATATCCTGGAGGGGCCTCAGCATTGTTTGGTGGTTTTTACCAGGAAAACCCAAGGACCACGACACTCCAGAGAATGGTGGGGACAGCTTCGAGAGCTCCGACTCGCTGCTGAGGTCCTGGAACAGCCAGTCGTCCCTACTGGATGTACAGCGGGTACCTTCCTTCGAGAGCTTTGAGGAGGACTGTAGCCAGTCTCTGTGCCTCAGTAAGCTGACCATGTCCTTCAAGGACTACATCCAAGAGAGGAGCGACCCAGTCGAGCAAGGCAAACCAGTTATTCCTGCAGCAGTACTAGCTGGCTTCACTGGTAAGTGAACACTCAGGGCCCCAGCGGGCTCCTATGTGACCAAAGCACCCACCACCCTTACCCAGGCCTTGTCCAAGTTTGCCTGGGATACTCACACTGAGGCTCCCTGTATACAAGCCCTATAGGGCCAGGCTCATAGACGTTTTATGTTAGGATCTGGGGAGTGGGGAAGATCCCAGGCCACGCCCTCTACCTGGGACGGGAGGTGGAGAGGTAGGAGGTCGGACAGACTCTAGCCCTGGCTCTGACTCACACTCTAGATCTCCAGGAATGTAAACTGACCTGGGGAAGGGCAGGAGCCAGCTCAAGGGATGCCAGCACTGTTTACCCCTCTTGGCCTCCAAAACCATCCTAGAGAGGATGAGAGCCCTCTTCTAGGCAGAAAGCAAATCTTAAAGCTGTTTTTAGAACCAGACAATTTTCAAAACTGGGGCAAAAATATCAAGAATGTTCTTTTTTTTTTCCCTCCAGATGACTTTAAATAGATCCCCTTTCTGTATGCTGGCCACAAGAAGTCACTGTGGATTTTAAAGCCCACTTTTAAAGATATGAGATTAAAATGAGGATGTAGGGGTTTTCTTTTCATTGTCAAAAAATAGCTGCATATATGTATAAAAATTCATAAAGGGGTCTGAATCTGTGGCTGTTCTGATACCTAGGAATCCAAGAACTGCTAAGAAAACCCCACAGCATTAGGAGTGTCTACCAGGATGGTAATAGTACTGCCGTTTGTTTGTTAGCCCCGTGGTGTTAGCATAGGTAGTGTGGCCCAGCCTGTGGCCCGTGGTGTTAAGTGTGGGTAGTGTGGAAACCCACTGGTGAATCTGTTCAGAGGTGACAAGTCCTAGTGGCCACTCAAGTGACTTTCTAGCTCAGTCTGGTTCAGTCCTTGCTATGCTTCCCCAAAGCCTTTTATATCTGAGGAGAAGGTGACAGCTTATGGTCAGATCTCGACTTTCCTTCCCTAAGCCGTGACAGGGACCCAAAACAAGTTGCTCTACATCCTAAGAGAGACAGGGCCACAGCAAACCTCTCTCTCAGAGTAGTGGTTTTCAGTACCCATGTAGCAGACAGACAGTTGTCCGTGTAGGTCACCCCTGTGTGTCCCATGCAGCAAGTCTCACGAGACCGTTTGCTTATGGTCGTGAGGGATGGACCTTTGATAAAATGGCCCTGGAGTCCGCCCCCATCCCCACTGGGCATTTTCAGCAATAAACTTTTAAGGCTCTTGTATAGGAAAGCAGTAAACGTCAAGACGGTTAGTGCTCATGAGAGTTGCTGGTCCTGTATCCTCCTCCCGGAAGGAGAAACACAGCGGCTGAGGTAGAGCCTTGGCTAAGCCATCCTCTTGGAAGCCTAGTGGGTAGGGAAGGGAGTGGACAGTGGCTCCTGCCCATTACAGTGTTTACTGGGTGCTCCCTGGAGCCCTGCCTACTCATCAGCACGATGCCCAGTAGAGCCATGTTCTCAAGACAGCCTGGTCACTGAGAGAGAGGGTCAGATCCCTGACGATCTCAGACTCCCCGTTTAACTGGCCTCCCTTTACCCCAGGAAGCGGACCAATCCAGTTGTGGCAGTTTCTTCTGGAGCTACTCTCTGACAAGTCCTGTCAATCTTTCATCAGCTGGACGGGGGACGGATGGGAGTTCAAGCTTGCTGACCCTGATGAGGTATGGCCACTGGCGCTGTCAGTCTCAGTCTGTCATGTTGGGTCCTAAAGCCAACCCTTGGCACAAGGAAAGCCAACAGAGCCAACAAGAGCCCTCCTCTACCAGGAATCCCTGGCTCTTAGGCTGAACTATAGCCGCTGCCTCATGGATAGATGGGCCTGGTATTCATTGGCCAGTGCCTTCCTCTGTGGACATTGTCTGTCAGAGGTCTCTGGTGACCCCCAGCAAGCTCTAGAGGGAGCTGACCTTTGTTCCTAGTTAGACAAAGCACGTAGCTGCCCAGCAGCCTTCAGGGCTGGCATTGAGGCTCCCTGCTGGAGAAGGCTTTGGTAGGCATGGTGCCAGCGATCTGAGTAATCTGTCACCCTCTCTGTATCTGGAGGAATGAGTGTGGCTCATGGGCCAGAAGAGTCTCTTCAGCTATCACATGGCTTGAAATGTGTCTCAGCTGGCAGAGTGGCTGCCTTGGGTTCATCTCCAGCACCACGTCATAAATCCGGTGTGATGGCACATGCCTACCTGTAACCACAGCACCTTGGGTGAGGGCAGGGGGTAGGGTGGGATGGGGAGGCAGAAACTGAAGGATGAGAGCTTCAAGGTCATCCTCGTCCACACAGTGAGTTCCTGGCCAGCTTGGGATACAGAACACTCTGGCTCTTTAAAAGAGAGGAAAGGATGAAAACTTGAAAGAACCATGAGGGCACTCCTGGTTCCAAATGGCTGGTCCAGGAGACTATGCTGAGATGGCACTGGGGACAGAGACAGGGACATCACCGGCCCTTGTACAGGGAAGCATCTGCATGCATTTATAAAGGTCCAGACTGAACATCTGTCGGTCCCAGTGACTGTCAGGTTTTTCAGGGTGAGCACCCAGGGTCGGAAGCCAGTCATGACCCAAGAGAGGACATAGGTGACCCTGACCTTTCTGTGTCTTCCCAAAGGTTGCCCGCCGGTGGGGGAAGAGGAAAAATAAACCAAAGATGAACTACGAGAAGCTGAGCCGGGGCTTACGCTACTACTACGACAAGAACATCATCCACAAGACTTCGGGCAAGCGCTACGTGTACCGTTTCGTATGTGACCTGCAGAACTTGCTGGGCTTCACTCCCGAGGAACTGCATGCCATCCTGGGCGTCCAGCCTGATACAGAAGACTGAGGGCCTCTGGACCACCCTGAGCCAGTCCCGGGCCCCGGGGACTGAGTGGGAAGCCCGTCCTGACCCACTTGCTCCAAAGACCCATGGGAGGGCAGGATGGAACCCCTCTGGGGAGAGCCACCAAGCAGCAGTGGCCTTTCATCCACGCCTCTTCCACAAGCCAATGCCCCATGGTGGAAACCGGCATAGCCTCTCTGTCCTGTATGAGACCCCCGAAGGGAAGAGTCTCTGGGAAGCCACTGTGGCACCAAGCAGGCCGTGTGCATTGTGGCTATTTGAGATGCTCCAGGGAGCCAGCATGTGGTGGATACACAGACACTGAGAAACATTGTTTTTCCTTCGGCCTTTTGCCTCCAGGAGTAGCAAATGCAAAAAGCCACCTCTGCTTGAGAGGGCCCGGCAGGTGGAAGGTGTGATTGTCCATTTCAGAAGTCAGTTTGTTTGTACATACTATTGTATCTTAGAATTCTCCTAATCCTCCAACAGTTCTATTTAACAGAAATTGTATATTGTATTTAAAGTAATTATAACTTGTCTGAATCAAGAATGCAGATACCTGATAGGTTATCCTTTTATTTTATTTTTTTTCACTAGTACATAGGAACGTCATTTTACACCGATTTAATCTCTTAGAAGCCAACTGAGAGAAACCGTGATATTCTGTTTTTGTTTTATTTACCAGCAGGAATGGGGTCTGAAGGATGATCCTGGTTTTCACTTTTGTTTTGTTCTGTTGTTATTATTGTTCATTATCTGACCAGGACTTTGTATATTGTTTTTTTTTTTTATAAGAAACTTAATGTTATTATTTGAGGGTCCATATGGCCTCTCCACTCTCTCCTGGACTGTAAAAGCTGTAAAGCGGTATTTTTCTTGACAAATGGCACATGTTTTCCACTTCCCTGCATGCCTTAAGCCAGTTTATACACAAATGTATTTTATTTTTTGGCGTAACCGTGTTTTCCAGGCAACTCCCCTCCCCCAGCCAGTCCTTCCCTTCCTTCGCCCCAAGATATTCTGTGTGACTACAACAAGAAGACTATTTTTGGAAATATATGTCTCCTTTTCAGATATCAGAAGGGATTTATGTAGCAGCTATTTTTACTGCAAAAGTAACTCACTGGAAAAAAAATATTGCAATTTGTATGAAAGCTTTATTTTTATCTTAGTCACATAAAGGGAGATGTGTCGGGTGGGCAGGGCTCAGGGCAATCAGGAGGGATCTTCCATCAGCCTTGACCTTAAGTGAAGTGTGGTGCTTCCTGTCTTGCTGACCTGCTATGTCTCTTAACCATCTGGGCTGCATGCTCCTCTTTCTGCTCCGTGTGCTCAGAGATTTGCTCCTCTTATTTTTTTGGCCATGGATACCCAGAAGCACAGACAGAGCAAGCATGCTGGGAAATGGTGTATTGGACCAGTTCTGTATGAGGAGGTTCTCATCTAGTGAAGAGCTAACTCCACCGTGAGACCCCCACGCTTTCATCTAGTTGTGGACTGGCTTCGCCGTTTACCAGCACGGTGACCTCAGACCAGCAAGTGACATTGATAAAGAGCCGTTATACCATGAGACCACACGGGACGCAGGACCAGCTGGGACCTGCTGTGCCAGTCCTGGGAGGTCTTGGCCTGCATGCCCCGAGAGAAATGCTTTGTGGTTAAGCACAGGGACCTGTTTGTCGCTGGGACATCTGTGTGTAATATAAACAGACATGGGACTTGGAATATCCTCCCATCGGAGGCCTAATCCTCAGTCAGTTTATGTACAGTGGAGCCACACGACATTGCCAAGTTTAACCTGAGTCTTGTCAGCCAACATGACGGTTTTACCTGGTTGAATCTAACAGTCATGGAAGTCCTCAGAAGTCTTTGGCTGGGTCTTAAGTATGAAGGTTTTGTAATTTGGCCTCCTCTTTCTCAAATAATAAAGTATTTGGTTTATGACAAGGCCTCTTTGTAATGTTGGCTCCTTGGAATATTCCTTCTCTTTTTCCAGTCTTCATACAAACGAGGTAGATGAGGATTTGAACCCTCATCTGCATGACATGAAAGTCCAGTCTACAGCTCATTAATCTAGAAACAAGATGGAATCCACTGAGCCCTTCCTTGAGGAATTAGGAAAAACAAAAGCTATTTATTGTGGAAAAATAAAATCTACCTGGGAAGGATTAGAGTAGAGGTTTGGAGAGAGAAGAGATTTTAGGAAGCTTGTGTGAATTGCTAGAATCTAAAGTTGAAGTATCTTTGTTCTTTGAAGCCAGGGCACCATTTCCCTCACTGGAGTTCTGAGGTGACAATGTGGCTAGTAGTCTCAGGGTGCATGCTCTGGCTCCTAGGACATGTCCACAAAGATACTGAGAAACCACACCCATGCCTCTTTACAAGTGTCCTAACTGTGACAGTATTAACACTCAGCAGGGGCTGAAATCTGTGCCCAATACCCATCAGGGAGCTGGTGGCAAACACTTGGAAAACACCAGTTGGTTATTGTATTACAAATTAAATTTTTAAAAGTTAAATCAGAGCAAGAGAGGTTAAGAGCACTTGTTGATCTTGCAGAGGACTTAGGTTTGGTTCCCAGCACCCATCTGGAAGCTCACAATCATCTGTAACACCAGTTCCAAAAGACACAACACCCTCTTCTGTGGCAATGCAAGCATGTGGTGTACACACATGCAGTTGATTTTTTTTTTTAATGTTCAGAATTCTCATTTCAGAATCACATATATTAGCCTAATAGCACTTGGAAGATTTTTTTCAAGTACATTATAGCATTGTTTCCTATGTTTACACAACTCTTTAATATTTGAGCTCTTGTGTCTTGAACATAAAATGAAAGTCAGGCCTAACAGATTCATAATCACATCAAGGAGGACTGCTCAATGGCTGTCAGATATTGTGGACATTCTATATGATACTGCAACAGACATGGTAACCAGAGAAGGTGAACTGTGGTCAGATGAAGCCACACAGTAGCTTATTGTTACTGTGTTCTACCACATCAGTCTATTTTGGATCTTTGCCCGTTTATGATTTTGTAACCTGCTTTCATTATTTGGAAAACACCTCTTCAAGTGATAACACAGTTTAGCAGATACAGTCAAAGGGTTTCTGAACTTAATATCACTGCCGTCTTTACAGAAAAGTGCCATGAAGTTGTCAGACTCACAGTGACAGATAAAAATTCTTAAACATTGAAAATTCGGCCTTTTAATATCAACAACCATCTTTTCCTACTTTGTTTTCTTTGAAAGTATCAAGCTGTCTCATCTAATTCTGAGAAACAATCAGCCAAATATCCATAGTAAGATTTAGTTTGTCAGTTGTTCTTTCAGGAAAAAAAAAAAAGTAATTGGATGAAGTGGTTAGTTTAGCTGGCAACTCAAACATGGCTGCACTTCCTGGGAACAGTCACCATGCTTTATTCAGAATACAGCAGGCTTCTATTACAGAATTGAGAAGAAGTCTGTTCTATGAGTAAATGAATCTTAACTGTTTTATCAAATCCATTCTTACATATGACTTTTTTTTTTTTTTTTTTTTTTTTTGTGGGGAAGAGTTCTCTTTTCTTCACAGTGTAATAAAGAAAACAATTGACAACCTGTTCTGACCTCCGAAGGGGCGCCTGGAATTCTTAATAATAATTTGGTTTGCACCAAAGCCAATGTCAACACAGTTAATAAGAGTAAATAGGTTGGTATTATTACAAAATGTTTTATGTCAGAAACCTGAGGACTATGCCTTGAGAGACATTCTGGAGAGGAGAGATTCTTGCATAGAACAAAAGGGACAGAGTATTGTAGAGAAGGGCAAATGAGCCCTTGGCCCCTGGAACCCACTTTCCTCATCTCCATCACACCCCTCCATAGTTAATGAGGACACATTTTTACTTAAATACTTGAAACCTCTTTCTTGTTCTTTCATGATGCACCACTCCAATCCTAAACCTTGTAAGAAAAAAGTTGTGTATTTTTCCACTTATCTTTGACAGTTCTGAATCATACTAGATTATAATTATCTGTTTAATAAAAGTGTTACTTTCTATCGCTAAACAAAATACTTGAGATCATCTATTTATAAAGAAAAAAAAGGTTTGTTTGTGATCACAGCCTGGGTGAGGTCAGTCTGTGGTCAGCAGATCACCTGGCTGCATTGCTTTGCATCTGTGTTGAGTAAATGCTTCATGGTGCCAGCATTGGCACAGCAGAAATGCCTGCCCTGAGAACAAAGAACAGAAGAGAAAAATGAGGCCAGAGTCTACAATCCCCTTCAAAGGTGCGCTCCCCATGATCTGAGGATCCCTTGAGAGTTCTCACTAGGCCCTAATGGAGACCAGGCCATGGATATCACACATGGACATCTGAGGACATTCAAAGATCAACCTATAGCAGCAATGATACAATTCTAAGAACTATCTCTAGGGGACTGGGAGTTGGCTTTGTAGGTAAAAACGCACTTGCCTCCCAAATCTGATGACCTGAGTTCAATCTGCACAACCCACAGCAAGAGAGAACCAATTCCTAAAAGTTGACCTCTGACCTCTGCACAAGTGCTACAGCATACACACACAATAAATCAATTAAAGGTTTAAAAATGGTAAAGCTTTTGTAAAAAAATAATTTCCTTGTGATATTAGGAATTGAAAACAGGGCCCTGCATTCACGAAGCAAGCACTGTACACTGAGTTGTGTCCTCAGCACTTGAATTATTTAAAATGAATTATTTAGAAAACTACTTCTAGGTACATTGTCTTTTAAAAAAATTCTAATATTTTCTTTAAAGGTACAAGAAAATGATGTGTGGGTTTTTGCACACGACTATAAAATAACGGCTCCAAGCCCACCAATGAATCTAATGAATCAATAATACTTTTATTATAAGGTAATTAGCTATTTGTGGCAATATCATCAGTTCAGATGTTTTATATGTGTGACTGATTTCAATTTGATATAATTTTTATAAAATCTTCCCAAAAAAGAGAAGGAACTATATATATACATATATATATATATATATATATATATATATATATATATGTGTGTGTGTGTGTGTGTGTGTGTGTGTGTGTGTGTGTGTAGAAAAGTAATTTTTCGTTAACATTTTATTACATTTATATGAGACATACACATGAGAGAGGGAGAGGAAGAGAGAGGGGGAGGGGGAGGGGAGGGGGAGAGGAGACCCAACAGCATTCATGTGGAAGTCTGAAAACAACTTGTGAGAGTCAATTCTCTCTGTGGGCAAGTGGAACTGTGTCACTAGACAGGAACTGGGAAGGTTTAGTGGAGTCAGGAACCCCGGTACTCTCATATCTGAGAATGGTAGGCACCTTTTCTGCTCCTAACCTGGTTCCTGACCTGGAGCGCATGACCATGACTCCCCACTTGAGGATCATGACCTCTGGTCATAGAGCACAGAACACAGAGTTCTCCGTGCTAATGAGGTATCTGGATGGGCCTTGAGGGTTTAGCCAATAAGCCTCCCTTCCCAGACATTCCTTTCTGCAAAAGGTTTTTAATCTCTGGTCTACCCTGAGTAAGTTGTATACCTCCATTTTCCACTATGAATAAACAGTTTGAATAAGTAATCAAGAACTGCTGTAGGGGGAAGCTTCATCATAGAGAGACTTACCCTGAGCTAAGTCAGAGCTCCCCTCCCCCACCCCCATCCCCCACCCCACCCCTCATCACTGGCCCTGCCTTCCCCACCCCCCATTCTCAATTCCTCTTGCTTCCCAGCAGCAACTGGGTGCCCAGGAGTATGAGAGCACCAACCTTGGCCTCAGCCTGCGTGATTTCTCACCAGGGGTTGGGGCACCCATCTTAGGCTGCATTCTGCCACCCTGGAGCGGGCACTGGCACTGGCACCACCATGGTGGAGAGGATGGAATGTAGCCTAGCACCTCCCTGTTTGGTGCTTGAGTGGCATTCACGCACCCCAGCAGCAAGGCTGAACTCGAACCTACATCTCTCCTTCTACCATGTGGGACCTGGGGATCAAACTTATGGTCAAGCTTAGCAGCAAGGGCTCTTATCCACTGATCCATCTCGCCAGCCTCTCATATTTTTCTTAACTCGAGACTGAGCCTCTCTGAGCTGAGGAGTGTGGGTAGCCTCTCCATGGTGGGGAAATAGTAAAGTTAAAACAAGGGGCAGTGGTGCACATCTTGTAATCTTAAAACTCGAGACACAGAGGCAGGAGGGTTGTCAGAAGTTCAAGGCTATCTTATTCTACATATGAAGTTACAGGCTTGCCAGAGCTACATAATGAGAAAACCAGCAAGACAGGTAGGAAGTTAATTCAGTCCCTTTGTGCTTATATCTCTTCTTGGCCTGTTGGCATAAAAGACATATTGATCAACTGAATTAGAAAAAAGACTCAGAGATAATCTCACACGCTTACAGACACATGATTTTTCACAAACAAGTCAAACAGATACACTGGAGAAAAGACAGCATCTTCAACAAATAGTCTTGGCCAAACTGAATAGCTTTATGTAGAATATAAATAGATCCATATCTATCACCCTCTACAAAACTCAACATACCAGAACGTCAACCTAAGACCAGGATTCCTGAATCTCGTAAAAGAAAAATGAAGTAATGGGCTTGACCTTATGGGCACAGGAAAAGAATTTCTGAACAGGAAGGATATTGATAGGATTAAAACCCAATCAATAAATGGGACTTCATAAGGCTGAGAACCTTCGTATGGAAAAGGATACCACCAGGCAAAGCAAGACCCTATAGAATAGGAAGAGACCTTTGCCAATTAATTATACACGTGCTAGAAGTTTAGTGCCTAACATATACAAAGTACTAAAAAAAAAAAATCAACAAAACAAACAGCTTGGTCAAAACGGAATACAGAACTGAGCAGAGAGTTCTCAAATGAAGAACACACAAATGGATGAGGAAGGCTAAAGAAATGTCCAACATCCTTAGCCATCTGAGAAGTGCAAAATTAAAACTACCTTGAGATTTCATTTACCCCGGTCAGAATGGCCAAGACCAGTAAAACAATTGACAGCGTATGCTGGCAAAGATGGGGTGGGGGGGAGGCTTATTCATTGTATAACCACTATGAAAATCAGTACTGGAGGTTCCTCAAAAAGCTGAAAATCAATCAAACACAGTATGCAGCTATATTACTTTTGGCCATATACCCAAAATACTCTCTCTTGCTATAGAGATCCTCGCTCATCTGTGTTTGTTGCTGCACTATTCGTAATAGCTGGGGACTGGAAACAACCTAGCTGTGCACCTCCTAATAAATAATAATGAAAATCTAGACTATTTATATAATGAAATATTTTGCAACTGTTAATAAAAATGAAATTATGAAAAGTTCAGGCAAATGGGTAGAGCTAGAAAAAAAAAAAAAACCATCCTGGGTGAGGAAACCCAGACGAAGACAAATTTTGCTTATTTCCTCTTATGTATGGATGCCATCTCTTAAGCTTTAGATATGTGTGCTTCAAATCAAATAGCCATCGAGGTAGATAATAAGGGACTGGGGGCGGGATCTTCCAAGGAAGGGGAAAGAGACTGTAGTGCTGTAAAGAGATACAGAAAACAATACTAGGAGGGTGAAATGTGGAGGGCGGGGGGGGAGAAGGATGGAGGAGAGAGTTGGGGGAGGGGTAACTAACACCAAAGGACACAAAGCTCTAAAAGCTTCCTAAAGTATACACGTATATGAAAGGAATGTAAATGGAGTCACTGTGTAAGGGGCAAGACAATGCCTCAACTGCACATCCTATACTACTAAGTATAATCTCCAACACCAAGAATGCCTTACATCACCGGAGAGAGCAGTCCATAAACAGGTCTGCCCTCACCCCCAATACCACAGGCCGTTGCAAATGCTATTGGTTGCTATCCATACATGATGGTAAGGCCCTATCGCTGAAGACACAGCTTACGTATGTCATCAACCATGAAGAACCTGAGATGCTGCCCCACTAGAAGCTTCACCAGGTCTGACCAGCAGACACGGCACCCGGAAGTTACTCTGTGCTCTACCAGAGGGGGGAAAGCAGTCATCAGAACCAAACTTCAGCCTACAGCAATCAGGCGCTTGTCCGATAGACTGGTGCAGGCGTGGCACAAATGTTATGGTAATAACCAAGCAGGTTTTGCCAGATTTAAGACCTACTCCATGAGACAGAACACAGAGGTGACTCTGAGGTTATATAGGTCATGGGCCTAAGAAAAGATCAATTACTGTGACTCTTCTAAAGGACATTAGCAATAAAACGTAGCTTAATGCTATACTCCTATGCCCACAGATGGAAGCATCTCTCAGCCCTTACCAGAGAAGCTTCTTGCAATAGATGAGAATTGACACAGAGACCCACAGCTAGATAACGTGCAGAGAAGATGTCTTTATCAAGCCCTGCCAGACCTCATCAAGGCTCAGGGATCTTTATGAAAGTGGAGGGGAAAGATTGGAAGAGCCAGAGGTATCAGACATAACAGGATTGATAAAATAAAATAATAATAATAATAACTCACAGAGACTACAGTAGCATACCAAGACCTGCACAGGTTCAAACCAGACAAAATCTCAGCATGGAGGAAGGGAAGTAGTCACAAAGTATCACCCCTAACTAAGAAACTATTTGCAATGGATACCTTCTGGTAGAAGGAAAATCCATTGTCTCAAATGGCGTATCCCTGGGAATACCACACTCCAAGGCAGGTCCCATGCCCAGGAGTAGTTAGCAACACAAAACCAACTCCAGAAGTTTTCTTTGGGGGAAGGGGTCAGGCACACTATTGTTTTCTTTTGTTTGGACATTTTTTTTTTGTCCTATTGACTTTTTTTTTAGGTTTGTGTTTTAATTTTCAGTTTTGGGGCTTTGTTTTTGCCTTGAGAGATGCAAAGAACATGCAGTTGGGAAGGGATGGAGGTAGGAAGGATCTGGAATTTAAACAAGGGGAAAATATATGATCAAAATATACTGTATAATTTTTAAAATAAAAATGTTATTTATTGGTGATGGCATTCCTTCTAGGCTCCACCCCACAGTTCCTGGCAACAGCCAGGTGTGCCTGACTCACTATAAAAGGGGCTGCTTGTCCCCTCCTCACTCTCTTCTCTCTTCTTCTCTTGCTCTCTTACCCTCTTCCTCCTCTGTTCCTTCTCTCCCCACTCTCTCCACTCCTCATGGCTAGCCTCTACTCCTCCCCTCCCCTCCCCCCCCTCCCCTCCCCTCCCCCCCTTCCCCTCCCCTCCCCTCCCCTCCCCTCCCCTCCCCTCCCCTCCCCTCTCCTTTTCTCTTCTCTTCCCCCCTCTTCTTCTTCTCCTTCTCCTCCCCTTCTCACCTCCCCTCCTCCTCCTCCTCCTCCTCCTCTCCTTTTCTCTTCTCCTCCCCTCTTCTTCTTCTCCTTCTCCTCCTCCTTCCTCCTCCTCCTCCTCTTCCTTCTTCTTCTTCTTCTTCTTCTTCTTCTTCTTCTTCTTCTTCTTCTTCTTCTTCTTCTTCTTCTTCTTCTCTCTCTCTCTCTCTCCCCCTCCCCTCCTCATACCCTAAATAAGCTCTATTCTATACTCATCCTGTGACTGGTCCTTCACGGGGAAGGGATGCCTCAGCATGGGCACTCGGAGGCACCCCCTTCCCCAGTACCATACCACTCGTCCACCACACATGCCTGGCTTCTCTCTCTCTCTCTCTCTCTCTCTCTCTCTAAAACACAATTGTTATTTTTAAAAAGGAATCATCAACACTACTGCAGATGTCACACTAGGGCTCCTTCAGGCTCCCAGTTCCTCTATCCACAGCCCTTGGTTTGCATTTCAAATTACCCATGACCTTCAGATCTCTTCATCTGGGCCAGATGCTGATCTGTCAGCTCTCTCAGAGCAATACAGAAGGGTGAGACCCAAAAGTTTAGCCGGGGAAACCCCCGGTTATGAAAGCATGTTGTAACTCTCGGGCGGAGCTCAGTCATGTGAGTCCTGCCTGAAATATGACACTTGGGAAAGACCATTTTTGGGCATAGCTGGTGTGATGACATCGTTGCAACTGGAACTGACATGGTTTTTGTTCCAGGCGCTATGAGTAACTGTCCCCTCCCTGCCTCCCGAAGCCATGTTCAGGTGGCACAATGGTTCAGGATTGCCAAAGCCAGTTCCCACAAGCTGTCTCCATGTGTCCAACTCTAATCTCTTCAGATGTAGAGCCAGGGTTCAGCATGTGATCACATGGCACAGCAGATCAGAAGCACGGGTTCGTGCAGTCCAGTGGACCAGAGAGAGGCGGGCTGGCTGGAAGACAGAACATGGAGGCTATAAAAACTGCACATGAGACATAGACTCTGAATAGAAAAGAATTACATGTTGGCTGTAGTCACCTTCACATGAACCTGGTGCTGAGAAATAACACCCACTTTGGGGTTGGATGCGGCTGTCCATGTCATAAAGTAAGCACATAATTAATGGCTGCAACAGCCAGCACCATTTTCAAAGTTCACTTTCATCTGCCATTCCTTTTTTTTCCTTGAGAGGTTGGTTTTACTACACCCATTTTGCAGATGTGGGAATTGAGGCTTAGAGAGATAAAACTCCTGCACCAGAGGGGCTGGATCCTGATCCATCAGTGTAGCTCCTGACTTGCTATGCCTGATGTGTATGGGAGCTAAGGCTTCGGTCCTTGGAGCGTGCACATGATACATATACATGTGAGCAAACACCAAATGCACACACATGCACACACATGAGAAAACACCCCGCTGCTTTCACATTAGCTGTTTCTGTTCCTTTTAGTCCACCCTCCCACATCTTGTAAGCATTAACTCCGTGGGGCTGGCATCCAGGGCCACACATGGGCAGCATTTATTTTATTATTGCTCTGCAAGCTGTTGTGTGACGTGAGGATGTCACCAGTTTTGTTCCTTTTGGGAAAATAAGCATCATCCACCCCCAGCTCCTTTCCTGCTGTGTGGACATAGACACAGCGTCCGTGCACCATCTACCCTGTCTGGCTCTTCACCCCAGCCTCCACTTGCTGCACAGGAAAGTGGTGCTCCTGTGTCCACATCCTCCTGTTCATAAGATAACAGCAGCCTGCCTTAGTGCACCACGGAGACCTAATCCTAATCCAGGTGCCTCTGTAAAGTCTCTGCTGTCTCTGAACCCAGCCCCACCTTGAGGTTCTAGGGCTGGAAGTGAATGGACGACTCTGAGAGGATTCTTCTGAGAGGATTGTTCAACTCATGTCCCCAACACTGATCAGATTCATGATAGCTTCAGTACCCCACGCGGTATCTGTGCTCTTGGATCTATCTTAAACGTTAAAAATATTACAGACACAGAGAGAGGCTCTTACTATAAAGAGTAAACAAGGGGTGAGATTTGCATTGCTAAGGGCAGAGACAAAGTAAAATCAGATCAAACACTCAAATGAAACCCAGAGCGAAGAGAGGACTGAAATGCAGCCTGGTGGTAGAGCACTTACCTGAGCTTGTGTAAGCCTGTGGGTCCCAAACTAGCACAGGAAAGGAAGAAAAGGAGGAGAAAAGGGAGGAGGGAGGGGGAGAGGAGGGAGGGGAAGGCAGGGAGAGGGAAGGAAAGGAAGGGAGAGGAAAGGGTAAGGAAGGGGAGAGAATAGGACTGGGGGGAAGGAAGAGGAGGGAGAGGAGGGGGAAGAGAGGGGAGGGGAAAGGAGGGGGGAGGAGAGGGTAGACAGGAAGGGAGGGAGAGGGAGGAGAGGAAGGGCCAGATAAAAAGAACATTTTTTATTTTAAGATTAATTTTATGTTTTACCTACATGCATGCATGTATGCCATGTGTATACATGCCTAGTGCCCTGGAAAGAAGAGCAACTCAGGTCCCCTGGAGTTACACATGACTGAGAGATGCTGTGTGGGTGCTGGGAACAGAACCCAGGTCCTCTGCAAGGGCAGTGCACGGTCTTAGCTCCTAAGCCATCACTCTAGCACCAAGAGTGGTAGAAGATTTTTTTTTTTTTAAAAAAGGACACAGATAACTGGTAAATAGGAAACAATACAGCATTAGCAACTCAGATATATCTAAACATTAGGCAAACATGAAGCAGAGGGATCCCCAAAAGGAGTCATCCCTGTGACCCTCACAGGAGGGGAGCATTTGATCAGAGGGGGCTTCACTAAGAATGAGCTACGCTGCCTCACCAGCCTTGGGTGAGCCGAGTCTGACAGAGAACACCCCTGCTAGGACCTGCTAGAGTTTGGGTAGATGGTGCCTGGGAATGACTGCGTCCCCTGCACTGAGCTGTTTCCACATTCCCAGTATACTCCAAGGACCGTGCTGCTAGTAACTGTGTCTTAAGAGGAACACAGCTAGGGACACTGGCTGTCCTCCTGTCTTCCAGCCCAAGAGAGGACTGGCCCTAGTAACTAGGTACCTGTTTGCCTTAGAGACGGAATATTCTACAGGGTTCTGAGCAGGTGGCTGGCCTGGAGGGTTCCGGTTAAAGGAAGCAGAGATGTGGAGCCTCTGAATTTAGGAGGCCTGTGGCCATAGAATGTCTCTTCTGTGCTCCTAGAGTGACTGTGAGTGATCCTGTGAGTGGTGACGGCTCAGGCATTTTCCCACATCAACTGTCTCTCCTGTATCCCAGAATATCTGTGGGTGATGACATTGTGACCATTGGGCCAGGGTTGTACAGCTGAGGAGGAAGAGGAGGAGGAGAAAGAAGAAGAGGAGGAGGAGGAAGAAGAAGAAAAGGAAAAGGAGGAGGAGGAAGAGGAGAAGGAGGAGGAGAAGCAGGAGAAGGAGGAGGAGGAGGAAGAGGAGGAAGAAAAGGAGGAGGAGGAAGGGGAGGAAGAAAAGGAGGAGGAGGAAGGGGAGGAGGGGGAGAAGAAAAAGGGGAGGAGGCGGGAGCTGAGCAAGAAGTGTTCTGCCCTCCAGAGTGTCCACAGAAAGGAATCAGAACACAGGAGGAAGGGCAGGAGCCAGGAAAGTTCCAATTCACTGTAGATAGCAGCAGGTCTCTGGTTTCCCTTCACAAACATCTCAGAGGTCCTCCCTGAAGGACTGTAAAGGCATTCTGGGAAAACAACAGAAAGGCATGACCAGTCTCTCCTACTTTCCCAACTGGTGTTGCAAAATACATCATAAAAGCATCAAAGAGCAAGGGGAGAATAATGCGTGGTTTGGGTAAAAATAGCAATGTTGACAGAAAGCCTAGGCATGCAGCTCAGCCGAGAATATACAAGAAGGAAGAGTTCACAAGCAAATGATCAAAGGGGCCTTGAAGGAAACTGCAGACTCCCCACATCTGCAGGGACTAGGCCAGGAAGGGCACCTCTGCCCTGAGGGAAAGCTCTGGACAACTGGCCCCATCTCTGTCTGTCTTAGTTGTTTCCCCTTTGCTGTGGTAAAATGCTCTGACCAAAGCAACTTAAGGGAGAAAGGGTTTATTCTGGCCATGGTTCAAGGGCACAATCCTTCACAGTACAGAAGGAAAGGCAGCAGGAGCCTGAATGAGCTGGCCCTGCTATATCCACAGCTGAGAACTAAACACGTGTAACCAGCTTACAGTGTTACTCATTGACACACTCCAGGATCCCCTCAGGAAATGGCCTCAGCCACAATTAAGATGGATACAAATCAGTGAACACATTCAAAATCGTCCTTACAGGCATATCCACAGGCTCATCTCCCAGGTGATTCTGGGTCTCATCAAATTGACCATTAACACTAAGTGTCACAGTGTCCATCCATGGTGTGTATGGGGGAGAGCCTAATATTGGAGCAGAGAGACAGCTGGAGCTGGCTCTGAAGAGCCCAAATTCAGCCTGACCAGGGGCCCGTGTTCCTATTGCTTCTCAAGAAATTGGCAGAGTCCAGAGGAACCAGGGTCCCAGGGAGAGGATGGTGGGTTGAGGACTCTGGTGTCCACCCAGGTGGCCCACAGGTTTGAATCATCCCTCCTAGTAGGGGCTCACATACCCATAGGCCACCTGCTTGATCCTGGTTTAACTCCTGTCTTGCTACTGCTGTTTGATGGATGCTAGAGTTCCCTTTAACTGATAGATTCATGCATTTCCACAAACACAGGTACCCAGAAGGCAGCAATGGTGGGGAAGGATGCAACGCTCAGATCTTGAGGGGGCTGGAAGTGATGTCATCTGAGCCCAGTAAGGATCAACTAAGAGATGGTGACAACTGTCCACACCCTTATTCCTACCTTCCCACTGACTGTCTGCCAATGCTTGGGCATCCACTGACCAGGGACTAGCCATCCTTGGGGGGGGGGTGTCCACCGACTCTGCACCCAAGGTGCTTCCCTAATGCTGTCTCAGGTCCCGCACAATTGGAATGGAACAGAAGTTGTATTCCACTCACCTCATGGGCACAAGCATGCCAGCAGAGGTGCATTAGAATCTGGGGAGCATGCAGCAGTGGGCACTTCTGATGAGAACTTCAGTTGTATGGCATTGCCCACCTTAGTCTGTTGGGCAGGTCTCCTGCTCTGTTTCCAAGAAGAAGATAAAGTAACAGAGAGAGCATGGAGCTCTGAGGACCCAGAGTTGGTGACATTCCATCAAGGGCATCATTAGGTAACAAGGGGCAGATAGACTATGGTCACAGTGCTCTGCAGACGTTCCCCAAAGAGTGATGGGAAGTGGGGACAGTTGGAGAATACCCAGGCAGTAGCAAGCAATGTAAGGTCTAAAGGTCAGACACAGGCAGCCTGAAAAAGTCAGGGGCTTTTGCACGGCAGTTTCTCCTAAATTGAAACATTTCATCCAGGAGGGAAGGTGAGGATTGGTCTACAGAATTTCCCAGTGAACTCTACTGCTATACCAGAAAAGAGGAAAATAAAATAAAATAATAAAACAAACAAAAAGACACTGAATCAAAATGCACTGTATATACTTTTTCAAGTGTCATGTGCCCGTACGGCTTTTGGTTTTGATTCATCCATTCATCAAAGAAGGAAGATTTTGAGATACTACCACAGACAGACAGACAGACAGACAGACAGACAGACAGACAGACAGGCTTCCAGGCTGTAAAACCTGGACTCAGAAACATGTAGGGACCACAGCTGTGGCCTGTGAAGGTTCCCTCCTGTGTGGGGAACAGGGGCAGGTTGGTGTAAGCAGTGTCGTTAGGACTCTCTAATTGTAGCGCCGATAAGAAGAAATTGCAAAGGTAAAGGAATCACAGAGCTCAGAGCCATTGGCTCAGTGGCAGGGAGCTGACCCAGCATGGACAAGATGCTGGATTCTACACCATTGGATCCAAAACCAATGGTGACACCTCATGTCAGGCACTTAGGTCGCTGGAGACTTTTCCATAGGATTCCCACGACCTTCCATGTTTGCATACAATGAAGTGAATGATTTTATTCCATGCGTGCTCTCTCCACCTCACTATGAGACCAAAGCAACAGAGCCAGATGTCAGACAGAAATGTGTAAAGAAACTGTGAGTCAAACAAATGTTCTTCCCCTAAGTGATTATCGATCTCAGCACTCTAGGCACAGGTTTCACTGCTGTGAGCAAATGCCTGACACAAGCAACCTAAGGGTTGATTTGGGCTCACAGTGTGAGGACAGCCCGCGACAGCAACAGGGGTGACTGGACATGTTGCACACCCAGTCAGGAAGCAGAAAGAGACAAATCTGTAGTTCAGCTCCTTTTCCTTTAGATTCAGTCCTGGAACCCACTCCAAGGAAAGTGCTGCCCACACATAAGGTGTGTCTCCTCGATTCTATACCCTACTCTAGATAGACCTTCACAGGCACACTCTAAGAGACTTGTCCCCACAGTGATTCTAGAGCCTGTCAAACAGAGAGTGGGGATTAACCCTCACCCTCGGGATTCCATTCCAGTGGTGACAGGTAGTTAACTGACATGAGTTCTTTTTTTAAAAAATCTCTCTATTAGTAGAAGGAATTTGCATATTCTTTTGCATAAAAGAAACACAGAAAGAAAAAACGTTTCTTTCTGGGGTTGTGGGGGTGGGGGTGGGGCAGCTCAATGACAATGTCCATTAACTGAGACAGGATATCTAGCTGCCCAAGGGGTGCTGCTGACTCCAGAGGAGCTGCAGGATGCAGGAGGTGGCTTTCCTGACATCCTTACCTTCCTTAAAGACTGAGAGCCCATGGGTTAAATATGTGTGTTCCTATTTAAAATGGTGGGCTATATACATATGCATATGTATTTATATACATGCATACATATATATGTGTGTAAGATACACACACACACATATATATATGTGTATATATGTATGTATATATATACATGTGTGTGTGTGTGTGTGTGTGTGTGTGTGTGTTGGTCATCATAATATGGTGACCATCTTGGCTAAGGGGTCCAGAGGAATTTTTCTGGATGCTTTTTAATCTAAGCTGCTGGTTGCAGGAACGTGACCCACATGTCTCAGCCTTCTTATGGCATTGACAAAGGCTCATGAAGTTTTCTTTCTGAAGTTCCTTCACTTCAAGAGTTTTTGACTCATCCAATCCAAACAGGCATCTCAAAAGAAAATAACCGAATACCCAAGAGGTGTGTGGATGAGACCCAGAATTAGTAACCATCAGAGAAATGTAAATCAAAGCCCCCAAAGAAGCTCTGCTTCCCATAGGTCAGAACAACAATGACCAAAAAGGCCACAGATAGCAAACCCTGGCGGGGTCAGGGAAGAGCAGAGTCTTCACCCACAGTGTTGGTGGGGAGCATGGAGAGCGAAGCTACTGTGGGAGTCTCCTCAGAACGTGGAAGACAACTGCCATGTGTATGATCCAGCCACCCCACCTGCATTGTCTGCATTCAACAATGGGAAAAGGTAACTCTTTATCAGCTGGAAATCAGATGAAAATAAAAATATATCTTTATTCCCTGTCTCAGTCAGGGTTTTACTGCTGGGAACAGACACCATGACCGAGGCAACTCTTATAAGGACAACATTTCATTGGGGCTGCCTTACAGGTTCAGAGGTTCAGTCCATTATCATCAAGGTCATGCCAGAATCCAGGCAGGCATGGTGCAGGAGAAGGAGTTGAGACTTCTGCATCTTCATCTGAAGGCTGCTGGCAGAATACAGGCTTCCAAGGTACTAGGATGAGGGGTCTTAGAGCCTATAGCCACAGTGACATGCCTACTCCAACAAGGCCACACCCACTCCAACAAGGCCACACCAATCCCAACAAGGCCACACCCACTCCAACATGACCACAAGGCACACCCACTCCAACAAGGCCACACCTACTCCAACAAGGCCACACCTACTCTAACATGGCCACACCCACTCTAATATGGCCACAAGGCCACACCCACTCCAACAAGGCCACACCTACTCCAAACAGAGCTATACCTGGGCCGAGCATATACAAACCATCACATTCCCCATCCAAGCTTATTCTTGGGCCTTGAATTTCCATAGGTGACCACCTGTCCTAGAGCATCAGGGTCAGGGGACTGGAGAGAAACACACCCTGTCCTGGTGTGAGCCTGTGACATTTGGAAAGATGCCTCAGAGAATTCCACTCTGCGTCCTTTCTGCAACTCTCCTAGGAGACAGGCATTGTGCGGTGGCAAGCTTTCAGAGCAGGTAATTGTCTTTCCAGAGCTCTCTTTATTTACCTGCATAGTAAGTTCACTCTGGTGGGTGGAGAGCTCTCACAAATGGTGAAACCAGAGTGGATCTGAAGGAGAAGCCTCCAGGGCTCCTGTGTCCCCAGCGACAACCTGGCAGGGCAGCTGGTCAAACAGGCTTGCCGGCCCTTTGTTGGAGTTATTTACAAACATTTTCAGCTTTCAGACTCCTCTGTGGAGAGGGATTTGTGGATTTTTCTGCTATCAAATGTCTTTTTCCTCCGGTTTCCACTAATCACCAGGCTCAGGCTGTCCCAGCTGCTCACCTAACACATGTCCCCTGAGAGTCTGCTTTCCCAACTCCTGGCCTGATGGTGTCTGTCTTTATCTCCTTCCCTTTTTCCTGTCTTCAGAGACCATCCCTCAGTGAGCATGACACCCCAGCCAGTCCAGGTTCTGCCTCAGAGGTTGGAACTCAGTGCCCTCAGCCATTCTGTCCCCTTTGGCTGTCTTGATTGAGATTTGAGCTGTTACCAGCTTAAAGACCAAAGGCCAGAGTCCCTATGATACCTATAACCAAGGATCCCGCTGTTTCTGAAGCCCCATGTTCTAGTTTTACGAACTGTCCAACCAACAAGCTCTCTGGAGGCTCATGGCGGTTTTCTCTGCATTTTTTTCTTTAATTGTGAATCCTACTGATGTAGCCTGTACCAATCCAACACTGAGGAAAGTTTGCCTTAAGTAGAATACTCTGTCCAGAGTCACATACCCTGCAGAGCGAAGGCATGCCAGCATCTGAGTCTCACTCGGCCAGCCCTCTCCTCCAGGCACACCCTGGCATTTGTTCTCCGGGGTCATTCTGCATTGGGAGTGTTTTTGCTAGGTTTCCAGGCCTTCCCAAGGAATGCAACTGGGGCAAATTGAAGGCTTGGCCTTGACCTCTGACCTCTGTGTAGCTGATTTTGCCGAGGCTCCTGAAGACTGAGACCAGAGGGGCAGAGACACAGCACAGGGACAAAGATGTGTTGACTACTCTCTAATAAAACACCAGGACCCCAGCAACTTGAAAAAGAGTTTGTTTGGGCTTTCAGCCCCAGAGTCCATGGTGGCTTCAAGTAGCAGGTGTGGAAGCAGGAGCAGAACCTGGGAGCTCACATGTTGAACCACAAGTAGGAGGCAGAGAGAGAGAGAGAGACAGACAGACAGACAGACAGACAGACAGAGACAGAAAAAGACAGAGATACAGACAGAGACAAACAGAGAGAGAGAGACAGAGAGAGACAGTGAGTCAGAGAGAGACAAAGACAGAGAGACAGAGACAGACAGAGATACAGAGATAGAGAGACAGACAGACAGAGATACAGACAGAGACAGAGAGATAGAGAGACAGAGAGAGACAGAAACAGACAGAGATACAGACAGAGACAAACAGAGAGACAGTGAGGCAGAGAGAGACACAAAGAGAGATAGAGAGAGACAGAGAGAGTCAGAGAGAGAGAGAAACAGACAGAGATATAGACAGAGACAGACAGAGAGACAGTGAGATAGAGAGAGACAAAGAGAGAGACAGTGAGAAACAGTGAGCAAGACAGAGACAGTGAGCAGAGAGACAGAGAGAGGGAGAAAAAGACAGAGACAGACACAGACAGAGACAGATAGAGAAAGAGGAAGAGAGAGAGCTCAAAATGGCACAAATCTTTAAACTCTCAACTTCCATTCCCAGTGACGCACTTCCTCCAACCTTCGAAGTTTTCCCAAACAGTGCTACCAAATGGGGACCAATTATGCAGATGCTAGAGACTATGGGGGGAATCTCATTCAAACCACCATGCAAGGCATCCTCAGGGCTCCGTGGGCCTCAGCACCAAGACACCAGGGCAGCAGTGGTCCAGATGGGGACCCATCCTTAGACACACAGTACAAGCTACTTATGAGGCCAGAGGAAGGACATCTACTGAGCTCACACATCGAGGCTGAGCCACCTCTCTGTTTCCTCCTCCCTCGTAAGCAGTGATCTCTGACCTCCACAAACACCGTTGAGATACTCTCAGCTCAAAGAACAGCCAATCTGAAGCTGGCTTTATACTTGAATATTCTTTTCTGTTCCCTCTGCTGATGAAATTTCAGGTCCAAATCATTAAGATCGGGCTGAACAAAAGCTGCTAGATGAGCGTAATGGCAAAATTGATGTGCAAGGACAATCATTCCCCCTGCGCCTGCAACATTTCTAACATCGGGTACAGAAGCAGTCCTTCAAAGGAAATCAAACCAGTACCTGGTCCAGTACTAATAGAGTCTCTGAACAGGGTAAGGGCGTGAGTCAGCTCACTCCATCAAGATCCACAGAAAGCAGTCTTCACAGTAGTAAAGGCGTTCTCTGACCATTCTTCCAGATAACTAGGAAACAGAGGGTGTGCGGAACAGGATGTATGGGGTAAGAGGACTTCAGAGGGCAGCAGAGGGACACATGGCAGACTATCCCCTGAACCAGCTGATAGAAGGTGTCCCATACAGAGGCCCAGTGTGGCTTTAAGACCCTGGCCCTTTTTCTTGAGCTTCCTAAACACATAATCTATAACACAAAACTCCAAGGCTCAGCCATGGTTGTTAGAAAGTCCCAGATTTAATGCTTGCCTTGATTGGAGACCATCCCTGAAGGCTGAAGGCAGCTGCAGTTGAGCCTCCCAGTGGCCCTGAACCTACCTACTCCTGCCTGGGACTCATCCTGCATTCCTTGAAGTGAAGCTCTTTCTTCCCTAAGACCTCACTGAACCCTAAACTATGAGAAGGAGAACAGGTTGTCCAGTCACCTGTGGCCCTTTGCGTGGGATGGATTGACTCAAAATAACCCAGGGCCATGTGGGATGCACAGGACCATGTGGGAGGCAGCAGGAGTATGGTGGAAACCGTGGAAACCGAGAGGGAATCACCATGGCAACCAGCTCTCTAGCCCTCTCTTCCCTGTGGCGTGGTCTAGACTTCCTCTCTCCAGAACCTGTGGCCTGAGCCTCTTCCATACTGCGCTGCAGGACCTAGCAGGTCTCTGTAGATTTGCAGAGTTGGGCAAAAATGAACATTTGGTTTGTAGTCTCTGCACTCAAGGAGGAGCCCAAAGCCCACAACCTTTCCAGAGCCTCAGGTCCAACACTATTGGAAGGTTTCTTTCCCCCCAGAAATAAATAGTTAAGATAAAGTCATAATAGATAAGGGTAGGCACCGCAAGCAATGACAGGTCTTTTTATAAGTGAGAAAATGGAGTCAGGAAGATTCACGGGGTGAAGTATAAGAAGACAGAAGGGCAGGCAGAGCCCGGAGCAGAGTAGCCATAGTCACAGAATGCCAATGAGGGAGAGCCAAAGAGGAGCTGGAGAGAGGGTAGGAGAGGGTCTCCAGTGTGCCTGGGCTGGTTCACACACTTCTGAGGGCAGAGCCAGGTGTGGTACGACTGTTGGAAGGACTAGGTGGCAGTGCTTTGCTCCAGCAGTCGTAGGAGACTCAGGCAGTACCACGGGGGTAGAGGATGGCTTTATTTAATTCAGAGTACGCTGTATGGCTCTGCTATTCACTGGAAGCAGCCAGCGATCTATTCCAGCTTGTGAAAGCCCTTTAATACCATAGTGTCTAGAGTCACAAGAGCGCTGCTGCTGACATAGGGGAGACAGGGAAAGGAGTGATGATGTTCCTTAAAGGATTTTTTTGTCCTCCTCAAGTCTGTTTCATATGAAATGCAAAAAAAAAAAAAAAAAAAAAAAAAAAAAAGCTTAAATTAAAATGAATCACCTGTAATGGCTGACATTTGGGAAAACAGTGATATATCTTCCGTATATAGAGGTATTTTTCAAAGAAATGTTCTATGTTAGTACAATTATACACATGTATGGGTCACAGTGTGCTAATTTGGTGTATGTATGTGACATGATGACAATTCTGAGTCACGCGCACTTCTCTCTCTTGGACATTTACTATGTAATGTTGGGGACTGGAAGCACCTTAACTCATTCTTTATAAAATATACAATACATTATAAATGCTACTTTATCATTCCACACCATTACCAATTTGACACTTTCCCCACACACCCCACCTTTCAATGCCTCCAGCGACCTCTGCTCTGCAACTCAGCTTCTATGACTTCACTTCCTCTGGCTTCCACACACAAGCAAGAACATAACACTTGTCTTCCTGAGTCAGGTTTGGTTTACTTAACATTCTTCTGCATAAAATGAATCATATGTGTTCAGAGGTGTGCTCCTCACAGTCTCTGCCCAACCCTACCCAGACATCAACCAAGCCCCTAAGAAGGCCGCTCTTCGGTCTCCTCTTCTTTGCTGAGTTTCTGACTATACAGAGGTTTATCTCCATTGCAGATTACTCCTGTCACAGGGGCGTTTACCACACGGTGGGTGAATCCTGCTTGCTTCCTTGGCTTGGCTTGGCTTGGCTCTGGCACTCCCATTAGCCTTGCATATTTGGAAATATTTCCGAGTGGACGGCCCCTCAGAAACGCAGGAAAGCCATTCTCAATCCAGAAAGTAGGCTTTGCCAGCCTTGCTTTTGTTTATCCTTGAGCAATTAGTGACATCACATCTTTTACAGAAAGGACTTCCAGGGATGACAAGTCTTGACCTGCGTCGTGTTCCTCACTGTCTCCTGAGCTGCGGCCTGCTCTCATGGCGTGAGGAGTCCGGTTTACTGGAAGTTTGGGTAAACAGCAGTCCTCTGAGTAATTAGGATCCAATTAGGCCACAGTTTCATGTCTGCGTGAGTCAAGCTCTTACCCAACCCCTGGGAAGAATTAAATAGGTCAGGCCTCTGTTTACAGAGCAGAGCCATGCTGGCGGCTGCAGGCCGTGTTCAAGTTATCCCTGGTAGCTAGAGGAAGCCCATCCATGGTCTCACGTTGGTCCTCGTGAAAGTGGCTGAGCCAAGGCCAGAGGACGGATCCATCCTCTCCGATATGGTCTGTGGGAGGGTCCACAGCTCACTGGTCTCAAGTCCCTATCTCCTTATGCTGACTGTGAGGAAGGACCAGCCCTGCCCTGTGAGTGACAAGCTCACAGCCACTATCCTCGTAGGCAGTCTTGCCGCAAAGGACACCTATAGTGAGTCTCCCTGCTGACTAATGTCTAAGCTGCCTCACAGTTCCCAATCATGTATTAGATTTTGAAAAGTATACATGCGTTCACATGTACGTTTCTACACATATGATGGCAGGAGGCACTCTTCAGTGACGTTCGTTCCTCCCATGCTGGCTGACTTGCAAACCCCAGAGATCCACCTGTCTCTGTCTCCCCGTGCTGGGATCACAAGTGTGGCCTCCAGTCCTGGTGTTTTTTGTTGTTTGCTTTCTTTTTTTTTTTTTAAATGAGAGTTCTAGGGATCACACTCAGCCCTCATGCTTTTAAGACCAGTACTTTATGGCCGGAGTCATCTCCATAGTCCCTCAGATATTTTAAATATAGTTTCCCCTGTACCCGCAGAGTACTCATTCTTGGAATTCCTCTGTCAGCTCCATAACACAGTCTGTGTGTTTGACTTCCCTTATATAGGGAATGTGTATGAATGTGATTTATAAGCCTCATAATCTGCTTAGAAAACAGTGGTGGGAACAAGTCAGCAGAGATGCATTTTTTTTTCCTTGAATAAGTTCTACCCACAGTTGGTGGGATCCGTGTATGAAGAACTTACAGAAGGGGAGGGTCCGTCTGAGACTGGAAAGGACAGAGACTAGGGCCTGGGCTATGAGCTCACTACCTATTCCCAACCATGGCGGACGCTTTGCTCCACTGCTCTGCACACACCTTCTAAGAAGAAAAGCAATCTCTAACGCAGACACAAGGTCACGGTGACAAACGGCTGGAGAGAAATTGCTCTGATCATTTCTGTGTGTTTGTTTTTGTTGCTGGTTTTATCATTTGGTTTTGTTTTCAGTCTCTAGGGTCTGTCCTGACACCTTTTGGTCCTGTGGCAGTGATGTGCATGTCTCCTGGGCTAAGTAGATCTCGTTAGATGTTTACCAGCTGCCGGATGCATGTCTGTTTTTACTACTATTGTTTGATTGTTGTTTTGTTTTGTTTTGTTTTTAGGTTTAACATTTTTCACTCTTGTCTACTTCGTGTTTATTTTTTCCTCCTTCCTATTCTGGGATTTAATTTTTCATCTCTTAATGTGAAAGGTTAGATCTTTTCTTAGCTGTTTCCCACAAATTTGAACATGCTGTGTTGTTATTCTCATTTAGTTCAAAATAGTGTTAATCCTTCCTGTGACTTCTTCTCTGACCCATGAGCTATGTTGTTTAACTTCCAAATATTTGGGGATTTTCCAGATTCTTCTGTTGTTGACATATTAAATTCTGCTGTGGGCAGAATATAAACTTTGTATGATTTCAGTTCTCTTAAATCTGCTGAGGTCTGCTCTTGGGTTCAGCACAAGATCTGTCTGAGTGCACATACAAAAAAATATACATTCGTTCTGTACCTGTCCTGGTCGACACGGTCACATCCTCAAGTCATCTTGGCAAACAGCGGTTTTTAGACCTAACATGATTTTTTTTTAACAACTGTTTGTTTGTTGAAACTTTTAGTTTTGTGTGTGTGTGAATGTGTGTGTGTGTGTGTGTGTAATGTGGAAGTGCTCATACCATAGTACACACGTGGTGGTCAGGGGACAACTTTGTGGATCCACTTTTCTGTGGGTTCCAGGAATTGGACCCAGATCACCAGGGTTGCGCAGCAAGCACCTGAACCCATTGAGCCCTCTCATTGGCCTTTGTTTTCTCATGCTATGAGATCTGCCCACTTCCCCTTGGGCTCCGGCTGATTTTGCTTCCATCTTTGTGCACACTGGGAGGAGTGTTATTTCTCTGTGATGCTCTGGACCTCTGTCAGAAGGAGCATTCCCGTCTCTAGCTGCATATGTATCGAAAGATGGCCTAGTCGGCCATCAATGGAAAGAGAGGCCCATTGGACTTGCAAACTTTATATGCCCCAATATAGGGGAATGCCAGGGCCAAAAGAATGGGAATGTGTGGGTAGGGAAGTGGGGGGCGCTATGGGGGACTTTTGGGATAGCATTGGAAATGTAATTGAGGAAAATATGTAATAAAAATATTAAAAATTAAAAAAAAATGGGGCTCAGAACTGAACGAAGAATTCTCACCTGAGGAATACCGAATGGCAGAGAAGCACCTGAAAAAATGTTCAACATCCTTAATCATCAGGGAAATGCAAATCAAAACAACCCTGAGATTCCACCTCACACCAGTCAGAAGGGCTAAGATCAAAAATTCAGGTGACAGCAGATGCTGGCGAGGATATGGAGAAAGAGGAACACTCCTCCATTGTTGGTGGGATTGCAAGCTTGTACAACCACTCTGGAAATCAGTCTGGCGGTTCCTCAGAAAATTGGACATAGTACTACCGGAGGATCCAGCAATACCTCTCCTGGGCATATATCCAGAAGATGTCCCAACCGGTAAAAAGGACACATGCTCCACTATGTTCATAGCAGCCCTATTTATAATAGCCAGAAGCTGGAAAGAACCCAGATGTCCCTCAACAGAGGAATGGATACAGAAATTATGGTACATTTACACAATGGAGTACTACTCAGCTATTAAAAAGAATGAATTTATGAAATTCCTAGCCAAATGGATGGACCTGGAGGGCATCATCTTGAGTGAAGTAACACAATCACAAAAGAACTCACACAATATGTATTCACTGATAAGTGGATATTAGCCCAAAACTTAGGATACCCAAGATAAAAGATACAATTTACTAAACGCATGAAACTCAAGAAGAATGAAGATCAAAGTGTGGACACTGTGCCCCTTCTTAGAATTGGGAACAAAACACCCAGGGAAGGAGTTACAGAGACAAAGTTCGTAGCTGTGATGAAAGGATGGACCATTTAGAGACTGCCGTATCCAGGGATCCATCCCATAATCAGCTTCTAAACGCTGACACCATTGCATACACTAGCAAGATTTTGCTGAAAGGACCCAAATATAGCTGTCTCTTGTGAGACGATGCCGGGGCCTAGCAAACACAGGAGTGGATGTTCACAGTCAGCTATTGGATGTATCACAGGGCTCCCAATGGAGAAGCTAGAGAAAGTACCCAAGGAGCTAAAGGGATCTGCAACCCTACAGTTGGAACAACATGATGTACTAACCAGAACCCCGGAGCTCTTGACTCTAGCTACATATGTATCGAAAGATGACCTAGTCGGCCATCAATGGAAAGAGAGGCCCATTGGACTTGCAAACTTTATATGCCCCAATATAGGGGAATGCCAGGGCCAAAAGAATAGGAATGGGTGGGTAGGGAAGTGGGGGGCACTATGGGGGACTTTTGGGATAGCATTGGAAATGTAATTGAGGAAAATATGTAATAAAAATATTAAAAATTAAAAAAAAAAAGGAGCATTCCCCCCTCCCTGTCACTTCCCGATGCCAGCAGAGTCACATCTGCCTAGTTTTGAGTATTTGTGTTTGTGTCCCTTCCTGGCCCTTTGATTTTTCCTGTCTTTACTGACTCGTTTAAAACTAGGTTTTGCGTAGCTCACCCTTGCCCATCTTCTGAGTATTTTTACTGTCATACAGGCTCAGCCTTTTGACCAGAGTGTTACCAGTGTGCATCGCCGTGTAGTTACAGGACAGCCGAGAGAGTCTGCCATCTTGCTTTCCTAAATCTCTGTTTCCTAAATGGGAACCTTTTCTTCCCATTCTAACTTTCTTCTGGGGTGGATGCATAGGCTCTATTTTATATACACTACTGGGTAAAAAGCTATACTCTCCGTGTTTAAATGTGCATAGTCTAAGACACACTTATTCTAAGACACTCAACTGCAGCTCAGCCACTCCACAGGTACCGCAGCGTCCTTAAAATCTTACACTTTTGCCAGGTTTCTGTTGGGCTGCTTTATTTCTCATGTAATTTTAACTGAAAAAAAATGTTTTTGCTAGTTCGCCTTAAATTTTAAGAACCTTTTTCTAAAAGCAAGGTTTCACTGTGTAACCCCAAGATCTGCCTGCCTCTGCTTCCCTAGTGCTGGGATTAAAGGCAGGCACCACATCTGGCAAATCACACCTGGCAGATCACACCTGACAGAGCACACCTGGCAGAGCACACCTGACAGATCACACCTGGCAGAGCACACCTGGCAAATTTTAAGTGACTTAAAAAGTTAAGTTCACTTCTCTTATGTGGGGAGTGCATACATGCGTGCTTACATGCAAAAGGTCTGAGGAGAACTTTTCTCCTACCTTACAATCCTGGGATTATTCATATTGTCACCTCTGGTGGCACCTTTGCCTGCTGAGCCACCTCCTGACCCTTAAGTAACTTTAAAAGAAAAATTTTAACAAGGCAAACACTTTGCGTGTATCCACCCAAATGCTTGGCAGCACAGGGTAGTCTTTAAATCATGCAGCCATAGGTTTTGTATTCCTGTGGTTTAAGGGACTTAGTTTAAATTTACTCTCCTAAATTTACAGTGGGTCCCTGGAAGTGTTTGTTTCCAAACTATTTTGCTCCCATTGCCAGACGGTTATTTTCCACGCGTATATGATTACAGGCTAATAAGGCCTATTTACTGTCTGTCAGTCTGCTTACCATTTAACACAGCCTGGTTTTCTCTCTGGCGCTGCATGGTTTCTGAGAGAAATCCACGGCCACTCTTATTCTCTTTGCACAGATGTTTCTTTTCTCTCTGTGCACACGAGAATTTTTCTATCCTTCTTTTAAGCTATCTTATTATGGGGTTTTATAATGGACTGTATACACGTGTGTGCGTGCGCGTGCGTGTGTGTCCTATAGTAGGCTTCTTAGGTGCTTAGCTAAGTGATTTTCATCATATTTGGAAACACTACGGCCATTATCTTCTGCCTGTCCTCTTTGGTGTCTTCCAGGAACATTGTAGTGGAGGACTTTAGCTTGTCTGCACGTCACTGAAGTTCTCAGATTTTTGAATTCCTCCTGACTTACATTGCATGGTGACAGGGTTCTTGACCAGCGTGTAACCAAGTTGTCTTTTTGCTCCTTTCTTGTTTGGGCTATACAAGGTCTGGAAGATGCTATGTATAGTTTGATTTGGGGTGCAGACAACTCTGGGTTTCTTTATCGGCTGCAGGGCTTCACTTGGGAAGGTAGCTAAGTAACCTGTTGCCAGATGCCTAGAAGGTCAGCCTATGCTTTCCCAGGGGAAATCTAAAGTAAGGATGCCCCAGCAGGGTCTTATGATGCCCCCAGTGGGAGTAGCTTCTCCAGACTGTTCTGTATGTAGCCTCTGCTTCGACAAGTCAGAATTCTAATATCCTCCCACAGGGCCTGGTCCTTGAGTTATCTTGTAGCTCCCTGGTCATTTTCTACCTATAGACACTGAGGTACATGCTGCAGAGGCACAAACTGTAATACTCAGCAAAACCCACAAAAAGTCCCCATGCAAATTTTACAGCTATTGTTCTGAGTAGCTTCCTTCTGTTTGGAACTCCACTCTGTAACTTTTTCATAACATTACTTTTACCTCCTCCCTGAACTGTCATGGCTACCTCTTCAACTCACTGAAGCTACCGGGCTCTGCTTAGGATGCAACTTCTACATCTGTCATCTGAAAAATGCCTCAAGATAGAAAGCCAGGGACTTGTAGAGTTTAACCTTCAGTTTTCCCATTATTGAGGCTCATCTATTATTGGGGCTTGTCTATTATTGGGGCTCATCTATTATCGGGGATCATCTATTATCAAATGTTCCCTAAGGGTTCATTTATTAGGGGATTGGTCTCCAGACTGGGGACACAAGATATGTTGAGACTGCTAAGGAGTGGGTAGAGGGTACAGCCCTCAGAAGGGATTAGTGTAGCTCCCTTGAGATCTTTGTTCTCCCAAGACTGAAAAGACTAACTCTATTTTAGAGGAGGAAGGGTTCCAGAGGAAGGGAAGAGGACAATTCAAGAATATGAGCAGTGTGTTATACACACGGCGCAACCAAACTCACTGTTTTGCACAACTCTTACTAAGGTTTCAATTTGAAAAAAAAAAAAAAGAGTGAATCTGATTTCTCCCATATTCTGGTTTTCTTTCTAGCCATGTGATCTCTGTCTCTCACACAAAATTCCTCCATAATGCCACCTACATTGATATGAGGCTGTGCCCTAGCCTAGGGAACCCTCCTCAGAAGAAGGCAGCGCAACCACCTAGATTTCAGCCTCTCTAAACTAAATAAACCTCTTTCCTTTATCCGCTACATCTCAGATGCTACATTGTAACAATGGGAAACAGACTAACAATAGCACCAAACTATCTACAGTGCATTTCTAGAAGAGCTGCCTAGTCTATTGTGTCCAGATGTCAAGCAGTCGAGTGAGGCAGGAAGCCTGGGTCTTGTTATTTCCTCTGGGTCAGAGGGCAGCAATATCTAATTTTTAAGTTAATTTGCGTCAATGGTTCTTTCTCCTTTTGTGGGTTTTTTTGTTTGTCTATCTGTTTTGCACGCTCTCTCTCTCTCTCTCTCTCTCTCTCTCTCTCTCTCTCTCTCTTAGATTGGCTTCTGTGCCTTGTAATTTTTAAATTAAATTTGGCTTTGTCATATCTAATGGTTTTTAAGTTCCCAACTCTTTAACCTTTATCTATTGGTAGGGTTTAAATACACATGTTCCCCACAGGCTCCTAGTTTCAAGGCTTGGTCTCAAGCTGGTGGTAGAGGTGGGGCTAGATGAAGAAGTAGGCTGTAGAGGGTATCTCAATTCTGGTCCCTTCTGGTCACCTCTGCTTTTTGCCTCCAATCACACTCTTGCCATCCTGGTATTCTGCCTTGCCTCAGGCCCAGAGCCAGCTAACCTTGGCTTGAAACCTCTAAAATCAAGAGCCAAAATTAATTCTCTCTGCAGGGTTTGTCTCAGGTATTTTGCCACAGCTATCTGTGCCATCCCCTCTTCTTCTGTTCCCCCCTCTCCTATGCCCCCTCTCCTGCACCCCCCCATGCCACCTTCTCTCTTTTTCTTACCATTTAATTTTAAAGTTCTAATATGATCTCACATTTTGTTTTAACTCTTAGGCTCTATAGTTAAGTTAGGACTATACCTCCCACAATGGGCAGACTGCGAATGATTCTGGACCACAGGAGCAATGCTCTAGGTAAGATCCAAATACTCCCAGGTATTGATACACCATAATTCACCTTTATAAAGCATACAGCCTCAGAGAAAACCTATGCACCAAGAGGGTCTCCCATTCCCTGCATTTCTGTTGTTTGCACTGGGAACTGAACACAGGGCCTCATACATGCTAAGCAAGCAGTTCTTCACTGAGCCGCATCCCTAGTCCAGTTAATAATTCTCTCTGTGTTTCCCTGAAACCCTTGGCAACCACCAATCTGTTTTCTGTCTTTGGGGGTCTTGATCACCACAGAGTGTGATGTACACAGAACCATACAGGAGCCAGCATTCTGTGGTTAGTGTTCTTCACTGAACTCACAGGCTTCGGTTTCTACCCAAGCTGAGAGTGGGTTCAGTTCATTCTTTGATGGCCAACGATGTGTCCTGTTCCGTCTCTCCGTTCCTCATCTGACAGTGTCTGCCTTCTCATCCTCTGGTTATGATGGACAGTGCTTGCCAGGAACACGGGTGTACAGATGTCTGTGTAGACACATGTTCTTGATGCTCGTGGAATGGAACCACTAAGTCAGATGACTGCTCCAAGATCAGCTTCTTTGGGGAATTTTCAAACTGCATTTCAAAGCAGCTTCATTGTGAATGCTTATTGCTGTCTGTCTTTCCTTCTTCCTGTGAGCTATCCTGGTGGGTAAAGCATGTCACACTGCAACTCTTATTTGTGGGGTTTTTTTGTTTGTTTGTTTGGTTGGTTGGTTGGTTTTTGTTTTTGTTTTTTTGTGAAGATTTAAGCGCTCATTTATTTACAGAGCCATCAATTAATTCTCTTTCCTCAGATCAAACCTGTTTTTCTAAGACTGTTGCCTCTCATGTATAATCCCTCTTTTATTTCTAATATTAGCAAAGTGTTAAGTTTACTGTGGCATTTTCAAATATCCTGGTTTCTTGTCTCTCTCCTTTCACACTCATGGTCTTTCTGTGCCTTTCTGTCTTGGCAGCCACTTTTCTACTTTGATGACACAGTTTGCTCAGAGGTATTCCCCTTTCTCACAGTCTCCTGCCTAATTTCATTGACTGTACCCCAAACCTCCACCCCCCATATATTCACATCCATGAGCCAGAACCCATGATGAAAGAGGCCCTGGAGTGTTTGTCTGCCTAACTCTGAGTTAACTTTTCTCTCAGTCAGGGTTTCCATTGTGACAGAATACCATGATCATACACAACTTGGGGAGGAAAGGGTTTATCTTAGCTTACACCAGGTTCTCTGTCGTGTGGTGAGCAGGATTCACTTTTCCGTATATTCCTGTATTCTCCCTCAGAGACTAGAACCAAAACACTAGTGAGTATGGTGAGTTTGATTGGGGAAGGTTTGAAGAGAGATTGTTGGTGTCACGTTTCATTTGAGAAAATAAATTTCTGTGGAGCGGATACAGGTAAGAACACTAGCACCGGGGAAACAAAGAATTGGTTTGTTTTATATCCATCTTTGGCAGAGCCACAGGAAGTCAGTGCCATGAAGGACGGTACTCCTCTGTAGAACAAAGCTGGCATGGAGCAGCAAGTTTCTCCACTGCCTTTCCCGCTGTCAGAATTCTGGTGTACCAGACACTGGGAAGGATTCTACATCTGGAGTAGAATCCTTCAGTCAGATGCTGGCAGGAGACAAATGGGTGGGCGTGAGCAAGCATGTCTATGGCCATCTGAGGCCATGGAAGTAGGTGCATTGGTTCCTTCTGGCTGGGTTTCTGAAGTCCAGTTCCTAGAAACAGATACAGGGCAGTAGCTGGGGGAGGGGGTGGAAGCATGTGTGAGTGGATGTTCCCCTGGTTGTTACATAGCAACCAAATACTCCCTGCTCTCGCGGAGATTCTGCAAGACTTATCACACCATCTGAAAAGTCACTCCTGTGTGGAGTGCATTCTGCAGTCTGTGTTATGAACAGTGTCATTCGTCTATACGAGGGGTGGGGCAGTTAGTACACATTTTTCTGCAGAGAATTGAATCTAGATAAATGGTTCACAGAAGGCTTGTCTAAGAGGAAAAGTTAACATGCTACCAATTGGAACGAAACTGGAAAAAGTCAGAAACAAACCCCGATGACTCAGAGGAGGGAGGGAGGCTCTTACACATGACTTACTATGCAGACCAGAGATATATTTGGCAATGGAAAGTTAGTACTGGAGAACTCAAAAATATTTGGCAACTGTTTGACACGAAATACTCCATCGTCAAACAATATCTGAAAATCAAAATCTGATCATTGACCGTGTACCTCCAAAATGCAGCAGGCAGGGTGGTAGCCTCAGGGGAACAAAGTGTGGTAAAAGATCAAAGACTCTGGTAAGTGAGCATTCAAAGCAGGAGATGGCAGGCAAGGTGCTGTACAAGAAGCAAGCTTTTCCTAACATGTGAGAGTCCAGCCCAGTGAGCCAGGGTTGATATCAGTTCTATAGATGAGGAGAGAGCAAACATTTGAAAAAGGACCATTCGATGAAAGTGGACATTTGCTTTGGAAGCTCTGTAGTTGGTGGCATCCCCTGTGACACCCATAGGTGCTATAGCTGATGTCTATTTCTTCTACTTTCCTGGGAGAACCAGAAAGGCTGAGCAGGTCACAGCTGGGAGGCTCTGGCCAAGGAAACGTTCAGATGGAAGGACTGTGAAAGTTCCTGAGGCTGGTGCTTCCAAGCCCAATCACAGATGGCTGCGAAGGTCCAGGCCTGGTCCCAAGCCAAGAGCAGAGCAAGAGCCTGCCGCTGAAGACATATCTGGGGCTCCTGCACTTGGACACCATGTGAAGAGGAACCTTCAGTGAAGGGCTCAGGCTCACAGATTTCAGAAAGAACATTAGTGAAACGTTAACATCAGTGTAAACACACATGCACACACCCCAAAACAGTGGGCCCCAAAGAAGCGGAGGTGGGCCAAGGCAGGAGATGAAGAGATAAAGGGGCTTACTGAAACAGGAAAAGCACTCTAAAGAAACCGAAACTCAATAGAATCAATGTTTGGAGGAGGCATAGAGTGGAGGAGATACCACTCAATGTTTCATTCTTTAAAACCCTGTGTGCACATAACCAAGAAAACAGGGCACTGAACATGTGGAAACCACAGGATGAAATATTTCCTCCTTTGGCTCACCTAACCAAGAGCAAATAAAAAAAATTAGACATTTCCAAGGGTGGGGGAGGGAAGAGATAGTGGGAGAAATGTAGATATGCAGGCCAGGGGTCAACTGATTAATTCCCAACCAAATAAATCATGAGACCTCAGGAGATAGGAACATCCAGATAGACAGTCGGTGGTATTCAAAGACTGCTAGTGATGGGTGGTGCCAGATTCTACTTTTCAGGAATATTTATATATTCCTCTAAGTTGAGATGCTGGGAGGGAGGGGCAGTGAGAGAAGAGGTAACTGGGGGCACAGAGATAGGAAGTTCCATGGTGAGCTGGTTCACAATGAGGCTTCACAACTCCCTCTAACACTGTTAAATAAAAGTTTGAAAAATTAGTACAAGCAGATGACTTAGAGGGTAAAGATCCTCAGTGTACAAGCTTGGGGACCTGAGTTCCATCTCCAGAACTCAAGTAAAGGTGAAAGGGGAGAACTGACCCCACAAAGGTCTTACACACACACACACACACACACATATATACTCACAGAGTGCATGCACACACATGCACACACACTCACTCACACACACACACATATACTCATAGTGCATGCACACACGTGCACACATGCACACACACATAATAAGTATGCTTTTTTAATTTTGAAAAAGTAAACTAAAGAAGAAACAAGAATGACAAGCAGCTTTCATATCCTACTCTGAAAATATAATAGAAAATTTTTCAAATGAGAAAACTTTGGGGAGCTTGTTAAATGTGAGTATATTACCAACTGCAGATAAAATTTAAAGCGCAATTAAAATATCTCAAAAGGGACTTTCTAAGTTTTGAAAGCATTAGTTATATCGACAATTGCATAGCAGATGATCAAGGAGATGCATAGTCTGTCTGTGGGGCTCAATCAGCTCCAGCTCCAACGTGTGACAGAGATGACATACAAAAACTACAGGTCAAATTTAGATAGAAGCAATATTCCAATCTGAACGTACTTATAAATGATCTTAGAGAATTTTCTAGTGACCCAGAGGATAACTTGTTCCATCTTAAGACTGAATGGCATCAATATTAGGAAATCTCATATTGCAGTGCTTCCTGTCAATATTTCCCTCTAATGGTGACTGGTGGGCACTCTACTGAAGCACATTTGAGAAGGCTCTGAGTGGGGGTGAGGTGTGAACAGAGGCTATGAGCCGTGAAAGGACACCGCGTGGTGGGGGAGGGTGTTGAGGGATAGAGCCTTGGATGCATGAGACATCCGGAGGTTGCAGGGGACGCAAAGGTGCATGGGGGTTCAGGGGTCAAGGAGAATGAAGAAAATCAACAGAAAAGACTTGCTTTAAGATGCCACCTGCAAATCTAAAACCAGGTATGCTGATTTAAATTTCTAAATAAGAGTCTTGGGAAAGATCATAAGTGAGGAATGACTCCTTGCACATCATGGTCACACAAATGGCAGCATTGAACCGGATCAAGGAGTATGGGAAGCATCTCTGTGGAAATCAGAAGAAAGAACGGTGTCTGCTTGAATTAATACTCCCCAGTGTGGAGAAGATCCGAGCCACGTCAGAGGCTCCGAATAGAAATAGAAATTACAGCTGTAACTGAACGGGGAAGGTGAAAAGTTCATGCTAGACTGAGGACGATTAAATAACATTAAATAATTGGTTCCCAAGGGGACTAATGCTAAAACACAGAATTAAAAAGAAAGCTTTGGTAAAGGGGACAAATTTAAAACTGCTAAATGCATGCCAGTCAGCAACCTTTCCATACACCCCACGAACAAACTGGATGAGTGGTCTTACTCTCTCACACCATTCTAGTCTTCCAGGAAATGAACACACACACACACACTCACTCACATGCACACGGACATGCACACACACATACACATGCACACACTGAACCTGCATACACACACATACACCCATATACACATACAGCTGTGCACATGCACACACATACACATGCACACACATATACACACATATACCCACTGCACAGGCATATACATACTCACACACATATATACTTCACACATGAACACACATATACACATACACACATAAGCAAGCATGTTCACACGTGCACACATACACACACACTCAAAACCAATAAAATTCAAGTCAAAAGCCAACAGATGAGATAGATTCTAGATTGACCTCTGAAATAACTTGAGGCTAAGAGCTCTTCCAAATGCAGGGTGACGCTGGGAGCAGAGCCTGAGATAGAGTTGGAGTGGATAATGGTGGGAACGGTTGGTTCCCTGGCCTCCTGGGCTAGCCAGCCCGCCTAGCATCTAATTTAAGAAAGTGAAGGTGACATCATCGCAGGTGTCTCTCCAGAACACAGATTTATAGCGCTCCTGGCTAGCAAAGTTGGAAGGGAGACAAGGGTTTTAAACCCTCCAGTTATTCTCTTTGTGGACGCTCATCTTCTTTATCTTCAAATAAAAGTGTCTGTGTTCCTTCCTCCCCCTCTGGGCTCTGGCTCCTCACGGAGAAATGTCAGCTTCAAAAGCAGAAGAAGACATGAGGTGATAGACAGCACAGAATGTCCTCGTCTTTAAGACTATAAATATTTTGCCTTCTAGAAGGGATCTCCTACCATGAAAACTTCAGCTCTTCCTAAGTCTGTAAAAATGAAGTATGGCACTTAGGATAATTTCCTAAATTCAAGTTGTATTTGCTGAATTGGCTGGTAACATTTGGAAATCAATCTCTTGGATGTTGACAAGAGACCAGTGTGATGAGAGAGGGAGGGGGAGTTCAATTAAAAAACAAAACAAAAGTCAAACTGCCAACTGCCAGTCAAAACATTCGATTCCTGCCAGGCATGGTGGTGTGCACCTTAAATTCCAGCACTTGGGAGGCAGAGTTTGAGCCTAGCCTGGTCTACATAGTGAGTTCCAGGTCAGCCTGGTCTACACAGAGAAACCCTGTCTCAAAACTACATATATCCAGTTCCTAAACATGAGTTATTTAGCAAAGTCAGCAGGCTATACAAGCAGAACTCTTCTTTTTGCTAAAAATCCTACATTACTAAATGTTTACAAAGACTTGTGGGAGGTACTTTAGTACCTTTTTAGAGAGGATTGATATAATGTCTCAAGAAATTCAGAGGGTAACTAGAAAAAAAGATAAATTAAGAAATAGATAAGATGTCTTTCTGCTGGGTGCCGGCTGTCTGCTGTCGAAATGGGCAAGTTCATGAAACCCGGGAAAGTGGTGCTCGAACTGGCTGGACGCTACTCCAGGCACAAAGCTGTCATCGTGAAGAACATTGACGATGGCAACTCAGACCACCCTTACAGCAATGCCCTGGTGGCTGGAATTGACCACTATCCTTGGAAAGTGACAGCTGCCATGGGCAAGAAGAAGATCGCCAAGCGATCCAAGATCAAGTCCTTTGTGAAAATTTATAACTACAACCACCTCATGCCCACAAGGTACTCTGTGGATATCCCCTTGGACAGGACTGTTGTCAACAAGGATGTGTTCAGGGACCCAGCTTTGAAATGCAAGGCCAGGCGGGAGGCCAAGGTCAAGTTTGAGGAGCGATACAAGACAGGGAAGAACAAATGGTTTTTCCAGAAGCTTTGCTTTTAGGTATATTTTTGTTTTCGTCGTTAAAAATTAAAAAACAAAAAAGAAATAGATAAGATAATTTCTACAAATTAACATTTAAAAAAAACAAGTAATTCTGTTTTAAACATGGAAGAAAACAGACCCAGACAGAGTAAATGAATGGGCTAAGCCCCTAGTAGCTCACTCAACTTTAGTTAGCAGAGAAATGGAAATTGAAATTACAGGTGTCACTCCACAGCTGTTAGAATTGCTCACATAAAAATGATTGACAGCATTGGGCAGGATGCTGCATGCATGCCTGGGACATGCATGCTTTGCTGGGGGCAGGATGCTGCATGCCTGGGACTTGCATGCATTCCTGGGGGCAGGATGCTGCCTGCCTGGGACTTGCATGCATTTCTAAGGATGGTAAAGAACAGCAACTAAATGTACACCTATCTACCCTCTGACCCAGCGGCTTCATTTCTAGAATACCTGAGAGAAACTGTAATATCTATATAAAGACATATGCAAAGGTTTTATAGATGTTTTTATTTACTAAGATAAAAAAAAATGCCCATTGACAAGAGGGTGGGAGACAAGACATTGAACAGTGAAGGAACCGGTTACTGATGAGTGAATCCACAACCCACCTGCTGGTTCTACAACAACAAAGCCAATGGAGTCAGAAAGTGGCTGCCTACAAAACTGTGTGTGGTCAATAATTCACCTCAAATGTACAGCCAGGAAAGCCTGTGGGTGGTGGGCATGTCTGGACCTTAAGTGAATGGTTGTTGGACAGTTCTAAGATTGTCCAGTTTATCAAGTAAACATTTAAAAATGTGTGCTATATTGTGCTTTGGTTATACTCTGATTTTCAGATGCTTAGAAAATGTAAAATTAGGAATAGTAGTTATTTGTACAGAAGGTTTGCATTGTACCAGCTTTGAGATCCTTCAGATTGGTAAATACCATAGAATACAAGTTTACCAGTAAGTTCTTGTCATAATATTGAGAGAGGACACAGTGAGGCCATTTGCTCTGTGGAGATAGGAAGCCACCTCTGGTGACTGTAGTACAACGTCTGAGACTCAAACCAAAATCTGAGAGGAGCCACATCACAGGGTTCTCCACACTGGCTTACAAATGCCCTGTTGGGGGACCTCACATCCAAAACACAATTCTCGTACAAGACAGAATGTTAGACACAACACAAGATGTGCAGAGAATATTTTAAATGAGGCTTAAACTGAGAGTGAGCTCTTACCTCCTGCAGAATAAGCCAGCTGAACTAGGACTTGGATCTATCCTTAAGCAATGCAACCCCACATGAGTGAGGAGGTTAAAACTGACTCTGTGACTTCAGATACATGGACATCTCTAGGGCAACACTAGTTGCTACATTGAGATGTATTCCTTGTATTAATTCTGTCATTCTAATGGATATTTTGAGAGGACAAATTAAAAGGAGTGTGTGCTTCCCCCCAGCTTTGAGTAGGCTAAACAAGGTTCCCCCGCTTCCAGTTTTAATTCCCTACCAGAGCTTTGAGGAGTTGATCACCTGCTGAGCTTGCTTTGCAACTCAATCCTGTTGAAAGAAAGGATAGGTCTGTGGGGTTTGCCTATATAAAAGCAGAGCTAAAAATTAAACTTTGAGCTTTGATCAGAAACCTTTGTCTTGGCTTCATCCTTCTCTTGCCCACCCGTCCTTTTTCATTTCCAGCCTCCCTTTCAGGTGCCCAGTTCAACCAAGGCTGCTGGACAGCTACATAGGAATTATTTATTTCAGCTCACACTGTCCGAGGGTTCGATTTGTCAGAACAGAGAGGGCACTTCCTGTCAAAGCAAGAAGTAGGAAAAGGAAAATGCAGGCTGCATTTCCTCTCACTCTTGTCTCCCAATGTTCCCAGCCCTCGGGATGCTGCTGCCCACGTTCATGGTAGGTTAGTTCTTTGTGGAAAATTCTGCATGAGGTACCCAGAGGTGTGACTCATCAATCGCTTAGGTGACTCTAAATGCAGACAATATGACAACGAAGATTAAGAACCTTCAAATCCTACCATAATATCTCCCAGAACTCTGCTCATGATAACAACATGCAATTACCTTAAAAGTGTTTGCACATTGCCAAGAGCTGAGTGGTAGTATGGCTCCCCAAAATTTATATGCAGCAGTTTGATCCTAAGTGATAGAGCTGAGAAGTGCCATGGAGGTGACTGGGTCATAAAAACCCTGCGGAAGAGCTGTGTTGAGGATGGCGTGGAGACATTTGGAGTCTGAGTGGGAGGCTCAGGGGTAGGGAGATTGTCATGTATAGCTGTCTCCTTCACTGTGAAAACTGCCAAGTCACTCAGGGATTCAACAATTCAAGCACCAACTTGCTCCTTAATGTGCTTTTGTTCAAGTTTGAAGCCATCTTCCCTGATTCCATTCTCACCTGATTCCAGAGTCTGGCATTATTCCTATTCCACCCCAGTCTCCACTCCTTCCCCCTCCCTTGAGACTCCAACCACACTGGCAACCTTGCTTTTGCTTACATGTATGGCTGCTCCTGCCTTTAGACTTATGTGGGAAGGGCAGGAGAGATGCTCAGAGGTTAGGAACACTGGCTACTATCAGGACTCAGGTTTGGTTTCTAGCACCCACATAGCAGCTCACAACTGCCTATAAGTTCAGTTCCAGAGAACCTGATGCTCTCTTTTTGCCTCTGTAGACACCAGGCACACATACAGCACACATATATACATGTGGGTAAAAATGTACACATAAGACAGAAGTAAATCTCTTCTTAAAAGCTCTTTGAGGAGGCTGTTCCATCTGCCCACTCCTTTCCCCTTAGATGCCCTGAGAGCTAACTTGTATGCTTCTTGCAAACCATTCTATAAATGTCATCCTTAGGGGCACCCTTGACTGTCACCATTTAAAACCATGCTCTGTTCCCCCATTGCCCATTTGCACTTCCTGTGTATCCCTGGAGCTCATCATGTTCTGTACTGTACCTTGTGCTGCTTTGTTGAATTTGTTACCGTATTATGTTTATTGTGCGATTTTATTTTGTTTCTATTTCCTACTCTCCCTGCAACAATGGAGCAATGCAACAGTGTAACAATGCAACAATGGAAAGATGCAACAATGTAACTCTTTGTACTCCTCTTTGTTTTACTCATTGATTTCTCTTATGGCCCTAGACTCTTGCCTGTCAAATAAAAGATTCAGTAAATATTAATCACATAAATGTGTTACGTTTTTCTATGCCTCTCTAAGTTAATCAATGACCTTGCTTTTACCATTGCAGATCTCTCTTCATTTTTTCCTTCCACCTACATAGCCTTCCACTCAGGGGGTATTAATGAACAATGTTTTGATCATCAAAAACTATAATGTCTGCTCTAGAAATGCTATTATGGTGACCATCTGTTTCTTCACCTAGTGGAAGCCAAGGTTTCCAGTCCTACTCTATTATCTCCCTCTCCCTCCCTTACTGCAGTACAGCATGTACCCATCAACACTACAAGGAAATACAGAAAATGCATCTGAGAGGCTCTTTCCTTGAACTTGGACACCAAGCAAAAGCCTGGAAAATCAGAGGGTGAAGGTTCTCATTTGAGAGTTGGGGACTGATTTGTGATGGTGAGATGGCAATTTAGAAACTGTTGATGAGATGTGTGTGTGTGTGTGTGTGTGTGTGTGTGAGAGAGAGAGAGAGAGAGAGAGAGAGAGAGAGAGAGAGAGAGAGAGAGAGAGAATGAATGAATCTGATACTACTGGCCTCACACAGAAGGTGGACCAGGCAGTTGGGAGTCAAGTGTCCCTGAAGAAGGTAGCCATTTTCTATGTGAGTCACTGAGTATTCACCCAGTATTCACTGTGGCCTTTAGTGTGGCTCTCCTGCCATCTGTTGCTTTCTGTTTCTAGATGTTTCCTTTATTCTTTTTTTATGACCAATTGGTTGGCGCCATCCATGAGAGAAAATGAAACTATCTGATAGTTACTATTAGCCTGATGATAATGGTTCCTATCCCCTGAAATCCTCTAGGTCATCAATAAGATCACAGAGTAGATGTCCTTGGTTAGGGTAGGAAACTCCAGCCAACCAAATGCATCCTAAGGACTACCTGATGATTAATTTCATTTATCTATTTGGTTGGTATATAGATTGAACATGTATAGGAGGGTGAACTGTAAACTGAGGAATACTAATGGCCCTCTGTAATGTGGGTTAGCCTCATCTATCAGCCAAAAACCTGAATAGAATGGAAAGGCTACCTGGGAAGAAAAATAAAAATGAAAGCCTTTCCTTTTGGGCTCCTTGAGCAGAGACATTGGACTTCTCCAGCCTTTGGCCCTTCTCAGGCTTCTGCTGTGCATCTTCAAGTCTTGGGACTTTTTTGTCTTCATTGCTAGCTCAGATATGGCCATCCTGGAACAAGGAACAGCCTGCAATGCTTCCTGCACCTCTGCTCTGCGCTGAGCTGATCCCATGGGCAGAGCAGCCACAGCAGGTGGAAGAATCAGGGCTTCAGTATAGTCTACAGAGCTGTGCAAGTGAGGGAGGGACCCAGGAAGCTTGTGTTTGGCAAGAATTTGTCTAACTCCTCTCTTGAACCCACCCCTCTTAGGATATCTATAGCCATGGTGGTTTTACTCTCTACACTGTTCCAAACACCTAGAGTCAAAAGCGCTTCATCTTGGACACCATGCAGGACATAATTGTCTTCTTTCCTACCCCCTGCAATCTAATTCAGCCTTTGGTTTGGAAAGCATATGGGCATTTTACTGTGCTAGATCATTACTGTTATACTAAGCCAGTAGGCTACCAGTGACTCCCCAGCTCCTTGACAAAAAGCATCAGGGTAGCCCAAATTCCTATCTCAGCAAAAGCTGCATTTCCCTAAGTACCAGGCCAACACAGGAGGAGCTCATGGACACCACAGAGTGTCCTTATGTCTGAAGACATCCCCTTGGCATCAGAGGGCAGATAAATGTGGCAAGCCACCTGTGAGGACAGGAAAACAAAGGTTTCAACCCTACATGGTGCCTAGTAAGTTCCCTTGTCTGTAGATAAACCCCTCCCCCAGGTACTTTGCTTTGGGAAAATCACAGGTATCCAGAAAACAACCTGCTTGCTGCTATATTCCCTAACAACCGCACTGAACAGTGGAGTCAGGGAGAAAGCCACGTGGCATTGTCAGATTGCTGGGTATTCATTTCTAGCAGACATTTACTGAATGCCTACTGTGTGCCAGGTCCCTGTCATTTGTAGCAGGCTCTCTCCCATCTGTGTTTTCATTTGCTCCCTCCCTCCGTCCTTAATGTGCTTAAAGCTATAAGGAATGTGTGCTGTGTGACAGGCCTCTACAAGTCCAACAGAGTTGGCCCAGTCTGATTCATGTCTTCTCCATCCAAGAGTAAAAATAGAGGCTGAGCCTTCCAACCATCCTGGGAGATTAAAAGACTTCTAAGCCAAAACAAGACCTGAGATAAGCTGCCTACGTGTTAGGGAGGAGGCTGGTGGGTTCCACTGTGCCAGCAGCGTCCGGGAAGGGTTCCTGAAGCTTGATGGGACTTGTCTTGGCAGCCACTAGCCTCCCCAGGTCCTGTTACACATGTGTGCAAGAAGGAACAGAGGTGCCCATGTGCACAACCCTAGATGCCCTCAGAACATGCTCACATGGCTGCTGTCCCTGTGTATCTCCTACTTGGAAAGTAGGAAATTACTTTTTTTAAAGTCTCTGCCTTGTTGATCATAGGCACCTTTAATAAGCTAATTACTCTCCCTAAACTGCTCCATTTAATTTTTTTCCTTTGAGAATTTCATACAGTACATTTTTACCATCCCACAGCGTTCCCAGATCTTCTCCCATTTCTTACCTGCCCAATTTCATGTTCTTTCTTCCCCTAAAAACCAAACAACAAAAAAAAAACAAAAAACAAAAACAAAAGAAAAGAGGTACTAAAAAACACATGGGGGTCAACTCTGTGTTGTCCAACTATTCCTGAGCACGTGGCCTGCCCTGGAGTGTGCTCTGTGTCATGCCTTCATATGTTCTTAGAGAACACAACTAGATCACTCCTCAGCTTTCCCACAGGACTCTAGTCTTCTCCAGGACCTCATGCACAGGACACAGGGAAGGGATTAAGAGCTGACACACGCACACACATGCACACATGTACATACACACATATACATACACACATACATGAACATATACACACACATAAACAAAATACACATACATGCCGGGCATGGTGGCGCATGCCTTTAATCCCAGCACTCGGGAGGCAGAGGCAGGCGGATTTCTGAGTTCAAGGACAGCCTGGTCTACAAAGTGAGTTCAGCCAGAGCTACACAGAGAAACCCTGTCTCGAAAAACCAAAAAAAAAAAAACAAAACAAAACACATACACACATGCGTATGCACACATAGGCATACACATGCACATGCTCACATACATACATATACACATATAACACACTCACACACATTCACACATATATGCACCCACATGTGCACACACATACACACATACTAAATACATAGAAAAGAAAAGTTTAAAGTCCAAGCAGGCAGCTAACACAATGGTTATCTCTGAGGCGGTTCTACAGGTCAGGTGTCGGATGGATTGACTTCTTCCTCTCGACCTCCCTCCTGGTTTCTGGCAGGTGCCATCGGTTTCTGGCATTGTCTTGTGGCTTTCCTCTGTGTTATGTCACTCATCTTAGCAGACCTCCAACTTGTATGTGCAAGTGTGTGCATACGTGTGTGTATGTGTGAATGTGTGCATGTATACGTGTGTTTCTGCCACATTTCCATTTATAATGCCTCAAGGACATCAGTCAGGAACTTTAACCATCTCTGTATCCTCTACACAAGGAAAGTGTAGACTGGATGGTTAACTTTACATGTCAGTCTGACAGGACCACGGGAGGCCCAGATGCTCAGTTGAGCACCGTTTCTTGGCGCATCTGACACTTTTTCCAGAAGAGATTCTCTTTCAGTTTGGTGAGTAAAGTAGCTGAGCCCCATGCAATCCTCCAGGGCACAAATGGAATAAGCAGAGGGAAGAGAGTTCTCACTGCTGAGGCTCGGCTGCCCACAAACTGAAACACACACTACGGCTGTGCAGTTCTTCACGCTTAGAGTAGAACTCATACCGTCCTTTCCCCTCCCAATCCAGACTGGGATGGTCCCAAAGTCTCCTGTGAGTCCTGGCCTGAAGGCAGACTCTGGGCCTCTATGAGTAGATGCCGCTTCATAAATTCATAAAGACAACTCACCCCGGGGTGGGGGTGGGAGTGCTGTTCTGCACTGGAGCCTGGCACTGTGGGGCTGCAGCTCCTCCCTCAGGAAGTACATCTCTTGCTTGAGCTTCTGCCCTCCTCTACCCAATCCCATGAAGATAGGAAGACAAGCCACATACCCTTGTTTGTTGGGGTGTCAAGAGCCAACTTTCAGCTATATTATTTTGCTTCAGAAAGACTCCGGGTTAGCACCATCAGCTCTTCTCCAGTCCTGCTTCTGCCCCTTGATGCCTGTGTGCCCCTAGAACACACTAAGTGTCAGTCTCCAGGCCAGCATCTCGTGGTGACTCTGATCTTCTCTGCCTCACAGGACTGCCAGGAGGATTCTAAGTGAACTAAGGGACTGAGAAGTGCCACAAGCCTGTGGGGCAGGTAAAGCAGTTGATGCTGGCTAGAACTGCTATAATTATTCTCTCACCCCAGTGGCTAGCTTGATCTTTGCTTAAGGGAAATGGTTTCTAATAGAAAGCAACCATCAGGCTGTCCATGCGTGGGTTTTCGTGACTTCCATCAGAAGTCAGGAAGAGAGCTGGTGGCCTTTACTAAGGAAGGTTTCTAAGAAGCTTTTCAAGTGTTCAAGGTCTGGACACCACACACTTGCCAGTGCCCTAAGCTCTGGCATGCACTGTCACAGAAGCTAAGAGAGGTTGCTGGGACACAAAAGTCTCCATCACAGGAGAATAAGACTGCCTGCTTTCTGCCCAGAGGCAGGGGCATATCAGTGTAGACCTAGAACAGTGTTGTGCCCATGGAGGAATCAATAGACGATGATCTTATTGGACGTGTGATGCCTGAGACTTGAAGGAAAGACTTGGGTGTGTCACTGAAGAAAATAGCAGCCTAGGGCAGTTGCCAATCCTACACCAGATGTGTTGTTGTTGTTGTGTGTGTGTGTGTATTGTGTATGCGTGCGTGTATGTGTTTGTATGTGTGTGTATGTGTATGTATGTAGTATGTGTGTATGTGTTTGTATGTGTGTATGTGTAGTGTGTGTATGTAGTATGTGTATATGTATGTATGTATGTATGTATGTATGTATGTATGTGTGTATGTGTGTATGTGTTTGTATGTATGTGCATGTGTGTATATGTAGTGTGTGTGTGTGTGTCTGTATCTGTATTTGTGCCAGACTGCTTGGGCATCGTTCACATAGCCATAGTTGCCCCAATTATAAGATTTACCTATCTGCCCTCCAGCCCTCTTCAGGGACTTGCCCTTTCTTGGCTCACATGCTGCCTGGGGAGACACCTGATGCTGTCAAGGCGGGTGCTGTGGGACATTCCTAGCTCTTACTGGAATCGTAGTTGTTGAAAAGCTGCTCAGTAAACAGTCAGCCCAGTCAGCACACGTCAGCAACTCTGCTCCAGGGCTCTGCTGTCAGCAAAGGTACAACCAGGCCAAAGCTCTGTACAGCTGCTGTCTCTTCACTGAGCCATCCTGGCCCGTCTGTCTCCAGGTCAATGGCAGCTAGGCACCCGTATCCATCTCCTTGCTGCCTCCAGGAGCTTCCAACAGTTCTTCAGTAAAGCAGACCCACACTCTAACTTGGAACTTGACCATTCTTCCCTAGGTTCGGCATTCCTTCCTGAGGCTGGGCTGGCAGAGCAAAGAGTGTGCACAAAGCACAGAGCACTGAGTCCCTCAACTGAGCTGCCTGTGTGCGAGCTCACACATTTACTGTGTTATCCAGAGACACAAGTGTCCTTGTCAAGAGCATCAAATCTGATGTCAGCAACAGACCATAGAGATGAAGTGAAAACTGACTAGACATTGAAGCGAGGTGGCCACGGAGACCACTCAATTGGCAAAGTGCTTGCCAGACAAGGATGAATACCTGTGTTCAGTTGCTAGAACCTCTGCAAAAAGCTAGGCATCCTTAGGCAGGAGGATGCTCAGGACTCCCTAGCCTAATTTAGGAGTCCCCAGATCCTACATGGAGGAGGAGAGCCAACTTCAGTAAGTTGTCCTCTGGCCTTTATATATGTGTGGTACATATGCATACTCCCCTCAAAAGTCCATAAAACACATATATGTAATTGTTTAAAAGCCAGATGGCTCCTAAAAAAGAATAACACATACATACCTACACATACATAGACTCACACACACACACACATACATAGACACATATGCACACATATACATTCACACACATATACACAGATACCCATATATATATATACATTCACACACATACACATATACACACATACACATTCACATACATACAGACACACACATACATATACACACAGTCACACATATACATATACACACACATACATACACATACACACACACATACACAGGTACAGCTGGGAACCCATACCATCCTCTTCAAAATATCCGAGGGGAGGGCCAGACATTGTGGCATTCATCAATCATTGTATTGCTCACAAGATGAAGGCAGGATAGTCAGAAAATTGTCTAGCCTCAGGCAAATAGAAAATTTGAGGCTAGCCTAGGTTAATGAGACCATATCTCAAAAACCAAAAATAAGTAAATAAACTAAAACAAATAAATTATCTGTGAAAATACAAGATGGTTGCTAAGCACAGCAGTGACTCCAATACTAAAAAGACAAAACAAACAAACAAGCAAAAACCTCAGGGCAGCTATTCTAGTCCTCTAGAAGGAATACAGAGACATCCTGATGGAGTCTGAGCCAGGAGTGGACATAAAAACTAATGTGACTAAATCTTGAAGACATACCCAAGATGACAGGGGTAATCACAACAGTGACTGTTCTATACCAACATGCAAATGCTCCCAAGGAAGACACCATGTGCTCTGGTGGATCCACACCCAGGACAGTTGGGGATAGGGAACAGCTCGATATCTAGGTTTTGGACAGATAAGTTCATGTGTGAATTTGTCAATAGTCTGTTCTGCCCCATGCCAAGCCCAGGCATGACTCTCCTCCCACACATGCAGGAGGTGGACACAGAGACATTAGAAAACCATCCCAGGGATTATAGATGCATAGTGGCCAAGTTTAGCTAGGAGCTGTTGTCCATGTCCCCAGAGACTACATGCTGCCATCATTAACAAAACAATTAACATGTGCATGTGTATATGTATGCACATATATGAGTGTGTGCATGTGTGTACATGTATGTGTGCATGCATATGAGTATATGTGTGCATGTGTGCATGTATACACATAGTGTATGTGTTCGTGAATGTGTTTGCACATGTGTGTCCCTCTGTATGCTGGGCATAGGAATAAGAACTCTTGATCTTCAGCAACACCCATGCTAAGAAAAGGCTTAAGAACTATTTCTGAACTCTGACAGATAAAGTCCCCAGCTGACCCCATGTCTGGGTCTGTCCTAGCCTTAGCCCTGACCCAGCCACATGGAGCACAGGAGAAAAGGTCTGTTCTAGCTTTGCATTTCTCTTATCTCTGAGAGGAAGCTCACAGTTCCTGGGAGTGGGGAGTTGCTACACTAAGTGAGTAGCAAGAAGTTCTGAGACACAGAGAAACAGGAGTGAACCTCCCAACAGACCCCTGTGGTGGACCCACACTCTCTCTCCATTCATGGTCCTGCAGCAGGTTGAAGGGAGAAAGGGGAACAGTTATAGAGTATAGAGATGGTTCAAGAGCCCTTCACCCAACACACCCAGGCTTGGATGAGCTAAGACCAGGACAGACCTAGCAAGGGAGCAACAGTGGTCACTGCTAGCCTTTTCTTGGCTTGGTTACATTTGAGAGTAATTTTCACATCCAGTCCACTTGCCAGTCTCAGGAGCTCTCAGGAAATATAGAAACAAGGCCCCTAAGGACTAGCACCTCAAGGGCCACAGAGGGCAGACTGAATCACCATATCTGAATCAATAAGTCTGGAAAGCAGTGAGGTCACCAGCAGGAGCCATGCACTGGATGCCAGTGGGAACTGTAGTTCTTGGCAAGTTGTCCAGAGTGATCTGGACTTGGGCTGTCTCCATGGCAACAATGGGCTAGGGGTCTGGCTCCTTCATGCCCAGCCAGCCCCAGTGGCCTCTACCAATGGCATTGATCCTATTGACTATACCCAGGACAGCAAGAGTGGGCTGTGCAGACAAACTCCCTCAGAGGCTTCACATCGACCCTCACCTCCTCAAGAGCCAGGGCTGCCAGCAGCAACATGGCTGAGTCACCACGCCTGGAGATTTGGTCGGGTTTGCTGGGGGGGATTCCTCTCCAGTCTGCTCTTCTGTTTCCTAAGCACAGGGTACCCTGTCATCGCCAAGTTCATCTCCATCAGAAGCAAAGGCCATAGACTCAGGGGCCACACACACCCTTCTTGGAGAAGGGAGTCCCAGGTAGCTGTGGTGACCAAAGGACCCCAAGACCAGCGAAGAGTCACAGGCTGCCCTGGCCTCCTCCCATAATTCTTAGGTGTAAAGGACAATGTGCTAACTGGCTACACCAATTCTTAATGGAGCCAAGCCCTGTGCCTGGCACCAGTCTGGTGTTCAGGAAGAAAGCAAGCAGCTTTCAAATAGTCTTGAAATGGCAGTGAATCACCCTATCTGATTCAAATGAGAGCTTAGGTGGATCTGAGGAGAGCCCATTGCCTCAGACTGATGCTCTATTGCCTCAGAAATTTACCTCCTAAGAGTTTCATAGACCAAGGGAGCCTTACATTTGCATAGTCTAAGCTCCCAGTCCCAGCAGGCCACCCACTTAGTAAGGCCCAAGGAAGCCTGACCCTCAAGTGCCTGGGATTCCTCAGGGTTCAGCCCTCCCTTTCTCCTCCCTGACACACCCAGTCTAAGCTCATGGGTTCAAGTCACAGACAGAGAAGATCCTCGGAGTTTTGGCGGGTCTCCCGGTTACTGCCTGGATCCTTAATCTCTACCAGAGTTCTCCATTCTCCTGAAACCTTTGCTGCCACTGGGTTCCGGCCACCCACCTGGGAACCTCTGTGAGTGTCAGCTCCCCGTGTGGACAGCAATCTCTGCCTTGTCCTCCACAGAGCTTTCCTGGACACCACATGGTTCTGGAACATTTCACTGTCCCATCCATCCCTCCTCCTTCAGCCTCTTGTTGGCAGAGTAACGCAGTGCCCAGACTACTTCAGGAATGTCTACACTGTCTTCACCTCCAATGTGCCTGCAGTCTTCTATTAACACAATCTGAAGCCCCAAAGGCTACGTCACACCAATGGTGATTTCGAAGGCAGGTTTCTGTCAACCAGAACCCCTTATAAACCGTGGTACCTGGACAACCCCTTCCTGGTTGGGTTGGACTTTGTCTCTGTCATTGTTGCCTTTCTTAGATGACCTGCCGTAGCTTCAGTCTTTCTCCACAGTTTCCTGTCAGGGCAGCAGATTAGACAGAGGTTGGGGTTAGGGAGGAATCTAGCTTGCTTTATTCTGCAGCTCATACTTGCCTGCTCCTTGCTTTTGGGGAAGAGGGGAAGTTCAGGCAAGGTCTAGCCATGGATCCCACACTGGCCTCCGACTCGTGATCTTCCTGCCTCAGTTTCCTGAGACCTGAGATCGCAAGCTTGTGCCACCCCATTTCCAGTTTTTTTAGAGACCAAATGAATCAAACCCTTCATTTTGTAGACAGAGATGCGAAGGCTTAGATGCAGCAAAGAACTGTTGGAAGACCACACATATTCACAGCGAATGTCATGGTGCCGTTATCCCAGTTCTCAGGTGCTGTGTGGGGATTTACTCAGTCAGGACACTACACAGAGCCTACCAGCTCACCGGAGGAAGGAGAAACAAGGTGGATCCCGCTAAGCAAGAGCACTTAAAGGTCACAGCCATCCATTGCTGGTGAGAACAAACAATGAAATGGGAAGTCTCCCAGTCACAGGGTGAAGTAGTTACTGGTCCTGAGATGGAGCAGAGCTCAGGTGCTTGGCACGGCGCAGCTGGCAAGCCACCGAGGCCAGAAACAAAAGGAGGAGTGCCAGGATCCCACACCTGTGAACTGTTCAGAGCAGGCCAGCCCTGAGTGGCCTCCAGAGCCCAGGGTGATGTGACAGGTGGGACTTACTGCTGAGGGTGCAGGACTTAGTCTAGGATTAGTAGAGGTGTTCTGAAATTAGGGTGACTTTTACAACAACACAAACTTTTAAAAAATTATTTATTTTATGTATGTAAGTACACTGTCGCTGTCTTCAGACACACCAGAAGAGGGTGTCAGATCCCACTAGAGATGGTTGTGAGCCACCATGTGGTTGCTGGGAATTGAACTCAGGACCTCTGGAAAAGCAGTCATTGCTCTTAGCCACTGAGCCATCTCTCCAGCCCCTAATGTGAACTTTTCAAACCATGTTTAGTGTGGAGCATTGTGGGATATCATAGACATCTTAATGTGATAAGAAGAAACCAGGTTTGGTACCCAGGCAAGTACTCTAACCACTTAGCAACAACCCACCTCAATACCTTAATTTTTAGAAAAGCCAAAAAAAAAAATGGCAGACGGGAGAAGCCCCTCACATACCCACACCCACACCCACCCCACTCCCAGGCAGCACACAGAGGCAGCAGCAGCAGGTAGGTCCAGCTCTCATGCACTGCCTCCCCAGCGTGCCTCCTCACAACCAAGTGTGCCCTGGTTGCTATCCGGTGCGCCTTCCTCTGTTTTGTCTACCTGGAGCTTCGGTGGAAAGTTTCACTGTGTGCTCTCAAGCCCAGAGAATGGAGTCTAATGGGCCTGCTTTCCCCGGGAAGAATGAGGAAAAGTTGCTTGAAATTCGGGACACCAGCTCCTTGATGGTATGAAGGGTATCTCTGGTCCTCACCCTAACAAGTCTGCAGGCAGTGAGACTTCAGCTAGAATCTGCGACATGACTTGCAGGGCACTGAGGGGCAACAGTGAGCCCGGGGATCAGATGGCGAAGGGTGCTGATCTGCTCCTGGATCCCTGGACTGGGGACGGATGGGTGTGGGGCTAGGCGAGGGGAGGGGAGGGTTGGGGGTAGGAGGTGGAGGGAGTGAGTACACTGGAGGTGGAGGAGAGGTGAAGTTTTCCAGGGATCCCAACAAAGAAGAGAAGCAATTTCAAGCTGTTCCAGAGGAGGGAAGAAAAGAAACTTAAACTGGAGCCAGTTGGAAGCTCATTTCTTTCATGCCGGCTTGACTGATCCTGTGTGGGCGGCACAGCTCCTGGCAGCGACCAACTGTGTGTGGGTGGTGTTCTCAGAACAAAAGTTCACTGCTGCTGCCAGAGCCAGCACCTAAGCAAGGGATTTTGTCCCCTCACAGTCACTGCGGGAGTAGAGCCCAGGTCCACGCACTAGACACAGTATACGCACACCACGGCACACACACCACATGACACACACACACCACACATACACACACCAGGGCACACACACCACATCATACCACATACCCACACACCACACACATCCCCACATACCATATACCACGCACCCCAACACACCAACCATACCACACACCACCCACATTGTACCACACTATAAGACATACAACACATACATACATACACAGCACACACACACATACTATACATACATACTATACATACATACTATACATACAACAGACCACACACATATATACACACCACACATACTGCATGTACCCCTCCCCCACAACCCCCACACACATAAACACACATACACATAAACACACACACCCCACGTGCACTAAGAGCATGCATACCACTTCTTCCCACCCCCATCTTTCTGCACCCACTGAGGTCTTACCCATGTGAGTGAGAGCTAGCCTGTCAGGCCTCCAAGGGAAGAACAACATTAAAGCCCAAAACAGCCGTAGTTATCACCGTAATGAGCACAGGCTTTCATGAGCTCTGAGAGTCTTCAAAGAGCTTGGCAAACACAGACTCATTAAGTCTTCTATATTCTCCCTGTCACAGATGAAGACAGCAGTGGCTTACCCAGCACAGGCTGATCTCAGGCAACAGAGCCTGGCTTCCTGACCCAAGTGACGCAGCCCCCGAAGCCCTGCTCCATCTTAGGAAAGAGTCAGGTAGGAAGGTTGGAAGCCCAGGACCAGCTCTGTGAAAGCAAAACTGAGGAGCAGGGACAAAGACAAGGTGACTGGTGACAGGTGTCAAAATCTCCTCTCACAGGAGTGAGGCTGCTGGCCAAGCCTCCCTGAGGGCTGAGCTCATGGGGTGCCTTCCTCTCTGAGGAGAGCTGGCTGGACTTCAGCTACAGACTGAGCCATAGCCTCCTCCACCCTCCGCTCTGTATAGGCATGGGGGACACGGCATTGGAGAGCTGGGTCTAGCACATTCCCTTCCCAGGGGGTGACTCATGGTCACCCATCAGTACACCTCATCCCTAGGCTGGGTCTCACAAGTGCCTCAGAGGGATGGCCCTCTTCCTCCATGCCAGAGGGAGAGTCCAGGAGTTATGTGTGCTTACTAAAAGCCCAGGAAGATGCTTCCCTGCAGGTGCAATGGGAAGGAGACCATTCTCATCACGGGAAAGCAGTTCAGGAAGAGATGTTTCCACACTGTCTTTTCGTGAATGCTGAGCCAAGCCCCTCCCCGACCGCCACCACTATTCCTCCTGTCCCTTGGCTGGCCAGGGCTTAACTGGAACAAGGTCTCTATGGGAAGAACTGGCTCCCAGTTCCCAGGATGCTGCTGCTGCTAAGGGCTGTCTACCTCAAACCCACGTGCAGCACATATACATGCAGTAGCTTCCTTCAGAGCTAGGGCTGGTTGCTGTGTGATTGCCTGAGCCAGAAAGACAGCAACAGAGATGCAAGCTTTGAGGAGGCACTGGGAACTACTGAGGGTGTTGTCCTTGGCTCCTCAGTAGAAACCTTACCCATTTCCATTTCTTCTAAAGCCATCCTTTTTAACTAAAACCACTCTACAAATGCCACTTTCAGTGCTAGGCATAAACCCAGGGCTGACACTTCAGTGTGTGTGTGTGTGTGTGTGTGTGTGTGTGTACATGCATGGTGTGAGTGTAGGGGAGAACTAAGGGATACACTCTATGTATGTGCATGTATGTGTTCCTATGTGTGCATGTGTACATTCTAAGCATGTGCAGGTATGGATTTTTGTGTGTGAGCATGTGCTTTGTGTGGAGGCCAGAGAACAAACTTGGGTGTTGTGAGTGTGTATGTGTTTGTGTGTGTGTGTACATGTATTCATGTGTGCATGTGCATGCATGTATGTATGTGTGAAGAGCTAGGGGGTGTGCTCTATGTATGTGCATGTATGTGTTCCTGTGTGTACATGCATGCATTCTAAGCATGTGCCGTTATGTGTTTTCGTGTATATGCTTGTATGTTGTATGGAAGCCAGAGGACAAAGTTCTCAAGGACAAGTGTTACTGGGTGAACTGAATGAAGATCTTCAACCAGCTGGGTGGGAAGGCTATATTAGCAAAATGCAAATGCGTATTTCTGAGCAACCAAACCAACCTTGGATGCAATCAGTGCTGTTGTCGGAAGCTCGGAACCGAGTGTTTGTAAACAGTAGCAGCTGGCTATACCACCAGGAGCTCAGGAGTTTAGACTCTGCCTCTTCATTTGCCTGCCCATTGAACACAGGTTGAGCAGCCCCAGTGTAGAATCCAGTGTTCCTGTAGCTGACAGCAAAGTCCCTCCCAAGGGGCCTGTGACCATCAAATTAAATGTGGTCTGGAACTCTTGGTCAGCGTCAGTACTTCTCTTAGCTCTGGAATTTTTTCTTCCAGAATCAGTTTTATGTGCCCCCCCCCCAAAAAATCAAATAATTATTGGTTATTTGACTTGGGGTATTAACCAAAACAATGCCTGCCTGTAAGGGCACTGAAATTTGTGGTTTTGTCATCTAGGTATTTTAGCTAAAAAACGTGGACTGGGGAAAGGGGAGGAAAATGGGAGGCAAGGGAAAATCAGGGAGTAGTGTCAGTTAATGGTCAACTCTAGGTGGGAAAGGGAGGAGAGAAAACTGGGCCTATTGTAAGTAAAGGAGTAGGAAGAATTTTAAATGGAGGTAACCATGTGACATCTTGTTTTCCTGAGGAAGTGAGGAAGAGAGGCCAGTGTCTTCCCAGCTGTCTGTCCTCTCAGCAGAAGTATCCACGGTTTCCATCCAGGTAGCTAGGGTCTGTTTACTGAAGCGATACCCTAGACATGCAGGGAAGTCCCCAGAAAGAGCAACAGTCTACCTTGAGACAGGCAACTTGTACAACACCCAGTCAGTCCATACTGCTCACCTGCTCAGCACTAGCCGGAGGTGTGAACTCTCTCCGGTGTGAATTTGGAGCAGTCAACCACACACTGCCGTCCCATAGGCTTGGCTGCAGATCCGCTATGCCATCTGGTATCAGTTGCTCACACTAGACTTATCCCATGCCCCCTGCTGAGAAAGCTGAGAATCCTTTTCTCTGGTCCCCTCCATTCCCATCATCTGTGGAGAACACACGTTCCAGGCCCTTTCAGATCCAAAGCTCAGAATTGCGGAAGAGGAGCCATACTGGGTACCACAGTCCTAAATTATCTTTTTAGGTAGAGGAAGGGCAGAAATGCCTGGCTTCATAAGGAGACTGAGAACCACTGATGGGGGCTTCATGCCCACTGAGGACCCAGCTCTTTTGGGATGGCAAACACAGAGTAGTTAGGACACGGGCAGGCCTCTCCGATCTTTGTGTTTCGACCTGAGGGCCTAAAAGAGAGTTTAATATCATTTGACCGGCTAAGCCACTAAAATAGTACAAGCACAAACCATCTGGTCCTTGTTGCTCTGGGCACAAAGTCCCCAGCTAAGGTCCCATATGGGTATTTTTGAAATGATCATGCATCCTTGAGCCACATGAAATGTGATACATCGCTCTTCCGGCCGGACCAGCACCGGGGTAGCTAGAGCGCAGGGTCGGCTGACACCCACCAGCTACCCAGGACCCCCGCCACAGGATTTTGAGACTGCTGGTGAGTGGAACACAGCTTCTGCTCCAGTCCAATCACGCAGGACCTGAGACTGCTTTGGTTGGGGAGGCAGAAATCCGGCCTCAGTAGGGCCACAAGCCTCTCCGGTCAGAAAAGTGCCGGGGTAGCTAGGGCGCAGGGTCGGCTGACACTCGCCAGCTACCCACAACACCTGCCACAGGATCTTAAGACTTCTGGTGAGTGGAACACAGCTTCTGCTCCAATCCAATTGCGCGCGGGACCTGAGACTGCATTAGTTAGGGAAGCAGAAAACCGGCCTGAGTAGGACCACAGGCCTCTTCCGGACGGACCAGCACCAGGGTAGCTAGAGCGCAGGGGCGGCTGACACCCGCCGGCTACCCACGACCCCCGCCACAGGATTTTGAGACTGCTGGTGAGTGGAACACAGCTTCTGCTCCAATCTTTAAACAGTGACAACGACAACAACTAACCCCAGAGATTACCAGATGGCGAAAGGTAAACATAATAATCTTACTAACAGAAACCAAGACCACTCACCATCATCAGAACCCAGCACTCCCACTTCGCCCAGTCCAGGGCACCCCAACACACCGGAAAAGCTAGACACGGATCTAAAAGCATATCTCATGATGATAGTAGAGGACTTCAAGAAGGACTTTAATAACACACTTAAAGAAATACAAAGGAACACTGGTAAACAGGTAGAAGACAGTAAAGAGGAAGCACAAAAATCCCTTAAAGAATTGCAGGAAAACACTGCTAAAGAGTTACAAATCCTTAAAGAAAAACAGGATGACATAATCAAACGGGTAGAAGTCCTTACAGAAAAACAGGAAAACACATCCAAACAGATGATGGAAATGAACAAAACCATACTAGACCTAAAAAGGGAAGTAGACACAATAACGAAAACCCAAAATGAGGCAACACTGGAGATAGAAACCCTAGGAAAGAATTCTGGAACCATAGATACGAGCATCAGCAACAGAATACAAGAGATGGAAGAGAGAATCTCAGGTGCAGAAGATTCCATAGAGAACATCGGCACAACAATCAAGGAAAATGTAAAATGCAAAAAGATCCTAACTCAAAACATCCAAGAAATACAGGACACAATGAGAAGACCAAACCTACGGATAATAGGAGTGGATGAGAATGAAGATTTTCAACTCAAAGGACCAGCAAACATCTTCAACAAAATTATAGAAGAAAACTTCCCAAATCTAAAGAAAGAGATGCCCATGAACATACAAGAAGCTTACAGAACTCCAAATAGACTGGACCAGAAAAGAAATACCTCCCGACACATAATAATCAGAACAACAAATGCTCTAAATAAAGATAGAATACTAAAAGCAGTAAGAGAAAAAGGCCAAGTAACATATAAAGGCAAGCCTATCAGAATTACACCAGATTTTTCACCAGAGACTATGAAAGCGAGAAGATCCTGGACGGATGTTATACAGACACTAAAAGAACACAAATTCCAGCCCAGGCTACTATACCCAGCCAAACTCTCAATTAACATAGATGGAGAAACCAAAGTATTCCACAACAAAACCAAATTCCCACATTATCTCTCCATGAATCCAGCCCTTCAAAGGATAATAACAGAAAAAAAACCAATACAAGGACAGGAACCATGCCCTAGAAACAACAAGAAGGTAATCCCTCAACAAACCTAAAAGAAGACAGCCACAAGAACAGAATGCCAACTTTAACAACAAAAATAACAGGAAACAACAATTACTTTTCCTTAATATCTCTTAATATCAATGGACTCAACTCCCCGATAAAAAGACATAGACTAACAAACTGGCTACACAAACAAGACCCAACATTTTGCTGCTTACAGGAAACTCATGTCAGAGAAAAAGATAGACACTACCTCAGAATGAAAGGCTGGAAAACAATTTTCCAAGCAAATGGTATGAAGAAACAAGCTGGAGTAGCCATTCTAATATCTGATAAGATTGACTTCCAACCCAAAGTCATTAAAAAAGACAGGGAGGGACACTTCATACTCATCAAAGGTAAAATCCTCCAAGAGGAACTATCAATCCTGAATATCTATGCTCCAAATACAAAGGCAGCCACATTCATTAAAGAAACTTTAGTAAATCTCAAAGCACACATTGCACCTCATACAATAATAGTGGGAGACTTCAACACACCACTTTCACCAATGGACAGATCATGGAAACAGAAACTAAACAGGGACACAGAGAAACTAAGAGAAATTATGAATCAAATGGATCTGGCAGATAACTACAGAACATTCTATCCTAAAACAAAAGGATATACCTTCTTCTCAGCACCTCATGGTACCTTCTCCAAAATTGACCACATAATTGGTCACAAAACAGGCCTCAACAGATACAAAAATATTGAAATTGTCCCATGCATCCTATCAGATCACCATGGACTAAGGCTGATCTTCAATAACAAAATAAATAATAGAAAGCCAACCTTCACGTGGAAACTGAACAACACTCTTCTCAATGATACCTTGGTCAGGAAGGAATAAAGAAAGAAATTAAGGACTTTTTAGAGTTCAATGAACATGAAGCCACAACATACCCAAACTTATGGGACGCAATGAAAGCATTTCTAAGAGGAAAACTCATAGCTCTGAGTGCCTCCAAAAGGAAACTAGAGAGAGCACACATTAGCAGCTTGACAACATACCTAAAAGCACTAGAACAAAAGGAAGCAAATTCACCCAAGAGGAGTAGACGGCAGGAAATAATCAAACTCAGGGGCGAAATCAACCAAGTGGAAACAAGAAGAACTATTCAAAGAATTAACCAATCAAGGAGCTGGTTCTTTGAGAAAATCAACAAGATAGATAAACCCTTAGCCAGACTCACTAGAGGGCACAGGGAAAGCATCCTAATTAACAAAATCAGAAATGAAAAAGGAGACATAACAACAGATCCTGAAGACATCCAAAACACCATCAGATCCTTCTACCAAAGGCTATACTCAACAAAACTGGAGAACCTGGATGAAATGGAGAAGTTCCTAGACAGAACCAGGTACCAAAGTTGAATCAAGATCAGGTTAATGATCTAAACAGCCCTATATCCCCCAAAGAAATAGAAGCAGTCATTAATAGTCTCCCAAGTAAAAAAAGCCCAGGACCAGATGGGTTTAGTGCAGAGTTCTATCAGACCTTCAAAGAAGATCTAATCCCAGTTCTTCACAAACTATTCCACAAAATAGAAACAGAAGGTACTCTACCCAACTCATTCTATGAAGCCACAATTACTCTGATACCTAAACCACATAAAAACCCAACAAAGATAGAAAACTTCAGACCAATATCCCTTATGAATATTGATGCAAAAATCCTCAATAAAGTTCTTGCTAACTGAATCCAAGAACACATCAAAACAATCATCCATCCTGACCAAGTAGGTTTCATCCCAGGGATGCAGGGATGGTTCAATATACGGAAATCCATCAACGTAATCCAGTATATAAACAAACTCAAAGACAAAAACCACATGGTCATCTCGTTAGATGCGGAAAAAGCATTTGACAAGATCCAACACCCATTCATGATAAAAGTCTTAGAAAGATCAGGAATTCAAGGCCCATACCTAAACATGATAAAAGCAATCTACAGCAAACCAGTAGCCAACATCAAAGTAAATGGTGAGAAGCTTGAAGCAATCCCTCTAAAATCAGGGACTAGACAAGGCTGTCCACTTTCTCCATACCTATTCAACATTGTACTTGAAGTCCTAGCCAGAGCAATTCGACAACAAAAGGAGATCAAAGGGATACAAATTGGAAAAGATGAAGTCAAAATATCACTTTTTGCAGATGATATGATAGTATATATAAGTGACCCTAAAAATTCCACCAGAGAACTCCTAAGCCTGATAAACAGCTTCGGTGAAGTAGCTGGATATAAAATTAACTCAAACAAATCAATGGCCTTTCTCTACACAAAGAATAAACAGGCTGAGAAAGAAATTAGGGAAACAACACCCTTCTCAATAGTCACAAATAATATAAAATATCTTGGCGTGACTCTAACTAAGGAAGTGAAAGATCTGTATAATAAAAACTTCAAGTCTCTGAAGAAAGAAATTATAGAAGATCTCAGAAGATGGAAAGATCTCCCATGCTCATGGATTGGCAGGATCAACATTGTAAAAATGGCTATCTATCTTGCCAAAAGCAATCTACAGATTCAATGCAATCCCCATCAAAATTCCAAATCAATTCTTCAACGAATTAGAAAGTGCAATCTGCAAATTCATCTGGAATAACAAAAAACCTAGGATAGCAAAAACTCTTCTCAAGGATAAAAGAACCTCTGGTGGAATCACCATGCCTGACCTAAAGCTGTACTACAGAGCAATTGTGATAAAAACTGCATGGTACTGGTATAGTGACAGACAAATAGACCAATGGAATAGAATTGAAGACCCAGAAATGAACCCACACACCTACGGTCACTTGATCTTCGACAAGGGAGCTAAAAACATCCAGTGGAAGAAAGACAGCATTTTCAACAAATGGTGCTGGCACAACTGGTTGTTAACATGTAGAAGAATGTGAATCGATCCATTCCTATCTCCTTGTACTAAGGTCAAGTCTAAGTGGATCAAGGAACTTCACATAAAACCAGAGACACTGAAACTTATAGAGGAGAAAGTGGGGAAAAGCCTTGAAGATATGGGCACATGGGAAAAATTCTTGAATAGAACAGCAATGGCTTGTGCTGTAAGATCGAGAATTGACAAGTGGGACCTCATGAAACTGCAAAGCTTCTGCAAGGCTAAAGACACCATCAATAAGACAAAGAAACCACCAACAGATTGGGAAAGGATCTTCACCTATCCTAAATCAGATAAGGGACTAATATCCAATATATATATAAAGAACTCAAGAAGGTGGACTCCAGAAAGTCAAATAACCCCATTAAAAAATGGGGCTCAGAACTGAACAAAGAATTCTCACCTGAGGAATACCCAATGGCAGAGAAGCACCTGAAAAAATGTTCAACATCCTTAATCATCAGGGAAATGCAAATCAAAACAACCCTGAGATTCCACCTCACACCAGTCAGAATGGCTAAGATCAAAAATTCAGGTGACAGCAGATTCTGGCGAGGATGTGGAGAAAGAGGAACACTCCTCCATTGTTGGTGGGATTGCAAGCTTGTACAACCACTCTGGAAATCAGTCTGGCAGTTCCTCAGAAAATTGGACATAGTACTACCGGAGGATCCAGCAATACCTCTCCTGGGCATATATCCAGAAGATGTCCCAACCGGTAAAAAGGACACATGCTCCACTATGTTCATAGCAGCCCTATTTATAATAGCCAGAAGCTGGAAAGAACCCAGATGTCCCTCAACAGAGGAATGGATACAGAAATTATGGTACATTTACACAATGGAGTACTACTCAGCTATTAAAAAGAATGAATTTATGAAATTCCTAGCCAAATGGATGGACCTGGAGGGCATCATCTTGAGTGAAGTAACACAATCATAAAAGAACTCACACAATATGTATTCACTGATAAGTGGATATTAGCCCAAAACTTAGGATACCCAAGATAAAAGATACAATTTACTAAACGCATGAAACTCAAGAAGAATGAAGACCAAAGTGTGGACACTGTGCCCCTTCTTAGAATTGGGAACAAAACACCCAGGGAAGGAGTTACAGAGACAAAGTTCGTAGCTGTGATGAAAGGATGGACCATTTAGAGACTGCCGTATCCAGGGATCCTTCCCATAAGCAGCTTCTAAACGCTGACACCATTGCATACACTAGCAAGATTTTGCTGAAAGGACCCAAATATAGCTGTCTCTTGTGAGACGATGCCGGGGCCTAGCAAACACAGGAGTGGATGTTCACAGTCAGCTATTGGATGTATCACAGGGCTCCCAATGGAGAAGCTAGAGAAAGTACCCAAGGAGCTAAAGGGGTCTGCAACCCTATTGTTGGAACAACATGATGTACTAACCAGAACCCCGGAGCTCTTGTCTCTAGCTGCATATGTATCGAAAGTTGGCCTAGTTGGCCATCATTGGAAAGAGAGGCCCATTGGACCTGCAAACTTTATATGCCCCATATAGGGGAATGCCAGGGGCAAAAGAATGGGAATGGGTGGGTAGAGAAGTGGGGGGCACTATGGGGGACTTTTGGGATAGCATTGGAAATGTAACTGAGGAAAATATGTAATAAAAATATTAAAAATTAAAAAAAAAAGAAATGTGATACATCAAACTCAAACAGAATAATGATCTTGAACTCAGTGGTTCTTTCTGCAAGGTGAGACCGGGGCCAGGTGGGTGGGAGGGCAGGAACTACTTGTTCACGACCATGGGATTTTTCTATGTTGCTTGATTTCTTAGGCCGGCTGTTTCTAAACTACAAAGCAAATTTGCTCCTCAAAGCATCTGTGGCTGAAGACAGCTTCCTGGGAGAGGGGTGTGGCTCCCTGGACTCTCAGATAGCCATGATACACCTGGCTGGACTGATACAGGTAACTTGATAATCTCAGAATGGAAAGCCCACATTGGCTGTTCTGAGGAGCATGCCAGAGACAAGAAGCTCCCTGGGACTTGCTAACTAGCTAGCCAATCTAAAGAGCAAATCGTAGATCTCAATGAGAGACCCTGTCTCAAAAGCACAAAGCGGAGTCGTCTGAGGACTGTCACTTAAGATTGTTCTATGGCTTCCACATGCATGTGGACACATGTACACACAGTGGAACACACCCCAAATGAACACATATATACAAACACATGTACACAGACACATAGACACAAACACACACACACACAGAGACACACACACACATATACACACATACACAGAGACACACACAGACACAGACACACACAGACACATAGACACAGACACACACACACACATACACAGAGACACACCACACACAGAGACACACACACAGACACACACACAGACACAGACACACACACACACATATACACACACACATACACAGAGACACACCACACACAGAGACACAGACACACACAGACACACACAGACACAGACACACACACACACAGACACACACAGACACACACACACACATACACACACACACATACACAGAGACACACCACACACACAGACACACACAGACACAGGCACAGACACACACATAGACACACACGCTTGTATACACAAAAGTAAAGCACAGAAAAATAAACCATACACAATTTATTATCCTAAATTTCCTTGGCAGGGGCCATTTTCCAAGAGTCCCCAGAATGGTAGGCCACCCAGTTCCAGAGTCCTCTTGACAGACTGCACCAAGAGCAGCCACCCCACCAACAGAACCTTCCAGAAAACTTGAGTGCTTTCAAGACCCAATATCTTAACAGAAGATCACAAAACAAAAACAAATAGAACTTGGTGTTTGGCTAAGCCTGGGGAGCCTTTGTTGAGACAGATCAAACCTCTCAGGCTGCTTCTGTTAATCAGGGACTGTGTTTATCGGACTGTGTTTATCAGGGGCTTGCAAGTCCCTTGAAGCTAAGAGGTATAAGAGGACTCCTTCAGCACTTCACAGGTTGATGTCAAAACGCTGATGTTGACGACCGGTGGCCTTGAGCTTCTACAGTGACTTGGCTGCTTCTGGTGGGAACAGTGAGGAAACACACACACACACACACACACACACAAATTTCTCCTGTAATAATGTCACAGACTGAGCCTCCTGGACGCTCATCACTGGGACCTGAGCAGATGAGGCTGGTGGTCCATGTACTTATTTTCTACAGAAGGATGGGAGTGCTGGGCAAAGATGGTTCAATCCCCTGGAGGTACCGAGCATCTTAAGCCTGGAGCTGTGGAAGGAAGCTTCCTCAGCCCACCTTGCTGCTAAACACCCTGCAGCAGGAGCCTTGTGGACTGTTTGAGGCTTGTTTCCTTCTCTAGCTTAGAGATTCGGGGTCTATGGGTAAGGCTAGACTTCCTAGGTCTAGTATCACTTGACACATCTTTCTTTTCCAACCCTCTAACTCCGAGTCACAAAGTTCCTATTCCCATATTCTATCCTACAAGCGCACTTGTAAACAAGCGAGAAGGGGGATGGGCAGAGAGCAACCAGGGTCAAAAGGACAGACAGTGGATGCCACTGTAGTAAGTACAGCATGGAGCACAGATTTGCTGGCCCATGAAGCTAGCCATACAGGGTCTGATTTTCAAACGCAGGAGCCAAGAGACCTACCTCCTCTGCAAACACACAAGCCCAACAAAGCTGCCTCCCTTTCCCTCCCACCCCAGTCCTTGTACAACTTTCACCTTGGGCTCTCTGTTGTTCTCTGATTCTCTAATGTTAACCTCTTGCCTTTTTCTCCTCTTTCAAATACACCTGTTATTCTCAAACCTTGACATGGAAAATCTCATGCATTTCTCCCTTCCTGAGTCCATTCCTCCTTTCCTTTTCCCTCTACCAAAGGATCAACACCAAGCCCATCTTACAGAGTATGGGGAGTGTGGGGGGCTGGGGTAGCCCTGCAGGTGGAGAGAAAATGTTGGAAGACCCTGCTATTAAGGTAGCAGTCTACCATGTCCAGAGAGTTCTCTGAGCTCAGCACAAAATGGAGGACTCCCATTCTCAGCGGGGACTCCCTTCTTCTGCCCAACTTTATTTTGGGAGGGTCTCTAACCTCATGTAGAAGATGACTGTGCACAGAGCTTCCTGCAAGTCCTGCATGATTCAGCATGTAAGTCCCACTCAGCCATATGATAATTAGGTACTGTGTTATGACCAATCTGTTGTGTTTTATAAAAAGATAAGGGGAGAGAGAATATGTTTGGTGGATGTGTAGTCAGGTGTAAGGGGAGGGAATGCCTCTGAGGGCCTATGCTGAGGGTCCTCTGAGGGACCAGTCACATGATGGTATAGTATAGAATAGAGTTTATTCAGGGCATGGGGAGGGGAGTTGAGAGGGTAGTAGAGACAGAGAAAGACAACAGACAGAGAGAGAGAAAGAGAGAGAGAGAGAGAGAGAGAGAGAGAGAGAGAGAGAGAGAGAGAGAGTGTAGAGGAGTAGAGGCTGGCCATGAGCACATGGAGAGAGAGGGGGAAGGGGAATGGGGAGAGAGGAGTTAAGGAGGGAGGGGACAGAGTGAGAGCAAGAAGACAAGTGGGGGGGGGCAGCCCCTTTTATAGTGAGTCAGGCACACCTGGCTGTTGCCTGGTAACTGTGGGGTGGATCCTAGATAAAATGCCAACACAATCAGCCCTTCCTGCTCATTAACCTCCCCCCGCCCGCCTCAATGCTTATATACCCTACCCTTGGAGTAATAAAGTGAGCTATCTCACTGCAGCTGACTCCTGGAAGCCCTTCCGCCATACTCACGGCCATCTGAACCCTGCTCACTGTTTTAGGAACTTACTCCAAAGCTTCCCACTGAAGTTTGGTCAAGGTGCTCTTGGCATGTGGTCCCTGCTGCAAGTGAACACTCGAGTGAGGGTGTGTCACATGTTAGGTGCCATTAGATTGCTAGACATAACAGGTGTGTAAACTGGGGTTTGTTTAAGTGCATTTGGCGAACGCTGCTCCAAGGAGCTGCTTCTTGATCAGAGAGTTGGGTGGTTACAAGCGTTTGGAAGGAGTCCCATTCTTTACCCATCTTCTAGGGGTTCCTGTGATATGAAATCCCTGAGTAGATTTGCCTATTTGTCATTAGCGAACCCACTGCTACCCTCTGCCAGCAGCATGCCTGCCTCCATGCCGTGGAGTCACTGGAGTGAGCTTGCTCTGTGTAAAATTCCTGGGGCCCTCGGTAGGTTCTTCTCCTTGGCTTAGGGCTGTTTGTGGTGGGATTGATCACTTAGGGCCAGGAAACTTTATCCCTCGGGCATAGGGGGGATGAGAAAAGACAAGCCCCTCCTCTTCCCCCCATGGGGGCTGGGGACAAGATGCTGTGAGGTTCTTACACACAAAGGAAGACTGTTGATGACATTCAGGACTCCAGGTGGATCCAGGTGCATCCAGACAAGGCAGCCTCTGGGTGGAAGAAACTCATGGCTAGCAACAGCTCTTCTCAGATTAAGCAACATGGCTGTGGCCACCAGCAGAGCCTTCCACAGACACCTGCTCAATGCTTCAGCTGGTAACTAGAGGGGGGAAAGACAGATTGGCACAGTGCTGCTCAAAAAGATTGACTTGCAAAGACAGTCCTGGCTTTTTAAAGGCCCTGTTTCCTCTCATAGACTCCTCCCCACTGCATCACGCCTTCCTCCCTTCATGATTTGAATGTTTAATTTTTATATATTCAGACATTTTGCTTTGCTCACGTGTATGTCTGTGTAGGACCCATGTGCAGTGCCTATGGAGGCTAGAAGAGGGTGTCCCTGTGACAGGAGCTCCAGATGGCTGAAAGTTGGGTGCTGGGAATCCAACTCGAGTCCTCTGGAAGAACAGCCCATGCTATTAACTACTAAGCCATCACTCAAGACCACCTTAGTGCTTTCTGAAATCAAGAGGAGACTTTACAGGATACAGACACGCACCCCCATTCACCCCTGCCCCCAAGTGAGCAGATGAACCCTGCCAACCCGAGGATGGGTCCTTCCAGCCAAGGGTCTGCCTAGCCCTCGGGTTTCAGGGCTGCCTCTGGACCTGAGTGGGGCTCCAGGCAGTTTATTATTTTGCCTTTGCTTCTGGCACTTCTTAAAACAAACCTCAAAGATGAAAAAAACCTCCTGTCTGAAATGGATTCCTTTTAGAATCCAAGAAATGACTCACAGAGGCTGGGCTGGCATTTATGTCCCCGTTAACATGATTAGCTGCAGAAATCCTATTTTTGAAATGTAGACTTTGTACCCTACATATTCTTCTAGAACAAAATAGAAGAAAAATAATTCTACAGGGAGATGAGGGAGGGATGACATTCCTGTTTACATATTTAGTGTTATTTAAATACACGCTACTTACCACTTACTTTACATCTCGCTCTAGTGTAACACAGGATTAAAGAGATTGAAAGATTATTCATTCGGTAAAGTCACTCACAATGTTCTTTAGAAAACATCTCATCCGAAAGAAGTTCGCTCTGAGTGATGAATGAACAAGCAGATGTAGATACTCTTTATCCCAAAGAGAAACAAGACTCCAACACTAGGTGTGTGCACAAACCTTGAGAAAGTTAGAAATGAAACAAGCCAGCTACAAAGTAACAGGTGCTGTGGGGCACAGGTGAGAGAGAGCTCCTTAGTGCTGTCTGATGGTAGAATGGGGGTGTGAGGCTGGGGCAGGGCACTATCATTTACTGAGTAGACTTAGTTAGGGGCCATGAAAGTATTCAGAACTATATGGTAGAGATGGCTCCACCTCTGTGCAAACTTGCTCCACGCCTTTGAAATGAACCCCTAAAAGTGGTTACAGTGGGAAATTTTATGATATGCAGATTTTACCACAATAAACATTGTTTTCTCTAGGAGCAGATGTTGTGAAACATTGGTGGCTCTTTCTGCTTCTTTTTCATCTCAGCAGTGCAGGGTTTTTGGTTTGGTTTTGTTTTTCCAGAAATGACCAAGTGACTCATTCTTCAAAGCCAACCGTTTGCCAGGCCTACCCCCTTTATCACAGACCAGTGCAGGTCCAAAGGGGCAAAGTGATTTTCTGATGGCCCATACAATGGATAGTTGGCAGGGACAGGTGCAACTGTACTCCCCTGGGCTGGGGCGGATCTCAACTGTAGGCACCTGATGGCTCTGAGAAATATGTTAAGTTATTGTGGTCAGTTCCCAAGTTTAGACACCACACCTTTGTTCTGGTGTGCGAAACCTCTCATTGTCAAAGCCACATGGTCTCAACATGGTCTCAGGTAGGCCATAAAAGCCAGGCCTAATCTAAACCCACACAGTTAACTGTGTGGGAAGTCCCGGTTTCTAAAAAGGTTTTATTTGTGTGATAACTCCTACATAGCGATGTCGCTTTATGAGTACCTGCTCAAGAACAATGACAGCCCTCAACTCCAACCTGAGAGGAGTGCTCTCTTGTCGGGGACTTTGATAGAAAAGAAAGCATCCAGAGTAAATAAAGACTGCTGAGATCACCTGACATGACTGAAGCTGGAACGTATATTCTCATCTTGTACGTGTTCCCATGCTTCCCGTGTAGGGAGTAATATATGTTTCAGAATTGAGTGTGAGCATGGAAAGCACCCATGGTATTCCCAAAATAACCCGTGACACCTTTTAAGCACAGTGTGTCCAGAACATCAGATTTTTCTCTTTACAACTCACCATGGATTTTGGTAAAGTAGGGGTCATGGAGCAATGCCTCATCAAACATAGAACAAATTATCAGGTAAGTTTACAGATGAAATATGTGCATTTTACCCGTGAGCAGGCTATCCCATCTCTACTGGAATAGTACATTTGGAGGGATGTCAACTCAGGCATACTGGCGTTACCATTCTTCATTGCTCATCCTCTAAGTGTATGTTCCCTGGGAGCAAAAAAGGCCAGGAAATGGATATCCATCCCCATTGCTACCTGTCTCCGGGTGGTTGCATCAAGAAGACCTGTTTTCTTAGAACTAGGAGAAGCACTGCATTCAAAATCAGAGGGGCAACTGGATTCCTGCCAAGAGGTGACCACCATATTCGTTTCCCCCCCCCTCCCCCCAACCTCCATTTTCCATAAGTTACTGGGGACATAGTGCTCACTCGGGATGGATAACTTTCACTGTGCTCTGGTGAGCTTGTACCTCACCTCTTTGTCCTGTATACTGCGGTGGAAAGGTCAAGGTTTTACTGGAGATCCTAAGAGAAACCCCAGGAGCACCTTCCCCAATGGGTTTACATCTCGTGTTCAGGAAAGGCAAGCAGCATTGAAGTTCAAAAATAGAGACGGTAAACCCTGGGGGGAAACAAGCTTCCTGTGTGGGTGGCCTTTGCTCTGCTGTAGAGGGCTCCTGGTGCCAACAAGCCCCCAGCCTTTGGGAACAAACCTGACTGTAAAGAGCCGTGCTCTGCTACCTCAGATCTCTATTCTCCCTCCTTCTTTGCCTTCTAATTCTGCTGTTAGAGGCTGATCCTGAAAGGTCAAGTGCAAGGGCTTGAGGCAGATAGCTCTGAGGTGCCCCAGAAGCAGTGGCCTGCAGGATTACACAGCTCTCCTTAAGCCTAGCATTGCGGTGGAGGAGTGAAGATGGTGTCCCTGCGCCCCTGAGATACTATATGTTTTCATCTGGAACCTAAAGGTGGACCCTGAATAACTAAGGTTTTTGAAGGTCACAATCACCTGTGAAATGTTGGTAAAACCCACCTTTGAGGTTATTGCTCACCCCCAAATGGCATCCCTCCATCTACCTTATGCACCATGAGACCTGCTCTCACGTCACTGGCAGATCACTGAGTAACATAAGGAAGCAAAGCCCAGGCACTAGCCTATCTCTTTATTCAGCTTTTTCTATTCCTCTGTGACCATAGCTTTTTCTTACCTGCATTTGTCTGGGACCAGCTGTAGCCAGAAGTGTTATGTAGAATAGTCTCTAGAGACTTCATGAATGTTACATTGTGTGGTTTACTGAATAGGGTGTAAAGACTTGTAGCATCCTGCTATAACCCATCCTGGGCACAAGCATCCCTTTATCTTGTGTGTCCACACTGTATTTTCTACCTGCCTGTTAGTCACTTATAACCAGTTATCAGTTCAACAAACATCAGTGCTAGCCTCAGATTCATGCACACACCTCTGTGTTCCTAGAGCACTCCCACACTACACGAAAGGGCCACTGTATCTCATTATAACACACCCAGTGGGAATTATCTTACCCCAGTGGACAATGGCAACTTCAAAAGACCTTATTGATTATCACTGAGAAGAAATGCCACTGGCATTTAACAGAAGGGCAGGGACACTGTTGGCACCATTTGTATGCACCACAGCCTCAACGGACCATGGTCCCAATCCAAGGCAGCAGTAGACGGAAAAGAAAGACCTTGAACTTAGAAAGAAAAGGATAATGGGAAAGATTTCATTCCAGAAAAAAAGTGTGTGTGTGTGTGGGGGGGGGGACAGGAAAGATGTCTTAGTGGGTAAAGACCAGACTTTAGGTCCCCAGAACACACACGGAATTGGATGTGACAACATCCATATGGGTGCCGACACTCAAGAACACACAAAAAGACCCACAATGAAGCTGGCCTTGTTCCTTTCAAAATTAAGATAACTTCCCCTTTGGTTACTCACTGGAAACAAGCAAGTCTCTATTTCGGCCCACAGATGCGCTCTAGGTCCCTGTGGCTGGTCAGCTCTGACACATCACACACAGTGAAGTGTCATCTGTTGTGTGTCTGGAAGAGACTCCTGAGAGCTAACAGAGTGAACAGATAAATAGCCCTTATCCCTGGGGCCCCCAGAGCTTCTAGAAGCTAGAACATTGCAGAAAGACCCACCCCGTGGCTTGTGATGAGTCCCAAGGCTCAATACAGTAGGGACTCTCTGGAATTAGGAATTCACTTTTGAACTCTGCCCCCCCCCCATACCTGATGATGACATTCCAAAATTCCACTTTAAAATGAACTTCCTTAGATGTTCAGTATAGTTCAGTGGTAGACCTTGAGACCTTGGATTCAATCCCCAAATACTTCAAAAGTGAATTTAAAACCCTAAAATATGTCACTGAAGCCATTGTAGAGTTGTTATGAGACTTCATATATCGCAGGTCTTCCCTCCACTGTCTCAGAATAAGGCTGTATTTGGAGTTAAAACCTAGATGTGAGGTGATCCAGTCAGAATGAGGTCATTATTGAGAGCCCTGATTCAGTGCAACTGGTGTCATCTTAAGAAGAGATCAGGAACCACATATGCTCAGAGGGTTGACCATGAAACTTCCAAAGCTCCCTCATCCATGTTGGCTAACACATCAGCTCCCCCTCTCACAGGGGTGGTTTGCTGAGCCCAACCCAACAGCATCCAGTCAGTGAGCATCTCTCAGAAAATGTGGTACCCAGAACACTTGAGGTGCTCCAAGGACTCACTAACCCTAAGACCGGCAGGGTCCTGTTCCTTACTGACAGAGCTTGTCTTTCTCCTGCAAGAAGTCAAGACTGTAAAGGACACCAGGCTTCTGGTGCTGTTGTTTTTCTGGTTGTTGAGGCAAGGACTAACAAAGGCCCTCATGATGGTTGGTTTTGACTGTCAACTTGCCTTAGTCTAAAGTCACCTGAGAAGTCTCAAGTCTAGTCTTGCCTGGCCTATGGGCATGTTTATGGGAGGGTCTTGCCTGGCCTATGGGCATGTTTATGGGAGGGTGTTGCTTGGCCTATGGGCATGTCTATGAGAAGGTCTTGCTTGCCCTATGGGTATGTTTATGGGAGGGTGTTGCTTGGCCTATGGCATGTCTATTGGAGGGTGTATTTCTTGCCTTATTTGATGTAGGAAGATTCAGCACACAGTGGGCAGTACCATTCTCTAGGTTTGAGCCATGGACTGTATAAGAGCAGAGGAAGCTAGCTGGGCACTAAGCACATATTAATCTTCCCTCTGCCCTTTATAGTGCATGTTATTATGTGGATGCTCTTTATGCAGCTTTCCTAGCTGGGCCAAGTTCCTGTCAACTCTGAGTTCCTTCTTCTGATGGATAACCTGAAATGGTGAGCCAGCCAGACTCTCCCTCCACTGTGCTGCATTTTACCAAGGTGTTCAGCACAGCACAGCACAGCACAGCAACCACACAAGGCAACCAACCCTCTTCCTCCTGCTTCAGTGGGATTGGATGTCGTGGGGAGGGGTGATTTTGAGACCAAGAGAAACATAATGGGATGGTGGGAAATCCAAGAGGAAATGAAAGAATTTCCTAATCACTGTTGGATGGAGATAAAGGTCTGGCTAGGATTAGGTACCATCAGCCATTCTAGAAGAAATATTTTCTTTCAAAAGCCAAACTTGTACACGTTTAAGGTTAAAAAAAAAAAAAAAAAAAAAAAAAAACTTGTCCACAAGACAATCAAGTTTGGGGGCAAATAGGAGAGATCCCACAAACCAGACACAAGCCAAGTCAGAACCACAGTCGACTTAGCAGTGCTTAGGTCTGTAGTAGGTCTCCCCAGACACCTTCCATTGCTTAGCTGCGTGCAAGGGCAAGTGCATGTGCATGTGTGTTTGTGTGTTTGTGTGTATGCATGTATGTCTATGTACATGGGTGTATACATGTATATTTGTGTGTATGTATGTGCCTGTATGTATGCATGTGTGTATGTATATGTGTGTGTACATGTATACATATATGTATACTTGTGTGCATGTATGTGTGTGTGTGTGTGTGTGTAGGTCAGAGGTCACTGCTAGACGTCTTCTTCCTCAGTCCCACTCACTGAACTTGAAGCTGTCCTTTTCAGTCAAACTGCCCCATGAGCAAATCCTCAGACCGCTCCTGTCTTCACACCCCCTGCACGGCAGTCACAGGACATGCTCTGTCACATCCAACTTTGATGCATGTTTTGGAATTAAACTGGGTCCTCGTGGTTATAGTGCAAGCACTTTGACCAACTGAGTCCTCTCCCTGACTCTGCCTGCATGTTCTCTATGGGATGACACAGTCCCTGAGAGGAAGAGGGGTCCTTGAGGGGGCAAACATGTTTTAGCCACCTATCCAACAAAGTTGTACTGTACACTCTTAGCATTTCTCTTCAGGGAGAGATACAATAGAACATAAATTGGTTGTTGTTCCTAGAGAGCCCTTGTGTTATGCAGCTCCCTGTTTCTGTAAGAGATGCTTGGTGATGCATCAGCTTCTAGAACAAAGAGGATTTATTTTGGCCCATGTTCCAGAGGGGTCAGCTCACGACCCAGAGTGAGGCAGCACATCCTGGCAGCAAGGCGTGACAGAGTAAAGCTAGAAAGCTCACACCTGAGTGTGAAGGAAGAGGAAGGGGCTGGTGTTCCAATGCCCCCTTCAGAGGCATGGTTCCGATGGCCTGGCCTCCTCCCACCACACCCACTGTGATGGCTTGTATAAGCTTGGCCCGGGGAGTGGCACTATTGGGAGGTGGCACTGTGGGTGTGGACTTTCAGACCCTCATCCTAGCTGCCTGGAAGCTAGTGCTCTGCTAGCAGCCTTCAGATGAAGATGTAGAACTCTCAGTTCCTCCTGTACCATGCCTGCCTGTATGCTGCCATGCTCTGGCCTTGATGATAATGGACTGAACCTCTGAACCTGTAAGCCAGCCCCAATTAAATGTTGTCCTTATAAGAATTGTCTTGGTCACGGTGTCTGTTCACAGCAGTAAAACCCTAATCAAAATACCCACTTTCTAAAGGCTTTGTCATCTCCCAGTTACACAGCAGGCTAGAGACTAAGCCTTCAGATTAGCACACAGTACACAGGGAGACAGATCAAGTCCCAAACTGTAGCAATGACAGTCACCAACAAGGGGTTAGGCATCTAACCATCTAGATGTTCTAGACATCTCCTCATATCTCCTTCTTTCTGAACAGCAGCCTAAGAGCTGGGAAGAACTGCCGCTCACACACACTGGGTCTGGAGTCTGATGGATGGAGCATCCTATCAGTCAGAACTTCGGAGGTAGGAAGTGCGGGGGTAGGGGGGGCGTTCACCACCTCTCTGCTGCTCCACCATGGTGGGGCTCTGATCCTGGCTCCTGTCACCTATCTCTCTCCCTCCCCTTCTATGACTTCTGCTGAGTCACCAGTTCATCACCATGACCCACTGGAATGCTACTGGCTCTGTCTTGCGGGTACTTGGTCCCCTCTTCATGCTGCCCAGGAGTGTCATAGGATGAGCTGATGGGACACTACTCAGTTTCCATTCCCCAGGTCAGCTCTACTGCTGCTCCTGAGATAACTGACCAGAAACTGGGCAGCCTTTAAGACATGCCATTTGGGGGATGTCGAGAAGGAAAATATTTCTCAGTTCACAGAGATGGCTCTGTGAATTAGGCTTAACAAGATAAAAAAAACCAACAGTAGTGTACTGATAGCCACACCATGGTTACTCATGGAGGCACTCTACGATGAATAGCTCAAAGACCAGAATGTGGATTGAGTAGCTGTGATGGATACTTCTAATTGTCTACTTGACACAACCTGAATCACCTGAGAAGTGAACCTCAATGAAGGTTTGGCAAACACGGTTTGGCTAATGGGCATTTCTGCAGGAAATTCTCTTGATCGCCTTAATGGAGGTGGAAAAGATTTGCCCACTGTGGGTGGCACCATTTCCTAGGTTGTGTCCTGGATTGTAGAAGCACAGAGAGGGATCTGTAGACAGGTAAGCATGAATTCACTGCACTCTGCTTTTGACTGTATAACCAGCTACTTCAAATTCCAAACAGCTTGACGTTCTCATAGTAACGGCCTGTTACCTGGAACAAGCCCCTTCTCCCTGAATTACTTTTGTCGGGGTGTTTTATCACAGCAACAAGAAAAAAATAGATAAACCTAGGTGTGTTGGTTCTAACAGGAAATGTCCCACACTGATAGTATTAATCACTCAAACATTTGGTCCCAACTTGATGGCTCTGTTTGGAGAAGTTTAGGAGGTGAAGTCTTGCTGAAGGAGGTACTTCATTGAGGACTTGAGAGTTTATAGTCTCACACTCCTTCCATTTTATTCATTCTCTCTCTCTTTCTCTCTCTTCTTTCCTGTCTCCTCTCTTCCCTCTTTCCTCTCTTCTCTCTCTTCCCTCTCTCTCCCTCTCTTTTCTCTCCTCTTTCTCCTCCCTCTGCTCTCTCCTTCCTTCCTCTCTCTCTTTTCTTCTCATCCCTCCCCTCCCTTTCCCCTCTCCCCTCCCTCTCCTCCTTTCTTCCCCCTCTTCTCTCTCCCCTCCCTCTCCTCTCTTCTTTCTCTCCCCTTTCCTTTCCTTTCTCTTCCCTTTCTCCTCTCCTCTCCTCTCTCCTCCCCTCTCCCCTCTCTCCCTCCCCTCCCCTCCCCTTCCCTTCCCTCTTCTCTCTCTCTCTCTCTCTCTCTCTCTCTCTCTCTCTCTCTCTCTCAGTTTTGTGCCCATGTTTAAAGATGTGATCTTTCAGCATTTTACCACTTCCTGCCTCCATATCACCATAATGGACTCTTACCCCTCTGGAACCATAATTCAGCATAAATTCTTCCTCAAGTTGCCTTTGGTCATAATGTTTTATCACAGCAACATAAAGTCACTAGCTCATGAGGACAATACCATCTCCCCTAAAGGAGAGTCTATCCTATAAAGAACAAACCAGACAAAGAAGCAACCTGTGACTCCTCCAAGAGTGGCAAGTCTCCGGAGGTAGATATACGGGAAATGTCATGGTAGGTCGGGTGGTAAGAGCTGTGGTCAGACTCTCTGACCTCATCAGAGGCTGACAAGTGTCTCTTATCAGCTGGTGATTAACTTCTACCCCTCCTTGAAGAAGAGGTGGAAACACTTTCACAAACCCATGCCCTGACCGTAGACAGAGAAGTGGAGGTCAGACAAAGAGCATCAGGACATGTTCCTTCTCAGTTGCTCACAGTAACACTGATGCTAAGGTGGTGTGGTCTGGGGATGGGAAATCCTGCCACCCATCCCAGGAATACCCAAACGGTACAGACACGTGTGTCAGCTGTTAGTAGAGCGCAGTGCCTAAGAGTAAGCTTGAAGGAGAAGCTTCTATTTTGGCTCACGGCTACGAAGGCCCGCATTCAGCTAGCTTGTCGCTTAAGGCCTGCAGAGCACATGTTGGAGGTTGTGAAGAAAGGTGAAAGGAAGTGACTGGAATCCCACAGTCTCCTTCAAGGTCACATGAAATCAGCTGTACTAAGACCTCCACCAAGCCCCATCCCTAAAGATCCACTACCTCTCCATAGCATCACACACTGGGAACAGAGCCTTCCACACATGAGTGCTTGGGGAACACTCTCAAAACACACTGTATCACCAGGAGGCTCTCCACCACCTGGTCCTTAATTTAATGATAAGTGCCGAGACACTTTTTCTGTAAAATGCCTAATCAGCCTGGAACGGTTAGGACAATGAGCGACAGGAACATTAGTCATGGCCCCAAGCCGTGCAGCAGAATTCTAGCGCCGGAGCCCATCACTGTCAGCCTGAAAGGCCACAGCATCAGTAGCAGACAAAGCAATAAGCCAGGGTCTCAGCCTAGCTTGTGTGTTAGGAGTGCTCCCCTGGGGGTGCTCCACAACACTGAGTGCTGATGGGTGCTCCATCTGCAAAGCCTGTTCTGCATGCTTCCCGGGGGGAGGGGGGGCTGTATTGTTGAGGGAAATCTCAGATCAAAGTGTTAAAGGTATATAGTGTAAGTGGTGCTACATATAAGAGAAGTTCTTGAGCTGGCCACAAGGCAACAAGCAAACAGTGTGTGTGCTGGCTTGGGAAACCCCAGGCCACTGTGCCACAGACCAGACTCCATCTCCTGCCCAGGTCTGCATCACTCTGAAGGGAGACTGTGTGCCTGCACGTAGGAGGGTGCTGCACTGACTCTGTGCACTCACTCAGGGTTTAGTTTATATTAGCTCTTTTCCCACCCCCTCCCAGAAGATTCCTTCTCCCCTAAAAGCATGCTTTTAAAGAAATTGCTCCTAAACTGCCACTACGAACTCGAATACTAACAAAACACATCATTAAGCATGTATATGACTTCCTCCCAGGACATTCCGTCCAGATGCGGGAGACGCTGAGAGCGTTTATTTACGGACCACCCTCTTCACTGCCCCAGTTCACCCCTCACTTTATTAAGTTGCCTGCAGGCAAAGGAATCCAAGTCTCCTGCACAGAGGAGCTAATTAATTGATAGCTGGTTCTGAAATCGCGAGCTGCGATTGTAAGGCATTTCTTCGGTATACCCCATTCTGTTTTTACTTTTACTCTCATCGTTGTGGTGACGAAGCCAAGTTAAGGAAGGGAGGAAGGGTCTATTCTGGCTCGTGCATCAAAGGTACAACCTGTCATGGCGAGAGCCTCAGGCACTCGGTCACAGAGAATGTGTTGCCAAGGAGGCAGATTGTAGATACCTAGCTCATGGGATGGTGACACCGCTGTCCAGGGAGTGTCTTCCCTCAGTTAAACCTCCCTGAATACATCTTCATAGCTGGGCCCAGAGGCATTTCTCCTAGGCGATGCCAAATCCTACAGAGTACAGTCAAGACTGACCACAGCTTCCAATGGTCCGAGTGGATTGCTCCAGAGAGATGTCTACTGCTCCAGTGTTATCTGCCACTCCACGGTAATGTCTGCTACTCCTAGTGGGCACAAGCCCTATCCCTCCCTGCTGCTGCCATTCCTACAATGGCTTCCAGAGCGCCAAGTTCAGGGTGCTGTGTCTCCTGACAGGTAGAAGTTACTTCTCTGTGTGTGTGTGTGTGTGTGTGTGTGCGTGTGTGTGCGTGTGGCTCTATTTGTTAATATGGGTTCTAGGACGGAATTCAGGTATTTGTGCTTTCAAAGCAATTACTTTGCCAACTGAGCTATGTCTGTAGCCCAGTATTCGTATTCTTAGTAAGCCCCTCCTTTTCTCCTGGCTCCCGAGGTTCCCACCTCAGCCTGATTTAAGATATCAGTTTAAGGAGTATGTGGTGGTTTGAATGGGAATAGCCCTGTCAGGCTCATAGATTTGAATGCTTGGCCATTAGAAATTAGGAGGTGTGACCTTATTGGAGGAAGTATGTTACCAGGATGGGTTGGGGGCAGGGGAGGGGTGTTCAAAAGCTCAAGCAAGGCCCAGTGTCTTTCTCTTCCTGCTGTCTTCAAATTCAGATGTAGGACTCTCATCTACCATGTCTGCCTGTGTGCCAACAATGTTCCCCACCATACAGATAATGAAACTAAACCTCTAAAACTGTAAGCATTCCTCTGTTAAATGCTTTCTTTTATAAGAGTTGCTGTGGTCATGGTGCCTCATCATCAGCAAGAGGACACTGATTAAGACAGAAGTACAAAGACCCTTTTAGGATTCTACTGACTCCACAAGTTATATCCCACCCCAGGTCCTCCTCTCTGTTAATTATGTGCAGAATGGCGTGCGTGCGCGCGCGTACACACACACACACACACACACAGATATAGGTGTTGCCATGGTAACCTTTATTGTCAACTTGTCTGTATTTAGAATCACCATAGAAACACCTCTCAGCACATCCGTGAAAGATTTCCTCACACAGGTTTATTGAGGTGGGAAGGCCCTGCCTAAATGTGAGCAGAACCATGTCATGGAGTGGGGTCTCAGACTAAGGGAGAAAGTGAACACTAGCATTCTTCTCTGGTTCCTGAGTGTGGATGCACCACAGCCAGCTGCTTCAGGACCCCAGTGCCATGACCTCCTCATCACTGTGGGTGGTATCCCCTCAATCTGCAAGCCAAAATCAGTCCTTAAACTGCTTCTTGCCAGGTATTTGGTCCCAGCAGCAACAGAAGTAAGTAATCCCTGTGTATTCCTCAAGCCACACTCTAGCTGGTTTACATCTGAATGAAAGGTTAGCCTCCTGCATCTCTGAGCTCGATGAACTGAACTCAGCAGGTTAGGACTCTGGGGGGATGGGATGTTGCTTTGCTTGATTTTGGAGAAAGGCCTCTCTTCTCAGACTCAGAGCAGAGGTGTTCAGGGGGAGAGATGCAATCAGCCCAGAGCTGACAACAAAGCCGTCAAAGAAAAATAACTTTAAAGCAAAACAACAACAAACTGGCTAGCTGCCTATCTGTCTCGCACAGTTTTGTCCTTCCCTCCCTCCCTCCCTCTTCAAGGGCTCTCTTTGCCTGTGTATTACGCTTCTTCTGCTGGCAAGAACTCCATTCACAGGCAGCCCTGAATGCCCCTGATTGGCCATGGGCACCGTTGCCCTAGCAATGTGACTCAAAGCTTCCTGCCTCACACCTCCACCCTACCCTCCCCCACGCTCCCCACGCTCAACGTCACCTTCATTACTCTTGGTGACACCACAGGTTATTAAAGCTGTGTAATGAACTCAGCAGTGACACGGGGCTCTTCCTCTCTGCTACCCAGTAACCCAGGCAGCTGAAGGCTCTGCCTCTCAGGGCGACAACCTGTTAACCATCGCTGGTTCTTTCTCACGCTTTGGACCATTTGAAATTTATGTCCAAATAACACTTGATGAGATTCTAAGGAAAGAACCAGAAAGTTGCCTACTTCATCTTCTGAGGGGATGAGAATCCTTTTGTCTCCCTGGGTACATGAATTTAATGTGGATAATAATGAATAACAACAACAACAACAGTCTGTTACTGTTGGGGCTGCTGTAACAAAATGCCTCAGGCTGGGAGGCTTGTTGTCTTAGTCAGGGTTTGTGTTCCTACACACACATCTGACCAAGAAGCAAGTTAGGGAGGAAAGGGTTTATTCAGCTTACACTTCCACATTGCTGTTCATCACCAAAAGAAGTCTGGACAGGCACTCACACAGGGCAGTAACTTGGAGGCAGGGTCCTGAACACACTGGCAAAGGCTCTCTGGGGACCCAAGTGGGAAAAAGATTACACTTTTCTTTCTGACAGCACCTGACTCAGTTCCCCCGACAGCACACGCAGGTGATGGTCCCAAGGACATGCTCGTGGTCCTGTGGCCTGGACAGCAACAGTATCTGTTCCTGTGTGCCATGTGCTCCTCCATCATACTCTCTCTTCTTGAGGCCCAGCATCGACACTCAACTGTTCTCTGCATTTAGACGAGTTGCGTGCGAGACATCGCTAACCACTGCCCACACAAAAAGAAGCTTGTGATCTGAGAGCCACACCAGTATACACGTATAAACATGAGTGTTTAGACGGGGGATCCACGCAGACCACGGGAGCAGTAGGCTCTCCGAGGCCTATGCCCTCTCCAGCCTGAGGGTCTTGGCCAGGTACCCTGTACCATCCATGGCTTTCTACTGTGGAAAGGACCTTAAACCCAACCTGAAAGCAATTGGCTATTCCCAAAACACTAGTAGGCACAGTAGCCGCTAGCTTCTGGGTGATCCTTGCTTCGATAACTGTATCTCAACTTGCATAGTTTCCTTTAAAGCCTATATGTCTCTTCCCTGCCCTTGGACAACCTTTTTCTGAAATGTGGCTTTCATGTGTAAATGGTTAAGAAGCCCAGGAAGTGAAACTTAATATCATGATGTCCACAATTATACACATTTCTACTCTAAGTATCTGGCCACTGGCACCTCATTAGTACAAACGGAAGAGAGACTCTGGCAGTGTGCTTGTATAATCCCTCTCAATATGGGTTGGCTGGGTGGGGCTACAAACTTAAAAGCAAGACACTGTCTCAGCCTAGAGGCAGGGGAAAGCTGGAGACATTCCAAGAATGAGAAGCATTCACAAGCCCTTCTGGCTTTGACAGGCAGACCATGAGCAAGGACCAGACTGGCAAGAGGCTTCGGGTGAAGCCAGCAAACAGATGGCAAGAACATGGGGCCTCGGTCCACAACCCTGGAAACTGCACTCTGCTAACGACCAGAAAAACTTAGAAATTAATTTCCTCCAAACCTCCTGGCAGGAGCTCAGCTGGTCAGCTCCGAGGTTTCAGTTCATGAGACCCAAAGCAGAGACCCCACTGAGCCATGCTGCCCACCCAAGGCACAGGCCTGCGAGATGGGTATCCTGGGAAGTGGTCCAACACCCAGCTTATCCTGTGGTTCCAGCATATGGCTCTGTAGCTTCCCCCAAATGCTTTCCATCTTATTTCTCCAGCAGAATGGACGTTGTGCTCTATGAGAACACCCTAACACCCACTTTGCTAGGGCCCATGGACCCCAGTACCACGTCTTCCCTCAGCCCCTCAGGGGCTTTACTTACTTTCATGGAGACCAGCTGTCACTATAGTCTACTCAGCCCTGGATTCTCGCTGTCTACTATGTGCATACTCACTTACAACCTGTCCCATTGAACCAGGGGTTCTCAGATGACTATAATGTTACTCTTGTCTGCCCCTAAAGACAGTGGGCAATACCTGTGACATCACTGACCCAGCCCAGGGACCACGCTAGCATTTCAGAATAAAGATGAGGGATAGTATAGCGTTTGCAACAGTCCTCTCGCACTAAAGCATGATCCAACTCTTAAACGATTAATTCCATGAGAACAGGGATTTCCTTGGCACTACTGTGTGCTGGTGAGTAGAACGAAGCCTGGCACATAGTAGGTGCTGCCTGGGTATGTCTCAGTGGGTAAATGCAGGAGTGAATGCTGCAGATAGTGACTGAGGGTGTAGCTGTCTGTCTGTCCATCCACACTGACTTCCCACCAGTCATTACTTGTTATCTGATCTTCCTCTACAAGAAAACTGCAGTCTACATCCGCTTCTCCTTTTTGCTTACCCTTTTGGATCCAAAGTCATCCTCACCACCAGCATGGGCTCCTGGACCCCTCTAACCTCATCTACTCACTTCAGTCTGCTTGGGAAGCAGGGACCTCATGCCCCTGCCTCAGAAAGAATAGCAAAGATACCAAGGCAGGGCCTCTCTTTCCCCCAACCTCCCTCCCTCTCCTTCCAGCCTCACCTACCTCTCACCCGCATCCCAGAGCTCCAAGCTGAATGGAAGGAAGCTATTCGCTCTGCTCCCAGAGGGTGATAAGGGCTCTTGCTTTATTTATTCAGACCTGCCTTGTGAAGTAAGTGAATGGAACAGCCTGCAGTCACCACAAATAAACCCAGACTGGCTGGAAGCATGCTGAGCTGTGAACCACAGGAAGAAGACAGAAGACATGAAAGGGATGGTTCTCAAAGAAGACTTCCTCCCGGAACCTAATGTTCTGGAAAAAAATCTTCCTAATTAGTCATTAATTGGTACATTATCAGCACCATGTGCCCAGAATTAAGTGGGTAATTCCTATGATTTCGAGAGAGCAGGGTAATGGATTATCTCAGCAGCCAGGCAGAGAGAAATAGCTCTCCCTTGTTCCCTCTCTGCTGCAGCCTGAGGCCTCCACAGCCTCCATCCACCCATCCTGTGGTCCTCTGGGATTTACTTGCCCCAGGGCACAGCCCACCCTGCAGGCTGATTTTTTTTCCCTCCAGACCTCTGGATATTTTCTAGTTGAAAACAAGTGTCACCTCTTAGAGGAGGCTATATTGTCTCAGCCTATGTCTCCCTTTTAGCCATTTTGTGTTTGGTACCTCTTGGCCACTCACATAGAACACTGCAGGTAATTTTAGCAGCCCCAGTTGGTTCTGTAGCAAAATTTATTTTAAACAGCTATGATTCATCTCTTAATCATAGAGTTTTATTGTACTGTCATTACCAAGAAATCCTAGAGTTTATTCTCCACTAAAAATAATTAAGGGATCTTCAAAGCTCAACCCTCTGTATTGATCAGAAGTTCCTATATTATCAAGACAGCTATAGATAAGGGATTGTTGGCAGGGAAGAGAGAAGGGGGAGAGAGGGAGGAAGACTACGGAATCAAAAGTTGTATTGTGCATTTATGTACGTGTGCATGTGTGTGTGTGTGAGATGTGTGTGGTATGTATGTGTATGTGGTTTGTGCATGTGTATATGCGCATGTGTGTGCATGTGTGTGTATATGTGTGTGAGAGTGTGTGCATGTATGTGTATGCATGTGCAAATGGGTGTGCATATACATATGTATGCATATGTAGAGGTCAGAGGTTTCTTCCTCAATCACTCTCCCTTGTGTTTTGAGACAGGCCACTAACTGGCCTGTAACTTGCTGGTTTGTCCTAACTAGCCGGCCAGTTTGGCTCCAGAGATCCTTCTCTCTCCATATATCCAAAGCTGACATGTCAGGCGTGTTCTATACCCGGATTGACATGGATCTGAACTCAGTTCTCCACACTTGTGTGGCAAGCACTTTGCCCACTGTGCTCCCTCCGTTGCCCCTCAGAAGTCTCAGGTGCACATGCTGGCTCTTCACACTGCTGGCTGAGTCAGTAAAAGCTCCTATGATCATTCAAAAGCCAATAGGCTCATGTATTTTAAAGTTTGGTTCCCCCATTGATGCACTGTTTGGGGGAAATTATGCCTTGATGGAGGAAGTACATCACCATGGGCAGGCTTTGAGGGCTTATAGCCTTGGCTACTTCCTGGGCTCACTCCCTCTTGGCTTCCACTGTGTAGCTGTGATCTCTGGACTTCTTGCAGTGGCTGCCTTCCTCACTGTTATGGACATTATATCCACTGGAACCATAAACAAAACAGCAACAACATCAACAACAACAATACCTCTTAATTTGATTTTAGTCATGTGGCCCTATCACAGCAACAAAAATTAACTAATACCATGGCTCAGGCTCTCCAGGGTGGTGTCTTCTTCTTCTTCTTCTTCTTCTTCTTCTTCTTCTTCTTCTTCTTCTTCTTCTTCTTCTTCTTCTTCTTCTTCTTCTTCTTCCTTTTCCTCCTCCTCCTCCTCCTCCTCCTCCTCCTCCTCCTCTTCTTCTTCTTCTTCTTCTTCTTCTTCTTCTTCTTCTTCTTCTTCTTCTTCTTCTTCTTCTTCTTCTTCCTCCTTCTTCTCCTCCTCCTCCTCCTCCTCCTCCTCCTCCTCCTCCTCCTCTTCTTCTTCTTCTTCTTCTTCTTCTTCTTCTTCTTCTTCTTCTTCTTCTTCTTCTTCATATGCTGGAACACCTGGAGGGGTCCCTGGAACACCTGGGGGTCGATGTCTCCAGTGTAAAGAATGATTGACAAGGGGGTGTGGGCTGTGGAGGGGAGGGTCATAGACGTGTGCAGCAAGCACTCCCACGGTCACATAGGAAGGGGCCATATCTTACCAGGAGACTGTAATACCAGGTATTGCCACAGGTCTATTACATCTAGTGATATCGAGGCATGAGAGAAAAGAGGCAGAGACTGGGGGCAAAGGGCTTTGGGTGGAAAGAATATTCAGATCAGAGAGCATTGTGAGCCTCTTAGAGTTGGGGAAGGAACTTTTCCTGCTCCTTCTTCTTTCTCCACCCAGGTCCTCAGAGACCAACCAGGCTGAGCAAACATGGCCCAGCTCTCCAGTGGTCAGCTTCTAGACCAGCCTATGGGCCAGGACCCCTTCAGGGGTCACATATCAAATATCCTAGATGTGATACATCTACACTGTGATTCATAACAGTAGCAAAATTACCTTTATGAAGTAGCAACAAAATAGTTTCATAGCTGGAGGTAACCACAACATAAGGAACTGTATCGAAAGTTGGTAGCGTTATGAAGGCTGAGAACCACTGTTCTAGACAATGCAACATCTCTCTAAGCTCTTTCTGGTGTTATCGGGCAACTTACTGCACAAGAGAGACAAATGATGTTATGGGTGTCCTTGTATGACCCAGAGGAACCCTGCTTTTCTGGGGTCCAGTGAAGTGCAGGCAGCCTGTAGGAACGCATGTATATGACACAGCTTTTCTGTAGGTTGAGACCACCTCTTCTTCCTGGGAACATCTAGCTGTTACTGGAAACTGTGTACCTGACAGTACTTGGGTAGAATTGCTTGTTTGCATGCCACGCTGGTACCTATGTCTTGATTTTATTTTCTTTCCCTGAATCTGGCAAGGTCTGTCTAATCCCACATCTGTATTTCCCCAGCTTGAACTTGAAGAGCTGATTCAGATGTGGGTTTTATTCCAACTAGAGAATCTCCAGGTCAGTCTTGGATTCTGGAACAAACAGAAGTCTTACTGCCTTGAAAAGGGGAACCGTCAACCTGAGCATCAGTGCCGAGCCCCGCTGTTGAATGCTGTCACTCCATCCAGAGTTCTGGTTGACCTCAGAATGGACTTCAGCTCCTACCCTTCACTACCAAGAAAGAATCTAATTTGTAAGGTTCCTGAAGCACTGGGTGACTTGTGTCTTCTACCCCATGCAAAACCTAACTCAAGGCCTCAGAGACCTTGTGTTCAAGGGAATAGTATTCATTGATTGACGAAGTATAGGTAATAATAGTCTCCCCATCCCATTCTCTCCCTCTCCTCCCTCTTCCCCCACCCCCAATGTATATAGGGGCACTCACAGATGCCCTCAGAAACAAGACAAGGTGTCATGTCCCCTGGAGCAGGAGCTAGAGCCAGTTGGTGAGCTGCCTGGCAGGTACTGGGATGTGAGTCTGAATCTTCTGCAAGAGGAGCCAGTGCTCTCAGCTGCTGAGCCATCTCTCCACCCCTCTCTAGATCTTTAATTTTTAAATACACATTATTTTTTTCTTTCTTGAGAGCTTTCCATGTACTGACAACTCCTTTGTCTTACGTGCCACTGAATTGTTTTTAAATGGCAGGACTGTCTTATATTTGTTACAATAAATTTGATGATCTCAGAGGCGGGGCGGGGCGTGGCGGGGGGGGGAGAGAAAGAGAAAAAGAGAAAGAGAGAGAGCTGTAAAACTGCAAAAAATGATTGGGGCTTAGTGATACTGGGATTTTAAAGGCGGCCTTTCTATTTGTAGTGAAGATTATTGGCGATATCGGATCAGCACACCCTTTCCCAGAAACAGCATGACTTGGAGTCAACATTCCTAGGGCCACAGCCACACTTGTTTGCTTCCCTTGTAAACTTTCAAGCTTCATCCCCAGAGGTAACAACCCTCTGTCTGAGCGGTTCTACTGGCAGTAAAGAGAGTTTGGGCCCGACACAAGTTTCATTTCTGATTTGGATAACAACAAGAATGAACCAACCAATAAAATTCTTGGTTAATGGGAAACTTCATTTGAGGTTGAAAAAAAAAAAGAAAGAAAGAAAAGAGAAGAAAAGAAAAGAGAAACCAGCACAGTGAGTTTCCTTATGTTTACCACAAAGCAGCCTTAACTCCACCCCGGAGATGTAAATACACTGACGGTTGGTTGTATACATTGGCACTGTTTGGTTTTTTGGTTTTTTGGTTTTTTTTTTTTTTTTTTTTTCAAAAAAGAAGTTATGTAAACACAGCCTATGAAAACCTAATTGCCACTTTCATCATTTAGTCAAATAACAGATGAAAGAGACGGCACACATCCATCCCGGAAGGAGTCACTTTATGACAGCCAGGCAATAGAGACGGTACATTGTGCAATGTGCCCTGCCTCCTGGTTTATGTGACATTTAGGGTCCCTTTGCTACGCACACCTGCCAAGTATCCTTTGAACACGGCCCAGAAACACCACCTCAGTAAATATTGCATTTCTAGGTCTGTGTGTGTGTTTCAGTGCCTGGATCATGTTTATTAAAACAAACAAACAAACAAAAAAAAAACTGATTATCATGGGACCAAAAGTTGAGCTTCAACTCTGATCTCAAAGTGAAGCAGAAGAGTCTTCCTGGGTCAGAAATGTTACCGGGGTGACTCCCACAAAAGCAGGAAGTCGTATGTGGCCGTACGTCGCAGGAGTTAGTCTGGGATTCCACAGCTTCTTACATGGTCTTTGGATTGTTACCATGTCCAGAAACTGCCAATACATGCCACACAGTTGGCTGATTTCTATCTTTTCATTTTAACCACGAGGAGATGGCAGTTGAGGGGTACATGAGCCCATCCAGGGAGCTGTCCTGTCTCTGATCATTTGTTTTACAAACTCTTCCCAAACCTCACACCCTCACTTTCTGGTGGACTTGGGAAAGTGACGGACAATCACCACCACGTTGACTGCATCCTCTGGAGTTTCCAGATTGTCTCTTCTTCAGCCACATCACGAGAATCTACACCCCAGTTACAAGACATCCCCACACCCAACCAATGGATGCTCTTCACTTTCTTCTGTGAAGGAGGCCAGCAATCTCTTTGGTTTTGAAGGGCCATCACCCAGGGAAGTGCAGGTGACATAGAGAAGTAACACCTGGCCAGTTCCTAAAGAAGTGCAGACTTTCCCCCTGGAAAAGACACAAAGAGCAGCTTATCTCTCACCATTCCAAAGCCCCTCTGCATGTGGCATTACATAATTCAAGCAGAGATGTGGAAAACCACAGGGGGTTAGGTGCAAGGCAGTTGAGACCCCTCCCCATGTGGAGTCTCCAGAGAACTCCCTAGGACCCACGGAGAGAGTCTGCAGTGCTCAGAGAACTCCCTGGGACCCATGGAGAGTCTGCAGTGCTCAGAGAACTCCTTAGGACCCATGGAGAGTCTGCAGTGCTCAGAGAACTCCCTGGGACCCATGGAGAGTCTGCAGTGCTCTGATAGACTAGCATCTCTCCTGACTGAGGTAACAATCATACAATAGAAAACCAACCCACACCAAGTTCAGCCCCATTCAGCCAGTTCACGGTCGAAGCACCACTGCTATCTAGTTCCAAGATATCCTTGTCACCCCAGAAGATGCCCACAGCATTGAACAACCAATCCCTAAAGCCCAGTGGCCACCAGTTTACCTGCTGCTGTTCATATGGATCTATCCAGTTTGTGTCAGACATAAGCAGAATCAGGTGACCTGTCACCTTTGGAATCCTTGCTTATTTAGCCCGTGTTTTCAGGACTTGTCTGCAAGCAGCTTGTATCATATCATCATCCCTTTCCTATCTGAATACCGTCTTACTACATCCCATCATCGCTGCACTTCCAGGGCTCTTCTGCATGTAGCTCATGTAATGACTTTCCTCTCTCTGTGTTCTACCGTGGTCTACACATTGCTGGGTACCTTGAGTATGTTCTGAGGAACGTATCCTTAGGCAAATTTGTCACAGAAGTAAAAAAATGAATACATTTAACAGATCTGAACTTCAAAGACCGCTACACAACAGAATTCCACAGCTGTTCAGCCTACTATAAACCTGCTAACTATAAAACCTGCTGCCTCACTCTTAAGCTGGGTGACTCTACAGCCCGCTATGGTACTGAATTGTGTGACGGATAGTAAAGCTCATGACACCTCTAGCTTGTAGGACGGGGTAGGCTCATTACACTCCTGAACTGTGTGGCTCTATAGCCCACTATAGCCCTGGCCTGAATGATGGTTTAGCCCTGAACAGGCTATGAGCCTGAACAGCACAGGGCAATTCTCAACACCGTGCTGACTCTAAAGCACTGCAGTGGGGGCTTTTGGTTCTTTTATAGCCTCATAAGATGGCTGCTTACACACTGTCCATCTGTAACAGAGCACCAGCCCTCACCTGTGGCTGTGTTCTGTCCGCACGGAGTGTCTGTTTGATTTGCTCACTCATGACTGTTTCCACTGTTTTTACCTACCGGTGCCGCAAACAAGCACCTCCCCTTGTGAGTGCATTTATGTGAGCGTTTGGGCCTTGTTTTCAATTCTTCAGGTTATCTACTACAACACAGAGATTTTACAGCTGAATAACTGGGCACAAAGGCAAGGTGGCTTGCCTCGGCCCTGGCAGCTGGCTCATGACTGGAAGCTGGGTGGGTCACTGGGTGACTTGGTTTCGCTCTCACAGAGCCAGGAAATGATCATCTCCCCACTGCCTCCTGCTCTCCAAATCTCTCCTCCCTTGAAGCTCAGTCCTCTTTGGCCTCCCCATAAGACTTTCCCGGGTCATCTCTCAGGCCTCTCGGCTTCCCTCCTCCAGAACCCTTTCTGTTATGGTCTAACCGAAACCCACATGAGCTGTTATGTGAACGAACCCACAGGGTTCACAGTTTGACTCATACGTCTCCCACAAACTCAGGTTAGCTGTAAGGGCTGTGTGAACGTGAGCTTAGAGACTGCGTGTCATGATACGTGAGGAGAGCCTGCGGAGCAAACAGGATGACCTGGTGGCAACACTCAGCCTTCATGGAAAGTAATGTCACAGCCGCCCCACCGTGACGGTCTCTGTGTGCTTCATCACTCAGCAGCTCCGAGACCAAGACCACCCGGTTTCTATGACCTTCTAAATGGTGCTTCATGTCACCGTCTGGTGATGTTCTCAACGGCAAAGCTACCAGAAGATTTAGAGGTGTGACAAGCCTTGGTGCCACCACCTTGCCCGGCCAGCAGCCATTGAGAATGTGGATTGGTTCAGGCTTGCATGTTAGAGGACCTCACTGCCTGCCAAATCTTAGTTCACCATGGCGAAATTGGAGAAATTGTTGCTAAGGAGGTATTTTAGGGACTTCTAAAAGATACTGATAGGAAGCACAACTTTTAAATCTACCCTGTGAACCTTGTTCCTTGGTATCTCTTATCACTGGATGATAATAGGAACAGTAAATCCCAGGGTGGTCAAAAGAGCCGACTTATAGAAGGAGAGGAAGGGAGGAGAGGGGGATAAGGAGGACAAAAAGAAGCCAGGCGGTGGTGGCACACGCCTTTAATCCTAGCACTTGGAAGGCCGGCAGAGGCAGGTAGATTTCTGAGTTCGAGGCCAGCCTGGTCTACAAAGTGAGTTCCAGGACAGCCAGGGCTACACAGAGAAACCCTGTCTCAAAAAAAAAAAAAAAAAAAAAAAGGCAAAACTGAGGGAAGGAGGAGGAAGAGAATACGATGATAAAGAAGAACAGAGAAGGAGAGGAAAAAGAGGAGGAAGAGGAGGAAGAAGAGAAGGAAGAGAAAGAAGAGGAGGAAGGGAGGAGGAAGAGGAAAGGAGAAGGGAAGTAGGAACAGGAAGAGGGGAGGAGTAGGAGGGGAGGAGGGAGAAGGGGAACAGGGAGGAGGGAGACAGAGTCCTAATACCCTCTCTTTTTCTACTATCTCATTGCTAGATTTTGAGGAAATGCTGCCTTTTAATCTCAGCTTGAGGAAAAACTGACATATCATCATCATTCATTACCAAATAATGAAGAGAATCTGCACATTGGCCTGTGGCACCGATCGCTTCTGCACGGCGGTTGGAATACGGTGAAGCTGTCACCGACTTGGTCAGAAATGGATGCCTTTTGAGTGCAGCTGTGGCTTCGCGGCAGAGCGCTTGCCTGGCATGCCCAGGGTCCTGATCTATCCCCAGTACCATCCGCTGGTACAAAAAGAAAGCAAAAATAGATGACTTCATTTGAAATACATACTAAGATGTGTGCTACCCAGGAACACAGAGCAGAATGAAGAGCAGGGCTCCTGATGGTGGGCACTGACACGCAGAGGCTCAGCTCCTCAAATTAATATCCACAAGGGCTCAATCCACAGGCGCTGCCCTATGAGAGAACAGAGAAACTGGCTGGGGAGAATAAACTCTGAACACCAGTTCCATGGCAGCTGTGTTGGAATCACCAAGAGTCCCACAGCCTTCCCTTTCTCAACAAAGTATCCAACAGAAACACTGCTCCTGCTGATGCAGGGCCTTGCTTTTCTTTGGCATCTTCCTGTGTCTGTCCTCCCCATGTGCGCTGTGTCTACACAGAGGCTCAGGGACCCAGGGCACTGTGACCTCAATGCCTGCCGAGTGAGCCACAACACTAAGCTGGCCCGGTGCCCGCAGGCATTGTGTTCATAGAACTCTGAGGGAAGAACACCTGCATGTATCCCTCCAGTTTCCTGCCAGCCACAGATCCTGTGCTGCATGTAGGGAAGGAAAGTACTGAGCCATTTGCTGGGCAAACAGTTGCTGTGTATCTTAGTGCAGAGGAAACATCCTTTTGCAGGAATAAAGAGAAATGAGTGAGAAACAGGGTGGGAAGCAAGTGACTCTGGAATTGGAGCCTCTTGCTCTGCTCATGTGAACAAAAGACATACTCCCTCTTGGCCAAAAATATTGTAAAAGGTAGAAGTGGTAGCTCATACTGCAATTGCACTTCTCAAATGGAGCTGAAGCAGGGGGATTACTGTGAGTTCAAGGACTACTGGGGCTACAGACCCAAACCCTGTCTCAAAATATAAAATAAAAACAAAATGTAGCAATCATAAAAAAAAGTGTTTGCTCACAATAACATAGAAGTGAAAATGACCCAGTTGTGCACTATTGGGAACATGGATAACTAATTCATACAACAAAGAATGGTTGGTCAAGAATGGAAATCTGACACATGCCCAAGCTCATGGGACTTAGGTGCATGACTGTGGGAAAGAAGTCAGTCACAAAGGCCAGAGGCTACAGGATTCCCTTCTGCAGGCGATCTGGAAGATGCAGATTTACAGAAGCAGAGGAAAAGGATAGCCCTCGGGGCTTGAGGAGAGGGCCATGGGGGGAGGGGCTGGGGGAAAGACCCCCAAGGGCTAGGGAAGAGGACCCCCGGGGGCTAGGGGAGAGACCCCCCCCAAGGGGCTGAGGACTCCCTGGGGGCTGGGAAGAGAGCCAGGAAAACCTGCTTGATGAAAAAAATTAGTTGTTTTTAAAGATTTATTTATTTATTTTATGCATATGAGTACACCACCATTGCTCTCTTCAGACACACCAGAAGAGGGCATCAGACCCCATTACAGATTGTTGTGAGCCATCATGTCGTTGCTGGGAATTGAACTCAGGACCTCTGGAAGAGCAGGCGTGCTCTGTGCTCTTAACCACGGAGCCATTTCTCCAGCCCACAATTTAGTTTTACAGACAGAAAGTAAATGGACACAGAGAACAGAGATGGCCACACAAGTAGGATGTATGTCAACTGCTGTGCTCCTAGCTGTGTAGGTGGTAAATCCCATGTCATAGACATTTTACTCCCAACCAAGAGTGAACCAGGCACGGTAGGTAGCTCACACTGATGATCCTAGCAGAGGCAGAAGCTGGATGGCAGGATGGAGGCTAGCCTGGGATCTTTTTTGTTTGTTTGTTTCAAACAAAGAAAGTAACAAAGTCAGTGTGCTTGGGCTTCTTTCTCCTTTTCCACCTTGCAACTTAGTGGCTGGGTGAAAAAGAAAACCAGCAACACTGTGGATCCGAGTCCTCTAGCAGGGTTCCTCTACCAAATCTCCTCCAGCAGGCTGCCAGGCTGCTCTCTACTCTGACTGCACTGCACATGTGAACACTCTTGATAGGTAGAGGGGAATTTGCCTTAAAATGGCCAAGGGGTCTACCTTACAAACTAAGTTGTAATCGCTGTAGTGGAACCTCGTACCGTTATGTCCTGAGGACCTTACAAACTAAGTTGTAATCGCTGTAGCGGAACCTCGTACCGTTATGTCCTGAGGACTCCATCCTGTGCAGGAGCTGAGAATCAAAAACGGACAGGTGCTTGAATGGAACCAGTAACTCACATTCACTAGGCCAACGTGTCTATATCCTGTGGAACACAGCTGAGTGCTTCATGATCACAGAATCATGGCCATCGGCTGTGCTGAATTAAATAATACCCTTGCCTGCAGCAGTGCTAGCATGGATCCTGTACTCTGAGGAACACAAGTCCTGTTCTTTCTTTCTTCCTTCCTTCCTTCCTTCCTTCCTTCCTTCCTTCCTTCCTTCCTTCCTTCCTTCCTTTCTTTCTTTCTTTCTTTCTTTCTTTCTTTCTTTCTTTCTTTCTTTCTTTCTTTCTTTCTTTCTTCTCTTTTTCTTCTTCTTCTTCTTCTTCTTCTTCTTCTTCTTCTTCTTCTTCTTCTTCTTCTTCTTCTTCTTTTCTTCTTCTCCTCCTCCTCCTCTCCTCTCCTCTCCTCTCCTCTCCTCTCCTCTCCTCTCCTCTCCTCTCCTCTCCTCTCCTCTCCTCTCCTCTCCTCACCTTGGAGACAAATTTTCATGTAGCCCAAGCTAGTCTCAAACTCACTGTGCCATAGAGAATGGCCTTGACCTTTAGATTCTCCTGTCACCACCTTCTGAATGTGTGCTGAGGTCACAGGCATGTGCAGCCAGGCCCATTTTTTTATGCAGCCTGGGGAATTGATCCCAGGGCTAAGCAAACATTCTACCAACTGCACTATGCCCCTAGACCCCAAACTCCTGTTCTAAGGCTCAGTGATTGCCATCTTGAAATTCCTAAGTCCTGAGCATGGAGTCCATATTTTCCTTTGGCACCAGGCTCTCTGTGAATTGCATGACCTGTCTGTCATACCTACAAAAGCTAGCTGGTACTCTAGGTCAGGGTCCACAGAAGAGAGCTTTAAGGAAAGGTGGACTTGGGAGCCCACAATCTGGATAACACCCAGAGAGACAAAGCTGACCATCCCAGGAACTTCAGGTCTACCAGCAACCGGCCAAGTGATTAGCTGCTACTCCCTGAACTGCCTGCGGAGAGGGGAGAAGACTCAGGTCATGGAATAAGAAGGATTTCTCTGGAGTGTGAGCATGCTCAAGCTGATAGAAAATAGCGAATCTAACAAGACATAATCTGGGTGTTCAGTGGGCCATAGAACAGAGCCAAACTATAGAGAAAACAGCGCCTTGGGAGATGAGCTCAGGCCTGGCCCTGGGCTAGACACGAAGCATCAAAGTTCCTCCACCCAACCCCCCTTCTATCCCTAAGGCTTTCACTCTGATGAAGACTAGCTCAATGGCCCACGGTAGGCAGCTGCCATTTGCGGAGGGGTTCCTGCTGCTTCCTATTTCACAGGAGTTATCTCAAGTCCTTCCCAAAATTGCTGTTAATTGACCCATTTTCCAGATAAGGACCCAGAGGATCAGAATCCCTTTGCAACTGTCCCATGGTGACAAGGTCAGTTGGCAGGAGAAGGAATGTGAATTGGGGTCTTAGCTTTTGAAATGTGGATTTAACCGTGAGCAAGTGCTACATGGCTGAATATTGTCAGTTTCCTAAGGCAGCTCCCACTGAGCTCATTCATACGAGCTGAGCGAACCCGTGGATGGATCAAGATCATTCTACATTCTGAAAATCAGCATGCTGGGCAAACAGTTCCCTTAAGGACAAAGAAAAGCAGAAAAAAAATAATAATAAGCACAGCAGTCTGGGGTGAGAGCATTGTTGAATCAAAACCCTTGTCTCACCCTGAGCCAGCCTGCTTGACAAATGAGTTAGCTGGCCTGGTCACGGCATCCTGTAGAAGGATAAGCAGACAGCTGCCCTCCAGGTAATGAATCTGCAAGGCTATGGCTGACTGCCTAGGAGTAAAGGTGGGGCAGAGTGCAGGGAAAGTGTAGGTTCTCAGAGCACTGCAGCTTGTGGGCTTGTGATGTGCCACCCACGGCCTGGGCACCAGGCAGTCAGTTGCTGTGATCTGGCACACAGCCTGCAGATAGCTTTGCATGCCAGCAAGCTGTGTTTCCCTAATCAAACACTACCCTGGACGTCGGCCACCCGTCTCTCCAGCCTCGATGGAAATGTACCACCTCCCTAAGATGTTGCATGGAAAGTTACATGGTCATTGCCTCACAGGAGCCTCAGAAAGCACACAAGGCACACATCCCACAGCAATCCCAAACCATCCAGCATTTTATCATTTTTTTAAAAGTCTGTGGGTGGAGGGGAGCAAAAAAATCATGAGGTCCATGAGTGGATGACTCACTGGAGACAAAATGACAAGGCAGTTTCTGAACAGATGGGGGACGGGACACTGGGCAGATGCTGCCCTGGGCTCTCACGTGCACTCACTCACTCGTTCATTCATTCATCATTCATTCATTCATTCATTCATCCATTCGGCTGAGTGTTCCCAGTGCCAGCTGGGTACTGTGGCAGGCACCTGGGAAGGGGCAATGAAACAAAACAAAACAAAACAAATCTCTCTTCCCTTGGGCCCCCACTCTATGACAGAAGAAATGGACAGAACATGTGTTTGGGGTGATGAGAGCTGAGGGGTGACATCAGTAGGATGGGAGAACTGCCTCAGTGGAAAGGAGATGAGAGATGGACTTTGTGGCACCAAAGGGATGTGGTCTATCCAGGCAGGGGAGACGACATGGCCGAGAGAGAATTAGAGTCAGTGTGGCGTAGGCATGACTTGGAAGAAGTGGAATGAATGAAAACGGGCAAGCAGGAAGGGAGTGCAGAAGGCCCGGGGATCTCTGGGGACATATGAGCAGCAACTCTGACAGGTGGCAGCTACTGTCCTATGCAAAGGATGCACATGAGTGGACTCACGTCTGTCCAAGGCTGAGAGGAGGTAGGAATGAGAATATGGCTTCCGTCTTGGTGCAGAACGATGGAGCAAATGATCTAGGGCCACTGCCAGTAGCCAGGTATTCATGTTGTGGTGCAGGTTTGGGCATCTCTCAGCACCTCAGGAGACTTGTGGCATTGCCTCCCTAAAATGGTCCTAGGTGGTGGAAGTCCACATGTGGACCTTAGCCAGTCTAGCAGGTTCCCCGAGCCATGTTAGTTCCATTTCCAGTGGTCCTGGGATGAAGTCACTCTGTGTGTGACTTCACACGGTGACTGCTGAGGTGGAGGGGTCCACACTGGGTATATGACTGTTGCTGTGTGCCTATCGTGTGTGTGTGTGTACGTGCATGCTCATCACCAAGCTCAGACAGGAGGAAAGTGTGTAGGGTCAGCACTCATTCACTCTAAGGAGAGTCTGTTTCTCAGATCATAATTTGGGATAAGAAACATATGAGCCTCAACAACTCTCGGAGCTTCTTACTCTAGACTTATCAGAATGAAAATAGAAGTCATAACCACAGAACTTACAGATGTATTTCCTTTCTCAAGCCATGCACGTGTGGCGGGTTTAGCCAGACAACATGGCAACCGCATGAAAAGAAGCGACTTACACTGGGACTCATAGCAAACCGCTGTAGCGCAAACGTTTCAGATGCCCCATGAGCTAACTTCAGGAACCACGAGTTAGCCTTCTGCACCAGTACCTAGGACAAATATCTAATCCATCACTACCTGTGGGCCACATGGGACCCAGGACAGCTATGGATGAAGCCCAACACTAAATAAGAAACCTACTTCAAACACTGTGCACATTCTGTATTTTTCAAGTTTAGGTTTTCACAAACTGTCTGGTTCTCCAATAAGCTGAAATGCTGGCCACCCAAGAAACTCTATGTCTGGTGAACTCTATGTTCCCTTTATGCAACTGGACTTCTGAACTGAAGTTATTCCATGTAAGAAAGCCTTTTGATAAGACCTAGGCTTTGAGTGAGTTTTTATCAAGATCTATCCCCAGCAAGGCAACTGGGATGGATCAAATACTAGTCACCAAAAAAGACTTTGCCCTTCCACTCATTGTAAATTTACTATGAAACTTATGATATAATTAAGTTTGAGATCTCAAAATAAGGTCATTTGAGATTACCTAAATGGTCCTAAATTCAGGAACAAGGTCTTTCTAAGAGTCATATTCACAGAAGTTAAGGTCACATGAAGGTGGAAGAGAGACTAGTGTGATACAATCACAAATCAAGGGATGTTCAGAGCCACCAGAAGCTGCAAGGGATGCCCACAGCCACCAGAAGCTGCAAGAGACAAGGTTGGACTCTCCCTGGATCAGATGGGAGAATGTGGTCCTGCCCACACCATTTTTGCTCTAGAACCATGAGTATGTGAGACAGGAAATTCCTATTGTTGAAGCCTCCCAGTTGGTAGTACTTAGCCACAGCAACCCTGAAGTCTTAGTCTGCACAGCTGTTAACAAAATACCTGAGGCTGAGTTCATTGTTAGAAAACAAAAAAGAGTTTTGTCACAATTCTGGATTCTGAGAAGTCAAAGGACTCTCCTTTGACTTGATCTTCTGCTATGGGCTGCATCCAAAATGGCTCAGGGCTGTATTCTCTAGGACAGGAGGAACAGAGTGTGTTCACAGAAGCTGGAAGAACGCATGTGTTGAACATTGAATGAAAGACCTTGCACTCATTCACCAGGAGAGGAGCCCTTTAACCTGATCACACCTTACAGGACCCATAAAGTTTCAAAACTTCTGTTTTGGAGGGACTTATTCAGACCACAGCGGAAACCCTGTCTCGAAAAAACAAACAAACAAAAACAAAAACAAACAAACAAAAAAGACAAAGATAGTTTTCCTTTCTCAATCACCGAGTACATTGCATGAGACAAGATGGAAAAAGAAAGGAAGAAAGGAAGAAAGAAAGAAAGGAAGGAAGGAAGAAAGGAAGGAAGGAAGGAAGGAAGGAAGGAAGGAAGGAAGGAAGGAAGGAAGGAAGAAAGGAAGGAAGGAAGGAAGGAAGGAAGGAAGGAAGGAAGGAAGGAAGGAAAAAGAAAGAAAGAAAGAAAGAAAGAAAGAAAGAAAGAAAGAAAGGAAGGAAGGAAGGAAGGAAGGAAGGAAGGAAGGAAGGAAGAAAGAAAGAAAGAAAGAAAGAAAGAAAGAAAGAAAGAAAGAAAGAAAGAAAGAAAGAAAGAAAGAAAGAAAGAAAGAAAGATGGAATGCAACCAGGAAAAATTATAAGGATGTGAGTGCCTAACAGGGGCCTTGAAATTGCAGGAAGGGATGGTCCTTCTGGGTTATCTGACCCACACACAGGTCTGGTCACTACTTGGAATGTGTTGTTGTTGTTGTTGTTGTTTTAATTGCTAAGTATGTTTGAATAACACTTTTTCTTTTTTTTTTTTTTTTTTTTTTTTGGTTTTTCGAGACAGGGGTTCTCTGTGTAGTCCTGGCTGTCCTGGAACTCACTTTGTAGACCAGGCTGGCCTCAAACTCAGAAATCCACCTGCCTCTGCCTCCCGAGTGCTGGGATTAAAGGCGTGCGCCACCACGCCCGGCATAACACTTTTTCTTAAATTCAGCAGGGCTATTCATAAGCTGTGAATTTTTCATTCCACCTTCACAGCCACTCTCAGCAGCTCCAGAGGTGTAAGTTCCCTAATGGTTCCTGTGCTGGGGACTTAAACCTCAGTTACACATGACAATGGCATTTGACATTCAGGAGTGGGGGATATAGCCAATATAAGATAAGGGCATGGAGATAAAGTCCAAGATGGTGGGGCTCAGAGGCTCTATGAAGGAGGACAGGGCTTGGAATATAGCTCTGTGATCTGGTCAAAAACTCACCTGGGAGGCACAAAGCCTTGGCTTTAATCCCCAAGACCACAAGAAAAAAAATATTTAAAAAAAAATAAATTTGGAGCAATGAGATGGCTCAGTAGGTAAAGGGGCTTGCCACCAAGACTCACAGCCTGAGTTTGATCCCAGATACACACCTAGTAGAAGGAGTTAACCAATTCCTACAAGGTATCTTCTAACCTCCATGTACATTATGGGATGCATGTACCCACACACACTCACATACACACAATAAATAAAATTTAATTCTAAAGGTTAATAATAATAAACTTCTGTGGTGGTTAGAATATGCTTGGCCAATGGGAAGTGGTACTATTGGGAGGTATGGCTTTGTTGGAGTAGGTGTGGCCTAGTTGGGGTGGGTGTGGCCTTGTTGGAGTGGGTGTGGCCTTGCTGGAGTGGGTGTGGCCTTGCTGGAAGAAGTGCATCACTGTGGTCTTTAAAGCTCTGCCCTGTGTGAAAGAAACCGTCCTCCTGGCTGCCTGCAGCAGATTGCAGGTCAAGGTGTAGAACTCTCAGCTCCTCCTCCAGCACCTTGTCTGCTGCCCTGCTTCTGCCATGATGATAATGGACTGATCCTCTGAACCTGCATGTTTCAGTCAAGGTGCAGAGCTATCAGCTCCTCCAGCACCATGTCTGCTGGTCTGCTTCCCGCCATAATTGGCTGAACCTGTAAACCTGTAAGCCAGCCTCAGTTAAATGTTGTCAGGATAAGAGTTTCCTTGGTCAGCGGGCAGTGGTGGCGCACGCCTTTAATCCCAGCACTTGGGAGGCAGAGGCAGGCAGATTTCTGAGTTCGAGGCCATACAGAGTGAGTTCCAGGACAGCCAGGGCTACACAGAGAAACTCTGTCTTGAAAAACCGAAAAAAAGAAAAAAAGAAAAAAAAAAAAAGAGTTGCTTCGGTCACAGTGTCTCTTCACAGCAATGAAAACTAAAACAATTTCAAAGCTACCGATAAAAGGACGAGAGAGGCAAGTTAGCACACTGGCTCCTTCTGGCCATGCGACGCCATCACAGATCATAAAACAGGAGAAGGACTGTCCCTAGCTAGATGTCAGCATGGTGCTCAGCTCCAGAACTGCAGGAAACAGATTTACCCTCTCTGTAAACTATCTAGTCTCAAGTATTGAGTGACGACAACAACAGAAAATAAATTAAGACACTTTTCGAAAGTTAAACTCAAGTACTGCCGGTATTATTCTGTCCCAAATAAAGAATCCGAGAGCTAGGTCAGGTATCAACTGCTGTCCCTCCTCCAGGAGTCATGATAAATGCCTTCACCCTCTCTAACCCTCTTCAAGCCCGGGGGGCCTCATGCATTTTTGCCTGGTAAGCACAGCTCGGGTGTGAACTTTTAAGGAAGTGACAGCCACATGTCTTAAAAGCCACAAAAAAAAAAAAAAAAAAAAAAAAAAAAAAAAAAAAAACCAACTTGTCTGTGATGAACAGGAAGCCAGTCTCACGCTTGCCTCCTTCCACAGTTACACGCAGTTCATCAGGAGAAAAAAAAAATCACAGGTCGAGCAGCTACGCAAAGCCGACACTGCTTTTGACTGGTGGAAGCTATGTGGAGGTTAGGCTGGACAGAGACCCCAGCCCACCAGTCCACTCACCTGTCCTTCTCTCCATGCCCCATGCCACTGGCTACCACGCCTGGCCTGTGTGAGAGACACATGGCCCAGGAGAGAGCCCTGTTTGGTGGGGTGTGTGGGTGTGAAGACTTAGGTCTTCCTCCCTCTTCCCCGTCCTCATTTGATTCTTGCAAACTTAGAAGCTGTAGAATAACACATTTATTTGACCCTTCTGAGGGTGCACACTCCAAGAGCAGTCTCCAAGAGAAGCATCCATGGAGATGGTTTTAGAGGGCTATAGGAGAGGCTCATTCTTTCCTCCTTCCAGGTTCTAGAAGCTGCCCACTACCTTGGCACATGGCCAGTCTACCCTTGCCCTGCTCCCGCTGTTTCTGGCCTTTCCTGGCTCAGCCCCATCTCCATCCTTTGTGTGATGTCCTCATGGTTGTACCTGGCCCATCAGGTAATCCAGAAGTGTCTGTTACCTACATCAGGATTCTTCACAAAGTACAATGTCCCTTTCACTGTGTTGGGTGACATCTCTCAGCTTTTGGGGATTGGGACCTGGACATCTGGGGACCTTTGGTCTGTTTGACATGCATTTCCCCACTTTTGTGACCGACTGGAGTGAACCCCTCTACTCACTCACCCCTCCACACACACTACACACACGAGTTCCCCCAGCAGGCAGCAGGCATGGCCCAGCCTGGTCTATTCTCCAGAAAGCATCCCAATTCCACTAAGTGGTCTTTTCCCCACCCAGTTCTAAGGAACCAGAAACAACACAAGAACTGCCTATCTGGGCTATAGATGCCTTCTCAGTGTGTACCCTACAAAAACCTCATAGTCACCCACAGAATCCGTCAGCCACCATTCAACAACCATGGTGGATAGCCACACGGGACTGATTCACAAAGTCCAGACAGCTTTCCCAAGCCCACACCCTCTGGGCTCACTGTTCCTCCTGACCTCAGCCACTTTGGTCTCTCTTGGGGACTGCTATCACACGCACAGGAACCAACATCCCAATGCCCACCTGGTCCCTGCAGCCCCTACACATGTGGCTGCCACCACACAGGTCATTCCTGACTTAGTTCCTGCATCATTCTCATTGCTCAGAGAGTGAATTTCAGAAAATCAAGTCCCCAGAGCCCCCTGAGGTCACCCTAGCCCTCTCCCCTCCTTCTGCCCCTCTGTCTCCTTCACAAGGTCCTTTCCAGCTAGAGCTTCTCCTTCCTTTCCTAGGTGGTGTTCAGTCCCTCAGCTATGAACTGGTCCCTGGGGCATCAGCCACTGTATTGCTCTCAGGTGACTCTTTCTGCAGAGCCTCCTGGGAAAGGCTGGACTGTGGTCCCCTCACACTTCCTTTGGCAAGACAAATCCTAAACACAAGAACCTTAGAATACCAGCATGGTGGTTCATTTCTACAGAAACTCAGCCATTTTCAGAATCCCTTAGGAGGGGATGAGACAGGTGGCTCAGAGGTTAGAGCACCCCCTTGCTCTGGCAGAGAACCTTAATTCCCAGTGACTTATGACCAATTTACTGCCTGAGACTCTGGCTCCAGGGGCTCCATCACCTCTACCCTCTGAGGGGACCAAATTCACATATATATGTAATGTCCTCCACAGAGAGGCATAATTAAACATAAATATAAAAAGGCAAGGGAGTCCCTCCAAGAGCTACACCCTATGCATTTCTGTGAGGGCATTTCCAGGAGAGTGACAGCGGAGGGAGAACACACCCTGAGCAAGGATGGTACCACACACTGTGTGCTGCTGGCCTAGACTGAGTCAAAGGGGAGGAATGAGAAAGCCAGCAACCAGGCGCCTGTTTGCCTCAGTCTGGTCCATCCACAAGAACAGACCCACCCAGCCTTGCACCCGCTTCTAGCTCCTCCTCCACCTTACCCATTACGTTCCTCCCCCCACCTTGCCTCTTCTACCCCTCAAACTGTGATCCTAAGTAAACCCTTCCCTGCATAAGCTTCTTTTGTTGGGAATTTTATAACCCATTCAGCAGTTACTGCGGATAGATGCCCTTACTTGAGGTCGGTAGGCTCAGCCATCAGCCATCGGGATGCCCAGCATCCTAGCAAATGGCAGCGTCAGGGTTGTGTGCGCCTGTGCCACATACACCAAATATGTCAGCATCCCCGAAGGTGCTAGGAGAGGTTCCTCTGTACAACCTCCAAAAGAACCAGTCCTGCTGAGACCTGAATCTTAGCTGTGAAGCTGTGTGAGACAAAACAGGTCGGGCGTTTAAGCTTCTTAGACTGTGCGCTTAGTCCGGGCAGACCTACTCAGTGAAGGCCACCACCACTGTACCCTGAGCTAGAGCGGAGGGTCACATGCTCAGGGACCCTGCATGGGCTAGGACAGAGGTGAGCTGGCTAAGTTCGGTGGCCAGCCTGTTACAACTTGGACACTGTGGCCAGGTCACTATACCGTGGTGACATTAGGGGTTCCTGCTGCAGCATCCAGAGTCTCCTTTCTACAGTGTCCTAGGGCACTTACTATGTTGGCAGCCAGTGGGTGAACTCAGCTTTGTGGGAGTCACTCTGAGCTGCGGGCATCCAGCCTTCAGAACACTAAGGAACCTAGCTAGACTCTGGCTGCAGCTGCAGGCTCTCACTCTCCCTAGAGCAGCAGGAGCTGTTCCCTCTGGCAGCTCCCCAAGGCACAGGGTTCCTTGTGCTATACCCTGCTCTCTTCAACTAACTGTCCAGGACTGCTGCTGTTTGTACACCTGAGCTTAGAGCTGAGGTCCCAGCTTGGGCTCCAACCTGCCCACCACTCTCTCCCACACAGTGCTCACCCTTGCCAGAGGTTACTGTTTCCTCATGTGCTGGTATCTGCCAAGGGTGTCTGTTGGCTTTTTATGTGTTTATTGCCTGAACCCCAGTTTGGTTCCATGGAACAGGATCCTATGGTCTTATCCCACCCCACCCCCACCCCCAATGTCCTTGGCCAGGAACAGAATTTGGCACACAGTGGGCAATTTGTGTGTGTGTGTGTGTATTTATGGGAGGAGAGGGGGAGAGAGGGAATTTCTATCTTTAGCTTCTCCCTAAAAAAGCTTCCGAAGGCATTTTTAGAACGCATCGAGTATTTGAGAATATGGGCCTCGTAAACTCTGTTAAAAAGATTTATGCCTCAGGCACCAACTTTTTCTTTCCACTTCTAAATACCACAGTCCACCTTGTCAAACAAGAAACTTACAGCTCCAAAACTGAGGCCTTTCTCCTCTCTCCCTTCTCCCTCTTCCTTCCTCCTCTCTTCGTCTTCTTACTCCTCCCCCTTCTCCCTCCCTCCTCCTCCTCTCACTCCTCCTTCCTCCCTCTCCCCTCCTCCTTCCCCTCCTCTTCCCCCTTCCCTCTTCTTCCTCCCCCTCTGCTTCTTCTCCTTCCTCCCTGCCTCCTTTATTCCTCCTCTTTCTCTTCCTCTCCACTTCCTCCTCCTCCTTACCCCCCTCCCCCATACTTTAAATAGATCCTAAGAGACTAACACAGACACTGGGTAGACACTGCTGCAACTCTGACCACCTCAATTGCAGAGCACTTCCCCTGCTCTTCTTGATGCCACCCAACTCTTCTTGCTTGTTGAAAAACAACACTGGGGATTTCTGAGGGGTTCCCTGGCCCACTTGCTTTTGTAAGTTCATGAGAACACAGATACCACCATTCTGTTTATAAAAGCCACAGTGTAATCTCAGAGTCCAGGAGTCGGAACATTAGGACAGGGACCATATGGCTCCTATGGCCCCTTAGGAAAACATTCGTCTGCCTTTGCTCCACACAAAGCCTGGTGACCAGATGGTCTCTGCCCTGCCTGTGGTCTGACCCTAGGGTGGAGATCAGGGGCTCACTGGGCCCCACCCCTTTCCTTCCTGGGTACATGGAGCCCATGGTTCCCAGCCGAATGACAAACAGAAGTGATCCAGGTACTTCTTGGCAGAGGCAGCGACCTGACACCAGGATAGTGTCTTACTTCCCTTCCCCACTCCTGCCCTGGCACCTGGCAAATGTCCAAGAGTGAAGCCAGCCCTGTGAGTGGTCATGATAAACAGAGCTCTCCCCTGCCGTCTGCAGTGGACTGACAGGGGCACAAAATGAGACTTTCCTCTCAAACCTCTGAGACGCCAGGGTGTTACTGCAGCCAGTCCTGACCAGTCCTGGAGTCTTTGGTGAGAATCATTTGCCTGAATTTCTCAAAGCTTACAAATGTGGCTTTGCCCCTGTCACAGGTAAACATTTTTTTAAAAATTAAAACTGTCATTTCCTCCCTTCATATATATCTCGGTTCATTCAGTATTACCTGTACGATATATACGGTTTCCACAGTTGTCAGGCGAGCACTTTTGAGCAAAACACTAATGGTTTCTTTTCCCCAAGTCAATGGCAGTTTCTTACCACCTCCAAAGGCATGAAAGACTGTTCTAGAATGCCAGCCCTGGCTGCAGATCCCCAGGCCCCCAGGCTCACGATAGCCCATGAGTGGAAAAACTCTCGCTACTAATGATGTTGGTGATAACAGTGAAGACACTTTAGCTAGGGTGGTTACCATGACAACTGCTGAGTGTATTTAATCTGTACCTCACAGTATAGGGTTGTCCGGCTCCTTGGTGTTTTTTTTTTTTTTTTTTTTTTTTTTTAAGTAAGGAAGTTAAGGCTGAGAAAGAGGTGAATTTCACTGGATCCCTGGTAGCTGTCAAGTCAGAGAACTTCTGTGGGATACTGAGGGAAGCCAGACCCTGCGGAAAGTGGGGGGGCTCCAGTTTGCTTGTGACCTTTGAACACACAGCTCTGCTTATATTTCTGCCTCCCAGGATCGTGGAAATTTCAAGTTGATTTTTCTCAATCTTATAAAGATATGGGTGGAAGTATCTTGCTGTGTCTGTGAGTCTGAAATGTGGTATCTATGTAGCTGATCAACTTGATAAGTAAATTCAATCTTTTTTTGGTCTGATAATCACACTCATCTAGCTTCAAGTTCTACAGGGCAGTCCAAAGCTTTAGGGAGAAGCCAAGATCCTTTAATACCATCTAGAGCTGCAGGAAGTGGAGGCTGGAGAAAACATGACGTAAAGAGTCTCCACTAGGGCTGGTGAGATGGTTCAGCGGTTAAGAGCACTGCTCTCTCCGAAAGTCCTGAGTTCAATGCCCAGCAACCACATGGTGGCTCACAACCATCTGTAATGAGATCTGATGCCCTCTTCTGGTATGTCTAATGGCAGCTACAGTGTACTTATATATAATAATAAATAAATCTTTGGGCCAGAGAGAGCAGAGGTCCTGAGTTCAATTCCCAGCAAACACATGATGACTCACAACCATCTGTACAGTTACAGTATACTTGTATACATAAAATAAATAAATAAATCTTAAAAAACAATAAAAAAAGAGTCTCCACTATGGAGACCAAGCAAGGGAAGAGTCTTTGTTGCCCATTCTCTTCCCTGTTTCAACCTTTTCCAGTCTTCACAATTCAGGGAGGGTTGATTTGCTGGTCTTTAGAGGGTAATGGCCCATGTCTGCTGAGCATCTTATACCACCCAGGACAGTCCTTACCTCAAGGACACTTCCAGTATCACATATCAACCACGCAAAGCTGGGAGCCCCTGTTCTAATTTGACACATTTTTTTAAGAGAGAGACAGAGAGACAGACAGAGAGAGAGAGAGAGAGAGAGAGAGAGAGAGAGAGCAAGTCTGATTGTTTTGCTCAGGCTAGCCAGGAAGTCGTGAGTTCAGTAGATCCTTTCACCTCAGCCTCCCACAGAGAGACATCTATAGGCACTCCCTCTCATACCTGGTAATTTGGCTGCTACACACACACACACACACACACACACACACACAAACCCACAGTAGATTCTGGCATCCTAAACGTGTTCAAGAGCCAACTGCCAGCTTCATTCCACTCCAATTAGCCAAAGTGAGTTATCGTCTGAGATTCCCCATAAAGCAAGCCTTCTAATTGTTGTGGTTAAGCAGGCCTCGGGCTGAGCAGAGAGATGGGAGCCGGCCTCACAGAAGCCAGATAAAGCCACAAAGAGGATAGAGCGTGGGGCAAGTGTGGTCAGTCTTAGCCTCGGGCTTCCCGTTTGGTTTATAGAGACACACACAAGCATGACATCACCTCAAGAAGGAAATAGAAAAATAGAGTTGAGCAGTTGAGCTGATGGCTTAAGTTCCCCCATCTGCCTAGCAACCCAGGAAGCCTGGGTGTCTTAGTCAGGGTTTCTATTCCTGCACAAACATCATGACCAAGAAGCAAGTTGGGGAGGAAAGGGTTTATTCAACTTACATTTCCAAATTGCTGTTCATCACTAAAGGAAGTCAGGACTGGAACTCAAGCAGGTCAAAAAGCAGGAGCTGATACAGAGGCCATGGAGGGATGTTACTTACTGACTTGCTTCCCCTGGCTTGTTCAGCTTTCTTTCTTATAGAACCCAAGTCCAGGGGTGGCACCACCCACAAGAGGACCTCCCCACTTGATCACTAATTGAGAAAATGCCTTACAGCTGGATCTCGTAGAGGCATTTCCCCAACTGAAGCTCCTTTCTCTGTGATAACTCCAGCCTGTGTCAAGTTGACACAAAATCAGCCAGTGCACTGGGTCATCTCCTTCCACTAAAGCTTGTTGCTAGGGACTGGTGCCAATGTCCTTATTCCTTCTGGTTGATAGCACACCAAGACTTGAGAAGTGAGATGACAGGTTTCACATGTGCAGGATATTTATTTATTTATTTATTTAATGTATGTGAGTACACTCCGCATCAGAAGAGGGCATCAGGTCCCCATTACAGATGGTTGTGAGCCACCATGTGGTTGCTGGGAATTAAACTGAAGACCTCTGGAAGATCAGTCAGTGCTCTTAACTGTTGAGCTATCTCTCCAGCCCTAAAGCAGGATCTTAAAGCCACTAGTCATCCACAGTCAGGGGCAGAGAGAATAGTTCTATGAACCTTCCCAGCTCATTTTCTCTTCTCTCATACCAGTTGGGACCTTTTGCCTAGGGAATGGTGCTGCCCACCACGGGTTGGTCCTACCCACATCAATCAGCAATCAAAACGATCCTCAGAGACATGCCCAGAGGCCAACCTGATCTAGATAAGGCTTCACAAAGACATTCTTCCCTGATGATTCCAGATTATGTCTAGATGATAGCTAACACTACCCAGCTCGGTGCAAGTGGAAGATCTGTCACGGGCATGCTCCTTGCCCAGAGGTCACCACGACCTTACATAGAGAATATTTCTGCAAGAACATTGCCTGTCTAACTGTGAACTACCCCTCCCTCATCTCTGTTGCTGGTCCTATAGTCAAGGACTATTCATTCATGTTTACCCTGTTTATCTTGCCTCAACCTCCCCAGATGCACCCACAATTTGCTACAGCACATGTGTTGCTATCACTCCAGAATAAACCAGTCTTTTCAAAGACTGTCTCTGTCACTTAGATTGCCATCATTTGGGGCCGGTGATGGGAAAAAAAATGATTGTAGCTTCTGGTTTTTTGTTTGTTTGCTTGTTTGTTTTTTGTTTTGTGTTTTAACCAAGAGGCCACAGTCAACTCTAGAGCCATCTTTCTCTTCAACCGTGCACAGACATGGCCTTCGCGTCCCCTCTCTCAGAGGCATATCCAATCTCCGTGAGATTTGCTTTCCTAATTTCTGATTCTCTCCCCTCTGCAATGTGGCCTTGGGAAACAGATCTGCCTAGGTGCATTTTCAGGTGGAAATGGAGAAATAGCATCTATTCTCAAAGATTCTGTCTGAAGAAGTAAGCTTCAGTCCACATGCAAATGGTACTAACAGACCCTATACCTCTTTGGTGGCACTTGCCTCCAGGGACTCACAAGCCCAGCACAGCTTTAGACCTACTGTCTCCACCTTGTCTCTACCTCCAGACAGCAGGGATATTTCACAGTGCTGACTCTAGTCATCAACGCTTGAAGGGTGAACTTCCTGTCAGGGCCTCAGGAAGGAAGGAAGGAAGGAAGGAAGGAAGGAAGGAAGGAAGGAAGGAAGGAAGGAAGGAAGGGGAGGGGAGGGAGGGGGAGAGAGAGACAGACAGAGAGAGAGAGAGAGAGAGAGAGAGAGACAGAGACAGAGAGAGAGAACAAGAAAAGAAGGAAAGGAAGGGAGGGGAGGGGAGGGGAGGGGAGGGGAGGGGAGGGGAGGGGAGGGGAGGGGAGGGGAGGGGAGGGGAGGGGAGGGGAGGGGAGAGAAAGGGGAGGGGAGGGGAGGGGAGAGAAAGGGGAGGGGAGGGAAGGGAAGGGAAGGGAAGGGAAGGGAAGGGAAGGGAAGGGAAGGGAAGGAAGAAAGCAGAGGTTTGTTCAGTTCCACATGTCGCTATTCAGACCTCCACCTCAGGAGCCACATCCTACCCAGAGGCAGGGCACAAGGAAGGGACTACATCTCTGTTCCCTCATTGGACCCAAGCCACCCAAGGGAAACTACTTACCAGGAATGTGCCTCAGTTTCCACTTCTATCAAAAAGGGTAGCACTAAGCCTGCTCCCAGTGTAGATTTAGAGATTAAATGGACCCTGGGGTGTAAGGACCCTGGCCCAGCACTGGCGGAGGTTATCCTCAGACCCAGGCACCTCTGAAATGACCTGCCTCTGACCTCATCACAAAGGGAAAAACTGAACTTGGAAAACATATATGATTTTTCTGAAGTTCACACATCTATTAGGTGGCAGATTCATGTCACCCCAAAATCAAACTCACTTTTCCAGAATTTGAGAAATTCAGATACATATATACTTTCAAAAAGGCAGCTGCTGCCAACCTCCAGCCTCTGTTAGGGATTGGTTATAATGCTTTGAATTAATCCAGCTAGGTCCCCAAAATCAGGAATCTGCATGCCCAAACGCTGAAGTTCCTTCCCCACAATTGTTTTTCTTTTTTTTTTTTTTTTTTTTTTTTTTGGTTTTTCGAGACAGGGTTTCTCTGTGTAGTCGTGGCTGTCCTGGAACTCACTCTGTAGCCCAGGCTGGCCTCGAACTCAGAAATCCGCCTGCCTCTGCCTCCCAAGTGCTGGGATTAAAGGCGTGCGCCACCACGCCCGGCCCCACAGTTGTTTTTCAATTCATCAATAAAGAAGCAACTGCCAATGACTGGGCAGGTAAACTGAGGCAGGACCTTTAGATTTGCACGGGCTAGGAACTGGGAGAAAGGAAAGAGAGAGAATCACCCACTACCTGTGACAATCAGGGAAACTTGCCTCATGGCCACTTCCCCAAATATGCTTGCGGTAGCAGAGACGAAATATAGATTTTAAAAGATGTTAACAAAGGAGTACTGGGGGAGGGGGTGTTTGCTAGCAGCGGGAAGGATTAGACCTGCCCGGCCTTTGAGCTAGTCAAAGCATTTAAAATTAACTCTGTGTGTGTGTGTGTGTTTCATTCGAAAATCCAGAGGGCTCTGGCTGGTGGCTGGGAGCGAGACCTGCACCAATCACCAAGCAGTTTAGCTAAACTCACCAAACTCACTGCTACATCTCTCTGCTGGCAGCTGTGCATCCTCTGTGGCAGCTTTGCTGTGATTCTGTGATTCTGACCCACTTCTCCTGGAGACCCTAACTCAACTAATTGTAGTCGCTGCGGAGCTGACGCCCCTGTGATGACTTGCTAGGGGCCAAACTCTCAATCAGCCCCAATGGCTGAGTGGAATACTAGACACACAAGAAGTTTTCATGTGACAAACTCCAGGGATTTAGCACCATTTAGTTCTTGGTGGCGTGGGAGATTACGTCAGAGCCAGCCTGTGACGCCCATGCCTGCACTGGTTATTTTACTACAGCAAAGTATCTGACAAACAAGGCCTTTGGAAAGAAGATTTTATTAGGTCTTGTAAACAGAAGGTACAGTCCATCATATTTGGAAGCCATGACACCTGAGGTGTGAGGCAGCTGGTCATATTGCACCTGCAATCCAGAGGCAGAGAGAGGAGTCTGGTCTTTTCCTTCAGTACGGGTACCAGCCTATCCGCTCACATTCAGGTGGGTCTTCTCACACTAATGAACGTAATCTAGAAACTCCAAATGCCCAGAGAGGCTTGTCTTCAGGGTGATTCTAGACCCTGCCATGTTGACAGTCAATATGGTCACCATGTCTGGTGGTATCCCTCACTGCGCCGGGGTCTGCTGTCTCATTGGCATGTACCTGCTATCCCTGTGGTCACAGGTGACATTGGCACCGTGGGATCAGGTCTAAAAAAGCAACTTCCCCTCCAAAAGAAGAGAATGGGTTTCCTGCAAGCCTGTCCTTGCTGATTCTTGCAGGACCTTCAGCCCCTCCTCCACTCCCCCATGATCCTGTCTGTTCTCCCATCTCAGCCCACATACCAGCTTCCCTCCATTGTCTGTGTTCGAGGTAACTCTCCTCACAGCTGCTCGGAGGGCTGATGAGTCATCATGACCAGAGGTCAGTGCTGAATGACAGGATGAAGGAAGGAAGCACAAACAATGATCTGCGCTGATCTTGTTCCATAAAGCAACACGTCACTGCTTTTGAAGCGAACACCACTTCTCCCTGCCCACTCCAACTCAGAAGCCGGACTTCAGCCCAAGGCAGGCCCAGTACACTGAGTTACATCCCTGTTGGCATCCTCATTAATCTAGACATTTGTATGAGCCACACTTTGGCCAGCTTCAGGACTTGTGTGAGGACAGAGAAGGAGGGGATCCTATTTGAAGCAGGGAGAGAGGCTTCCCTGAGGTGCATTGCCACACAGCTGCGCTCCATCTCCATCACTCCCACATCCTGCGCAGGCTTGCTTTCACAGCCAGTGCTGACTCCTGCAAGCTAACGTGCACAGGCTGGCCCCCATCCACCCCCGACTCCTTTTACTCTGTTCAACGGAGCTGCATCTAAATCAATTACAAAGCTCCATCCACCTCCCCAGCCTTCCTTCTGTGTCTCTTAGCTCACCTTGTACTTTTTGTTGAAAGCCAAGCATACTGTACTGGGTCAAAGAAACCCAGCAATAGTTACCATGGAGACTGCTGGTCTTGGGTTTCGGCTCCCATAACTTGGAGTTCTCTTCGTCTTCCTAGCTGACTCTCTAACTTCAGGAGTGGGGTACTGTTTTGTCTTATGACCTCAGTTCTTTGATTGGCTAAAGCCATGAATTTTCAGTGTGCCGGGCCTCTCTGCTGTTGTATGAACAGCACCTTCCGAGTTTCTTAGATGCCCTACAGAGACTGATAGCATCGAAGCAGGGAGATGTCTGAGTCAGCACAGTGCTTGCTGTGCCGATGAGGACCTGAGTTTAATTCCTGGAAGCCATGTTTTAGAAAGCCAGGAGTGGACCCCTATGCATTTGTTTTCTCAGCACTGGGATGATGGAGATAGACACAGGGGGTTGTGGGACAGGAAGTCGATGTAGCAAGCCGGAAGGCCTGTGGGAGCCCCTGTCTCAAAAACGGGGGTGGGGGGAGAGGGTGTTTGATGCCTAATGTTGGCCTCTCTCCATGTCCACTTGCACAAATGTGTACTCACACAAACACACATCCACATGCATGTACATGCATCCACATGCATAAACATAGAACAATCAGGAGGAAACTAGAGATTCATCCATTCCTTTTACTCCCCAAATCCATACCACCTTTTGATGTCTACCTACACCAACTTCTCCAAGCTGCTTATTCTGCTTTTCTGCGAGCTTTACCCTGGGGATTTGCCACCCCACACACTCCCCACACATACCCCCTACCCTCACTTCCCATACCTTCATTGCTATGTTTCTGACATGTTTAGGTCTAGCTAAAGGCTGCTCTCTTTCTCAAAAATAAAAGTTTCCTGAAGTCCTAATCAAAACTTCTGGTGGGCTTGTTCCAGTTCTCTATTGGAGACAGTCCATCTGACATGCTCACCCCTGACACTGTAGCCTGAGTTCTGCCTCTCTCAGGAGACTGAGCACCTTGGCCACAATGGGTGTGGGCCTGGCCATCAACCCTCGCCCAAGAGCACATGATGAACAAATAGTAGTTGATTAATGTTTGCGACTCTCAGGCCCCATGCGGACAGGCAGACACATTGGATGAGTTTCCAAAAATATTTTAGTTGACATCACTGGCCTATATTTTTAGGAAGTGACCAAGAATGAAGTCAAACGCCTTCATACAAACACTTGGGCCGAAATTAAGATCCCGAGGATACAGCTCGGTGTAAAGAAGTAGTTAGATTATACTGTTGGGATTTTTTCTTAAGAACTGTGGAAGGGGGTAAGAACGGAGCAGAGAGACCAAGAAAAACAAAAGGGAAGAGCGTTGAAACCCACAAAGGAAAGGGGAAGCTGCGCAAGACAGCCCAGGAGGGACTGCTCGAGGCACGGAAGTGCTGCTTCCTAAAGCCATTAGTGTTATTGCAGCAGAAATGCTTGGCTCCCTGGGCTGTCGGCCCACTCTAAGTATTCCCAGTGCCTCATGTGAATGGGTTTCTGACATACAGCTCTGGGGCCTTGTGTTTGGACAGACACAGATAGGAGCAGCAGCCACAAGACACTCCTAAATGGTATTCATTAAGAGACAATTAGAGGACTTGGGTTCAGTTTAGCAGTAGTCTGTGAGGCAGATACACAAATGAGCAAGAGAGCAGACAGCAGTGCAGCAGAGGCACACCTCAGAGACAGGGTGACAGTGTGGCCTTTGTCCACTATGAGAGGTCAAGACCAGCCACAGGTCGGACAGAGAGCTACCGATCAGGACAGCTACTGTATAAAAAAAGTGAGACCATGGAGGCTTCTTTATTCTACTGTACTTTGTCAGTCATACTAGACTAAGACTTCAATTGTTCCGATGGGAAGAGCTAGGTGGGGGTTCACAGTTCATCAGCCAAGAGATAGGAAGCAATGAGATGGAAGGATGGGAGGTGGGGATGGGGGTTAGCGGGTAGTACTTACAAAGGGACCAGCCAGCCTCTTGCTGTGAGTCAGGCAAGCCACCAGAACCAAAGACTACTCTAAACTTAGAGTCTCACTTGATTGATGGAAGTTCTCTTCTTTCCTTTCCTCCCTACCTCCCTCCATCCCTCCTTCCCTCCTTTCCTTCTCATGTGTGTGTGTGTATAACATGTACTTGTTCATGAGTATATATACAACACAGCCAACACTGGCTATCTCCCCCAATCACAGACAAGGTCTTTCACTGGTCTGCAGATCATCAATCAAAGATACACTGGTTGATCATAAAACCCTGGGGGAAGAGGGGGGTCCTCCTATCTCCATTTCCCAGGTGCTGGGATTACAAATTTAAGAGTCTGTGCTTGGCTTTTTATATGAGTGTGAAGACTCTGCCCAGCAAGCCTTTTACAGACTGAGTCGCTCCATCCCCTCAACCCCCAAGCCTAGCTGAACCTCCTCCAGCTAACACATCATCCACTGCAAGGGAGAAACTCAAGATGGGCCTCAAACACGTAACACAACATTAATGTAATTGCCAGAGCCCTCCCAAGGGGCGGCATAGAAACACCACAGAAGCAAAGCAAATCCAAATGAAAAACCCCTCTGCACGGGCCAAGACACTGAAGGAAGCTTTTCTGAAACACGGTAATTTTGTTTGGGAAAACAAAGAGTCAGATTACAAGCACGGCTGGTTTGTAAGAGAAAGTTATTGAATGCTTTCAAACAGCTTGAATGAAAGTACTTGGCACATGAAAAGCCATCAGCATTTCTGCAGGTGTATATCAGGTTTAGACATCTGATTCCGCTTACCTGGTCCTAGCTAAGCCAGTGGGTCCAGCATTAGACATAACCATTCTTGCTTAATGCTTTTCTCAAAGCCCATGTAATTCACTGCCGGGGTTGTATTTCATGTTTCGGCTGTCTGGCTTGCTTTGTTCTTAAGCAAGCAAGCAACCAACCAATACCAGCAGGCAGACCAAGCATTCTTAAAGAGTTGTGAAATCACAGTATGTAAATGCTGGGAGGTGACTCTGAAATCCAGAAATCTGAAGGCGCCATGAGCACAAGAGAGGACAGGACAGGCTGTCCTGGGCCACAGGAAGAGGGACCCTCAAACATGAAGGGACCAAACTTCAAATCATATAGTGCTTCTGATATCGTACCGCCTTGACTTGATTCACCCACTGTTGGGTCTTTTTCCCAGTTTGCAAGGAGTTCTCCATGAAATCTCTTTTTATTTATTTTTTTAATTTATTTTTTATTAGGTATTTTCCTCGTTTACATTTTCAATGCTATCCCAAAAGTCCCCCATACCAACCCCCCCAATCCCCTACCCACCCACTCCCCCTTTTTGGCCCTGGGGTTCCCCTGTACTGGGGCATATAAAGTTTACAAGTCCAATGGGCCTCTCTTTGCAGTGATGGCCGACTAGGCCATCTTTCGATACATATGCAGCTAGAGACAAGAGCTCCGGGGTACTGGTTAGTTCATATTGTTGTTCCACCTATAGGGTTGCAGATCCCTTTAGCTCCTTGGGTAATTTCTCTAGCTCCTCCATTGGGGGCTGCGTGATCCATCCAATAGCTGACTGTGATCATCCACTTCTGTGTTTGTTAGGCCCCGGCATAGTCTCACAAGAGACAGCTATATTTGGGTCCTTTCAGCAAAATCTTGCTAGTGTATGCAATGGTGTCAGCGTTTGGAAGCTGATTATGGGATGGATCCCTGCATATGGCAATCACTAAATGGTCCATCCTTCGTCACTGTAACTCCTTCCATGGGTGTTCTGTTCCCAATTCTAAGAAGGGGCAAAGTGTCCACACTTTGGTCTTCATTCTTCTTGAATTTCATACGTTTAGCAAATTGTATCTTATATCTTGGGTATCCTAAGTTTCTGGGCTAATATCCACTTATCAGTGAGTACATATTGTGCGAGTTCCTTTGTGATTGGGTTACCTCACTCAGGATGATGCCCTCCAGGAATCTACAGCAAACCAGTAGCCAACATCAAAGTAAATGGTGAGAAGCTGGAAGCAATCCCACTAAAGTCATGGACTAGACAAGGCTGTCCACTCTCGCCCTACCTGTTCAACATTGTACTTGAAGTCCTAGCCAGAGCAATTAGACAACAAAAGGAGATCAAGGGGATACAAATTGGAAAGGAAGAAGTCAAAATATCACTTTTTGCAGATGATATGATAGTATACATAAGTGACCCTAAAAATTCCACCAGAGAACTCCTAAGCCTGATAAACAGCTTCAGTGAAGTAGCTGGATATAAAATTAACTCAAACAAGTCAATGGCCTTTCTCTACACAAAGGATAAACAGGCTGAGAAAGCAATTAGGGAAACAACACCCTTCTCAATAGTCACAAATAATATAAAATACCTTGGCGTGACTCTAACTAAGGAAGTGAAAGATCTGTATGATAAGAACTTCAAGTCTCTGAAGAAAGAAATTAAAGATCTCAGAAGATGGAAAGATCTCCCATGCTCATGGATTGGCAGGATCAACATTGTAAAAATGGCTATCTTGCCAAAAGCAATCTACAGATTCAATGCAATCCCCATCAAAATTCCAACTCAATTCTTCAACGAATTAGAAAGGGCAATCAGCAGATTCATCTGGAATAACAAAAAACCTAGGATAGCAAAAACTCTTCTCAAGGATAAAAGAACCTCTGGTGGAATCACCATGCCGGACCTAAACCTGTACTACAGAGCAATTGTGATAAAAACTGCATGGTATTGGTATAGTGACAGACAAGTAGACCAATGGAACAAAATTGAAGACCCAGAGATGAACCCACACACCTATGGTCACTTGATCTTTGACAAGGGAGCTAAAACCATCCAGTGGAAAAAAGACAGCATTTTCAACAAATGGTGCTGGCACAACTGGCAGTTATCATGTAGAAAAATGCGAATTGATCCATTTCTATCTCCTTGTACTAAGGTCAAATCTAAGTGGATTAAGGAACTCCACATAAAACTAGAGACACTGAAACTTATAGAGGAGAAAGTAGGGAAAAGCCTCGAAGATATGGGTACAGGGGAAAAATTCCTGAATAGAACAGCAATGGCTTGTGCTGTAAGATCGAGAATCGATAAATGGGACCTCATAAAATTGCAAAGCTTCTGCAAAGCAAAAGACACCGTCAATAAGACAAAAAGACCACCAACAGATTGGGAAAGGATCTTTACCTATCCCAAATCGGATAGGGGACTAATATCCAATATATATAAAGAACTCAAGAAGGTGGACTCCAGAAAATCAAATAACCCCCATTAAAACATGGGGCTCAGAACTGAACAAAGAATTCTCACCTGAGGAATACCGAATGGCTGAGAAGCACCTGAAAAAATGTTCAACATCCTTAATCATCAGGGAAATGCAAATCAAAACAACCCTGAGATTCCACTTCACTCCAGTCAGAATGGCTAAGATCAAAAATTCAGGTGACAGCAGATGCTGGCGAGGATGTGGAGAAAGAGGAACACTCCTCCATTGTTGGTGGGATTGCAAGCTTGTACAACCACTCTGGAAATCAGTCTGGCGGTTCCTCAGAAAATTGGACATAGTACTACCGGAGGATCCAGCAATACCTCTCCTGGGCATATATCGAGAAGATGTCCCAACCGGTAAGAAGGACACATGCTCCACTATGTTCATAGCAGCCTTATTTATAATAGCCAGAAGCTGGAAAGAACCCAGATGCCCCTCAACAGAGGAATGGATACAGAAAATGTGGTACATTTACACAATGGAGTACTACTCAGCTATTAAAAAAAATGAATTTATGAAATTCCTAGGCAAATGGATGAAATCTCTTTTTAACAATCAGTCTAGGGGCTGGAGAGATGGCTCAGCAGTTAAGAGCACTGACTGCTCTTCCAGAGGTCCTGAGTTCAATTCCCAGCAACATGGTGGCTCACAACCATCTGTAATGAGATATGATGCCCTCTTCTGGTGTGTCTGAAGACAGCTACAGTGAACTCATATACATAAAATAAATAAAGAAAAAAAAAAAAACAAAAACAAAATCAATCAGTCTACCTCTACAAACTTGTGTTAGGACCCATGTGTTAGAGCAGATAACCAGAGCATAGGAAGATGCCCATCTGGCCCATGATCCCCTGGCCTGGGATAGACCTACCTTCTTCCATTTTGAAAGAGTCATTATAGGAACCACCACTGTCCCAATCAAATTGATTCTGTCACCTGACCTTTGTTCTGCAGTAGCTCCAGAGCCCCCTATTCCTCCTCCAACAGGGTCTTTCCCACACACACCTCTTCCACCCAGAGCAAGAAGTAAGGAAATGTTTAGCATATTGGCAACCCGTAAGACCTGTGGGCCTGTCAGAGTTGGTTGAGGAACAGTAGGCTAGTCACACCAGGCTTGTGTGGTGATAGGAATGGCCCTGAGCCTTTGTTCCATGGAACTCATGGCCAGTTGTCTCCTTAAACAAATGAGCCATTGGCCTAGATGTCTGGTGAAGTCACAACCTGAATGCCAAGGCCTGGCCGCTCATGGAGTCACCTGTTCCCAACATGTGACGTCAGAATTGGGTTTGAACCAGCTTTGTAGGCAAGTCCAGTGGGTAGCCAAAGGGAAATTCCCAACTTGAGCAATGTACTGTATTTCTGTGACATACAGAAAGAAACTTCTGAGATCCTTTCCTATCATGCATGCTGGTAACAGGAAAACCATTTAATGAGACAAACTGGTTTTTAAGACTTGGGATACCTAGTAGATTGGGGTAGAAGGCCCTGGGCTAGACCCTGGCCTTGTCTCTATGGAGACAAATCTTGGGTTGGTTTTTTTTTTTTTCCCAGCTGTAATAATGGTGGAGATTCCTTGAGCATGGGCTGCTGTAAGGGTGTAATTCTCTCGTACATGTGCAGGGCATCTAAGATGTGCCAGCTTTGATAAACATTGTTATCATACTTTTTTCTTAGTGATAAGGCAATTTACAAGATGAAGTGACTCTTAGTGATTCTCTTACAGAGTCAGTGCATCAGCAAACCAGTTTGAGCTGGCCCAGTCAACCATGTTGTACCACAGTTTGTACTAAGCTTGACAGTCAAGTCTTGCTAACCTGAAAAAACATGGGTAAGCCGATGGGATGAGTGTCTGCACAGTTTATGGTCAGAATCAGGTGCCCTTGGAGAGACAAAGCAGAATCTTCCCCCATGAGCAAAGCAGAAAAATTCCCATGGCAACCTGAAGATGAGAACAAAGGAGACATGGAAGGCAAGTTCAGGAGGCAACTCAATGGGTAGAGTGTTTGCCTAATGTACACAAAATCATGGGTACCGGCACCTCATCAACCTGACATGGTAGCATGTGCCTGTGATCCTAGCACTTGGGAAGTGGAGGCAAAAGAAGTAGGAACCTGAGGTCACCCTGGGCCACACAGGGTCAATGAGGTTTCTATTTCCAACACAAATAAAACCAAACCAAAAAGTGTAGTAAGGAAATCTCAGCTAGACCTTGATGGATGGCTAGACCTTGATGGACAGCTAGACCTTGATGGATGGCTAGACCTTGATGGACAGCCAGACCTTGATGGACAGCTAGACCTTGATGGACGGCTAGACCTTGATGGACAGCTAGACCTTGATGGACAGCTAGACCTTGATGGACAGCTAGACCTTGATGGACAGCTAGACCTTGATGGACAGGTGGGACTCTTGCACGCAGAGGTAGCTTAGCTATAAAGGGTTTCACATGTAAGGGCCACCTTCTCAACAGAGCATAAATAAAGGCTCTGGGAAGGAGTGGTCAGAGCTGGTATGAGAGTTGACCAGGATAGTCAGAGGTAGCCTGTTCAACTAAGCAGGATAGAAGAGCATGTGATCCAGTATCCCCTCCCCTCAGCAGGTGGAGACTGCCATGGAGCTAGGGGATCTCATCCTACTCCCAACTGGTAAGTCCACTTCCTGGAGGGGGCTGACCTTAAACCAAAGTCACACTTTGACTTTACAATTCATAAACCATCCAGGATTGTCACTCATCCCCAGGGTATGGAGAGTGCTAGACACTAGAAGGTACCATGGAACAGCCATGATGCAAAGGGAGCAACCTAGTTATTTCCTTTTGGTACCGGCAAAGGAATCACATTTGTATTGGAGGGAAGGGGAAGCTTTAATAGATACTGTGGTGGATTGAACAAGAATGGCTCCCATAGGTTCACATATTTGAATGCTTGCTCACCAGGGAATGGAACTGTTTTAAATGATTAGAGCCATAGTTCTCCCTAATGCTTCTGACTCTTTAATACAGTTCCTTATGTTGCAGTGACCCCCTAATCATAAAATTATTTCTATAGCTACTTTGTAACCATACTTTTGCTACTGTTATGAGTCACAAAGTAAACATCTGATATGCAGACTATCTGACATGTGACCCTTATGAAAGGGTCATTCAACCCCCGAAGGGGTCATGACCCACAGGTTGAGAATAGCTGCTCTAGATGTCAGGATGACCAGGGGGATATTGTCACCTCCCCCAAAACATTGCCACTGCTTTGACCTCCTCAGTGACAGAGCGCCTCATCTACTACCAAGAAACACACTGGAAGCCAAACAAAGTAGACCACAAAGGGCAGCACACTGTCTATGTGTGATGGACAGCAGAGCCTGCGGATCTGTCCACAGTCAGCAGAGGAGCTGAGTCCACCTCTCCATCACAGTGAGCGAGCATATAAGCTCTTGAAAGAAGTGGAGGCACTGCTGTTGTGTGGTGATCTTTCCCTGCAGAGCTTGTGTCTGCCAAGACATTTCCCTTACCCATCCTCTCTGCCCATCCCTCGGAACAGCTGCCTCAGATAAACCCCTGGCCAACCTCTGCAGCCAGCCAGCTGGTCCTTTCCTGTGTGTCCCACACACTGCCCTGCTCTTGTTATAAGTGGCCTGGTGTCCTTAACCTTGGCAATGGACCCTCAAATGGAAACATACTTTACCTCCTGGAGAAAGTCTTCATGGATTTCAAGCAAGCCTGTTAGCCCTGACTCCCCAGACCAGCAAACCAGCGCAACTTTGCAGACCCCTGAATTATGGAAGCCATGCAGGGAAAAAAAGAAAGACAATGGAAGATCCTAGCATCTAATACGGAGTGTGTATCCACCAGTTACTGTCAGTCATAGTCAAGGCAGCTGGGGCTGCAGCTCAGGCCATAGGCTTTCCTAACATGTGTGAGGCTCCTGGTGTGATGCTTAGCACAGGAAAGAAAAATCAGGAGAACAAAGTGACCCATGGATGACAGGTACACTCAGGACCTATGCATGCCTATATCTATAGGATCCAGGGAGTCACACTGCCAAAGATTATATGTGGGAAGGGGTATGCAGGCCTGCCCAAGGGCACAGAGGGTACCTCTGTCCACTCCCATGTATCTTGGATGCCCTGGTAATAGGAAGTGTCAAATGTGAAAGAGAAAATGGCTCTGAGAGTTCTGAGGGTGTTTGGTCCCCAGGAAGCTGGGGAAAACATTTTTCCACTCCATCACAGCCTGGGCTATGGCTATGACCAGGTAAGCCTAAAGGCTCGAGGTCCTGCTCCACACAGGGCATTTGTTGACATTTCAGCAAGTATCACCTTGCTTCCCTGTTATCTGCTCCTCCCAGGAGCTTGCTTCCAAGGCCACTGGGAGTGTCGGGGGATGTTTTTAGTAGGAATTGAGAACAGGAAAACCCAGCCTCCTCTGGGCTATGCCCTGTCAAGATAAATGGCCCAGCGATGTGCTGACTGGTCCAACATGTCCTCACACTATCAGAAAAATGATGCAACCCCACAGGCAGGCATCAGAGCTGTCCTTTCCCAGTGAGGTGATATAACAGAACTTTATGGGAGGTCCCCAGACCCTGCAGTCTCTAGTGCTTATGTGATAGTTGGAATATAGTTCGTTCCTTCCTGCTTCCAAAATATTATATGAAAATTTAATCATGATAGGTCTTTACTGTTGTTCTTTGAAACAAAATATCTCTGTGTAACCTAGGCTGGCATCCCAGTTCACCTACATCAGCATCCCCAAGGCTGAGATGACAGGTGTGCACCACCAGCAGCAGCTCAAGTTGAAATTTGATTGCTGATGTAACAGTATCGAGAGCTGGGCCTGCAAGAGGGTATTTATTCATTCCAAGGAGCTGACATCTGTCTTGCTGAAGTAGGTTCATTGAATGGATGCAGAGCAAGCCCAGCCCCAGTGCGGTTTCCCTCTTTTGCATGCACCCTCTTTTCCTTCCCCCTTGCTACTATGTTACAACACAGCATGAGGTCCTCTCCAGATGATGCCACATCTGGTCTTCCGTCCTCCAGAACTGTGAGTTTGTGATACAGAAAACATGCAGGTGGGCCTTCCCAGGAGAGTTGGGACACCTGCTGTTATTAAGTTACAGTTTGTCTGCACCACAATCACCATTCAAACACAGCAACTTCTCCATGGGAAAATCATCCAGAGACTCAGATATTACCCACCCCAAGGCACAGAGAGAAGCAGGTGACACCCTAGGCTCCCTTGTGACTCTGTGCATTGCTCCAGGGCAATAGCTGGGGAGTAGACATCAGCTGTCTTCCATCATGGGATCTATGAACCTGCCCATGGGCAAGGATGCACACTTCCTCATTTTCCTCAGCTGTCAGCAAGAGCTCCTTGTACTTGAGATTCTTGTCTGGACCAACACATCAATAAGATGGTAATCAAGCTTCAAAGACATCTATAATTCTAATAGCAGTGACTATGGAGATTCGCCATTGTAAAAGGAACTGTGACTACCTGTCAAGTCCAGCCCCTGCAAAGAGGGCTAAGCAACTCCAGGTAGAACTAACATCATGTTTCCTTTCAATACATGATACCTGCAGCAAATTCTAACCACTGTGGCACCAGAGCTCTCTCCGGGCCTTGCTGTTCTAGAACTGCCCTATTTGGAACCAAATACACCTACCTGAAGTTCCCACAGCCTCTCCACTCCTTCACACACCCGCCTGGGTTCACTGAGATGTGGACTGTCAGCCTCCACCTGGAATTCCTTTTCCTGAGTGCCATTACAAGAAACAGATCTTTCAGGGGTGGCGAGATGGTGCAGTGGTTAAGAGCTCTTCTTGCTCTTCCAGGGAATCCAAATTCAGATCCCAGCACCCACATCAAGGAGCGCACAATCCCCTGTGTAAAGGGCCTGTTTACATCTAATTCCAAGGCCTCTGTGGGAACCTGCACTCATGTGTACATACCCCCACACAGACATAGAAATTATTAAAAATAAAATATTGTTTTAGAATCTGATCAATAGGAAGAGGAAGAAGAAGAAAGAAAAAACAGAAAAGAATTGTTGAGCTTGAGAAAGCCAAGCATCCCTGGAAAGGTTGGACTCCAGCAAGCCTGACCCCTATTGTGTGAGCAAGGGAAAGATCTTTGGGTATTTGCTACAAAGTGGCAGACGTGAACCACTTTTAGTCTCTGAGCCACTGCCGTCTCTACAGGTCTGAGGAGAAAGTCCGGCCAATTTGCTTGCCCTGTAAGTGCGTTAGATTGAGCACACTCTTGCTCTTTCAAGCCTGAAGATCCAAATTATTCAAAGATAATCCCATAATACATTGAGAGTCAGGTGTACTTGGCTGCTCTTTGGCATTGCTTAGAATCTGGCCATGTTTCAGAAATCTTATTTGATTCTTTTCCCATGTAATTATTTATCAAAAATATTGCCAGGGTCTGGGGAGCTGGCTCAGCAAGGAAGGCACTAAGAACCTAAGTTCAGATCCTCAGCTACATGAAAGATGGGATGTGTGGTAGATACTTGTAATTCCAGCATTCAGAGGGCAAAGACAGGGGATCCCCAAGGCAATATGGTTAACCCGACTATCTGAAATTGGTGAGCTCAAAGTTTGGTATTTTATTTAAAAACAAAAACGTAGAGAGCAAGACACCCAACATCAGTTCCAGCCTTCCACATGCACACACACATACACATAAGTACACATACACACAACAGAAACAGTGTCCATTTAAACGGGGATTCATGTGTGTTATACTGCTACAAAAGTCTATGTGAACATTGGTCTGAAGCAAAGCTGTGGAAGAATGCTCTGTGATGATGTCAGTAATGCCCCAGATCTGTGCTACGCCTGGACCAGCTGCTCAGTACAACTACAATAGAAGGGCTGGATTTCAAAATAAATTACTTAAAACCTGAATAGAAACACGTGGAAAGCCACCAACTAACCCGCAATCAGTCTGTTTTCTGTTGCTATAATGAAATGCCTAAAGCTGGGTACATTATAAAGAAAAGAGGTTTATTTAGCTCATAGTCTGGGGTATCAAGGGACATAGTGTCTCATGAAGGTCCTTTGTGTCACCCAATGATGAAACTGCAAATGAGAGGAAGAGTTGCCATGGTGAGGCAGGAAGCCAAGAGGTAGAGAGGACCTGGTCTTATTCAGACTTCCACCTCCGGAGGACCTAAAAGATATCACGGAAGGCCTCTTAATCCTTGCTGAGGGTAATGGGCCAGTGACCGCCTACTTTCCACTCTGTGCACTTCTTAAGAGTCCACCGTACCTCAAACCACCGTGCTTAAGAGCAAGTGTCAGATACATGAGCCTTGGTGAGCATATCATGGCAAAAGCAGTGGCAGGTCTGGAAGACCATGAGAGCTTCCAGCCTTCACCCTGAGGAGTAGAGCAAGTCTAAGTCACCCTCTAGGTCTCATTCGCTTGCCTCCAACCTGAAGCTGCCACTTTTGGCTCCTGAGAATCAGGGTTTAGGTTCTCTGTAAGCTTGTGTGGGTCTCCTGTAATCTGCTGCGGGGGCTGTGTCAGTCAGAACTGTCATCACATCCTTTCTTTAGGTTCTTAGTAACCCAGGTATCCTAGTGGGCTGCATCAAAAGGACTTGTTCAGATCCCAGCCCTCAGTCCTTGTGAATGTGACCATGTTTGGAAATAAATCTATTTATTTATTTTTAAAGATATTTATTTATTTATTTATTTATTTATTTATTTATTTATTATATGTAAGTAGACTGTAGCTGTCATCAGACACTACAGAAGAGGGAGTCAGATCTCATTATGGGTGGTTGTGAGCCACCATGTGGTTGCTGGGATTTGAACTCAGGACTTTCAGAAGAGCAGTCGGTGCTCTTAACTGCTGAGCCATCTCTCCAGCCCAGAAATAAATTTAGATTTTGAGGGTATGATCAGGTTAAGGATCTTTAGAAATAGTCTCCTGGGTTCCGGCAGACTCTACACATATGACTGCAGCTTCCTGTAAGTACTGGAAGGGGTGGAGTCGCACAGGTAGACACAAGTCTGGGGAAGTGTATCTACAAGCCAAGGCACTCTTGTTGTCCCCAGCTGAGAAGAATTCCTCTAGAAACCCTAGCGGATCTCTGGCCCTGCTGACCTGTCACTTCCTGCACCCAGCATGCAGTGAGAGAACAGCTTCCTGTTCCTCTCAGCCTCCTCATGGAAAACAAACACCAGTGCCATCAACTCCCTTGCTGAAAATCACCAGGTCTTATTTGGTATCTTGCTTTATGGAAAATTATGGATCGCAGAATGGACCTATTATATGGCTACAGGCTCATATGAAAAGAACCAAAATTCTCGGTTGGGTTTGATTACCTGATAGATCGGAAGCTGTAAGTGAGTGCCCGTTCTTCCAGGGGACCCTAAGGAAGAAAAACAGGACTCAGAGATGCCTGAGGCTGGAGGATCACCACCACCCTAGGAGCAAGCCAACCTTGTATATGAACTTCCAATACTGAGCTGCCACATGGAGGGGTGAGTACAAGGCCCTGCTCTGAGTTAGAAGCCAGGATTCCCCCATCTTTGTTACTTTTCTATTGCTATGAAGAGACATCATGATAAAGGCAATGTATAGAAGGAAGAGTTTATTGGAGGCTTATAGTTTCAGAGAGTTAGTCCATGACTGTTATGATGGGGAGCATGGCAGACAGGCAAGGCCTGGTGCTGGAGCAGCATCTGAGAGCTTACATATTGAGACAAGAACCTCAAGGAAGGCGAGAGGGAGAGAGGAGCAGAGGTGGGGTGGGGGAGGGGCTTGGAAAGCCATAGGTTTGTAAAACTAAAAGCCCATCCCCAGTGACACACCTCCTCCAACAAGGCCACACCTCCTAATCCTTCCCAAACAGTTCCACCAACTGCAGAACAAGCATTCAAATATATGAGCCTATGGCAGCCAGTTGCCTTCAGAGCACCACACTGCCACACTGAATGAGAAAGAAATTCTTTTTTTTTTTTTTTTTTTTGGTTGAAAATGTATTTATTTTTCTTCAAATGATCTTTTTTCAAGCAATAAATAAAAACAGACATGTTTGACTCTTCTAAAAAAAAAAAAAAAAAAAAAAAAACCAATGTACATCCTACAGAAATACAAGCATATCAAATGTAGAAATGACACCACTCAGAAAGATGGGGCTATTTACACAAGTTACAAGTATTGCATTGTTATCTTTCTGAAGTCCCTTGAATGATTTGTGAGCTCTAAGGGGTGGGGCACTAGAAGGAGGACTTCAAAACAGACACATACTTTCTCCATCTTTCTTGCAGACAAAGTTTAAGGAGATAACATCAACATCCAGACACTATATTGAGCTCACTCACAATACTCCACAAACCTAGTTCTCATTCAGGGGCTTGCCTCAGAGAAACCACCTCATCCCTCAGCTGGCTTGTGGAGAGCAAGACCACACTGACACCATTACAAAGCCCTACTGGAAACGTCTGTGTCACAAGCTAGAGAAGACCTGCCTTTCACCATAGTGAAGCAATGGCGTCTCCAGGACTTGGCTGTACCAGTGACAGCCCATAGGAACAATGTAACATATTGGCATCCGGGTCCCACCCACACAAGTCCTGGTTTATTTGGTCAAGGGTCACCTAGCTATGAGGAGTTTAAAGGCTACCCAGGTGACAGGATGAACCCATGTGATTGTTATTATTGCCACAGACTTCCTTGGCCATTGCCCAGTCCCCTTCCCCTTGGGAGTAACTACCAAATCTTCCCTTCCTCCTGCTGTCTTCCCAAGGACTCTCAATTCCTTCCCATGGCTTCCCCAGAAGCCAAGAACTGAAAGCCAAGAACCAGGGCACAAGGTCTCAGGGCGAATGGAGCAGAGAGCTGCTGCTAGCTACCTGCTCGCCTGTGCTTCAGCCCTCAGTCTCACAAACACTATATGGATGATGGAGCCAAGATCCCCAGGGAGAACTGAGTGTCCCTCACTCTTGGGCAGATACTCAACAGCCTTCTGACATTCCAAAACTTCCCATCACCAGAAATCAGCTCACGGATGGGATACTGAAACTAACTAACCATGAGGAATGACAGGGTCTTCACTAGCGCTATTGCAGAAACTTCTGGAGAGCTTTAAGGTGTGCCCCCCCACCCCCCTTTTTTTTTTCAATCAAACCAATGTCCTATTTCTAAGAGTTTTGGATCTCATGCTGTTATCAAGTACAAAGAAAATTACTTTATAAATAGCCCCTTGACACTGTCATAGGAGGTTTGAATTAGGAAGCAGGGGAGGGACATTTGGAGCTCCCAATGCCTGTGTCGTTGGGATCCAGTCTGGGAACTAGGACACATTTGGCAAACACTCATCTAGAAAGTGAATGGAGTCTACAAGCTATCTGCTCTCCAGATGCCCTCAACATTCTCAGAGCTCAGGACTTGACTAGCTACAGAGCTCATTTAATCTAATTCTTCACCAAACATGAAACGGCTGCCAAGAAGGCAGGGGGGTAAAAATATCGGACCATCCAACTAGGCAAAGGCAGTCCGCCATCGGGGAAGCTCGGCCCCGCTATGCCTTCAGCCAAGCCTTGGACAGTAGGGGAAGCGAGCAGGGCACCCCTCACTTCTCACCCAAAGGCAGAATTTGGCACAGGCCACTCAATCCAAGTTCTACCAACACAGGTTCACATTTCATGGAAGGAAAAGCCAGGAACCCAGGCGTGTCTGGGGTTCTGGATGAGAAAGCTTTCCATCACCACGTGACATGGAGGCTTGAAGTTACATTTCTGCTCAAGGTGTGGGGGAGGGGGGACGGGGACCAAGCTAATTTCTGCCAAGTCTGCAGTGACCTCTAATCTGACACACCATCACAAAACTTGTCCCCCAATACTACAGACAAAACAGCAGAGGTGGGGTGGGGGAGGGGCTTGGAAAGCCATAGGTTTGTAAAACTAAAAGCCCATCCCCAGTGACACACCTCCTCCAACAAGGCCACACCTCCTAATCCTTCCCAAACAGTTCCACCAACTGCAGAACAAGCATTCAAATATATGAGCCTATGGCAGCCAGTTGCCTTCAGAGCACCACACTGCCACACTGAATGAGAAAGAAATTCTATTTTCACTGTGCTTGGGATTTTCCCCTCACAAGCAACAGAACTGAGCATCAGTCACTTGAATGTTGCATACAGCTGTTAAAGATGACATACATAATGCTGGTGTATGGATCCACTTAGAAGTTACAGCAGCCCCTGGGCAGACACCCAGTTTTATTTGCAGAACACTAATGAAGATACCATGGGGTTAGCACAGTGTAGACCTGAGGCTACCATATCTTGTTAGCTGCATTTTAACAAAGTGGCTTTTAACAAAGCTGACTAAAGGGTTCATGGCACAAGGCTGACTACAAAATCCTGACTCAGACCTTAGAAAGTCGGGGCAGGAGTGATGGCCCAGCAAAAGAGCACTGATTGGTCTTGTAGAGGACCTAGGTTCAGTTCCCAGCACCCACATGGTGGCTCACAACCACCAGTAACTCCAGTTCCAGGAGATCCAATGCCCTTTCCTGACTTCCACAGGCACCAGGAACAAATGAGGTGTACTTACATATATGCTGGCAAAGCATTGATATATACATATATATGTATATCTACATCTATACACGTATATCTACATCTATACACACACATATATGTATATGTGTATGTGTATGTATACGTGTGTATAGATGTAGATATACATATGCATGTATATGTATATATACACACTCACATATATACATTCAGATATATACACATAACACATAAACACACATATATATATACACATAACACATAAATACACACACATATATATATATACACATATACACATAAACATACATATATATAATAAAGTAAATCTTTTTAAAAAATAGAAACTTATCCAAGTACTGGTGGTTTTGGGATGTGCTCTACAGAGTTGGACTTCTTAAAAATACACTGTGAGCTGAGCATGACAGATGATCTCCACAGAGTCCTAACAGGAGCAATAAGCATCTTCTCCCCCTCTGTCGAGCAGTGCAGTTGATGAATAGCCATGGTCCCCACTGCGTGGGCACCTGCAGGCTGCCAACGAGAACAGGCCTATTTGTCACTGTGAATCACGTCGCTGCAGCACTGACTAACTTCCAGGAATCAGATGGGAGAAATGATATGTTTTGTGGTTTGGCATTTGGAGCTTAGCCCTGGCTTCACTGGTAACTGCCAACATCTGCAAATTATCAAGTGCTTGAAAGAAATCAGCTGCACAGTCAGCTGTCTCTATCATTCCCACATAGGGGCCAGCCTTCTTCCAGGCCAAGGAGCGAAGTTCTGAGGCCAGGAGCTTTGGGGGGGCAAACCCCAGGCCCCTGAGCTAGTAACACTAAACACCTGTGACTAGGGAGAGTGTATACTGTGCATGCAACTCTGTTAGACTCTCACTTTGTCCATAGTTGCCAAAGCAAAGGTAATCCTGTGTCGATGTCAAAATTCAGGTTCATTTGAGAAAATCCAGCAAAAGGGAGTCCTGTATTCAAATTCTGGTCCTGAAATGCAGGAACAGACTCTTTGACCAATCAGGAAAGACAGATCAGATGTTCAATAAGCCTAAATCCTGCCCAGAAAGTTGGCAGGATTGAGCACCTCACCCAGGCATCCATTCTTGCTTGCACAAGCTAGTGGGCTCTTGTGACTGACTAGAAACAACAGGGCAGATGTCTGTGTAGGAGTAGGCCTCACCCAACATCTGCCCCGTGGTAGGGAAGGCCTGGGTGTTGCAGACCGTGCTGGAGTTCCCTGCTGGGTGGCAAGGCAATTAGCTGGTGCCACATCACGTGCGATCTAATTACAGGGGGAACGGCAAGCTGCTCTGCACGGCTGTGTCATTTTTCCTCCGTTAATTTTCTCTGTAACTCACATGCATGTCATAAAGGTTAATTAAAAGCTTGAGCAGACTCCTATCCTGTGCAACTGGACCAAAGAGTATGGAGTGGCTGACCTTTGTGCCCGGAACCAGAGGGAGGAGCGAGCCACTGAGTTTAGAGTGAAATCGGGTACTCAGTAAAGAGAGGCTGTGACAGCTTCTGGTAAAGTCAAACAGGTCAAAGCAGACGTCACTATAATGGAATTATGACAGAGTTGGATGGATCACTGGACTGCTGAGGAGGTGGTCATAGGAAGCCACACCCTGCTGGGGCTCTAGGAAGACTTCTCAGAGAGGTAAGTTCCTAAAGAGGAAACGGCGATTTGAGGAAGAGTGAGGGTGGAGGCCACAGAAGCTAAGAAAATGCAGGGATAGAATTGAAACTGTAAAAAGAAAGGGGGATCCATGATTGAAACCTGCAGGAAGATCTGGGGTCCAGATGAGTCTCCTGAAGGGGGCTAGAAATGCAGCCTTGTTGATAGAGTTCTCCCTTGGCATGGAAGAAGCCTTGGGTTCCATGGCTAGTACAACATAAGTTTAGGTGGAGATGCACACTTCAGAAGCAAGGAGATCTGAAATCCAAGATCATCTCAACTGCACAGCAAAGGCTACACTGGATACAGGAGACCCTGTCTCAAAACAAAACAGTCTCCTGCAGAGACTGTGTCCTATGTGGGAAGGGAGACGACAGGAGGTGGAGAACTTCCAACCTCAAGCACTAAGATGATCGAGGATAGACATTCTACCAAGTCAGAACGGCCAAGGCATCGTGTGAGCAGAGCCTGTGGCATCTAGGACTTGCCTGTGGAAGGCCATGAGCTGACCGGCTGCCTGGCTTGAGAACCTTGACCTCAACCTATCACCTCCACTTTTTGGAGGTGAACCGAATGATATGGAGCAAATCCTTGGTAGTCTACAATAGAGCTAAAGCATCACATGCATACATGTGTGTGTGTTGATAAACATCTGCACATATGTGTATCCATCACACTAAAATGACCTCATAGAAGGCCAAAGGAGTTAGTTCTTGAAGGAAAGTGGACACGATACACTTGCCAAGCAGGAAGATTGTGTGTTAACACTGCCACTACCATTTCTAGCAGGGTGGAGACATCCTCTTACCTAGATATTAGACCTGAATCCTTTGGCCATGTGACCATAATGACAGTATCTCAAGCAATTACTTTAATTTCAGACTTCATAATGACAACCCAAAGATAACCTTAGATTGACCCACTTCAGTATGTTCCATAGCAGGAACACTCAACAGATGGTGCAAAACACACACACACACACACACACCAGTAGTCCCCTACAACTGAAGTCTTTACTGACATCTTGTCCTGACCCTGGGCCCAAAAAAATCTATTGAACCACTGAGTAGTTACTCCTTTGCATGTGTGTATATGAATGTATGTATTCATTTACTTGCCTATTTATTTAGAGACAGGGTCCCATTATGTAGCTCTGGATGACCCGAAGGTTACATTGGCCTCAAACTCATGGTAATTCTCCTGCCCCTGCCTCCCAAGTACTGGATTTGGTGTGAGCCTCCATGCCTGACTAGATTGTCCCTTCGATAGCAGAACGTGCTGCTGGTCACCTGATTTGGATACACTGGTCAGGCTGGGGGTGGTGCAGAATGGAGAACTCAAAAGAGGAGCCTGTCTGCAGGGAGCATCGTATTTCAACATCTCATGGTACCTTTCAGCGTGGGCAGTTTGTACCTGTTTATGTATCCATTTAAAATGAACTTGTGTGGTGTCCAGCCTCAGTGTATCAGTTTAAAAGAAACTTGTATCATACTGAGCCTCAATAAACAGCTGCTTCCTCTCCTTTCTTCAAGGTGCAAATGTTTGAAGTTGGCTCTTCTGGCTTTTGAAATACATATTCACGGTCACTGTTACCCAGTCACTCTACAAGGCACACCAGAGGATTTTGTTCCTCTGTAATTGTAACTCAGCAGTCGCTCCTCCTGTTCCTTCCTCTATCCTCACCCTCCTCTATCCTCACCCAGCCTCTGGTAACCACCGTTCAACTCACATCTCCAAGATCAGCTCTGTGTGTGCATATGTGTACACATTCATATGCTGCATTTAGCTGTATCTGGAGACTTTATTCTTAACTTCTCTAATTTTAGATCCAAATCCACCAGATTTAATTAATTTAAAATTAAACTAAAACTATTTCAATGGCCTTTTCAGATCCTTTATGTAAAAATAAATTTAGCAAAGCCCAAAAGCAGCTGGAATGTGTCACGGTGGAGAGAGGCTGCTCTACACACCCACAAGGACACTGAGTGGTCCCACGCCTTCCCCAGAACATAGTTTTGCCTGCTATTAATTTGCAAACATATGTGTGGGACTTGTGCTTTCTGAAATGGGGTCTAGAAATTGCTAACACAGCCTAACACAGACCTCATGAAACATCAGAGCTGGGACTTCCAGGGTAAGGGGCTAGCCTGTCCAGTTCCTTCCACTGATGAGCACAGCCAGGGCCCAGCAGCCTACAAACACCAGTAAACTGGCATGGCTCTCCAGAGATCCCCACTCCTTCCGGTCCCAGCTCTGCACACAGAAACTCCTTTGCTAATTTGAGAGAAGTGCATGCCAACTGAAGTGTGTGTTTAATGAAAAGCAGCTTGCTTGGCTCAAGTCAAAGGCTTGGGGTATCACACGTAGATCTGAGCTTCCCTGATGCAATGCACAGAGCTTTGAGGGGAACCAGCAGCCCCAGACCTGAAACAGGGGGTCCTACAGATCACAACACATTTTTCTAGGTATTTTTTTTTTATCTACAAAGAAGTAGAAGCAGAGGGGGGAAGAATATGAAACCAAAAAAGCCTTATTATTACCTGCACAAGAGGGCCATTGAGGCTGGCTGAAGTCAGTGCAAGGCTTTGAAGATTAATGGGCCCATATAAATGTTGGTGGGTTATGAGCTTTCTCCTTGACATTAAACAGAGCACACAAGACTCACATATAAAACGCAGCGAGGAGCCCGGGTTGTAATTAATGCCATAAAGGTCTCTTTATCAGATTCCATCCAGGCGTCACAGAGGGTGATGAAGAGCCAGACAAGCACTGTTTGTTCTGGATAGGAAAGGGGCCTGTGAGTTGATGTGGTCCTCAGAAATGTCACTGCTTGCCAAGTCAAAAGCCAGAGTGATGGCAAGGGGCACTTTCAAGTGAAGGGAGCCACTTCCAGTCAACTTGGAGGGTCAATCCCTGGAGGACCATAAGGAACAAATCACACACACACACACACACACACACACACACACACGTCACACCGTGTTTCCCTCTTCCTTAATGTGGAAGACTGGAGGTAGCCTTGTGACTTCAGCACTTCAAAAATCCCAGGATGTGGGGTTGGGAGTGCAGCTTAATTGGTAAAGTGTTTGCTTAGCACACGTGGTTCAATCCCTGGTTCAACCCCTAGTAACACACAACCAGAAATGGCAGCACATGCCTGTAGTCCCAGCATGTGGGAGATAGATGTGGGAGGATCATGAGTTCAAGGTCATGATCAGATATATAGCAAGTTGGAAGTCAGCCTAGACTATCTCAGAAATGAAAAGCATACGCACAAAAAGTCCTTGGGTTCTAGAAAATGACCTTCTCACAAAGCTAGTGTGCTCCATGTGAAGACACCTCAGGCTATAGGAATATAGCTGGGAAGTGCTGGTGGGCAAAGGGCTCATGCTAATCTCAGCAGCTCTTCCAGGAAAATAAAAATTATCCAAAGCAACAGAACATTCTGTGAGGTCCCAGTTACATATGCTACTACACAACATGGCCCAGTGGGGTTCCTGTGACTTGGTACTGACAGACTTCATGGAGTCCTCTCATAATGAGACTCTGGCTTGTGCTAGGTGCTCTTCAAGGGAAGCTGGGGTTAGAGCTGAAGAACGAAAGGTTAGAGATAGCCACACCTGAGGAAGCTGTGCACAGAGCTGATTTCATTGTAGCAGAGATGATTACATTGTAGCAACAGGACAAACACCCTGCACCTCAGCTGCTCTGATGGTATGAATTATGTCCCTCAAAATTCACAAACTGAAGTGCAAAGAAAAAAAAAGTTGCATTGAAGACAGGGGCATTACAGAGACAGTGATATTAAATAATGTTCTTAACAGTTGATACAGACGCATAGCTAGCTGAACAGAGCTTGAATAGGCAACTATGAAGCACTCAGCCCTAAATGAGACACTATATCAAATCATGCCCTGCCCCACATGGCTCAGCAAATATCACAAGAGGTGGGGAAGGAGATTGCATGAGCCCAAGGGAGGACTGGGGTGAACTGGTGTCTTCTAAACATGACACAGTGGTGGTTGTACTTGTGAAGGCATGGAAGATGTGTTTGCCTACACACAACCAAGCCAATCAACCTCTCAGCATAGATGGCAGAAGGGCATGTAAAACCACATCCCTGGCTGAGGATCTCTGAGCAGTTATGGCTATTAGAGTGGACCAGCAAGCCAGTCTTCTTTAAGGAATGGACCTAGCTGGTTGTCCATGCTCCAGTGGATAGAACACCTGAGTGTCCAGGCACAGTACTGGGTTCAGCAGGTTTAAAAAAAAAAAAAAGAGATCACAAAGGAAACACATTGGGGAACAGGGTTTGGATGAGCTAAAAAAAAATGAGGATTTAATACAGTTAAAATACCTTGTATATATGTATGAAATTCTCAAAGAACAAACTTTTAAAATGAGGCCCTTAGGCTAGATGCTGATCCACTCTGGTTGATGATCATGGGAAAAGAAATATGAACACAAAGACCCCAGAAGAAAAGCCATATGAAAATACACTGAGATTAGCAGGAAGGTGGCAGTACACACCTTTAATCCCAGCACTCAGAGGCAGAGGCAGGAGAATCTCTGGGTTCAAGGCCAGTCTGGTCTACAGAATGAGTTCCAGGACAGCCAGGGCCACACAGAGAAACTGTCTTGAAAATGAGAGGTGGGGATGGTGATTCCCCAAGAAGTTCTTTTATTGTTGAGAATAGTTTTTGCTATCCTGGGTTTTTTGTTATTCCAAATGAGTTTGCAAATTGCCCTTTCTAGCTCTATGAAGAATTGATTTGGAATTTTGATGGGGATTGCATTGAATCTGTGGATTGCTTTCAGCAAGATGGCCATTTTTACTATATTAATCCTGCCAATCCATGAGCATGGGAGGTCTTTCCATCTTCTGAGATCTTCTTCAATTTCTTTCTTCAGAAACTTGTTCTTGTCATACAGATCTTTCAGTTGCTTGGTTAGAGTCACACCAAGGTATTTCATATTAATTGTACCTAATGTGAAGGGTATCATTTGCCTAATTTCTTTCTCAGCCTGTTTATCCTTTGAGTAGAGGAAAGCTACTGATTTGTTTGAGTTAATTTTATATCCAGCCACTTGGCTGAAGTTCTCTATCAGCATTAGGAGTTCCCTGCCTCAGCCCCAGCCTGCAGGTCACAGAAAAGATGAAAAGGTGCTGCACAGCCTAAACCCACTGGGTCTGAAACATCTAGAAGGAAAACTGTGTGGACATTCTCCCCACAAAGAGATAGAAATGACATCAGGTCCTGCCACCCTGAGTCTGGGTAGAGACACCTGACCTGCCCGTGTCGCTGGCACCGCTCACAACAGTCAGATGTGGACTCATCACGTGGCCACGAGCAGGTGAGTGGCTGAAGAAAATGCAGCATGTACAGTCACTACTATTCAGCCTTGAAGAAGGAAGGGGTCAGTCCTGCAATCTGCAGCCACTCAGGCGAGCCTGGAGGACCCTATGTTAAATGAAAGAAGCCAGACATAGAGAACAAGCATCTCGGATTCTAATGTATGTATGTATATATGTATGGATGTATGGATGGATAGATGCAAAAACTTACCTCTTAGACATGGAGAGAGACTAGTAGACATGGTTATTGGGAACTAGAAGGGGAAGCAGAGGGGTAGGTGAGGGAGCGGTGTGCATGTGTGAGACATAACCTCAAAGGTTCTATGGCACAGTAGGATAACGAGGGCTAACGGCAATTAAACATGTGCTTCAATCGTTAGTAAAGAGGATCCCGAATATTCCCAGTATGAAGAAAGGGCAGCTGAGAGAGATGGTAGACATGCTGACAGACCCATTCCAACTCTGTGCAATCCTATGTTTTTGTATGTGTATATGTTTTTATTTATTATGTCCACTTGTGAGGGGAGCAGGGTAGGAGGGGAGGGGACCCTGCAATGAAGCACACGTGGAGGTCAGAGGACAATCTACAGCAATCGGTTCACTCCTTCCACCATATGTGTCCTAGGGATCAAACTCAGGTCATGGGGCTCACAGGGCCATCTCACTGGAACCGTACACGTGTGTTTTAACAGCATGCTGTGTCCGTGAATTGACACAAGGGTTATGTGTCAATTAAAGTTCCCCCCCAAAAATCTGCATAGCTCTGCAGAAGAAAACATCATGTTTCTGGGGTGTCCTTGGTTGCAATAAGCAGCCCAGAGACAGAGGAAATTCATTCCAGAGACCAACACAGCTGTGGAGCCTCCAAACAAAAGGAGAAAGAAGCCAAGATTGGGGCTGGGAAACTCAGATAACAGAAAAGGAAACAATGGTCTCCACGCTACTCCTGAGCACGCGTCTTTTCCTGTCCCTGCATTTGTACGGACCTCAGGCTGGATCACCCCTCAGGGGCCCAAGTCTTAGACTTCTATCCGCAGCGTATTTTCACATAAATAAACACTTTGGATTTTGTTTTATTTTTAGTTAAGTTATTTTTAAAAAATATTTTGTTGTTGTTGTCCTAGGATGTTAAGGCAATTTAACGGTATAGTCATGTCCACACAGGTCTGTAAATTCTGTCAGAGAATGCTCTCATCTGTTGATGGACTATGATCACAGGCATCAGATATTTTGTACATGTGTTTGTGTGCATGTGTATATGTGTGTATATGTCTGTGTTGCTGTGAGTACATATGCATGTGTTTAATATATGTGTGTCTGTGTCTATGTAGCTGTATGTATGTATGTGTATGTGTGTGTGTCTGTGTAGCTGTATGTGTGCATGTGTATGTATGTGTATGTGTGTGTGTCTCTGTTGCTATATGTGTGCATGTGGTGTGTCACTATGTATACATGTGCATGTATATATGTGTTTATGTGTCTGTGTTACTGTATGTGTGCATGTGTATGTGTGTCTGTGTTGCTGTATGTGTGCATGTGTATGTGTATCTGTGTTTGTCTGTGTTGCTGTATGTGTGCATGTGTATGTATGTATGTCTGTGTTGCTGTATGTGTGCATGTGTGTGTGTGTGTGTGTTTGTCTGTGTTGCTGTATGTGTGCATGTGTATTATGTGTCTGTGTTGCTGTGAGTATGTGTATGTGTGTGTGTGAGTGTGTCTTGCTGTGAGGACATGTGCACATGGAGATCAGAGATCCGGCTTGGGTGTCTTTTGTTAAGATGTCCTCTTGTTTTTGGATTTTAGTCATCAGGTTCAGAACAGGTATTTCTTTTGGGAAGATGGAGTCTGGAACTTGCCGACTAGGCTAGGCTCGATGGCCAGCAAGTCTAGGTATGTAGCAGAAGTTTCTCTCAATTAATTTAAATATTAATACAAGAAGCTGATGATTGGACAGGGAAAAGGGAGGCAGAGCTAAGAATTTCAGAGAGAGGACAGGGAGGAGGAAAGAAAATGGAGCAAGAGGAAGATGATCCAGATTCCATGTGACTTGAAATAGCCACAGGTAGCTATGAATATCATAAAGGATAGAATAATTAGGATAACTTGTCTAATCTAGGTGAGCAGCTTGTATCATTATCATTGGCTCTGAAATTATTGTGTGGGCATCTTGTGATTTGAGAATTTACTGATATATAAATCTGACTGATTAATTATAAGCTTCTTATAGAGATTTGATTTACTGGATTAAGGGGCTTTATGACAACTAGCCACAGGGGGTAGATGGCTGAGAAGGTACAAGCAACCCTGAGGTAGGCAAGCTGGAGCTGGGAAGACTGCTGACTGGGCTAGCTTAGAGGCAGTGACACTGCCAGGGCAGAGAGTAGCGGGGGTATAGCGTGGATTGTGCCATTTTTTTTTTATTATTTCCCACAACACAGGTATCTACTTGTTCCCATCCCCACATCTCTGGGATTACAAGCATCAACCATCATCCGCAGTTTTTATCACCTGGGTTCTGGGAATCCAATTCCAGTTCAAACGCATGCATGTCAAATATTTTATTAACTGAGCCATCTACTTAGCCCTTCTTCAATATTTTTAAAAAGGTTGGTAGATGGATGGTTGAATGGATGGTTAGGTAGATAGATGGATGGTTAGATGGATGGTTGGATGGATAGATGGATGAATGGATGGATGGTTGGGTAGATGGATGGATGTTTGGTTAGGTAGGGGGATGGATGTTTGGGTGGGTGAATGGATGGATGGATGGGTGGATGATGAATGGATAATGGATGAACACATGGGTGAGTCAGGGGCTAGGACTGGTACGATCTATTCCAATGGGTGTGAATGAATAATAATGAATTCAAAGTTTCCTTGACAACCTGAGCTCTGAGATACAACACAGTCTGCATTTCCTTCCTCTTCTTTCCTTTTCTGATGTTGTAAACAAATGAAGCCACATAGTCCTGTGTACTGTGACCCCTGGCCACATGTTCCTTTTCTGTGCCATTCTCTTGGATTCTACTTGTTCCCAAATCATGTCTAAACAGCCACAGCCTCAACTACACAGCAGTCAGCAAATCTCAGATAGGGCCCATGGGCCAGGTAGGCAGGCACTTACATTTTATGGGATTTTTCCATTTAAACTTTTCACTAATTTTGCCAACTCTGTGCGTTAAGATAGGATAGGGTAACATTCGTTTTTGACATGTGCTCTCTCTCTCTCTCTCTTTCTTTCTCCCTCTCTCTCTCTTTCTCCCTCCCTCCCACTCCCTCCCCTCTCTCTTATATACATACAGACACACACATACACACACAGAGAAATGGGATGTTCCAAGAGCTTCAAGGTCTCAGACTCATTGGACATACATAGGCTATGATATGGCAGTTGTCATATTTTCTAATTCACCCACATCTCCTTGAAGAGTTGTCTGTGCTTTGACAAGCATCCTGCCCACCATGGTTCCACGTGTTCTACATGTTCCACGTGTGTAAGCTGACCAGGTCCAAGCTTCCCTAGGTCTATAACCTTTCATCAAGTTCATACCCTCTGCAACCCTTAGCGTGGACCAGACCTTCCTCCTTGAAGTGCCTCAGGCTTTGAGAGACTTTTTCTTATTTCTCTGATTCCTTCTGTCCTCAGCTCCTCAGAGACCAGAGTTTTGGCCACTCTGGCCTGGCAACTACAGCAGTAGATGTCAGCAGTTTCTGCCATTTGCTTCCCAGGTCTGATAGAAATCTTGCTTTTGTTTAATTTGTGAGGGAACACTGGCTTAAGCAAACCCAGTCTCTGTGGGTGTACCTGGTAGGCAACAACAAACTGAATGCCCTGTGTTCCCATGGAGACAGCTGAGATAGACTGCTGCTTGCCCACATTGCAGAAACACCTGTTTACTCATGGCCTTGGCCAGCCATCTACAGGAGCACTTGGCTGCACCTCAAACAGCACTGTGCAAACAAAAGCACCCTCAAGGGCAGAGAGCTGGCTCAGTGTCAAGGGCATTCACTGGCTGCTCTTCCAGGACCCTAGCTCAACATCTAGCACCCACATGGGGGCCTACAACCATCTGTAGTCCCGGTTCCAGGGGATTCAACACTCTCTTCTGGACTCTGTAGGCATGTGTGCACATGGTACATAGGCATACATGCAGGCATAACTCTTGTGCATATGAAACAAAATAAATATTCAAAGTAAAAGGCATTCTAAAAGGTAGTCAAGATGTAACTGTTTAACCTGCCGTTCTTCTAACTGATGCTGAAATCAGAGGCCAGCTCCAATAATAAGCTGAGGACTTTAAGAGACTTGTCTCCAAGGAAAACCTACAGAAAGCCAGTAAGACTCTGAAAAGACCCATCAGGATCATCCATAATTATGGAAATTCAAATAGAAACTGCAGTGCAACAGTGTTCTTCCCTCATCAGGAGGACTACAATCAAACCAAACAGAAAATAACTAGTGTGGTTGGTTGGGGATCGGAAGGCATCAGAACTCCTGCTATGCTGGGGAAAATACAGAGAGATTTGTCAGAATCCAAGACAGCTTGGTCATCACTCAAGAAGTTAATCGTGGAATTGCCACATAATCCACCACCCCACCCACAAGGGAAGTGAAAGTAAAGGCTCTTACAGCATTTACACACCTGTGTTCATTGTTCACAACAGCTAATGGTGTAAACAACTCAACAGTCCATCCACAGGTGAACAGAAAGGAGATATACACCCATTGTTATTGATCTGTCTTTGTATTACTATGTAGCTAAAGTCAGCCTCTGCCTGCTAGGTTCTAGGACTTCAGGTATGCACAGCCATACTTAGCATCTTGAATAACATTGTAACATTTGAAAAAACACACAAGGTCAGGGTATAATAGCACAGACTGTGATCCCATACTCTCAAGCATGAGACAGGACAGGTGTCATAGTTCCTAGGTTAGCCTAGGTCCCGTCTCAAAATAACAAAATTAAAAGATGGATGGTATACATATAGATCGAAGAAAAAGAGATCAATGATAGATATATAGGTGATTGATGGATGATAGATACATAAATGGGTGTTGTTAAATAGTCTTCGCCCATCCTTTATCATCATTTCAATCTATACTTTCGACAGTTAGCTTCCATGTCGCCCCTCCCCTCAACTCCCCACATCCCAGGTGTATACCCTGATCAGTTCAGAATGGCCAGTCTGTATTCCATCATTACCTATCCTGTTCATAGACATATGCACCTAACTTTATACCATATTGCAAGTATTTGAAATACTAGTAGTATATCGCATTTGTGGTAGTGAGAGAAAACACCCCAATATGACCACACCCTAACTCCTGAGACCTGCCTGTGACTGTGTTACTTTACACGGCACAGAACCTTCACCTCAAATTGAAGACGTGGAAGTGGTGTTAGATACTCTCCAGGTGTTCCAGGTTGATCACATGAGCCTTGTACAAGAAAGGTCAGAATGGGGAGGAAGAAGCCATCTGCCAGGAGTGTCAGAGTAAGTTGGACATCAAAAGAAAAGTCTCCTGAAAGAGTTTACATGAGCGTCGCCATGATATGAAGCCAACCTAGGCTGTGTCAGGCTAACGAGGGATAGAACACCAGACCTCGTCTCAAAAATACCACACAAATAAATAAATAATTAAGAAGAGGCTCCGGCCTGTAATTATTTCATTTGATAGTGAAATCCCAAGACTCCCTTCTTGCTGCTTCTAGGTGGAGCTCTGAGGCTGCCTTTTGGCGGAGAGCCTGAGTACACCGACCCACTCCCTGAAGATAAGCAAAGCTAACTAAGGCTAAAAGGAAGGTGTGGGAGATGCAGAAGGCCCAGCACACCTTTCCTCATGCTGCCTGGGAATCAGGGGATGGAAAGGCCCACACAGGTACAGAAGCCACCCAAAGCAGCAAGGCTGGAAAAAATAAGGTATGCCCCGGGGAAATACTGGTCCCAGCTGGTGGCCCAGAAGCCAGGCTTGCTGCTGAATCTCCATAGCTAATCACTGATACTGCTTCTGACACCCAGCCCAAACCAGCTGGGGCAGGTATATGAGTACACTGAGGTTCTAATGGCACCGTCAGCTGACTGCCTTGGACCCTGGCTCACAAAGAAGCGATAAAATACAGAAACACTCTGCTGATGAGGCGAGGATGATAAGATAAAATGGGTGGGTTGTTTCCCTTGGAGGATGATAACACTGTGTGGCACATTCTTAGGCAACCTCCATGTTCTTCACAAGTACTGGGTATGGTTGCCCCTGGGCAGGCTCATGGGTCATAGCGTGGGCCATGGATTGCCTTCTCAGGAAAGAGAGAGAGCAGAGTCTCTCAGGCATTCATATACATTGGGTGATTAATCTTTCCAGCAGCAGGTTAAGCATCTGCTAGGGTATAGAAGAAAATGTCTCATCTTGCAAGGTGTTAAGGAAGCCATCCAGGCTCAAAGGTTATGTAGGTTAGCTTAGGTCAGAGCTCACATGACATGTGGGGGCAGAAGTATGCCCCCAGTGGGTGCTGTTGCTATTCCTTGACACCAGGGCCACCACCCAGGCAGTGTAGCTTCAGCTGTGGGGACACAATAGGGTGCTGTGGTAAAGGTAGAAGTAGGAGACGAGGGTCTAGCTTCATTCTTCTACGTGTAGACATCCAGTTTTCCCAACACCATTCTTGAAAATGCTCATTCCTCCGTGTGCATTTCGGGGGTCTGTCAAATATCAAGTGGCTTTATGGGTTCGCATCTGGGCTGTGTATTCTAGCCCATTCATCTATGGGTGTGTATTGTACCAAAGCTGGGCTATATTTATTGACATGTCTCTGTGGTGGAACTGGAGATGAATAATGCACTACCTCCACCATTATTATTTTTGCTAGGGATTGTTTGGGCTATCCAGGGTCTTTATGCTTCTATGTGACTTTTAAGGTTGGTTTTGCTTTCTGGGTAACATGGCAGCAGTAAGGGTTTGCAATGAATCTGTAAATGGCTTTTAGTGGGATGGTTACTTTTACCCTAACAATTCTACCAATCCATGGGCTGAGAAGATCTTTCAGCATCTAGTGTCTTCTTCAATTTCTTTCCTTGGAGTTTTAAAGTTTTTGGTTTAGGGGCCAGTATTCTCTTTCTCTTTTGAGGCTATTATAAACAGAACCGCCTCCCTGGTCTCTTTCTCGGTGTGTCTGTTGGTGTATAGCAAGGCCACTGATCTTGCTGTGTTAATTTTGGATCCTGCCACTCAGATGAAAGTGCTGACCACTTTTCTAGTTTTCTGGTCGAGCTCTTAGGGTCTCACCTCAAGCGTCACATCCACCAACAGTTTTCTTTTGGTTTTTTGTTTTTGTTTTTTTTAACCTGGTTCCCACTTGTGGCTCTCTTATCTCCCTCTCCTACCTCTCTAGCTAAGATTGGAATGGAGAGAGCAGGCATCCCTATCTTGTGTCTGATCTTAATGTGTCTGCTTTGAGTTTTTCTCTGGTTAGCATAATGTTGGCTGTGGGGTTGTCTTGTGTGACTTTTGCTGTGGTAAGTATGTTGCCTCTGACCTTAGTATCCCTAGGATTTTTCAATCATGAAAGAATGTTACATTTGGTCAAAGGCCTTTCTTGAATCTATTGAGATCATGATTTTTTTTTCTTTAAGCCCACTTATAAACATTATGTTCTATTCATGGATTCCATATGTTGACCTATACCTGCAGCTCTAAGATAAACAAACTTAACCATTGTGAGTGGTCTCTTGGACGTGTGCCTATATTCAGTTTGCAAGTGTTTTGTTGAGAATTTCTACATCTATGTTCAACACGGATAGACACTGGTCTGCAGCTGTCCTGAGGAGTTGGTATGCCAGCCATCATAGAGCCAGTGACGTGGTCAATGAACCCCTGTCTGGACTGGGGACAAGGCTCTGCTGGGTGGAGTGCTTGCTTGCTCAGCACACTCAAGGCCCAGGTTCAATTCCTAACACACATAAACCACGTACAGGGATACAGGCCTGTAACCTTTTGGGAGGTGGAGTCAGGAGGATCAGGAGTTCTGTGTCATCCTCAACTATGCAGTGAGTTTGAGGCCAGCCTGAGCTACATGAGGCCAGCCTGAGCTACATGAGATCCTTTAATCTATCATTTTTCATTGTGATTGTTGCTGTTGTTATACTTTTATTATTATTGTTGTTATACATATGTGTATATATGTACCTTTTATACACACACACACATATATATGTATGTGCATATATATACATATATATATACATATACATATATATATATCTTCTAAGAAAAAACATTCCTAAAGAAGCAGAGACCTTTTGGCTCCTGCCAAAAGTGTTTAACATTCAAGAAAGTCCAACTTTTAACCAAACTGGTCCATGTCTGGATTATTTTTAGGGTCAAGGCTATGATAAGTCCTAACACTCAAACATACAGCTCAGAAATCTGTTTATAACATGTTAACAAGGCTGCCATGTTTTGGGGGAGAAACAGGGTTCAAGAGAGGGACAGAGATGGATGGAGTCGTCCTTCGGCCTGAGCTGATTACAGTGGCAGGCAGTACCAGCCAGGTCCAAAATAAAACCTTCCCTACCCAGGGACAGCAGAACTCACACTTTGAAGGTCCCTTGTGAGAGAATGGGAGGGGGAAAGGCTGTGAGGAACTGGATCCAAGGTCCACTGTCATCACCTAAGTAGACAAAGGGACACTGTTTGCTTTGAGTGCTAGAGCAGGTGTTTGAGCCGTCCCAAGTCCATTCCCAAACAAGGTAACACGGAAAGACAATAGGCTGCTGAGGAAATGGCGTGACCATGACCCCTGTTGCTGCCTCTGAAGCCCTTCTCCATTTATGGCTTTGTTCTGGGAGGGCTTGTTCCCTGGAAGCTGTGTTGGAGACAGGGCCCTGCCTCCATGATATGAAACGCCTTATAGAAAGAAGTTGTCTTCTGAGAGCTCCATGCCCCAGAAACATTTGGGGCCTTCAAGTTGGGGTTCAAGGCCAGTGTGATTCATATGACTGGTTACATGGTTTGTCTTCCGTCTTCAAGTCAGAGTAGCATGTGGCACAACAGTTATGATTCAGGGAGGAGGTATGGGCAGCTTGATCCATCCACGGTACAAACTGACCCTCCTGTCATGGTCTAAATATGGAGTATCATGCCTTGGGAGCTCAGCCTCTGGCTGGCGGTGTAATTTGGGGAGGTAGTGGAAGTTTAGGAGGACTACCTGGAAGAGGTGGATTATTGAAGATGTGAAAGACGTCCTCTCTGCTTCCTGGCCACCACATGGGGAGCCCCACCCTCACTCCTGCCACCACAATGTCCCGGTCATTGCTCGCCCATCTTAGTGTGTGAGGGAACTGTGGGCAAAAGCAGTGGGACCAGAAGTCTTTCTACTTTCACGTCGTTTCTCTCAGGTTCTTGTCACGGTGACAAGAGTCTAGTGCAAACAATCCTTGGAGAGATGAGAACCAACCAAGGACGTCAACATTAAATACCACAATCTTGACAATCTCGGCTAGAGAGATTGCCCAAACAGCAGCATTCGTCACCAAGACAACCACATCCTCACTGTGTGCGCTAGTAACTGTCATCACATGTGAGGCTGTGTTCTTCCCACAATCCCATGTACCAGAGCCTCCCATAACCTGGCCAAGGACACACATTTGGTCTCTGTAACCATTGCTTGGCATCCCCTCTGCTGAAGAAACTAAGGCAGCCAGGAAGTGTGTCCTGTTTGAGTTGCATAGTTGGTCGGGGCTGAGCTCTGGCAAAGCAGGTCTCTGACTCCAGCTCCCCCTTGCAAAGCCTGGGTCATCAGCCAGAGACCCGATCCTCTAGGACTTCCCATGGCTTCCTCTCTGCTGGAGCCAGCTCTCTGCTCCTCCCCTCTACCTTATCTCTGGAACACAGCCTGAGCGCAAAGGAAAAGGGTCTTCACCACAGCCAAGATTCCTATCTGACTTGGAACGTGAGCCAATGCTAGGCTTCCTCTCACGTTCCTGTCCTAAGGAGGCCTCTTTTGCCTTCAGCTGCCTTGGCCCCACAGCGGAAGCCAGCACGGAGGAAGATAACGGGAAAGGCTGGGCGCCTGGGGCCACTTCCCTACCAGATGCTAGAACACATCTCCTGTGCGTTCTGACAGGGTGCTTGAAGAAAGGGCTTCCCATTTGGATTCGTTTCCTAGGGCCACTATGATCCATGTAATGATTCTGTTGTCCTTAACCTACAAACAAAAACAACAAAAATCCATTCCCTCCTAGTTGTGGAGGAAGGAAGTCTAGAATCAGGATGTGCACAGGGCAACAAAACTCAGAAGGACCCTTCCTGGCCCTCCCAGATTCTGGTCACCTCTAGGGTGCTGACTTGCAGCCACAGCCTTGCCCTCTGAATCCCTCCCCAACATGGCTTCTCCTGTGTTCTGTTTTCCTAAGAACACCAGTCATTTAACCAATGAGGTACCATTCTAATAATTCAACATGACTTCATCTTCCAGGCAGGGTCACGGTCAGAGGAATTTGAGTGTACATTATTCAACCCATCTAGAAGCTTCTATGCCCATCTCCCCTGAACATGAAACCTCAAAACAAGTAGGTTTTGAGAGATGAGAATACACATCTCAAAGGGCAGAGGCAGCCTCCAGAATCCAAGAAGAGGCCATTGACCATCTGTCAGGAAGGCTCGAGGGAGCTGAGCCTGGCTTCCCATGCCTCTTCCTGCCCCTTCCTTTCCGTGAAAACCTCTCATCCCTTCATAGACCAAGAGCTAAGACTCCTCCATTCATACAGAAGAAGATCACCACCTTCCATAGCCACAGAAGTCTCACAGTGGCTTGCCACAGATAACCTGAGCACATTTCCATACATACAAATATAACCCGGTGCCCCAAAGCTATGAGGTAGGGGTAGGCCAGGGTGGCATGAGACACTCCATGTCTGATTTTTGTCTATACCTAGAGGGCAGCCCATGATGCTTGCCTGCTGAGGTCTACTAGAGACATATTCCTGTAATCCCCAGAGCACACTCCCTCAACCCAGAGGAATTCCCTTCTTGAAGATTGACTAGCAGCTAGTTTTCTTAGAGTCACATGACACTGCAGAGGCACAGGAAGTCTGGGGTAGGGAGTGGGGGATCCTGGCTGGGCCTCTAGATTTTTGACACATGGAGCAAGGCCACCAGTCACTGGGAACATGGAAGGGAGATATTGCCTACAGTTTGTGGGCAATATGGTAAAAAGCTCTTCTCTGCCACACTCCAGCTGTGCTTGCCAGCTGACCTGCTTCCCCAGAGCCCTGCCTCAGGCAGGAAATAGTGTGAGGGTAGATATCAGCCACCAGGAAGGAAGCCCCACCCACAGAAAGGGCAGCAGGTGCCTGGAAAGAGTCCACTGCCTTGCTCTGGACTTGCTGAGTGCGAGGTACAGAAGACCTGACCCATCCCTCATTCTCTACTTCCTCTGGTCAAACAACAGCCCCCTCTCTCCAACTCACACCTGTGGCCATGAGTTTTGCTTCCTTTCTCATTCTAGGCTCCCTACCCCCAACCCCCAGTTCCCAGGGATCCCTCTGCAAAATGACACCCAAAGAATAAAGAATTCTGAGCCAAGGCAAGCAGTGCGCTCTCCCCATCACCTCCTTTTGCCCTGAAAATATTCCTTTATATAGCTGGCACTAAATTTAGGTCCTGGCCAACAGAATAGAATGAAAGGAAAGCTTACCCAAGCCTCCCACCCCATCCCGTCTCATTCCCACCTTCCCCTGCCCTAGAGAGGCCTGCCAGCCCACTCCTCCATGAGTACTCTTTCACCCATAGCAGAAGACAACCACTGAGAGCCTGGTGTTGGGCACCCTGCGTGTGTGGCTCCCCAATCACAGAGTTACCTCCTCATAATCCCTCAGGGTCTAGAATACGAAATTAAGAAGCATCTGCATATTAATTAGAGTAATGTTTCTTATATCTGCATATTAGAGTACTGTTTCTTAGATTGGCTGTGCTTCTATAGCTGGGTATTTTCTGGTTACGGGGAGCTGTTGTCATTTTTATAATTTCACTTCAGCCACAGCGTAGCTATAAAAATTAATGTATTTCCATGTTCATAGTTCCATGGAATAAGCATAACCTGGGGGTAGGGGTGGGGGTGGGGTGACCCCTCAGTTGTATGCTTAACGATCAAGCTTAAGAACCTGAGTTTGGTCCTTAGCACCTGTGCAAAGCACTGGGCATGGTGGAGCCTGTTCATAATCGCAGTACTAAGAGTGGAGATAAGCAGACCCCTGGGGTTCTCTGGCCAACTGGCTAGCCTAGTCTAATCCACAAACCCTGGTCCTTAGTTTCAAAAAGATGAAGTGGATGAGCCATGGACAGACACCCCAGATGATCTCTGCCCTCCACACATATGCACATATACACAACATCTAATTTAGGGTTTTAGACGTGAGAACACACCCTTTAAGTCTGATCCTCGCCTCATTCAGACTTAGAGGAGGACAGCACTGGGCTCTAACCCTGAGACTGCCCAGCCATGTCAGTCTCCCCAGGAACCCATCACAAGCTCCTGGCCCTTGTCCAGGCTTCCTGAGGCAGACACTAGAAGCAGCTACAGTTCCGTGACAACTGAGGCCGTGCTCCCTGCTGCGGCCCGAGCTTCAGCTGGTCACACTGGAACCCAGTAAACTATGTCATGCCACACATAGTTCTATGAACCTACGACGTTCCTGCGCACGTTTCACCCTGCAGTGGGTTCCTCCGACCAGTCAGATGGTGGCTACAGGCCTGCGGTTGCTCTTGTGTGATGTCGTAAAGGCTGTCCCTAGAGCTGACGTCATTCGGCAAGCCCTCATCCTCCCAGACGCCTCTGAGATTGAAAATAACCAGCAAGCCAAAGCCCCTGCCGTGGACCTTCCTGTCACACAAAATTGAAGCCCAGGGATGTGAGGCAACTTGAGCAAAGCTACAAACTTATTCGAGCTGGCTTAGACAGGCTTTCATTCTCTGTGTCCCTTCCCTGGGACAGTGGCTGCATAAGATTGCCACAGACAGTAAAAGGGACACATGGGCAGCCCAGAGTCATTCCTTCACCTCATACACAGGACACTAAGGCCGAGAGGAAGTAGGCACAGGTTTTCAGGGCAGAAGGAGGGAATGAGGTTTGAGGGAGGGGACCACAACCCTCTTTCTACCCCAGAAGCCTTCTCAGTTCTCCGCTTGAGAACTAGAGGCCTGAACTCATGTGACTTAAAAAACACAGGACTTCCATCCATGCTGAGTTCAGCACACTCCCCAGGGTAGCAAGAGCAGCAGGAAGCAACTGGTCCCAGCTTGTCCCGTCCACCCACCCCATCCAGGAAAGCCATCAGTCCCCGCAGGACATCTCAGGCTCACCACACTCAACCCCAGCCAGCGCCTGTCTCCTACAGGGCCTGGATATCAGGTTGTCCCAGTTAAAAATCCTTATTCCTTTTCTTCTTTCTTTCCTGGCATCTGTGTGGTACTGTCTGCCACCCCCCACTAAATATCTTTTTATCCAATTTGTTCTGGAATCTTCTAACATGTATCACTGTCCCTTTCCCCACACACTGGGAGGAGAATATGTGATTCTACCATGGTCTTGGTCAAATATGTTTTCCCCATTTTTCCCCAATGGAAAACACGTTTGCACAACCAGCCTTGTCTCTGCCACTGCCTTGGTGTCTTCATTTGATGACAATGTGCTATCATACAGAATTAAGCCCCAGTCCAAGGGCACTGACAGTCACTCCCCTTATCCTCACAAGATACCCTGTAAATTTGAAGGGGAGACAAGACTTATCACTGACACATCTCACTAGCTGATTTCAGTGATTCCCTACTTGAAGCACAGAATTACAACAAGGGGGTCTGTGATCCCCCCATGGCAATCAAGCTATCTGACACCACAATATGGGTATCCATCTTCCAAAATTTAGTAAATGCTGCTCAGACCGTGAAGCGGCGTCTTGAGAGTTAGAGACTTAACCAAGGTGTGGAGGTGCAAGCTTCATGTGTGGTTTGAACAAGGTGCATGTGTTTCAACAGTGGGGCCCCAACTTGTGGCACTGTTTGTAGTGGTTGTGGAACCTCTCAGAGATGGAGCTTTACTGAAGGAATTTTGCCGGAGGAAGTAGTCACTGGAGGTGGGCCTTGAGGGTTCAAAGCTGGGCCCTACTTCCTTTCTCTCTGCTTCCTGACAACCACGTGTGATCAGCCAGCCTCATGCTCTTATCATCATAATGGACTAGATCCCCTAGTAAGATTAAGTTTTGACATACATAAATGGACTTTCTAGAACAATCTAGCTGAGCCTCTCCAATGGGTTTCCTAGTTCTTAAGAATGCAGTCCACCCTGGAGCATCTGAGGTCTCAGCCTAAGGCAATCAGGTAAAGTGAGGACCATCATCTAAAGTCAAAGCCTAGCATGAACTGGAAGTCTGAGATTCCAGATCTGAGCAGGGGCTGGGAGAGAGGTCAGTTGGCAAAGTGCTTACCTTGCATACATGAAGAGCTGCATTTGGATCCTCAGCATCACATAAGAGCCAGGCACTGTCTCACATACCTGTAATCCTAGTCCTGGGGGTGTGGGTGGAGACAGTGGGTCTCAGGTTCTCTCTGTCCAGCTCTAGTCTATTGGTAAGCTCAGGGTTCAGTGAGAGACCCTGTCCAAAAGATAAGGGGAAGAGAAATAGAGGATGACATGCAATGTTGACCTCTGGTCTCCACACGTACATATGAACATGCACACCAGGCATGCATGCAGATGCACACACGTGCACACACACACACACACACATGGGGGTGAGGTATAAGACTCTACTTGCATAGCTCAGCTAAAAGGCGCACTTTGGTTTGCTCATTCTTAGTTAAACCTGTGCTGTGGGGACAGACGGTGAAACATTACTTGAATGCTTGAAATGGTCCTAATTTTTCCCCAAAGTCTAACAGTAAACTCAATGAGCTGTAGACACAGAGGAGACCAACTGCATAGGACACACTCTTCCCTGTCTTCCATTGTCCCTGAGTCCCAGTCTACAGCTGGATTAGTCAACCATCCGTTGCCCCAACTCACATAGATTTAAGTTTCGTCCCAAGACAAACTCAGAGCTAGAAATTGATGCAAAACCCCTCCCCCATCAGCTCCTTGTCCCTCTCCCACCACACAGAGCAATAGAGCAGGGTAGGTCCATTGATGCCCAGAGACAAGACTGTTAGGAAGAGGCCATTTAACCAGCATGGCCTCCTCTTCAAGGCTCTTATATTTCTGATGCTTCTACCAGGCAAGGAGCTGAATGCTCCAGAAAACAGCATAAAGCCTTGAGCGTTCCTGTGAAGGACCAGAGCAGAAGACCTCCCTCAGTCCTTCATGCACAGTGACACTATGACCTGGATTTCCCATGATCAAACCCACAGCAAACAAACTATCCCTTTACCTTTTATGTAACTGTCCCCATAGGCCAATTCAGAGCTGTGAAACCCAGCACTAGAAGACAGAAGTCCCTCTGTACATAGACATGACAGAACATCTGTCCAAACCACAGCACATGTGTGCTGTTCATCTGTCACACACCTGGGCTGCCTCTTCCTCCTACCCTACAGGGTTAAGGGCCTGATTAATCACATCTAAAAATTGTCCCAAGAGCACGAGGCAGGTGCCATACCTATTATAGAAACTCCCAATGAACCAATCTCTCTTTGTCCCCTGAAAGGTTCAGATGAGAATCTTGGTGAACTGTCTATTTATGCTAGATTAGAATCAGGAAGAGAAAGGAAAACAGGGAGATGACAGAGGAAAGGTCCCTCCCACCTTCCCAGTTCAGGGGTCTCCCCTTCTGCCCACATGATCAGCCATCAGCCATGACTGATAACTGCAGCCCCTTGGCCTGTCTTTGGACCCCAGGGTCCTGCTCATGTGTGCCAAAGACACAAACGGGCTCCCAGATAAGTTATTCACAGGGTGCTAATTACCCCCAAATGAACAAATTATAATAATTAAGCTCAGTTTCACAAAGCCTTTTGACTTAGGTAGCAATCCTTCACGCTGAACTGCAAAGCCTTGCCTAAATATTAATTAAAGGGCACACCCACCAGCCGCCTGAGCAAAGACGGGTCCTCCCAATTCACAGATGAGGAAATCCGCAACACAGAGATTGCACACGTGTGTTCTGTGTCCTAAGATGGACCTGCCTGTCTTTCATAGACGGCTCAGCTCTCCAAAGGGATGGTGAGCAGCTACGGCAGTCCCTGTTTCTAGCGACATGGGCAAACGTCTGCCATGGGATTTTACATGAGAACAAGAGAGACATATACTGCCTGCCTGCAAGGGTGGTCTTTGAGGCGTGTAGACGTGATCTCTGTGTCTGTCATGGCATGTCTGTGCGTCTAGCTCAATGCCATTGACTTTTTAGGAGTTATTGATTTCTGGAAGTTTTCAAGAGGATCCTTGTTTTCTCTGTATTCTCTGCCATTTCTAGATTTTTCTACAAGCAATGTTTAATTTATATGTATGTTAAAATACATTTATGATAAAAGTATCTGTAATTTTAAGAATAAATATTATTAACCATCTTTCCTAGCCCCCACTTTTCTTTGGCCTTTATTTGCCCAGTAGGGTGTTTGCTTTTCAACCTTCTGTTTTCTGAGTACCCAACTACCTGCGGTTGTTCCTAGTGAAGTGACAAGGTGACCTCAGGGTGTGGTCTCCCTAGGATGCCACCTGGCTACAGTTCACCTGGAAAACACTGTCCTCTCATCATGAACTTTCAGTGTTAGGCTGAATCCAGCTCTCAGAGCAGGCAATGCAGGGCAGAGCTTAAGTGCTCAGAGTCCAGAGAATGCCCTGCAGAGCCACTGCCAATCAAGAAATGTGTAGTTTGTCTTGTGTGCAATGTGTGTGTCACTAGTTTGTGCTCTTTATATATGTAACATGTGCCCTATGTTCAATATGTATCCTTTATGTGATAAGTATGGGTATATGGTCTATCTCCTCCTGTGTGCAGTGTGTCTTATGTGTGCTGGGCACTATGTCCGGTATGTGTGGTGTATCCTGTGTAGCCAGTATGTCCTGTGTGTGCAGTGTGTCCAGTATAGGCAATATGTCCTGTGTGTGCAGCATGTCCTATGTATGCAGTGTGTCCAGTGTGTGCAGTGTGTCCTATATATACTGTGCAGTATGTCCAGTGTGTGCAGTGTGTCTAGTGTATGCAGTGTGTCCTGTGTATGCTGTGCAGTGTGTCCTATATATACTGTGCAGTATGTCCAGTGTGTGCAGTGTGTCTAGTGTATGCAGTGTGTCCTGTGTATGCTGTGCAGTGTGTCCAGCATGTGCAGGATGCCCAGTGTGTGCAGTGTGACCAGTGTGTGCGGAGTGTCTAGTGTGTACACTATGTCCAGCATGTGCAGTATGTCCTATGTATGCTGTGCAGTGTGTCCAGCATGTGTAGTGTGCCCTGTATATGCTGTGTAGTGTGTCCTATGTGCAGTACACATACATACAGAACACACAATATCTTTCTTGTATGCAGTGTGTATCCTGAATGTGGTACATGCCCTGTATAACACATATTTTATATATATAATGTGTCCTATGTGAAGTGTGTCCTGTATATGGCATTTTTCCTATATGCAAATGTACCCTGTATGTAATGTGTACCCTGAGTATGGTATGCTGTGTGCTCAGTGTGTGTCCTGTATGCAGTACATATACACACACATGCACACACAAGATCTTAATATGTGGAATTCATGTCCTGTGTGGAGTACGTGTCCTGCATGTGTTGCATGCCCTCTGTGACATGTGCTGTGTGCCAAATACCTCCCTCTCAGCCCACCTGGCCATCTGGAGGCAGTGAGAGGGAAGGGGGAGCCCCAACATCAAAGGCATCACATTGCCCTAGTGACATCCTGCCTTGATAGCTTGAGGTGTCACCCAGACTTTCACCCTGCAGACAGTTACCCTCCCTCCTCCTGCCTCCAGCTGCAGACTGAAGGTTTGCACCTTCCTGCAAACGAGCCTCCTGCTCACTCTATAACAACAACAACACAGCAATAGAGCCAACCAGATGTGGGGCCAAAGGAAACCCCTCGCAGACAATATGGAAGGGCATTTTTCCACCAACAAAACCCACTCATCATCCCAAAAAGAAGACGCACCCCCTCTGATCAGCTTTGGGTCAGCCCACAGATGTTCAGGCCATCGTCAGTGAGCTGAATAGCCAGCCCTGCGTGACACAACCCCTCCAAGTGCAGGCTGACTTTTACAGCCCTCTGGGGAATAGAGCTAGGCTGGGGTGTAGTGGGGGTCCTATGAGGTGTATTTTCCAAGATGATTTGCTTTGATTTGTTTTGAGCTTTCGCCTCCACAGGGAAATCCAGATGAGTCCAGTGAACCCTGTAGATATGGGAGTCTCAGCCCTAACTTGTCCTCATTCCTGGATTTACAGAGCTATGGCCTGGATTACAAAAAGCCTCACACACAGAAGGCTTGACTTCAAGGCTATCCTTTAACTGTAGTGGGGAGGGAAGTTCTCCCAAGATGTGCAAGGGAGCTGGGGACAAAGAGAGGGTGGGCTAATGGGAATAGAGCAAAGTGGTGACAGCCCCAATGAACCCACCCAGGGGAGAGGTTGTGATCCCTCAACAGCCTCCAGGAAGCCGGAGTTCTCACAGGAACACCCCACCCTCAAAGCCAGGTGCACAGGAAGTAAGTTACAAAGAGAGTAGCGGGGAGAACAGGCCAGAGGACACCTGCAGAGAGATGATCTGACAGGAAAGGAGCTAGGCCTGAGGATCCAGAGGGGCTGCACCCCTAAGCTGCACCAGACCTACCCACAAAGCTCTCCACCACCCTCTAAGCCTCTACTAAGCATTTCTCCTCTACTACCTTCTTGTCTGGGGGCAAGGAGGGGGGAGAAAATACCTTCTTCACACCTGCAGCCCCATTGGAAGCCTCTTGCATCTGGAGAGAAAGCGAAGGTAGCAGGGTGGTAGAGTGGAACCTGACAGTGGCTGTGGTGGCTACCATTCGTGAAGCACAAGCTACGCTCTGAGCCTCCTGTGGGCTATCCCAGTCCCTTATCCCTCACTTCCTCCAAGACTCCAAGATGGCTCTGATCTTCACCTATACTACTCACCTGTCTCCCAACACAGTAACCTCCCGGAGGACTTCTCCCAAAACCCCCACCAGCCCCCAGCGTGGTTCCCAGGTGATATTCTGGATATCCTTCACTACACAGACATGGAAGGACCCTGAATATTCCAGAAACCCACTCCTTAGAAAAGCATATTGATCCTGCTGGGCAGGAGTTTAGCTCTAATAAGGACCTTGGTTATTTTGATCAGGCACACCCTCATGATGTGTGCTTAATTCGATAGCATCTGCAAAGACCCTATTTCCAAACAAACTCCAGGTCACAGGTTCCAGGGGATAGAATTTGGTCTTATCTTTTGGGGGCACAATTCAACACTAAACAGAATATTAACACTGATGCCCAAAGACAGAAAACTCCATAGCACAAAAAAAAATGTTTCTAATAAATACATTATTACTCAAAATAGACACGTAAACAACCTGAAAGTACACCACGTGAAACTTTTCTGTTAAACTATTAAACAGGTATAATAAATAACAATAGGAGTTGGGGGTAGAGCCCAGTTGGTAGAACACATGCCTGGCTTGCAGGGGGCCTGAGCTTGATTGCCGTTATTGGCCAAGTCCATAGTAATCTTAGCACTTGGGAGGTAGAGGCAGGAAGACCAGGAGCTCAGGGCCATCCTTGGCTACTTAGCAAATTTGACGCCAGCCTGGACTACATGAGACACTACTTTTAAAGAAAAGAGTACAGGGAAACTATTGATGAGAAGACAAAATTCTTCCAACAATGCTAAATGACCAACAGCTGCTGGGTAAGGATCCACATCACAGAATAGTAAGGTCGAGGCAGAGGTGAACATGGTCCTTGCAGCTCATTTTAATGTACTTTTAAGTTAAAACAAAAGGAAATGGAGATTGTTTCTGTCATCTCTACCACTCACCCACTCTGAGGTTTGAGGTTATCAAGCAAACCTACATTCTGGGTCACTGGGGGCTTGCAGGGCTGAGACAACCCAAGAATAGGAGGTCCCTGGAGGTGACCAAGTGTCAGGAATGAACATTTGAGGACAAGGCTGGTTGTCATTGTGCTTTTAGATGTCTGAGGGAGATGAGGAACAAGCACGTCTGAAACACACGGAATAAACATGAGTTCGTGTTGTGGACATTGGTGCCATAACAGAAACTTCCAGAAGTAGTATTTAGCATTACCTGACTTCCTGAGGGGCCCAACCTCATACCCTCAAAGAGCTGTGCGCCACTGGTACAGTCTCCCTGGATTGCTGGGTGTGGGGCTGGAAAGCCCCCCCCCCCATCTCTGACTTGGTCCCTTCATCAAAAGAGACCCATTTGTTCACTTGGACAACAGCTTCTGAGCTGCAAGGAATCAGAGACAACCAAGTCCATGGATACATATGCTGATAGTCACTCATGTATTTATATTTGTGTACATATATATACATACATGTGTGGTGTCAACAGGGTGGTTTCCCAGATGGAAAGACAAAGCACTTCAAGGCAAAGCACAGGGCTGAACCATCTCTCTAATAAGGGGACATTTTCTTCTTCACCAAATCCCAGACCCTGGTGAGTCAGGCCTAGAAGTGCTTTGCTGGCAGGAAGGTACCGTCAGAGTGCCCTGTCTACACCAGAGTCAGTTCTGCTCTGCTCCTCATGGGAGGTATGTTTTGACTCTTCAACTCTATTTAGCACATGGTTCTGTGCAGTTTTCTCAGCAGGATACAAATAGCAGTTCCCCTGAGGAGCCCTTCTTGGCAGAAGTGGCCATTTGTGCTCATTTCCTGGCTGGACCCATTGTCATGCCTTTTTGAGGCCAAAGGCCACAACCCACAGAGGAAAATTATGTTCACACCCCTATCCTGGTGCGTGCAGGACACCCTCACCTCTGCAGACATCTACCCCTCTCTTGCTGCAAAGAAAACATACCATGTGGAAGCCCCGGGGACAGGGACACCCGGTAGGGCTTACCCACAATGACCCTCATGCAGCTCTTGAGTTCACACTCAGTGGTGACCCAGAAAGACCTACAGCAAGAAGGACACACATATAAACACTATACACACACACACATGTATATATATATATATATATATATATATATATATATATATATATACCATATACCCACATATACCATACACACTATATAAACACAATACCACAATACACACTACACACATGCATGCACAAACATACCATACCATACACACACACATGTACACATGCAATTGTTCATGTTCGAGCATGCACACACGTAATACACATACCATACACATACACTATACACACTACACATGCACAAACACACACAGAAGTGCAAATGTTGAGCACACAAACACACCATATACATTTCATACACATATCATACATACACCATACACACTACACATTCATGAACACATGTACACACACACACATGCAAACTCATATGTGTGAGTACACACATACACCATACACACTATACACACACACCATACACACCACACATGCACATACACACACAGCATGCATGTGCAACCACACACACTAGCACACACTACATGTACTTACATACCATACACACCATACACACTACACCCACACATTAGAGTGCACATGTGCAAACACACACACACCATACACACTACACATGCACATACACAAGTGCACATGTATAAGCACACACACACACACCATATACACTACACATACGCACATACCATACACACCATACACACACCATATATATATACTATACATACACCATACACACTACACATGTACACACATACACAAGCATGCATGTGCACACACACACCATATAGACTACATATGCACATACATACATACACACCATACTTACACATCATATATACTACACACACACACACCCTAAACTGCCTGCTATCTTACCTCTACCTCACCCCTCACCCCTGCCCATGAGACTCAGGCAGCCCCCCTTTCTGCTCACTGTTGTTGCTGTCCACAAGAGGCTTAGAGGATCCCTTGACTGGATGAATCAGGACCCTCATTGGTGAATGGATACATAACGTGACATTTCCCCAGACAGTGAACTGTTACTTGGCCAAAAAAAAAAAAAGAAAAGAAAAGAAAAAAAAAAGAAAGAAAAAATGAAATAGGAATACAGGTACACATACATGAACAAAACAAACCCATCACAAAACCTACATGTAGCATGACTTTGTTTATATGAAATACACATCATAGACAGCCACAGAAACAGAGTTAGCGTGTGGATGGGGTGACCATTCCCAGGTAAGGAAGTTCTTCTGAGGAGCTGAGAATGTTCCAGAACTAGATAGTGGGGCTGATTGTCTGTTGTTGCTATGCTAAGAACCACTGAATCATACGTGGGAGTCTGACTGCTTTGCCTTTCACCTGAGTTTTTTATGTCCGTGTTATACTGGGACATCATTTAGCTTGTAATCTGTCAGTCCCTGGCAATCCCCTCATCCCAAACCCTAGTGTTCTCTGCAAAACCTTGCCGGGGTGGCCCCACCTCTGGGCCACCACCCGTGGCTATGGCTCTACAGCCATGCTGAGCTCCTTCCAATACTGCCCCAGGACCTTGCCACGTGCCAGGTCTTTGTGAGAAGTGTCTGTGAGGCTTCCCATGATTCCCTCTCTATATTAGGTCTCATCTCAGATGTCACCTCATTTCTCCCTTCTCCATGGCTGCTCCACTCCATTTATTTTCTTGGTTATTTAGTGTGTACCTCCCAGCATCCCAGAGTCACGGAACCACTGGGTTTTACACACACACACACACAAATTTCCTGTGTCATTTGGAAGCAGGAGGTAAGCATTGTGGCACCTTTTACACCTGACTATTTCAATAGTAATTTTCTAATACCATACATAGTCCCCTGCAGGTTCATAGTAAACATCAAAATTTAGAAGACTTTGAAAAACTATAACCCTTGTCTCGCTTCTATGCTGTCTGTATTCCACACACATCTGTGAGTCCCATGAATCCTCTGTCAGGGTTTCCCACTTTCCTGGGATCTGGCTCAGAACCAGGCATCACATCTGGCTGTTCCTTTCTTGAGTCTCTTTCAGTCTCCCCTAAAATAGCGCTCTGCTTCTCCTGCCTTTGCTGGTGTTTTGTGGAATGTGGAGGATTTCTTTTAGAAAAAAAAAAAAAAAAAAAAACAGTCCCTCCATCTGGGCCTGAGTGATGTGTCCTGTATAGAGTCATTCAGGCAGCCCAGCTGGATTCTTCAGAGAACATTGTAACCTCCCTGGGCTGTCACACCCAGAGACCTCCAGGCCCATCTGTCTTCAGCCCAGACATACACTCTGACCATGCAATAGAGGCCTTACCCAGCTTGCTGGTTTCTCCATGTCTGACAGTCACCAAATGAACAAGGTTAAATACCCTGGTCCTTACACACATATATGCATACATACATATATACATACATACATGTATACACATACATACATGCACACACACATGTATACATACACACATATGTATACATACACATATATGCATATACATACATGCACACACATATACACACATAGATATATACATAACTATACATACATATATATACATACATGCACACATACACATATATATGCATACACATACATACACATATGAGTACATACACAAAAGTGCCCACCTCTTTTTTAAACTAATATCTACTATGACGATTGAAATATAATGTTGTGACTGTAGAAATTCTTCCAGATGGAGCCCCCATTGTATATTAGTTTATTTGTTTGTTGTCCTCTGGGCACAGCCTAGATGTTGAGGATATTCTTTTGGCTGTGTGCTTACAAATAATTCAATGCCCTTGGGACATTGAGCAGTGACTACTTTGCTCAGAGCTCTTCCTGCATTCTGGATATGGATATCAGGAGGAAGACATAGATGCCTTTGTCTCTATGGAAATCAATGTTTAACTACTTAAAGGGACTGGGAAGAAGGCTCAGTTGGTGAACTTCTTGCCACACAAAGGTGTGGCACACATCTTGACTTCAATCGCCACAACACATGTAAAACCACCAGGTGTGTAGTACAGGCTTGGAATCCCAGCATTAGAGAGGCAGGGACTCTGGCCAGTCAGTTAGGACAACTTGGTGAGTTCCAGACCAATGAGAAATGTTGTCCCCAAAACAAGATGGATGACACGTATGGATGGCACCCAGGCTTGATTCCAACCTCCATATGCACATATGTACATATGACCCTACAGGAGCATACACACATGTGCATACACATTTGTCCTATGATGCTTGTATGCTAATTCAAAGACAGAGATTTTGTGAACCTAAGAAGCACTAAAGTTTTAGCATAAAGAGATGTTTGGTAATCCCAAAACTACACGAGAAAGACATGGTCAGTGTCACCATGAAACAGTGTGAGCCATGTAGAAAGAGTAAAAGGTAGCCGGACGTGGTGGCACGCGCCTTTAATCCCAGCACTCGGGAGGCAGAGGCAGGTGGATTTCTGAGTTCGAGGCCAGCCTGGTCTACAAAGTGAGTGCCAGGACAGCCAGGGCTACACAGAGAAACCCTGTCTCGAAAACCAAAAAAAAAAAAAAAAAAAAAAAGAGTAAAAGGTGAGCCAGGAGGAAGCACGGGTCCCATCAGTAGAGAGCAAGGGTAGATTCCACCAGCTCTGCTTATGGAGTCACAAGAGTGTGAGCAGAAAGAAAGATTACAGAGCCGGGAGAGAGAGCCCAGGCCAGGCCACCTTCCAGGTAGAAGGGGTGAAGATTGCAGCACAGATCACACGTTGGCTGGAAGACTAGACCCTGTGGTGACAGCAACCCTAACCAAGCAGAGTGTGCGACTTCTGTCCCAGTTGCAGTCTAGAATATCTCTCAATTCTTCCAAGATTGGTAGAAATGTAGAACAAGAGGGTGTGAAGCCCCAGTTCCTACTACAGGGTAGTCAAAAGGCTGGTGGGCAGCCTTAGACTGGAAGCCAGTGAGCTAACCTAGTGTGTGATCCTGATGGTGCCCTCTGTGGCTACAGAGACAGTACTAGATCCAGGGAGGGCTCCACACAGATGCTTAGTCACGTCTTCCCCTTCCACATGCCCAAACCAGAACACTTTACATGCAATGTGTCCATTCTCAACTCATATTCTCACTGCAATGCAGCTCACCTGTGATCCAGAAATCATACTTTAAACAATACCTAGATGTCACCTTTTAGAACACTATTCAAAAGGAATATATAAACATAAGTCCAAGTGAGTTTTTAAAAAGACTATAGCCAGAAAAACCTGGGTGTTCATATGTATATGTCAGCTCTATTCATATATATCAAATTTGGAAATACCTGACGTGGTCCTCCACAGGTAAGTGGATAAACCAAGGTACACGTAGACAATGGATATGATACAGCCTTTTTCTAAAACATGCTTTCAACCATGAGAAGAGAAGGATGCTTACACGCACAGTGGGAGGTAAGAGGTTAATCCAAAACCCTTCACAGGGTGAGATTCTAACCATGTAACATCCTGGAGCTGTGAAGAGAGCCCAGGAACCATCAGTGCTCACTACAGATTTATGGAACAGGAATAAAGGGAAAGGAGGTGACTAGAGAGACAGAGAAGTTTGAAGGCAGTGACTTCATCCCACTCATTCTTAGAACAGTGAGTCGAACCTTCAGACACAAAGGGCAAACTCCAATATCAACTGGGGGAGGCGTCAGTCAGTGGTGACACGGGCAGATAAATCACCCTGATGACATTAGAAATGCGCACATATTCCTGCAAGATGATAGGGTAGAAAGGGTCTAAGATCCCATTTTCCTTCCTTGTATAGGCAGGAAGAGGGCATTGGATCCCCTGAAGCTGGATCTATGGACATTGTGGGAAATCCAACTCGACTCTGGGACTCAAGCTCTCCTAACCATTGAACCATCTCTCCAGACTGGGGAATTCTACTTTTGATTCATTTTTTTTGAAACCTTGCTATAAATAAAGCTATTTATTTAAATATCTTCATAGACGACAGTACCATAAAGCCCACCATAATTCGATTTTTGAAACCTTGCTATAAAATAAATAGAGCTATTCATTTCAATACATCTATATAGTACAGCACCATAGAACCCACCACTGTAAAACCTACCCCAGTTATTCAGAATTCATATGCAGAATTCAATGCAACACTGCAGCATTTGTTTAAAAAGCAATGTCTCCTGCTGAATTCAGAGCCCACACTGAGCATGGCCCTCCAGGGGACACTGCTTTGGAAATCTAGACTGCAATAGTCAAATCTGGCACACACAGAGTCTATTCACCTTCAAACACACCCTGAGAGGTCCAGCAAAAATATGTAATAAACAAAGCAAAATATGCTAAATTTCAAGAAGGGGAAAAATGGTTGACTAAATCCATCAGCTGAGTTGTTCCTGACTGCCCCCAACAAAGTTCAAAGCCTGAGCCCAGATATTCCTCAGGCCACACCCTTCCCTGTGCTTGGCTTCTTGTCTGCCCATGAGACACACTTGAATATTGATCCATCTTCAGCTAAACCCAGGTAATCTTGTGAACAAAGCACTGTGCTTCCAAAACTGCCAACTACTTTCAATGGAGTAGGGGCTTGCCAAAGTATCCTTTGAGAGCTAAGGTTTCCCCAGGAATAATGGGCTCTCTCCCTAGGAGCTCCACAGAGCGCCATGTGGGTCCAGCTTCAGTGCAGACTCAACCACCTTCCTTATGTACAGCCCTTATACAAAACCACAGAATTTAAGCTTGCCAAGAGGGTCTCTCTTGTGTGGGGCTGCCTTCCTGACTCCAAAGCCAAGAGCTTATTCTAGGAGATAACAAGCCAGTCATGTGGGTGGTTTATGAAGCCACGCCTCTCAGCATATACATCAACCACCTTTCCAGAAGATGAGCCACAGGGTGCTTTGGAAACAAAATACCATTCAGGAGCAGCAGGCTTCTATTTAAAATCCCTTCTAACTTGGTAGGCTTAACTTATTTAAAAAGAGAAAAAAAAATCTAATATAATTCTGACCACACCACTACGAAGTAAATTTAGAGCAGCTATATAGTTTGGGACCTGATGCAAACTCTCCAGTAATAAATATTATCAAGTCTATGAAAATGTCGTGCTGTGTCCTGCTGAGGACAGGGTCCTGAGAGATGGAAGTGCATCCAGGATGCAGTGCAGGTTGAGAGCCTTGGCTTGCCTCTTGTGATTTAGCTTCAGTCAATGGCTGGGTGGATTCTGAGGCCCAGCAGCCATACTTGAGAAAGCAGAAGTGTATCACAGACTCTTCAAAACCCATGTCATTGATCAAAATAAGACTTGTGTGTTTTCACCATGTGCTGCCTCAAGAATGGGCTGGGCTGTTTGCCTCACATTTTGAAATGTGCCTCTTACCAGTCACCAGTCCTATATTTGCTTTTTGTGCTAATTTTAAATGTCAACTTGACCAGACAGTAATAAACCTATGAAAGTGTTTATGGATTTAATTAGCCTTTGAACTTGTGGGTTGACTAAAGCAAATTATCCCCTCCCAAAGGTGTCCCATATCGTCAGCCCAAGGTGTGAGCTGAACTAAAAGGTGATTGTCCAAGAATAAAGCAAAAGGCTCTCTGCTGACTTTACCAGACTGAGCTGCTGGCTGCCTATCGCCTTCAGGTTTGAACTTTGACATATCATTCACTCCTGAACTTTGACATATCATTCACTCCCCTGAATCTCTATCTGCCAATTGCAGATCTTAGGGCTTCTCAGTACCGTGTGAGCCAAGTTATTACAATGAGTTTATCTACAGGGCATGCCATATGTGTGTATAATGTTACATGTGTGTATAATGTTACATGCATTCCATGTTTCAGACATAACTGGACTCCCTAAGCCCCTGGTATACAGCAGATATATTCAGACTCTTGTGGCTGACATCACCAGTGATGATATTTTTAATAGTACTGTCTCACTCAGACCTCTCAGAAGATCATCTCAAGTTCATTCACCAAGACAAGTTCCACTAAACACCCTGTATTAGAAGCGCCGGAGTATAGAGTTTCTAAGAAAACTAACTCAGTGAATCAAGCATGGTAGAGGGATTTTATCCAATTCGTATCTGAGATGTGTTGATATCCTGATCGTGAGTGCCAGCTGCCTCCTGGGGTCTACTGTGAGCATGAAGAGACTTGGTTATGTCAGCCCTCACTGAAGCCTACGTGGAAACCACGCAGGAAGTGTGAGACACAGCTGGTGAAGGTTTATGGGTTGGCTTCTGTTGAGAGCACTGAGCGACACATTACATCTCAAGAAACACTGAAATGTCTAGTCAACCTTGTTGCATGCAATGGCCATGTCACATCCCGAAGTCACCATCCCACAGCACTCTGCTGGTTAGACTTTTTGAGAGATTTTTGTCAGTACTGTCTGATCTATAGCTCTGGCAGTTTGAATAAAAAGGCCCCCATAAAAATGGCATGGAAGTTTTTCCTAGAAAGTGAAGCAAGCTCCAAGCAGTGCAAATACATATTAGAAGTTGTGGGAGGTGGGGGTGGGAGGTGTGTGTATGTGTACACGCATGTGTGTGTGTATGCATGGGGAAAGGTGTGTGTGTTTGTGTGTGTGTGTGTGTGTGTGTGTGTGTGTGTGTGTGTCCTGTGTATGTGCACATGTGTGTCCCTGGGGAAAGGACCTATGGTGTACTATAGATCAGTCCCCAGTATTATTGTCCTATAACTTCCTGGTCCTGATGTCATAAGTCCTCCAAGCCTGGGTCCCCAGACTGAAAGACCATCCCTCCAAGTACCCCACTTTCCAGGCTTGAACTTGATGTTCCCCTAAGTGGGTCTCCCTCGCTCATGGGGCAGAACTGGGATGGCAGAGCTACATGATCCCAGAACAGATCAGACTTGAGAATCTGAAAACCTAGGAGTGAAGTCAAGTGCTTAACTCTCCATCCATGGGTACCACTTAAGAACAAAGCAACAGTTGTAACAGGCAGCAGAGCACAAAACTTCTCAAGAATCTGTGCCTAGTTGAGAGTTCAAGTCAACACCTCCAAGGCCCATGCTGGGTTGTACTGGGAAAGTGAGGTCTAAACATCTCAGTCCTCAGTAACTCCCTGGACATGGGTGTAAGGGGGAAAGGAGCCAGCAAGGGAAGAGAGGAGAACCAAACACCAGTGGGAAAGATGGCTGGTCTGTGCTCTGCCCTAGCAGTCAGAGAAGCTTCTGGGAAGGGAAATTAATGAGAGATGATGGAGCTGATGGCTGAGCTTGGGGAACCCAGTTCCCAGAGACACTACTTCACCTGGTGTTGGTGAAGGATGACGGTGGCAGCTGCAGTGGTAGCAACCGCAGAGTGGATGCATTTACTAGCAAGGAACAAGCAGGCAAAAGCAACAAACCATTGCACCTGACACTCCTCCCCATCACCTCCTACTTTCTCTCTTCCAAAAATTCTGAACTCTGCCAGCATGGTGACTTTGAAAGCCTCTTTCCCAAGCCAAGCCAACCATTCTCCCCACCAATTGCCACCCAAGCTTCCAGAAACTCTCCTCCTGCCACAGGCTGTGGGCTGAATTTCCCAGAAGATTCTACCTGCAGTATCTGAAAAGAATGCTTGTCAGACCATGTTCCTACAAGCTGGTACTGAGGTTAGTCCGCAGAACTGCTGAATGACAGGACTACCCTGTGTGGCACCTAGCCTAAGAGCCATCCTGGTGAGTGACACGAAGGCTCAGAAACAGCATGGCTCATCACTCTCTCCTGACCCGTGAAATCTCTTCCCCAAGAACAGCTCTGTCATCTCCAAAAGATGACTTGTTCATTAGCAAGTGTGAATAATGCCTAAATTTACCACAGAGTGTTCTCCTAAAGAGATGACAAGCCATAAGCAGTCTTGTTTGCAGAGGTGGGATTAAGCAAGCACCTATAGTGTCATGGACAGCCTTGATTCATTCCCAGGAGTCATACTCAAGACCCTCTGCCCAAAGCTGGCCTAGAAAACTGGCTGGGGAGAGGCATCAGTCCAACTTCCCTCCCCCTGCCAAAGTATAGATTAATAGAAATCTCAGAGTCTCATAATGACCCCTTCCTTGGTCAGAGGCAGAAAACTGGACTAAGAATAATCTGGATTCTCCATTCAAGGATGCTTAGTCTATCTCACCATGGAAAATATATCACCAAGCATTCTCTTTCTTTCTTTCTTTTTTTATTATATTCAACATAATATATATTTTATACCAATCATAAAAATGGTTGACATGTTATTAAATGAACATAAAGAGATAAAGTCTGTTTGTTTGTTTGTTTGTTTGTTTTGTAAAGCTTTAAAATCTTGGCTCTTACTGTGGTACAAACATAAAATAAGAACAATTTTTAGAGAGTTCATTGTAGTAAGGCTGTACTTCAATGTCCCTCACATCACCAAAGGATTTTACCTCCATAGTAGCTAAGCTAAGAGTTGACAATTCTGCTGCGCCAAGGGATGAATTGTAGGCACGATTATTTGGACACAGATTTCTTGCTATGATCAAAGCTGTTTGAGTGATTGTTGTCATTCTCAGCCCACGGGGAACAGGTTACATTCATTTAAGAAGTGCTGTGTGTATTAAGATGCTCTATCCATGAAGTCACTCATCAACTGTTTCAATGAACAATGGTTCTGCTTGGAGGGTGGCACAGACGTTAGGTGAGGGTAAAATTCTGGTTCATTGGCTGTGATGATTTTGAAAAGCATTCATCTCAGAATAAGAGTAATAGAAGGTCCTCTTCTTCAAAATTGATACAATAATTATAAATATCAAGCAAAACATTCAGTCTCACTCTTTGTTGTTCTCTTATAAGCCTCTTATAGCCAAATTAATTGTCTATGTTTCTTTTGGCTGTATAAATAATTTTGAAATATGTAAGCTGTTCTGAAAACCATAGTATAGTATAAAAAAATCAAATAAACAATCCTACTAATAGAGAGGCTGAGATAGGAGAAGTATGATTTCAAGCCCATTATGTGGCACACAGCAAGACCCTGTCATGTACAAACAAGCAGAAAGTGTATATAGATTGTACCATATTGGACCTATTTCTGCAATTTCCAAATTAGAGAGACCACTGGATGACACCCAACAGATTTCTAATTCCTCATTTTTTGAATTTCAATCAATTAGGATATGTTGGTAATAATAATTTTCATATTAAGAGATATTAAGAAAAAGTGATTGTTACTTCCTATTAATTTTCTTGTTAGAGGTGGAATTATGTTTGTGTGGGTTTGTTGAAAGATGACTTTCTTGCTTTTTCTAGGGTGTAGTTTCCCTCCTTGTGTTGGTGTTTTCCATCTGTTATCCTTTGTAGGGCTGGATTTGTGGAAAGATTTTGTGTAAATTTGGTTTTGTCATGGAATATCTTGTTTTCTCTGTCTATGGTGATTGAGAGTTTTGCTAGGTATAGTAGCCTGAGCTGGCATTTGTGTTCTCTTAGGGTCGGTATGACATCTGCCCAGGATCTTCTGGCTTTCATAGTCTCTGGTGAGAAGTCAGGTATAATTCTAACAGGTCTGTCTTTGTATGTTACTTGACCTTTTTACTTACTGCTATTATAATTATTTCTTTGTTTAGTGTATTTGGTTTTTTGATTATTATGTGATGGGAGGAATTTCTTTTCTAATCCAGTCTATTTGGAGTTCTGTAGGCTTCTTGTATGCTCATAGGCATCTCTTTCTTTAGGTTAAGGAAGTTTCCTTCTATAATTTTGTTGAAGTTATTTACTGGCCCTTTAAGTTGGGAATCTTTACTCTCTTCTATACCTATTATCCTTAGTTTTGGTCTTCTCATTGTGTCCTGGATTTCCCGAATATTTTGAGTTAGGAGTATTTTGCTTTTTGCATTTTCTTTCACTGTTGTGTCAATGTTTTCTATGGTATCTTCTGCACCCGAGATTCTCTCTTCTATCTCTTGTATCTCTATCTTCTTGGCGATGCTTGCATCTATGACTTCTGATCTCTTTCCTAGGTTTTCTAAATCCAGGGTTGTCTCCCTTTGTGATTTCTTTATTGTTTCTAGTTCCATTTTTAGATCCTGGATGGTTTTGTTCATTTCCATCTCCTGTTTGATTGTGTTTTCCTGTAATTGTTTAAGGGATTTTTTTTGTTTCCTTTTTTTAAGGGCTTCTAGTTGTTTACCTTTGTTCTCCTGAATTTCTTTAAGGGAGTTATTTATGTCCTTCTTAAAGTCCTCTATCATCATCATGAGAAGTGATTTTCGATCTGAATCTTGCTTTTCTAGTGTGATGGTGTATCCAGGACTTGCTATGGTGGGAGAATTGGGTTCTGATGATGCCAGGTAACCTTGGTTTCTGTTGCTTATGTTCTTAAGCTTGCTTCCTAACATCTGGTTATCTTTAATGCTACCTGTCCTTTCTATATCTGACTGGAGCTCATCCTTCCTGTGGTTCTGGTTGTGTCAGAACTCCCAGAGTCAAGCTGTCTCTGGGATCCTGTGATTCTGGGATCCTGCAATCCTGAGATCTTGGGTGTGTCTGAGCTCCTGGGAGAGGAGCTGCCTCTGGGACCTTGAGATCCTGGTGTGACCAAGCTCCTGAGATCCTGGGATCCTGGGCATGTTAGAGCACCTGGGAGTGGAGCTTCCTCTGGGTGTTGTGGGACTGGCTGTGAAGTTAGTGCCCAAGGTCTGCTCAGAGTACCAACTCAGACAGATCAGAAGGAACTTGTGCCACTGGTCTGGTGGAGTTCCTGTGTGCCTGGGTCCTACTGGTCCCAGTTACTCCCGGTGTTGGAACAAATGCTGTGTCCTCCTCACCTCTGATCCCTGAAGCATTCTCTTTTTTTAATGGGCTTTATCATCACAACTGGATCCCAGTTTTACCTTTATGGTCTGCCACAACCCTATCAGAGACACCTAACCTCCAGTGCACATGCAGATGTTACAACAGTATATAGATTATAATTTCATAATTCTATTAAACTTAAATGCCCATTAAATAGAGTTCCACAAATACCTGTGTGAAATTTATGTGTTATGAAGATAAAGATGACAGCAGGCAGCAGGGCAAGCTCCAAAATCCTAAAATACCTACTGTGTGGCTTTGTATAGAAAGGGGTTGCTGACCCCCCCCCCCCCCGCAGTAGCCTAACAGAGGACAGAAGCATTGCCCCCTGGTTTCACACAACAAAAAGCAGAGTGGAAATCAGTCTGGTGGTTCCTCAGAAAATTGGACATAGTACTACCGGAGGATCCAGCAATACCTCTCCTGGGCATATATCCAGAAGATGTCCCAACCGGTAAGAAGGACACATGCTCCACTATGTTCATAGCAGCCCTATTTATAATAGCCAGAACCTGGAAAGAACCCAGATGTCCCTCAACAGAGAAATGGATACAGAAATTATGGTACATTTACACAATGGAGTACTACTCAGCTATTAAAAAGAATGAATTTATGAAATTCCTAGCCAAATGGATGGACCTGGAGGGCATCATCTTGAGTGAGGTAACACAATCACAAAGGAACTCACACAATATGTATTCACTGATAAGTGGATATTAGCCCAAAACTTAGGATACCCAAGATATAAGATACAATTTGCTAAACGCATGAAACTCAAGAAGAATGAAGACCAAAATGTGGACACTGTGCCCCTTCTTAGAACTGGGAACAAAACACCCATGGAAGGAGTTACAGAGACAAAGTTTGGAGCTGTAATGAAAGGATGGACCATCTAGAGACTGCCGTATCCAGGGATCCATCCCATAATCAGCTTCTAAACGCTGACACCATTGCATACACTAGCAAGATTTTGCTGAAAGGACCCAAATATAGCTATCTTTTGTGAGACTATGCAGGGGCCTAGCAAACACAGGAGTGGATGCTCACAGTCAGCTATTGGATGTATCACAAGGCTCCCAATGGAGAAGCTAGAGAAAGTACCCAAGGAGCTAAAGGGATCTGCAACCCTATAGTTGGAACAACATGATGAACTAACCAGTACCCCGGAGCTCTTGTCTCTACCTGCATATGTATCGAAAGATGGCCTAGTCGGCCATCAATGGAAAGAGAGGCCCATTGGACTTGCAAACTTTATATGCCCCAATATAGGGGAATGCCAGGGCCAAAAGAATGGGAATGGGTGGGTAGGGAAGTGGGGGGCGCTATGGGGGACTTTTGGGATAGCATTGGAAATGTAATTGAGGAAAATATGTAATAAAAAATATTAAAATTTAAATAAATAAATAAATAAATAAATAAAAACTTTAAACTGACCAAAAAAAAAAAAAAAAAAAAAAAACAGAGTGACTGGCTAGCAAGGAGTCTTCAAGCACTTCCCACAAAACAACCTCCTCCCTGGCTTCTGGAGGAGGTTCCAGAACCTTCTAAGGACTCTGGCCAGAGTGTCAGCTAAGAGATCATTCCTAAAGTTTCTACAAGCCGGAATGGAGTGTGACTGTGGGTCTGTCTTTCCAGCCTCTGGAGCCACAAGAAAACCAGAGGAAAGGGAACGCCATGTGCAGGAGATTTCTCTTAGGGGATTTTGAGACCCTGAGGAACCTGTCACAGGAGCTGGGAAATATGCCTACTGTAGAGTGCAGCTACTAAAGGCTGTGGCTAGGACACAGTGGTTCACTCCTTGTCTTGGTTGCCTTTCTATTGCTGTAGCGAGGCAATGGGACCAAGGCCATTTAGAAATGAGCTTGTCTGGGGATTACGTTTTAGAGAATTGGAGTCCATAGGCACCATGGGGGAAGCATGGTAGCAGCAGGCAGTCAGAGCACTAGAGCAATCACTAAGAGTCTACATGTTGACTCACAACCATGAGGCAGACAGAGAGAGCTGAGAATGGCATTTCGAATGTCCAAAACACATCCCAAGTGACGCATCTCTTCCAACAAGACCATACCTCCTAATCCTTTCCAAATGGCTCTACAAACTGGAGACCATATTCAAACATATGTGCCGATGGGAGCCATTCAAAATCAAACATCCACACTCAAGACAGAACCAGACTGCTTTCTCTCGTTTTCAGATACCCAAGCCCCCTCAGTAAGGGGTCCTGACCCTGGTGTTACTGGGACTTGGTCACCAGAGGCCTTGTGAGTTAGTTATCTTCCCACATAACACTGTATATCCTCAGAGGCCCCGTGCTCCAGGTTAAAAGTAGTCGGTCCAGCCAGAGACAGGAGTCCCACGGAGAATTTGAGATGTCAGTCAGCACCCTGAAGCCCTACCTGGGGCGCAGAGCCACACTGACATGACCATGGATCTCTGAAGGAGATGCTGGCCACCCCTTCCAAGCTCATCCACGTCCTCAGAAGAGCACATCCACATTGAAGCCATTTCTTTGAGAAATAAGGCAGCCCCCATGGTCCAGCCCACCCGGGAGAACCTTGTGGAACATCCCACATGCGAGCCACAAGACTGCGTATCACTCTGGTTGCCATCTACTCCAAAGCTTCCCACAAGAGAATCTGACAAAAATCACAGGCTGCCAAGAATAAAATTATTCTGCTCCCCTCCCCAAGGGAAACCAGACAACTCTAGTTTTTCCAAGAAACTCCTGCCCCAGGAGTTAAAAAGGAGGACATGAAGGGATTTCTCATCAAAGCTACTCAAGACAATGACACTTTCCAGCATGACTATAATTTCTGTGCCAGAAGTGACGGATCCACTACGCAGGAACATGTTAATTACCTTGGCAGTTTTCTCCACAGGCTTCCAGTAATTTTTTTTATTATTATTGTTTTGTTTTGTTTTTTTTTTCTAAAGAGAATACTTAAGTGTGTCTTCAGGGTTGTCATAGAGAGTCGGCATCACAGAAACTCCCTGGAGAAAGATTACTTCAAAGGCTCATATCGGCAAGACACGCACACACACACACACATGGCACACGAATATGCCTGAGGACTTAGCAGGAGGAATGGGAAAAGGCTTTAAAGACAAGAATACTGTGGGGTGATCTGTAAATTCCCTTCTTTCTCTGGCACCTCCATGGGCCTTCACCATCTGCCGGCACCCATAAGTGATTGTCTTTTATTAAATTGTGATGATTACATACTACAGAAATGCAAACCATAACAAATCCACACAGCCTATCAAATATGACTGACAAGTGATTGAGAGGCCCCTGATGGGCGAGTCGGGATGGTGCCAGAGAACACGTCTACACAGAGTGCCTGGAAGTGTCCTTCATGGAGACCTCTGGTCAGCTCAGAAGCCCATGCTGATGACCAGAATCCAAACACTCCACTAGTTCTCAGAGTCCCAGAGAGAGTGGTGACTGGACAAGTATCTGCAAGTTCCACGATGTGTGGCGTGAACCTGTATGTACATAGATACATGTGCAAAACCTCCAGCGGGGTCTCTTTCAACCAGGAGGCACATGAAAGGAAACATGTACACATGTTCAAAGTATGAAACAACACAGGGCTTCACACTCTACACATGTGCAAAGGATGACACAGCATAGGATGTCACACTGTGCACATGTGCAAAGGATGACACAGCACAGGATGTCACACTGTACACATGTGCAAAGGATGACACAGCGCAGGATGTCACACTGTGCACATGTGCAAAGGATGACACAGTGCAAGATGTCACACTGTGCACATGTGCAAAGGATGACACAGCGCAAGATGTCACACTCTCCATGTGTGCAAAGGATGAGACAGCACAGGACGTCACTCTATGGGAAAATGCCATCTGCCCTCTGACTCCACAACTTTAATGTCTTAGTTTTGTTTCCTGTTGTTTCAGTAACATACCTAACAGAAGCAGCTTAAGGTCTACTTCAGCTCACAGCTCACGGTACAGTAGATCGAGATGAGGAAGTCCAGGCAAGTGTTGCTTAATACAGCTGCTCAAATTGTAGAAAGCATTGCTCTTTCTCTATTTACACAGACTAGGATCCCCAGCCCAGGGAAGATCCTGCCCACATTCAAGATATTAACTTCATTAAGATAATCCCCAAGGCATGGCCAGAGGCCTGTCCCCCCAGTCAATTCTAGATTCTGTCCCGTTGACAGTTAACACTACCCTAAGACAACAGAAACACTACACAGGGAATGTGAGGAGGTGTATAGCAGCACAACACTTTGTTCTCCTGTGACAGGGGGAGGTGAACCACGTCTGTGTGTTTACGGACCATGCATCCCTTCTGAGGCCAGTACTTGGGGGAAACCCTCGGGGAGACTTTCCCTTCTGCAACCTGACTTCTGCCCATCACCCCTCTTCAGGCCGCAGGGTGTATGCTTTACTTCAGGGCATTTCCCAGTCATCCCTTGACTTCCAGCTCTGAAGATACCTATTTCCAATTTCATACTTATTTTTCCTGCCCTCCCCTCCCTTCTCGATGCTGCCTTAACACTCTCCTCCCATAGTTGCTTCTAGAAATTTACCTCCTTCACTTTTGAAGTCTTGTCTGCAACTCAGTTTCTCCCCCACTGAGTTCCAGGTGCCATTGGACAGTGAACATGAAGGAGAAAAGAGGACAATCCTGAGTGAGGTGACTCAGTCACAAAGGAACAAATAGGATACGTACTCACTGATAAGTGGATCTTAGCCCAAAAGTTCGGAATGCCCAAGATTCAATTCACAGGCCATATGAAGCCTAGCAAGAAGGAAGGTCAAAATGTGGGTGCTTCAGTGCTTTTTAGAAGGGAGCAGAGACTGAAGGAAAGGCCACCCAGAGACTGCCCCACCTCGGGGTCCATCCCATGCACAGCCACCAAACCCAGATGTTACAGTTGATGCCAGGAAGTGCTTGCTGATGGAAGCCTGATATGGCTGTCTCCTGAGAGGCTCTGCCAGAACTTAACAAATACAGAGGCAGAAGCTCGAAACCAACCATTGGACTGAGCTCAGAGGTCCCTGATGGAGAAGGAGCTGAGGGGGTTTGCAGCCCCATGGAAGGAGCAACAGTGTCAATAGGCCAGAGCCCCCCAGAGCTCCCAGGGACTGGACCACCAACCAAAGAGTATACATGGAAGGACCCATGGCTCAGACCACATATGTGGCAGAGGATGGCCTTGTTGGACATCAGTGAGAGGAGAGCCACTTGGGCCTGAGGGTGTTCGATACCCCAGTGTAAGAGAATGCCAGAGCAGGAGGTTGGGAGTGGGTGGTTGGGGGAGCACCCTCATAGAGGCAGGGGAGGGGGGATGGGATAGGGGTTCCTGAAGGGAAGACCTGGAAAGAGGAAAACATTTGAAATGTAAATAAAGAAAATATCCAAGAAAGAAAGAAAGAAAGAAAGAAAGAAAGAAAGAAAGAAAGGAAGGAAGGAAGGAAGGAAGGAAGGAAGGAAGGAAGGAAGGAAGGAAGAAAGAAAGAAAGAAAGAAAGAAAGAAAGAAAGAAAGAAAGAAAGAAAGAAAGAAAGAAAGAAAGAAAGAAAGAAAGGAAGGAAGAAGCAGAGGTGGGGCAAGGAAACTCACACCGATATGATATGAGCTGGAAGATCACAAGTCCAAGGCCAGTTCTGGGCTACAAATGAAGATGGAAGAAAGGATGGGGGGGGGGGGGCGAGGACTAGAGTGAGGAGGAAGGGATGGAGGAGAAGGGGAAAGAAATAAAGAGAAAAGAGCTACATATGGCCAGGAAAGATGGGTTAGTTCAAACTTCCTGGATTCTAACACACTGATCCGAGGTGATAGGAAAGCCACTGATATCTTACAAAGGTGGAACACGCATACCACTGAGCTAGATGTGAGGCATCAGCAAGGCAGACTCCTGGCCGCTCCAGGGAGGACTATCCCAGCTTTCTAGAGCCTGTCTGTCCTGGTGAAGCCCCCTCTACTTTCATGCAGCAGCACCAAAATCATGGCAGGATGGGCTGGCACTCAGAAGAACTGCTCACTCGTGTGCCCACATGCATGAATGCTTGAGTGTCTGACCTGTAAATCTCAACTCTCCTGCCTCAGGGCTGGCCTTACAGGTGTTCTCCTGCCCTGCATCTTCCTGCATGCCAGCCATGATACACAGCTCTATCACAGGCTTGAGCAGCCAAGGGCTGAGACGTCTGGAAGAGACCAGGTTAAGCCTTCTCTCCTGTTCAGTCTCTGGTGTTTTGTCACAGTAGCAGGAAGCTGACTCATGCACATCTCAAGTTAGAGGTCCCTGAATGGTGCTATGAGCAGACTCCTTCCCTGTTCCTAGAGCTTCTGCCACCACGGAGCAGATGTAAATGAGAAGAAAATTCTTCTGTACTAAGTCCCTGACAGACTGGGGTTCAGTGTTCCAGTAGTCAACCTGTACTGACCAATGCAGTGTCTTGCTTGCTTATAGGAGCGCCCCCTATTGGCAGAAGATACACCCACCCATGTAGTTGAACACAATTAACACTACTCAATTCAATCTGGGTGGCAGTGGAGTCGGTCCTCACTACCCGTCGAAGTGTTCCGAATTCCCAAGTGAAAGACACACATACACACACACACACACACACACACACACCACAGCCTTATATTTTAATATGCCTTAAACAGCTCAAAGGCTGGGCCACTTCCTAAGCTCCAAATGGCTGATCCAGCCCCCTCCAATATCTCCAAGTTATTACTTACAAAAATCTATATTCCATCTGTGCTGCCCTAGACATGCATCCCTCTTGGGCCATGATCCCCAGTACCTACCTGATGTCTGTGCTTTCTCTTCTCTTCTCTTCTCTTCTCTTCTCTTCTCTTCTCTTCTCTTCTCCTCTCCTCTCCTCTCCTCTCCTCTCCTCTCCTCTCCTCTCCTCTCCTCTCCTCTCCTCTCCTCTCCTCTCCTCTCCTCTCCTCTCCTCTCCTCTCCTCTCCTCTCCTCTCTCTCTCTCTCTCTCTCTCTCTCTCTCTCTCTCTCTCTCTCTCTCTCTCTCCTTGGTCCCTTGTCTGGGAATCCTAAAAGTCCTGCCTCTGTCTCTCTGCCCAGCCATTAGCCTCTGACAACTTTATTTACCAATCAAGACCAACTGGGGGGACAGGGCAGGGTTCTCTTAGTTTCTTACATGTGGATGTTATGATTCTCATGCAATTTTGGGGACCAGATTAACATAATACAAGTGGCATTAAACCAAATCCACAACACACCCACCCCAGTGGGTGCTTTAAACCTTGGGTAGTACTGCATAGTATATCTATTGTGCTTATTTTCTCTACATATCTATGACAACTTTTAATTTATAAATTAGGCAGGAGATGTTAACAGTACTAAGGCTGAGAGATGGCTCGGGGATTAAGAGCACTGGCTGCTCTTTCAGAGAACCCAGGTGTGGTTCCTAGCACCCACATGGCAGCCCACAACCATCTATAGCTCCAGTTCCAGAGGATCTGACCAACATACACATGGACACAGACATACACGTGAAAACAATATTCACATAAATAAGTCTAAAATATTATGGGCTAGAATAATGGCTCAGGTGTTAAGAACGCTAACTGCTCTTACAGAGGACCTAGACTTAGTACCCAGTACCCACATGGTGGCTTACAGAGAACCTAGACTCAGTTCCCAGCACCCACATGGTGGCTTGCAGAGGACCTAGACTCAGTTCCCAGCACTCACATGGTGGCTTGCAGACAACCTAGACTCAGTTCCCAGCACCCACATGGTGGTTTACAGAGGACCTAGATGCAGTTCCCAGCACCCACATGGCAGCTCACAGTCTGTGACTCCAGTTCCAGGGGCTCCAAAGTCCTTGCATACATGTGGTGTACATGCATATGTGCTGGCAAAACACTCATATACATAAACTAGAAATAAACTTTTAAAAAGAAGTTAACAATACTGAACAATAAAATAAAGCAAGTGCCGTGCTGTTCTGCATTATATAATCGCTTCTCCCTTCAACACCTGCTGTACTGTGGGTCTCATCAACTTCAACATATGGAGTTTTTTTTCCTTCTAAATCAAGATTCTCCTTTCCACTTAAAGGGAGTAAAGTGCCTGCAGCTTCAGCATGGTATTTGGCATTGCCAGTTGCTGCTGTTGTGCCTTGAGATCATTACAACAGGGAATAAGACTTTTCCTGAACACACGCCCCTTGACACACGACATACTAGGTGTGTCCACCAAGATAGCTGCTAATCGATAGCTGGATTGGTGGCACTTACCATGTGGATACCATGTGGCAATCAGAGGATGACTCAGAGCCCTGACAGGCTGGACAGGATGACACAGGATTTCATCACCCTCTTCAGAACAGCACATGCCTTACAACGTATGGCTTGCTCGTTTCTGGAATTTCCCATGTCACATTTTTACACCACTGTGGAGTTTGGGTAGCTGAAATTACAGAACGTGAAACTGGGAATAAGGCAAGACTTGTGTGTAGAGAGAGGAGTAGGGGATAAAAGGAGAAGAGAGGAGGGACAGAAGAGGAAGGGAAGGGGAGGGGAGAGGAAAAAAGAACATGTAGAGCTACTGAGCTAGAAGGCACTACAGAGCCTTCTCTCTCACACCCCACCATCTCCCTAGTCTCCCTTTTAGCCCTAAGGGCTCTTCTTAGATGCTGAGAAGCTATCACATTTGAGTTTTATAATCATTATTTTTAGCACACCACTGACATTTGGAAGCTGTGTGTGTGGCTGCTGTAGCTGGTGGAAAATATCAACAGGTGTTGGTGCAGAGGAGCAAGGTGAGGTGCTCCTGGTGGATCCTGGAAACCTTGCTTGGGTTTCTGTGGTCCCAGGAGTGCGGGGCACATTCCTCCAGCTGTGACAGAACAGATTCTTCCTTATTTGTCCATGAGGAGCCAGGGCAGGCAGCTCCCATGGCAAGGAGGGCAAGCATAAGCAAGTTCAGTCAAAACTCTATGGCCTAAGACAATTTTGCAAATTGTTTGTCTCATGTGTTCTGCCTGCATATATGTCTGTGTATTATATGCATGCCATGCCCTTAGAGGGTAGAAGAGGGCATATCTTCTAGGGCTGGAGTTACAGATGGTTGTGAGCCACCAGGTGAGTGCTGGGACTCAAACCTGGTCCTGTGGAAGAGCAGCCAATGCTCTTAACAGCTGAGCTATTTCTCCAGCCCCTTAAGAAACTTTTCATGTGTGGAAAAAGGACCACCAATGCATGGTTTCTAACTCCTTTTCTGACCTGAAGTATTCAAGGGACATTCTAAACTGCATTACTAAAATGTATTGCGGCCCAAACCGCAGGGTGAAGTTCAGTGGTGCAGGCTGACTCTCATGTGCAGCACTGTGAAAGAAAGACGGAAGTGAGGGAGACAGGGAGAAAAGAGAGAAGAGGGGAGAAGGGGGAAGGGGAGGAAGAAGGGAGGGAGGGAAGATGAAAAGAAGGAAGGAGGGAGGGAGGGACAGATGGAGGGAGGAAAGAAGGGAAGGAGGGAAGGAGGAAGCAAAGATGGAGGGAAGGAAGGAGGGAGGGAGGGAAGGAATAGGGAGGGAGAGAGAGACAGAGGGAGGGAAAGGGGAATAGAAAAAGAGAGGAAGCAAAGACTAGTGAATGAACGAAGGGAGAGGGAGGGAGGGAGGGAGGAAGGGAGGAAGGGAGGAAGGGAGGGAGGGAGGAAGGGAGGAAGGGAGGGAGGGAGAGAGAGGGATGGAAGGGGTGCTTACTGGTATGTGTTACGTGACCTCCCCTCCCCTACACCCAGGAGAGTGCCCAGGCTCTAACCATCTATGTGTGCCTTGCACACTGACTTGAGTTTTGCATTCTATAGAGTATTTCTCAACGACTCTGTCCTGCCCTATTATTCACATCACCAGGAAAGGTCAAGGGCTGCTTGTCCTGATGTATGGATAAAGAAACTTAGGTTTAGAGCGCCCAACAGACCTGCTGAAGTAGGTGAGGCTCACTGGTATCAAATCTAAGACCAGTATGTGAACTGATTGACCATCCAGTCGTCGTCCCCCCCCCCCCACACACACACACACACACACACTCAACCTATGTAGCTGATTGGCCATCCAGGACGCCTCCATCCCTCCTACACAGCTGATTGGCCAGCCAGGACTCCTCCACTCCTCCTAAACAGCTGATTGGCCATCCAGGACGCCTCCATCCCTCCTACACAGCTGATTGGCCAGCCAGGACTCCTCCACTCCTCCTAAACAGCTGATTGGCCATCCAGTACTCCATTCCTCCAGTGCAGAGGGGGTGACTATTACAGTGTCTATGTGTTATGCTCAGTCAATGTAAGAAGCAAACTAAGCCATAGCTCACAAGAACATCTCGAATTTTCTAGAACATTTCATAGTCATCCTCCATCTGTGACTTTCGTTTACACACTTTTGATGCAGAACCAAGGGGTAAGCCACATGGAGTCTGCCTTATGTGTGCTGTCTGGGAGCCCAAGATACCACATGTGAGTCCATATGTCCATCCACTCTGCACTGCCTAAGCCCGGGTTTCCAGCCTCCGCCTCAAGTTACCAGGCATGAGACAGAAGCTGCTAGAGCCTTTGATCTGAGATCTCGCTCTGACTTCAAAGACCAAAGAATCACCCCCAAGCAGCCCCTCCCCACCAGATGTGCTAACTCGAAATCACCTGTCAGTATGAGCTCCTGGTCTGCTTTATACAAAGGAACAGATACAGGATGAAGGGAAATGCACACAAGCACAGAGATACGTAATCAACCAGGCAGCAGTCGTCACTCTCTGGCACCAATTCCCACCTCACAGAACCTGGCTGCTTAGAGGGCTGAGTCCCGATCAGAACAGGAAGTTCTCAGAATCAGCACAAGTCTAAGCTCAGATCTTCCAGAAAGCGAGGCAATTTCCAAAGCCTCCTGGGGACATAATCACAGGAGAAACCGTGAGTCTACCTCAATATATTATTGCTTGCTAAGAAAGTGCAATTAGAGTTATCATTGAAAATAATAACTGAGCCAGGCAGTGCTGGAGCACACCTTTGATCCCAGCACTCGGGAAACAGAGGCGGGTGGATCTCTGTTAGTTCAAGGCCAGCCTGGTCTACAGAGCTAGTCCCAGAACAGCCAAGGCTACACAGAGAAACCCTGTCTCAAAAAAAAAAAAAAAAAGAGGTGGAGGTACTGTGAAGAGGAGGAGGAAGGAGAGGAGGAGGTGGAGATACTGTGATAGATTAAGCCTAAGGAGTCAAGAACACTAAGGAACGTTTTTAAGAAATATTTTAGGGTTTTTTTTTTTAGATTTATTTTATGTATATGAGTGTTTTGCTTGTATCACATATGTGTACCATAAGTGTTCAGTGCCTGTGAAGGGCAGAAGAAGGAGCCAGATCCCTTATAACTGGAGTTCTATGTGGAGCCACCATGTGGGTGCTGAAAACTGAACTGGGGTTCTCGGCAAGAGTAACAAAGGCTCTCAACCCCTCGGCCATCTCTCCAGACCCTGGTTTAAAAGCATCATCTGTGCTTTGTCTTCACAGTAGTAACTGCAGGGTCACCGAAGGATCGAGGGGAGAAACTGATTGCAATTAATAAGCAACGAAGAATGACCTGGTGTGACACTCTGAAGCTCCTGATGGATTGAGGACTCAAGCCCAGATAATCACAAGAAAACACCATTCCTGTGGAGGCAACACCAAGGGCACTGTCTTGGTGTTCCCTAACATTCGAACATGAATCTGCCCAAACCTCTAGCTCTAACTGTGTTACAAGCATACAGAAAAACCAAATGACATCCAAGCATGCTAGAGACATTCATGGTGATGTCAGCAATAATAATACCACATCTTTTACCCCCACGTACAAAACCACAGAGCCAGTGCATTGGCTCCCTCAAAGGAACGAGGCAGGTTTGTTTGGATCCCAACATAAACAAACTGTTGAAAAATAAAATTGATGTGATAACCCGGGAAATACACGTGCTGGCAAAATACTCCGTGGTATTTGAAGCATTCTTTTTATATGAGAAAATGGCTTGTGATTGCTTTTTGTCTTTATCTTTCAGTTCGTGCATACTAACGAATCTAGAGATAAAATTTGATTCCAGGAAACTGCTGGAAGGGAGAAAGACTTGGAGGGAGGCAGCAGGCAGGTCAGGTGATGACCGAGCAGGCCGGGTAGTCAGTATGCTAAGTCCGTCATCTTTAGCTTGTACATGTTTTCATGTTTCCATAAGGAAATGTTTCTTAATAATTTATTTATTATTATTTTATGTACTTGGTGTTTTACCCGCATGTGTAAGAGAGTTGGATCCCTGGAGCAGCAGGAGTTTTAGACAGTTGTGGGCTGCCATGTGGGTACTGAGAAGTGAGCCTGGATCCTCTGGAAGAGCAGCCAGTGCTTAACTGCCGAGCCATCTCTCCAGCCTGAACATGGTTTCTTTTCTTTTCCTTTTTTGTTTTTTTAAACATACTTTCAAATACTTTTCAGTGGCATGGAAAATGCTTACAATGAAAAGAATAAATATAAGGGGGGTTAGGGAAATATCAATGATGTAAGAGACAAAGCAGGAAGCTCTATGTCAAATGTTCACAGTGTCAGTGTGGCTCTAAGGGAATTTATTCCTTCTCTGCTGGGATTCCCCAACTTTCTGAAATTTGCGTATCTAACTTAGACAACTCAGGGCCACTTTATTCCTAATTTTAAGAGGAAATGAGGGGGCAGTCAGTAAAGTACTTACCAGGAAAACATGAAGCCCTCTTCAGTTTCACAGCACCCATGTAGCCAGGCCTAATAGCACACACTTGTAACCCTGGTTCTGGAAAGGTGGGCAGCTAAGAGACAGGAGCATCCTTGGATCTCATTGGCCAGCCAGCATGGCCAATCAGTGAGCTACAGGCTCAATGAGAAACTGGTCTCAAAAGTACAGAAGGCACCTGATGTTGATCTGTGGCCTCCAGGTGTGTATTCATATCTACACAAAGATGTGTGTACATACAGAAGCACACACACACATGCATACACTCACAAGTACACACAAACACACACACATATACACTGCACAAGTGAACAAACTGCTAGCTCATCCCCTGTGCACCCTCACACTTAAAACTCGCTTCCAACCTGAGACAAGAGTGTCTTCCATTATCATTGTGAGGCTCCATACCATGCAAGGAAAGATTTGTTCATTTCTCCCACCAGAGTTTGGCTTTGTTTTACTTTGTTTTAATGAGAAGGTCCAATAACTGCATACATATGGTTCCCCAGTGCCCGAGAAGGAACAGAGGCTGGCCAATGACTATTAGTAGGTACTCGTTCAGGAAGCCTTTTTTGCCTGAGATGGCATGTTCATTTCTGGATATATTTCATGATATATCTGGAGGTTTCACACACTCAAGAATATAGGTGTGATCCTGGAGCACGGTGACCGGGCCGGATGCTCCACATGCCATCAGTACCTCCTTATGAGACTTTCTTCCAAATCGAAATCTCCCAGATGTAGCATGTATAAATATGTGGGCAGGTTTCATGCCGCACACCACACTAGAAAGTTCCAGAAGGGCTGGAGACATAAGCACCATCATTCTGCTCTGCTCCCCTGAAGCACCTATACTCCAGGAATGTCTGGCTAGATCTTTTTCTCCATTTCTAAGATTGCCTCTTGTTTTGTTTTTCCTCTTTTGCCTGAGGAGAGTTGACCTTTTGGTAAAATCTTAACTGGGGAATTTCTTGGATATCCTGCATGGAGATGGCCACCCTAGCATCTCCATATCACATCTGCACATATGCGGCTCCTGGACTTATCTCCTTCTTCTCCTCCCCAGTGGCTCTCAAATGTCTTTGCTGATCACCACAAACTACCCTCTGGGGCTGAGAGATCCGGTTTATTACTTGGTAAATAGAGACCCCGAGAGGACTTGCTAAGAAATTGGCTGCCCTGCCTGTACCCCTAACTCCATCCAGGACTGGCTGTCCTTACCAAGGCGGTGACCACATTCACTGCCTGCACAGCCTGCTCCTGAGTCTGAGGAGAAACACCTACCTGTGCCTAACATCCTTCTGCTCTTCCTTTCCCTCTTCTGCCTGCCTTGTTCCCCAGACTCCTCTCCATCTTTCCTCTCTCCTCTTTCCTCTTACATCTTATTTTTTATTCCTCTATCTATTGTTCATGGGATAGGTTTTTTTTAACAATTACACACATGTATATAACATATTCAACCATATTCATATCCCATTTCTCTTCCCTTTCCAGGGGTGTGGGGAAACATGCATGCTTGTGTGTGTGTGTGTGTGTGTCTGTACACGTGTACATGTGTACATGTGTTTATATGTGTGTGTATATGTGTGTATGTGTATGTTTTTGTGTGTGTCTCTGTGTGTCTTTGTGTATGTGTGTATGTATGTGTCTGTATGTATGTGTTTGTATGTGTTTAAGTGTGTGTATGTATGTGTGCATGTGTGTGCATGTGAGTGTGTCTTTGTGTCTGTGTGTTTATATGTGTGTGTGCATGTGTGTGAGTGTGTCTTTGTGTATGTGTGTCTTTGTGTCTGTATGTATGTGTTTGTATTGTGTAAGTGTGTGAATTATGTGTGCATGTGTGTGTATGTGAGTGTGTCTGTGTGTGTGTCTGTGTGTGTCTTTGTGTCTGTGTGTATGTGTGTGTATGTGTATATTTTTGTGTGTTTGTATGTGTGCATGTGTGTACATGTGTGTCTTTGTGTATGTGTGTCTTTGTGTGTGTGTCTCTCTATGTGTGTGTCTGTGTGTGTATAAGTTTGCTATGGTTGCTTACATTGGCAAGGTAGAAGGATTATTTGCCAGCTCTCCATTTCTCAATCACAGGCACATCTTCCAGGAGCAGCAAGAGAATAAGTTGTTTACAACATGTCAACCCAGGTCAAGTGACTTTTATAAGATGGCATTTCCATTTGCAGGGAAAATGGCAAACTGTGAAACAAGCAGAAAGGTGGACCAGCCCTCTGCAGGAGACAGATATCCTGTTTTCTCATTTGTGAGCCCTAGATACATCAGTCACATGTGTACAGATGTGACATGGGCATGAAAGTGCAGCCACAACTGCTTGGGGAGCAAAGCAGGCCAGCGGGAGGCCCAGGGAGAAAGGAGAGTGGGGTGTGGATGAATAGGCACAGCGTACCTACATAGCTGGATGAACATGCCTTCGCTGTTAACCCTGTATGGCAAAACAAACAGAGATCTGGGAAAGATATGAAGAGACGTGTCCAAGTCTAAATACCTCAGAATGTGGCCTGATTTCAAGATAGGGGTCTCTGAACTAACCAAGTAAAATGAGACCCTTTCACAGAGTGGGCCAGGCCTAGCCCATTTGATGAGTGTGATTTCCCAGACAAGAAAAGGGTTCTAAGAGGCTCGGAGGAAAAATCCCTTGAGGCATGGGGTTTGAGAACCTGAAGTTAGGAGACCATGACTGCTCCCCAGCCTCTCCTGAGGCTCAGCCTTGAATTCAGACCTCACAGTCTGGGAGACAACCTCCCCATTCCTAAGCCACAAAACTGATAGAACACTGTTACAACAGTCCCAGGCCACTCATTCAGACTGAACTGTGACCATTCCTCTGACTTGTTTGTGCCCATCACCCTCAAATGCCAGCCCATCTTGACCTTCCAAACCCTGTCAGTGCTTTGTCAGTGACCCCTTAGAGTTATGGAGTCTGAAGAGCTTGCTCAATATCAAGTTGCCATGGTAACAAGCACCACAGTCACCTAGTCCACTCTGAGTCTCATATGTAGGTATAATGCTCTTCTGCACTGTGTAAAGATTATCCTTGAATTCTTCAAATACTGATTTCTCCCCCGCCCCCCAATCTGGTTGCAATCTGAACAGGGCATCGCATCGTAGTGTTTATTCTAAAAATGTCAGATTTTGATGTTGTATAAACATTGCTCCCTATTTATTCTCTGATTTGTCAATAAAAACCGATCAGCCAATGGCTGAGCAGAGGAGAGAATAGGGCTGACTTCTGATCCCAGCCATGGGGTGGGGGAGAGAAAGAGAGGACTCACCACCAGAAAAGGGTTGAGGAGACACCACAGGAACACCCCTGGTGCAGAGAGAACCAGATCAACACTAAAACGCAAGTATCTCAGGGATTTTTTCAGGGGGGAGGGGGGTAGCCGGATTAGTTTAAAGGATTAGAATAGATTAATAACTGCTCAGTTATTGTGCCATAAAGCTTGATTAAATAAATCTTACTGCCTCTGTTTCACTTATTTGGAGCTAGCCAGGATAAAGAAAAATTATCACTTTTAAAGTTGCAGTAACGCTCATATGCACAATAGATATTTTTAATGTGTCTCAGATATTAATGGGACACACTAAACATTTAGTTGTTGTGGTTCTAAAATTCCACCTTAACTGGGCATCTTCTATGTTACTTGGCAACCTTAGAAAGGTGCATACTTGGTACCACGAGACAGCCTGGAAGAACTTCCATGAGGCTTGGCTAAGACCCTGCTTCATCAACTAACATCTAATCACTTCCCACACATACAGGGGAGTAGAAACTTCATGGCCCCAATAGAAAGCTTGAATTCACATTTTCTAAGTAGACAAGCCATTTATTGAAGCTGGGGAGATGACTTCATAATATGTTTGCACATAAGGACCCTAGTCGGTCCTCGGTACCCATGCAAACAGGCAGTGTGCAATCACAGTGACGGCAGGTAAAGCAGGCAGAGACCAGGGACTTGCTAGCCATTGCCAGCCAGCTACTTGGTGAGCCCCATGTCATGGTGAGAGACATGTCTCAAAGAACAATGTGGACGGCCCAGGGACTCTCACACCGAAGGGCCCAGCTTTGATTCAGAACTCTGACATGGTTGTAGTGGAATTCTTAGCCTTTGCTGAGCAGGGACCTTGCATTTTCCCTTTTCACAGAGTACAAATGATAGATACAGCTTACCCCAGGACAAGTACACACACACACACACACACACACACCTGTGCACACACACACACATCTCTATACACACCTGTGCACACACGCAGGTGCACAAGCTACATTAGAAGACACTGTCACCGCTTGTCACTGATGGACCTCTTGCTGTCACTCAGCTCTTTGCTGGGCTCACTCCAAGCTGTCTTTGGCCTTGGCACCTCCTCCCAGCACAGGCTGGCATTTCCAGCTTACTTCTGCTTTGACTGAATTAGTGTTGGCTGGCTCGAAAGATCGATTTTGTTCTGTGCGTGCTGCCCAAGATGTTGTCCACATCTTCTTCCAATTTGGCCTTTGGAATAACTAGGAAAAAAAATCTGCTGTCCCTGACACTGTGGTCCATGGTTTGGGGGAATGATTGGTGCCCAGAGCAACTGGAAGGCAGGTGGGAACTTTCCCAGAGGCCCCCTGAGCCAGCAGATTTGGACCTAGTCGATTCCCACAGTAGCAGCTCCCACACTGAGTTTGTTGGTGTGGACTCACTCAGTCTCTCTGCCAGGAGCTCATTTAGTCTCCAATCTGCAATTCTTTATCCTTTCCTGTGCTTTCCTCCTCTTTCTTCTCTCCCTCTTCCTTCCCACTCCTCTGTCTCTGCCTGTCTCTGTCCATCTGTCCATCCATATGTCTGTCTGACTCACTCTGTGTGTATGCATGTATATGCATGTATGTATGTGTATATGTGTACATGTGTGTATTGTGTATATATGTGCATATGTACATATGTGTGCATATGTGTGTATTGTGTATATATGTCCATATGTTTGTATGTATGCATAAGTGTATTGTGTATATATGTGCATATGTGTGTATGTGTGCATATGTTTGTATGTATGCATAAGTGTATTGTGTATATATGTGCATGTGTGTATGTGTGCATATGTGTGTATGTGTGCATATGTGCATGTGTGCATGTGTGTATGTATGCATATGTGAGTATGTGTGCTTATGTGTGCATGTGTGTGTATGTGTGCATGTTTGTATGCATGCATTATATATGTATATGTGTGTATCTGTGTGTGTGTGTGTGTGTGTGCTCACTGAACCTGGAGCTTTTGCCATTTCAGGTAGACTGGCTGGCCACTGAGCCCCCAGGATCTACATGTCTCTGTCCCCAAATGCTGAAGTTATAGACACACATTTTGGGGGCAAGACTACCTGTCAGCAGCCATTTGGGCATGCTCTTTTTGTCAATGTGGGGACATGAGAAGCCAAGACAAAACATGAAGGTCAGGCATGTCACATCTGTCTATCACATCAGCTCACCTACTGGTAGCCTAAGCTCTACCCTCATGGGAGCCATAAGAAGAGCAGCCAGGAAAGGATAGGTTGCCTACATACTCTGGACCCTCTGAAGACATGCAGACTCACCTTCCTAGGTGTGACATGTTGAACTGTACGCCCTTCTCAGAAAAAAAAAAAAAAGATATTTGGGAATCCTGATGTGGTCCTGGACACCAGCCTGTAACTGTGTCTGAAGACAGAGTGCTTACAGAGGCCATAGGTATTTGATGACGTCACTGGGTGTCATAAGAGATATGTACACAGAGAAGAGATCTGTACACAAGGGGAGGGACCTTGAGCAGATGCCCCCTCCTGGCTCAGGGGATCTGACCTGGTCTCAGACATCCCCCTCTCCAGGACCAAGTTAATGAATGCCTGTGTGTAAGCTGCCTGGGACATGCCATTTTGTTCCCCAGCCTCAGGACCTTAGTATACCATCACAGTCATCTGGAAGGAGGTCCCAAGGGATGATCTGTGACCCCCCCTCCCCCCCAATGGCAATGGAGTGTTCCCATGGGTTATGTTTCCTACAGTAGCAGCTAACTCTCAGGCTCCATGGGAATCCTGTGGGTCAGAGGTCTGGTTGGCTCTCTAGCCAAGCCTGTACCAACAAGGCTCCTGACCCCTGGAGGAAGAGAGCTTGACTAGTCAGGGAAGCCAGATCTGCCTGTCTCCTCAGGATTTTGATTTTTTTTTCCTTGATCATCAAGGTCAACTTAGGGGAAACATAGAGAAGCCCAATTATCAACAATCAGTGGCCCAGCTTGTTGACCCAAAATGAAGGCAAGTCATAGCAGCTGACCACAAGATGCTAAATTGGCTGAATTCATTAGTTCTGATGTTTTACAGGATTGCCTAAGAACTTTTCACAGTAATAATTCAACAGCATTGACAAGAAGCTGACTTTGGATAATCAAACCAAAGGACAAACAGATCTCATTACAGTTTAGTGACAGCCTCGTGTGTATCCATGCAGAGTTCCCTTCCGACATGCGGGTCCCAGGAATTGAACTTAGGTCATCAGACTTGGCAGCAGTCACCTTTACCTGATGAGCCAACTCATTGACTACTCCCTGAGACCCTTCTGTTTCATTCTATGACTTCATAGCCACAATTCCATTCAGCACCTGAAATATGAACTACCCTAAAATTCCAAACTCTCTGGGCACTGGTACAACATAAGTGGAGAATTCCATACCGTGTAATCTTGCTTCATGCACAAAACATGGAAAATACTATACAAATCTCCCCTCAAGCTGTATGTGTTAGGTTTATATAAACACAGCTTCATGGGTAGACTTGCATCCTTCTCTCCATCATATGACTACTACAAAACCAAACTCTAAAGTTCAGAACACTCTGGTCCCAAGCACTGTGGATATGAGGGATTCAACCTGTGCACACATGCATGTGTGTGCACAGGAGCACACGTGTGGACTAGAATAAGATATCATGGGCATAGCATGCATTAAGCATATTACGTAGATAAATCTTTGAAGATAGATAGAAGCTAGATACATAGACAGATAGACAAACAGATATTGTGTTACTGGAAAAATATATAAATACCCAGCTCACAAAGAAGGAGGGCTTATTTAGACTCACACCCTCAGAGGCTTCGGTTGGTCAGCTCTGATGCTTGGGGCCTGAGTCAGGACCATACGAGGAGGCCACAGTGTGTGGTGGGGGAGGCTTTGTTGCAAAGCACTGTCCTCCAAGCCAAACCACCACCATCTTCCCAGAAGCAGCTTCGTCTGCTGCGCTTGTGACTGCTGATATTCAGCATTGGAGGAGGGCTGGGGAGGGCAATTGGACCCTCACCTGAGAGTCTGACAACTCCTTCTGAGCAGCTGGAAGCAGTTTCATCCTAATTTCACATGGCCTGGAGTGAGGCAGCCTGAGGGGGAACAAGAATGCACAGGCTATGGAGGACTTGTAAGGCTGCCCATCTATCTATATGTGACTATGGGAAAGAAATCATCCCAGTTGGGTGCAGACTTTCCAGTATGGCTGGCTTTAAGGTCACACACATTCCTGCTAGCAACCATGCCCCATGCTGGAAATAAGACCAATAAAGGGACTTTGGTGGGATTGTTCCTTGGTTTGTCACTGGGACTTTAAAAACGGGGAATGGTATTGCCTAGTCACCCCCACCCACCCTAAGGAGAAAATTCTCTAAGCAGGTCTGTCCGTATCACACCACCTGGGACACACAGAGAGGAATCTGAGGTTTCAAATTCCACCCAGGGGCATGCCCTGAGTCACCTAACTTCTCCCAACTCAGGCCCAGTCTGCTTAAGATTCCACCACCTCCAGGTTACACCACCTCCGGGTAACACCCCAGGCTGGGGCGTGACCACCAACACAGGGGCCTCTATAACATGCTTGAGACCTCAACTATGACATAGATAGGTGATAGGTATCTGAGAGTTAATAGACATCTGTTCCCCCAGTCTCAGGTACATCTCTTCCATCACTGGTTGAAATGAAACCAACTATGAGAAACAGTAGCCTAAGCATGCTGTGGACCTGTAACCACCCTACCACCCCTACCCCACCCCGGCGTTCTGGAGGCTGGGGCAGGAACATAATAAGTTCCAGGCCAGCCTGAGTTACATGGGAAAACCCTGTCCTGGCAAACACCTACACTTTACTATTTTAATATAAAGGTTAGATAACTATACTAGTGTAATAGATTTCCTTTGTAACCCAGGGTCTTTCATTTGACACATTTGTAAACACTCTAGAGCTCTGATATCCAAAGGAAGGGAACTCACCCCCACCCCCACCTTCGCTGTCTCCACCAGAGGCTCTGCTCTCAGTCACGCACACAGGAGGCAACTGCTCACCCACTCAAGCAAGTGAGGGCAGACACCTGGAGGGTGAGGGGAGCTGGGTGCTCCCATTCTCCACATCCGCATTTTGTCATAACTACATTGAATAGACTCCACGCCTTCCTTCAAGCAGAGATGGCTGTCATAAACACGTCTTCATCTCACATTGCAGTGTACAAACAGCATTCAAGCCCTAGCTGCAGGGTGGACCAGCTTGTGCCGTCCTTAGTGAAATGCAGAAACTCAAGAAAATGAATGCCTTGGGCAGAGTAGCTCCCATCTGCAGAGAGCAGGACAACTCCCCAAGCTGTTAAATTCCGGGGCGTGTGGCCTAGCAGCAGTCCCCACCTTCCACAGTCCAGCCTCTGCCCAGGTATTCTGGCTCAGGATGAAGGCAGGTGGGAGGGGCCTGTGAGGCCCTGTGCTGATTGGCTGTAGGCCTATCGTCATGGAGGATCAGCAAGGGGCCATGGCCTGACCTGCCCACCGCTGGCCTGAGAGTCCTACCTCACTTGGGTCCCTCCCAAAATAACACCCAGGGAGACCGAATTTAGTTGTCTTCTCCAAGATAGAGGAAAGCTAGACTGGGGGCCTGAGCCGGAATCCTCCTGGAGCCAGTTTTAGGTGCCCCCAGGGGTACTTATATGTCCTATAGAGCCTAAAATGGACCCTACGAGTCTCTGTGATAGTTGAGTGGGTGCATCCAAGGTCAAGAGGCCCCATGAGAGGCAAAAAGCACACAGCCGTCACTTTCTGGCTGACTCAGGATACCCCGCTGTGTCCTACAGACATGAATGTATCCAAAGGGACCTTAAAGTAAAAACTATCTCCCTTTCCCTGTCGTCTGGCCTCCTAAATCTCTCTCTAGTTCCTGGGAATGACTGGCACAGTATTGCAGGGCTGGGAGCTGGGATATTTTCCTTAGGATGCTAGGTCTGTCTACACTGCAGAGTCTGTGTTGCAAGACCTCTCTGTTTCCTTCAGTCAATCTCCTGAGCAGGTGGGGCCTGTGTGGGTGGCAAGACTGAGTCACGACTTGCATGAGCCTGGTGCTGTGCATGACGGATGAGCAAGAACCAAGAAAACTGTATGTCATCAGACCTCTGCTACTATCTCCACTCTCTTGGAAGTCGGGTGGTAGGGACTGAAAATGCGGCTGACAGGCTGAGTCTCCGAGCGAGGAGCTGACTGCAGCTAAAATCGGAGTCTGAGCGAGGGTTACTACTGCGGTGGTGAAATGCCAAGACGAAAAGCATCAGCTTCCATATCCAGGGTCTCAGTCCACTGAGGGAATCCAAAGCAGGAACTTAAGCAGGACAGGAACCTGAAGGCAGGAGCTGATGCAGAGGCCATGGAGGGGTGCTGTTCACTGGCTTGCTCCTAGTGGCTCTCTCAGCCTGCTTTCCTGTGGAATCCAGAACCACCAGCCCAGAGATGGCCCCGCCCACAATGGGCTGGGCCGTCCCCCATCAATCAATAATTAAGAAAATGCTCTGCAGGGTCGCCTACACCCCGATCTTAGGTTCCCTCCTCTCAGATGACTATAGCTTGTGTCAAATTGATATGAAATCATCTAGCACAATAATGATGCGGAGGTCACTGTGAGGTGCAGGACCTGAGCAAAGTCTTTACATCATGTGTCTCCATTCCCTCCCAGCGTCCTTCCCTTAAAGCCTCTTTGTTACCCTCTCTCGGTGTCTGGGTCTCTACGGATACTCCCACGAGATACACAAATATAACAACTGGGAGCTAGGATCTGCACTTGAGAGCCACAGTGTGGTGCTTGCTGTTCTGAGCCTGGCTTACCAAGCTTAATATAACAACGTCCAGTTCCATCCATTTTCCTGTGGATTTCATCATTTTATTTTTTTTTTTCTTTACAGTTGAATAAAACCCCGTTGTGTGTACCTGCCACGTTTTTAGTAACCATTTTTCAGTGGGGAGAAGGTTTCATCAAAACTACGTGTATCTAAAAGTGCGGTAAGACAACCTAATTGCTCTGTATGGCTAATTAAAATCACATCAAATTGGGGTGAAACTGACTACCAGTTTTTATAAATAAAGTTTTAAAGAACACAGCTAAAATAAAGCAAACTTTCATGGTAAATGTTGGGTGTTGCCACGGGTGACAACAACGCCCAATGACCTGGGCAAATCGTTGGATGCCCACACACTAGGCAGTTGGCCCATACTGTGCCACTTAAGCAGCTGTATGTCTACCTGCATGTGCGAGGTGAGACCAACCAGGCTAAAGAGCAAACAGAAGCTTCCTCCATGAAAAGGACTTCCATTCCTACCTACCATCTGGCTGGCATCTCTTCATGTCGGCCTTAGAATCACCGAAGATGCTAGGTAGAGACACAGGCTCAGGACTCTGCCCATCAGAACCCAGCTCCCCAGTAAGGGGCCAACAAGCACCCCCCAAAATATTGAAGTGCACCAAAGACCCAGGGCACAAGACTTTTCTGCATCCATTCAGACCTATCTGGGCTGACTTCCCAAGAGTAGTCCCAAACCAGGGGTGGCAGCACACCTGGCTAACAAGACTTGAGGACAGTTCCTCACTGCCCCCTGGCCAGTGCCCCCTGGCCACTGCCCCCATCCCCTGTCCACTGCCACCTACCTACTGCCCCCTGCCCACTGCCCCTACCCATTGCCCCCTGCCCACTGCCCACTGTCCACTGCCAGGAGGATCCACCTGGCCCAGGGTAAGCTGTCCTCTCTCCACAGCCATTCAGGTCAGAGCACAGCTCCTCTGCATGTGGGGGTCCAGAAGAGCAAGCTTAGGGCTATTGCACCCCCTGAGCCTTGTGCACTTAGCCTGAACCCCAGGAGTACCCAGCACCTGCAAGTGTTCTTTACCACCGCTGTCTCCAAAACTGTTCACCCTACCTCAACCCCAACCATGGCTGGGGTTCACTCTTATCACACTAGCAATATGGAAGCCAGTCCTCTCATGATGGCTCAGCACAGGTGCTTTAGGATTTGGAAAGAATGTGCTGTGTGGCTGAGGACATGAGATGGATTAGGGCATTCAATGTATTTTCAACTTATGGTGTTTGTACTTAGACAAACTCCCCATGACTCACATACACACAGAGGTCACTGCTTCTAATGGTGGCTCAAAATAAAATCGGGGACCCCTGGAAGGTACCCTTCTTCAGGTTGGCTTAAACATTTGTGTTTCTTGTCTACTCCCATGTGCCATGCAACACTCAAGAGCCTCCCACACCTTTGTCACTTTCCTTCCAGGTCCCTCCTCCTAGCCGAGGTCACACAGATCCTCCATAGTACACCTCTGGACCTATGGCGTGCTCTCTCTCTCTCTCTCTCTCTCTCCAGATACAGCTGGTATGCTCAACCCCTTGGGGCCTTCCTATAAAAAAGACCCCCATAGGCCCATAGGGCATGGCACTATAAGGAGGTGTGGCCTTGTTGGAGTGGGTGTGGCTTTGTTGGAGGAAGTGTGTCACTAGGGGTGGGCTTTAAGGTCTCAGAGGCTTAACACTGGCCAGTGTATCACTCTCACTTCCTTCGAATCAAGATGTAGAACTCTCAGCTCCTCATACAGCACCATGTCTGTCTTCATGTTGCCATGATGATAATGGGCTGAACCTCTGAAGCTGTAAGTCAGACCCCATTAGTAGACTAGCCAGTGACACCCAGGAATCCTCCTTCCTCTGCCTCCCCAACGCTAAGATTACAAGCAAATCTCACCACACCTGAACCCTTTACAGAAATTCTAAGGAATCCCCACTGCTGTACTGTCACTCCCTCAGAGTCCTCTGCAGAAGAGTTTTCAAAGAGGAGGTGCTCATTGTGAAATGAATCATGGTGAGATGGGCCAACCACAGCAGTCCAGACATCATATGTGGATGGTGGTGAAATGGGCCAACCACAGCAGTCCAGACATCATATGTGGATGGTGGTGAAATGGGCCAATCACAGCAGTCCAGACATCATATGTGGATGGTGGTGAAATGGGCCAATCACAGCAGTCCAGACATCATATGTGGATGGTGGTGAAATGGGCCAACCACAGCAGTCCAGACATCATATGTGGATGGTGGTGAAATGGGCCAATCACAGCAGTCCAGACATCATATGTGGATGGTGGTGAAATGGGCCAACCACAGCAGTCCAGACATCATATGTGGATGGTGGTGAAATGGGCCAATCACAGCAGTCCAGACATCATATGTGGATGGTGGTGAAATGGGCCAATCACAGCAGTCCAGACATCATATGTGGATGGTGGTGAAATGGGCCAATCACAGCAGTCCAGACATCATATGTGGATGGTGGTGAAATGGGCCAACCACAGCAGTCCAGACATCATATGTGGATGGTGGTGAAATGGGCCAATCACAGCAGTCCAGACATCATATGTGGATGGTGGTGAAATGGGCCAATCACAGCAGTCCAGACATCATATGTGGATGGTGGTGAAATGGGCCAATCACAGCAGTCCAGACATCATATGTGGATGGTGGTGAAATGGGCCAATCACAGCAGTCCAGACATCATATGTGGATGGTGGTGAAATGGGCCAATCACAGCAGTCCAGACATCATATGTGGATGGTGGTGAAATGGGCCAATCAATCACAGCAGTCCAGACATCATATGTGGATGGTGGTGAAATGGGCCAATCACAGCAGTCCAGACATCATATGTGGATGGTGGTGAAATGGGCCAATCACAGCAGTCCAGACATCATATGTGGATGGTGGTGAAATGGGCCAATCACAGCAGTCCAGACATCATATGTGGATGGTGGTGAAATGGGCCAATCACAGCAGTCCAGACATCATATGTGGATGGTGGTGAAATGGGCCAATCAATCACAGCAGTCCAGACATCATATGTGGATGGTGGTGAAATGGGCCAATCACAGCAGTCCAGACATCATATGTGGATGGTGGTGAAATGGGCCAATCAATCACAGAAGTCCAGACATCATATGTGGATGGTGGTGAAATGGGCCAATCACAGCAGTCCAGACATCATATGTGGATGGTGGTGAAATGGGCCAATCACAGCAGTCCAGACACTGAAAAAGTTCAAAGCCAACATAGGCTCCATAGCATACCTGCCTCAAAAAGATCTAAAGGAAGGGAAAAGGAAAACATGAGAAGATATATATTTTCTATATATAACCTTTCTCATTCTCAAACATATATATCCCCCAAGTCACAAGCAAAAAATGGAATTGCCAACTTGGTACAGGGCTTCATTCTGACCTCAATCTACCCCCTTGCCCTAAAAGCAAACCAGATTCCAAACTGTGGCCTTGGGAACTCAGCGCCAAGAGGACATCCACCTGAACCTTACTGTGCTGATTCTCATCCACCACAAGTGAGAAGGAGCCAAAGCCACGGTCACAAAGGTAGATCTGCCACCAGGAATCTCTGCCAAGCGGATCCACTGCAAGGGGTCCAGCCTGCAGCTGAATGGAAACCAGAGAGGGGCTCTCTGGCCCCCGGGCCTGCAATTCATTAAGACTAAAGGGGAATCTCTGAATAAGCCCTTTGTGGATCAAAAATCCTCCACTGGAAACCCGGCCAAATAACCCCACAAAACTGGCTTCACAACTTCTCTGGAGAAAGCCTTCACTACCCCAAGGACTGAAGACTTTTGTTCCAGACCTGTGAGCCCCAGAGACTTAGGTTACCAAGGGGTGACAAGCATGGCCAGTTGAGTCCACAGCTGTCCAGATGTGGGAAAGCCAGAAATAACACATCAGCTTTGAAGCCAAAGCTCAGGCAAGCCAAAATAGAGCTCTCCTGGGTTTTATTTACTGAGAGAGATGCACACCGCACGTCATCTACTAGGACCAGACCAGATCTGGAAGCTGGTCATGGACCATGGATGCCTCCCTCTGATGGAACTGGGCCTTTTTGGGTTTCCTTGTGTAGTCACATGGAGGCAACTGACAGAATCCTCCTGAGGTCACAAGCAGGTCATAAATTAGAATCACCTAAGACTTTGCAAGCTCCACACACCAGGACCAGAACCCCACAGATTCTCATCTGGGTGCAGATTTTTTTTTTCTTTTTCTGTGTGTGTAGCCCTGGTTAACCTGGACCTACTTTGTAGTCCAGGCTGGCCTCTACCTCACAGAGATCCACCTGCCTCTGAGTGCTGGGACTAAAGGTGTGTGCCACTATCTGGATGAGATGTTGTGGGGCAGTGGGCTGTGCACAGACAGCCTGGTCTCCAGTCGAGCAAAGGTCTGGAACCCAGGGGACCCGATGCCGATGGAAGGTGTTCAATCATGTCTCCTGGGTCCCTGGCTTCTATCAAAGTTACTGCCCCCACAGCGCCCACAGGAGAGGTGTGTGGCTATCAGTCGCGTAGGAGCAGCACAAGCCTTCCCACATGCGAAAAAGGTGCCCCCCCGCCCAGCCCAGCTCTTAGTCCAAGCCAATGAGAGGTACCTGCTGTTGAACCCTGAATCACCCCCAAAACTGTATATAAATCCATCCAGGGAATTAAAGGTGTGAGAGAACATCTCCATTGTCGTCTGAGTGTTTTGTTCCTAGAGCTGTAACACTTGGGAAGAGATCTCCTCTCCCGGAGAAGCTCCGCCAGAGGCGCCGCTGCACTCCTCATTGGATAGTCGCCTTTCGTTGGCCCAGCCCAACCCGACTCAGTGCAGAGTGGCTCGGAGTTACTGAGTGACCTAGAAAGCATGGCAGAGACTTCGCCTCCCTGCCGGCACTTGGTTCCCTTTGCCGGAACCCTCACACCAGGCCTGGCTAGAGATCTCCGTGGAAAGCCTCTGGCACTCAGACCCACGAGATTTTAAAGTGGAATGAGTGTCCCTCACCCAAAATGTATCTGCCCTGGACCTTGGAATGTCACCTTGTTTGGAACAAGGATTGAGATTGGAAACACTAGCTGAGGTCACCGCCATGCAGCAGGGCCCAGTGACCCATGTCATGTTGAGAGATGGGAAGAAGATGCAGAGAGAGGCAGTGGGGGCTGGCGGAGAACATGGCTGTCTGGGGCTGCTGGAGCCAGTTCCTCCCACACTGCCAGAGAATACATTTTTGAGTCCATGGTGCTTTGGGTGGTGAGCCTGAGTAAATCCACACCTCAGGTGACTGTAGGCAGTAGCATTCTATCTAAGCTCCGCCCCACAGTTACCTGGCAACAACTAGGTGCGCCTGACCCACTATAAAAGAAGTTGCTTGCCCCCTCACTCTCTTGCTTTCTCTTGCTCTTCCCTTCCCCCTTTCCCATCCCCTTTCCCCACTCTCTCCACGTGCTCATGGCCGCCTCTTCTCCTCTACTTCACTTCTCTTCTCTTCTCTCTCTCTGTCTGTCTGTCTGCACCTCTCTCTCTCTCTCTCTCTCTCTCTCTCTCTCTCTCTCTCTCTCTCTGCCTTTCTCTGCCTCTACTATCCTCTTAACCCCCCTCCCCATGCCCTTCATAAACTCTATTCTATACTGAAGCACCCCTGCCTCCACCATACCTGACTACACCTCCATAGAACATATCCTCCATCTTTTTATAAACACATCAGTAGGGATGCCCAAAATTCCAGGTACATGGAGCCTCCAACGCTGAGATCCATCTAGAAGCCAGAGTGACTGGGGCAGGGAAGGTTCTAGAACTCTGCAAACCTCTGCAATCTGCTTCCTGGCTGTGCTCCAGCATCTACATAATAAAATACTCATCTGGGTCTTGCAGACTGTGACGTGGTGGTCTGGGTGGTGTGCCCTGCTAGGGAATGTTTTTAAAAGATCTCCATGTGCTTTTGATGTGCAGTCAGGAATGTGAGCAGGGTCCAGAATTAAAGGCACTGGAAAATAGCACCTGGCTGGCCCCGAGTGAAATGGGCAGGGTAGCTGCTGGGCCCAGGCCTGTGTCCGCTTTCCTACCATCTGCTGAGCCCTGTGAGAATGGCTCCTTTGTCTGGTTATCTGGGTATGCCTTGGCTATGTTTTATACTCAGTCAAATAAATGTGCTTGGATCTGTGCATCCTGGTGTGATGCTGTCTAGTTTGGGATCTGGAGTCACCTAGAAAGCACTTCTGGACAGATCTATGATGAATTTCTAGGTTAAGTTAATTGAGGTGGGAAGACCCACCCTCCACATAGGCAGCAGCAGCACTCTGTGGGTTCAGGTCTCAGGCAAAATAAAAAGGAGAAGCAAGCTGAATAGCAGCATTCATCTCTCTCTTCCTCTCTCTCTCTCTCTCTCTCTCTCTCTGTGTGTGTGTGTGTGTGTGTTTGTGTGTCTGTCTGTCTGTCTGTCTCTCACTCTCTGTCTCTCTCTTTCTCTCTCTCTCTCTTTCTCTCTCTCTCTCTCTGCTTCCTGACTGTGGATGCAGTGTGGCCACCTGCCTCAGGCTCCGGCAGCCATGCCTTTCCTGCCATGATGTACAGAACCGTCAAACTGCAAACAGGATAATCCCTTCCTCCCTTAAGATGCTTTGGTCGAAGAACTGAGAAAAATCACCAACACACCAATGAGGATGCTTCCCGAGTTCTCCTGGGAGAAGAAAGCAGTCGCCAGCACTGGTGCCAGACAGACAAGCGATGAGACATGAGAAAACGGTGCAAATCTGACGTCTTTGTAGAGGAGGCAGATCACTAGGGTGGGCTTTGAAAGTTACACCTGGTCCCCAGGTCCTTCCTCTTTCTCTGCTTCCTGTGCACCACAAGATAAATAACCTTCACCACACACCCCTACCCCTAGGGTCCTGCCCCACAGAGACATAGCCAAGTGACCATGGACTGAACCATGAGCTGGTTGTTTTCATGTTGTTTTCAAGTAGTAACAAAGGTGTTGGTTACAACACCATAAAGAATAACTACAGCACTCAGTGACTAGGGCTGGAGATGGGGGCCAGTGGGTCACTGGAGCTCACCCAGCTCCCATGAATCCCTCCATTTGACTCTGAGCATCCCATGAGCTCAGGTGGGATGACACACACCTGTAATCCCAGCACTCAAGAGACTGAGGCACAAAGACCAGGAGCTCAAAGTCACCCTCAGTTGTGTAACAAGTTCAAGGCCAACCTGAAAACCATGAGACCTTGTCTCAAAGAAGGAAAGACATTCAGGGGACAGAAGCCAGAATTACCAACTCTAAACCTGACACTGTCCTGGATGGCATAGGCTGACCTGTCCAGTCCCCTAAAACACATATATGCTCATCTTAAACATGCCACCTCAGATAGTGAAGTTATTTGGAGTTAAGGTGAATTGAAGCCATTGGAGAAATTCCATAACCACTGTGACAGGTGTTGCTACAGGAAAATAGGAATATGGCTCTCAGGGGTGACCTCATTAGAAAAAGGCAGCCCAGCAGGCAAGGAGAGCCCAGCCTTGAGAACCCAGCCCCGCCACACCTGGACCATGGTCTCTGGCCTGCAGGGCTATGAGACAGAAAGTTGTTTAAGCCCCAGACCGAAGGCTCGTTGAGACTGGAGCACTGGGTACCTTCACATGGTACAGTTCCTGGTCCGTGTGCCAATCTTGTGCATGTCGTTGTTATTACCTTTTGTAATGAAAACAATAAAGCCTTTTTAAAAGGAGTTCATCGGCCTGCCCAGTGCACACATTCAGCTAATATTCAGGCCAGGGTGAAGCTGGAGACTGCTCTGCAGCAAAGGCTGCCTGCTAGGTCAGAGGCCAGGGATAAGGGGAACTCCCCTCCCACAGGGGATCCAAAGCCTTCAACACGTGCTTTTTTTCTACCCTGAGCCAGGGTAGAGAGATCAGAACCCCCTAACCTTGCCCAAGAGGTTTTTCTTTGAAGGTTGAGGGCCAGAAAGAAGGTTGCAGTGGTGACATCACTGAGACGGTCTCAGTGGGCAAAGTGCTTGCTGCCCAAGCATGAGAACCCAAGTTCAGATCCCCAACACCTATATAAAAGTGCTAGCTGCAGCACGCAGCATGTATCTGCAATCCCAGAATCCCTAGAGCCTGCTGGCCAGCCAGTCTAATCAATAAGCTCCAGGATCAGTAAGGGACTGAGTCTCAAGAAATAAGGTGACGTGTGACTGAGGGAAAACACAGAAGGCACACATGTGCCCATGTGCGCACACACAAACATGGGGACGCATGTACAGCACATATACATGTGCTCACACACATGTAGATAGAATAAGGGATTGTAGACTGGAGAGCGAACTCAGCAGTTAAGAGCACTTGTTCAATTCCCAGCACCCACCTGGGAGCTCACGACTCTCTGCAACTCCAGTAAAATGAGCGTGTGTGTGTGTGTGTGTGTGTGTGTGTGTGTGTGTGTAGGGTGTGTGTATATGTGTAGGGTGTGTGTATGTGTGTAGGGTGTGTGTATGTGTGTGTATGTGGGGGGTGAGTATGTCAGTTTGTGTCTGTGTGTGTATGTGTCTGTGTGTGTGTATGTGTGTTTCTATGTGTCTGTCTGTCTGTCTGTGTGTATGTGGGAGTGGGTATGTCTCTGTGTGTCTATGTGTCTGTGTGTCTATGTGTGTGTGTCTATGTGTGTGTGTGTCTGTGTATGTGTGTGTCTGTGTCTGTGTGTCTATGTGTGTGTGTATCTATGTGTCTGTGTATGTGTGTGTCTGTGTCTGTGTGTCTATGTGTATGTGTATCTATGTGTGTGTGTGTGTGTGTGTCTATGTGTGTGTGTGAAAGAGGTTCAGTGGGACATGTGTAGTCACTAGATTTGCACACTCCACATTTTGTTAGAAATTAGCAGGTTTTAGCATTTTTTTTTTACCAAAGGTAGCTAATTTAATTTTCTGAGCAGAATACCCACAGAAGTAAAAAGCATCAAGCATACATTTCACAGACAGAAACCCAGGCTCAGAAAGTCTGCTCCGCTGTGCTTCAGATCTGTAAACCAGGGCTGACAGCTCTGGCCCAGGTGTCACGTCCATGGGAAGTCAACATTAACTCCACTACAATTTTATTATAATGAAAAGGCAGGTTGTATTGAAATAATGATAGGGTAAAAAAACAAACATGACAAGATGCCCTAATAAATAATAAGACCATCTATGCAGATTGGTTCCCTTCAGGAATGGAAAGTCCTACCCAAGCCCTCAGCAGTGCATTTGAGTGGCTGGGAGTCTTGAGTATGTTTCTCCTTTAATTAATCCATATTTTCTAAGGTGAGCTGACATGAGTCACTTTACAACAGAGTTACTTTCTTAAAGTAAAACTAGAAGAAGTATCCCATCCCTGAAGGGAGAAGTATCCTTCGGTTGCATAGCCTGTGCCTGATGAATGAGCTCTCATCTAGGCTCCTGTAGGCAAGCAACCCTAACAAAACTCACTGGGCCACCAAAACAAACAAGGAAAAGTCAGAAAAGTAGTGGGTGGGGAAGAGGAGAGGGTCAGGAGGAGGAGGGAGTGGTAATGGAGGTCAAGATAAGCAGAATATGTTATATACATGCATCAGTGTGGCACCATGGAGCCCGTAATTATACATAACTAATAGATTCTAGTGAAACAGTTTAATCCCCTCATTGCACATAACCCCATGGACTCCCTAGAAAGTGCAAATTAGAAACCCAACACAGGTCGACAGTTCAGCCCCAGTGAAGGATCTGGTATTTGAAATGTGGCCTTTGACCAAATACAGCAAACAAGATCTACAACTTTGCTTCTTTCCAACCGCAGGCGGGGGCTGGCTGAGTGAGTCCCTGACCCTGCCACAGTTGCACAATGTAGACATTCAGACTGGGAAGCATTCTGGGGTGGGGGGTGTTGAAGTGGGACAGGTGAAACAGGAACCAGCTCTCTCAGTCCCTCTGTCCCTCATCCTCTCTCTCTCTCTCTCCGAAGTTCCTACAGACATGTGTAGTGGTGAAACCAAAGGAAAGTGAAGCAGCTGTCTACCTGCCTGGTCTTCTGTGTCTGTGTAGCAACACAAGGTTTCTTCCCAGAATAGCCTGAATGTGTAGAGCAAACGTGAGGAGTTACAGTGGAAGCCTGTGAGACTTGCTGAGAAAGCAAAACCTGCTCATGCAGGCACAGACGTTGACTTGTTTGTGTTCCTTGGGGCTTTAAGTCCAGCACAGGTGCTGGGACCTGAAGGAGGCCTTCTCATAGCATGCCAAGAAGAGAGACTGCGTGTAATGGTGTCTAACTCATAGCCCTTCCCCAAGGCTTGTCCGTTAAGCCTTGGTCCCTACCACATGATGCTACTGGGAAGGTCCTGGTACATAAGAAGCTAAGGCTCTGGGTGTGTCTTAAAGGAGAGCAGGGACCCTGGCTCATTTTACCTCTCTCTTCCCAGCTGCCCTGAGGAATGCAATCCCTCCCATGTACACCTACCATGATAGTTCCTGCAAACCACAGGACTCAAGCAACATGAGCTACAAGCCTTTTATAGTTGATTGCTTGAGAAACTTTGTTATCCTGCCGAAAGCTGACCAACAGCAGGCACACTTAATATTCTTCTGTTGCTGTATTTGGCTGTGACCAAAACCTCTTCAGGAAGGCAGGCCTTGTTTTAGCTCATGGCTCCAGAAGGACAGAGTCCTCATGGCAGGGAAGGGCAGTCAGCAAACGGGAAAATAGCTGGTTGCATTTTTCATCCATACAAAGGAAACAGAGAAAGGGGAACAGGAAGTGGGGTGAGAGACTATAAACCATTGAAGCCCTGCCCCAGTAACACACTTCCTCCAGAAGGCTCCCTCTCCTCCAGGTTCCATCATCTCCACAGGCAGCGGCTCCTGCAGGGGGACTGAGTGTTCAGGCAATGAGCCTGTGGGAGACATGTCTCGTTCAGATCACCACAGTGTACAGGAGGGTGAAGTGGTGTGAGCCAAGGAGCTCTGTTCTGACAGCCCACTGTTGAAATAACCCACAGACTTCCTGGGGAGCATTAATCCATCCCCGAGGGTGGAGCCCTCCCAGCAGAAACACCTCCTAAAGGTCACACGCTGTTGCCATGGCACCTAAATCCCTTTCTGAACGTTGGGGCACTGAAGACCAGTGAGTACGACGGTGGCCGGACGGACGGCGTCTTTGGCAAAGATGCTCTGTTTCTGTGTCCCAACATGAGCCAGGGAAGCCACAAAACATCTGACAGACCTGCAGGAGGTGGGGCCCACCTGACAGGTGCAGCAGGCTACCTGCTTCTCCTCGCCACACCTGGCTCCTTCCCACTAACCATGAGGGAGCTCAGGTGTCGTAGTTAGGGTTTACTGCTGTGAACAGACACCATGACCAAGGCAACTCTTACAAGAACAACATTTAATTGGGGCTGGCTTACAGGTTCAGAGGTTCAGTCCAGTATCATCAAGGTGGGAGAAGAGCAGCATCCAGGCAGGCATAGGGCTGGAGGAGCTGAGAGTTCTACCTCTTGTTCTGAAGGCAAACAGAAGACCACTTCCAGGCAACTAAGATGAGGGTCTCAAAGCCCACCCTCACAATGACACATCTACTCCAACAAGGCCACACACTTAGTAATAGTGCCACTCCCTGGGCCAAGCATATTCAAACCATCACATCGGGCATTCCCAAGGGATGCAGAACAGCTTGTGTGAAGGAAAGCATGTACCATGTTATTTTGACAGACACACACATACATATATATACACACACATACATAGATACACACAGAGAGACACACATATACAGATACACACATACACAGACACACACAGACACACACATACATACATATATACACACACAGAGACACACATATACAGACATACATATATACATATATACACACACAGAGACACACATATACAGACATACAGATACACATACAGACACACAGACACACACATACATATATACACACACACAGACACACATATACAGACACATACATACACAGACACACACATACACAGATACACATACAGACACACACATACATGTATACACACACACACACACCATCACTCACATGGAGCAGCATGGGTATGTCCAGTCTGCAGCTGAGCACAACTTGATCATAGCCCAACATTAAATCCTAAACTGTTTAAAACATGATGGTTTTTCCTGCTGTTTTGTTTCTTTGGTTGGTTGGTTGGTTGGTTGGGGTTTTTTGTAACTCAGTTTCATGATTCTTCAGGATGGACTTCATAGACGGACTTTGTAGACGACAATGTCGAATCACAGTGTCAGAAGGCTGAACAGCTGGATCCTGGGTGGAAAATGCCCAGCCTCTGCTCTGAGAGCCCTGTGCGCCAGAGTGGAAGAGACCCTAACTGAAGATATACCCACAGAACATGGCACCCCAGTTCAGAAGAATCAAGTAACAGAAATGTAGGCCAACATGAAGGACATCACCCAACATAGCCACAGCCTTCTGTAAGTCACACAGAGGCAGGCCAACCATAGATGTCTGGTCTGGGTGGCTGCAAGGCTCAGCCACTGAGCCAGGCTCTAGGGATCATCAGGAAACCAAGTGAGACCAGTTCTGGGCCACAGAACCTGGACGGCCTCCACCGTTCTCCTCCAGTCTATTAAAAGCCTCGAGTCCCCTGCCACATCCTGTTTCTCATTCAGAAAGCAGATTGACCTCGGGCACACGCCTTATTTCCCTAGATTGTGTCTGCTTTTTTCTTGAATGGAATTGTTCGGTTGTTTGTTTCAGTTCCTCTTTGCGGATACCAAGGAAGCCGTGTTCCCCTTTTCCTGGTACTAGAAGTGCGTCAGTTTGAGTAATAGCAAGTTAAAATAGTGAGGACTCAGGGGTGGCTTTGTGGCTGGACTGTCAGGCATCTGAGGGAGGCACCTCTCATTGTTTTGTTTGTTTGTTTGTTTGTTCTATATTCTTGCCAACTATCCCAGGGTGTGTCTCTAAGCAGGTGTGTGTCTGACAGGACATAACAAGAACAGCAGAGATGGAAGGCTAGTGTATCTTCCTTGCCTGAAGGAATTCATGAGTCTCACTTCTGGGATACAGAAGTGCAAGGGATACAAAGTCACCATCCATGGCTGGGTGGGGTCCAAGGCCACGGAGAGCACTGTGTCTTACCAGGCTGCTCAGGGCCTAGCTCTTGAACCAGGGCTCTTTCGTGTTTCAAAGTAGATTAGAGCTGGGGAGACAGTTTAGTTAAACCATTTGTGCATAAGCAGCCGGCTTGAGTTTAGATCCCAGAACTGGCATAAATGCCAAGTGGGTATGATGGCCCACGTGTAAAACCAGTGTAAACATGTCCACACGTTCACATGTATACATGTGCACACACATACATATGCAGACCATACATGCAGACACATGAAAAGAATAAAAGAAAGGAAGATATTATCTACACACACACAGGCCTGCTTCCCCGTGTGCCCAGTTTATGCAGTACCATTAATCAAACCCAAGGCCTCATCAGGCTAGAGGACCTGTCAACCGAGCTGCATCTCTGACCACCTGCTATCTTTTAAAGGTAATTATCTTTCATTTAAGAGTGCAAACTTAAGGCAAAGTCAAGTTTGGGAAGATTTGCCACTCTTCCTGAGCTTCTTATGTATTTTGAATTTAACCCTTTGTCTCCAGGGTAGCTTACACATATTTTCTCCTCTTCTCCTCCCTCTGTGGACTCTTTTCTCCACTCCCATTTGCAATAACAGGGGAGACACTACATCAAGCAAGAATCCATACAGCGAAAGACCAACGCTGCCCGCCAACACTCAGGTGTGGATGTGGAAAGCCTCACAGAACAGAAGGGCAGGTCCTCGGGGCTGAGTAACAAGTCACAGGACACAACCACAGGGATATCCAGTGATCAATGTCACAGGGACCCACTGTGCAGCAAAGCAAACTCATGCCACTGATAAAAGCAGCCAGTTTCAAAACCATGCAGCACGGACGTTAAGTGGTTTAATCAGAAAAAGCAGAAACTGTGTAACACTGAGCTAGAAGTGTTCCTTAATGAGCTAGAAGTGCCTGCCACTACGCACACATACTTCAAAATGTTCTTCTGTAGAAAATTGAAAAACACAAAGGTCACCTGACAATCAAAAAACGACGGAAGGGAACATTAGTCAAGGGCTACCACAATGACTCCACGGGTAAAAGCATTTAGTGTGCAGCCCAAGGACCTGAGGTTGATCCTGAAGCCCATGTATACTGGCTAGTTTTGTGTCAACTTGACACAGCTGAAGTTATCACAGAGAAAGGAGCTTCAGTTGGGGAAATGCCTCCATGAGATCCAGCTGTAAGGTATTTTCTCAATTAGTGATCAAGGGGGAAAGGCCCCTTGTGGGTAGTGCCATCTCTGGGCTGATAGTCTTGGGTTCTATAAGAAAGCAAGCTGAGCAAGCCAGGGGAAGCAAGCCAGTAAAGAACATCCCTCCATAGCCTCTGCATCAGCTCCTGCTTTTTGACCTGCTTGAGCTCCAGTCCTGGCTTCCTTTGGTGATGAACAGCAGTATGGAAGTGTAAGCTGAATAAACCCTTTCCTCCCCAATTTGCCTCTTGGTCATGATGTTTGTGCAGGAATAGAAACCCTGACTAAGACACCATGTGAAGGTGGAAGAGAGAACAAACTCTACAGAAGGTATCCTCTGACCTCAACACGCATGCCACAGCACACACAACACATTACAGGTGTAATGCCTGTCCTACATGCAACACACAACAGTAGTAATTCCTCATTTAAAAAAAAATCAGGGAACAACAGAGAGAGGGTTCAGTTGTTAAAGTGCTTGCCCTTGCAAATGTGAGGACTGAACAAATTCAAATCCCAGAACCAAAATCATAAATGCTGGGTATGTGTGTTACTCAGGGTTCTCTAGAAGAGTGGAACTGATAGACTTTATATACATATACACATACACATGCACACACATGTGTATATATGGAACATATGTGTGTGGATATATATATATATATATTTTTTTTTTTTTACTGGGAAGACCCACCTTTAATCTGGGACATGCCTTCTGCTGATATATATATGGATATATGGATGTATATACACACAGATACACACATACTGGCTCAGTCCAGCTAGTCCAACCATGACAGTCTTCCAGTGGGAACTCCAAGAATCCAATAGTTCTTCAGTCCATGAGGCTGGATGTCTCAACTGGTCCTCAGTACATACCTGAATCTGGAAGAAGTAGGCTCTGATGCCAGTGAAGGAATGGACTTGTCAGCCAGAATGAGGGCAAGCAGACAGAGAGAGCAAAGCTTCCTTCTTCCATGTCCCACAGAAGGCTTGGCCCAGATTAAAGGTGGGTCTTCCCACTACAGATGTTTTAAGTAAGAAAAGTTCCTCACAGGTGTGCTCAGGTGCTTGGGTTTTAGTTAATTGCAGAGGTAGTCATGTTGACAACCAAGAAGAGCCATCAGAGTAGGTTTGCAGCCTTCCTGTAATTTCTGCCTCTGGAGGCAGAAATGGAGATCACAGAGCAAGGTGATTATGGAGAAGAGTTACATCATCGAGCTCTGGGTTTGATTGAAAGACCTGACTCACTGAATAATGTGGAGAGCAAAGAAGGATGATTCCCAACATCAACCTCAGGCCTTCACGTGAATGCACACACATGCACACATGCACAGACACACATGCATACCACACATATGCAGAGATGTATATACCACACACATGCAGACATTCATATGCCACACATGTGCAGACATGCACATATACCCATGCACACCACACACATGCAAACATTCATATGCCACATGCACATGCAGACATGCATATACCCCACATATGCAGACATGAGCATATACCAATACATACCACAAACATGTGGACATGTACATACATCCATGCATACCACACACATGAACATGAACCACCCCACACACATGCAGACATGCACATATGCCCATGCATACCCTGTTTGTATGTTTGTTTCCTTGCTTACTTGTTTCTGAGACAGGGTCTCACATACCCTAGGCTGACTTCAAACCATTATGACTTTGAACTCCTGATCCTTTGGCCTTCCAAGTACTAGAGTTACAGGTATGCACCACCATGCCCAATATCAAGTCTCCTCCTTTATCCATATGATATAATGTGGCATGATACGGTAGTATGAAATGGTGATATATAGTATGATTATGGGATGAGATGGTGATATAGTGTGGTATGGTATATGCTATAGTATAGTATGGTATGATATGGTTTAGTATGATATAGTATGGTTTATAGATAATGTATTTTTTATTTGTATACTATTATATCTGGATATTACCATTTCCACCTCTGGTCTCAGAAATATTCAAATGCTTATACACAGTGGAGCCCCTGACCTTCAGTGCATGGCCAGCACCACACCCATGGGCCCCAGGGAGGCCCTGCATCTCCGGGAAAAGCAGCAATCATTCCCTTCTGAGTTCTGATGCCAGGAGTGGCAACTCCCCTCCAGAGTGCTGTGCTGTGCGTTGCTCTCCCCACAAGGGGAGGGTCAGAAGTCATCACAAGAGGAAGTGAGGCCTCGGCCCTGGCCTCCTGTCTCTGTCTTCAGGAAGCCCACACCTCACAAATCAGAGTTTATGGCCGTGAACTCTGAGTGTCAGAACCTCTGTGCTCATGGACTGACACCAGCAATTGCTTGGAGCCACTTACTCCAGGGTCAGCATCAGGAGAAGGGGTCCCTCCCTGGGGTCTGGGTGGACACTTTACAAGCGCATTTACTTCCTGTTGCCATCTTTACAGCTTTCCCTCAAAGGCTGTTGCCATGGTAACAGAGGTCTTCACCTTTTCGCTGTTCAATAAGTAAAATGACTTTAAAGTTTTTTTAAACCTCCTTTAAACTTCATCTCAATGATCTTAGGGAGGAGGTTCTTCGCAGCATTGACTAAGTCTTTTAAGTATATTAATTGGCTGTTAGTAAAGTTTTCTAAATTAGACTCAAAATTCACAAAGCAGGTGATCTTATCCAGTGCCCACCCTGTCATTCTGGAAAGACCCTGACCTTCCCAGAGGCTCTCAGAATTCTCAGTGACACTTCTCAGTAGTCTGTGGTGACCTGGGGCTTACCCTGCTGGAGAGGCCACCAGCCCTACCCCATAATGGACCCAGCAGAGTGAAGTTCCCTGTCTCCCAGGGGTAGGACACCCAAGACTCCATCACTGCTGGCCTAGCTGGACCAACCTTCTGCCACCTCCTCTCTCCCTCCACCCACCCCCTACAACACTTACTGAGGGTCACCTCGTGCTGAGTACTGCGGTCTATGTTCCACATACAGGAGTGATTAAGATAAAGGTCCTGCCCTCCTGGGTCCCCGGTTGTAATGACAGAGACAGAGAAGGAGCCATATTCAAGCACACATGGAATGTCACATCACAGAAAGAGACAGAGCCAAGGGGGGAGCACAGAGATTCCTGAAGTGGTGAGAGAAAGCAGGAAGCTGACTATCTGGGAAAGAACTTTCTAGAAAGTGGGAACCACAGTCCTATCTTGGGAACAAGTTTGTGGTGTTCAAGGACATTGATCAAGAAAACTCAAGGGAAACAAAACTCTACATCAGCTCGGGAGGCCTTCTACCTCTTTCCACTCCCCAGAAGACCCTCCGTTCAGCCCTCCCCTGACTTCTTAAGGTTTTCTTATTCCAGCTAACTCAGTTTATCTGTATCTCATCTGTATAAAACCTTGAAGCCTTAATCTCACAATGTGTTCTTTTTTAAGATTTATTTCTTTTATGTATATGAGTACACTGTAGCTGTCTTCAGACACACCAGAAGAGGGCAGACATTCAGAAGAGGGTAGACACACCAGGAGAGGGTATCAGATCCCATTACAGATGGCTGTGAGCCACCATGTGGTTGCTGGGAATTGAACTCAGGACCTCTGGAAAAGCAGTCAGTGCTCTTAACCTCTGAGCCATCTCTCCAGCCCCACAATGTATTCTTAAGTTTGAACTTTTTCTTGATTCTCTTTTATAGTTTCTAGTACTCTGACAGAAATCCAAAGATTCTACTGACCCTGTTAAGCATAGTTATTTAAAATCCATATACTTCCTATCAATATTTTCCCTTCACCTCTTGAATCCTCTCTGTGTGAATCTGTCTCTTCCCTGACCAGAACGTCGCCTTATCTCACATGCCAAGTCATTTAAACTTAGAGATAAGGGTGGAGCACAAAAGCCACCTGCTGCACATGTATGAGGACCTGGATTCAAATCCCCAGCACCCTCATTTTAAAAGGTGTAGCCGAGTGCACCTGTCACCCCAGAACTGCTGGGAGTCAAAGACAGGAAGATCATTGGGCTTGCTAACTGGCAGCCTGGCTCCAGGTTCACTGAGAGACTCTGTCTCAAGGAATAAGGTGGAGAGTGATAAAGTCAGACATTGGTTTCCTTCCTCTGACCTTCACATGTGTGCATATAGCACACATATACAACACTCGTGCACACACATGCAACTGTGCGCATGCATGTACACACACACACACACACAAGAGCTGGCTCAGTCATGTGTTTGCTGGTAGAGTGCTTACCTAGCATGCGCATAGCCCTGGGTTCTAATCCTGTAGCGCCAATAAACTGAGTAGTAGACTATGTGAAAAAGTAAAGTAAAAAGGCAAATTTGCCTGATGTTATTGTTGCCCTAGAGGCTTACTGCTGAATAAGCTCACACGTTTCAGCTCTTTCTGACCTCTGGCTGGCTGGCTGGCTCAACTCAGCTGTTCTGGCTCAAACTCCTCTCCAAGCTGACTGATTCAATCTAACTTCTTTCAGCTTCTCACTGAATTGCTCTGTAGAGAATTGCAGAGAAGTTTTAATCCAGCAGCATGGTTGCTCTGGCAGGGAATCATAACCAAAGACCTAGGTCTGTACGGTCTGTCGGGAATTCAGATGTGCCACACACCTTTAACCCCAAACAACGTATATAAGGTTAGTTTCTAGAAGGAAGTAGCCATGTTTGAAAGTGATGTCTAATTGAGGGGCAGAAAAAGTGACGAATAAGAGAAAGATTTGACAAAATGAGTCAGCAATAGGATATGTTCAACTCTCAGGAAACCAGCACAGGAACAAGGCTACTTAAGAACAGTGTAGTCAGTAGGGAGTCAGTGCTTCACAGGAACTTCACAGAAACCAAGGTGTATGTCACCTTTGTTCAGACAGATATGACATTCACCCATGACAGTTGTGGGCTAAATGCCCTAACTCTACCTACTCTGAGACTGGGACAATCAAAGCCATGCTTTCTTTACTGTGAAGGCCAGGTCATTTCTGGTCAGTCCTCTGCCATAGACTATTGCTCTGTAAGTTCTTCTCAAGCCTAGTATTAGTGAGTTGGAGAAGAGCAAAGCCTTATTCTCCAGCAGGCCCTGAATGCTGAGTGCATCCCACTCCTGCTGCCTAGCAACAGCTCCTTCACTCCCTCTCCTTTTTTGTTTGTTTGTTTGTTTGTTTGTTGTTTTTCGAGACAGGGTTTCTCTGTATAGCCCTGGCTGTCCTGGAACTCACTTTGTAGACCAGGCTGGCCTTGAACTCAAAAATCCACCTGCCTCTGCTTCCCAAGTGCTGGGATTAAAGGTGTGCACCACCACACCCGGCTACCCCACCTTGCTGCACCTCAGTGCTTTCCCAGGTCCCACCCTGCAGCTCTTCACTGATCTACTGTCAAACATTTTTGGATCCGTTATTGGATACATTAAATATATTTTCCTCCACCAGCTGTATGTGTGATAGATTGTTTGACGAGGAGGAGGAGGAGGAGATCTGTAGACAGTCGACTCCAGGTTCTTTCACTTACCACTTGTCTGCAGTTGCTTCTGACCTACAGTGGCAAGGATGCACAGCCCTCACCTTCCCAAATACTAAACACTTAGCCCAGAGAAGATGCAGCTCCTTGTTCTCTCTAGACAGCACAGGTTAGAGCACACGTCACCTGTCCCCTGACCCCCACCCCAAGGGCTTCCTCCTCTCCTGTTCAATCTTTTCTCCTCATCTCTGAGAGCAGCAACCAGGCCCCAGAAGAACATGGTACAATTCTGAGCATAAGAACAGGTCCCAGATACCCCACAGCAGTGCCATAGTTGGTGTGTTACAGAGGAGATCAAAATTCAGACATGTGGAAAAAGGCAGCTTCGAGAGAAGCTGCTGGGGCAACAGGGCCACTTCCTGGTTAGTCTTATCTCAACTTGATGCAAGCTAGAGTCATCTGAAGGGCGGGAACCTCAACTGAGAAAATGCCTCCATGAAATTCAGCTGTAGGGCATATTTTTAAATTAGTGATTGATGGGAGTATTGCGGAGGGCCCAGCCTGTTGTGGGCAGAGCCACCCCTAGGCAGGCGTTCCTGGGTTCTATAAGAAAGCAGGCTGAGCAAGTTATGAGGAGCAAGCCAGTAAGCAGCACCCCTCCACGGCGGCCTCTGCATCAGCTCCTGCCTCCAGGTTCCTGCTCTGTTTGAGTTCCTGCCCTGACTTCCTTCAGCCATGGAATGTTACCTGAGAGTGTATGCAGAAATAAACTCTTCCCTCATCAACTTGGTTTTGGTTATGGTGTTTCGTCACAGAAATAGAAACCCTAACTAAGATGGCTTTCCTGTATAACTCAGGGCCAGCAGGGAGAGAAAGCATCCCAGTGTTGAATATGTTTTGCTCACTTTGTACACAGTATCTCCATCACTTCTCTTCTCAGACAAAAACTGAACCACACAACCGAGTCCTAAGTCCTGGCTGCGGGACTTTCAACTCTGGCAAATGAGGCTGACGCACGAGCCAGCCTGGGCTAGGTAAGTGAGAAAGACTGAAGAAAACAGATTAAACCTGCCCTATTGGCAGTTCATGAGTATAAACATTTACCTGAGTGCTGTTCCTACCTTAGTATGGGTGAGTCAGGTCTGGGGCAGGCATGAAGGTGGAAAAATACAAACCACATTCCTAAATGTTTCAAAATGATAAATCAAGGCAACAAACTGTTACGTTGTATCTAACCTACCACTATTAATATGCTTTTCAACAACCTGACAGTGTAGCTCAGTTGTTAGAGTGTGTGCCCAGTTTATACAAGCACGGCATAAACTTGGCAAGGTGGCATATGCCTATAATCCCAGAACTTGGAAGGCAAAGGCAGGAGATCAGAAGTTTAAGGCCATCCCTAGCTACATGGGGAGTTTGCGGCTAGCCTGGGCTACAAGATACTACATCATGTCAATATATGACATGTGACATCAAAAAAATAATAATTTAGAATTTTGGTCTCTTGGAACAACGTCAGACTACAGAGACATAGGAAGAAGTGGCCCTGCCCACCAGCTGACAGGTCACTCCCTGCTCTCCTTTCCAACCTATCTTTGTCCCACTCCTTGAGAAGCCACAGTGCTGGACTCAGGGTCAAGCCTGGGTTCCAGAATTGTGACCTTCACAGGCTGCTCTTGGGAAGCAGGACCCAGGAAGCAACCAGGGGGGCTGTAAAAGCGGGGTTCAGAGTCCTGAGTAGCAAGAGCAGGTTTAGAAGACAGGAGATGCTAAGAGGGGCCCTGTCCCATGCTCAGGATGGGGCAGTTTCAGTGTGGAGCCTTGCTGTTTTAACTGTAGGCTCCATGGCTGCAGCTGTTCTCCCTCGGGTGTGCCCTGCAGGCCAAGTGTGTTCCCATGTGCCTTGTTCCCACCGTCCTATTCAGCCAGCATCTTCCCTCCAACATCAGGTCAGTTTCATACTTAGATCTCTGCAACATGTCACTGGAAAGCCACCTCTCATGGGATGGAGGATTCTCCAAGTTCCACACTACATGAGGAACAGAAGTGGGTAGAGCATCAAGAACCTCCCTGAGGGAGGGGGGAATCCTTCACAGGGGCAACCAGCAGTGATAGGGATAGCCTGCCTCTGTCTGATGAAGGGTCCCAGACAGGAGAAGAAAGAAAGCAAGTGCCGCCCTCACCCCACATTTCAGAGGTTGGGATATGGAGTCAATTGAAATCTTCAGAAAGAGGAGATAGTGAGACAGCTCGTGGGTAAAGTCACTGTAACCAAGCCTGAAATCTCAGTTCAGTCTGGGCCTGCATGATGCAAGCAGAGGACCGGTTTCTGCAAGTCGTCCTCTGACCTACGTATGTGTACTTCGGCATGTGCATGCATATATGCACACAGCACACACATAACACACACAACACATACAACATACATACAACACACAGCACAAGGCCCACCACACACATACACACACCACATACAACATACATACAACACATACCACAATACCCACTACACACACACACAACACACACATACACACACCACATACAACACACATACATACCTCATACCACACCACACACACACATACCACATACAACACACATACAACACCCTTACATACCACATACAACACACACATACAGAACACAAACCTACCATACATACACACCAGCACAACATACACCACACGCACACACCACATACAACACACTTACATACCACATACAACACACACATACAGAACACAAACCTACCATACATACACACCAGCACAACATACACCACACGCACACACCACATACAACACACTTACATACCACATACTATACCACACCACACCACACCACATACACACATCACCACACAGACACAATAAAAATAAATCTTTTTTTTTTAATTAAACATAGTCAGAATGTTTAGGCTGAAGACATGGCTCAGTGGTTAACAGCCCTTGCCAGTCTTACAGAGGACCATAGTTCAGTCCCCAGCACCCTTGTCAGGTGGCTCACAAGCATCTGTAACTCCAACTGCAGAGGATTTCTGCCATCTCCTGGCCTCCGTCGGCACCTGTGCCCATGTGCTCATATGCACGGACACACACACACACATCATTAAAAATTAATTTAAATCTTTAAAACATATATATCATGGAATATATATTAGCCTCTCAGAACGTGTGAGTCAATGCTCTGCTCTCACAGAGAGAGAGAGGCAGGGGGAGGGGCTGTGCAGTGTGATCCCAATGGGTCTGAGAAAGTGCCCAGACTGGCCATGAAGGGATCCAGTGCCCCGGACTGACCAAGGAGCCCTGGGGCTGGGAAGCAGTAACTATCCCTTCCTGGTAAAGAGCCACGTGGGAGAAGGAAGACCTGCCTCGGAGAGGCAGGAGCAGCCATCTTGCAGCCAGAGGACACGACAAAGCGGCAGCCATCCCAAGAGACAGCAGCAGGAATAAGGAAGAAGCCCCAGTCTTTGAAGTCCGCAGGGCCTACGTGGTGAGCTGCAGCAGGGTGAGGCATGTGAGGTATGTGCTGTACTGTCTTGCTACTTAAGCCTTTTTGGTTGGGCTTACTCGTGGCTTACAGTCTTTAGCACCCCAGCAGATATCAACTCCTACCTGCTCACTCGGACAGAGACTTCCTGTCCACACCTGCACTCCTCACCTCTGCCTTCCCTGATCAGGCTTCTGATGAAGCCTCTCCCCATACTTTGTTACCTTCTTCCTGTGTTCTCATGTGGCTGTCCCCTGTGTGGATCCAGATCCTGACCCCGCCTAAGGGACAACTGTCATGGCTGATTAGAGACCCTGGACAGCCTCATCTTAGCCACTCTTTTCATGTTCCTGAGGTGTGTGTATGTGTGTGTGTGTATGTGTGTGTGTGTGTGTGTTGTGGGATATGTGATCTGTGTGTGTGTGTGTGGTGTATGTGGTATGTGTGTGTCTGTGTGTGTGTGTAGTGTGTGGTGTGATATATGTGTATGTGGTTTGTTTGTGTGGTATGGATGTGACTGTGTATGTAGTGTGTGTGTGGTATGGTGTGTGTGTGACCTGTTTGTGAAATGTGTACAGTATATGTATGTTGTGTGTATGTGTTATATGGTGTGGGTGTGAATTGTATGTGTAGTGTGGTATGGGGTGTGTATATGTAGTGTGGTGTGGGCTGTGTATGTGTGTGTATGGTGTGTGATTTGCATGTGCACGTGCTTGTGTATGTGTATGTGTGAGGGTGTGTGGTCTGTGTGTGTATTGGATGGGGTGCAAGAAGGCATGCACCACAGCATGTGTGTGATATGTTGAGCCAGGGAACAACCTCAGATATTAGTCCTTATCTTCTATCCTTTTAGAGACTGGCCTCTCATATGTCATACACACCAGGCTAGCAGTGCACACCAGGCTAGCAGTACACACCAGGTTAGCAGTGCACACCAGGCTAGCAGTACACACCAGGCTAGCTGGCCTTCAAGCTTCTTGCTTCTATCTCCGCCTCTCATCTCACCGTAGGAACATTGGGATTATAGATGCAGGCTACCTTGATGGGCTTCTGGGAATCTGAAGTCATGTCCTCACACTTGTGTGGCAAGTTCTTTACCCACTGGGCCATCTTCCCAGTCCCCAACCCATGTATCCTTATCACGTGTATAATTTATAAAGTAAGGCTTTATGAGGGAGTGACTTGCATACGTCACACAGCTAAGGCAGTGCAAATCTGAGCATCCTGCTACCCTTGATACCACAGTGACAACACCAGGCTCCACAGGTGACTCCTCTGAGTAAGGGGCCCAGACCTGTGTGTTGTCCCAGGCTGCCCAGCAACTGTCATGTGTTCCGGGCAGAGAACCTCCTTTCTAAACTGGAACCTAATCTGTGAGGCAGTGTCCCCTGAACCAGCAACTAACTCTCCAGAGCACATCTATTCCAAAGATGTGTCAGAAAGGGCTGGGGGATAACTCTGTGGATAAAGTGCTTGCTGCAGTTCATGTCTCTAGCACGCATGTAAGAGCCAGGCACAGGTAGGTGTGATCCGAAAGATCCAGGGACTGCAGTGGTTAGCCAGGCTATCAGAAAACAAACTCTAGGTTCAGTGAGAGACCCTACCTCAAACACCCGTGTGGAGCGTGATGGAAGAAACCCCTGAGGAGCCCTGGCTTCCGTGTGTTCACCGGAAGAGAAGGGCAGGGAGAGAGAGAGAGAGAGAGAACACACAAGCGTGGACCACTGGCTGCTGCCTGTTCTCGGTGTGTTTACTATAAACAGAGATCGTTGATGTAAACATGGATATGCTATGGTGCTTTATTTTTAACTCTGCTGGGAAGGTGGCCATGAGCTCCATGACTCACTACAGTGTTCAAACTGAACGTTTCCTCACATCCCCCAAATTATACCCTCTATGTGGAATCAGAAATCACGGGCTCAGAGAACAGCCTTTATAGTACATGGGTACAAAGAGCAGAAAATGTGTAATGCCTCACACCTAGAAGCCAGTCAAAAAAAAAAAAAAAAAGAGACCAACACCCGTATTACAGCGCACAACTAGCGCCACCTTGAGGACAAGATGTGTAAGTGACACTGGAGGCCCAGAACCCACGCCAACTGTGGGAAGACGGATTAAATAGAAACACAGCCAGCTGAGGTCACCACTGTCTCAAGGCTCCCATGAAGAAACAACAGTGCTGACTCAGTTCGTCCTGGGTCTCTCTTGAATTTTCTATCCAAGAAATACACGCTGTGTTTGCAAGTTGCACCAGAGCTTGGTTGGTGAAGTGGGGGATGGTGCACCCAATAAACAGGGGCTCCGGCGGCCAAGTGGAGATGCTAAACCCTGTGCATGCCTTTGTGTGGGCTGAGATCTGTTTTCAGCGGATTACTATAGCACCCAACACCATCCAAAAAATGTCAGACAAGTTGACCACAGCAATTAAGTTGTCTGCCATCTGCGAGGGGCTTGGCTTACAGCTTACTGAAGTTAAATATATTTTGAAAAGAAAAAAGCCAAGTTTCTCAATGTTTTGCCTATCTGTCAATCTCAGCCACGTTAGCCTTGGAGTGTCTGAAGGGAGGATTGTTCTCCCTCAAGGAATCGTTTAGCATTGGCATGCTGAAATTTCAGAACACAAAGAGCACTCCAAAAATGAATTACTCCTTGAGAAACCCCGATTCTAATCTTGGGGTTAGCAGAGCCAAAACCCAGCTAGAAAGTGAGCCAGGCTGCAAAGATGAAGGTCTTCTATCATCACCCCAGATGGCAAGTTCTTTTCCAGAGGAAAATTTCCCTGCATGCAAACCCAACCTCACATTCCTGCCTCTGTTTCTTCAAGCCATAGAATTATCTAAAGGTGACAGTCAAACTCACAGTGTGACACTCACAAAAACCTTTACCCTCTGAGCTGCATCTCCAGGCTGAGCTGTAGGAGAGGAGGCTGGATCATCTGTAATCCTACTATATACCTGCCTAGTACCGACCAGATCCTTTCCAGTGGCCCAGCTTTGACCAGAGCAACTTTTCATTCTTCTTGGAGACAAAGTATCCCAGGACCAAGAAAAGCATTGTTGAATGTTGAATGTTTCCCCTCTGCACAAGGCTAGGAAGACAATGTGACTTCCTCAGGTGAAAGACGGTAAAAGACGAAGCAGTCTGTGGTGCCTCACATCTGCAACCCCAGCTCTTTAGGGATAGGAGCAGAGGGTTTAGAGTTCAAGGCCTGGATTACATAGAGAGACTCTGTCTCACAGAAGAGGAACAGAAGGAAGTTGATGAGGTTGGGGAGGAGTGGGGGAATTATGGTGGAATGCTGATAAACTGATTCCCTAGGAAGAAAATCAAATCCCCTATGTGAAGCTGTTTCAGGTTCCATGATGTAAGTATGCCTACACTGGCCAATGTCGAGCCATTGATAGTTTAACAGTCAGGTGGCAACACTCCTAAATCCTCAACAGCTATTTCCCAGAAGCTGCAGGAGCCAGCCTTCGATCAGAAGTGTCTTGGCAGAATGGAGAATGACCACCACTGCCCATGTGCTTAGTAATGTGTGTATGTATGCCAATAGGTCAGCCAGCACTGATCAAATGCCAGCAGAGACAATGGAGAATAGAAGAAGGTCTTCCATTAAGACCCTCGAGGACAAATGGCTGGTTTTATTGCTTGTTTGATCTGTTCAGAATACTCTCTCCCCTTCTGGATACTTTGCTTAAAAAAAAAAAAATCAGACCGTGGGAGGAACATAGTGACAGGTGTTTATACAACATGACGATGGGCGGAGACATGGTATAGGCTGGAGCAGACACTGATGGGCAGGAAAGCACTGTGGGGACAGCCACTTGAAATAGGGAGTCACTTCCCTTGATTCAAAAAGACTAGACCTGAAGGAGAGACAGAGAGACAGAGAAACAGACAGAGATAGACAGAGGGAGAGACAGAGAGAGAGGAGCAAACTGAAACCTGGATGAGAGAGAGAGAGAGAGAAATTGATTTACACAGCAAGCACTCTAATGACTAAGACCCTGCCTCCTCCTTACCAGTCAGCCCTAGTCTTTAATTTTGTAGCTCATGAAAGTGACTTCTATTCTTTTTTTTAAGATTATTTATTATATACAGTGTTCTACCTGCATATGTGCCTGCATGCCAGAGGAGAGTGCCAGACCTCATTACAGATGGTTGTGAGCCACCATGTGGTTGCTGGGAATTGAACTCAGGACCTCTGGAAGAGCAGTCAGTGCTCTCAACCACTGAGCCATCTCTCCAGGCCATGATTTCTATTCTAAGTGAGAGTCCACACAGATTTATAGTTTTCTTGCCCATCCTGCATGTCTACTAACTAATCCACATGCACACACATATAACACACATATACATACACACACTCATACATACAAATATACGCAAACACATACACTCACATATACACAATTGCACACATATAAACACAGTAACACATACATACACATAGCACAGCACAAAGAAGCCAATTTTCTGTTCTACTTAAGGAAAAACATATTACCTGCACTATCTGAAGAAATGGACCCAAAATATTATCAACCATCCCTTCCTTATAGCCTTCCTATCCAGACACTATTCCATATGCATTCTCTAATTTCACACAGTGTCCTGACACAGTCAAGGATATCTCTTTATAGATGGGGCAGTTGAGGCTGAGGGATGCCTGTAACTTTTCTAAGATCCCCACAGGAAAAACAGAACCAACACCAGATCCTGATAGGAGTGCAGTGTCTGCTTTTCTGGCCTTAGAATGTGCTACATTGAAAGGCAAGGAACTGGCTGTATATAAAATACACTGTTTATGCAAGTAGCCACAGGCTGAAACATGGCTTAGCTGACATGGGGACCCATTCTGTGATTCTGGACTTCTGGAGAAGGATGGGGGGGGGTGGTAAAAGAAAAGTTTTCCTCAAAGTGGCTATGTGGACCTTAGGGAAACTTTAGAGTCAGTAAGAACTGAGAACTGAGGTGTTGTTCAGGGCTAGAGTGTTCAGTTAGCATGCATAAGGCACTGGGTCAGTCAGCAGTAACCAAGGACTAAGGATATCATTCAAATAGAGTTGATCCTGAGCACGTACAAGACCCTGGCTCACCCCTGGCCCTGCAACAAGCTATCACCATCTAGCTGATAAAGGGACTCCAGACCACCACAGACATGCAACCTCGGGCACAGGCAGCAAGGGGCCTTTTTCAAGGACTGGCTCTTGGTGGGGTGGCCTTTGCAAGCAGCCGATCACAGCCCAGTAGATGCTGATGCTCATCTGAGTTGACCTCCAACTCCAAGCAATGCCAAGCCGGCTCAGCCACACCATCATTTTCATGGGTTCCTTCTCTCTCAAAGCCACCCCATGCTTGTGCCACAGGAGTTTACATTTCTATCCAGAATACAGGAGCCAAACTGGCCACCTCACGGCCCCTAGAGAGAACACTGCCACTAGCTACCACACAGTGTGCACTCAAAGGCTGGGAGTTTAATGAGCGCCTTGTTTGCTGGGAGCTCTGCATCCTCTGACCATAAAACATGAGCCCTCTATCCTCTGAAGGGATTGGTCAGCCTCCAAATAGCACAGCAGAGCCAAACAACCACAGCTCCCTCCCAAGGCAAGAGATCTCTGCCTGGGGCTGCCCATCTCTGAATTCCACATCTGCAGACAGCCACTCCACTAGGTGGGACATGCTTTACCACTCAAGACAAGAGAGCCATTAGGGATGCTCAGGCTCTGGGGAACTGGGCAGGTGTCTGAGCCCCGCTGGACTTTATGCTGCAACTGAGAGGTGTGTGTGTTCCCAAAAGATGCCGTAGATGGCATCTGTGAACTTCACCCAGAATCTTAGTCTATTTTCAACTGCTACAGCTAGATGCCTGAGATTGGAAATGTTATAAAGAAAAGAGGAGTGCTGGCTGGGTATAGTGGACACCTTATAACCCCTGCTGGGCAGATATCTATCCTCTATGTTATTAGAATCTACTTTCCCAACAATAACCCTGAGTTATTACTTACTAAGTTTCATCTGAGCTTCTCTTAACTCCAATTGGCCAGTCCTCAGGGCCATGTTTTCACGACTCACCTAACCCATGTCAGCTTCCTCCTTCCTTCACCTTCTTTCTCCCTCATGGTTTTCCTCCAATTCCCAAACCCAGGAACCTAAGTCCCGCCTATGTCTCTTCTGCCCAACTATTGGCCATCGGCATCTTTTTTTTTTTTTTTTTTTTTTTTTTTTTTGGTTTTGGTTTTTCGAGACAGGGTTTCTCTGTATAGCCCTGGCTGTCCTGGAACTCACTTTGTAGACCAGGCTGGCCTCGAACTCAGAAATCCGCCTGCCTCTGCCTCCCAAGTGCTGGGATTAAAGGCGTGCGCCACCACCGCCCGGCTAACCATCGGCATCTTTATTCACCAATCAGAAATAACTTGAGGGCAAAGTCATTTAGTGTCACTTGGGTCTACAGTGTGGACTTTCTCATCTCTGGGGTCCACACTTAGCATTATAATACACAGCAAAAGACCAAACTTCAACAAAAGACAAAATGAGCCAGAGGATGAGAAGAACCATTTAATTAGAGTTAGTTTGAGGCCAAGCAGAGCAATTGAAGAGAGGCCAAGGGGGAGAAAGCAGATTGAACCAGTCAACTTGGAGAGGAGTTTGAGCCAGAACAGCTGAGTTGAACCAGCCAGCCAGAGTTCACGAAGAACTAAAAAGGGAAGCTTATTCAGCAGTGAATCTTGGAGGCTGAGAACATTATAGGCCTAGATTAGATTGTACAGAGGGTAGAAACTTCCAGGACTAGGACAAGGTTAGCAGACAGAGACAGTAAGCATCAGAGATGACAATTACATCAGATAAATAAAGGAGACATTCACATCTGGCACCCAGCAGTGTTTACAAATAATATGAAGGTATAGGGGGAGAATTGCAAGCGGGGGCAATGAGCAAAAAGGAGGGAGGGGATGGGCAGAGAGGGGATGGACTTGGTCAAGACATATGCATACAAATGTATGAAATTACCAATAAAGAAAGAATGAGGGAGCTTCAACAGAGTCTTTCAAGGGGACTCAATTCAGCCCACATCACCTACTAAAAGAAAAAAACAAAAACAAAAAAACAACAACAACGAGATTCTCTGGGCCTTTCAATGGCCCAGAGTATAGTGTTTTAGAGAACTATAAAGAAATACACATCTTGAAAGAAAAGCACTTTAAGCTAAAAGCATAAATCAGATTTTTTTTTTCCACAGCATGAAGAAATGGCACCTTCTCGCACATTTATCATCTCAAAGGATTTTCTTCACAAAGCTCTGCTGAGAAAATTCTTGGGAGGCTTAATCCGGCCAGAAGAAAAAGAAACGAATTCAAGAAAGAGACTAAATAAGTTAGAATCTGTACACATCTCATCCAAAAATACATTTTTTTTTTAAATTTACAAGATGAAAATATCAGATTTTTAGTCTGGGGATACATCTCAGTTGGTGGAGTGCTCATCCAGCCTGCCTCAAGCTCCAGGCTAGGTTCCCAGCACACACAAACTGTCTGGTAGCACACGCCTGTGATGCCAACACCAGGAAGGTGGAGGCAGGAAGATCAGAGGTTCAGCTACATGCGGGTGTCTCTCTCAGACCAGTCCCCACAGTAGAGCCAGAGGTAGGGACTTGGAAGAGAGGGATTCATGGCAATCTGCAGGAGTCTTAAGGGCCCTGCTGTCAGAAACCAGCCCAAGTGAAGACCTGGTAAACAGATAGGGAGGTGGGAAGCAAAGAAAGAAAAAAAAATGACAACACCAAGATTCTTGTGTTCTCTGAAATTAAAACTAAACAAAAAGAAACAGAATGGGTTTTGAATGGTGAAATGATGCAAGGATGTGGAAATCGGGGACTTAGAGAGTTGGGCTGTCGGGCAAAGAAGGTCCACCTCCAGCCTGTACACAGCCAAAGGGGCCAGGAGGGGCCCAGTGCAAAATCAAAAGCCTACTCAAAGCATTATGAGGGGTGTGGTGGTTAGTAAGAAAATGGCCCCCATAGGTCCATAGGGCATGACACTATTAGGAGGTGTGGCTTTGTTGGAGGAGTGGCTTTGTTGGAGGAGGTGCAATTTTATTGGAGGAAGTGTGTCAGTGGGGGTGGGCTTTGAGGTCTCAGATGCTCAAGCCACACCCAGTATCTCACTGTTGCCTGCTCATCAGCTACCAATTCAGCACCATGTCTGACTGCACGCCGCCATGCTTCCCGCCATGCTGATAATGAACGGAACCTCTGAACTGTAAGCCAGCCCCAATTAAATGTTGTCCTGTACAGGAGTTGCTGTGGTCATGGTGTCCCTTCACAGCAACAGAAGCCCTAACACAAGGGATTTAATGATTTTCTTTTTGATAAGTCCATTGTATGGTTATCAGTTATGGACTCTTGAGATGACATCATGAATGTTGGATATGTCTAGATAACTTTCCAAGATGCTGGACCCTGTTGTAACCCCTCAGCCTACGTCCAGGGAAGGAATGAAGACCACATACCTGATAGGAGGCAGTCCTCCCCTGATAGTCCACATGGTGTGGACTCCAGGGTCGGTGCTTCCTTCTCTGATCCAGGCCAGCTCTGTCCACCAGCTTTCCTGCCCTGTGGGACAGGTCACTAGGGGCTTATGCACACGGGCTATAAAGTCTCTGTGTGGTGGTTGGTTTTTTAATCCCAACCCTTAAATGTATTCATGGTCTTTGACTCAATGTTTCCACTTCCAGAAAGAGAGCTCTCTAAGTTTTAATGAGGACTCTCTACAGCATCACTTCGCCCACATGCGCAAGGCCCTTATAGGCACACACCCCTAGGGGAGGTGGCCTGCATGGTCAGGGCCTTTATAGGCACACACTCCTGGAGGAACTGGCCTGCATATGCAGGTCTGTAATTAGACTTGTCACTGTATAAGGGTGCTCTTTCTAAGGAAATGGCCCTGGAATGAATGCCAAAGGGAAGAGTCATGTGTGCCCCAGGCCAGGGCCACTGACCTTCTAGATGGTCCATGCTTTATAAGTAAGATGGCTAGTATCTGGGTTTGAACCCTCAAAGCTTGCCCCTATGATATACTTCCTTCAATAAGACTGCTCCTCCTAAACCTACCCTACCAGCACCATCAGATGAGGACTAAGTATTCGAAACATCTGAACCTATGGAGGAAAGTCTTGTTCAAGCCGCCAAGGTGCTGAATTTGGCAACTGTGACGAATGCTGGAGTCATCAGTCTTATTTGTGTGTAGGAAATATAAATATCTGTAAATATAATACATGGGGGCTGGAGAGATGGCTCAGCAGTGGTTAAGAACACTGACTGCTTTTCCAGAGGTCCTGAGTTCAAATCCCAACAACCACTTGGTGGCTCACAACCATCTATCTATAATGAGATCTGATGCCCTCTTCTGGTGTGTCTGAAGACAGTGACAGTGTACTCACATATATACAATTAAAGAAAAGACATAACAGTTCAGGCTGACCTCTATTTAAAATATATAATACATGCACACATCCACATATCTGTTGCGGTGGTGGTGGTTTTTTTTTTTTTTTTTCAATAAAAGTTTTCGCCAGGTGTGGTGGCACATGCCTTTAATCCCAGCACTCAGGAGGCAGTCGCAGGCAGATTTCTGAGTTCGAGGCCAGCCTGGTCTACAAAGTGAGTTCCAGGACAGCCAGGGCTATACAGAGAAACCCTGTCTCGAAAAACCAAAACACAAAACAAAACAAAAAAAAAAGTTTTCTGCAACAAAATTTAAACAGCCAAGAAAAGCTCTAAATGAAACATTAAAACACCACCCAAGCCCTTGACACTCACTGGTTTACAGTTATAATTTGCTGATTTCCAGGGTAGGGGAGGTGATTATACATATTCTCTCAGTTACTTTTCTATTGCTATGACAAGACATCATAACCAAGACAGTATATAAAAGAAAGCCTTTAACTGGAGGCTGTGGTGGTTTGAATGATAATGGCCCCTCCCTGTTGGCTCACAGTGAGCAGTGTTATTTGAAAGGCATTGGAGGAACTGTGTCACTGGGGATGGGCTTTGAGGTTTAGAAGTTCAAACCAGACCCAACCAATGGCTCACTCTCTCTTCCTGCTGCCTGCTGATCCAGATGTAGAACTTTCAGCTGCTTCTCCAGCACCATATCCGCCAGCACACCGCCATGCTTCCTGCCGAGTCGATAATGGGCTAAACCTCTGAACTGTCAGCCAGCCCCAATTAAACGTTTTCTTTTACAAGATTTGCCGTGGTCATGGTGTTTCATCGCAGCAATAGCAACCCCTAACGAAGACAGGGGCTTACTTAAGTTTTTAAGGATTCATTCATAACAAGCATGGCTGAGAATATGGCAGCCAGCAGGCAGGCATGGTGCTGGAGCAGTAGCTGAGAGTTCACTTCTGATCCACAGCTGGAGCCAGAGAGGAAAGCCCACCCCCAGCAACACACTTCCTCCAACAAGGCTATACCTCTTAATCCTTCCTAAGTAGTTATACCAACTGGGGACCAAGAATTCAAATATATGAGCTTATGGGACCATTCTCATTCAAACCACCACATATATACTCAAAAATATGGGTATATATGAGTATATATAATCATATAGCATGCTTGCTCTGGCTAAGAAGACAGTGTACACTGTTAAACACCCAATACTTAGTGTCCATTTCAAAAGTCACACGGGATTTTATTCCTACCCACAGAGTGGTTTGTAAGAGTTGTGGAAAGCCACATACGCCATTACAAGATGGCGCTGGCTACCGCTGGCCACCGCCCATAAGTTCGGGTAAACAACCAATGTACGCATGTGCATAAGGGTTTCGCGCCAAGTCACAGGCCATCCCGGGGAATGTAAATGAGGTACTGAAAGCACAACCAATGAGGTATAGACACGCCACTCCTAGGCCTATATAAGCAGCACCAGTTCTGGGGCTTGGAGTCTTTCACCTTCGCTATCAAGCTTTCCCAATAAACGGTGCAGAAGAATCCTATTGTGGCGTCTTCCTTGCTGGCGAGTCGGGCGTCCACAAAGAGTGAATGTTTCAGCCAGGCTCTAGGGTTCATGCTTGTAACCCCAGGCCTTTGGAGGCTGAGGCGGGAAGAGGAAAAGTCTGAGGCTAGCCTGGGCTACCCAGAGGCTAGCCTGGACTACCCAGTAAGATGTTGCACAGCACTTTCCCTGCATAAGCAACGCTCTGAGTTCCATTCTCAGCACTAGAAAGTAAGTTTCCTTGCGCTAGTGCCAATCAGACAGGCAAAGGCATAGCCCAGAGAATACAGATCCTACTTCTACTGAGCACAGCATAGAATGGGGCTGGAAAGATGGCTCAGAGCACTGGCTGCTCTTGTGGAGGACTCAGGTTCAATACCCAGAAGCCACATGGTGGCTCACAACCATCTGTAACTCCAGGTACAGGGGATCTGATGCCCTCTTCTGGATGCAGGCGCTGAGTACACAGTGCTGCACCGGCATACATGCAGGCAACACCCATGCACATCAAAATAAGTTCATCTTTTAAAACAAAAAGATTAGGAAGGAACACCTATTCGTTCTTTATGTACTGTCATGTCCATCTGTTCACAGAGACCCTTAGTGTGATGGTTTGTATATGCTCAGCCCAGGGAGTGGCACTATTAGAAGGTGTGACCTTGTTGGAGTAGGTGTGTCACTGTGGGTGTGGGCTTTATGATTCTCTTTCTAGCTGCCTGGAAGTCAGTATTCTGCCAGCAGCCTTCAGATGAAGATGTAGAACTCTCAGCTCCTTCTGCACCATGCCTGCCTGGATGCTGCCATGCTCCCACCTTGATGATAATGGACTGAACCTCTGAACCTGAAAGCCAGTCCCCAATTAAATGTTGTCCTTATAAGACTTGCTTTGGGGCGGGGGGGAGGGTACAGAAAACTTTCGGGATAGCATTTGAAATGTAAATAAAGAAAATATCTAATAAAAAAAAAAAAAGACTTGCTTTGGTCATGGTGTCTGTTCACAGCAGTAAAACCCTAACTAAGACACTTAGTCTTTGCCTTTTCTCTATTCCATTATTTTCTTCTTCCTCCTCTTCCTCCTCCTCCTCCTCCTACTCCTCCTCCTACTACTCCTACTCCTCCTCCTCCTCCTCCTCCTGTGTGCATTGACCGTGTGGTCTGTGGAGGTTGTTCTGTTACCAGACTTGAAAATCATGGCACCCATTTCATTGTACACTCTCCACCCAAGCTATCTGCTTGCTGTGAAGAACACCATGACCAAGCCAACTCTTATAAAAGAAAGCATTTAATTAGGGCTGGCTTACAGTTTCAGAGGTTTAGTCCATTATCATCATGCCACAGAGTATGGCATCACGCTCTAGAGAAGTAGGTGAGAGCTACTTCCTGACCCACAGGCAGAGCAATAAAGCTGAGCCTGACGCGGGCTTTAGAAACCTCAAAGCCAACCCGGGATGACACACTTTCTCCCACAAGGCCACACCTCCTAATCCTTCTAATCCCACCAAAAGTTCCACTCCCTGGTGACTAAGCATTCAACTATATGAACCTAAACCATCCCAGAAGCCCTTGGAGGACTAGTGCTCTGTTGTTGGGCAGTGGTGTATTGAAAAGAGCCTTCTGAGAAAATCTCCACAGTGGCCTTAGAGTGTAACCAGGTTATAACAGATACCAGACAATTGCACAGGCTGAGTAGAGTTGAGTCTTGAAGGTCCCCGAACGCTCAGAATGGTCAGTGTAGCTCAGGTTCGACTGGAAGTCACTGCGTTAACTTCCTCTTTGCTCTGCACTCTGGCAACCCAGGGTTCCCCTTTCTTCTGGAAATATGAGCTTGGGGCTGCTCAGGTCACGTCCATCTGCAACAACCTCTTCCCCCTCTACCCTCACTGCTGACTTAGAAAGTCCCACAGCTACAGGAAAATGACAGGCACTCCTGAGGGAGTCTGCCTAAGTCCTCCCTCCGCAGAAGAAATTTACCTCAGCAATTGCAGTTTCTAGGGACTCCGCCTCCATGACAGACACCTTTACCCCTCCCTCTGGCTTCAAGCACATACTATGGGTTACTCATCATTACATGGCAGGGGAGCTCTCTCCGTCTCTGAAGCTGTAAGAGGATGCCTCCACTCTGCCCCACAGGCTAATGCTCTCCTCTACGCTCCCACAGTCTTTCTGTGGCATTTATAACTCTCCCAAAAAAATCTCTTAGCCAAAAGGACCACCTGCCTTAGTGTCCCCTCGAGCCCCTAGTCTGAGCTCACCATCGCAATTTCTCTAACCATCACAAGAGGCCAGATTTTCATTCTTCAGCCTTCAACCTGCCTTCCTCGTTAAGGTTCATCATCCGGCTTTTAACTTAAATATGATCCCTTTACTTGGTGGCTTTATTTAGAAGCCATTATAAGGGTATTAATTAGCCTAATTTCAACATTACTATGTCTCAGGAAATATCAGAAGTCCTAGAATAGAGAAGAAAAGAGATGAAGCATCCGCCAAAATGTGCATGCCTTAAGTTCATCACCTTGAGTGAACGCTTTTGTGATGCCCCAAATCAATTACAATTTTAACATACAAACATAGTTAATTTTTAAAAACTGCAGGGCTAGAGAGATGGCTCAACAGTCTCGAGAGCCCACTGTTCTTGTTGAGAATCCAAGTACGATGCCTCCATCCCCTTCTGGCGGGGCACAAGTGCCAGAAAGTCCAGATCCAAGAGCTCCAACGCCCTCTTCTGGCCTGCACAGGCACTGCATTTTTGTGTATACACATACATAACTTAAAAGTTTTCAAAGTCTTAAAAAGCTAGAGCAGTCAGGTGTGGTGGCTCACGCCTTTAATCCCAGCCCTCGGGAGGCAGAGGTAGGTGGATCTCTTTGTGAGTTCCATCCCAGGTAGGACTACAAAGTGAGACCCTGTCTCAAAACAAACAAAAACAAATAACCATATGTCTTAGTCAGGGTTTCTATTCCTGCACAAACATCATGACCAAGAAGCAAGTTGGGGAGGAAAGGGTTTATTCGGCTTACACTTCCATGCTGCTGTTCATCACCAAAGGAAGTCAGGACTGGAACTCAGACAGGTCAGGGAGCAGGAGCTGATACAGAGGCCATGGAGGGATGTTCTTTACTGGCTTGCCTCCCCTGGCTTGCTCAGCCTACTCTTTTTTTTTTTTTTTTTAAAGATGTATTTATTTATTATATGTAAGTACACTGTAGCTGTCTTCAGACACTCCAGAAGAGGGCGCCAGATCTCGTTACGGATGGTTGTGAGCCACCATGTGGTTGCTGGGATTTGAACTCTGGACCTTCGGAAGAGCAGTCGGGTGCTCTTACCCACTGAGCCATCTCTCCAGCCCGCTCAGCCTACTCTTAAAGAATAGAACCCAAGACTACCAGCCCAGGAATGGTCCCACCCACAAGGGGCCTTTTCCCCTTGATCACTAATTGAGAAAATGCCTTACAGTTGGATCTCATGGAGGCATTTCCTCAACTGAAGCTCCTTTCTCTGTGATAACTCCAGCTGTGTCAAGTTGACATAAAAATAGCCAATACAATTGACCCCTTGTCAACTTGACACACAAACACATCACTAGTAAGCCTCAACCCTTACATTCTTATTCATCCCCAAGATCTAAATAACTTTAAAAGTCCCACAGTCTTTACATATTCCTAAAATTTCAATCTCTTTAAAATATAAAATCCAAAGTCTTTTTACAATTAAAAGTCTCTTAACTGTGGGCTCCACTAAAACAGTTTCTTCCTTCAAGAGGGAAAATATCAGGGCACAGTCACAATCAAAGCAAAAATCAATCTCCAACCGTCCAACGTCTGGGATCCAACTCACGATCTTCTGGGCTCCTCTAAGGGCTTGGGTCACTTCTCCAGCCATGCCCTTTGTAGCACACACATCGTCCTCTGGGCTCCAGATGCCTGTACTCCACTGCTGCTGCTGCTCTTGGTGGTCCTCTCGTGGTACTGGCATCTCCAAAACACTGCGTGACCCCTTCAGTCCTGGGCCTTCAATTACAACTGGGGCTGCACCTTCACCAATGGCCTTCCATGGCCTCTCACAGTGCCAAGCCTGAGCTGCTGTGTGACCCCTTCATGCCTTCAAAACCAGTACCACCTGGGTGACCCTTACACATTACCAAGTCCCACTGCAGAAGGAGTACAACCTTGCCTATCTCTGGAACACAGCCTCTTTGTGCTTTCAGAAAACACTTCCCAGAAGATGTCACCTCAACGATGCTGGTCTCTTCTTAATCACCGCTAATTTCTTAGCTCCAGCTAACCAGCATCAATAGTCCCAGTAATGCAAAGTTTTTGCTTTAGTAGTTCTGGTATCTTGTTAATCACAGCTGATTCTTCAGCCCCAGCTAACCAGAACTACAAAATCTTCACAATAAAAACAGCAATGGCCCTGAAGAGAGTCTTTAATTTTCCCCCTGAAATTTCACAAACCAGGCCTCCATCTTCTGCACTGTTCTCAGCATTATCTTCCAAGCTCCTACACAACATCTGACAGAGCTCTTAACAACGAATGGATCTTCAAGCCCAAAGTTCCAAAGTCCTTCCACAGTCCTCCCCAAAACATGGTCAGGTTGTCACAGGAATACCCCACTCTGCTGGTACCAATTTGTCTTAGTCAGGGTTTCTATTCCTGCACAAACATCATGACCAAGAAGCAAGTTGGGGAGGAAAGGGTTTATTCGGCTTACACTTCCATGCTGCTGTTCATCACCAAAGGAAGTCAGGACTGGAACTCAGACAGGTCAGGGAGCAGGAGCTGATACAGAGGCCATGGAGGGATGTTCTTTACTGGCTTGCCTCCCCTGGCTTGCTCAGCCTACTCTTAAAGAATAGAACCCAAGACTACCAGCCCAGGAATGGTCCCACCCACAAGGGGCCTTTTCCCCTTGATCACTAATTGAGAAAATGCCTTACAGTTGGATCTCATGGAGGCATTTCCTCAACTGAAGCTCCTTTCTCTGTGATAACTCCAGCTGTGTCAAGTTGACATAAAAATAGCCAATACACCATAAAACTAAAATAGTGACTTAGGAAAGGTGAAGCAGGACAAATTGGACAGCCTGGACAATTTAGGAAGACTCTATTTCATTAAAAGCCTGAGGTAATGGGAGGGGAACTTAAGGAGTAGAGTGTTTGACTAGAACACACAAGGTTCTGATTCCATGCCTAGCATCACACCAACAAAGCAGACACTGATGACAGACACCATGCAAGTTATAACGCTAAACAGAAAATTTAAAAACATCATGATAGCCATTATCATGAAACCCAGAGGCTTGGCGCATGCGCTCTTGGGAAAAACGGTGCTCAGAGACTTGGTCACAGAAAGATTAGCCTTCAGTTTGTAAGAGCCACGGTCACTCTGAGATACAACACAAGACCCAGTCAAGTGGGGGCAGGGGGTCCCTCTGCACATTCGCCATTCCTAGCTGCCACAGGGTGTAAATAATTCCACCACCCCAAACACTGAAGGAGAGGAGAGATCGATTGTGAGGGTATAGAGATTCCAGGGGCCACAGGAGGTCCAGGTCAGCTGCAGGATTGCAGCCTGGTGCTGGAAGCTGGCATGTGCCATTAATCTCCAGCACTCAGAAGGCAGAAGCAGGCAGATCTCTGTGAGATCAAGGCCAGCCTGGTCTACATACAGAGCAAGTTTCAGGACAGCCAGGGCTACACAGAGAGACCATCTCAAAAATAAATACATTGTTTCAAGGGAAGCAGCAGCCAGCTGCCGCCTCAGTGTGCTGTAGATATTTTCCTTAGCAGTCGGAAGTTGCTAAACTGAAGATTGGCTTTGTATTTTAATCTAATGGGTTATTGCCTGGTTGGTTTTTAAAATTTGCTTAATAGTATCCTTGACATATAGAAGCTTTTAATTGTGTCAGGCTTATCAATATTTCCATTTAGCCTCTTATTTTGTTATGGTCATAATTTATAGCATGGCACAAGAGAGCTTTCCCATCCTAGATTAGCTAATACCTCATCCTCGCTGCCTCCTGAGATGATCCCATTATTACGGCTGTGTCCCATTTCCTAGAATGCCTTCTTCACCACCAGGGTAATTTGTTTATATAAACTATGTTGCTGCTGACTGGCTTAAAAGCTATTTGTTCACAATTTTGCTAATCAGTGACTTTTTAAGGGGAAGAAGTGAGACTTCAGCAAGTTATTTCACCCTTCCGTACACACCTCGTAGCACGGCCGTAAGATAAGCAATAAAATTTCACAGGAGGCTGCTTTTTGGGTGCGTCAGCACCATTCCTGTACCGGATCCACTGCATTCCAGTTCTAACCGCTTTCCTGACTCAGACCACCACTTTTGTGATCTCAGGTGTTAACTTCGGGGTCACTCTGATGCTGACCATCTGGTTTCTCTTTAATAGAAAGCTATGATTGTGCCAACAATATCTGTTCACTCACAAGCACCTTACCACGGGGGTGGGGGGAAGCAAATCATTGGCAAGTCCCCACCATACCCACACCACCCTCTTCCTTCAGCTCACTGTCAAGGCAACCCACACGGAGCACAGCGCTGTGTAAAGCTGGGGGCTGCTGGAGATATTACCCTGGACACCATAACCAGCACTCCGTGTTTTCTTTCCATATGTGTGATGATGGCATCTGACATTAGTGTTCATCACATGACCAGCACTGAGCCTTTCAAACATGGCCACCTACGGTCCTAGTAGCCTATGCCTCTTCGTATGGGCAGCTTCTCTGGAATCTGCCACACTGGCGCTTTGCTCAAGCCCAGCGCTGACAGCCATTCACAGTACAGTGGACGTGAACCTCCGAGTTAATGTGATGTGTACAAAATGGAGTCAGCTGATTCTTCCACAGCCTCTACCCACGCCTCGCATGAGCCTTGTCTTGTCTCCTAAGATAACACATTAGTCAGCCTCTGCAGCCCACTTTTTTTTTTACATTATCAAATATGCTTTATTCATATAGTGGTTAATGAAAGAAATAGTGACACTTAGATGTCCCACAACTGAACTTCAAAACATGCTGAGTAAAAGAAACCAAACACTAAAGTCAGCTGTGGTGACCATTTGTATAATGATGTAATTAATTGACTAATATTATCAAATTATACACTTAAAGCAATTAATATATGTGAAAAAAACAGCTCTTTCAAATGGTTGGTCCTGATCACTAGACATTGATAAACAGCTATGAATTTTACCTACAACTGAAAACAGCTAAGCCTTTCCATTTGCTGCTAGGCCAGCACCCTGGTAGAGCTAATTAAAGATTCCTTCTTCAACAATAAACAGAGAACTTGGTTTGACCAACAAAATGAAAATTCATGCAGCTCCTTGGCCTCAGCCAGGCTGAAAAGATAAAAAAAAAAAAACAAAACAAAACTGATTCACAGCCAATACCATACTCACCGTCATGACCGTCATAAACACTCTTGTCATTTTCCCTCAGAGGAGTCACTCATTACCTCATCATCCATGTGAGATTGGTGATCTGGACAAGAACTAAGAGCGCTTGCTTGCCCAGTGGGTTTAGAATTTTTGCCACTTTTAAAAAAGAGTGTGTGTGTATCCTGTGTCATATATATATATATATATATATATATATATATGTATATTTATATTTATATGAGGGACATATACACCTGTGTCTGTGAGTGTGCACATGTGAAGGCCAGCCCGAGAAGAACGCTATGTATCTTGAGCTCATTGACCACAGTCTATGAAAACAGGGTGTCTCAGGGAACTTACAGCTCAATGCTTTGGCTAGATTGGTGGCCACTGATCCTCTAAGATTTTCCATCGTCACAGGAGTCCTGCTGGAGTTATACACATATATATGGCCACAACTAGCATTAAAATATTCTTTGATAATTTCACAGCTGTATACAATTGCAGCCCACTTTTTAGAACAGTTTCTTCCCCCACCAGCATAGTTTATCTAAAGTGTTGCTGCTGACTGGCTTGAAAGCTATGCATTCACAAGTTTGCAGACCAGTGGCTTTTTTTAAGGGGAAGAGGTGTTTTGCCCAAGTTGTAAGCGAGCTCCCAAGGACTTTCAGGTTCATCCTGGGAGGAGACAAGAGAACTGAGATGCCTCTGTCTAAGCCAACCCCTCTGAGGTGGCCTTACTCCCTCCATTTCCCTGATGCCTGCCTCCTTAGACAGGGGTCTGCTTGCTGCTGCCATCACTAAGTGCTGTGCATTTGAAAATTGAAGCCCCAAACTGACTGGCTACTCACTGTGTGTCTCTCTATCTCTGTCTCCATCTCTGTCTCTGTTTCTCTCTCCACCCTCCCCTCTCCTAATTTCCCTGAAACACCAAAAACACACTAATAAGTATGACCAAGCATCAATTTCTGAATGCTACCCTGTCGTGCCTGCATAAAAGGACAGTGGGCTTGCACCAGGGAGATTCAGACTAGGGAATATGGTTTGGGTGCGAATGACTCAAGGAGCTTTAGGGTGCACTAAAAGCTTATTCTTTTAATTATAATATAGACTCCTAATAACAAAGCTATAGCCAAAATAAAACATGACTAGACTAGAAAGCCTTCATTTCTTTGACCTAACATCTAAAGTCTGTTTCCTCCTATCCCATCATCCCACCTGTTCTAGGACACTGGTTCCCACTCCACTGGCTGTGGTGGTGTAGGAAGGAGGAAACTATACCTTCCATACTCCGTAGAAGAGAACTGTGATGGTTTGTATATGCTCAGCCCAGGGAGTGGCACTATTAGAAGGTGTGGCCCTATTGTAGTAGGTGTGTCACTGTGGGTGTGGGCTTTAAGACTCTCATGCTAGCTGCCTAGAAGTCAGTATCCTGCTAGCAGCCTTCAGATGAAGATGTAGAACTCTCAGCTCCTCCTGCACCATGTCTGCCTGGATGCTGCCATGTTCCTGCCTTGATGATAATGGACTGAACCTCTGAACCTGTAAGCCAGCCCCAGCTAAATGTTGTCCTTATAAGAGTTGCTGTGGTCATGGTGTCTGTTCACAGCAGTGAAACCCTAAGACAGGAACTATACCTTCTGTGCCCTATAGGAAGGATTTTTAGCTTACTCTGTAGGAGAGAACTGTATCTTCCACAGTCTGTACAACACCTCCCTTTCCCACACCCTGCACTGTGCCCAGCTGTGAGGGATGCTGAGAAAGGGAAGCCTTAAGCAATGCAGAGCTGAGGTTTCAGTTATTGTGGGAGACGGAACAATGGACACTAAAGAATAACTAGCAATTTGTGACACTCTCATGAATGACCAAGCCAGCTCAGTCAGTCAACAGGTTCTCCAGCTCAGAGTGAGGATTGAAAAGTAAAAAAGACAGTTAGACAACATTGTAGCACGACCCCTGTCAATTCTGAGACTGAAGGCAGGTTTAATTTTTCCCAATTTAATTACATGCAGGTATTTAGGGCAAGCAGTACAATGAGGAACTAAAAAGACAATAGTCAAGGATCAAGCAAGACAATGAACACAAGGTCCCGTGATCGCTCTGGTGATCCCTGTTTCTAAGGATGATCAAGATATCGGAGCCTACTTCTTTGTTCTACCCTAAAACCAGATTCTGACTTCCTTGTCCTTGGCCAAAGTCAGGTCCCTGCCTGGACTTCTTTGTCATGGCCTGATGTCAGATTCCTGCCAAGCAGCCCATTTCCTTGTCCTTGGTCAATGTCAGATTTCTGCCAAGTGGCACCCCAAAAGGCTCTCCACTCATGAGATAGAAAAAGTACTTTATTTTAAATCCTACCTGCTCCCTGCAGCCCAGGTGCCAGCCATCTCTTCAGTTATCAGAATACCCAGTGTTGCCTCCCACTCCAAACCACTCAGTGACAAGAACTCTTACCTCCCAACACTGACCCCTGAACCTCTTGTCTATCCCAGTGTGGCTCCCAACACTGACCCCCTGAACCTCTTGTCTATCCCAGTGTGGCTCCCAACACTGACCCCTGAACCTCTTGTCTATCCCAGTGTGGCTCCCAACACTGACCCCCTGAACCTCTTGTCTATCCCAGTGTGGCTCCCAACACTGACCCCCTGAACCTCTTGTCTATCCCAGTGTGGCTGAATCAGCTTCTGCCTCAACGCCGACGAGGCAGGCAGACCTGTCCTTACACATAACGAGACCAACTCATATAAAAGTTATTTGTATTGTGCTTTATGGCGAACAGCATCTTCCAAACACAGAGCTCACCTGCAGATCCCCTCCTGTATCTTCCTTCCACCTACCAAGTCCTTCTCACGATAGAGGTCTGGGAAGACACCTGAGTCCTCACATCCACTGCCTCTGCCTCGGAGCCTTGGACAGACTTGACTTTTGTGGAATTAGGAACCAGGTGGACCTAATGCAGACGGCAGGAACAGAGGCCAAGAGTTCTGTGTGGCCCTGTGAACCTGAGGCTGCCTTTCTCTCCAGGCCCAGTCTTCCTCTACCAAATCCAAACAAGGTTAGTTATGGTCATGTGGGTCCCAGAAGGCAGAGTAGGAGCTGCCTGGACCCCTGTGGGGCCTCAGAGAACCTCTCAAGAATTTTCTCCACATTTTTTTTCAAAGGAAATTCCACGAAAACACAAAGATATCTGACACCCCCACCCAGTGTGTGGTGAGTACCTCAGTTTGCAACTGGATCTTCTTTTCTTTTTTCTTTTCTTTTTTTTTTTAATATAGCATAGAATAGAGTTATTCAGGCATAGGGAAGGGAGTTAAGAGGACAGTAGAGGCAGAGAAAGGCAGAGAGAGTAGAGAAGTAGAGGCTGGCCGTGACCATGTGGAGAGATGGGGAAGGGAATATGGAAGGGAGGGGGGAAGGGAAGAGCCCAAGGGGGAAGCAAGAGAACAAGAGCTACAGCTGGCTTTTCATCAAGACTATATACAGTATCTTCTGGAATCAAGCTCTCTGTTCCCTAAGGGAGCTTCATGGCCTCCTTTCAAAAAAGGGACACTGGAGAGAGAGAGAGCAAGAACTCCAGCCCACAGCGGCCATGCTGTAAAGAGAGTCTGCCTGGGTGGGCTTGGGACTAATGGCCCTAGGGAGCTTTTGTACTCTTGGGAGGTCTTGGTGCCTGGGATGCAGAGTGAGACAAGCCAGAACATTCCTTGTCATGGGGAGAGAGTGGAGGCTGGACTCAAAAAACCCCCAAGGCTCAGGGTCACAGCCATTTCTGGGCAGGAGAAGTAGGAGCCTGGCAGTGAGACAGGACAGCGGGGCTTAGCCATAAACACAGAAGTGAGGCCTCCTCACATGGCCACAACGGGCCATATTCAGTGGAGGAAGGGAGGGCCAGTGCTGCTGTGGCTAGGAAGACCTTAAAGAGAGATCACCACCCAGCAATCCACCCCAGGCACATAGCCTGAGAGCCTTCTATGATTCCCTCTAACAGGAGAGACCGAGGCAGCAACCCTGCATGCCCCACAGGGTAATGCTGCTCAGAGAGCCAAGCCTTCTGCTTGCCACGGCTGCTGACAGCGTGTGCTTCCAGATTACTCTCCCATCTGCAGTAACAACTGTCTGGGGCCTCATCAACATCATGAGAAAAAGCAGGGGTGGGGGCAGGGGGCAGGTGGAGGGAGGGGTGGGGACAGCTTTCTGTTTTTCAAAGTCAACATTGTGGGTTTTTTTTTTTTTAAAGATTTATTTATTTTATGTATATGAGTACACTATAGCTGTACAGATGGTTGTGAACCATCATGTGGTTGCTGGGAACTGAGCTCAGGACCTCTGCTTGCTCTGGCCCAAAGATTTATTTATTATATGTAAGTACACTGTAGCTGTCTTTAGACACACCAGAAGAGGGCATCAGATCTCATTACATATGGTTGTGAGCCACTATGTTGTTCCTGGGATTTGAACTCAGGACCTTCGGAAGAGCAGTCAGTGCTCTTACCTGCTGAGTCATCTTGCCATCTCACCATCTCACCAGCCCAACATTGGTTTTTTAACATGTGCTTCTCTCTCTCTCTCTCTCTCTCTCTCTCTCTCTCTCTCTCTCTCTCTCTCTCAGAGTGTGTGTGCCATGTATGCATGCGAAGGTCAAAGAGTAACTTTCCAGGGTCTGTTCTTCTTCCGTACCACATGAGTTCTTGGATCAAACTCAGGTCATCAGCTTTTGCAGCAAGCACCCTTAACCCCTGAGCCATCTTACCAGCCCTCAGACTAAAGGTCTAGTGCATACAGATAGATGCCTGTGCTATGTTTTTAGTTGCTTATGGGTGGTTGTGGAGGAATCTAGTATTAATACAGTCAGATACTTAGGGAAGATAGGTTATAGACCCAGATCAGCCAGGCCCTGAAAAAAAAAAAAAAAAAAAAAAGAAAGAAAAACCTTTGTTGAGCAATACTGCCCCCTTGTGACCGATCTTTACTCATAATTTCAGTAGGTTAAGGAGGGCGGCAGTAACATACAGCTTGTTCAACCGCTTTGCACGTTCTAACGTTCTTGTGTGCCCGGAGGGAACGTTTATATGAAATAATCATTTCTAAGTGGGCAAGAGTTTGATTTAAGAACACTGTGATCAAATATTCACCAGAGTTCACAGTAGCACCTGAGAAAATGTGGGCTGCTGACGTGCCGACAGCTTCATTCCCTCACAGCCCTCACACCGGCCCCAGCAGCCTGGGCGAGCATGGCAATGTCCAGGGGACTTCAAGTGTAAATTCCTTCCAGCCTGGAAAAGCCACCTGATGGATTTGTTCTGCAGTAACAAGAGACAGCTCCTCAAAACATTGTCAGGGATTCTAAAAACAGTCTGTATGCAGAAGTTGATACATAACTCGGTTTAGGACGTGCCATTCTTGACCTGAATCCTCTCACATTCACCAAATACCACCCAATCCAACAGCAGTCAGTCTCCTGCATATGCCATGTGTGGGGCTGGAGGCTCCAGGCTCTGGCTACACACCTGGGGTCTTTGCACAGTCAGCAGCTGTCACACCTGTGACTTTCTCAGCCCCGTTTCTGATGTGCAGTTTGAATCTTCAGTTCGTGGAGATCTCCACTTGGCACGCATTAAAGTATCCTCAGACTCAGCCTGACAGAGTGTGCAGATGTAGCTTGCAGAATGCTGGCTGATGTGTGAGCCCTTGGGTCCAAGCTGAGACTTGAGTACTCTAACAAGTTGGTGCTCAAACTCGGCCACATGTTGGCTTTACCAGAGAGTGAAGAAATTCTGGATCGCATCTCCAGAAGTCGACTGAGGTTGTGTGGCTTTTGGGTTGGGCACTGAGCATTTGAAAGCTCCCCAGATGGTTCTAACACCCAGTAGAGTTTCAGGACCACAGTCTCTAAGAAAGAAAAAGATTAGAGATCCTCTCTCTTTGAGTCTCGGTAAGCTGCGTGACTGCTCCATGTCAGTGTTTTCATCCTACAGGGCAGCTCTGTGAAGCCTCCTTGTGCTGAGAGACTGCATTAAACAAAATAAGAAACTAACAGAAGACAGTGTGACTTGTGTCCAATATGGAGGGACAATCCAGTTCTCTAAGATCTCTGAGAACTTATATTGACGGAGGTTGCCTTTCAGCCTGGATTCAAAGCTGTCTGGGATGCCCTAGGGCAGGTAGCAGACTGATTTCCAGAGCCCTTCAAGCCTCCCAGCCACTATTCAGGAGTTTATCTTGAGAAAGTCAATAAAAGCCATGGAAACTGCATTGAAAACCACTCTGGACTTTTGATGTCTGAATATTAGCAAGCTGCCATCCTTGTCCTTCTAAGTGACCAGCTGAGGATATATTCAGGCAAGACAGAAGAGCATCTGGTTTTCCTAGTGTGCCTTCCCCAGTACACCATGCCGTGAATGAAGGAAGACAAACCACGCCTCTTACTTAGAAGGTGAAGATCCAGGATGGAGGGACAGCTCAATGGTTAGTGCATGCCCAAAGCTGGCCTTGGCACACACCTTTAATCCCAAACCCTGAGAAGCAGAGGTGGATCTCTGTGGGTTTCAGGCCCGCCTGGCTTATATAGCAAGATCCAGGCCAGCTGAGACACACACTGAGTTGCTCTCTCAGAAAAATAAAATAATAATAATAATAAAACCTGAGTCCAGTTCACAGCACCTGTCTGGAGTGGCTGACAACCAAGGCAGAACCTCCCCCTCTGGCCTCCACGGGCACCTGCACTCATGTGCACATATCCAGCCACAGACATAACACACAGACTCATAAACCAAACAAATAAATCCTTATATTTTAAAAAGACAAATATTCAATCTTTGGAGTCATACTGTATGCTGTTTACAAAACGCTTGGGCTTGTATACCACTATAAATCAGGTGGTTCCTACCGTGCCTTTGTTGGGTTAGATAATTTACTATGACAGCTTACATAATTTAGGGAAACAGCCGTCCATTTAACACGTGCTGAGCAGAGAGCTGCTATCTGCGGAGACCACTGCGAGCTTTTCCCTGGTGTTCTCTGGAGCTCTCCCCCACAGTTCCTCCTTCAACTAGCTGCTGGGGGTGGGGGTTAGCTGGAGAGATGGTGGCCCCACAGTTGAGAATACCTGCTGCTCCTCCAGAGAGGTTCATTTCCCAGAACTCATATGACTCTAGCTCCAGGGGATCCACCAGGCTCTTCTGGCCATGGTAGGTACCTACACACACTGGCACACATAAATTAAAAAGAATAAATCTTTACAAGGCTTTCTTTTATGCTAGCTGTTTTGTGACTCCCCCTGAAATCAGTCTGCCTTGTTTACCTGGTAGCCCCACTAGTGAATAAGGTGAGATTATCCACCGGGACAACGTGCCCATCTTCTCGAGTCCCAAGCCTTGCTCACACTGATCCCCACACCAAGGAATTCTCCCCTTCTTGGTGGACACCAATTGTACGTCCTATAATTTATTCAGTCCTGTGACTGGCAGGATTAGTGCAGACTCCCCCACCCCAGCCTTAGGGGTACAGACCCCTACTTTAATCACAAGTCCAGAATTCCTATATTTCTGGCCACCTCACTATAAATCAGGTAGTTCCTACCATGCCTTTCTTGGGTTAGATAAGTTACTGTAACAGCTTACAACATTTAGGAAAACATTTGTTTCTTTCCCACTTGATAATAGAGGATACAGCTCAAGAGGAGCCACACTGAAGAATTGCCGAGAGCAAGGAGTGGGAAGAGGTGTAACCCCCAGTACCTCCCTGCTCACCCACCGAGGTCTCCAAGCACCACGGTTTGAGTGCGCTTATGGAGGCTTCAAGAGAGCATGTCAGATTATTAGCTCAATATCTCAATACCTCTCTCACCTTATCTTCGACATTTTCCCACTGGCTTGAGAAGACTGTCTTTTTTTTCTTTTTCTTTTTTTGTTTTTTTGGTTTTTTTTTTGGTTTTTGTGGGTTTTTTTGTTTTTTTGTTTTTTCCGAGACAGGGTTTCTCTGTATAGTCCTGGCTGTCCTGGAACGTCCTGGAACTCACTCTGTAGACCAGGCTGGCCTAGAAGTCAGAAATCTGCCTGCCTCTTGCCTCCCGAGTGCTGGGATTAAAGGCGTGCGCCACCACGCCCGGCTGAGAAGACTGTCTTTAAGAAGTGGGGTTCGAACATGATGAACTAACCAGTACCCCGGAGCTCTTGTCTCTAGCTGCATATGTATCGAAAGATGGCCAGTCGGCCATCACTGGAAAGAGAGGCCCATTGGACTTGCAAACTTTATATGCCCCAATATAGGGGAATGCCAGGGCCAAAAGAATGGGAATGGGTGGGTAGGGAAGTGGGGGGAGGGCATGGGGGACTTTTGGGATAGCATTGGAAATGTAATTGAGGAAAATATGTAATAAAAAATATTAAAAAAAAAAAGAAGTGGGGTTCGGTCCTGCTTGTTTTCGACTGAGGGAAATCATGTGACTTTTCTCACAGCGCCAGCCTCTCTAGACTCAAGGCTTCATGTCCGATGCTGTGCAGGAAAGCCGCAGAACGACTCAGGCTGTGGAGTGGGTGAGTCAGCTTCGCACTATGGGAAACCAGCTCTGACTGATGATGCCTGGGAGACCGTGGAGGGTTCCCGGCAGGATGTTCTATTAACAGACCACAGGAAACAACGATTCCCACAGTTTTGTCATCAGGTAACTGCAGAATGACGCGCAGCCTAGGCAAGCACCCCCATCTCCAAGACTACAGCTCTGTGTTGCCCAGCTCGCTGTCCGTGTGGCCTCTAGCCTCGTGGCAGTGGGATGGATACCTGTCACACATGCCCATGATCTAGACACCTTCACTCATCACTTTAACAAAATGCCTGAGGAGAGCTATTTAAGGAAGGAAATGCTTATTTTGGTGAACGGCTTGGTCCAGTCAATCATGTTGGAGAATCCATAACAGCAGAGCGAATGTGAAGTGGTTATGTTGATTCTTCAGTCAGGAAGCAGAGAAGATGAATATTTGTCTTAGGGTTACCATTGCTGTAATAAAACACCATGATCAAAAAGCAAGTTGGGGAGGAAAGGGTTTATTTGGCTTACACTTCCACATTGTAGTACATCATTGATGGAAGTCAGGACAGGAACTCAAACAGGACAGGATCCTGGAGGCAGGAGCTGATGCAGAGGCCATGGAGGGGTGCTGCTTACTGGCTTGCCCTCCATGGCTGGCTCAGCCTGATTTCTTATAGAACCCAGAACCACGGAATGGCAACACCCACAATGGGCTGGGCCCTCCCCCATTAATCACTAACTTTTAAAATGCCCTGTATGTTTGGCTTCAGCCTGATCTTATGGAGGCATTTTCACAATTGAAGCTTCCCTCTCTCCAGACCTTGAGTCAAGGTGACATAAGAGTAGCCAGCACAGGCTGGTGCTCTTGCATTCAGTCTCAGACCTCCCTCATGGGATAGTTGCAGCCACACGCAGGGTAGGTTTTCCCTGCATTGGTTAAAGCATCCTGAAAATAACCTCACACCCTGAGATATGTTCCCACACAATCTGATCCGATCAAACTGACGATGAAGATTCATCATGACAAAGAAGAGCCTATAGAATTTTCCATTCCTCAACCACTGAACAAAAACCTCAGGTTTCCCACAGATGGGCCCAGTGTTCCAATATCCATGTCACAAGAAGTTCAATGTACAGATTAGCTTGACCTGGTCCAGCTTGGTCCCACCTAGCCTTCTACCCCAGAATGTCTGGGTCCTGGTAGAAAGGGGACAGGCTGAGTGGTGGTGAGGAGTGGCCCTCAAGGCCAGCTCTAAGATACCTGAGTTTGTTCTTCACCATCAGACATCTTGGTCTGCTCGGGTTGCCTGAATAGAATACCAGACATTGGAGAACTTAAAACAAGCAACTAACTCGAGAGACATGACTGGGTGTAGACTACTTAGATTTGATCCTTAGCACTACAAAAGGAAGACAAATTTTAAAAATATTGTCTCAGTACAAAAGGTACGCATCAAGGCCCAGGTATAGGCAAGGTTGGCTTCTAATGAGGCCTGTCTCCTCAATATGCAGGTGGCTCTGTCCCCATGTCCTAAGAGTCTCTTCCTCTGTGTATGGCCAGGTCTGAAGAACCTCAGTCCCACTGCACCCAGAGCCTCGCTGTCCTGGCCTCATTAGACCTTAATCATACCTCATCTTCAAATCCAGTCACACTGAGGTTAGGAGATTCAAAATAAGAGTGGGAGCCTGTCCAGCAGAGCTGATGAGATGCTTGGACCACCACCTGCCTGCAGGGACTCTGAGGAGGCCTTGTTGCCACAGGGAGGTCATCAGAAGACTGAACTCTAGCCCTCAGGTTTTGCAGTGAATTCCCAGCCAGTTTGGTAGGGGCAGCAGAGATACAAAGCCCAGTAGTCATAGTAAATTCCCTACCCAAGATGGGAAGGTTGAGAAAGCAAATGTGACCCAGGTGCAGTGGCCACATCCCGAGAATTGTCCTTCTGAGACCCAAAGTGCCCGTGCATGAGTACATGATTGCTGAAAATTAAAAGAAAACTATGTCTATGGTGGTAGGAGGGACCTTGTTGGAAAGAGAGGGTGAGGAGAGGTGAGAGAGCGGAACGGGACTCCAAAGGACCAGATATATCCTATACATGAAACTGACGAAGGATAAAATCGATTTAATTGATTTTTCAAAAATAAAAATATGTAAATGTTTTGTGATATGTACTCTGTAATGTTTATCTGTAGAGGAGGGAGTTAGAAATAGGATTGGACTTCCTGCTTGTAAAATGCACACATAGTACCCAAAGAAACTCAGCCTCTACTACAGAAATCCAGGTGGATCTTCCACAGCCAAGGCCTGCTCCTCTGCATCTTCACGCTTCCTCCAAAACCGAGTGATCACGAGTAACCATGTAGCACAGTCAATGCTAGGCTGTCTTAAAATCTGCCAATGACAGTAATCCAAAACTCTTCCGTTTAGCCTTGGGCAGACTTTTTGGACAAAGACAGAAAGTAGCCAAAACACCACAGGAATGGTCTCGAGCTCCATTGCTAATATTGTTCCCCTCTGAAACCACTTGAACTGGGCCTCCACAGTCCGGGTGGCTCTCAGCACATCTATCTTCCAAGGTTCTACTAGTGTGGACCATTAAGCCTTATGTACAGCATTCAACGCCTTATGTTCCCAATCCAACATTCCAAAGTCCACATTCCTCCAACGAGCAGCATGGTCAGGCCTGTCACAGCAAAACCCAACCCCTGGTACCAACTTGTATCCTAGTAGCAGCTCTATGACTGTGAATAGACACCATGACCAAGGAAACTTACAGAAGAAACAGTTTGTTGGGTTTCAGGTTAGTCCATGACCACCATGGCTGGGAGCTTGGCAGCATACAAGAGGCAAGGTGCTGGAGCAATAGCTGATATTTTACCTTGTATCTGTCAGCTTGAGTTAGAAAGGGACAGACTGGGCCTGTTGCAGGCTTTTGAAACCTCTAAGCCCACCCCCCAGTGATGCCTGTATATGTATACACCCAAAAAACATATGCATATACCACAAGCACAAAAACCTTTTTTTTTTCATCTAAAATGATGATTATGTCTGAATACACATACAAAATGAAAACCAAAACATACTCACTGAAGAAGAAATTAGACTGGTTCTTTACTTCCTATTTGAGATTAGGTGATACTGTCTCAGGAATGGTAAATGTGTTTGTGTTTTTCCACAATGCCAGAATTTACTGAATAAATGAGACTTTTAAAGTTGAATTGTGTTTCATCTGAGATCTTTGAGACAAACAAGTGTGGGGGTGTTACGTGTGGGTTATTATGGGATGTGTTTGTGAGTCAAAGTTGGCAAGTTAGCTTTAGCCAGCAGCCTTAGAGTCACCACAGAGGGAGGAACCACAGCTGATGAACTGCCTCCATCAGTTTGGCCTGTGGCCAAGTCTGTGAAGCATTCTCTCAACTGCTAGCTGATGTAGGAAGGTCTAGCCCACTATGGGCGGTGCCATCCCTAGGCAAGTGGACCTGGGCTGGACAAGAAGGTAGCTGAGTGGGCTGGAAAGATGGCTCAGCAGTTAAAAGCACCGACTGCTCTTCCAGAAGTCCTGAGGTCAATTCCCAGCAACCACATGGTGGCTCACAACCATCTGTAATGGGCATCTGACGCTGTCTTCTGCTGTGTCTGAAGACAGTGACAGTGTACCCACATATATGAAATAAATATGGCCCGAGCGAGCAGGGCCAGAGCAAGTGAGGCTGGGGGCGGGGCGGGGGGGGAGGGGGAGGAAGGTAGCTGAGCAAGCCAGGGGCTGTGAGGCAACAAGCAGCCTTCCTCCATGGCCTCTTCTTCAAACTCGTGCCTTGAGTTCCGACCTTGGTGTCCTCCTGTGATGGACTGGAAGTGCAAGCCAAATAAATCATTTCCTCTCCCTGTTTGCTTTTGTGTTTATCACAGAGACAGAAACCAAACTATCACAGAAACACACAAGATTCAGCAGTTTCAGTTATTTCAATGATAGCAAATTGCCAGATACCCACCTACCCCAGTAAGTTTGCTGAGGTGCATGCAGGTCCTATTATTCCTCAGAGCATCAGTCAAAATAGCATGCGAAACTCATAAATTTATCTATAAGCATGTATGTGGTTTACAGAATGAGCACCAGTTAGAGAGGCTGTAGTGGGGTTTAAAACACTTTAGAAGTGGGCTGAGAATCTGTACTGATAAGATGATCCAAACCAGTGCTGGGGGAGGGGAGTGAGCTGCGACAGGAGCTGCAGAGTCCAGCTGTGAGGGAAAAAGCCAAACATGGGTCTGAAAAGAGAGAAGGACAGGTTCAGGTCCAGACAAGCCAACGGTGGACATCCAGGCAGTCAGGCATGCTATAGCTGAGGTCAGATCTGAGATGAAGCTCCCAGGAGAGTCAGGAGTTTCCTGTCTGTCTATCCCTGACACATGCTGGGTGTCTTAGTTAAGGTCTTACTGCTGTGAACAGACACCATGAGACACCAAGGCAACTCTTATAAGGACAGCATTTAGTTGGGGCTGGATTACAGGTTCAGAGGTCTAGTCCATTATCATCAAGGAAGGAGCATGGCAGCATCCAGGCAGGGATAGTGCAGGAGCTGAGAGTTCTACATGTTCATCTGAGGGCTGCTAGCAGAATACTGCCTTCCAGGCAGCTAGGATGAGGGTCTTAAAGCCCGTGCCCACAGTGACACACCTACTCCAACAAGGCCACCCCTCCTAATAGTGCCTAAGCCAAGCATATCCAACCATGACACTGGATGTGAGGCTGGTGAGGTTATGCCATCCTAGTGTTGTATGTCCATCTTTGTATGGGGTCCAGTCAAGGGAGTTACACTCTTTTTCTTTCTATGGCATGTCTAATAAGTTCTTGGCTCTGATTTTCTAGATATAATTTTGATATACCCCACATGCCTCTACACTCTTAACTCACCCCAATATACCCTTTTCTATTGCCAGGAATAAATCATTTATCAGTCCACGACGTATGAGTGGTGCCTGCAGATAGTGCAGTTTGTAGGTCGTCCAACCAGGGACTGCAGTCATCATCCTCCCTCAAAATGGAGTCTGCTGGGTCAAGGCACAACCTAAAAATCACCATTTCATACAGTCTGGGCTCAGAGTAGGGGCCTGATCTCAGTAGGTCCCAATACTGAGATCTATTGAGGGTAGGGTAGGGTCTACATTAAAGACCTTGAAAGTAAAGGTTGGGGATGATCGTTCCCCGCACCTGGGTGTCTTAGTCAGGGTTTCCATTCCTGCACAAACATCATGACCAAGAAGTAATTGGAGAGGAAAGGGTTTATTCAGCTTACACTTCCACACTGCTGTTCATCACCAAGGAAGTCAGGACTGGAACTCAAGCAGGTCAGAAAGCAGGAGCTGATGCAGAAGCCATGGAGGGATGTTCTTTACTGGCTTGCTTCCCCTGGCTTGCTCAGCCTGCTCTCTTATAGAACCCAAGACTACCAGCCCAAGGATGGCACCACCCACAAGGGGCCCTCCCACCCTTCACCACTAATTGAGAAAATGCCCCACAGCTGGATCTTATGGAGGCATTTCCTCAACTGAAACTCCTTTCTCTGTGATAACTCCAGCTGTGTCAAGTTGACACAAAACTAGCCAGTACACTGGGAGAACTGGGCTTTGAGGAATGCTAGAGGAGTGTACAGCGGCATCAAAGAGGGCAAGCAGGTTGAGGTTTTTAGAGTGGGAGAAGAGACTGTGCTGGCTGCCGAACCACAGAGTCCTGTGGAGAGACGTGGAATGAAGAGTTAGCTGAAGCATTCAGATATGTGTTATTTTATCTCCGTGGAAAGTCTTCCATTTTGAGCTGTTTTGATATCAAGTCTCACTGTTATCAGTATAGATAAATGAACAATCTCACAGGTCACTACGAAGAGCTTGGACAGACATGTGGCTTATACCCAGGCTTCTCTCCACTGGAGAACATGCATCAAAATTCCTGAGTGTTCTCCAGACCTGGGCAACATCTGGAAGCCACATGGCCACATAAGAAGCAGGTCGTTGGTCGATAATGTTGAAGCCCCACATTTGATGACATGGAGACATTCCACTTCGGAGCACTTGCCAAGCCAGTCCCACTGTGAGAAAACTCAGCACCTAGCTGTGGCCAGCCTGTAAGAGGTCTCAGAGATTTATCATGTTTCACCCGGACCATGGTCCTGCCATGAAATGGCTCAGGCATAGTACCTGATGTTGGTATGTGGTAGACAGAATGCGCCAGACGCCTGCTCAATCTGAGGACTTCACCCAGGCTCGTGTCTCCTAAACACAGAGAAAGCCAGCCTCTGCTGGGCCAGCCCAGAAACCAGCCTGGCTGCCAGCACACTAGAGAACAGTTCTTCCTGACTATATAGACCCACAATGTTGTCAAATGTGCCAGGCAGGTCCAGTAATTGACACCACTGGATTCTATCTTGCTATGGTGAATAGATACTACATACCCTGGACCTGCCTCAATGGCTCTGCAGAAACTTCTGGCAAGGCCTCTACAGACTCTGTCAGGCAGGCTGAGCTCCCTGAAGGCCATTTTATCACTAACATGCAATCCTGCTGCAAGCTCTCTGACTTTCCGCTTCTCTTGCTCTTCTGTAACATCTGCCAGGCGTGTCAGCCTGACCTGACCTGCTTCTGAACTGGGTACTGGAGATTTCCTTCCCCGAAAACCAATTCTGGAAACTTCTAAATTCAAACCAAAAGGATGTATGTCCAGAGGGTCAAATACATAGGCATTCCATAGAATACACAGGAACTGTGACAGAACACAGAAATTTGTAAGACTGCATCAGTCAACACCATTTGACTGGCCAACTTCAAAGTGAGTTCTGGGCTCAATGTCATGCTCAGGCAACAGTGGCCTGAGATGATGTGTGACTCACACGGCAGAAAATTACTGAGGCAGGAGACCACCACGCCCAGCTTTTGTCTCAGTTCTTGTACTTTCTCAGGATACAGGATTATGTGGTATTCCAAGCATCTTTTTCCAAGTTCAAACGTAAGTTCAAATCATAAACTGAATAAGAAGTAACAACAGAGATACTTACACGTGCTCCCTTAGTTATCTAAGGAAACATTACCTGTCAGTAGCTTCGCAGGCTAAGAGTTTGAATCCGTAATTCTTATGTCTAAGTTAGCACGGCTTTGTCAAGAGACAAACCATCTACCTAGTGTCTCATTAGTATTGAAGTTCTGGGTAGATAAATCCAGACAATCTTTTCATTTTTTTTGCCCTTGCACCTACAATAAATTGCCCATACCCAATTTTATTTATTTTTTTTTGTTTGTTTTTTGTTTTTTGTTTTTTCGAGACAGGGTTTCTCTGTGTAGTCCTGGCTGTCCTGGAACTCACTTTGTAGACCAGGCTGGCCTCGAACTCAGAAATCCGCCTGCCTCTGCCTCCGGAGTGCTGGGATTAAAGGCGTGCGCCACCACGCCCGGCCATACCCAATTTTATGACCTTTACTTATAATGGTTTTCACAGCCCAGAAAGAATGTTTCCCCTGATTCTAACTCCATTTCACGACTGCTTTCTTAGTCCAACTAGCTCATGACACATGACAGTTTACAAAGCCCTAAGTACAGCCTTTATACTTAGAGGGCACAAAATTACCTGTATAGTTTGTATAAATTCAGGTCTATAGAATCATTATTAGAAATTAAGTAATCATATATTTGTCTATATAGCATGACTACCAGAGAGTACGTCTTCATTGACCTGCAGAAAATCTGCCCAATAGAGTAGGCTAATGCCCAGGGATTGTTATTATATTTAATAGTAACAGGAAAAACATAACAAGAATCAGTTCTGAGATGAACTCCCTAAAAGCCTTGCAATTTTGAATTTATCCATTGCAGAATGATCTGTCACCTCCAGGAAAGTCACAAGTCACTTGTTAGTATCTGCCTCTCCTAGATGGCTACACACACACACACACACACACACACACACACTACCTAAATGTGATAGGACTGTTTTTAAAAGATGGGCTAGGTGTGGTCACATACACCTTTCTTTAATTCCAGCATTCAGAAGGCAGAGACAAGCAGCAGAAACAGCAGACCTTTGTAAGCTCAAGGCCAGTATGGTCTACACAGTGAGTTCTAGACCAGCCAGGGCTACACAGTGAGACCCTGCCTTAAAAACAAAAACAACTGAAGGACAGGAGATGGGAGACTGCTATTTTGAAGGTTATTTTGAGCCAACATATTGAAACCCAGCAGTGAAAAAGACCCTGACTCAGACAAGGTGGAAGGACCCACACATAAGTCTTCTCTGACCTCTACATGTCTGCCATGGTATTTAAATGCCTGTACTCATACACACATGAACATAGTCATACATATCAGAGAAAAAAATATTTTCAAAAAGAAAAAAAAATGCAGGTCCAGCCAGGAGTCCCTGTCCTGCAAGGAGTGGGGGCAGTTCTGATGCCCTGCAATCTGACAGACCTAAGTGCCTGGATACTATGCCCACTCCCTTCTCCGTGGGAGGACAGTAGCTTTCCCTGTGACGGATGAGGCTTCCACAAGTGACGCTGTCGTTGCAGGGGGAAGGTTTACTGACATTATTTGTCCTTTTCTCAATTAACGAAGGCTGTCACCCACCCCTGGCGGTGAAAGTCAGGGTTTCCCACAAGTCCACAGGCCAAGCTGCTGTGACCAACCTTTCCTTCTGCCCTCTCACAACCTGTTAGAGTGGAATTACTCTGGACTGCCTTCAGGAAAGGCATGGCTGCCATCAAAACGTTCTCACCTGCATCCTCTCAGTGTCAAGGAATGAGCGCCACCTTCCCGGGCTTTCACTAAAAACAAAACACAACTCGTGGAGAACACTGGCCAAAGGTTTGATTTGCAGTTACAATTGATTATTTAAGCAGTGACAGAGAGGAATTAGATTAAATAGGTCATCAGAGAGGGTGCTACTATGTGCAAAGCATGTGTGGTTGACTATAGGTTAGTATGCCAGGAGTAGGTTCCAACATGAAGAAAGACCTAGTACCAAGGCATTCTAAAGTTAGATTATTAAACTGAGAAGTGACCCAGAATCCGGTGGTGTGTGTGCTCTGCTCCCTCCCTCTCAGACTGTCCACTGCACCCCAGGCTGCAAGGAAACTCTCTTAGGTGATCTTAGCTGTGCGCAGACACTTTATTCATGGCGCGCCAGGGCTATATATATAAACCTTGGAGAGTGGGAAAGGGTTTTTCTTAGGGTAAAGTTTCATTGGCTGTTCTGTGTATGCCTCATTGGGATGGAGAGGCATTCCAAGAATCCCAGGTACTTACTGATCAGGTTTTTATTGGGAAAGAGGAAGTTGAACTTGTAGGTCTGCCAAGGACTACTCAACCTTCCTCCGGTAGAGGGTGTGGGGGCTTGGGCTCAGAGGAGAGTAAGCCCTGATGGTAATGGGAGTCCTCCATTTTGTACCAAGCTCAGAGGAGTTATCTGGACATGGTAGACTGAGACCTTAATTAGCACGATCTCCCCCACAGGACAGCATGAGTCTTTTCTATTATAGAAGGTTTGAAAGACCCCAAAAGGAGCCCCTCACTCAAGCCTCGGGACAATAGCAGACCCCCAAGAACTCACGAGAGACCAAGCTTGATGCAAACCACATGAGGCTTTATTTGGGGAAAGCCAGAACTCTGGGGACGCTCATATCCCACACAGGGGTAGAGGAGTCGACTTCAAGGGGAAAGGGGTCCCAGTTTTTATAGGTCCTTAAGGGGGAAAGGAGAAGGGGGGAGTAGGGGATTTCCAGATCTAAACAATGTCTATTCTCAAGAAATGGGAGGTGTGATGGATGGTTTGTATATCCTTGGACCAGCGAGTGGCGCCATCTGGAGGTGTGGCCTTGTTGGAATAGGTGTGTCACTGTGGATGTGGGCATAAGATCCTCAACCTAGTTGCCTGGAAGTCAGTCTTCCACTAGCAGCCTTTGGATGAAGATGTAGAACTCTCAGCTCTACCTGCGCCATGACAGCCTGGATACTGCCATGCTCCCACCTTGATGATGGACTAAACCTCTGAATCTGTAAGCCAGCCCCAATTAAATTTTTATTAAGTTTTATTAAGCCCCAATTAAAGTTTTATTAAGACTTGCCTTGGTCATGGTGTCTGTTCAGAGCAGTAAAACCCTAAGACAGAAATTGGTACCAGGGACTGGGGTATTGCTGTGATGGGCCTGACCATGCTTTTATTTGAATGTGAATTTTTGGACTTTGGATTTGGAACTCAGTGGAATGCTTTAAATGGGGCTTAATGGGTCATCCTAGTAGGAATATGCAAGACTTTGTTGCTGGGAGTAATTTGAACTGTGTTGGTTTGGCCCAAGAGATTTCAAAAGAGAAGAATTTCAGAATGTGGCATAAAGACTGTTTTTGTGGTATTTTGGTGAAGAATGTGGCTACTTTTTGCCCTTGTCTAAAAAGTCTGCCTGAGGCTAAGGTGAAGAGACTTGATTGCATTAATTGCATTGACAAAGGAAGTTTCAAAAAAGCCCAGCAGAGACTTTGTTCTCTGGTTAAGTCTCACAAAGAGAAGTTTGAACAAGCATAGCAAGCCAGTAAAGAACATCCCTCCATGGCCTCTGCATCAGCTCCTGCTTCCTGACCTGCTTGAGTTCCAGTCCTGACTTCCTTTGGTGTTCATCACCAAAGGAGGTGGTATGGAAGTGTAAGCCGAATAAACCCTTTCCTCCCCAACTTGCTTCTTGGTTATGATGTTTGTGCAGGAATAGAAACCCTGACTAAGACAGGAGGGGGTACAAGGAAAGAGTCTGGTGCAGGTGTAGCAACTCCGGATTGGCCCCGGCTGTGGTTGCTGGGGAGATTTTCCGACTCTTCCCCAGCAACCAATATCACAAACACCTGGCAATGGGCTTCATCAGTGGGCACACACATGGGTTCAAGGACCGGTCAAAACATTGGCAGACACATGGGTTCAAGGAGTGGCCAGAGCATTGTGCACCTCTATTTTTCTAAATCAGTGAAGCTAGTTCTGCTAACAATGACATCTATCTTGCCAATTTCAGGGCTTCTGTGACCTTTTACATTCTGTCAGGATCTTTCAGGTTCTTCACTCAATTCGTCTGATCTATTCTCAAAGCCTCATTCATCAAGGGAGTCCTGACTGAAAAACCTCTACCTGCTCTCCACAAAGCCAGACCCCCAGGGATCCCCTGTCTCTCACTTCCTCCTTCCATGGCCAAAATCAAAGCTGTCAGACTTGAATGTGATTTAGAAGTAAGTTTCCATTGGCATAAAAGAGAGAAATCTAAATTTAAATGTCCCCTCTTGCTCTGTTTACATTGCTGGAACAGAATTCCTGAAACTAGGAAATTTATAGCAAACAGAAATTTGCCCGGTCATGATTCTGGAGGTGCTAGCGGGCTTGGCATTTGGTAAGGGCCCAGACTCCATTTCCAAGATGGTACCCTGAACAGTGATGACCAGACTGGAGGTACGCCACCCCTCACACAGCAGAGAACAGAAAGAGAGAGCAAGAGGGAACAAGCTGTACACACCGAGCCCACCCTCAGCGATGGAGCCCTCGGGGACAAATAGCTTCCAAAAAGACTCACTTTACCCCCATCATAATAGCATCTACGTTTCCACAGCAGGGGACAAAACCTAGAACTGTATTTGCATTTATTCTGCTTCCTTCTCTTCTTAAATCACCAGCATTCAAATTAGAAACTTATAGCCAGGTGCAGTAGCACACACCTTTAATTCCAACGCTTGGGTGACAGAGGTAGGTGGGCCTCTGATTGTGATGTCTGACTGGTCCACATAGTGAGTTCCAGGACAACCAATGCTACATAGTGAGACCCTATCTTGGGGGCAGGGGAGAGAGACCAACAATTAGCAAAGTATTGGCAAAAGTATGTCAAATCCTATACTTTCAAATAATTCAATCCATCCATTCAATTGAATCCATCAATTCAATCCATTAACCTGTGTGCTCCTTGCAGAGTAAGCATCGGTCCTAGTTCTTCAGCCCCACTGAGCCCAGACATGCTCCTCTTGCTCTGTGAACTTATTCCCTGGTTCTATCTTCCATCTATACTCATTGCCTGGGGCATTACCAAGGCAAAGCCCACTGAACAATGCAGTCTATCTGAAGGTGTCCTGTGTCATTAACCTCCAACTGAGATCTCCCACTGCCCTGAGCTCACCTGCCTAGAGCTGATGCATCTCCCCTTCAGCCACTCATCGCCTGAGACTCATCTCCTTAATTTCTGCATTCAAAAGATTAGCAAATCCTATTGGCCAGATGATGAGTGGCAGAGGAAACAATAAAGGCTCAAGGGTTGAGGATTTCTGGGGACAATGTGATCAATCTGTCAGGTCACTGGCTGATCACAACGGGGACTGGTGCCATATTAGGAGCTCTGTCTGCTATGGCTGATCTGGCACTCAGCAGTAGTTATAGCCAGGACCAGACATAGTATCCCTGATACTGTCACAGGTCACTTGGTGTGGCTAAACCAAGAGACTGGCTGCTACTCCAGAGTGTAACCTCTGAACACACATGAATATTCAATGTCTATGCTGAGATCACCTCTGAGTACCAGCCTGGTCTACAGAGAGCTCCAGGACAGCCAGCTACACAGAGAAACCCTGTCTCGAAAATACGGGGGTGGGGGGGGGGTGGGGGGACGGGGACGGGGGACGGGGACACGGCGGTGCTGGAGAGATGGCTAAGATGACTAAGTAGTTAAGAGCAATGACTGCTCTTCCAGAGGTCCTGAGTTCAATTCCCAGCAACCACAATCTTTAATGGGATTCGATGCCCTCTTCTGTTGTGCATGCTCACATACATACATAAATAAATCTTAAAAACAAAAACAGAGAGAGATCTTGTTGCTTCCTATTCTGACCAGCAGAAAAGAGCGACAACACTACGTTCTTCTCAAAGCAGTTTATTCAGGAACCTTTCAACATCATGCAGGAATCTCTCTCCAGAAATCAATCTCTCCAGGAAAAAACACCAACCAACCCCCAATAGCAATCCCTTATATATCCTCTCAACCACGCCCCATCAGCCCAGTCCATGTAACAGCAGTCCATTGGCCAGAATCATCACTCGTCATATGGTCCAATCTTGCATCATGGTGCACCTGTGCAGTTCTCACAATGGATGCGGCTTATTTTCAGGTGTATGAGGAAGCCAGGTGCAAGTCATAAGACTTGGCTGCAGTCCTGGGCACCATCTTGGGACTGCTGCCACACCCGCTTCTCACAAGATCTCGCAATCACCGTATCACCTCTGGTTATTACCAATTGCCAATCATGTTCCTTCCAACCACCAGTCAAGCTGTCTGAAAGACAGTTGCAAATCAGCCATTCTGGGCAGCATCTAGGCAGGCATGGTGCAGGAGGAGCTGAGAGTTCTACATCTTCATCTAGGGCTGGTAGCAGAATACTGGCTTCCAGGCATCTAGGAAGAGGGTCTTAAAGCCCACGCCCACAGTGACACACCTACTCCAACAGGGCTACACCTTCTAACAGTGCCACTCCCTCCCTGCGTCAAGCATATACAAACCACCACACTTGGCAAAGTCAGCCTGAGGAGCAACCTGTCAGCTGCACTGACTGAAGAAGGGACACATTTCTCTGGGTTTCACTTTGAACAAATAGGACCTTAAGTTAGCACCAATTTCTTACCCACAGGACAACCAAAATCTATAGAACCTCACAGATGTCTGGAAACTTTCCTATATAGGATCCAACTTTCACATATGCTGAATTTTTTGGACCTAACCATACTTTCCAATGTTCACACAACCTGTTGATGTCTAGAGCTTTTCAAAAATCTGTATCACCTCTGGAAGAAAGTAAAGAAGGGAAGGAAGGAGGGAAGGAGACAAGGCTCAGCAGCCAAAGCACCGGCTGCTCTGCAGAGGACCAGGGTTCAGCCCCTGGCACCTGCATATTGGCTCACAGCCACCAGTAAATCCAGCCCCAGGGTATCCTTCCAGCCTCTGTGGACACTGCACACATACACATAAAATAAGAATAATGTTGTTTTAAAAAATTTTTTTAAAGAAAATGAGTGACTTGTTAATTTTTCAGTTATAGACATGTCATCATTAAGAAAATAAAGTTACAATTAATTTAAAAAATTTTTATTACTCTCAAAACATCCCAAGCCAGAATAAAATACAAAACAGCAGTGACTGCCCCCTGGAACAGGCAGGTCCTGGCCACCTGGGGTCATGTGTAAATGTTGCTCTGAATCTCATTTGTGGTCATCAACTTCTTCAGAATTCCTGTGCTTTCAGGAATGTTCTGGAAAGAGAAAAACAGTTATAACCGAATACACTCCAGCCCCCACATCACATACACTCGTACACTCGTGCGAGCTGTCTTTTGCCTTGCTCAATGGAAAGGGAACAATAAAGTGGTTTGGTCCCACTGGCCTGGCCAGCTTGACATAGCTCAGTCAGCTGAGAAGGAAGTTTCAATCGCAGGCTTGCTCAGATCACACTAACCTGTGGGCATGTCTGAGGGGATTGTCCTGATTGAAAACTGATGTGGGAGGCAGCCCACTGTGGGCAGCACCACACCCTGGGCCGCACAGGACAGCTGAACATAAGCCTGTGAGTGGGGCAACCACCAGAAACCTCCATGGTTCCTGCTTCTGTTTCTGACCTGGTTTCTTTTCCCTCAACGATGGACAGTGACCCGGAAGTGTAAGCCAAGTAAATCCTTTCTTCCCAAAGATGCTCTTGGTCAGAATATTTAATCACAGCAACAGAAATCGAACTAGAACATATTCAACACATGCCCCTGCCCAAACCCTCCAAAAAGTGTCTAATGCTCCAAAGTGGCAGCCCTTCAACACCTCATCTCTCTCACACACCCCACAACCCTCACATGTGGCTCATGTCCTCCTCACACTCTGCATACTCCCTCTCTGTTCACTTCTCCCCACTAACATCACCATCTTCTGATGTCAGCCTCACCGAACCTCTCTCAGGCACCTTTTCTGGGGGTGACTTCTTGTTCCCTCTAAGCAAGCCACTTTATATGCTTCCAGTGTGTGCTTGCCATCACAAGCCAGCACCTCCTCCTGACTGTGGAGCTACCCAGGTGAGGATCACATAGCAGGGTCCCAAGATAACTCCTATTCACAGCCATAAACCACGCACTAACTCAGGCCTACTGCATTTAGTCTGTAAGACAATGGCACTTAGGCCAGGGAGATGGCTCAGTTGAAGTGTCCCAAGAACATGAGGACCTAAGTTGAGAGTCCCCTGAGCCCGAGTGGTATACTGACAAGCACGTACAACCCCAGTGCTAAGAGACAAGAGGCAGCAGGACTCCTGGGATGGGCAGGCCTGTCAGCCTTGCCAAATCCACAGGAGAACAAGGTAAAGATTGATAGAGGACACCCAGTGATGACCAGACCTCATGTGCACACACCCACACCCACCAATAACCTACACACCACACACCTACACCCTGATGACCTACACCACACACACACACACACACACACACACACACACACACACACTCACATACACACTCTGCACAAACTAATTATTTGTTAAAAAAGAAAACAGTGCCCAACAGGGCAAGGTGGTACACACCTCTAATCCCAATCCTGAGAGAGGCCAGCATGGGCAGCATGTGAACTGCTAACTCCAACAAGAGACAAGACGCCCAGGTGGTCATCTCACCTGCCACCAGGTGCCATTTTAGAGCAAAAACTAGCAATGCTCTAACCTAAAAGCTTACCTCAGGTTGATATAACAAACAAGCCCTGATATTTACTGAGAACATCATCCCAGCTGAAACAGGCAGCCCTTGCCTGCCCTGAGGGACACAGCCCTCAGCTAAATGGGAAAATGCTGTTGGCCAGCCACACAAGCCCACTGGAAGAGAAGCTAAATTTGAAATAACTCAGGGATGAAGAGATGGCTCGCTTCACAGTTAGCAGAGGACCTGGGTTCATTTCCCAGCGCCATCTGAGTGCTGTTAACAACACTGTTAACTTCCGCTCCAGAAGCCCCAACAGGCACTTGCATGCCTGACACACACACAAATAAAACTAGGGCACATGGGATGTCACGGCGGTACATTAGTGCACACATAGGCCCAAAGCCTCCAGCACATTACAGAGGACCAGCTGGAGCACGGGTGGGGACACAGCAGGTTCTGAGTGGCTCACTGCAAAGCTCCAGCTGTGCTGCTTAGGGTTTAAGTTGTCCTGTGGCATTTCCCATCATTCAGTTCACTGTAACAGCTCAGTTATTAATGGAGAGAGCCACAACCTTACCTTCACCAAGCATGTCAAGCTCCTGGAAGACAGTATAGGTTTAAAAGCTTCAACCGTGACAAGGTCCAACTTCATCACATCAGTGTAGCACAGATACAGAACCGCAGGGATTTTCCATACTTGACAGTAGCTCAGAACTACACAAACACAAAGGAAAAACTGCTTGTTTTGTTTGGTTGGTTTGGTTTTTCAAGACAGGGTTTCAGTGTAGTCCTGGCTGTCCTGGAACTCACTCTGTAGACTAGGCTGGCCTTGACCTCACAGAGATCTGCCTGCTTCTGCCTCCTGAGTACTGGGGTTAAAGGTATGTGTCAGTACTGCCCAGCTCTATGACAAGATTTTTAAGTCAAATACTTTTAAATAATAAAAGCTGTTTTGAGAAAGTCCACTTTCTGCCTCCTTTTTTTGTTTGTTTGTTTTTTTGTTTTTTTGAGACAGGGTTTCTCTGTGTAGCCCTGGCTGTCCTGGAACTCACTTTGTAGACCAGGCTGGCCTGGAACTCAGAAATCCACCTGCCTCTGCCTCCCAAGTGCTGGGATTAAAGGCATGCGCCACCACTGCCCAGCTCACTTTCTGCCTCTTTTAATCAAGGTACCTACTGCCATGTCGACCCAATTATGGGTATCTTCTTTCAAAACCAACTCCCTTCCTAATAATACTTTGTAAATATTTGTTTTTCATTTTCTGAACATCCTATCATAACTGTAAGAACTGAAGTATTAGAATATTACCCTCTGTAAGGAGGCACAAAGAGTAATATATAACATATACTGTGAACTAGTTTTCTCATACCAATAACTGTAACACAAAAGACAAAGCATTATGATTAAAAATGCATTTAACAGAAACACTCCACTGAAAACAACAGAAGTCGGTTCTGACATAATGTGTGTGAGCAGTGCTGTGATGGTCAGCAGTGTGACTGGGGAGACAAGCCTCTGGACATGCCTGAGGGGTCCTCCAGATGGGGTTAACTGAGGTGGGCAGACCACCTTTAAAGAGGGAGCCACAATTCCAAAGACCGAGGGACAGACTAAATAAAAAGAGGGAGCAGAGCCTGAGCATTCACCTCTCTCTACTTCCTTTCTTCAGCTGTAAGCCAGAACAACCCTCTCTGTCACAAGCCACCTCTGCCAGATTTGTACATATGAAGCACAGTAGAAACAACAACCAAGAGGCTGGAGAGATGGCTCCCCGCTTAAGAGCACTGACTGCTCTCCCAGAGGTTCATAGTTCCATTCCCAGCAACCACAAGTGGCTCACAACCAAGTCTGAAGACAGCAACAGTGTACTCACATATATAAAATAAATAAATCTTTAAAAGAAGAAAAAGAAAGATTAACAACCAAGCTTCAACATCTAAAACTTTCTACTCAGATAATTTAAATTGCCGACTTTCACATACCAACAATCTACATCTAGCACAGAGTTCCACGCTGACACTGAAGAACCAGAAACAAAAAAGAAGTACAGCTGCAGAGAACCTAAGATGCTGTCATGACTGTAATCCAGGGTATCCTGAAATTAATCTGATTATCCCATCTGTGCAAGTACAGACCCAAAGGATCAACAGCAATCAACTGCTATCCAAGATCACTGACAAAGTACTTCGAAAAGTGTCTACTTGTAAAGCAACATCCCTCAATAAAGCCAGTGACAGGGTGTGAAGGTTGTGACCATCAATCCCACCTGCTGCAGACAGGTCATGCACAATGTTCGGCTGTTCCAGCAGTGGGCAGCAGACAGCATCGTTGAATGTCTGAGTTTTTAGGGCTCTCAGGAAAGGAGAAGAAAGGCTGCAGGTAGACTCGGTGGTCTTGTAGTCTGTGATGTGCCGGCAGGTGAGAACTGTTACCTGCATGCTCTTTCTGGGTTGGAAGCCGAAAACCTAAGAGAACATGGATTTTATGTTAAACTGGATTTTTCCTCATCATAAACACTGCTCTAGTAACTCACCCGCCCTGCCAGCAGACAGCAACACTTCATGTTGCAGGTGAGAGAGGACTGCACGGAGTGCAGGCTTCGCTGCCCGTGATCATGACTCTGACGTCTAGCTTCGTTGCCACTGTGACCATGCTCTGAGGTCTAGCTAAGCCATCTTTACCTCATTTTCCTACCTCTGACCTGAGGGTTGCAGTGCCCGAGATCCATGTGATGTACAACAGTGCAGCAGTTGTGACTGCCACCCTGAGTAAAGTCACAAGAGCACATTCAAGTTCCCTTCCCTCACCTGCCACTGAGCAGCACTTCTTAGGGAATTCAATTGATGTTACTATAACTGTAGCCAAGTTTCAATCACACTGAATCTCAGTTCTACTGCAGTGTGTGGATCTGACAGGTCACCAGGGAGCCCTCTGTCTTTTAAATTCATGGCAAAACAAACAAACGGTGAAATCAACAATTTTTTTAAAAGGAAGAAATTGTTGTTTTTCAAGACAGGGTTTCTCTTAACAGCTGTGGCTTTGTAGACCAGGATGGATTCAAACTGCCTCTACTTAAGATGAAAGGCACATGCCCAGCTTCCTTTTTTATAAGATTTATTTATGTATATATGAGTGTTTCATCTATATGTACACTTGCACAGCAAGAGAGGGCATCAGATCCCATGAAATATAGTTATAGATAGTTGTGAGCCACCATGTAGATGCTGGAAATTGAACTCAGGGCCTTTGGAAGAGCAGCACAGTGCTCTTAACTGCTGAGCCATCCCTCAGCACCCCCCCCCAAAGAATTTTAAGACACTGTATTTGCTCAGATTATTTTCTGTTTTGATTTTTTTCCTCTGTTTTCATCTGTATGTTTGCTGAGACAGTGTCTCGTGAGTAGTTCATGCTGGCCCCAAGCTCATGGTTCTCCTAAGCTGGCTTCTCAAATGCTGAGCTTACAAGAGCTGTGGTTTAAATGAGCCCTGTACTCTGTAGCCTTCAGCTGGCAGTGCTGCTGGGGCAGGTTACAGAATGCTCAAGAGGTGCAGCCTTGTTGGGGGAAGTGTGTTACCAGGAGTAGGCTTACATGGTTGATAACGTGTTCCCACATCCTGTTCACTCTCTATTTCCTATGTGTGAATAAAACTGTGGTCAGCCAGCCCCCTGCTCCTGACACCGTGCCTTCCCTGCCTGTTGTCCCATGTTCTCCACCAGGACAGACTTTGTCCCCCTACAAGTATAAACCGAAACAAACCACTTTCTCCTCTACTTTGCTTTTTGTTGATGCTTTCACAACAAAAGGTAACTAGCCCAAGTGTGTGCCACCATGTCTGACTTACCTGAAATATTTAATGATGTAATAAATGGCTAGAGCCAATAATAATAGGAAAACTAAAGTTTTGTTTCAGGTACCATAAATGATTGACGTGACGAATTTCACCGCAGCACAGCTTGGAAGTAAATACTAAAGCAGTGCTGCTTATTGGGGCCATTCATTTAAGAAAGAAAACTCACAACATGACTTCCTCCCTTTCTGTCTACTTCTGTCTGAACCCACAGGACTTGACAGTTGTCACCCTGTGTGTCACCAACACTGCAGGGGTCCCAAACAATATGAAGCATATGAAGTATACGCCTCATAACAACACTGTTGATTTAAATGTCCTGCTTTAGCCAGGCAGTGGTAGTTCCAGGCCAGCCAGGGCTACACAGAGAAACCCTGTCTCGGAAAAACAAAAAACAAACAAACAAACAAAAAACGATAAAAAACAAAAACAAAAAAGCCCTCACTTGATAGCAGACGCCTATCATCTCAGCACTGAGGAGGTCAAAACAGAGAAAGTTTTAAGTTCAAGACCAGCCTGGGCTATTTAGCAAGAATCTAAAAATAAAAGCCCAAATAAAATAAAATTAAATAGGAACATAAAAAGAAACCCTCCACTTTAAAACTGTATAATCTGAGCACTGGAGAGACCGCTGTGAGGTTCAGAGTGCTTGCTGCTCCGAGGACGCAGATGGCAGCTCACAGCTGTCAGGGACGACAATTCTAAAAGATCTGATACCCTCTTCTGACTTCTAAGGGCATTAGACATATACATGGTACACAGATATACATACAAACAAAACACACACACACACATATATATAATATTATATATATACACATACATACACACACACATATATGTGTATATGTATATATATATATATATATATATAAATTTTTTTTATTTAAAAATGCCTAATTTGATAGCTCTTCAAGTCTTGAATGTGTTTATTTTTTTCTACAGTGCAAGGGTAATAATATTTTTATATAACCACCATCCTGCATAATTTAAAAGTAAAACTAAACATTTTGATCTTTTCACCCCAGAAAATACATTCCTGTACCCTGAGTATACACATACAAATTAAAGAACAGGATACAGATCACATAAATGAGCACACTGATAATTTAATGAATGTTTTTAAGAAGGTCAACTGCTTTAAAATAGGTGCACATGAAAATTTTATTTCCAATGAGTTTCATTTTAGTTGTACGTTCAAGTGGACAGAGATGTTTTTATAAAGTCCTCCTCATTAGCAGGCGGAGTAAGTGGTAAATGTTGAAGACTCTGGGCATGCCAATCATCATCTGATTGCTGCACACTGTCCACACATATACAATTGTGCTTCTACTGAAAATAAGTCTATGCCAGCCATGCAGTAATGCATGCACTATGGATAAAGTATGGATACAGTGAGTAGTATTCCCAACCCAAAATCCAAAACCTTTGCCTGCCTAATGACACAAGCCACGTGGAAAACTTCATACCATGAAACTTCACTTCAAACTGAAATGTTATAAAATTTGTTTAAGCTATATATAAAACATGAACTCGTGTTTAAACTTGAGTCTTATCCCTGAGATGTGTCATCCTGTATAAACAAATATTCCAAAACTAAAAGAAAAAAAAGAAAGAAATATAAAACATTTCTAGTCTCAAACCTCCTGGAGAAGGGACAACTGCCCAAACTCTAGATTTCTCGTAAGTCCTTGAATTCAGTTTTCCAAAATGGCTCGTAACCACACCTAATGCTAAGAAATAGAGGAGTGGTACTAGGAGTGTGGTAGTGGCTACTCCTTCAAGGCCCCTGATGCTCTTTATGTAGCTCTGGCTATCCTGGAACTTGCTCTGTAGACCAGGCTGGCCTTGAATTCCCAGAGATCCACCTGCCTCTGCCTCCCGAGTCCTGGAATTAAAGGTGTGCACCACCATCACTTGGCTAAAAACTTTCCTATAAACAAACAAACAAACAAACAAACAAAAACCAAAACACTCCATAACTCCCACAATATTATCTTAAAGAAACAAATTCTTATCTAGTATCTGGCTACAAAGATCTACGTGACAAGACCCCAGCCCCCGAGATGTCTAGTGGATCGGGGCTTCCTCCTCTTACCTTCTCCAACCACTGGAACTGCTGATCCTCAGCAATGTAGCAGCTACACTGACAGAGAAAAACCTGAAAGGGAATTTCAAGAGTTCTCACGTAAAGTGCACACACGCCTGGCCCCGTCATCATATGAGCACCTCCTAAGTACCAGTGATGGACATGGCTCTATGGAGACGGAGTCCCCCAGAGGCCCATGTGTTCACTCAAAAGGGCCAAGAGCCTCTGGTCATTAGCTGTGTCCGTGAAAGGGTATGGCGCCCATCTCTCCCTTTTGCTCCTTTGCTCCTGGCCTTGGGTTGGGCTGTGCTGTCCCTGCGCAGTTCTGCCAAGAAGCACTACTAGCTCTCCCCACCCCAGCAGGCCTGTGAGCAAACGGTCTGCCCAGGTCACGCACTGGAACTTCAAACCGTGCAAGCCAAAAATCAACCTTTTCTCTTGGTAAGCTGATTGCTTTTTAGGCACTTGTTACAGCAATAGAGGCCGGAACACAGCCGTCTGCTCCTCTGTTGATTCTAACATTTAAGAGTGAGGCCTAAAATTCACTGAGACATTAGAAATGAGTATCAGGACAGAGAATATCCTGGGTGACAGAGGCCTGGCATGAAAATCTGCTTACTATCGAGGGCTCGTGCCTATATGACCATGTTTCAAGAAAGTAAGTCAAGTCTCACATACCGAGGGATCTGATTTCAGTTGATAAAACACACAGAAAACATCTGTAGGGGACAGACGGACAGTGTCTGTAGTTCTGCACCATTCATTCCAGAGCTTAGCACAACCGACTTCTTCCCAGACTCCTGAGTTCATAACAAACGCTGACAGGAATGCTGTAGAGAGAAATGTTCCCATGAACTGTGTCTGCTGTGTGAACTACCCACTCAAACCGAAGCTCAGCTACCCCAGAAGAGTTCATACTGACGCAGTCATGAGACTGTCCAGAGTTCACACTGACTACTGCTCTTGTGCCCCAGCTTGGTTCCTAGCGCCCTCCCCCTGGTGACTCGCAACTCTAGGAGAGCTGGTGCCCTCCTCTAGCTTATACTCCAGAGCAAACCCAAACAAAAATATGCACATATCTGAGTTCGAGGCCAGCCTGGCCTACAAAAGTGAGTTCCAGGACAGCCAGGGCTATACAGAGAAACCCTGTCTCGAAAAATCAAACAAACAAAAAAAAAGCACGTATTTAAATTTTGTTGTTGATGTTTTGTTTTTTAAGACAAGGTTTCTCTGGGTAGCCTTGGCTGTCCTAGAACTCAACCTGTAGACTAGGCTGGCCTTGAACTCATGAAGTCCACCTGTCCTTCCTCCCATGTGCTGGGATTGAAGGAGTGCACCACCACACCTGGCATAAATTTCTTTTTAAAACATTAAAGACCTTCTAATTGGACCACTTTGGAGCCAACAAAATTTGAGGCTGAGGAGTGAAAGTCTACACTCTCCACACAGAACTACACACAGGGAGTGGACAGACTTGTCCACAGACTCTGCACCAGTCTCACAATGTAAGATTCTTCTAAAAACAATTAGGCAAGCAGACCTTTATATAATGGGCGAGTCTACTGCCTACTTACACAGTCTCTAAGTACTACGGCTCACTTACAGGGCAAGAGCTCCTAACTATAGAGTTCTCAAATGATCTCCTCAGAGACTGCAAACCCAGTGAAATTATAAAGATCTCCATGTGTACTGACACACAACACTGATCCAAGTAAACTCACATTACTCTACTTTGAACCTACCAGGTCAATAAATGCATTCAAAGACCTTAGAACTGAAGTGTTCCAGATGTAAGCAATTACTGCTAGACCTGTGGACACCATAACAAACTGGAAAACAGGGCCTTGAACTGTGATTCTGAAGCTAAGCATATTCCCTTTAAATCTCATTACAAAGATGGAAAGAACAGGCAATCTATCCTACTTGAAGTAAAACTACTGTGGCTTTTGAAGACAGGCTTCACAGAGCCCATCTTGGCCTTGGAACTTCTTCATGCTCTCTTCTGCCACCTCCCACCTGCTGAGTGCTCGGATTGCACTGCGACCAGTTCTCACGGTCCTGGGATTCAAACCCAAGGTCTTGTGATTGATCGGCAAACACTCTACCACCTGAGCCACACGCCCAGGACCTGTTGTGAACTTTTTAAAACACGTAAGATACGTGCAGAAGGACCTTCGAGTCCATTCTTCCAACGGGACATATACTCCTGACACTGGCACTTACCTGTTGCGTTGCTTCCTACTGCAATTATAAACTTGGAGCAAGGGTGTGTCTCTAGGAGTGCAGCCTCCAGAGATGTTTCTGTCTGTCTTCGGAGAAGCCTCACCTCCCTAACAGCAAGAGACAAAAGTGAACAAATATCACTGTGACTACCATCTCACTGTAAGAGATCACGGTGATGGGCAGAATGACAGTCAGATTAAGAGATTAAGTGATAGGTGCTATATAGAGCCGGGTGTATAAATAGATGGAAGACAGATGAGATCGATGGTAGATAGACATGTTACTTAGAGATATTAGTATGGAGAGTAGACAGGTGCTATATTTATATATACATGGATAAATGGGTAGGTGATAGAAGACAGAGATGAGTGGATAGTTGGATGGATAGATGGTGTTAGATAAAATAATCAGTGTCCTTGGTGCCTTTGCAAATGGATAAAACACTTTCTTTTTATGATTAAAACTACTAACAAACTTCATACTAACCTGACACACACAAGGCCAGCACCCACAAGCCAGACACAATGTAAAAAGACACTAAAAGCATCTCCAACACTCCAGCCCGAAAAATGCTGAATGCGACCAAGACTTCAAACAAACGTTCAAGCATTTAGCTGTGGCAAAAGCTAAGACTGACTATCAGACAAATCCGGGCTCTCGGGAAGAGTGTGAGAAGTGAAAGGGAGCTGTCGTAAATGAAACGAACTGCCAAAAGTGTCTGTCCTTAACACAATCACCAGGAAGTATATTTTAAAAATCTAGGTGAATTTCGACAGTGGACTGGTATGATACTGAAAACGTGTTATTAGCAAAACCTGGGGTAGGGAAGGTGCTAAGTTGCCAACACAAACAAGACCCAAGAACCGAGAACCCGCCTAAAAGCTCAGAATTGAGGTACTGGGGAAATAGGAGAATCAAGAAAGTTTAATTATGTGCATATTTTATGTGTGGGTTTGCTCTAGAATACAAACAAAATAAATGAGACAGCATGCTTAGGAAGACGTGTGGGGAGTCCTAATCGGAAACTCGTAGGGGTGGTGGGAGAGGAAATGAATGTGGTAAAACCTTGACCAAGGAAGGGGCTGGCGTGACCTCACTTCTGTGTCTGAAAGTAGTTTTGAAAGAATACGGCCGACACGCGGCGTGACCTAAAGTGCACGGTGGAGGGCGAGCATCACTGGGCTGCCGGCGTCCAAGCGTGAACGCGGGGCACCCTGCAGGCCGACACCGCCTGACGCTCGCAGCCTTCCGGGAGCCTGACCTCTTCCGCGCCAGCTGCCGCCGGACCTCCCGGTCCTCTGGTGTGTCCCGCCTGCTCTGCTCCTCCTCCTCTTCTTCCTCCTCAGTACCAGCTCGGCACGGCGCCTTCACCACCTCGCCAAAGAACGTGGCCGCCATGGTCCCTCAGCTATGCGGGGCCAGACGGCGCACGCGCGCCGGCCCGCAGTCACGCCCCCTTCAAGCCACGCCCCCACCCCGCCTCCGAGCGAGGCTACGCCTTCCGCAGGGGGTGGGAGCCTAAGAGCTTCCGGTCCGCCGCGAGAACTGTCCCGCGGCCCGCTTCCGTCACCCTGTTGACCCGAGCACGCAGCGCCCGCTCCACACCCCGCGGCCCTCCTGCAAGGACCCACCCGTGGAGGAAACCCAGAGCTGCGGGTGAAGCACAGACAGCTCCAGAGTTGATGACTGCAAGCGGATCCAGAGAACATGAGTGAGGCTGCAAGGCTAGGCTTTTTAAAACCTGGCAATATGTAACTCATAGACCGTGTTTTCTACTTTAATGACAGGAAGAATGTGTGTTTCTGGTTTGTGTGCTGGAAGACAAAGAGCTCCACCGGATGCTGCTCCCACGAGAAAAAGGGTAACTGGCACCTCAGTGGGAAATAAAAACACATTCTAGATTTGCTTGTGAGGAAATGGGGACTGCATTGCCCAGGGTAAAATGTTTGGGGATCAGAGGGTCCTTTAAAAATCAAAACTCTTGTAAAGTTGTTTAAAATCTCTCACAATGTAGAAAAACGATGCTTCAAGTCTACTGGGAGGAAAAAGCATATCAATTTTAACATACATACTCACTGGCTAATAAAAAGCAGATGAATGCCGGGCAGTGGTGGTGCACACCTTTTATCCCAGCACTCGGGAAGCAGAGGCAGACGGATTTCTGAGTTCAAGGCCATCATGGTCTACAGAGGGAGGAGCTCCAGGACAGCCTTTGGCTACACAGAGAAACCCTGTCTCGAAAAACCAAAGAAAAATAAAAAGCAGATGAATACCAACTAGAACACTTTGTGTGTAGCTATAGCACACACACAAGATTCTCAGTGTGGTGTCTTTAAGACTCAGACTCCAGGGTTAGAAGTAATGAGCTGAGAGCAGATGTCCCTGGCTGTCTCTTTGCAGGTTTCTTAAGCGGATACTTTGCTGATAAAGATACTCGATTCATTTCTCACTCACACATGAAAAAAGCACTAACAGAAACCTGACTCGTGATGGTAAACCGTAGGGAAGTGGTGGCTCGTCGGCACACATTGCAGGAGGGATTTTACGACAGTGTTATTCCATTCAGTCACAATAAAGAGACCAAACACTTTAAAGGGTAAATAAAAATATGTTCCAATTAAAGGCCAGAAAGGGATTCCATTATAAAAGGCTGGACAGGATCAGACAGCAAGATGTAACTTCAGACCTTCGATTCACACTGCCAAAATTCACATGTCTTCATTAGACTGATATATTTTCATTTCATGGCATTTCTTGAGGATATAATTGCTCAATAAGTAATTCTATGACATTTGGGATTGGACATTTAAATTTTTCATTAAAGCTCAAAATAAATAAATAAATAAATCAAACTCATGCACCAAAGAGGAGGAAGGGAACTCTTCCTGTGCTTGTAGCAAGATGCTGAAGATTTCAGAGTGAGTTACAAAAAGACACACACTATGTTAGAATATTCTGAGTTGTGTTTTTGTTTGTTTTGAGCAGGCATGCAACCACAAACAAGTTTCTCAAGTAATCTGGACACTTTGGCCATACATATAACTGGAAAATGTGCATTACTGTTAATGAAAAATACACACCCCTAGGTTCCATTGTTTTTGATTCACACATGCAAGTTATGCCTAATCGTCACAGCTATTTTTAATTGGAAAAACAAACTGTTGAAGACAAGTTTCTCCAGTAACATGATAAAAAGACTTGACAGTACATTCACAGGTCACATCTGGTGACCTTAATGTCAACAAATAGCCATGAACAACAAACTAAAGTCCACATCCTCTGTAAGCAAAACATTTGTAAGCACAATGACCAGAGGCCAGACTCCCCGACACTTGGCTTGTTAGTGAGCCTGAAATGAACCTGCAGTGTCACATTCTAACTTCTAAGGAGCAGCAGAGAAACGTAAGAAATAGGATCCAACTGCATCACCTTAAGCGATGAGTGCATCTTGTTCTAATTTCTGACCACAAGTCTGGCCTTTACATCTTTGCTGCTACATAGAAGAAATAAAGTGTAATAGTCACATTGAGAACTTTCTTAGAAAGATACATTCCCTGAATTACTCATACCAGGTGGCTATCATTCAGTATGAATTCCAATGTTATAAATAAGACATTAATGACAGTCTTTCCCACACTCCTCTTCAGAAGTCAGAAACACCCCGGGATTTACTCCCCCAGTTTCCAGGGATGTGCGCTACATGAATCAGACCCAGTTAAAATTCAGCAGTGATATGGGCTTACTGCTCCCTCCTTTGGAAATGGCCCAGTTTTCAGTCTGTGAGGGCAAACCGTTGAAATTAGCATTGTTTCCCCATATATCCCACATGCTTATTGTTTCTCTAGAGGACCAAGCTGCATCAAGCCTTTGCTTTACATTAAGTGGGTCCTTCTGCTTTCTCACCTGACAACACAATCCACATCTCCTACCTCCTTGGAACACCCTATGCTGTGCTGTGTAGAGCTAACTGGAAGCCATCATCCCACTCTGACCCAGAGTAATGGCTTTCACAAAATTGTTCAAAAGGTGCTGGGATGGCTTATGGTTGGGAGTGGACTTCAGGGCAGGCATTGGAGCTGCTGACACTTCCGGTAACCTTTCTACCTCGGAGTAGGTTGGGCTTTTTCTTTCCGGGATCTGAACCGCCTAAGATATAGCTCCTTTTCGTTCTCTGAATGTATGGGTGCATCCTCCTCTTTATAAACACTCAGTAACTTTTTCTTAGCCGCAGCAGAGGCTTGTCGATAGGGCAGTTTTCTGCTGATCGTCCTAATGCCGACATTCTCTGGTCCTGAGACCACTTCTTTTAGATTACACATCATCTTTATTTTATTTGCAGCAACGGTAGCACATCTGCGGGGGACTTTCTCAGGCACCGTTTTTGCTTTCAGGGTGTCACTATGCATCTGTACTGCATCCTTCTCATTAAGCATACATGGTCTCATTTTTGTATGGGGTTCTCTGTCTTTACGAACAGATTCTGAAAAATGAGTGAAAATTCATGTAAATACAGAAATCTTGTCACAAGACTGTAGTATATACATTCCTCAACAACAGCCCTGAGCCGGTCTTAATTATGTGAACAATTAAAAAGCTGGTTTGACAGGCTTATGGCTTCCATATGCTTCCCTATATGGACCAATCACTGTCATTTCTAAGTAATGGCTTGCAAGAATGAAGTGAAAACTTCCAGCCTCATAAAGCTACTCACCTAAAAGTACTTTAAAATGTTTGGATTTAAGAGGAGCACAGCCTGGCGGTGGTGGCGGCGGCAGCGGTGCAAATCTTTAGTTCCAGCACTGGAGAGACAGAGGTAGGCAGATCTGAGTTTGAGACCAGCCTGCTCTACAGAGTTTCAGGACAGCCAGGGCTACACAGAGAAATTATGTCTAGGAAATCAAAGAGAGGAGAGAATAGAATCATGTGTTCCCATTTCCGAACTTCATTTTTAATCGTACTTAAAACTATTTTGAAATATTTTGTAGCACTCTGAAGTAACTTCCCAGCACCCCAGTAAAGAAACACTTCCTGACAATGGACTCCAGCACCAGCATTTCCTTGATTCAAGTGGTTAAATTGCAGAGTTGGTACAAAAGGAAACTCTACTGACTCGACAAAGTTTAGCATGGCCTCAACCTTACCTTCTCTCCAACATCACTTTACTGGGCTGGGAAGCCTGAACCTCAAGCTCATGGCAGACGCAAAGTCCTTCTGCCTACCTGTGTGTGGGTGTCTTAGCAATCCACAAGCACTGGCACCTGCATTTTGAACTCAAGGAAGGGTTCCTTTAAGGAAGTACATTTTTGGTGAGCTAAATATTGTGAAGGGGGTTGTCAGAACCTGAGCTAGGCAAAAAGCCCACTGAAGAAGCAGACAGGTCCCTGTCACAGATCTCAGCAATGTTCAAGGATGGCTGGAAAGCAAGAGATGTCTGCCAGACATAAAAGCTCAACTCTTATATTTCTGCAGAAGTCTCAAAGTCAAAGACACAAGTTTCAAGTGCTGCAACACTTCTCTGATGTATCTGCTACCAGCTGGAGTTTGGGGATTTCTTAAAATCAGTCTTACAGTCATGAAGAGTCAGACGTGAATGTGATAGCCACATCAATACAGAGTCTGTGGAACACCAAAGTAACACATAGGCATCTGGAGGACTTGGCAGTCTTTGTCTTTCTTACTGAGTCCCAGAGAAAGGCAACGTTTTGGTAAGCTATCATCAAGCAAGCTTGGCCTGGCTGCTTGCACATGTCACCTGACTATAAATAAATGTAGTTTTGCACCAGGTGTGGTGGCGGCACATAACCTTTAATCTCAGCACTCCCATTTGGAAGGAGGAAGGCAGATCTCTCAGTTCTAGGCCAGCCTGGTCTATAGTTAGATCTAGGGCAGACAGAAATGCACAGAGAAACCAGCTCAGAAAACAAAACGTAGCAATGGCTGCTCTTCCAGAGCCCTGAGACTGTTCCCAGCCACCTGAAAGGTCAATCTGACATCTACAAGGTCTTCCAAACAGGAGACTATTCCCTCAAAGGGTTAGGGTTATGTAACTTCCAATGTTTTTACTAGGCTTATCTGACATAACTCATTGGGCTCTGTAGAAACAAAGTGCCTTGGTGTTTTTACCTTCAGAGGACTTTCTTAAAAGTAGAAACTTATAAGCTGGGGTCTCCATGAATACCAAATGCAAAAATGAACATTAAATCTATTTTGGGCAAATGCTAGGATAAAATAAGTACACTTTCAAAATATAGCAAAAGGGAAGCGGGTACCCCTCAAAGAATTCTACTAGTATCAGCCAAATAACTACATCCATGAAACGTATACTAAGGAAACTAAGTCAGCTGGTTCATGCCCAGTATTAAATAAAACCCCATCACAACTAAAATATCTCTTCCCAAGAAAATGTTGAATTAGTAGTGGTTGCTTCAGATGTGATGGAAGAACCTGTGCTGACAGTTTATCAACCTAGTAAAGACAAACTCTTATAAGACATTTTGCTTCCAATCAAGAAAGGGGAAAAGCTAAACTGCAGAAATGAAAAACGTTTTTTAAAGTACCCTGTAAAGTAGATTTAAATTTCAATTAGCTTATGCCCTAAGTAGGGGAAAGTCCAGAATACAATTTACAGGAACCCCAGGTGATAAAAGTCTCAAGTTCAAAGACAAACAAATGGGAATTCCGCAGAAACCACTATGAGGGAGGCCTGAGGCTGCATGGGGACTCAGCACTAACCACACTGCTAAGAGCACTGCTGCGAACTCTGAGACAAACAGAGCTGGCAAGATGGCTGGCTTTGTGGGTAGAGGCGTGCTGCAGAAACCTGGAGCAACCTGGGCAACCGATGCAAATGTGGGATGGAGAACCTGCTCCAACAAAGTCATCCCCTGGCCTCCACTACATGGCACAGGCGCACACATGGTAGACACACAACAAAAACTTGTTAAGCTGCCTCTCCATCGGTGTGTTAGCACTTTCAAGTTCGCAGTTATTGCAGTTCTGTATCCGTGTTCTAGAACGGCCTGTGGTAAGGACAAACACCGATATGGCCAGGACTGTTTTCCTTAAAATGTGACTTCCCACTCTCCAAGGACTATTCATATTCCAAGTGTACTCAGATGTTTCCCTAAGTCTAAAGACATTAGTGTGGAAGCATTTGAAAATGTTAATCTGGTCAGCATTTCTTAAGTATTTAAAACAGTGAATCAATGGGTACCCTACAGTTGTAAATGCCTGCTTCTCCAGCAAGTCTTTATCAAGCTGCTACAACTACAGAGTTCTCTCACCCGCTCTTCAATAACAATGAAACTGAGCCACCAAACTCCCAACTCTTGGAAGTGTTTTTTCACCCTTCCAAAGCAGGAGCTTCCAGGAGCATCGAGTGAGCTGCCATTTCTCTATATAATGGTGTATGGTGTCCTGTGATTGGGTTCCCACTTCCTGTCTGTAGGAAGGATGCAACCGCATGGGGTTTCTTCTGCACCAGGACAAAAGCTGGTCTGTGACCAATGTGAACTCATTCACCAGCTCAGTGGCTGTCCACTGAGTGACCAGCACAACCTGGCTTCTCATTGCCACTACATCTAAGGTAGCTCACGGTACAGATGTGCCTCGTTCTTTGAAAATAGGTAACGGGTGACATCGTTGCGAGTTGGTGGCAGTTGTTTTCCCAGCAATGTCTCAGCATTACGAACTGTGAGCAGGATCAAGATCAGAAATAAAGGGCTTTCACTCTCCTGAAAAGCAGGCTGTTTTAAGCACAGGCTTCCCAGTCAGTTCAACTCCCAGGCAATGCTGCTGGCCACAGCTGTCTGTAGGAGAACCACTGATATGGGTGAGCTTTGAGGGAGGCATCGTATTTAAAGACATTTTAGCTTGCTAGAAGCATGGCAGCCACTTTGTCCTCCCATGAGCCAGGAAGGCCCCGAGGTGCATCCCATGTCCTGTGGTTTGTTTTAAATATGTGGGAGAAAACTTTAAAAATCTGCCCACTAGGACTTGGATCATCTAATAGGCCCCTATACTGAGTACTGCATAGCACAAATGAACAACAGCTCAAAATCCAAGGATCAATTTATACTTAGAAACTAAAGAGACGGCTTAATGGTTAAGAGCACTGACTGCTCTGCTCTTCCAGTGGTCCGGAGTTCAATTCCCAGCAACCACATGGTGGCTCACAATCATCTGTAATGAGATCCAATGTCTTCCTTCTTCTGGTGTGTCTGAAGACAGCCAAGTGCACTCACATACATAAATCTTTTAAAAAATAAAAAGGTCCTTTCAAGCTTTGAAACACTGATGTAAATGGACGAATGTCTAAGCTCCCTGTGTGACTGAAGGATGGAGGTAGGCTGCCACAGTCCACGCAGTCCATAACTAACCCTGAAGGCTGCCACAGACCATGTAGTCTGTGCCTGATGCTGTTAAAATTAGGAAGTTAAGATTGACACTTGGCCAATTCAAAGGCTTTAATAAACTGCTTGTGGTAGCTCGCCCTTTAATCCAGAACTGAGGAGGCAAAGGCAAATGGATTTCTGTGAGTTCCAGGCCAGCCAAGGCTACATATATACTCTTCAAGACAACACTGTCTCAAAAATGGCTCAGCAATCAAGAACACTGGTTGCTCTTCTAGAGGATCTAAATTCAGTTCCCAGTACCCACGACCATCTGTAATAACCCAAGTCCCAGGGGATCTGACACCTACCACTCTTCTGGTCTCTGTGGGCAGTACACACACACAGTGCAGAGACATACATGCAGGGAACACACACATATACATAAAATAAAATGAAAATTTAAAATACGAATAAAGGTCAAATGCCTTAATGAAAACAACAAAAAAAACCTGGTCTTTAACATATACTCAGGAAGTGTAGCAAGCCCACCTCTAATATACCTATGGAGTCTTGCCACACTCATTCACACATGTCAATGAGAGGCAGCGAGTCTGTAGGAGCCAGGCTTTGAGGCTCTGACCAACAAAGTCATGAAGTGAAGCCTTGATCAAGAAGACACCAGGAGGTAATTTTCCAATCAATGTGATATTATACACAAGCTTTGCAGGTTATACAAGAGACTGTTTTGGGGTTTTTTTTGTTTTTTGTTTTGAAATCTTTTTAATGTTGAGAATTCCCAGGTGTCCTTCGGAACACTTGTAAGAATTTAAAAATGTTAAGATGTAAGAACACATAACACAACCAACCCCAGCATCATACTCTTTACTCTCAGTCCTCCCTTAGTGACAGTATGAGCTGCATGTGGGACTCACAACTAACCCAGTTAAGTAAGAGTGCACACTGCCTCATGTTCCCCTTGCTCTAGCAGAGCTGGTTTGGTCAGTACGTTACAGAACACTGGGTGGGCAGACACAGATGTAAACCTATGGTGCTGAACAGGGTCCACAGCCAAAGCTGAGGGTCTAGGCTTCAGTAGTCACTAACAGGAGGAAGGCTCTCCAAGCTCCTTTGCATTCCAGCATACTCTCTACACCATGAGAAAACAGCATGGACTTGGTAATAGCTGAAAGATAATCTGAAATGTGCTGGCTTAATGATCAAAGACTTGAGCTGGTTACTTCGACCATTGAGGACAAAGCACAGCCTATCTCGAGCCTGTGAGTTTGTTTCTGGCAGAATCAGGACACTGGAGGGGGAGGGAAATAAAACATCCCGTGCATCTTTAATGTGCTGCGTTCTGCTCCGTTACAAACCTCAGATGTCTTTTGTCAGTTGACACAATTACATTCAACTCGGCAGTGACCAGAATAAAATCCAGGTCAATTTTTATATCACACAGTACAGTGATTTAAGAAAAAGAGCACCACAGAAACTGAGGCTGTGGTGTGAACCCATCCTTACCCCAAAAGCCACAAATGAGGACAAAGGCATAGTGACACGTGACTGTGGGCAGTGCAGCTCTCTGGCAGTACTGTATGAACTTGTCTGTGATGTGACCCTCTAGTGGTGTTGAATGAACCTATTTATAGACCCGATGCATTGTTTTTCTAGGTCTTGAAGTGCTTTTCAAAAACATGTCTTACTCAAAACCAACTTCTCTAGGAGACCTATATCACAATTTCCAAGATCACACTAACTTCAGACATTATTTGATCAGAGGTTTTCCACCAAAAACAAAACAAAACAAAACAATGACCACCCTAGGAATTACCTAAAAATGGGATATATTTTCTTTTTATTCATAAATTACTACACATTGTGAGTACACCTTTTAAAATAAGATATAAGTGGGAAATCCTTTTAAATCTTTTTTATCTTAATATGCTTGGTAATAGTAATCTTTCAAAGGAAGTTAAAAAAAAAAAAAATCAAACCTGTACTACTTCAAACTTCTTTTAAAACCTATGAATGAATAAAATCACAGACTTTGGACCTAGAAAACTAGAGTGGGAAACGGCTCCTTTTACAAGTACACCCTAACTACTTCAAGTGCAGTAGAAGCTACAGCACTTACTTCTGGACCAGATCACATTCACCTTATGACTCTCAAAAAGACAAGGCTGACCCTAAACATTAAAGTACATCTGTGCATTAAATCCCTGCGCACTGCAAACGCCGAGTGCTCAATGTAAACACTGTACCTACTGTCAATCACCCTTAGTGGTACTTACGAGTGTGTCACATAGTCAGAGTTAATGTTAGAAATAGCACCATAACCAAAAAGGAAAAAAGGAAAGCAAGATACCTCTTCCTCACAAGCCCACATCTTGACTTCACGAGCTGAGAGCCACTGTCAACCACACAACAAGGTCACAATAAGGTCCACGTCTGCTCTTAGACGGACCCTAACCTGATGAAACCAAACCGTGCTCCTACACAACTGGACCAAAGGTTTAGGAAGGAGTGTTTGACTAGACAATCGATAACCAGTTAACACTTAGTCCCAAAAGGAGAACAGCTCTGTGTACAAAACCCAAACTTTGTAAAAGAGTGCACGTCAACTATACTTGTGGATTTTGGGTGCCTTTTTGCAGATAATGATAAACATGGAGTTACAATCCTGAGGAACATAACGGGAATCGAATGCTTTTTCAGTCAATAGTCAAAGACAGCTGACCCAGTGTGTGCCCCTCACATCCGTCTAGTAGGAGCTCTATGGAAAGCAGCTTGGCAGAGAATTCTCTATCCAAGAGAAACAGAGGCACCTACCAACCACAGCTGGAAATGCCCAAAACCATCTTCTCTCTTACATGAGAAGAGAAAGAGTACTGCCTACCCCGTCAAATCAAGTCCACGAATGAGCCATGAAAACAAAGCGAGAGGACACTGGAGAGCAGCACGTGCTGCCACCTCAGGAAAACGGGAGACAAAAGTGGCTTGCGTATGAACCCAGTACAACTAAGTCAAAAAGCACTCAAAAGTGTGCACACTACAACATCCTTTTCACTCCTGGGAAGCTTTCCAAGGAGAAACTTACTGGGAAGAGCGACACCAGTAGACCACAAATAATCAGTCCATTAAAGACAAGACCCTGGCTAACAAACAGTGTCTTTCTGTGGGACAGGGGATGATGGGATGCTTCCCTTCAGACAGATCTAAGAATCACTGTTTACTCCACTGGGGGTCACTACAACAAAGACTCACGCAGTTGTCCCAAAGAAAGGATGCTTAGGGTGCACAGGTAGGATTGCACTCTCAACTCTACAGTGTGACAAAGTGCTATCTACACAGAACTGAAATACCATTAGCCCTACGCACTCTTATTAAAGAACTTTCCCTAAATCTAAGGCACGCAAACTTCTCTACTTCAGAGTAAGATTATGGAAGGGCAAAAATGTGGTGAATCCTAATAGAAAGTAGATCTTGGACAAAAAGCAAAAATTTTGTCAGTAAACAATCTAAAAGAAAATACTATAACTATGTTCTCAAATTAGACCTTTAAAATATGCACTCCAAACATGTAAAATAATTTACAAGCACTTTATAAATTCAAGTTTATAAACATGAAAGTCATCAGGTCTGTCTTAAAGAAAAAAAGACAAGAATGGAGGGGGGTGGGGGGGAGTAGAAGCCACGTCAATAAAAATGACCAGATATATAAGGTATAATGTGTTCTACTCAAGTCTCCAGGGAAAAGATTTAAAAAAAAAAAAAAAAAGTGGTAGGTGCCTTGCCTACTAACCATGGTTACCCTTGCCATGATTATGTCAGCATACACATAATATTTATCAAGATTCTGTAAACATAGGCCACGTGGATTTTTTCCTACTGAATGGCAGGGGCTTAGAAACTACCACCTCTGGATAAATTCAGAAAATAACTGTGTGACACTGCTACCACAAAAGTAATGCTCACTGGTTTGGATAACCCAGTTGTCTAGTGTTGAACATGTCTCCCAACTCTTGCTGTATGTAGTCAATACTGTCAAAGTACATCTGCCCCCAAAATGAAGCATATTTTGGCACCTGTGCTGAATGCTGCTTCAAAACCAGCAAGTGCAAATAAAAGTAACAGTCATGATTTAGTCACATTCACAACTTTTCATAGAAAAATATAAATATATTCCCTGAATTGTAAGCCAGCTTTCACAGTACATTCCAGTCAGTCTACTGAGCACACTGGATCTCAAGGGCGTAAGGTGCGGTCAGTGAGCTCTAGTGCGCTCTCTATGCTTCTATCATCTTCCCCATCGTGGTATCTCACCGTTCTCCTACCCTGATTTCTCGTTTGGATTTTTGAGAGCCGGACAACTCCTTTAGCTTTCGCATAGTCCAAATCCTCCCAGTCATTGTCATCCACATTTAACCTAGGACCTTTACTCTGCCTTGGATGTCTTGCAGTTTTAGGTGAGTTGGATGAGGAGGGTTTACCTTTGCTAAGCACTCTTGCTTTCCCTTTCCTTTTCTTCTTCCTTTGGGTTTCTGTGTTATCGGTACAGTCAACATCAGAGTCAGTTACTGACCCCAAGTCTGATGCCTTAGGACTGCTGTCAGGTCCACATCCTGAACTCCCCATTTGTCCGGGCACGTCCTCATCATCTACCTCAGGATGCATTCTCCTCCTCTTCACCCCGACCTCTGTTGAGGCCTGTAAACTGGGAGTAACTTGTGCTGTCCTACTGAGTGGGGCCTTCCCGTATGTCCTGAGCCTTCTGCCATTCCACCTTCTTAATCCATAGTTCAGTTCTTCTTCGAAGTTACTCTCTACAGTAGCTTTCTGGGTCAAAACCGACACAGAAGGCAAGCTAATCTCAGTTTCCAGGGTTGGGCTTTTGGAGTTTTCCTGAGAAGGCCCAGCAGAGGAGCTTTGGGTTTTAGGAGGTGGCCTTACGCAGACAGCGCCCATTTGCCTGTTCTGTATGCTTTTTCTTTGTTCAAAACTGGAGCCCCCTCCAGAAATCAAGTCTGCACTTGCAGCCTGACTGGGATTCTCTGCACTATCTTGGTGTTCAGGCTCAGGGAGCTTGCTCCTGCAGGCAGTCTGTGCCTCTGGCACTTCACAACGTGCGTGTTTCTCCTCACTACTCAGTGCAGTCTTTGCTGGGGAACAAGCATATCGAGCGGGCTTTTTCCTTCTCCTTTTGCTTCGAGTGCACACGCTCTCTAGGCTGACGCCTTCTGCATCGCTTGTGAGCTTCATTTTGTCAGTAGCCACACTAGCACTCTCAGTAATCCTCGAGGGGCTGCTTTTGTCTTTGGGTGACTTCGGGGTTACCTGTAGGTTACTTTCCTTGTCACTGGAACAGAACCTTTTCCGGGAAACCTGCCTTCTTTGCCCATCCTCTCGTGACACAGATTCTGAAAATTAAGAGTGTTCTGTTAATATTTGATATAAGAATGTCTAAAGTAATAATTAAATGTTTAACATTTAAAGACAATTTAAATGCAGACTCCTTACCAACACAGTGAGGCTATATTAGACGGCAGGAAATAAGCTGGTCCTTAGCAGTGATTTCCCCCACTAATGACTCTCTCCTAATCCTCAACAAAGACAATGTGAACAGGCAGGCTCAAGAAAATTGTTCCAGTCACTACCATGGTGTGCCCAAGTGCTCATCTCTAATAAAGTGCCCACTGCCAATATTCAAAGTAGAACCTTTCATGAATAGTCAAGGCCAAGGCTGACTGTTCAGTGACACTAACAGTGAATGATAAGGCACTAAGCCTGAGAACAGAGAAGACAAACAAAAGGCCAGTGCTCAACCAGAAAGAACAGCTGGCCAAATGAAATCTACAGGAGGGAACAGTAGAAGGGAACCGTGGAAGAGGAGGAAGGGATAAATTAGTGTCCAAGGGAGAGCCTGAATGAAATTACCGTTTTCATTGCTGTGTGATTTCTCTCTCACTGTACCGCCATCAGAATCCACATCGGTCTCAGATCCATGATGTGAGAGACACTGGGGGGCAAGAATGACTTCCCTCAAGGCTTCAGAAGCTGGGCTTCCTTCCACTTCCGGACCTCTCCTTTCTGCACACTTTTCCTCACAGTCTTCTGAGTCGCTCAAGATCTTGGCTTTCTTACACAAATGCGAATTCTTGCATAGCACGCTGCTTTCTGGCTCAGAGTCAGCTTCCTCAGAGATGCTATCTGCCCTAAGTTTCTGCCCAGATGTTGAAGGGTCCACAGTGCTGCTGGGCCCATGATCAGATCCATGGCATCTTGAATCTTCCTCAGAAGACTCTATTGGACGAGATTTGGTTTTGCATGTTGCTGCAGTGTGGGATGTGCAGCCGTTAGCATTCCAGGTCTTCCGGGTTGCTCGCAAGTCACTGTCTGACTCCGAGTCACTGATGCTGTTGTGGACAGTATGGGGACCGGATATCAACAGTGATTGGTTCTGGTGGTCTTTCAGTTCTTCTGTCTCTGACTTGAGGCTCTGATCATCAGAGTTGTGTAGCAACTTTTTCCTGGCCACAGCTGATGCGTTTCGATGTGGCAGCTTCCGTCCAGAGCAGGGGCTCTCTGAGCTCGAATCCTCCGCATCACTCATCAGCTTTATCTTGCTGGCAGCAACAGCAGCACACTTCCGCAGAACTTTCCGGCTGCTTCCACATTTTTTATTTTTCAGATTTTCATCTGTTTCCACTGAATTGTTATCAGAATCACTTAAGTAGACTCTCTTCCGAGTGGCTTTTCTACCACATCCATTTTCTAAAGAAACAGAACCTGGAAGTAAAGTAATACGATTAAGGAAGTCCTGTCTTAGTCCAGTCATGTTAAGCTACACATGCAGGCCAAGCTGGCCTCTTTCCTACTGTCTGTCCTGCCTCGGCTTCCTAAGGTGACAACAAACCTACAAAGTCTTCAAATAGGGTAAGTGTTCTGTAAGGATCACCACGTGCTGGGCTTAAGAGACACTATCACATCTAGATGAACCCCATTATGCCACTCAATAACGATTAGTGACCGCCCGCTCTCAACTGACCAGCTTTCCTCCGAGCAGCTCTTGTTCTGGTCACCCTGAGGTTGCTGCCTCTTAACACACCACTGCGCAAGGAACATTCTCGAGCTCCAGGACTTGCTTTGCTCTCCTCTGAACTGTTTGAAGCTGAAGAAGATGAAGAGGTAGCTAAGAAATCTTCCATTTCACTTCCTAAAAAATAAAATAAAAAGATATATGGACTCCTATCTGTGCCCACATAAGCAAACATTGTCTTATAACACAAATATCTGAAAACAATGTATAACTTGTTGTTGGAGAGATGGATCAGAAAGAGAGCACCTGCTGCTCTTGCTCCTGAAGACCCAGGTTCAGTTCCCCATAACTGCCTATAACTCCAGTTCCAGGGGATCTGATGACCTCTCCTGACCTCTGTGGGCACCAGGTATCTGCGTTAGTACACATGAATACAGAGAAAATAAAAACACAAAGATTTATTTTCTCTAAATAGATTTATTTATTTACCATGTACACAACGTTCTGTCGACATGTATGACTAAGGGCCAGAAGAGGGCACCAGATTTCATTATAGACGGGGTTTGAACTCAGGACCCCTAGAAGAACAGCAAGTGCTCTTGGCCTCTGAGCCATCTCTCCAGCCTCACTAAAACTTCAGAATATTAAAACCAGATTTTCAAAATGCTTTAAATGCTTACAAATTATGCTGTGAAGGTGACTTTAAATAAAAACCTTTGTATTTAAAAAGTACACAACCAGTATTCCATACATTAAGTCATGCTTGTATATTCAGACACTGGTCACCACATTCTAAGCTGTTCTGAGACTCACAAAATATCATTTATGAATAAACCTCCATTTCAAACGCAATTAGCCCCACTAATTATTGTGCTTTCTGTGACATCAAGAAAGGCTTCCATGCTAGAAGGTACAATCATTTTGGGTCCTTCAATCTCAACAGGCAGTTTTTCAGATCTACTCAATTTCCTGACAATTCAGCTGTGGTACATTGATCACACTGGGGGAGCAGTTGGGGGTAGGGTGGCAGACAGTGAGAGAAAGAACACTTTAATCAACAAGTAATTGTTTTCATTGCCATACTGGGTGGAATGAGCAGACAGTGTACAGAGGTGGTTTCCTATCAACTTGACACACATTTGGGAAAGGGACCTTCAATTTAGAAGTTTCCCTCCTACTAGACGGCCCTGTGAACAAGACTATGGGGAATTTTCTTAGGCTGACATAGTCAGCAGGTGCCAGGCAGGAAGCAGCACTCCTCCACTGGTCCCTAACTTGACCCCTTCAGAGCTGGAGGATGATGACCTGAGTACTCCATACCAAACCTTTTCCTCCTACATGCGGTTCTAGGCCGTGGTGTCTTCATGAATAACCCCTAACTGAAGCACACGCCTGAGGCAGAGGGGCAGAGGGGCAGGAGGATACGGAAGCTCAAGAGAGGCCACTGGTGAAGGTGTGTGGCCCAGCTATAGTTTAAGGGACCAGCAGTAGCTATGAGCGGCTCTCATCCGAGCCTGGGAAGACAGGGTCTGCGTAATGCAAAGGCTTCTCTGCTACTCACAGAATCATGAGTGGGCCCAGACTTAAAGCACTAAACCTTTTACACAGGGAATTCTGGATTTGCTTTGGGCTGAACATGAAGGGACATAAGAAGAAGCCACTGTTAAGAGAGCTCAGATATTTTAGAGAGACTGGATATTTTAAGAGACTTAATTTTCAAAGTACTTGAATAATTAAAGACTATTGAAATTTCCTTAAAGTTGGGCTGTTTTACACTGTGAAATTGATATTCATATGCCATCTTAGGGACAAATGAGAAAAAACCAAAAAGGTTCCAGTTGAACAATAGTCTAACTGTGTAACAAGCAAACAAGAAGTGAAGTGTGCTAGTTAGACACAAGCTAGAGTTCCTAGAGGAGAAAGCCTTAACTGAGAGCATGCTCCCACCAGACACGCCATATTATGACAGCAAAATAAATCCTAGGATAGAGAAGGTCTCCCAGTCTCCTATTCCTACAAATATGGGGACTCTAGTCTATAACTGCATCTGTAAAATCCTGTGAAGTGCACCAGCCTGACTTTTCCACTGGCCATTTTGGTCCCATCTATGATCTGTTTGTCAATAGCATTAACAGTGCTACATGAAATATTTGACACTGCACACATGAAAAGCCACAGGTCATGATACTACATAACTTACTCTCAACGAAAAACACAGTGCGATGCAGATGGAAATAGTACCCTCACTGCACAAAGCTATTCAGGACTATTCAGGACTCCATTTGTTCATAGTTATCAAAACAGCAACAGCCCAAAGAGGTGACAATGTACTTCTGGGTGCCAGCTCTCAAATGACTATCTGTACTTTTATGGGATTTTGGTCCTTTAAAATATACTTTGTACCTGGGCGGTGGTGCACATGCCTTTAATCCCAGCACCTGGGACACAGGTGGATCTCTGAGTTCAAGGCTAGCCTAATCTACAGAGCAAGTTCTAGGACAGCCAAAGACAGAAATCCTGAATCAAAAGCAAACAAAAAAAAAAAAAAATAAAAACATACTTTGTGAAACACAAATCTTAGCAAATGTTAATTTTGTCTACACCTCAGTACCAAGGTTGTTTCTAATCCAAAAATACTTGGTAGTCTACAAACAAGAATGCTCAAAGATGAGTGCATTCAATTACTCACCAAATAGCACAGAACCACTCCTGAGTACTTCAGGCCTCTGCCTTCTGACTCTTTCTAACGATCCTGCAGAGACTGAAGAGTCCCCAGAAGTAAAGCCTGAAGAGACACCAGCACTTGTCTTGCGGGTTGGGGAACAAGCATATCGAGCGGGCTTTTTCCTTCTCCTTCGAGTGCACACGCTCTCTAGGCTGACGCCTTCTGCATCGCTTGTGAGCTTCATTTTGTCAGTAGCCACACTAGCACTCTCAGTAATCCTCGAGGGGCTGCTTTTGTCTTTGGGTGACTTCGGGGTTACCTGTAGGTTACTTTCCTTGTCACTGGAACAGAACCTTTTCCGGGAAACCTGCCTTCTTTGCCCATCCTCTCGTGACACAGATTCTGAAAATTAAGAGTGTTCTGTTAATATTTGATATAAGAATGTCTAAAGTAATAATTAAATGTTTAACATTTAAAGACAATTTAAATGCAGACTCCTTACCAACACAGTGAGGCTATATTAGACGGCAGGAAATAAGCTGGTCCTTAGCAGTGATTTCCCCCACTAATGACTCTCTCCTAATCCTCAACAAAGACAATGTGAACAGGCAGGCTCAAGAAAATTGTTCCAGTCACTACCATGGTGTGCCCAAGTGCTCATCTCTAATAAAGTGCCCACTGCCAATATTCAAAGTAGAACCTTTCATGAATAGTCAAGGCCAAGGCTGACTGTTCAGTGACACTAACAGTGAATGATAAGGCACTAAGCCTGAGAACAGAGAAGACAAACAAAAGGCCAGTGCTCAACCAGAAAGAACAGCTGGCCAAATGAAATCTACAGGAGGGAACAGTAGAAGGGAACCGTGGAAGAGGAGGAAGGGATAAATTAGTGTCCAAGGGAGAGCCTGAATGAAATTACCGTTTTCATTGCTGTGTGATTTCTCTCTCACTGTACCGCCATCAGAATCCACATCGGTCTCAGATCCATGATGTGAGAGACACTGGGGGGCAAGAATGACTTCCCTCAAGGCTTCAGAAGCTGGGCTTCCTTCCACTTCCGGACCTCTCCTTTCTGCACACTTTTCCTCACAGTCTTCTGAGTCGCTCAAGATCTTGGCTTTCTTACACAAATGCGAATTCTTGCATAGCACGCTGCTTTCTGGCTCAGAGTCAGCTTCCTCAGAGATGCTATCTGCCCTAAGTTTCTGCCCAGATGTTGAAGGGTCCACAGTGCTGCTGGGCCCATGATCAGATCCATGGCATCTTGAATCTTCCTCAGAAGACTCTATTGGACGAGATTTGGTTTTGCATGTTGCTGCAGTGTGGGATGTGCAGCCGTTAGCATTCCAGGTCTTCCGGGTTGCTCGCAAGTCACTGTCTGACTCCGAGTCACTGATGCTGTTGTGGACAGTATGGGGACCGGATATCAACAGTGATTGGTTCTGGTGGTCTTTCAGTTCTTCTGTCTCTGACTTGAGGCTCTGATCATCAGAGTTGTGTAGCAACTTTTTCCTGGCCACAGCTGATGCGTTTCGATGTGGCAGCTTCCGTCCAGAGCAGGGGCTCTCTGAGCTCGAATCCTCCGCATCACTCATCAGCTTTATCTTGCTGGCAGCAACAGCAGCACACTTCCGCAGAACTTTCCGGCTGCTTCCACATTTTTTATTTTTCAGATTTTCATCTGTTTCCACTGAATTGTTATCAGAATCACTTAAGTAGACTCTCTTCCGAGTGGCTTTTCTACCACATCCATTTTCTAAAGAAACAGAACCTGGAAGTAAAGTAATACGATTAAGGAAGTCCTGTCTTAGTCCAGTCATGTTAAGCTACACATGCAGGCCAAGCTGGCCTCTTTCCTACTGTCTGTCCTGCCTCGGCTTCCTAAGGTGACAACAAACCTACAAAGTCTTCAAATAGGGTAAGTGTTCTGTAAGGATCACCACGTGCTGGGCTTAAGAGACACTATCACATCTAGATGAACCCCATTATGCCACTCAATAACGATTAGTGACCGCCCGCTCTCAACTGACCAGCTTTCCTCCGAGCAGCTCTTGTTCTGGTCACCCTGAGGTTGCTGCCTCTTAACACACCACTGCGCAAGGAACATTCTCGAGCTCCAGGACTTGCTTTGCTCTCCTCTGAACTGTTTGAAGCTGAAGAAGATGAAGAGGTAGCTAAGAAATCTTCCATTTCACTTCCTAAAAAATAAAATAAAAAGATATATGGACTCCTATCTGTGCCCACATAAGCAAACATTGTCTTATAACACAAATATCTGAAAACAATGTATAACTTGTTGTTGGAGAGATGGATCAGAAAGAGAGCACCTGCTGCTCTTGCTCCTGAAGACCCAGGTTCAGTTCCCCATAACTGCCTATAACTCCAGTTCCAGGGGATCTGATGACCTCTCCTGACCTCTGTGGGCACCAGGTATCTGCGTTAGTACACATGAATACAGAGAAAATAAAAACACAAAGATTTATTTTCTCTAAATAGATTTATTTATTTACCATGTACACAACGTTCTGTCGACATGTATGACTAAGGGCCAGAAGAGGGCACCAGATTTCATTATAGACGGGGTTTGAACTCAGGACCCCTAGAAGAACAGCAAGTGCTCTTGGCCTCTGAGCCATCTCTCCAGCCTCACTAAAACTTCAGAATATTAAAACCAGATTTTCAAAATGCTTTAAATGCTTACAAATTATGCTGTGAAGGTGACTTTAAATAAAAACCTTTGTATTTAAAAAGTACACAACCAGTATTCCATACATTAAGTCATGCTTGTATATTCAGACACTGGTCACCACATTCTAAGCTGTTCTGAGACTCACAAAATATCATTTATGAATAAACCTCCATTTCAAACGCAATTAGCCCCACTAATTATTGTGCTTTCTGTGACATCAAGAAAGGCTTCCATGCTAGAAGGTACAATCATTTTGGGTCCTTCAATCTCAACAGGCAGTTTTTCAGATCTACTCAATTTCCTGACAATTCAGCTGTGGTACATTGATCACACTGGGGGAGCAGTTGGGGGTAGGGTGGCAGACAGTGAGAGAAAGGACACTTTAATCAACAAGTAATTGTTTTCATTGCCATACTGGGTGGAATGAGCATCAGACAGTGTACAGAGGTGGTTTCCTATCGACTTGACACACATTTGGGAAAGGGGCCTTCCCATTTATGGATCTGTTTGTCAATAGCATTAACAGTGCTACATGAAATATTTGATACTGCTCACATGAAAAGCCACAGGTCATAATACTACATAACTTACTCTCAACACAAAACACAGTGCAATGCAGATGGAAATAGTACCCTCACTGCACAAAGCTATTCAGGACTATTCAGGACTCCATTTGTTCATAGTTATCAAAACAGCAACAGCCCAAAGAGGTGACAATGTACTTCTGGGTGTCAGCTCAGTACCAAGGTTGTTTCTAACCCAAAAGTACTTGGTAATCTACAAATAAGAATGCTCAAAGATGAGTGCATTCAATTACTCACCAAACAGCACAGAACCACTCCTGAGTACTTCAGGCCTCTGCCTTCTGACTCTTTCTAACGATCCTGCAGAGACTGAAGAGTCCCCAGAAGTAAAGCCTGAAGAGACACCAGCACTTGTCTTGCGGGTTGCAGACAAAGGTACCTTACTTGAGGTAGACTGAGAAGGAGGACACATCAACTGTGGGATTACTTTTGTCTGAGATTTGAACTGCTTCTGCTTGACATTTCTGGCAAAAGTTTAAGCAAGAGAAACAATTACGTTATATTGTTTCTTAATGAGAGATAAAATATCACATAAACCAAGTAGTAAAATATGCACAACTAACAGCATCCCAGCATGGATTGTTACTGCAGTACTTCCTTATTCTAAACTTGACAGTTACAGTCAATTCCGAAGCAATGAACAAATCACCCAATTAAACAGAGAATCTGGTCCCAAGAAAAGGGAAGAAAAAAAAAAAAGACAGCAAAAAACCTGTTTCAAGGGACTTACCTTTCCAAATTTGACAAATTATACTTAATACCCACAGAAATGGGTAAACTCCTAAGTAATATAAACTCAAGAACTCCTAGCCTACTTCTCTGGTGGGAGGGAGGGAAGGGCTGGGGCAGGGAGGAGGGGAAGGGATGGGAAGGAAGGAGGGATCTTAAAGGCAGCAAAAGGAAAGTAATACACACATAAGAAGAGCACTTCAGCGAGGTCAGTAGCCAGCATGGTAGGCATAAGAATTCACTATGCATGAACTCTGTTCTTCAGGGCTGCAGAGAGGATGCTCTCCCAGAGGACCCACATGGCAGATCACAACCCTCTGTAACACTAGGCCCAGGGGATCTGATGCCATTCTAGTTTCCAAGGGCACCAGATACACATGTGACACACATAAGATACACATGTGACACACATATATACAAGGGATACACATATATACATGCAGGCAAAACCACCATATATATATATAAAGTAACAATAAGTAAAACCTGAGAAACATTTTAAAAACTACCTTCAGGCAGATGGACTAGTGAGCACCTTTAATCCCAGCAGTTGAGAGGCAGAGGCAGGAGGATCTCTGATTCAAGGTCTACAGAGTGAGTTCCAGGATAGCCAGGGTTGCACAGAGAAAGACAAACAACAAAAAGCAAACAAACAAACAAACAAAAAAATCCTTCAATAATGAAGGTAAACTTAAACCACCACCAAGGACACAAAGACAGGTAAGTCTATTGTTGGTGTATCTGCCTGGTTTACAGGAATTTTAAAAGAATTCTTCAGACTGAAGCAAGGAAACCCGTGAAACCCATGACAGGACACTCAGACGCTTTTATAACAGGACATCAAAGTATAAAACGCATCATTCCAGGGTTTCTGTAAAAAACAATGATAATACAAGGTTCTTGATTCTGAACTTAAAGATACATATATAAAAGTTTGGAGTGTAGAGCCGTATTCCAAAAATATGAGTTTTTACCACAATTAAAAACATCTTAAGAACCAATTACATGCAATGCCACGCCCCTCACCTTGTGCGCCTGTCACCAGGAACAGCACCATTACAGTTTTGTCGTTGCTTGAATCTTTGGCTTCTACGAAGTTTCTCCTTGAATTTTTGACCAATTTTAAAATCAAAGGAAATTTTCTTCATTTTTTCTTCAAACAAAGCAGACAATCTCAAGGTCATACTATAAATCTACGAGGTCAAAAAGAAACCCAGAATTACAAAGTCAACCTGCTGCAGATTTTCACTAATCACCAGAGGAGCGGCACCTGCGCTGCCTCAGCCGTGACCTGGAGGAATAGCTTCTTTGCTCCGACCGACTACACACTGACGGCACTGGCAGGATGTGGAGACAAGAGACACACACACACATACACGCACACACCTTTCAGAAGCTAGTGAAGATTGCATCTCCACACTCCACAACACTTCTGTTGATATTCTCAGTTAACATTGGTCCCAACCAGTTCCAAAGTACAAATTTCTCCTTAGGCTAATTTGAAAGTTAGTTCTAATACTGCAATTTAGGAAGCAAAGTAGCAGTGTATGTCTGAATCAAGGGAACAAGCGCATTTTTACATTAATCTGCTTACAATTTGGTATACCATCTCAATCTAAAATAACAAAAGTATGCCTTCCATCATATACAAGAAAATATATCTGCAACCTCACATATTTCACATAGCCTAGACCCTTAGTCAGGGGCAAAGACGACCTTCAATTCAATTCCTCATCTTCCCACCATCACTTTCGAAGTATTGGGCCTGTAAGCCTGTGCCCCTACACAGTTCACCTCATACAATGGGGGGAATGAGCCTATGTTGTCATGCATGGCAGGCAGGCCAGCCCTCTACCAACTGAGGTACATCCCAGCTCAACAACTCCAATTATCAGATCATTAAAATAATACCAAGCTATGTGATTGACTGAAGAATCCAGTTCAAACCAACATTAAATGCAGAAATGAGTGCACCGGTTTAATATTCAAAAGTTCAGTATCAGGCTGAGCAATGTCTCAACCAATAACGTACTATCTTTGAAAGCATGAGGACCTCAAGGTCAAACCCCATAATCAGGGGAGGATGACACAATGGGGGCAGACATGGTGGAACAAGCTCCTGATGCCAGGGAGACAAAAATTCCTGAGGCTGGCTGGCTAGCAAGTCTAGATAGACAACCGGTCGTAACTGGCTTCTCTCCTCCCACTATGTGGCCTCTGTGAATCAGACTCAGGTTGCCAGACTTGACAGCTAACCAGCACACAGACGCAACAGTAGACTGTTGGTCATGTGTGGTGTTAGGAAGCACTTCCATCCCAGAAACTTAAGAACGTGAAGGACTGAGACCTAACAGCCTCCTACACATCTGCCCTGCAGACTCTCGAGTGTTCGCTTCCTATCCCGTCTTTGAAAGGCACAACAGTACTATTTCTAGTACTGCATCATCGAGTTAATAGGGTTACATGAGCCACTCTACATCTGAAATGTGATGGTCTTGAGCATTGTCACTTTCCGTCTCCTCACTAGTTGTCACTGGAAATTTAGCAACGAATTTGAACTAAAAGTAACAAGATGCTAAACATGACAATGTAAAAAGGGCATGTATGATCACACAATACATAATGAACACTAAAAAGAAAAAAGAATTCCTCTTGAAATTCAAAATGAGATTGGATGCTGGCTTTCAGTATTACTATTCAACATTATATAAAAGCACCCTGGGTCTCACTCACCCATGAACCAGTAATGTTAGTGGATACTTCCAGAAACAGGCTACACTTAAAATTCTGAATAGCATGATCTAATCTCATACTATTCTCCCACAATCTATTTGGGAAATGGATTGTCTTATGTCCACAGCGTCCATATATATTTACATCACACAGCTCACAACAGTGAAGATTGTAGTCGTGCAATCTATCAGATTACTGTAACTGCTCTACTTACTGGTAGCTATATAAGTAATCTTTCACCATGTCTAATCTATAAATTTAACTTCACTAACTTCACCAGATATCTCTGGTCACACTTAACATCATGTACATACACACATATTTAAGAAATGCACATGCGGGCTGGAGAGATGGCTCAGTGGTTAAGAGCACTGGCTGCTCTTCCAGAGGTCCTGAATTCAATTCCCAGCAACCACATGGTGGCTCACAACCATCTGTAATGGGATCCAATGCCCTCTTCTGGTATGTCTGAAGACAGCTACAGTGTACTCATATAAATGAAATAAATAAGCCTTAAAAGAAAAGAAATGCACATACAAGTGTTTATATGCACCGGCAGCAGCTTTGCTCATCCCAGACATCTTGTGTTTATCCAGTTTATTCAGTTATAGTTCATGTTTTATCTGCTACTGGCAACTGGAAAAATACACAGTTCACGCACACCTCGTTAGAATACGGCACAGAAAAGGATTACCTACCTTTGATCTTTTGTTCGGTGTATATGCCTTTGCATTGCTAAATATCAATCGAATGTCTTTGCAAAACTCCACAGGGCTATCGTAATTCCCAGCTTCTAGAGTTTCCCTTACTGTTCCAAAATCCATTGGCGTGTCTATAATATCTCGGTAATCCTGTTTTTAAAAATGACAATTCACATATGAACTTCATGATCTCTAAAAGTAAACACAAAGGGCTGGAGGGCTCAGTAGTTAAGTGCAAGTCCTAGCACCCATACAGTGGCACACAAGCATCTGTAACCCACAATCAAGGGGAACTCAGCAACTCTTCTGGCTTCCATGGGCAATACAAACATGGTACACAGATACAGGAACAAATAAAACACACATAAAATACCCATACACAGAAATGTTTTTAAAGTAAACATAGTAAGATCTCTAAGATATTGCAAATGACAGAACAGGGAAAGAATTGAAAGACTTAAGGATTAATATCTAAAAGATCTACAAAGGCAGCAAAGAATAGTAGGATAGGAAGTATCAAATCTTAAGATTTTACTTTATCTTAATTTATATGTTAGGATATGCGTACAATGCCTGCTGAGCCATCTCTGCAGCCCCACAAATAACAGCAAATGTCAATTCTTTTTTGTTTTGTTTTGGGTTGTTTTGTTTCCCCACCCCCCCAACCCCCCCCCCCCCGAGACAGGGGTTCTCTGTGTAGCCCTGGCTATCTTGGAACTCACTTTGTAGACCAGGCTGGCCTCGAACTCAGAAATCTGCCTGCCTCTGCCTCCCAAGTGCTGGGATTAAAGGCGTGCCTTACCACACCCGGCTTTCAAATGTCAATTCTTAACGGTCCTGAGACAAGAATATTTTAATTTCCTGTTTACAGCCATTAGTAATCCCAAGACTGCTGTAGCAGATGGTGTTTTTGGTTCTTGGTCATGGGCATCACCCAACTGCCTTGTTTGTTATCTAAGTTATAGTCTTGTTAACTGTTCCAAATGAGCCATGCCTGCATGTCTGTGCCTGTAGTGAGCACAAGAGGACACTGGATCCCCTGGGATTGGAGTTATAGATGGTCACAAGCTACTAAAATGTGGGTGACAGAAACTTCCGTAAGCCCATAATCAGCTTCCAAATGCTGACACCATTGCATACACTAGCAAGATTTTGCTGAAAGGACCCAGATATAGCTGTCTCTTGTGAGACAATGCCGGGGCCTAGCAAACACAGAAGTGGATGCTCACAGTCAGCTATTGGATGGATCACAGGGCCCCCAATGGAGGAGCTAGAGAAAATACCCAAGGAGCTTAAGGGAACTGCAACCCCATAGGTGGATCATTATTATGAACTAACCAGTACCCCAGAGCTCTTGTCTCTAGCTGCATTTGTATCAAAAGATGGCCTAGTAGGCCATCACTGGAAAGAGAGGCCCATTGGACTTGCCAACTTTATATGCCCCAGTACAGGGGAATGCCAGGGCCAAGGGGTGGGGGTGGGTGGGTGGGGGACTGGGGTGGGGGGAGTGTATTGGGGACTTTTTGGATAGCATTGGAAATGTAATTGAGGAAATTACCTAATTAAAAAAAATAAAAATAAAAAATAAAGTAAAATAAAAAAAAAAAAGAAACTTCCGTAAGATCAACCAATACTTTTACCCATGAGCCACCTCTCCTGCTCCAGTAAATTTTATTAATGCCTGTGCCTACAGCAATGCTCATGTATGTATCTCCTATTTCACACATGGTTCCTGTGCAACTATCTCTAAATTCTTGAGTTACTATGTCTGTACTACAACTAGCCCTAGTGGGGTAAGATAGAAAATACATTAACATAAATAAGGCTTAGTCTAGTCCTCTTACCCTTTAGGGTTTAACCTAACTCTGCAATCCTACTGTTTTCTCCACAACACAAAGCACCAACAGTCAGAGCAAGGAGACTTACTGGGTACTCATCCAAGTCCACGGGCTGTCTAAAGGGCTCCGAGTCCTCACATTGGAAGATGAGGATAAGCAGGGCCTTGCACTGCCTCCTCCAGTCACTCTCAATACAGCCGCTGGCTCTACTCCTCCTTTTCCAGTTGTGGACCTGAAAACATATTTGTAGGTTACTTCAGCCTAGGTAGGAAATGGAGAGAGGATATGTTTTATAGTGTATGATATTGGTTTTAAGGAAAAAAAAAGATTTGGGCCCTTCTGTTTCCTGTATTGTACATAAGTTATAGCAGTTTTCACCTTGTTATCTAGCTGGAAAAAAGACGATGTCTATAAATCCAGTCATGTCTTATAATGTTCGACATGCATTCGTAAATGGAAATTATATCAAGATTAGTTATAAGAAGCCAGATGCCATGGGCAGCAGCAAGTGCTATCAAACAATCAATTCTGCCAAGTCTCACATCTGTACATCTTGTTTATAGAAATTAGAAATGGAGTAGAAAACTGCCTAGGACCACAGCTTCCTCACATGGGAAAAGTCCACTATAGACAGCAATTAAAGGTAAGGGCACCCAGGCAATGCCTCAAATGTTGGCATTAGCTATATGGAGCAATGTAACCACAAAAGAGATACCAAAGTATATCAGAAACTGCAAAAGTTGTCATCTGGTTTGAGCCAAAGTAAACAGAAAGTGTGTGCTGGGAGAGGGGTTTACAATATGGGAAAGGCAAGAGCTCTCTCTCCTATATGGAATCAGCATCACTTTAGGGAGTCATAGCACACTGCTGCTTAACACACATGCACATCTGACTAGTGGAGTCAACTATGTCATTGGCAATAGCGGACACTGCAAAGAATAGACGGGGGAGACAGGTGGCAGTTCTATTGGAAATGAAGCAACACGAAAATGAAAATCAGACAACATAAATGCATGTCTAACTCTTCAGTGTTAATTAGGACAACCATTGTATAAGAGGTCAGGTATTTGATTTGTTTGGCTGCTTGATTTGGTTTTTGAGATTCTTATGATATACTCCTGGCTGGCCTGGAACTACATATGTAAATCAGGTTGGCCTCACAGAGATCTGCCTGCCTCTGCCTCTGCCTCCTAAGTATTGAGACTAAAAATAAAAAGTGTGTGCCACCAGATAATGGAACGTCTAAGTGAACTAGGAGTGACGTGTGCTATTGTATGTTACCCATTCTGCTATCAACAGCCTACTCATTAATGTACTGTATTAGTGCCGAAGCTTCTGGTGACACGTCACATTAGAGCTCTTAAGTTTCCTAAGTTTACTTCCATGTTGTGACCCTTCTCCCATAAAGCCTCATCTTTTCAACAAATCTCTATTTTAAATAAATAATTCCATTACCAAATCCTATAAACATTCCCCTAAAAAGATCTCACCATTTTTCTTCATTGTTCCAAGAGGAGCCCTCTCTGAGCCTGGACGTCACGCCACCTGAGGAACGCTCTCGCCAGCCCAGCATTCTCTTCACTGACAGGCAGCCACAGAGAGCCGCCTCATCCTGCCTCAAGCCGTACTCACCCACTGTAGTGAATTCACCCGCTGCAGTGACAGTTGCCGCCCTACCTTACAGTTACACACGATGCTGGGGTTTCGTGCTCTGCCCTACTTGTTTGGGGAAGGGTGTCTGTCCATAATTTGACTCTAACTGTGAGAGCTCCATTACAACATCAACTATCAACTCAACAGTTCTGACGAACCAGAACTCAGTGATTTCTATTTCTCTTATAAACCAAACTAAAATACCCAGAATCGTCATGTAAATTCTCAAGGCTGGAAACTGTGACCCAGATGAAACTGTGACCCAGATGAAACTGTGACCCAGATGAAACTGTGACCCAGATGAAAATTTGGTTTTGAACAGAACATAGAAGCCAAAGGTAGCCATGCAGAGCAACTTACCTTCCTTCTTCCAGAAGACGTTTTAGGAAGATCACTATCATCCTAGGATAAATCAGAGAGCCTTACTATGGAGGTCTCACCACAGAGCATCATCAGAGCACGTGTGTGTCAAGAGACACTGCTTAGCCATGAAACTTTCTATCAACTCCTGCCTTGAGAACAAGCTGGGATATACTATGATGGATGACCTACATTTTCCTACCCCCATTTCTAAATCAGTGTTTGAGATCTACATGCCACTATAAAGTTAAACTCATACCAAATCATCAGCACTGTCGTCCTCATCATTGTCAGAAGTGTTACATAGTTCCGATATATTTGTACAATCTTGATTCCTAAAAGTTACATTTTTCACAATTAATCATATGAAGAAAATAGCTACTCCTGTCAAGCATTACTTCACACTAAAATACAAATAGCTCCCCAGTCTAGGCACACCCAACTTCACAAAAAAAGACAAGATTTTAACCAATCTTCTGTGAAAATAAGAATATATTAGTATTCTAGTTTAGAATAATGACAATTTTGAAATATTTCCAAAGTCAAGTTAATACAGAAACAATGATACACTAAGTAGCCTCTCTAGGCTGAACACACACAGCTCTTCCTAGGTATTGCCATAGTAACACTGATACAGCAAATACCAGGAAAGAGAGGAGGTTTAAGATAGAAGCAAAGAAACAAAGCAAACAAACCCTCACCACGTCAGCAAGTATGCAAAGGAGAGGCGCTGAGGACACCCAGCAAAGAAATGACACAATAGGCAGAGTCACATACATGAATTCAGGCTTGCTGGAGAGATGGTTCCTCGGTTAAGTGTGTTCAATTCCCAGCACCCGTACAGTGGGCTCACAACCATTTCTAACTCCCAATCCAAGGGATCCAATAATATCCCTCTGCTGGCCTCACTAGGCACCAAGTATACACGGTGCATAATATATATGCAAATAAAACACTATAAAGTTAATTTAAATGCTTTGCTTTAAATTTTTAAAAATATAAAAGTTAGGGATAAAGAGATGATCAGCTACCAGCTCAGTTACCACCCAGGCAGAGATCCAGGGCTTAGAGTTGGCCCACCCCAAAATGTACATCATCTGTGGACTGCTAGAGCACGTGAAAGGGATGGTCCTGCTGACCATAGGAGAAATGAAGTGATCCAGTGAAAGAACCAGTATTGGTGCTGTGGCCGAAGCCAGCAACCTGGAAGCAGACCAATGGCTGACTGTAAGGGAAGATGTGTGGGAAAGGAACATACTGTGGGACTCATGGTGACACTGCAGCTTCTATGGCAACATGTTCTCTATGGTTTTTGTTTATTTTCTTTTGGCTCAAAGGTTGCAAGGGCAGAGGGTAGATACAAGGGGACAGAGAGGAGTGGACTGGAGTGCATGAAGTGAAACTCAATCAACTAAAAGTTGGGGGAAAAAAAGAGAGATGGCTCAGTGGTTAAGAGCACTAGCTCCTCTTCCTGAGGATCTGGGTTTGAGTCCCGAGAACCACATGGTGGGCAATGATTGTCTTTATTTAGCCCTAGTCTCGAAATCCAACACACTCTTCTAGTCTCCATGGGCATTTGGCAAGCAAGCAAGTACGCATACATATGAGCAGGCAAAATACCCATCCATGTAATAAAGAACTAAAAAACAAAACTGGACTGGTCACATTCCTTTAACGAGGTTATAATGACAAGTGTGGAAAGAAATGCTGCTTCAGGTAAAACGGGAAGAACTCAGGCAGTGAAATGGGAAGCTGTACAGCTATTAAAGCATGACGTCAGTCACGCTTGTCCCATGCATAAGGTCACTTACTTGATAAACTTCAGAAGCTGGTCAGTTATTTTTTTAGCTGATCTTGCAATTACACTTTCCGGTTCATTAAATGTTCTTGCATTATGCTCTATATATCGGACTTCCCAAATTAATGCAGATAACCGCCTTAAACAGAAAAATAACTTATTACTTAAAAAATTAGAATAACCAAAATCTAGCAATGTGAGCCTATTCAGTGAGTGACAGCATACCTTCTTCAAGACATTATTAGTGCAAGGTTGTAATAAATAATCTAATGTTATCACTAGAACTTACATTGGACATGAATAGCAAAAACTAACTTAAGTAAACTACCTAAATCACACACACACACATATGCACGCACGGTTGTGCATACACTCCACCTCCCCAACAAAACAGCGTTTCTTTTTTTTTCTACCATGCCTATCAGCACCTTTTGAAGCTGTTAAAATTCAACAGTGGGGCTGGGAAAATGGCTCAGTACATACAATTGCTTCTTGCTGTGCAACCATGAAGTCCTGATTAGATTCTACAACACTCATATAAAGAAATAAGGTAAGCACGGCTACAATTGCCTTTAACTCCAGCCCTGAGGTAAAAGACAGACATCCTGAGAGCTCACTACGAAGTCAGCTGACCCAGATCCAGTAGAGAGCCAGTATCAGAGAAGTAGGAGAGGGGACCAGAGAAACATATGGGACAGCCTTCCCATGCCCAACCCAGATGACAACCCACCCACTCTTCACTAAAGAACAAATATGCAATGTCAACTTTGAGTCAGCTTCACTACAAATGGTTTCTAATTCAAACACTCATATGACTAGATATATACACTATAATTGTGGAATAGTAATAATGTAGAATAGTAATTTCTACAAGTAATGGAATTATAAAAGCTGAAATACCTTCAATTACTATAAAAATTATTACAATAAGATTTTTAAATTACCAATGATGTAGAAGCCAACAACAAAAAGCTGGTATTTCTGGGAAGTAATTTTTACTCAAAAGAACAGGTACAATTATTAACTCATGAAATCTACTTTAAAATGTAGCAGCTAAGATTTTCAAACAAAGAAAGGGGCAAGATACTAACCATCCCAAATTTGGCTACACCTCAAGATAAGCATTAAGGGTTTTGGATCACATTTATTTCAAAAAAAGGCATTTATACCACAAAGTAGTATATATATAAATCTCTTATGTACAATACCATAAAAATGGATTATATTGTTTCATAAGTTTTTTCCATTTTTCATTCCCGATTAATAATAAAGTTGTAACTAAACTAGAAGTTCAATGGTTAAGAGCACTTGTTGCTCTTGCAGGAATTCAGTTGCAGAACCCACATGGAGGATAACCACACCACACCACCTCTAAGTCCCTTCCAGGAGGGGAAACTCCCTCTTGGAACCTGCATACACAAAGACACATACATAAAAAAGCTTAAGAAGTAAAGTTCTTTTATGCATAAAGTTATGCATAAAAGAAGAATTTCACACACAAAAATAACAGTATTAATGTAATCTTTTTTTAGTGCTTGAGCGCACACACACACATACACACACACACACACACACACACACACACACACGCACAAAGTCTGGTGTGTCACCTTACACCTGACTACTCAGACTTGTAACTAGCACCAAAAGACAGGAAATTATATTCACCAACATCCAAAGCTCACACAGTAATTATCAACAACTTGTACATCTTCTTACACTAGTGACTGTGGCCTCAGAGCTCTCTGTGGTATTACTGAAAGGGTTCCCCTGACAAACCTGTAAAATCGATTAACAAGCCTCATTCGAATTGTGTAGAGATCAGTTGGATAAGCCACTACTGTGCAGTACTTGGGATATGTGCACAGATCCACCGGGCCTGCAAACGCTGCTGCTATATCTGTAAGAAAAAAGAAAACTCTAAGGTTTAAACAGTAAGCTCCTCGCCTATAGGTGATATTTAGCTACAAAAACTATTCCAAAGAGAGGGCTCCACTTACTATAACAAACCAAGAGGAATTAAGTAAAGAACGTAACCTCAAGTTTTACGGAAAACTTAAAACTCAGGCTTTGAGCCTGAGGAAGCTCACCGAGGTTTAAAAGCTGGTCTATGCCACTGATGATCCGCTCACACTCCTCATCTCTTGACCTCTGGCCCCATTCTCCTTCTTGTGGTTTGTAGAGCAATTTCTCTAGCTCATCTGAAGTGACAGAGATACTTGCTCCCAATTCTTCTGGAGGATCAACTATGAGTTCCATTTTAAAGACAATGAAAGAAGAAAAGGGTGAGTGGGTGGAGTCAACACTCAGTCTATTGGAAAAGCTCACAAAAAAGTCTACTGGCTGCTCTACTGTCAAAAGCAGACTCAAGCTGGGTGGTAATGGATCATGCCTTTAACTCTGGCACTCAGGAGGCAGAGGCAGGTGGATCTCTGTGAGTTCCATAACAGCCTGGTCTACACAGACAAAGTCTCAAAAAAACAGGAGAAAGAAAAGCAGACCTCAAACCTTCAACTTTCTAAGTTCTTCACTGAAGTTATGAACTTGCTTGAATTGAGAATGTAAGCACAGATTATCACCCTGCGAAGTCTGAAAAGACCTACCACACCACCACTACCACCACCACCAAAGACAACCTTAACCCTAAGGGTGCAGAAAGCAAATCTCTGCCGACAATTTAAACTTCAAAGAGTAATTCCTAAAAGCTCAATACATGGTCTGGAGATATAGCTCAATTGGTAAAGAGCCTGCCTAGCTCTTTGTGCATTTCACCCCTAACCCTCATAATACCAGGTGTGACGGTGCATACCTGTGACACTAGCTATCAGGGGTAAAACAGACAGTCAGAAGCCAAAGGCCATCTACAGCTACACAGCAACTTCTACAGCAGCCTGGGCTACATAAGCCTGTCCATTAAGCACCCATGAACACACACGCCCTCAATACATAAATGGCTAAAATACACTCTCTCTCAAGACAAAAATTGATAAAATAATTCCACCAGCAAAAAGGACTAATTCCTTTAACTGAATGGAAGCACATAAATAAGAGGAGGGTGGAGACAAAACTTCTTAGGGAGAAATTCAAAAATAATTCAAAATATTTATTTTCATTAAATACAAGTTCTAAAACACAGACAAGTAGTGTGTATATAGCCAGATGTGGTAGTGCATACCGTTAATCCCAGGACAGCCAGGGCTACCTTTTGCATAGGCAATGATGGTTTTTATGTACTAATTAAAGGAGTGGATCATGGTCTTATGAAAAACACTGCAAAAGATTGTAATCTAAAGGCCGAATGCAATAGTGCTTATGGCAACTTCCAGAACTATTCAAAATTTTACAATGTGTTTTCTAGAACATCAGCTGTTGATTTCTTTGTGGAAGATGTGAACTTGGCAGCTGTGATCAAAGTAGAATGAAATCGTTCTCACTCTTGTTCCAATTCTGGGATGAAAAACCTTAAGGTGTAAATGGTAAACGATCCTATAGGCTTTCTGACTTCCATGTTGCCACCTTCAAGCAACAGAAAAGGATGGAAAGAAAAAAATATTCACTATCATACAACAACAAGACTTTTTTTTTTTTGGTTTTTCGAGACAGGGTTTCTCTGTGTAGCCCTGGCTGTCCTGGAACTCACTTTGTAGACCAGGCTGGCCTCGAACTCAGAAATCCGCCTGCCTCTGCCTCCCGAGTGCTGGGATTAAAGGCGTGCGCCACCACGCCCGGCCTCAACAACAAGACTTAAGCACTTCTATAATCTACTTCATAGTCTTGTTCAGCATTTTATTGAATTCAATAAGAAAAGCAGAAGATGTAGGAGAGGCAACATCAGAGTACGTTAGTGTCACTCATTTAGGAGCCACAGGTGGCACTCAGCAGTCACTGTCACTCCCTGATTGTCTAATTCCTAGGAATTAGACCTCAGTGGCTTGTAAAAACCTGTCATCTAGATACAGGAAATCTGGCGCCCTCTTTCTAGCCTGAGGATGCTAGCACCACACAACCACACAATAAATGTGTTAAAATTATCACACACACAAAAAAGCTTAACTAAGCCGGGCGTGGTGGCTCACACCTTTAATCCCAGCACTCGGGAGGCAGAGGCAGGTGGATTTCTGAGTTCGAGGCCAGCCTGGTCTACAGAGTGAGTTCCAGGATCAGCCAGGACTACACAGAGAAACCCTGTCTCGAAAAACCAAAAAAAAAAAAAAAAAAGCTTAACTAAGAGAAAAGCTCAAAGCAAAACTGAAGTACATGCCAAGAAATAACTGATAACTGCCCTGTGATTAGAAGAGTCAAGGCCACAGAAGGCAGAGGAAGACGGTAAAAGCAAAGGGTAAAGTTATGGCAACAATTACAGGCGGCACAGTCCAGGCACAGTAAGACAGGACAAATGGAAGCAGGCCCTACATTACTGCTGTGCCAGTGATGACTCTCTGACTTTAACAACAGCCCTGACCAAGCAGATAAAATGACTGAACAATTCTTTGTAACACTTGTGAGTCTGAAATTATTTTAAAAAAAGAATTTTATAAGTACATTAAGATAGTGATAACAAAACTATATGTTGAGAAAATTATGACGAATTGTGGACACTCGGGGACATTCTTGAATATGATAATGGAAAAAAATGTCTTTGACTAGAAGTGTTCACCTGCTACTGTAAGCTATGCTTCTATGACGGTTAGCATCATGCTGCTTCTGTATGCTGACAACTGTCAATGGGAGCCAGCAGCCTTAGTATAAAGGACTAGAGTTTACATAGTACTGTCACTGGCTCTGAATATACCTTACTAAAAAGCAGGTGCCAAGTGGCACTTAGGAAAGCTGGCCACAGACTGAGAATCCGATTACTTTAGAGATATTATATTAAAGTCTTCAGCATTAAATGTCTCCTTTGAAGAGATGACACTTAAGTCATCACCATCAGGGTGAGAAGGACAGAGCTGACACTGGGCACTAAGTGCTGGGAGGGACATGGTTTACTGCTCTTGCTATCTGTACATACAGTAGAATGTCTTCTCAGACAGGACACACGAGCGTAAGTCACTAAACTCAAAACAACATCACACATACAGTAAAATGTCTTCTCAGACCAGTACACACGAGCATAAGTCACTAAACTCAAAAGAACATCACAAGCCAGGTGTGGTGGTGCACGCCTTTAGTCTCAGCACCCAAGAGGCAGAGGCAGACAGATTTCTGTGAGGTTGAGGCCAGCCTGGTCTACAAAGCCAAGTCCAGGATAGGCAGGGCTCTGTTACAGAGATTTGACAAATCCTGCCTTGAAAAACAAAACAAAAAGAATATATCACAAGGACAATTACTAATGGTTTCATGTTATTAAAAATGGTGAGGTTTTGGAATGACAGATATCCTTGTTAAATTAGTTTAAGTAATAATAATAATTAAAGTAGTGACAAAATGCCAACAGTAGCTACTCTGCACCACTGAAAAGGCAGAGCAGGAACAACGCAACACAGCCTTTCGAAGGGGCAGCAGACGCCAACAAACCTGACCAGAGCAAAGGAAATGAGCACCAGCTGACACCAGGTCCTTGCAGAAGTAGAGGAAAGACAGGCAGTGCTGGAGAAGGGACAGCATTTCAAGATACAATGCAAGAACACAGATGGGTGGGCAGAGCATGAGTGTGAGCAAAGAACAGACACATGTGGCCCAGGTAAAGTGGTCATGTGACAGCTGATGCTAAGATATCCACCGTACAGATGCTAATACCAAACAAAAGGAACTAAGACAAATAGGCATCCAACTGTTTTCTTCTAGCCAAGTTCTGAGATTGTGACTGACAGCTTCAGGAGATTTATGGACAGTCACAAACATGCCCTACTATGCACAGTTATGACAAGTGCATACCATTGTCAGGAATCGGTTCCATGTCCCAAGGGCTAAGCTTTTCAGTCTCGGTGTTGTCCCACCTGTTTAAGAAGAACAAAGGAAGCACTGATTATTAACCTTCCCCCAAAACAAACTACAGAACGGCAAGGCACCAGATACAGAGAAATATGGAAGTTAGCAGTGTCACTGCAGTCAGTACATTTACAAAATCAATAACAAAAAGGATTGAGAAAGATACAACAAAATCAAAGTGCCGCCAGTCTGTTGGTACACAGCATGAATATCAGCACGAGGGAGGCAGAGTGCCAGGACAGCCAGGACTACTTAAAAAAATGCTATCTCCAAAACACAAAAGCCAAGACCCAAACCCAAACCCACAAAGTGAAAAAGCTTACACAAGAGCTAAGAGGTTGCTCTTCCAGAGGACAAAGACTTAATTCCCAGCTCCCACACTGCAGCTCACAACTTTCTGTAACTCCAACTGGTCTCCAAGGACACCAAAGTGGTGCATACATATGGTGCATGCAGGCAAAATACCCACACACATAAAAATAAATTATTACAATATTTTGTAAGGTTTATGAAAATATCAGAACTTCTATGAGACCTTTCCTCAGAGATATAAAAATACACAAGACACGGTGGAAGTGAGAATATCAGCCAGCCAACAAAACAGTAAAGGTTTCCTGAAGGTTACCAATGACACAGCATCAACGCTGAGCTGTGACTGACTCAGGAATATTACAAGTTCTGGAGCTCAGACTGAGTCAATGGCTTAAAATGACCCTGGACTAAAGCATGTTAGTTATGCAGTGACCTGAGACGGTAAACAACATTTTCTGTATACAAACCTAACAATGTAACACTGGAAGTGACTGTCAGGATACTGGGGTTGATACGGCTCTTGACTCAACACGGTTCCAAACCACCAAGCATCATCAATTATAGATCGAAATCTGTCACCTATAAGATAAATGATCAAGTCTGAGGCATGCATGTGCAAACGTTATTATACCTTTTACCTATGAAATACCACAATACACAAGAACAGAGATTAAGAAAAAACAAACTTTTCAGGGTTGAGGGTGTACTCAGAGGGTGCCAACGCGAGGGGAGAGAGTGGTGCCACCTCAGCTCACTGCTGTGTGTGGATGGTTACAGCCCCCTTATACTTACTTGTCTCTACAAACACAACATCAAGTGTACTCTAAATCCTTCAAAAATACAGGAGGATCAACTGGGGTCTGGGGCCAGTGAGAAGGGTTAGCAGATGAAGGCAGCACTTGGCTCCATCCTGAAGCCCTGAGCTCAATCTCTAGGGATTCAGGCATGGCCTTCCAAAGTCCTCTGACCTCACTAGAACCCACTTACAAGCTCAAAATTGAGTAAATTTTAAAAGAAAAAGTTAAAAATCAAGTATAAAAGTACCCTCAACCATTAAAAATGTATTATTGTTTAAAAGAACTACATAGCCACTAATCAATCCTACTGTTTACACTAACTCAACAGTAAGAAAGCCAATCTTTCTAACAGGCTTTCGCAGAGGTTCCTCTACAAATCAAGCAAAGGGTAAAACGGATCTGGGGTATAGCTCTGCATCCTACCATGACCCACCCCCACCCCCACCCAAAGCACAGTTATTAGCCTGCAGGAGTGGCTCAAGACTGTAAAGATTTAAATGTAATGTACAACGACAGTGAATCCTGACTGGAATTCAGTCAATAAAATTCCACCCACTTACACACATGCCTTGCACACATAACTAACACACTGCTTTATATAAACAGCAAAGAAAGGCACTCACATCCAGCTACCTGACCACTCTGAGTTCCAGGCCAGCTACTGCCACAGTGAGACCCTGCCTCAAAAGCCAACTTTTTTTTTTTTTTTAAATTTATTATATGTAAGTACACTGTCGCTGTCTTCAGACACTCCAGAAGAGGGAGTCAGATTTCGTTAGGGATGGTTGTGAGCCACCATGTGATTGCTGGGATTTGAACTCCGGACCTTCGGAAGAGCAGTCAGTGTTCTTACCCACTGAGCCATCTCACCAGCCCAAAAGCCAACTTTTTAAAAACAATTAAACAATAGAAATAGGATAATAGTGTGCTGCCGAGCTGAGAGCAATCAACTTCCTCTAGACATACACATGGACTATGGGGAAAACTGCCAGGTTACAGAGGAAAGCAAAGCATACAGTGTACATGTGGGGAGGGTGCAACATGGGGTCAGGGCAACTTTCAGGTGTCACGTGCTCTACATATCATGTGGATCCTAGGGATCGGACTCCAGCTATCAGGGTGAGATATGAGGGGACAGGGGGACCATCTACACCATCCTGCTGATCAAATGTTTGTAGTTATTTTTGTTTTTAATTTTTAAAAAACAGAGCAGAGGTGGGGTGTGGGGTGAACCCATAAACAAAGAACATGCATGTAGATGCCCAGGGGAAAGGAGGGTGTCAAATCCCCTAGAGATGAAGGTACAGGCAGTCATGAGCTGCCTGACATGGGGTTTTGGAATTCAACTCCATTCCTCTGGAGGAGGAACAAGTGTCTGTACCTGATAAGCCCTCTTTCTGCCTGTCTGCTTCCTAAAGGACCAGCTCCTCAAGGCCTATCACTTAACTCTAGTTTGTTTGATCAACAGTAAAATACTGTGGCGCTCCACAACGTTTTTTTCCAAGGCAAAAAAAAAAATTCCTCCATGTAAACCTGACTCTTCAGGAACCTGCTCTGTAGACCAAGCCTATCTCAGACTCAGAGATCCACCTGCATCTGCCTCCCAAGTGCTGAGATTGAGAGTGTGGGCTCCACCACCAGCCAGCTTACACCACAATATTTTTTGTATTAAATTTAGAATTATTTTTTAATCATCAGATTATTTTAAATGGCTTTAAATATTTTAAATTTAAGGTAGTTCTCAACCTTCCAAATACTACAATACTTTAATACAGTTCATATCTTCATATTGTGGAGGGCCCAAACATAAGATTATTTCTGTTTCTACTTCAAATTTTGCTACTGCAATGAAATGTAATATAAATATTTGATATGGAACCCAAGTGAAAGAGCCATTCATCCCCCAGAGGGGTCACAATCTTAGCAGAAGCAATATTATTAGCTAAGAAGTCTACATGGAATAGGTATCAGCTAACACAAATACTAAGCTGATATATTTAAAGGTCATTTATGCTTCTAGAAATTGTTTACATACCATAAATCAAAGTACTCTATGCAAACAGCAGCTCAATGGCTTTTAAGACTATATACAATTCAGTAAGAACAGGCTTACAAGGCCACTCAGTAAGGACACACTTACAAGGCTGCCAGTTTCTCTGTCTTGCTTCATCATAAAATTGGCGCAACACAAGAAAATCAATAACATCTGGCATGTCATGATATCTAAAAGAAAATTTTAAAAATTACCACAGTGGAAAGCAGCAATGCTCGAAAGGCACAGGTACTATCTGCCCTCTCCAACCCCTGTGTACATGTGCACAGAATAGGTGGAGGTCAGGGGACCCTGAATGCCATCCACCTTGTTCTTTTGAGACAGGCTGTGCCAGTGGTCTGGAGCATGCCCAGCAGGCGGGGCTGGCAAGCCAGTGAGTACCAAGGTATTCACCTATCTTTCTGCCCAGCATGGTTCAACTCAGACTTTTCTCAGCTGAGCCATCTTCCCAGGCACATCTAACAAATCCATAGCTGATAAAGGGTGCTAGAGGACTCCTTTAGTATAAGTGTTTTTAGGCAATATAAGGACCTGAGTTCAGACTGCCAAGATCCACACAGAAGTCAGATGTAAATGCTAGGAAGGCAGAGACAGCCAGAGAGGTCCCTGGTGGGCCAGCCTAACCAAATAGTGAACTCCGTGTTTAGTGGGAGACCCTGTCTTCACTTCTAGTCTCCAAAACAGCACACATGCAATATGCACTCAACTGGGGTCAGCACATGTAACACTCAACAGTCACATGTGACAGGAGCCACCATGTGACAAACTTCCTGCAAAGGCTCTCATCCCCTACCTATGTGAACACTGTGAAGAACCACCCAAGCAGCAGACTCCCTGCCTAAGTGTCACCTGGACAGCCTGTGCAGTGATCCTCATGCCGGAGGCAACTAAAGGAAGAGCTTACTGACAAACAAGATGTAAGCTCTACATCTAACCATTCAGTAGAAATGGTATCTATCTATATGCAGAAATACATACCTAATAGAGAAAGACTTATCCGTCAGTCTGCCAGTTGCTGGATCTATAAATGCTAGTTTGAGGCAACAGAGTGTTGGTGGTCCAACCTCATACCTTAGGCCAACAATTTTGACCAGTTCTTGATCCTGTAAAAGACATTTATTTAGAAATGTTTTTAAAGCAATTTGTCAATTCTGTAATTCTCTATGTACCACTACTGGACTAAGCCAATTCCTACCTTGGATTCCAAACACTACATGTAATTAGCCATTGGCTGCCACCATTCCTCCTAATCTCCAGGGTGGTATCTTATACAGAAACCTGCTCACTAAGCAGTCAGTATGCTCACTAGAAAATGTCACAGAGAGTGAGGCATTTCAGAGTGGTGCAGGACCAGTATGAAATAAGCAGTTACCAATCTGACATTTTCTTGTCTTTGTGTTTCCATTTATTTGTGTGTGTATCCATGTGCCAAAGCATCCATCCATCCATGTAAGGCACAGCGGTGCGTGTAGGAGTGGACCCTCTCATGCCACCACATAAGAAATGGGGACTGAATTCAGACCCTCAAGCTTGGCAAGACGTTCTCTCGCCCACTCTCCCTTAGATTTTATCCCTTCTCTGAATAAACATCTTTATGTAATTTTATGTTACACAACAGGATTTTGCTTATAACTTGTTTTGGTTTTTTTTTTTCCAATTTTTATGTTTTGCCTGTATGTATATCTGTGAGGGTGTTAGATCTTGGAGTTACAGACAGTTTTGAGCTACCGTGTGTTTGCTGGGAATTGAACCTGGATCCTGTGGAAGAGAAGTTAGTGCTCTTAACTGCTGAGACATCTCCTACCCTGAAAAAATCGTATTTTAAGTATTAAATTTCATGGCCTTGTTCCTGTGATTTTGGTTTCCTGTCTACTATGTAATAAGAATACATCCTCATATGTGGGTTTAGTATTTGCATACTCATCATTATGCCATTTAGAAGCATAAAGTTCACACTGAGTCGGCTTCATTTGCTGCGGTGTTGAGTTACCCGTGCGCATGTTGCTAAAAAGGTGGAGGAGTCCCTCGGTGCTACTCATGCCTGCCGACTGTCTTTCTCGTGTGTGGCTTCTGTGACAGTTGCTATTGATAATGGCCTCTAAGGACAGGTTTTTAAATTGCTGACTGGCATTCCTTAGCACAAGAATCCTGTGACGTACATGTTTTAGGGGAAAATGTGGGTTCTTAGAAGCTTCACTTAGATAATGCCTAAGGTAGCTGTGAGTGAGCTAAAGGTTACAAATTGAGATTTATATATTTCCCAACATTGCTTTCTCTCTGTCATTTTCCTTATCTATCTAACACTGTCTCTGTAGCTCAGGCTGGCCTTGAACTTCCCCTTCCTGTACCCTCTAAATGATGGCTTGGATGGCAAGTGTACTCAACAAGTTCTGGAGTTAGGCTGTTTTGAAATCTTATGCCTTTCTGTCCTGCTGTCACCAGGCATACGTGTGACACACAGATACATCAAAGTATATAAAATAAAAATAAATTTAATTTTTTTTACATTTTCTACCTTACTATATATAAAAGCATCAAAATACAGAAACTGCTGATATCCTGGTGATTTTCTGTCTATAGACCGCATTTCCCTCTCATCACACAGTAAGTTCTACACTTCAACAACAGACAATGCAGAAATGCAGCGCAGCTTAACTTGGCTACTATGATAAAGCACGTGGATCCCATGTCACTCTATGTGCAAGATCACAGGAACTGCCTTCTTCGTGTATTTATGAGCTTTCTACTTCTTGTCTAAGATACTAGAAATAAAACTGGCTACAAAGGCCTGAAAACCATTTACCTTGAACTCTACTGCCAATTACACCCCCAGGAAGCATGCATGGACCACACAACCACCTCATCGAGTGTCTGAATGACAGATCAAAATGTTTGCTATTTATGTATCACACAACAATATATTGTAGCATCCCTCCATTCATGTCATGTGGGTGGCTCTCCTTTCCAGCTCTTACAACCATCTGTCCCCTGCGCTAAAGTTCTGTTGCACCAGATCTGGATGCTAGCATTGACCTACCCTAAGATCCATTTTCCTCCATGGCTCCTTGTGAGGGTTTAGCTCATAAATGTTATTTCTTCTGACAGCTTCAATGTAAGCTTCATGACCCTGACGGAAGTACATCACCTGCAAAGGGAAGGTGTGTTTACTAGGAAGCCACTGAGCTTTCAAGTGCACGGCCCTGAAAGTTTCTGCCCTCACCTCATCTCCCATCTGAGGAACAAAAGGAGACTTCCGAAGTGTGGTGTCCGTTATCCACACAGGAGGGTGAAACTCATACAGGTATTCCATATTTGCAAGTTCTGCTGGACTCATCCTTCGCAAACTCTGCCAGGAGGAAGACAATACAGCTTGGTAGAAAAGAGGCAACATATATACTGTTTACTTCAACTATTCTGAGTAGTTTTATTTGGATCAATACAAAAAAAAATTATAAATGCATCCGGATCCAATCCTTCTGTTACCTGCAGCTTCTACAATCACTGTGGAGGTACCTAGACCCAGCCCAGCACTCCCTCACGCCAGCATCCTCTTTCCCACTAGAGGAGCTACCTTCTGAGCATCTTCTAGGCATGAGCCACTCTGCCAAGACTGTAAGTCTGAACGCAGCCTAGTAATAATTAAGAAATCTCCTTTCATGTCTATGTTTTTTATTTTAATTTGTTGATTGCATGTGTGCACGCACACACTTCCAAGTTCCAAGAACAAACTCAAGCTGTCAGACTAGGTGCCTAACACTCTTACCTGTTTATTTTAGTATTCTGAGACAGGTTTTGTTTATTCCCAAATAGCCTCTAACTCAGTATGTGGCTAAACATGACAAACTGCTCATTTGCCTGCCTTCACCTGACTGCTGAGATTACAGATGAGGAACAGCATGCCTGCTGTACATGGTGCTAGAGATGGAACCTAGGCTTCATGAGTGCTAGGTAAACAAGAAACCAACTGAACCAATACCACCATCCCCAGCCCTACAGGTCGTCTCCTGTTGACTTGAGGTTTTTGAGTTGGTGCATTTTCAACACATGTTCTCCACATGTGCTGCTTACTCCTCTTCAGCTCAGGGACATTCAGTGAGTCACTCTGCAAGGATGCCGCTTGAGCCATGTGAGAAGCAGTGCAGTGTACCCCTTGCTTTACTGTTGAGCCAGTGGCTCTGGGGGAAGTAGGACAGCATGCTACACACAAAGGAGCTAGCTGCAGGGAGAGGCACGTGAGACAAGGAGTTAAGAGCCACAGCCAAAGTCACATGACTAAGCTTCGGAAGATGATGGAGCTCTAGGGAGGACTTGGATATAGCCACCATCAGACCTGTGACTCAGGACCAGAGAACCTACATTTCTGACCCACCCAAGCAAGAAATGAGAAATGCTCCTTCTTACACCTAAATGTCAGGGAACCTGTTACACAGAAACACAAGACAAACGAAAAAGCCTTGGGAGCTTTGAACAACAGCAGCAGCAGGAAACAGTCCCTACTGGCACATATTAAAGAAAGCAGGGCTGCATTCACAGGAAAAAATTAAGATAAAAAATAGAAAACAAATGTGGAAACAAGAGGCGAGTGGGGGTGGGGCACACCTTTAACCCTAGCACTCTGAGGTAGAGACTAAAGCTACACAGAGAAAAAAGGAACCCTGTTATTGCTGCTGCTGCCGCCCCTGCTGCTATTGGTTTGTTTGGGGTTTTGGGTTTTTTGTTTGTTTGTTTTTTGGGGGAGGAATGTCCAAATCCCCCTCTTCTCTTGACAGCAAATTCAAAACAGTAGGACCTTCCAACTCCTTTGCAATAGATCCCCTAAAAACCCACTTCTGAGAGACACCAATAATTACAAAAAGGAAACCCTTAAGAACATCTGTTTATACAAATAAAACTCAAGAAACATTGAACTGGAAGAGCCATCCAGGCTGGAGCAGTGCAGCAGTGGAGCACACGGTCTCATGGATACAATAAGGGGGCTCTGAGGAGAGCAATCTACAAAGTTATGGCTGTGCAGCACCACACATTGTGCTGAAGATCTATGTGCACAGAATGAGGTTTGAGGTCCTGGATTCAAAATCTAAATAAAGAGAAAAGAAAACTTGAGAAACAGCCAAGAAATGCAAGCATACATACATATATACGTGCATACGTATGCACATGAGTGAATGAATGAATGAATGAATGAATGAAAGAAAGAAAGAATGAATCAGAAAAGCCAAAAAACCTACATGTAGAAAACAAAGTAGAGGCACACCTTCTTTTTCTTGGATTGCTTTTCTTACCTCCCTCTTAGGCTTGCTTTCTTTCCTTCTTTTACGCCTTCGTTTAGGAGGTGATATGTTCTCCATGGACATTTCATCCTCTGAAGTACTGCAGAATCGAGTTACTCGACGACGACATGACATCCTGAGAGGAGGCTGCAAGTTGATCCCCGTGTCAGCTGTCCAATCAGAATACTGCGATGAAGAGTCACTGCAAGGGGAGAATGCTTTAAATTTCATGGTAACAGCGAGTTCCAAATAGAACACCAGAGGAATTAGAAGGTGAACATGGAGAGAGGAAGATGACAGCCTCAGCTTAACTTGAACATCCTGCTTATACTACCAGCTAAGACCCACGGGTTACAGATCATGACAAAGATGGAGAAAGAAATCTTCCCCAGGGCTGAAAACACAGCTCAGCTCAAGGTGAGAGAGAGCATCAGCTGCTCTTCCAGGGCTGGGCCACAACTGTCAGGAACTTCAGTTCTTCTGGCTTTGGGCAACAGACATGCACATAGGGCACAGACTACATTCAGGCACAACACTCAGACACATGAAATGAATAAAGAAACAGAGAACTCTTCACCATCACTGGAAAGAGGTAATGTGGGGCGTTTGTTTAACCCAAGCTAAAGAAAGGAGCTTCTTGCGTTCTGTGGCACTGGAGGTCTAGCCCACAACCCTGTGCACAGCAGGCAGGTGCTCTACAATCAGAGCCACAGCTCCAGCTCCTTCTTCTGTCAAGTACCCTCTAAATGACTGTTGGGAGCAACCGACCCTGTTTGAATGTAACTGCCTTGTCAGCCATAAGTGCTTACTCACAAAGTCTTAGCCTTAGTGGAAAAGTCCTAGCTTAGTTGAGATTTCTGTGGGAAAAGTGAGGCCTCTGTGGGAAAGTACTGTCCCCAGTTAAGAACAAATAGCTATAGATCTTGTGAACAGGTACCTAGCAACCCGTTCTGTTCTGTTTCTCCTGCTGATCTTTTTACCTAGCCAATATCCTGCTTTTGGGAAGGTGCATTCTCCCAGAAACAAAGAGCGATTCTGTGTCATCCCCCTCCCCATACCCTGCTTCTGTGGGCATAAAACCTGCCTGGGAAAAATAAAAATTTAACAGCTTGATCAATCAGACTTGCTGTCCGTCCTTGTGTTTCTCGCCCCCCATTCTCTCCACAGGTGGTTCCTCAGACCCTGTCCAACTGTCCTGCAGGCTGGGACAAATGACAGCTGATCAAAGTCAAGCCTACAGCCAAGCAGTAACATCCCTCTCAGAAAGCAGAGCATAGTTACTGAGAAGTACTAAAAGCCCTAGGAAGAGCCCCATCACCTCCATGACACTGGCAGATACTGATCCATAAATCTACCTGCATCACCAACCACTAATGCAGCCTCCAAGTGAGCCCAAGGAAGCGACTCATCCCAAACAGAACGCTTAAGGTGAATGCAGGAAGGCAGCAACAGATGCAAGGCACACTGAGGAAAGCCCACAATGAAGCTTCACCACACATCAAGGGATCAGGTCCCAGCTGTGGCCACTATTGGCGATTTGATCATTCATCTCTCAAGATCTTCACAGTGTGATCAGCATTTATGTCATGAGCATTGCACAATTTAAAAAAACCTTCTTAAGAGAATAGTGCACATTCTTATGCTTTGGGACAACAGTCAGGTACCAGTCACAACAGAGCAAAGGAGACAGAGCTGAGGCCAAGAGCACCACAGAGAGACAGCAAAGGCGAGATGGCCTGTGCACTACGGACACGGAGAAAGCTTCTGGGGATGGCCATGCCATTTTTGTAGAGGGAAGCAATATGAAAAAGATGCAGGCTCACATTCTCATATTGAAACCTGGATCCTAACTAAAGACATTAAAAAAGTTAATAAATACATGAAAAGGCTGCCCACACTCTTTGAATGCTCAGTTTAAAAGGCCTACAGATAATTAGTGTTAGCATGCTTTACTAAGACACAAAGCATTGTAGGGTGTGGTGTCCTGTCCAGTCCTGAGCTAGTGGAGCACGTGTCTTTGTCTGAGGCAGGGACAGGACACTCGTGGTACCTTGAGCTGTCGCTGTCACTACCACTTCTTCTGTCATTTCTCCACTCGTCATCTTCTGAAGAACAAGAACCTTCACTCTGATCATAAGATGTCTCCTAGATGGTCAAGGGAAAAGAAAAATCTTGATGCTGTAGGCTGCATGACACACAAAACTGCTACATCATCCCAACAAGACAGTATACCTAAGGAACTCAAGTAATTAGAAGAAATGCAATTAAATAAGACGTAGAAAGCAAGGCACATTTAATAAACAAACCACAAAGGGCTTTTGAGAGACGGTAGCATGTGTTGGGCTGGCCTCCAACTCACTCTGTACTGAAGAATGGCTTTGAACTCCTGACCTTCCTGGGATTGCAGATATGCAACACCAAGCCTAGCTTCCAAACCCTTATATTTACCAAGGTATTTCCAAAGAGGACTTGTGAGGCTGACAGCCACGATGCCCAGAACAGACTAGGGCTCCGGACGTTGGCACTGAGGAACACAGGAGTTTCAGCATCTGACTACTGAGATGAGATGGCCAGCATCTTCAAAGTGTGATTTCCTATCTATGTGTCTTTACTAGTGAGGTGACTGGCAGATGCTTTCCCGTTTTGAAAAGGGAACAACTTTCTATTACTCCACTTCAATAGTGCTTTATATACACGAATGCAAACTTTTTAAGTATTTGTCCCAATTTGTGGTTTTGTCTATTTATCTCGTAACATTATCAGTTATCTTTTCTGGAGCAATTCTGAAATTTCAATTTTGTCAGTTTCCAATTTGACTACTGTACATAAAATAACATTGCTTTCTGAGGACACCTATATATTCTATCTTCAGGTTCTACAAATATTAAACTCTCCTTTACATTTACATTCAGTTTGTGATTCACCCTGAGCTGTTATTTCCTCTTTCCCCATATAGAGAGCCTCAGCCTTGGGGAATCAGTGATCCAGGGCTGTACCACTGAGCAAGACGGAGTGAACCCAAGTCACAGGCGACTCAGAATGATTTTGTGCATTGTGTGTATCCAGCTGTTCCATCAGTCATAGCTCAAGCACTGAGCTGTTCTGTGGTCAGCTTTCCCGTTTTGAAAGCAACAGAGCACTGATCTGTTCATGACTGATCATGTTGCTGCCCTGACCTTTCTGTCTGTTCTTCCACCAACACCACTTTCTTGAAAACTACGCCTTAACAAGTCACAATGACAGCCACTGTCCATCCTTTAATTACATTCTTCTGTAATCTTGTGTTAGCTGTCGTGGCCTTCTCTCCTCTCCATACAATGGATTTTAAAAGTTTGCCAATATCTTCAAAAGTAACTTAGGAGTATTTTAGCTAGAGTCACACTGAACACACAGATAATGGAGAATAGAAACACCTTGAAAAAATGTGAGCCAATAGGAATGCTCCTTTGCTGCTTATGAAAACGCAAAATGGTGCAGGCACTCTGACTCAATGCCAAACAGGCCCCTCACCTAATCCTTGGTCTTCAGAAAGCTCCTAAAGTAACAGTTTGTGTTCACAACTTGCACACAGATGCTTCACATCTCCATGGATACTTACTTGTCAAAACTCAAACACCAAAGTGTTAGACTCAAACAGTGGAATACTGAAGGGTATACTGAATGGAATATGGCAAAAATAAATGTGTCAGTGTATGTTACGAAAGGCAAGAGGTCAACACAATATAATCTATGATTCTTTTAAATGATAACCTGAAAAGGCAAGTTAGGGAGGAAAAAAAAAGTGCTATGGTAACCAGAAGTGGGGTATCTGCTCCAGAGTCCCAGGTACTCAAGATGCCAAGGCAGAGAGAAATACACGGTTGAAGCCAGCCTGGGAAATTCTGGTTTTGTTGCTGTTTTAATTAAAGGCCTGAGAAGAGCAGCTGGAAGGGTTGCCTAGCAACAAGAACCCCTCGGAAGCCAAGAGAGAACCCAGCAGCAGAAAGACCAGGAAATGTCACCTAAGCGACACAGTAAGCATGGGGCAAGCCTAGAGTACAGGAGATGCTGTCTTTAATCTAAAAATAAATAAAAATAAAATTGAACAGGGCTGGCAAAATGGCTGAGGAGGTAAAAGCACTCACCCTCACCAATTCAGCTGATAACCTGAGTTTGAACTTCAAGATACACACAATGGGAAATTAAAAGCCACTTTCCCCCAAGATGGCCTCTAGCCTCTGTGTCCAAGCTGTGGCACACATAAATTCATATACAGACACACATGAATATAAATACATGTGCTGGGCATGGTGGCGCACGCCTTTAATCCCAGTACTCCGGAGGCAGAGGCTGGCGGATTTTGGGGTTTGAGGCCAGTCTGGTCTACAGAGTGAGGTCCGGGACAGCCAGGGCTACACAGAGAAACCCTGCCTCGAAAAACCAAAAAAAAAAAATATCAAGGCAAGTGCCAGGTGGTGATGGCACACGCCTTTAATCCCAGCACTCCGGAGACAGAGACAAACAGATCTGTGAGTTAAAGCCAGTCTGGACTACAGAATGAGTTCCAGGGGGACAGCCATAACTACACAATCTCTATCTCAAAAATCAATAATAAAAAAAAAAAAGTAAGGCAAATTGGGGCTCACTGGATAAAAATATTTCCCTGAACCTAGCTCCCAACACTCACATGGCAACTCACTGTAAACGCCTGTTCCAAGCAATCCAAACCCTCTTCTGGCCCCACAGGCACTTTTTAAAAGCACACCCATGATTAACATACATACTGGCAGACAAACCACCCACAGCCATAAAATAAAAATCTTTATTTAAAAAAAAAAAAAAAAAAAAGTCAAACTGGGCTCAGTGGTTAAGTGCACGGCTCGAGCTCAGGGACATCCGGCACCCTTGCAAGCACAATAACCACATTTCTTTCTCCAACAGCTGACAAAGGGTCAAAACCAAACTTGTGACTTATCTCTACCTCAAAGTAAAGAATAATTCAGAGGGTAAAGGTGCTTGCTGTCAGGCATACTGACTCAGCTGGACCCCAGAACCCACAGGCTGTCAGCGAGCACTTTCACCCAGGCTATAATACAGGCTGATTCCACCAACATACCATGGCATGCTTAGACCTAAGACAAACTCAGCAGAACCTGTTGGCACAGACTGCAAGCATGTGGGAGACAGGGACAACCCCAAGTCCAAAGGCCCTTCCACCCCTTTAGGATTCAGGAAGACCCTTCCTCAAGGTCAAGAGGTCAGAAGGCCTGAGGGGTGATCTCTCACAATCTGCCTACCATGCCTAGGCCTCTTTAATCCCTAACATCACACAGTGTGTGTGTGTGTGTGTGTGTGTGTGTGTACACAAGAGTCAGGCAAATCCACATTAGGTGACCCCGCAGTCTTTCTACTTACATGTCTAACAGAGCCCGAAGATTCATTTCCAGAAGATAATTCATACTGGTCAGCGTTTCTTCTACTATAATTTGCATATTTACGCCTACACGTCCGTTGTCTAGACTGGGACACCAAAACCATCGAATTGGACTACAACATGAAGAGGCATGGGCATCAGTATGACAAAATTGCCATTGTATGCAGTCAACTTTAAATGGCTTTAAAGGAGACAAAGATTAAAAATAATTTTGTTAACTCAAATCGGTATTTTTTCCTTTTAGTTCCTTGGAAAGCTTTAAAAACAGGCCACAGCAGCTCACGAGCCTCATGCCCACACTGCCTTACACGTCCATGCTGCCATGAATGACATGAAGCTACACTCAACGGGGAGTCAAGGGCTGGGGTGTACTCAGTTGGTAAATGCTTGAGACCTAATACAACCCTTAGAGTTAAGGCTTGTTCCCAGAATCCCACAGATATGCATGCCGGCATACACCTGTGCAATCTCACCACTCTAAGATAGAAGCTTGCAGTATCTTTGACTATGCAGTGATTAAAAAAAAAAAAAATAGCTTAAAATATAGCTGGGGGCCTGGAGAGTTGGCTCAGTGGTTAAGAGCACTGACTGTTCTTCCAAAGGTCCTGAGTTCAAATCCCAGCAACCACATGGTGGCTCACAACCATCTGAGATCTGATGCTCTCTTCTGGTGTGTCTGAAGACAGTTACAGGGTACTTACATATGATAAATAAAAAGAAAAAAAAATATCGCTGGGTGGGTGAACATATACAGCTCTTCCAAAGGACTAGAGTTCAATTCCCAGCACAAATGTCTAGGTAATCCAACACCTTCTAGTCTCCACAGGCAAACACACACATAATAAATCTTTTAAAAAAAAGAAGTTTCCAGGCAGTGTTGGCACATGCCATCAATCCCAGCACCCAGGAGGCAGAAGCAGGTGGATGTCTCTGAATTCAAGGCCAGAATGATCTACAGAGCATATTCTAGGACAGCCAGGGTCACACAAAGAAACTCTGTCTTGAAAAAAATCTAAAGACAAAAGTTGCCAGAAATTTAAGGTCTTCCTTGGCTACAGAGCTTGGGGGCCAGAGAGACGGCTCAGAGGTTAAGAGCACTGACTACTCTTCCAGAGGTCCTGAGTTCAAATCCCAGGAACAACATAGTGGCTCACAACCATCTGAAATTCAATCCGATGCCCTCTTCTGGTGTGTCTGAAGAGACAGTGTATTCATATAAAATAAATGCATAAATCTTTAAACACAGAGACAAAGCCCGGCTACGTGAGGTGTTACTACCTCTGCTATGCTCACCAAAGAGAGGGGACAGGACTGACACCACTGGAACTTCAAGAGTACAAAGACCTACACAGCAGCCACATGAGCTGTGACAATGGCTACCTCAGAAAGCCAGTCAGCAGCTGTGAAAGGACAGGAAGACATCTTAATGTATGGTCACAGGTCAGCATGGTGCTGGTGGTGGCAGAGGTGAGTGCCTTTAATCCCAGCGCACCCAGGAGGCACGGGCAGTCTCAAAAAGAAACCCTGTCTCAAAGAAAACAAAAAGAACTCAACAGTTCTATGTTGGCTTTAAATGCCCAACAAAAGACTTTAAGCAATAAATTAAAAAAAAAAAAAAAAAAAAAGCTATTGCTGTTTTTATAAATCACAAAAAACACAGAATTCTAATTTTATGATAATTTCCTCATTCCCAAGAAAGGAGAATCAAGTTACCTTTTGTGGAACCTGGAAAGTCTTCCTCTTTCTCCCTATTACATATAGGTTCCTCTCCTCCTCGCCTCTCTCTATGCGAATGTCTTCCAACCGCCTAAAAAATTAAGGATATGGTGACAGAGGTTCTTGGACTGAGGTACACAGTACATCACTGCAGCTTTAGAGGCTACTGGGTCCACAGCACCTCAAAAGAGCACACAAGCTATTGAAATGAGAGGACGCTTCAGCTGCTCCAGCCCCGCCACTGGGAGGCAGGAGCAAGCGCAGCACCTCATCATGGTCAAGACTCGCCTGGCTACAAGTTTAGATTTTATGTATGTATTTATCTTTCTTTTTTTTAAGATTTATTTATTATTGTACATAAGCACACTGTAGCTGACTTCAGACGCACTGGAAGAGGGTGTCAGATCTTATTACGGGGGTTGTGAGCTACCATGTGGTTGCTGGGATTTGACCTCATGACCTCTGGATCAGGTCTTAACTGCTGAGCCATCTCTCTAGCCCCTACTCTTTTTTCTTTTTCTTTCTTTCTTTTTTTTTTTTTTTTTTTGGTTTTTTGAGACAGGGTTTCTCTGTGTAGCCCTGGATATCCTGGAACTCACTCTGTAGACCAGGCTGGCCTCGAACTCAGAAATGCACCTGCCTCTGCCTCCTGAGTGCTGGGATTAAAGGCGTGCGCCACCACGCCCAGCACCCCTACTATTAATATTCTCGAACATCCAGTAGTAACCTAGGTCTGTAAAAAACTGGACAAACCTTAAATCTTTTTTCTTTAGCTTAGATCTGCCTTCCTCTGCCTCCCAAGTGATAGGATTAAAAGGCATGCACCACCACTGCCCAGCCTGTTTTTGTTTTTTTTTTATTTTGGTCTTTTTATTTTTTTTATTTTTTCTTAGAAATCAGTTTTTGTTCTTTGTACATTCTTTGTACTTTCATGTGGCGCACAACCATCTGTAATGGGATTCAATGCCCTCTTCTGGTGTTTAAGACAGCGACAGTGTACTCACATACATAAATAAAATAAATAAATCGTAAAATAAAATAAAATATAAAATGACATCCTCCTAATAGTTATGGACCTGAACATGCCGGGCGGTGCCTCTGGAACAACTACTCTCCGCTTCCAAGCCTGGAGGTCACGCTCTGTAGCAATCTGACTCCGAGGAGCATTCTGATGCATCTGACGAACACCTTCAACCTGCCCACTCCGACGGAGACCGATGTTTGGAGGAGACTGGATGTCTAAACTCAGTCTTCTAAAACCTAGAAGAAAAATATCAGGAAGTATTTTTAAAGTATTTCCAGTTATTATGTTCATTTAGCACACAGTAACAACGCATTCCCCCTACTAGGACACACCTTTTTCCAAACCAGAAAAAGGACAAACTAAAAACAGCTTGTAAGAAGAAAGCTTTAAAACAACTAAAACCACAACGTAGAATACTTATTAATTGGTAAACTGCCACTTGAACTTTTTCTATATATTCTGAAATTATAAAATATACAAATGTATTCCACTGCATCTTTATTTCAAAACAGTTTGTTTTTTGGGAAAACCTTTGCTAAGGATAGATGCCCCACTAAACTGGGGAAGCTATATAACAAGAACAATGTTACAGACTAGGCTACTGAGCAGGCAACTAGCAAACCATCTGAACACCGGCTTCATGGGATCTTCCTCTGTGGGCCTTACACACACACACACACATACACTACACAAACATAACAGAAACATGCACACACTCTCTCACAGACACAACAGTTAGAATAATTCTAACAATAAAAATTTTCATAATTACCACAAAAGGGCAGAGATGGCTCAGGAGTTAAGAGCATTTCCTGTTAGTACAAAGGACCCGAGGTCAGTTCCCAGCACCTCCATCAGGTGGCTCTAACTCCATGAAGGCCACGTAGCTCTAAGCACTCTCTTCCAGCCCCGCAAGTACTTGGACACAAATGGCAGACACTCAAACAGGCAAGCACACACACACACACACACACACACACACACATACACACACAACAGAAATAATCTGGGCTGAAGAGATGGCTCAACGGTTAAGAGCACTTGCTGTTCTTGTAAAGGACCCAGGTTAGATCCCAGCTCACAACTATCTGTGACTCTAGCCCTTTTTGACCTAAATGGGTACTCACAGACATGTGCATACATACATGTGCACATAGGTTCCTCCAGAACCATGTCTGCATGCATGCCATTGTTTTCTGCCACGTCAATAATGAACTAAAATGTAAGCTAGGCTCAAATGTTCTTTATAAAGCTGTGGTGGTCATGGTGTCTCTTTATGGACATGAAACTCTTAAGGCCCCATCAGGCTGTCACTGTGCAGCAATAACGGAGTACTCCTGGGTCTCTGAGCACACAAGATAAAGGAGCATGTCCTAGCTCACTCTCAACACTGACTTAGTAAGTAAGAAAGGAAAGTCTCTACTCAACTAGGCTGCACAAAAGATGTGAATGCCAAAGCAAGAGAAAGCTAGTTTTCATTTAAAAATAATGTTATCTGCTCTCATTTAATATACTCTGAAAACCTACCCCACAGCTAAGACCGTTGACAGACTTTCAGAGTACTTAACGAACTTCATATCCACTCATCATCCATTTTTTTTTTTTTTTTTGAGTAACAAAGCAATTTTCAGAACACTACTTAGCTGTTCTTGGGCTCTGAGATGCATGTATCTGGCAATGAAGCCACATCTCTTTATTTTATTACTCTCGCACAGAATTTTACTTGTACTCACTCCCTCTTCGGGGTGTCCCTTCCCCACTGGGAAGTCCATTTGCAGTCCCATCCTGATCCACTCCCAGTCTCTGGTCCTGCTGCTGCTGCAGCTGCCTAATCATGCCATCCAAGACGCTGGACTCCGGGCTTGCATCTCCACTGTCGTTGGTGTGCAGGCTTATAATCTGTTCAATCACCTCCCCATCACCTGCAAAGTCACACACTAATCTGTCATCGTGATACACAGGAAGAACAGGCTGGCCATGAAGCTCAGGGGTGGTACCCTGAGCAAAGGAAAACAGAAGCAAAGCACTGTGGTAAGGTAGTTCTCAAGAACTAACCTGTTAGGAAGACCCTACACAACAGGGGAGTAACTCAAGTCAGCAAAAAAGACTAAGTACTAAGTCACAAAAAACTTCAAGTTCCCTGTGGAGTCCCCCTAAGTCTACTGTACTCTATGGCCCTTCATCTGCGCACACTGCTGCAGAGCTCCAATTTCAAAGCCAGCCTATTCTACACAGGGAGTTACAGAAAAACCAGAAATACATGGCAAAATCCAAAAGACAGACAAGACACAGATGCACACAGAAAAAAGGAATTTGCACTTACTTGTGGCCACGTAGCCTAGCTGTGGAACCAAATGTTCATCTGCTGAGTTTTCTCGACCTGGTACTAATCTCTGGAACTTGGTTGGATGAGGGTTTCCATCCACATCCACCAAGAATGGTGGAGGCATAAGATGAGGTGCCTGCTGAGTCTGCTCATCTAAGACATAGTTATTGGAATCTCTTATCAGTGGTCGGTAGTCAGTATGAAAAAACATCTGATCAGGAATCTATAAAAGTACAGATCATAGAATGACAGTTTGAGATCTGTATTTGTTAAAGACAGTAATATTAAAGGTACTTAAAATTAGAAACACCAGGAAATTAAATAACTATGTCCAAACTTCCTCTCCCAACTATTCATTTTATATGCTACAAGAAAGCATTAGAAATGACCTTTTCATATGGCTTGCTGCATCCAAAGCCAAATATCAGAAGATGCCCATGAGAATCTGTACAGGCAAAATGTTGTCCGTCCTGTGAAAACTTGCAGTCAAACACAGCTCCATGTCCTTGTCCTTCGATCTAGGACAGCCAGGGGAGAAGAACATTAGGCACATTAATAAGTTGCTTGTTTTAACTCTATGTGTATGACTTCCTGCCTAAGTGCATGCCACATGTTCACAGGGGCCAACACAGGCCAAAAGGACACAGGACCACCTAGAGCTAACTAAGCTAGAGGTGCAAGGCAGCTGCCAGCGCAGCTCAATACTAGCAAACAGCAAACCCAGCAAACCCAGTTCTTGTGCAAGGCTCTCCAGCCACTACGCAACATTATAAGCAGTTTTAGATTGATTTCTATTTACATGTGTGTATGTGCTCCATGTTCATGTCTGATTTGTCGGAGGTTAGAAGAAGACACCAAACCTCTAAGAATTTACTGTTGGTTGTGACCCTCCATGTGGGTGCTGGGACCCACACCTAAGTCCTTCGGCTAAAGCACTTAAACCACTGAGCCATTAATACTGAGCAGGTAAATTGTGCTACGGAGGCTTCTTTAAGGTGGGCTAAGCAGCTGTCTAGAGTACGTCCAATGCTTTATTCTTTGTGAACGTTTTACTAAGAGTTAGGGTTTGCATCCAGGGCTCTGCACATGCCAGGAAAACAATCTGTCAAACTTACCCACAGGCCTCTAAATTCACATAAATAAATAAACAAACAAACTAACCAATTAAACTAGAAAAATCCACAAAGATCTAATCATTAACTCAAAATGATCAAATGAACACATTAAAAAAAGCATAAAGGTAAGCGCCATGATGTCACAGGTAAATGATATTTACTTATATTAAACTGTCCTAATAGGTAAGAGGCCAATATCCTCTTATACCTTGGTAAATAATTATAGAAGCAAAGCTGAGTATTTGAAAATGGAAATGAAGCTGAGTTCTAATGAACAAGACTGACACTGATAACCCTCAAGGTCACACCTATGAGCTCACCTGGCTACAAACTCCCAGTTTTCATGAAAGATGATCTATGTGTATCAAGAATGACAATTAATTCACACTTTCCTGTTTCAACTGTGAACTACATGAATTGACCATCTCCAAGTTACATTTAACTGAGGAGTGAACCAGCATAGCACGATGCAGTCGCTGTCTAGATCTAATTCTCCAGTAACCAAACCAAGACAAGCATGCTTGCTTAGTGCTGTGGGTTTATAAAAAGAAAAAAAAAAAAGGAAGGAAGGAAGGAAGGAAGGAAGGAAGGAAGGAAGGAAGGAAGGAAGGAAGAAAGACAGACAGACAGAACCACTAGATGTGGTGGCACATGCCTTTAATCCTAGCTGGGACAAAGGGGCAGGCAGAGCTCAAGTTTCCAGGTCATCCTGGTCTAGAAAGTGAGTTTCAGGACAGCAAAGGGTTATACAGAGAAAACCTTGGGGGCCTGGGGGTCTGGGAGGGTAGCATGCCCCCTAATTATCAGCACAATTGTATATCCATGACCAAGTGAGCCAAAAAAGGTGACATCCCTGCTGTTATGCTGCATATTAATTAGTTCAGGCTAGCAAACATAAAATAAGGTTATTAAAGGGCTAGTAAGACCTCTGCGCAGGTAAAGACACCCTTTACCAAGGCAGACAACTTGAGTTTTATGCCTGAAGCCACATGGTAGAAGAGAAGCCCTGACCTCCATGCAGACACTGTCAAAAGCATGCTCATGTACATACATAATACATAAACATATGTATATAACCCAACATACTTTCCAACACCCACTATTAAAGCATAGGAACACGATACAGCCCCACAATCATCCCTTCTAGTAACCACCTGGCACCGTCTGCCTTTACAGTCAGTGTTTACCCCTGCCTGAGAACTGTGGTCAGAGCCAACTGGAGGGGCATGGGTGAGGGCAGAGTGTCTCAGAATGGCAAGGGTCCTACCACATACACTGGCCAAGCTACATCAAAAGTATTTCCAGGGTTGTGTTCTGCAAGAAGTTTTCTAAAATGAGAAAAACAGCCTAATCAAAGCAAGGCAAACTTGCGCTCTACCTGAGGGTTTTAAAATGTCCCATCCTACAGTGAATCCTGGTGAGACACAAGCTGCAGTTCTTCTACAGAACTTAGTAATTCGGTGTCCTCCCCATCCCTCAGGTATGTGATGTATTTAGGAAACCCAGTTCTGTCACTGACAAGCCCATGTAGTGTTCAGTGCTGGAGAGAGGGCTCGCTGTCACTAAGAAGCCCATGGAGTGTTCAGGGCTGGAGAGACGGCTCGCTGTTAAGAGCATGCACTGTTCTTCCACAGAGAACATTCAGTTTCTTAGCACCCTGCTACCCAGAAGACAAGTTCAGGCCCCAACACCCACATCTAGCGGTTCACACCTGCCTGTAAGTCCAGCTCCACGCTGTCTCTGGCCTATCCACAGGTATTCAAACCCACATGACCAACACAAAGACATCTTCTGCCTCTCAGGCAGGCAATGCATTAGAGGCTTTGTCAGACAAAGTCAATTATGCTTTTGTTCACATCTATTTGAATTAATATATATTTGCTTTAACAAGTTAAATTCAAAATACAATATTCTGGAGCCTGCCACAGTGACATACACCTTTAATCTCAACCCCCAGGAGGCAGAGGCAGGAAGATCTCTTATAAATTTCAGTCCAGCCAGGTCCACATAGCTAGTTCCATGTCATCCAGGGATACATGAGACCCTGTTTCAAAGAACACTGTTCTTATTCTTACTAAGTCACTATAGTCTACCTAAACATTGCATTTCTGTTATTTTTTTCTTGTATGGTGACTTCAAATATAATCCCTTATGTGTTTTGAGACAGGGTCTCACACCCCAGTCCAGGCTCGGATACAACTCACTATTAAAGTCAGGCGACCTCCCCATCCTGTGTCAGCTCTCCCAGATGCTCTCACATTGTCACTCTCAGCGCAGGTGTGAGCTACCATGCCTGGATCAAATGTTAGAGTCCTTGATGAGTTTTGTTGTTGTTGTTTTTGTTTTTTAAGATTTATTTATTTATTTTATGTGAGTACACCGTAGCTGTACAGATAGTTGTGAGCCTTCATGTGGTTGTTGGGAATTGAATTTTAGGACCTCTGCTTTCTCAGTCCCAAAGATTTATTTATTATTATAAATAAGTACACTGTAGCTGTCTTCTGACAGGCCAGAAGAGGGCATCAGATCTCATTGCGGGTGGTTTCGAGCCACCATGTGGTTGCTGGGATTTGAACTCAGGATCTTTGGAAGAGCATCAGTGCTCTTGCCCGCTGAGCCATCTCGCCAGGCCCTTAACTAGTTTTAAAGATGTATTTTGTTTTAGGGTTTGCAATTATATGTGTATGAGACGGGGTGGTTGTACATATGAGCACAGCACCCCAGAGGTAGCTAGGTAGACGGCAGCCAACTTAGGGTCTCTTCAAGAAGAGTATGAACTAACTACTGAGCCACCTCTCCAGTTTAAACCACCCTTAGCTACGTAGCTCTAGGTGTCCTGGAACTTACAGTGTGGACCAGGCTGGCCTTGAACACACAGAGATCTTCCTGCCTCTGCATCCCAAGTGCTGGCATTAAAAGGGGTGCACTGGCCCGTTTTATACATTATTGAAGAGAGAGGAGTGCCTGTGACTTAAGACCACACAGAAATTGTCCATGGTTTAGGTGTTTTTCCCTAGTAACTGGAATACAGAGACAGTTTTCAGAGATTCCGAAACACTATGGTTTATTGAGCTATCTAAAATTTTTAACTGCATTTAATGCTAATGAATAAATTATTCTATCTTAAGGTATGGAACTATTCAGAGTGCCAGGCATGATGATACAGGGCTTTAATCCCAGCACTGAAGAGACGGAGCTGACCTTCCTGGTCTATAGACTTCCAGGACAGGTAAGACTACACAGAGAGAACCTATCTCCGAAAAACAACCCACATACCAACAACATACAACAGACAGACTAGCCTACTCTGTGAGCTCTAGACCAGCAAAAGACCTAGTCTCATAGTGAGAAGATGAACAGCCTCTGAGGAACAAGCCTGAGGTTGCCATCTAGCCTACACATGCATGCACATGTGCACATTCATACACAAAATCTCTTACTATCAATGATGTACACGGAGATTCAAAGCAATATGGTGGTATACAGTTTTAAAGCCTAAGACTCCAAGGAGAGAAAATTAAGTCAGTTATTTTCAACCCTGATAATCTGAATTCACATTTACAAGTATGGAAAGCTCTCAAGAAAATGTAAAAAAAAAAAAAAAAAAATCACCAAACTCATGGTGGACATGGACAACAAATGAAGCATGAGCCAGACATGACAGGCCTGTAACCCTACATAAGACGGGGGGAGAAGGAGGAAGATGAAGAGTATTTATAGCCATAAAATAGATACATTAGTTTTAATAACACAAGATTTAAAATATCTCATACTGGGTGACACCTGGTGACATTTTAACCAAATATTTCAAATTATCTTATCTACACCAAGTGACACTAATACATATCAGGTGTCTAAGACAATGTGTGAGAAAACTGTCATTTGCTTTGTTGCATTTAAAAAAAATAAAAATCTGTGTAGAGAGACTGTAAACACCACTTGTCAATAAAAAAGCTGATGGCCAATGAGCTGAGGCAGAAAGTAAGAGGTAGACACTGGTCAGAAGAGAGAGGATTCTGGTAAGCACTGAGAGGTGTGGGAGATTCGCTCAGGCGCATGGAGGAGAGGGGCATAAATGAACAGGTAGCTAAACTCAGAACAAAATAAAGAGAAGATTTGTCCCCAGCTTGGAGCATGAAGTTTGAATGAGTTAAGTAAGCTACAAGCTAGTCGAAGAATGAATAGCGTACAGTCATAGCTGACTATAACTAGCTATTGTTCTGAAGGCACTGAAGCAACTAACGTGAATAGACCTGGACAGCACTCCCACCCTCCGCTCATACCACAGATGTGCCATAAATCCTACAACAGGACCCTAATTTGGTTCTAGACTCTAACAACTGACCCATTTTATACAGGGATAGACTGACAGCCAGAGATGGCTCAGCAGTTAAGAGCTCTAGGTATTCAATCCACAGCAGCACCCACCCCACGTCATGGCACACAACCACCTGCAATTCCAGTCCCAGTGGACAACCATTTAAGTCTAGTTCCAGAAAATCTGCTGCTACTGTTTTTCTAGACTCTGTGGGCACTACAGAAACACCTTACACAAGCAAATTATCTGCACATGTAAAATAAACTTAAAAAAAAAATAAAAACACACGGAAATAAATGTAGACAAAGAGCTATCTAGGTAACTTCTGAGCATCTACTGAATTTAAAGACTGTCACATACACGTGCTACCAAACCCTCAGTAAGCTTCAATTACCCTTGATTTGTACAGAAGCTGCCGTGCCAATTAACTTCTGGTAACTCTCATAATCCATAAAATCACCAGTAAAAGCTCACTTTACTTACCATATTAAAGTAATGCTTCATCTTGATGCCCTTTGTAATATCCCATATAAATATGCTGCCATCGTGTCCTGCAGATAACATAATTCTGGAATCAAAGGGATGTGTCTCCAAAACAAACACTTCATCAGCATGTCCCTTTATTCAACAAAGTCATAATATTAAGGACAGTCTGCAAGTTATATATTGGAAATTTTTTAAAGTCATAGTACATAAGTGTTTTAACACTACAACAATGATTTAAATATGCATATAAAATTTCCCATTTGACTCACTTAAATAAAACAGTTTATTCATTATATTCATAACATCTATGTTATATTGAGTTTCAAGGAAAAGAGTAAGAACTCTGATTTCAAAAGTTCAGGGGGTGCTAGAGAAATGGCTCAGTGCTTGAGTGCGTGTGCTGGTCAGCCAGAGTTCAAGTCCTAGGACCGCTGTCAGCTCCATCACTCTAGCTCAGGGCAGACCTCTGCACAGTGACACAGGACTAAAAATTATAATGAATGAATGCAGATTTAAAAACAAACAAAAAAAAAAGGACAAGGCCACCAACCAACCCTGTGAGTTTGAAGACAGGCAGGTTACTTGATAGAGTTCCAAGCTACAGAGAGATCCTGTCTCAAAAACCTAAACAAAAAGTTTAAGGTCCTCTTGAGATATATACGAAGTTGAAAGCCAAACCAGGACTGACTGTTTCAAAAAATGTTTTAAAATTCTGTACCAGAAATGGTACCACATGCACACAGCAAGCAGAGACAAGTGGATCTTTTTAGTTCAAGGTCAGTCTGGTCTACAAATTCTAAGACAGCGAGGGCTACAGAGATTCCCCCACCCCCTCAAAAAAATTAATTAATTTAAATAAATTTCTGGGCTAAGGGCTTGAAAGATGGCTCAGCACTGTCTGCTCTTCCGGAGGAAGTCCCGAGTTCTATTCCCAGCAACCACATGGTGACTCACAACCATCTGTAATGGGATCTGATGCCCTCTTCTGGTGTGTCTGAAGAAAGTGACAGTGTATTCATACATATTAAATAAATAAATAAATCCTTTAAAAAAGAAATTCTAGGGCTAAAGAGAAGGCTCTATGGTTAAGACACATGTTCTCAACGCAGGTTTGATTCCCAGAACCCACATGGCAGCTCACAACTTATCTCTAGTTCCAGAGTGACCTGGTGCCCTCTTCTGACCTTTGTGGGCATCAGGCGCATACAGGACACACATACATACACAGACAGAACACTGATTAAAAAAAAATCATAAAATCAATTTAAATTTCTGAATTCTCATGTTAAAGTACCCACCAGTAAGTTATGAAGCAGCTGTCCAGTGTAGGAACTCCACACCTTGAGGACATGATCATTCACTGCTGTGACCACGGTGCTATCATCCTGGTTCCAAGCAATCATTGTAACTTTGGGTTTCATAAACCTCTCTTCTTCTGAAGATGTGTCTCTAACAAAGGAAAGACACTGTGAACTCACTGAGGAAACAGGTCACACAGTACAGTCCCTCATCCATATGAACATAACAAAGAGAATCTAAGGCCAGATGAAGCTCAGCTGACAAAGTGCTTCTTGCACTCAAAGCACTGGGTTTGATCACAGTGGTGAGAAGCCTCAAATTCCAGCAGGTAGAAGTAGAGAAAGGAGACTTTGAGGTCATCCTTAGCTACATGAGTTCAAAGGTCAGCCTGTGCTCCAAAAGACCAAAAGGGGAAATAAGAGCACAGGGAAGAATTCATCTGTTTGTTTATCATCCCATAACAAATCACTCAGAAATGGGATGGAACTTGTTTCTCCAGAGAAGACAAGGCAAAGAATCCTAAACTGATAACAGTGAAGAAAGCAAGCTGAGCCATTGCCCTCTGCTCTCTCTCTGTGAGAGACAGGTAACAGACTTCTTGCTTAAAGGCTCTGCCATCTCAGACTATACTCTGAACCTGTGTACCAAGTAAAGCTCCGCTTTGGTTGATTCTGTCAGCGTATTTTATCACAGTGAGGCAAGGAAACAAATGACAAGTGCTTTGTAATAGGTACCTACGTGAGAACAAAATAATTACCCAGACAAGGGAACAAATAATATATGCCTTTCAAAGCCCACTGATTCTGCTTTTTGGTTTTGTTTGATTTGGGGGGGTGGGGAGCGGTGGGGGTCCTCTCTATGTAGCCCTGGATGCTCTAGAACTTGCTATGCAGACCAGGCTGGCCACAAACTTACAAAGTTCCACCTGCTTTTTCAGTGCGAAGTTTAAAGGTGTAAATAGCCACACCCAGCATCAAAGCCAGAATTTTACCAAGCAAAGTTTCCAAGTCAACCCAAATTTTTTTTAAATGTAGTAACAAACTATATTTGCTTATTATGTTATCCAATCTCCAAGAAAACTTCTACTCTATTCATTTACTTATGTATATCCAGAGGGAACAGACAGCAGTAGCAGCAGATCTGTCTCCTTGACAAAATCTAGAATCCCTTGCAAGTCTCACTGAGGGGCTATTTAGATCAGATGAGCATGAGCGCAGTAGGGACTGTGTCTGTACTTCCTAAGGCAGCATCATCTGCCCACTGTGGATAGCCCCATTCCCTAGGCAAGGGATCCTGACCTATGTTAGCTTAGAGAAGATGATTCTAGGGTAGAGCTACATGCAGGCATGCATTCGTTCATCTTCCAGCTCTTGACAATGGATGTGAACAGCAGGGCAGTTCCCGTCAGCATTTCCCCACAGTGGACTGTAAGTTGTAAATTCTCCTCTATTTGTGTCAGGGTGTTTTATCCAGCAACAGAAAGGACAAAGCTACTCAAGAGATACAGACTCTACAGCAGCAGAGTAAACACAATGGTCCTGTAACCCCAGAGCCCAGCAAGGGGAGACAGGAGGGTGAGTAGTTCAGCAAACCCCCCTTGGACAGGAGCAGATACCGCGGGCTTCTCTTACAGAGGGGGTCACCTGAGGTCAGTCCCCGCCTGCTCAGGAGATCTCTGGCCTCCACGGGTGTGCATATGCAGAAGCACAGTCACCCCCTTCCCTCCAACCCACACACTAAAGAAAAATACATTCTGTTTAAAATCCTAACTTCAGAAATGTAAATTTGAAGCACTGGAAATACTTTATTTGGTTGGGGTTTTCCCCCCTCTACACTGGAGATTTTAAATGCAGATCCTGAAAACAACATAACAGTAAAAGTACAAAGTGATGGTTAATTCTGTATGTATCCCTGATAGACTGAAGAAGTATTAAAAAAGTATAGCAAAGTAAAAACAAAATTCGAGGCTTTTGGGCCCAGGCTTGGGAGTGTAGCCTTTGTGGCTTAGTGCTCCAGGTACTGGTCATAAAACAGATAGCGACATTCCTCCACCTACCCGCTTCCTGGGTTCAATTCAAAGAATGGCACCCTGACCATTACTGGAACCTGCAATGCAAATGTGCTATCTTTAGGGGCTCTTAGATTGTTAGGGGCTCTTAGAAACTGTCTTGAGAGATAACCTGACACTTGTGACTTTATACTTCCTTGTGACTCTTAACTGGTATTTTTGGTATTTTCCAACAACGCCCTCCCTACCTCCATGAATTGTGGTTTCTTCCTTTAAATACCCCCTTACTCAGCTACTCGGGGCGCCATAGTCCTCTACCCCTGCGTGGTGTATGACCACGGGCCCGAGAACGCTCTCGAATAAAAATCCTCTTGCAGTTGCAGCAAGACCGTTTCTTGTGTGATTTGGGGTGTCGCCTCTCCTGAGTCAGAACGTGGGGAGAGTCCTCACGTTGTGGGTCTTTCAAGACCAGCAGACCATGAGGACTCTGTCTCATCACAACAGGTCAATCACAAGCTGGGTTCATGGAAGAGTGGCAGGCAGCCGAGCAGGAGGCAGCAGGTCACTGGGTACGAGTCATGGGACCTACATCCTGTCCTAGGCTAGTCTCTTGTCCTGTGTTTTCCACTTGCTCTGCTCTGCCACATCCTTCTTCCATGATGGACTGAGGCCCTCAAACTATGAGCAAATAAGTCCTTTCTCCTTTATTCTATCTTTGGACAAATTTGGTGAAAGTAATTAAATATACAGGTGCACTTTCCTTCATTAATTCAGTTATGAGATTGAAGTATTTAAAAACAGAAGTCAATACACTTAAACAATAGTTATTCATCATATATAGGAGGCATATTAAACTCTTCCATCAAAATTAACAAAATATGTATGTGTGAGTAACACACCAACAACTCACCTATGTGTTACAAACAGTTCAATGACTTACCCCGAGATCCTGGCAGACATGTCCAGTAAAATGCTTCTCCATTCCAACTGCTCAAACCTCCAGATCCGTGCTGTTCCATCTCGGCTACCACTTAAGAACCTTAAAGCATTCAGAAAAATCTACTCACATACCAAGTGCTATTACTAACATCAAGTGAAACACAAACTTTTAGAGTACCAATCCCGATGGACACAATCTACAGATGTTATTCAAGGTCAGATTATTCAGGACAAGGTTAGACGGGTAAAACCCCTGATTTACTATTGTTTGCCGGGCCCTACAAAGCATAACACACTACAAACTCAGTTGTTTCAAACACACTGAACCTTAGGAAAACAATGTAGTACAAGAGGAGAAAATGTACCTAATTGGGGGTGGGGGTGGGGGTAGGAAACTTAAAGATGTCAGAAGATTAGCAGTAGCACAAACTCTACCTTAAGCTTGTCCATTTTAAATTCTAACTCAACAGACACTGAAATATAATCTATGAAAATCAAGGTTTAAAACTGCACTATGGGAAAGAAACCAGCCATATCCTACAGGCCAGAACGTAACTAATATAAATTAGCAAATGCTTGCTCCTAAGGGCTTTCAGATTTTTCTTAACCTACTCAGCAGAAAAATGTTTTTCTTGACCTTCCTTTTTTCAGAAAATCAGCCTCTAGTTAAGAGGCAGTCCTGATTACAGAAGCACAGATGCACGGCTCTAACATCTCAGTCTCTGGTTAAGAGGTAGTCCTGGGGGGCTGGAGAGATGGCTCAGGAGTTAAGAGCACTGGCTGCTCTTCCAGAGTGTACCTGAGTTCAATTCCCAGCAACCACATGGCAGCTCACAACTGTCTGTAGCCTGTAACTCCTGTTCCAAGGGATATGATACCCTCACTCAGACACACATGCAATTAAATCACCAATGTCCATACAATGAATAAAGTGTAAAAGAGGCAACCCTGGTTACAGAAACAGCAGGTTCACAGCTCTAACATGGCACACAGCACATCTACTTAATCACTGTCTACTGGAAAGCACTGCAACACACAAGGGCAAAGCAGGGCAGTTCACAGTAAGGCTTGATGACTTCAGAGCTGCTGACATTTCCATGTCAGAAAATGTATGGGGTGGCTATGGGGCTCAACAGCAGATGGCCCCTTACCATGCACAAGACAAGTTCAAGCCCCGGGACCAACCACCACTGAACTTTAAAGGTGTTCCAGTCATGTCAAGTGCCAAGACTTATAATTATACAAATAAAATTGCAACTGAAGTAGAAAACTATTTAATAGTAACAGTAAGCAGTGTGTTTGATTTGCCTGAAACCATACACAAATGCAAGCAAACACTTACCGGTCACCATTGTTACAAAACTGGATACTATCAACTTTGTCCTAAAAGGGAAAAAGCAAATATGAAAACTATTATCTTGGCTATGTATTAATTCACTGAACAAGTTTGTGGGGGCCAGGATGGTAGCAACATGCCTTTAATCCCAGCACTTAGGAGGCAGAGTCAGGTAGATCTCTATGAGTTGGAACCTAGCCTGGTCTACAGAGTGAGTTCCAAGACAGACAGACAGGGCTGCAGAATCCTGCATGGCCTTGATTGGAACAGAAAGATGTGGTTCCTGCCCTGGGGACAGGGCTTCGGACCTGGGCTTCCATGAGCCTGAGGCTTGTTTGTATAATAATATACATACTTTCAGGTTCCTCCAAGGACAGTCCTCTAACAGGAGTCTAGGAGGCAAAGGTGTGGCTAATACCTTAGCAAAATGGTAAACACTGGGACAGCCCGCCCTTATGGCTGTGGAAAAGAACTCTAAAAACACAAGTTTGAAAATATATATTTCTCAACTATGCAAAAAAAAAAAAAAAAAAAAAAGGATGCAATATGAACTATATGAGGGGCTTCACGATTCTAAAGGAACAAAGGCAGCTGCATTATAATGAGCCAGCCAGCTAGTCAGAAAGATAGAAAGGCAGGCAGATTCCTAAATTCAAGGTCAGCCTGGCACACAGCAAGGTTAGGCCCAAGTGTGGTTGAAATGGTAATTTCAGGACAAGGTCCCACCCAGGTAGTTTTGGCTTCAGTGCATAACAGAGGCAGCAGGATCTCTGAATTCTTTTGTGATGTTAAAAGGAAATGTGCTTGCTGAATTAAGCCGTTGGGAGCACAGGATGCTGATTCTTTTTTTTTTTTTTTTAAACATTTTTTTTTTTTTAAGATTTATTTATTTATTATATGTAAGTACACTGTAGCTGTCTTTGTCTTCAGACGCACCAGAAGAGGGCATCAGATCTCATTACGGGTGGTTGTGAGCCACCATGTGGTTGCTGGGATTTGAACTCTGGACCTTCGGAAGAGCAGTCGGGTGCTCTTACCCACTGAGCCATCTCACCAGCCCAGGATGCTGATTCTTAAGATAATAAAAAAGAAACCAGCCGGGCATGTTGGCGCATGTCTTTATTCCCAGCGCTTGGGAGGCAGAGGCAGGCAGATTTCTGAATTCGAGGCCAGCCTGGTCTACAAAGTGAGTTCCAGGGCAGCCAGGGCTACACAGAGAAACCCTGTCTCGAAAAACAAAACAAAACAACAACAAAAAAGAAACCAAAAATAAAAGACTGGATTAATATGTAAAATTAAAGTCTAGGCTATGATCTATCTGCAGAAGAGAGAGGTCCAGAAATTTTTTTTTTTTTTTTTTTTTTTTTTTTTTTTTTTTTTTAGTTTTGCAGACAGGATTTCTCTGTGTAGCACTGACTGTCCTGGAACTCATTCTGTAAACCAGACTGGCCTCAAACTCAGAAATCAGCCAGCCTCTGCCTCCCCCCAAGTGCTGGGGTTAAAGGCATGCACCATCACTGTCTGGCCAAAAATGTACAAACATGTACAAAATTCTCACAGAAGATAAAGATAGAGTGAAAGAGAAAGAGAGACAGACAGACTACATAGATAGAATAGACAGTCAGAGGTGAACTCCAACTGTCATCATTTGTCTCTACAAGTAGAGTAGGTAGAGCTGGCAGAGCAGCTCCTCAGTTAGAGCACACACTGTTCTATGGGAGAGCCCACCCACATTGCCCGAAACTCCAGCTCCAGGGGATCTAATACCCTCCTTCCTCTGGCCACCTCTGACACATGCACCCAAGTGGACCACACTCCACCCACCCCACAGACCCACACCACCATTCATGCCACAGACACACACACAAATACACTCACACACGTGCACCAAGCACCCCACATACCCCCCCCCCACACACACACACACATCATTTTTAAAGAGATGGTAAGTAAGTAGGGCAGAGAATGCTATGATCCTAGCATTCAATAGGCTGAGGCAGGAGAATGGTGAGTTTGACAGTTCCATGAACTACAACAAAGTAAGACCATATCCTGTCTCAAGAGAACCCAAGGGAAAAATGTTATTTAAAATAAAAGTAATCTGTTAAGCAACAACCACCCAACTAAATTAATAAAATTGAGCTTAGAAATATAGAATTATTAACCATTTACAGAATTTTAAAAAGAAATGCTTACAGTGTGGCTTTCAAGCTCGGCGATTTTTTCAGGTGCTTCGAATCCCAAAAAATACATTCTGATTACATGATCAGTACTACCTGTGGCTAAAAACATACCACCTGAAATAAAAATGTTAAGGTTCAAATATGTAGCTTGCACAAATACACTAACGAAACATACTTCCATACATGTAGTAGAAAGCTCTCTTACTGGAAATCAGGGTCATCCCCACAAACCCATCCTCCAGCTCATTAGATACGTTTATAAAGCTAACTCTTTGGCTTTGGTGAAGTTAGCCCTACGAAGAACACTCCCTATCTCTCTCTCACACAGTTCTACTGAGCAAGCCGAGGCAGCACCACACTGGGCATCCATCGGTGCCTGAATCCCAGGGACAAGCAGACCCGGCCTCTGAGCAGAGGCTTCACTGTAGAGCTCACCTGTGACAGGGTCCCTTCCTGAGGACACTGCATTGGACCTAATCTACAAAATTTGCCAATCAAGTCCACTGGACAAGAAAAGATTAAGGGCTATAATTTTACCAAGATTCCGTGTTAAATATAAACAAATCTGTAGGTAGACAGAATGTAAGAAACAATGTCCTAAACGTGGCCACAGGACATGGAATGGCTTATGAGCTTCCTTGATTATCAATGACTCTGAGCACTGTTAGATAAGAAGGGGACTGTGGTGGCTTCACATCACCTCCTTTGTCAAGCCTACCTCTAAGGTCTGAAGTTTGTCTTTGTTTCCTTAAACCCAGTACTTAAAAATCTACATGAAAATATACATTAAGTACAGAAAAAATTAAAATAGCCACTGTAGGTTCAGCTAGTAATATGAAGAACAGAGTCATCAGCTACCTTTCTGATTGAGTAAATGCTAAATTAAACTAAGGAAAAGCAAGCATCAAGTATGATCTTACCAACACTAAATGAAGAACACAGCATCTGAACACCAGGCCTTGGCTTTTCCGTGAACTTCAGGGGTCGTGGACTTTAAAAGAAGATGATATGCCTTTAGAATACATGATAACACACTTAATTAGAGCACTGGAGGTTTTTCTATGATTACGGCGTGCACACGTGCCATGATGCACTCACAGAGGTGAGGACCACTTTCAGGAATGTCGTCTTCTCCACCACGACAGGGTGGAACTCAGTCATCTGGTTTCCAGAGCAGGAGTTTGCACCAAGAGCCGTATTACTGGCCCCCAACTATTGTTTCAGGCCTAACATATTAGCATTAGCAGCTCCTTGGGCTAGAGGTCTAACTCAACTAGTAGGCTGCTTGCTTGCCTTAGACAAACTTGAGTTTAGTAACAAACACCACATAAATGTAACAGAGCCAAGTGAGCCATGTCAACATGCTTTTGTGAGAATGCCTTGTCAATGGAAGGGTTTTAGAGTCTAGCTCCTTCTCGTGTATGACAAAATACATCTCAGTATCAATCTTCTATTTTCATCAAAAATACTGAAAAGTTGGAGGCTGGGGTACATTATAAATTCAAGTAAAACATTTGCTATGTGCGTATAATCTCAAGATTCGTTCACCAACATGGTAACAAAAACAAATATATATAAAATTTCCCAATTTAAGTCAAGACATACTCATAAATTTCTGCCACAATGTCACAAACTTTTAATCCCAGAGGGGCAAGTGCATCCCTGTGAATTAGAGCCCAGCCTGCTCTGCAGAGCAAGTTTTAAATCAGCCAGTCACGTGCCTTTAATCCCAGCACTCGGGAGGCAGAGGCAGGCGCAGGCAGATTTGAGTTTGAGGGCAGCCTGTATAATGAGTTCCAGGACAGGCAGGGCTACACAGAGAAACCCTGTCTTGAAAAAAAAAAATCTTTACAAGTTCTATACAAACTGAATATAGTATTACGAGTACTCCCTCACTGGCACCCTGCAGTCACTACACTAGGTACTGAGTACTCACTGGCACCCTGCAGTCACTACACTAGGTACTGAGTACTCACTGGCACCCTGCAGTCACTACACTAGGTACTGAGTACTCACTGGCAGCCTGCAGTCACTACACTAGGTACTGAGTACTCACTGGCACCCTGCAGTCACTACACTAGGTACTGAGTACTCACTGGCACCCTGCAGTCACTACACTAGGTACTGAGTACTCACTGGCACCCTGCAGTCACTACACTAGGTACTGAGTACTCACTGGCACTCTGTAGTCACTACACTAGGTACTGTAGGTACTGAGTACTCACTGGCAGCCTACAGTCACTACTCTTAGGTACTGAGTACTCACTGGCAGCCTGCAGTCACTATTCTAAGTACTAAGTACTCACTGGCAGCCTGAAGTCACTACTCTAAGTACTGAGTACTCACTGGCAGCCTGCAGTCACTACTCTAGGTACTGAGTACTCACTGGCAGCCTGCAGTCACTACTCTAAGTACTGAGTACTCACTGGCAGCCTGCAGTCACTACTCTAGGTACTGAGTACTGATTGGCAGCCAATGTTCCTGAATACCATCTTACTGTCTGAATTTCTGATTCCACACTTAACTCTCCATTTCTCTTGGTTTTAAATCCACATCTATTACTTGAATTTTCTTACACAACTGTGAGCTATTAAGTCCTTTAAGCATCTCTGTCTGTCAGAGTAAAGGTAATGAAAGCACATGCAATAACAAGTTCAGGAGGAAAACATTTAGAGTGTCCCGTCATTATGTTACAGAGGAAAAACCACCACATACAGATCACTTACCTGAATTTCAGGGACTCCAAATCCCACTGCCAGAAACAAACAGTGCCGTCAGCACCCGTAGAAACCATGTACCGCTGAGGTCCTTTGGCCATCGGACTAAACTGAAAGTCAAAAACACATATGAATCATCTTCCAGAGTTTCTCCTCAGCTTACAACTTAGCAGTTGCCTCAAGCTCACGCCAACCAACATGCTAAGAAAGTAAAGTACAAATTCAAGCTGTAGGGGACATCAGTGAGAACTCTGGGAGCACCCGTTAACTCGCATGAGGTTCTGATGAACTTTCAATATCAGTAAACAACCACAAGCCATGTCTTGATCTGACATGGTCGAGATCCAGTTTTAGGATACTAGAAGCATGCCAGACCGGAGCTTCAACATATCAATACTATTCAGTGGAAAAACCAGTTAAAGTACATGGGCATAATGACAAACGGAAAAACCTAAATTAGACCCAAGTACAAGACAAAGGTGACATCTTAGATCTAGATGGAAGCAATCGATGGTACAGGAGGTGGCAACACAAGAGCACATTCCTAATAACATCAGTGACTTATAGACCTTACAGAATAAGCAGAGCTAAAGAAAACACCAACTTCTACTGAGACATCAGAATAAGACAGACATCTGTATTTGGCAGGTACAGTGTGCTCACCAACTAGCTAGCTGGGCAATGGTGGCATACATCATTAATCCCCAGCACTGCAGAGGCCAGTGGGTCTCTGTGTTCAAGACGAGCAAAGTATAGATAGAAAGAGTTCCAGAGTTACATAGAAATTCCCAACCAAGAGAGAGAACGTGAAACTAGGCAGAGGGCAGAGAACACAGGACAGAAGGCTTCCTAGACCCTGAGCCCAATAAAATAAAGAATACTGACAGTGCCGTGTCTAGAAAAATGCTCTTACATCACAGGGGTTCTGCACCAACCCTCCAGAGACACAGTCTGCTGCCCCATTTCCCTCTACTACAGCTCTGCCGATCCTGCCTGGACTGACACATTGGTTTGTAACAGCTCGACAGCAGTGCTGCAGCTACACCTACAGCAGGACCTCACTGCTCTGCATCCTTGGTTAGCTCTCTTACAGTGATACTCCTGTCTCTGGGTTCGCCAAGCATTGCCCACCACACCCACTCAATCTGCACTTCAAAGTGTGTTAAGAGTGTGTGTGTGTGTGTGTGTGTGTGTGTGTGTGCGCATGCGCGCGCACACAGTCCACATCCTTTCTACCTGAGCAAAACCTCTCTCTTATGCCGTCTCTTCTCTCTTCTGACCTTTCAACTCACAAATTCTTTCTCCAATTTCTTGTTGTATCCATATTCTTCTAAGCTCATCGATTGCATTTCTTTTGAGGGTTGGGTTCCTGTTTTTCAGGAAGCAAGATCTTGCTATATAGCCCAGACTGGCTTTGAACTCGGCACTAACGGCCTATGCCACCACACAGAGCTTCAGCCACGGAGCTCTTAAGTCAGCTATAGATCAACTGCAGAGTTAATACTTACTTGCACTTTTCTCTAATGCTCCTCCTTTATGCCTTAGGTTTGCTTGTCACTAAATAAAGCAACTTATGCTTTTAGCCTGCACCAGACTGGCGATTACTGATCCAGGAGAACTGAGACTATTTGAAGCTGGACTCTGGTTTCTGCAAAGGCAGATTTATTTCTAGAGCATCCTCACTTCCAGGAGGAGACTCTTCTGACTGTGACAGGGTTGCTCTTATTTTACCAGAGCCCAGCACAACAGTGTCTATCCTTCCAACCTCTAACCCATGAATCCATGTCAGACATTCAATAAACATTTTAATACAAGTTCTCTTCTGTACTCTGGTTTTTTGGATTTTTTGGTTTTCAAGACAGTGTTCTGTGTAGCCCTGGCTGTCCTGAAACTCACTTTGTAGACCAGGCTGGCCTCGAACTCAAGAGATCCTCCTGCCTCTGCCTCCCCAGTGCTGGGATTAAAGGCGTGCGCCACCACGCCCGGCTATGTACTGTTATTTATTACATCTTGACCAATGCATATCTCATTATAAAGCCTCAGTTTTTCATCTCTGTGCAGTGCTTCTAGCAATTCTAAGGTAAGTCCTATTGAGCCAGTGGTTGCAAGGTGGAATCAATGGATTCTAACATAGGATATCGGATATGCTGTGCCTCTAACAGGAGAGTTGGCGTCTCAATTTGATCCTCTCCATGAAACAGCAGTGCTATAACCAAGAGTTCTCAAGACCTGCCACAAGCATATTAAAACAGAATCCTTACGCCACACTCCAAGCTTAGCAAATCAGAGCTGCACAGGAAAATGGAACCAACTCTGTACTTCACACCAAATCCAGTCAAAGGCAGCAGCAGCCATCAAAGCCTCACAAATCAGCTAACACCGCTGGGCATGGTGGTGGTGATGCACTCCTTTAAAACCCAGCACTTTTAGGAGGCAGAGGCAGAGTTCTAGGACACCTAGATCCTAAAGTCACTTCATGAATACCCGAGTACCACTGCTCTGTCAGAGAAAACTGAATTACAAGAAACACAAAGCAAAGTGGGAAGCCACCCAGGATGCCACCCGCAACATCCACCAGACCACAGCTGAGTCGCCTAGGACCCTCCAACATGCAGAGCTGGCAGTGAAGAGCGGGGACTTGAGTATCTTTCAACTCTACAACAACTAACCACAAGATATGCAAGTTGTTTTATTTGCAATTCAAACTAAATAAAATTACTCTATTTGCATGACAACTACCAATTTTAACCTTACCAAGTAGGTTGTTTTTAAAACAATTATGCTTTAGACTTTACAAACTGAAACAGTTACAAAAGAACCCACCACTGGCAGAATTTGCTTTAGCTACAACCTGAAGTGGTCAGGAAGGCTGGCCAGCTGACAGGACACAGGGACCCACTATGCTTTTCCACATTTTCATGTTGAAAACTACTTCCCACTTACAGCAAGATTTATAAAATTAATCTAATCAACTCAATTTCACAAGTTTTAAACAGAAACATAACATTGCCAGTTTGTAACAGGCTCTCATCTACTTCACCCACTAGTGCAGTCAGTCCTTATGTGTTGTTATTCCATAATTTGTGGAAAAAAATCACCAGAGCTGGAGATGGCTTAGGGGTCAAGAGCGCTCACTGACGCACTACTCTTACAGAAGATGTGGGTTCAATTCTCAGCAGGCATAGGGCTGCTTCTAGCCTCCATGGGCATTGCACACACAATGGTGCACAGACATAGATACGAGCAAAACACCCATAAAAAATAAATTTAAAAAACCATATATCCACAGTCAAAAGGTAGACCAGAAGGTCGATAAAATCTAGAGTGTTAAAAAAAAAAAAAAAAAAAAAAAAAGCCAGGCAGTGGTGGCGCACCCCTTTAATCCCTTGGGAGCACTTGGGAGGCAGAGGCAGGCAGATTTCTGAGTTCGAGGCCAGCCTGGTCTACAGAGTGAGTTCCAGGACAGCCAGGGATACACAGAGAAACCCTGTCTCAAAAAAACAAAAACAAACAAACAAACAAACAGAAAGATTAAAGAAATAAACATATATCCAAGTTTTTAAAACACCATATAATCACATTATATACTACTTCTCAGTTCCAGAAGTTAGGTTTGGTGTCACTAGGCTACAGGTTACCTGCAGAGATGTGATTGACCCCGTGTGTCCTTGCAGCACAGCAACTGGGGCGCAAGTCCTCAAGCACCACACCCTAATGATCTTATCACAGCTTCCTGCAGCAATCAACGTGTTCTCGTAGTTCACTGCCATGTCTGAAATCTCTGCAGAATGGCCTCGTAATGTAGACAACAAGCGGCCATTATGTGTTGACCAAATCTTTACCAAGCAATCATCTGAACCCTAAGAAAAAGCAATACCCCAATACAAACGTTAACACAGCATCCATTAACCTCAAATAGGGACCCCACTATTAGCCCATTCCCTTCCAGCCGAATACTGAAATACTACTATCATCAGAAGAGACTCCTTTTCAAGCAAAAAACTGTCAGTGGATCAGATTCTTCCAGAGTCTATTTTTACCAAATTCTCTTCCAAGAATGCAGTGGGTCCCGCCCTAAGCTCCTGTTCCCAGTACCAGCTTCAGGAACAAGTCAGCTCACCAAGCTACAAAATCAACAGTTTGACACATCTAGTGAGACTCCTGGGATCAGACTACACACAGCAGTGGGGAAAGCAGCCTCGTTTCAAATAAGCAAACAAGAGTCTCAAACTTGCAATCCCCAAATCAGACAGAACTCAGCATTTAACTGAGCTAAGTATGGTTTTGGTCCACTTAAAAAAAACTTTTCTTTTTCCTCCTAACAACACTGGAAATGTCACACACTACAGTTTTCAAATAAGTACTTGAACACAGAAAGGGTGTTTTATAGTGAATCTGTTTTCCTAAATCAGTGATTAATCTATGTAACCCTAAGTCATCACTAATGAGCTAAGAATTCTGTTTTGGGGTGGGGCTGGGGTGGGGGTTGGAGGAATTTATTGATATACTTAAGATTAATCTTGCTGTAACTTAACTCCTTCTAAGTCTCAAATAGGCAAGAAGAAAAAAGTTTAGTTATGTAATTTCTATTATTTGAAAACAGAGTATATATTCCAACAGAGCTGGAGAGACAGCTCTGCAGTTATTTTGACGCTGGGTAGATCCAGCAGCCCTCAAACTCGCTGTCACCCCCCCATCAACTATCCAAGATTCAATGTGGAGCCACCATTCTCAAAGCAGCCCAGACCTGACTATGTCCCTCAGTCACCTGAAATACTTATAGAAACTACAGACGTCAGGCCCCGCAGCAGATCTAACAGACTCCCCACACTCTCTCAGATGCACCTGAGATCCCTGAGGAAGGAGGTTATAGCACTCCAGGGGGAACCAAACTGAGGTTAAGAAGTTAACTCACTGTAAAGATTCTATGTCCTGTCCTATCAAATGCTACACAGTACACTGCAGACAGGTGTCCAAGAATCCTCCTGTGCATCTTTATATGCTGGTACATAGTTCCTGGGAACGCTGCGCTAAAAGTGGAACACCCTGTGAGCTGCCTTCCTCGGTGTATCTCCACTAGGAAATAAAAACAACAACACGGTTAAGGGGCCGACATGTACAAACTAAAAAGATCCCCAAACAGTTTCTGGAGCGTAAGCACATCTACTTGAGAAGCCGAAGGACTCTCTGTGCCAATTCTACTGTAGTGACAGAGCCACTACAGCCTTTTTCAGTTACTTTTCATTATCTTAGATCGACAAGGAACTGACAATTGGTATGTTATCACTATTGCAGTAGCGTTCTACCAGCCCTTCCACAGCACGTATAAGTCTTCGGGATAATTCAACAAACAGTTTTGGGTACCTCATAGGCCAACCTCACTCACCAAGACTCGGTGGGGGGCCATAATTGACGGGCATTTCAGGAGGTCTTCCTCTGTGAAGAGCAGCAAAGGCAGAGCCCTTCCACACTGTGTGCCTGCAGTCTTTAAAATGAATTTTAGATACACATAAAATCTTCAAAGTTAACCCAAAGAAAGATTTTATAGAATACTTACGTATATTTAATAAACTCTTTATTCAAGTTTTACCAACTAGTATACTAATTTACAACAGAAAAGCCTGGGAGGTTTATTATACTATTTCTGAGGGGACTTAAAACATCTCAGATACAGCAGGAACACAGCACAGCACTTTACAATCCACCAAGTGTTTCCACATACATCAGCTCATGGAGTCCTCACAACAACCCTGTGAGGTAGGTGTTTCTGCTGATTACAAATGAGGTAACTGAGGCTCACAGGTTCCAGGACCTTTAAAGAGATCCATGTAAATCATTGCTTATAGGGACTGTAATACCGAGTTAACTTTATTTTTCAATGCAAAATACCATACAACATTAAAAATGAGCAGTCTTAACACAACTGACCCAGTGTTCAAAAGTGGAGAATTTTAAGAAGATATTTTGATGTGTCTAAAAATCTTTGACTTGACTCATTCCTTTTGAAATCTGTTGGCTTGCCTTCAGCTCATTAGGAAGAATTGACCAGTTCAAGCTAAATAGTTTCCCACTTCAGGGTGAAGGCAACTCTTCAGAGAAGAGCATACACAGGGTGTGTGTGAGCCTTCTAAAGCTGCGTCCCCACTGGATCTAAAGGAACCACACTAAGGGAAGTACCTGCCCCACTGGAGGTCACAGGAGAACAGAGGCCAACACACAGACCTTGGGCTCCACTCCTGCTTCACAACTTTGAAACAAGCAAGGGAGAGGCATCGTGCTAAACCTCTACTGAGCGGAACTCAGGTGCCCCTAACTGACAGGCATGCCGTGTTTCCCATGAATAGAAGGAAGGCGTCCTCTGGCACTAGCACAAAACACGAGCAGAAACAGGGCCTCGCTGAAGTCTCTTCTGACAGTTCTCACACAGGCAGGCCTCATCACAGAACAACTCTGAGCTTTAGCTTGACACAGGAGAAAGGAGATGCACTACCCAAGCAACTGCAGACTACAGAATGATTACAAAGTAAGCAGGGACAGTTTCCTGATTAGAGCCAACGAGGCAAGGCTATCAGGCACTGAGAAACAACTAAGGCCGGCAGGCTGGTCTGGCAGGAAAGCAAGCAGGGTGCTCTTTCTCAGTCAGGCTTTGTACTACTGGAGCATCTAAGAGGTAGCGTCATGTCAGCAACAGCTCGTAACACAAAGAATCATGATGGGATTGAAGGATGCTAACATCAGAACCAACACACGTGCCCATTAGCAGTGTAGACACATGTATACATACATACAGCATATCACACATAGGTACTTAGTCTACGTCAGTTACATGAAGCTAACAGAAAAAGTATAGCAGTTCCAAACATTTCACTAGCACATAACTTAGCAAAAAAATAAAAAATAAAAAATAAAATTAAAAAAAAAATAAAAATAAAAGAAATCATGCAAGTTTACATTTTTGGTGCATGTTTTTCAAGCTGTTACTGTATTTTTAAAAAAAATCACTCCTTATTATGACAAAGGACTTTCAGAATCTAAATATCAAAAGAAATAATCTAGTATTTAAAGAGTTTATTAGACATATACAATTACATCCATTGAAGTTATGAGTGAGCTACAAAATGGAAAAAACTAAGAACTCACATTGATAAAACCTCAAGCACATCTTAAATTCAAGCTTTTCAGCTTAACATCTACGTCTTTATAAGTTTCTGAAATGGAGGACCCACTAAGCACATGATAAAATTCGGAGATCTACACTAATGGCAGAGAGGGTATAGTCCATGGCACTGCAAACCTTCCACGGTGCTTACACAGCTTCCCAATTGTAATGTAAGCTACTAATACAAAGCACAACACTTCTTCAAATTAAGGTACCTTTTGCTGTTCGTAGCAAAGACTGCCTTCCTGCACCAAGCAAAGAAGTGACTCTTGAGATACTGGGCGGAACCTCCTTATCCAGCATTGGACCGATGCGCTGGCATATCTGTAGTAGGTGGTCAGGAGCCACATGTTTATTGGACAAGACCTGGTTGGAGAGGTAAGTTTTAATAACACTGCATACAACAGTACTCAAACATTTTTTTTTTTTAAATTTAGGACAGCCAGTTAAAATGTGAAAATCACACTGAAAACTATAAAACATAGCAAGAAAAATTTAAAAACAACTTAAAAAGTAAACTGTCTAAAGTCTAACCAAAAGTTTAAAATTTTTCTTTACAGGAATTGACAATTTTTGGTGTCTCTCTCTTTTGTTGTTGTTGTTGTTTCCTCTGTATGGCCCTGGCTCTTCCAGCTTCTGCCTCCCAAGGACTGGGATTAAATATGAACACCTAGGGCATGATTTTATTCTAAAACTTAAATGCAAATGACATAGAAAAGGCACACCAATTTTGAAAAGAAGCAAACAACATTCCACTTCAAGACTTGTTGCAGAGGTGCAGTACCATAGCCAGACAGGGTTAGAAGACAGACAAAGCCATGGTAGGAACTGTACGCACACAGAAAGAGGCTGACAAAGAAGGTGGTGGGAGGCAGAGGCAGGCGGATTTCTGAGTTCTAGGCCAGCCTGGTCTACAGAGTGAGTTCCAGACAACCAGGGCTATACAGAGAAACCCTGTCTCAAAAAAAAATAACAACAAAAATAAATAAATAAATAAATAAATAAATAAATAAATAAATAGACTGACATGTTTCTAAAGTACTCATTTCTGACAAAGGTGCAAACTTGAGATAGTGCAGAAAATGTCTCCCAATAAATGGCACTGTAACAAAAACTTTTATGTATACTTTCTGTTGTAGTTACATCTGTGGGAATGCACAGGGGCCTGCTGAGTAGCAACACTATGTACAAAGGAAAATGTTAGACCTATCATAACAAAATGTATGTGGCAGATATAATCATCGTATACATTTCTGAACTCATCACTGAGTAAGTTACTGCTCTCCTGGACTTCAAACTTTCACACTGCTAAGAGAATGGAAACATGATAGACCAAGAGAAATACTGCAGAGTGCCCATTTGATTAGGACCTTCTATCTAGAGCAGAAGAGAAGGGCTCGGGCCAGGGTCGGCAGCAGTACAACACACTATCCAAATACAACCCCAGCACTCACCTCTAAGAATCCAATGGTGCAGACATAACCAAAAGGTGATCCAGGTGGCAATGGATGTGCTGACACAGGAAGAGCGAAGCACTGACTGAGCTGAGCCACCAGGAGCCACTGCTGCTAGCAAGTAGACTGGCCTGGCTAGCATTAAAAACTGGCCAGAAACAAAAACTAGTCCGACACTTGGAATCCTAGCACTTGAGAGGAAGAGGCCGAACGAAGCTCAGTCCCATACTCAGCTACATAGTAAGTTCAAGACCACCCTGAGCTATCAGACTCTATCTCAAAGAGCAGAGGCAAAACAAAACTGAGAAAAAGAACATGGAGAAACTTCAGATGAGTACATAAGATACTAGAGCTTTTGAAAAGAGTATGGCCACGGCCACTCCACTCCCAAGTATCTGATAGTATGTAAAACACACACCCATCAAAGCAGGCTCATTAATGTCCTCCATGTTTCAGGATATCTGTGTGTGACTGTCTTGCCTGCACTGGTGTGTTATGTGCATACCTCCGACCAAGACGGAGATTTCTCTACAACTGGAGTTAAGGATGATCTTGAGTTGTCAAGTGGGTACTGGGAACCAAACCCTCAGGCCTCCACAAAAGGATCAAGTGCTGTTAACCACTGAGTCACCCCTCTACGCCATACATGAATACAAAAGCTTCTTTTCAATTAAGGTAAAAACCAATTTCTAGTAACAAATGAGTAAGAAATTACACAATACCAATATAATATTTAACAATAAAAACAAATCTTAAGCCAACCACAGCAGCTTACACCTATAATCACACTCGGAAGGCAGAACTCATGTTCAAGATCAACTTGACCTACATATCCAGTTCCAGGTCAGCCAGGGTCACAACAGACTTTTTAAAAGACCAGGAAAGATGAGTCCACAACTCTGCACATGAGCAGTGCTAGTTCAACAGTGGTGCTCGGCCTTCCTAGTGCCGTGGCCCTTTCACAGTTCTTCATGCTACCATGAGCCCCAACCATAAAGTTATTTTGTTGCTACTTCATAACTTTCATTTTGCTCCTGTTATGAATCATCATGCAAATACCTGCTATGCAACCTCCAAAGGGGGCAAGACCTGCAGGTAGAAAACCCATGAATTAAGACTAAGACTCACTCAGAAGATCACTAAGAAAGAAAGAGGTGATCAAGGTGGTCAGAGAGGAATCTAGGGAAGTAGGGACATTATATACATTCATTAATATATCAGAGATCAAAAACCTGAAATAATATACTGATACGATAGAACAGACAGAACCAGCGGCAGTCGGGGAATATCAGAGAACACATGAAGGCACCAGTAGAACTCTTCACTGTTTTCACTGTGGTAACAACACTCTGCTCTTATCAAAGTCAACACCTAAATAGAATCATTAGGCAGAATGTTAACTATACTGCAATAAAGAACAAAACACAAAGAGAACTGTAACTTTAACTTATGGAGACACCCCCCATTAAATGACATGAATGCATCTCAAACAAAGCTGAATGATATATATCACATACATATATTGCAGGCCTTGAACTCAGAGATCTAACTACCTCTGGGCAGGTGCATCACCACACCCAGCTCATTTTTTTCTTTTTTTTAAAAAGAGTTTCACTTTGGGCCCTGGATGGCCTGGAATTTGTATGCTTTCCTAAGTCTCAGCCTTCAGGATGCAGGAGTTACAAGTGTGGATTACAGTAGTGGATTTGTGACTCTGAGTAGGAGGCTGCAGGCTGGTTTGCCTGTTTGGGGAGGTGCTGTTTTTTTGTTTTAATTAGATATTTTCTTTATTTACATTTCAAATGTTATCTCCTTTCCTAGTTTCCTCTTCGAAAATCTCCTATTCCCTTCCCCATCCCCCTGCTCCCCAACCCACCCACTCCTATTCCTGGTCCTGGCATTCCCCTATACTCGGACACAGAACCTTCACAGGACCTAGGGCCTCTCCTCCCATTGATGACCAACTAGGCCATTCTCTGCTACATATACAGCTAGAGCCACAAGTTCCACCATGTGTTTTCTTTGATTGGTGGTTTAGTTCCAAGGAGCTCTGAGGGTACTGGCTAGTTCATATGGATGTCCCTTCTATGGGGCTTCGGACCCCTTCAGCTCCCTGGGTACTTTCTCTAGCTCCTTCTTTGGGGACCTTGTGTTCCGTCCAATAGATGATTGTGAGCATCGACTTCTGTATTTGTCAGGCACAGGCAGAGGCCCTCAGGAGACAGCTATATCAGGCTCCTGTCATCAGGCTCTTATTGGCATCTGCCATAGTGTCTAGGTTTGGTAGTTGTTTATGGGATGGATCCCCAAGTGGGGCAGTCTCTGGATGGTCATTCCTTCAGTCTCTGCCCCGAACTTTCTCTCTGTAACTCCTTCCATGGGTATTTTGTTCCCCCTTCTAAGAAGGATTCTGAGCTTCTGGGCTAATATCCACTTATCAGTGAGTGTACATCATGTGTGTTCTTTTGCAATTGGGTTACCTCACTCAAGATGATATCCTTCAGACCCATCCATTTGTCTAAGAATTTCATAAATTCATTGTTTTTAATAGCTGAGTGGGGAGGTGCTGTTTACAGCTGAGGGTTTAATCCAGAGCATCACACATGAACAGGAAACAATCTACAACCAAGCTCCGTCATTAGCACCATGACTATTCAATGACACAAGTTTTGTTTTTGTTTTTGACACAGGGTTATGCTACGTATGGCCTCCTCCATTTGAGATCCTCATCCTTAGCTGTCTAAGATGGGATTGCAGGCACATATCTGCTTCTATGCACACACCCCTGATCTGACACATCCTTAAGAAGCTGGCTAACGCCAGGCAGTGGTGGCCCACGCCTTTGGTTCCAGCACTTGGGAGGCAGAGGCAGGCGGATTTCTGAGTTCGAAGCCAGCCTGGTCTACAGAGTGAGTTCCAGGACAGCCAGGACTATACAGAAAAACCCTGTCTTGAAAAACCAAAACACAAAACGAAACAAAACAAGAAACAAAAACCACGAGAATACATAAAATATAATGGATAATCTAGCTGGGTATAGTGGCACACACCTTTTAACCCCAGTACTCAGAGGCTGAGGCAGAAGATCTGAGAGTTCCAGCCTGGTCTACATAGCAAAACCTTATTTCAAAGCAAGTAAATCTAAATATAAAATTAATTTTTTAATATTTTGACCACAATGTCCCTGCTTTGACTAACTAAGTGAGATGGCTCACCAGTTAAAATCATTTGGGGGTCTTGCAGAGGACCCACGTTTGGTTCCAAGCACCCATATGCTGGTTCACAATCATCCTTGACTCCAGTGCCCTCTTCTGGCCTCTGTGGGCACACGTGGTGTACAGTTGTTAACACACATATACATAAATCTAAACATTTTTGTAATCTTTTTTTTTAAAGAATATAAAGCGGGCCAGCAAGATGCCTCAGTAGGTTAGGAGTACTCACCCCAACTCTCACACCTAAGTTCCATCCCTGGATCCTGTGTGGTGGTTAGGAGATGCATATACACAAATAAAAGTGTATACACACAAAAAATATATAGTATTTGCTGGAAAGTGGTGGCACACTTTTAATCCTAGCACTCAGGAAGCAGAGGCCCCCTGGTTTACAGAGTAAGTTGCAGGGCAGCTAGGACTACCCAGTGAAAATAAATAAAATAGTTAATTTACAGACATGCATACAGGTTAGATGTGGTGGCATGTGCATTTAATCCTAGCACTTGGAAGGCAGATCTCTAAGTTCAAGGCCAGACAGGTCAACATAATGAGTTCCAGGACAGGTAAAGCTACAAAGTAAGACCTTGTCTCCAAATAAGTAAGTATGTGCATACATACACTCATGTATGTAGAACCTTTTAGTAGAACTACACTAGAAAGGTTGCAAATGCCCAAATCCTAAAGTCTTTGGAAGGAAGTCTTGCTCTTAACTGCAAAGTCAGCAATTAAGGAAACAATACCCAGAAACAGTCAACTACAAACTACAAAGGCCCAGCCACCACACTTACAGCCCATGAGGAAACAGTATATTTTTACTGGGGTGAATTATCATCAGAGCATCTGTGTGTCCCCTTTTGTACAACAAAGCTCAGTGCAAACTGCAGTACCCAAACATAACCACACTATGTTCAACACAGTACAAGGCTGACGGACTGCTTAGAACCTGTTTGGAGAGCTGGAGTGGTGCAGGTCCAGAGCAGAACCATCTCCGCTGTCTCTGGCCCCTGACTAGCTGGACATCACCTGTGTGTTCTCCATGGTGTTAAGTAAAATCCTTTCTAGAATGCTCGAGCAGAGTCCACCTTTCTGTGTTTCTTGTGGCTTTTGGGATTTTGGTTTTTTTGTTTGTTTGGTTTGGCTTTTTGAGACATGGTTTCTGTGTAGCCCTGGCTGTCCTGGACCAGGCTGGTCTCCAACTCAGAGATTTGCCTGCCTGTTTCCCAAGTGCAGGGATTAGAGGTGTGCACTACTTCTAGCCAGACCCCACCATTCTAAAGGCTAACACTTGAAGGTGTGGCAAAGACTCTCCATTTCCCTGTAACCACCTGTTTCCACCCATGTATTTGAGAATTGCCTTTATGAATTATTCCACTGCCATAAAAATATCATGTAACACCGGGCGTAGTGGCACACGCCTTTAATCCCAGCACTCCGGAGGCAGAGGCAGGTGGATTTCTGAGTCAAGGCCAGCCTGGTCTATAGAGTGTTCCAGGACAGTCAGGGCTAGACAGAGAAACCCTGTCTCAGAAAAAAAAGAAAAAAGGAAAAAAAAAAAAACATATATATGTATATGTGTGTGTGTGTGTGTGTGTGTGTGTGTATCATGTAACTGTGGCCACATCTGGAAACATGGTACTTAGGATAACCTAAATCTTAGTTCCCAGGCTGCAACATGGAAAAAAAACAGAAAACGAATCCTATTCATATGGCCCATGGTTAAGATCCAGTACAGTGAGCCAGGGCTGTGGCTCAGTGGGAGAGCACTAGGCCCAGGGGGTGGGCAGAAACAAACTCATATTCAACTGCTACAGAACCTCATCATTTGGGGCTGAAGAGATAACCCAAATGTTAAGGGCATGTCTTGCTGCTCTTGCAGAGGACTGGGATTCAATTTGTGGAAACCACATACTCCAGTTCCAGAAAATTTCACAACCTTTTCTGACATCCAGGGGTTAACAGAAACATACGTGACACACAGACACACAGAACATTTTCAGACAAAGCACTCATAAACATGAAAATAGATCTTTTTAGTGGCTTTTTTTAAAAGTGTCATCTAAATGAGGGTCATTTTCTAATTTTAAAATATTAGGTCTATTCAACAGTAAGACTTAAATCCTAACGTATCTTTTGCTTAAGAACTCAAGAAATTAGAAAGAAAACACATATTCACAACAGGACAAAAAAAAAATCATACAGAGAAACAAAGGGACCTTTCTCCTGAAGACACAGACCTCAGTGAGCAGGTGAGCCTGAGGGAAGGGGCACAGCCCAGGCCAAGTCTGGGTAACTCAGGACTGCCACACCCATCTCAGCACCAGGCACTAGACCGGGTTTTAGTCACCCAATCAGGCACCCTTCCTTGATTGAGATAATTCATTCATAAACATTTGTTTTCTTAAGACCCTACAAATGTAAATTAATTAAAATGATGCCATTTTTAGCAGCAACCTTACAAATCCAGAGGACTTTAATCTCAGCATTCAGGAGACAAAGCTGACAGATCCCTATGTTCCGGGACAGCCAGAGCTGTACTGACTGCATGTGCACATCTTTTGAAAAAAAGACTTATTCATATTTTATGTACATTGATGTTTTGCTTGCATGTATGTCTGTTTGAAGGTATCAGATCCCCTGGAACTGAAATTATAGACAGTTATGAGCTGCCACATGGGTGTTGAGAATTTAACCCAGACCCCCTGAAAGAGCAGCTAGTACTTCAATATTCTAAGTCATCTCTCCAACCCCTACATGCACATCTTAAAGCAGCTTCTTTTAGAGTAAGTTATTATTAGACCTGTTACACAGAACAAAGCTGGCCTAGCAAAGTGGCCTATACCTAAAATGCCAACACGCAAGGGCGACAAATCAAAGTTTCAAGGCTAGTCTGGTCTGTATCTAAAGCTCCAGATGAGTCAGGACTACACAACACAACGCTGTGTTGTAGGAAGGGAAGAAGGTAAGACAGGAAAACACAAGGATGGTGAATAAAGGAAAGAAAGGCAACGCAGAGACAGGGACAGAGATAAACTAATTTGCCAAAGAATAAAAAAAGCTGGAAAGATGGCTCATCAGTTAAGAGCATATGATACTCTTGAAAAAGACCAGAGTTTGATTCCCAGCACCCACACTGTACTGGACCATAACTGCCAGTAACTCCAGCTCTAGACAGTATCTCTGGCCTCAAAGGGGACCGGAACTCGTGGGCACATATACACATGTGCGCATAGTTAAAACAGAACAGTATTTCAAACTTTTGTTTATGTGTACGGGTGTTCTACCTGAATATATTCTATGCAACACGTGTCAGGTGCCCTTGAAGGCCAAAAGACAGCATGGGATCCCCAAGACTGGAGCTATAAAGACACTTGTGAATTGCTCTGTAGGTGCTGGGAATGGAACCCAGGTCCTATTTAAAAAGCAGCGAATTCTCTTCACCACTGAACCATCACCCAAAGATCCATTTTCTTAAAAAGAATTACTAGACAGATAGAAGATTTCTAATCTAAGGTCTAAGAAAACCTGCAATGAGCTCATCATGGCAATACACTTTTAATCTCAGAACTGGCAAGCCAGCCAGAACTGCCTTGTGGGATCAGTCATGTAAGGAATGCAGACATTCAAAACTGTCACGATAATCAATCTCCTAATGGCAGTACGCTCTAAGGATGAACGGCTTCCTCATACTGGTTAAGAAAGTAAGACACTACCTTATATAAAAATGTTGTTCAAGGCCTGTGAGACTATTCAACAAGAAAGTAGCTGAAAACACACATGGAAGAAGACTGACTCCAACAAACTGTCTCTGACCGGCACTTGCACTGTGGCATATACAAACCCATACACATACACAAAAAAAAGTAAGTCAACACTCAATCTAATCTGCAGCAGAGGGAGACAGACAGACCCCCTCCTAAGCCCCCCCCACCCCCACCCCCCCACCCCACCCCCCACCCCCGCTTTGACTGGTTCCAAGACACTCTACATAGCTCAGACTGGCCAACCAATTCCCATTGCCAACAGACTCCGTTCCTTTTCTCAATGAGACCCACATCTTTACAAACTTAGCCATTCTGAAGTCTCAAGTTCAGTTCAAGAGCTCTAGTCCCTCTCTCTTACTTCTTACAGATCATGAAAATTCTGATTAAATTCTATGACTGCCCAGGCCTGTTAATAAAGAGCTAAACACTGACAGAAATCTAGTCTCAGTTCCTTATAGGAAAGAGCACTCTTGATCCTAAGCACAAGTCAGATAAGCAGCAGCACAGGCACAAATGTAAACCACTGGGCAGCACTGTAAAGCTGCACTAGAACCAATGGGGATGGCTTTCTATTTCTAGTGCCCACATGCGCCATAACAGATTCCAATTTGGCTGACTTGGTGCCCGAGGTGGACATCCAGAATGTATAAATTCCACCAAATGATTCTTCAAAGGATTAGAACCACCAAGGAAAAGGAACATGAGAAATACTGTGATAAAGGCAGATGACTAATCTCTCAGTCTCTTCAGCAGAATAACAGTACAGAAAATAACTATTTAAAGGTTTTAAAATTGGAGGGGGAGGGGGCTACAGTCAGCTAATTTAAAAAAAATAATAATAAGTTTTAAGATTATACTCAAACCAAGCACTGTGCTACAGTCGTTAACCCAACACTCTTTGAGGTGGAGGCAACAAGATCAAGAACAGAGGTCATTCATCAGCTACATATTTCAAGGCCAGATAGCCTGGGCTACATGAGACCTAGCCTTAAGCCACTCAACCTGCAAAAATGTTATGAAGGCATTTGGAGAACCAGATGAAAAACATCCAACCAAAAAAAAAAAATTAATCCCAGCACTCGGGAGGCAGAGGCAGGCAGTTCTTCTGAGTTCTAGGCCAGCCTGGTCTACAAAGTGAGCTCCAGCACAGCCAATGCTACACAGAGAAACCCTGTCTCGAAAAAGAAAAAAAACAAGAAAAAAAAAATCCACACAGAAATCTGTGATACACGCACTCAGGAAGTTTCATTTTGGCTGTGCTAAAAGCTGAAACTGGGATGTACCCCTTGAAGAGAAATGGTCTTTTTATCGAGGCATGGTGGCATACCCCTGTAACCTCATCATATCAGGGCAGAAGTAGGAATTCAAGGCTAGCCTGAGCTAGGTGAAATGTCTCAACATAAACAACAGTAAGAACTTAAGATATACATAAATGTGTAGGATCTTCTTCAAAATACTCCAGGTAGGACTGGCAAGAGGGCTCAGTGAGTAAAGATGACTACTGTGAAGCCATAACACCCCGAATACAATCCCTGAGACCCAATGGTGGAACACCACCCCTTAAATTGCCCTCACCCACTCAAATACCTTCCCCACACACACCAAATGTAACTTACACAATATAAATTACAGGGGGGGGAAGAGATGGCTCAACAAGTCAAAGCACCAGGACCCACCCTGGAAGAAGAACCAGCTCTAAACTGTCCTCTGACCACCACATGCCTGCCAGGACGCTCCAGGACTACCACACACACAACTCCAGCAGTTACAAGAAATACCATATGGAGGGTGCTTAAAAAGGATCTCAATGGGGTCAGAGGACACCGGCTCACAGGAGACGCAATGGGTGAGAACCAACACAACTTCTGACTAACCACTGGGTAATAGCTAACTGGTGCCTGGGTTGGCAGGCCATTCACTTGTGGGAAGATTTCGCTGATGGGAATTGGAATTCAATGCCTCAAACAAAAACGGAAACACAGCAAATGGTAAACTGCAAATCTATGAGTGTGTGGGTAACAATTCCCACTTTGTGTATGCTTCAAATAGAACTCATCTAAATACTAAAGAAAGTGAGAGCATCTGAAGTCTAGAAGCTACTCGTACATCCTTTAATCCCAGCACTCGGGAGGCAGAGGCAGGTGGATCTATGTTGACTCTGAGGCCAGCCTGGTCTAGAAAGCAAGTTCTAGAACAGACAGGGCTACAAAGAGAAACACTGAAGGAAAAAAAAAAAAAAAAAGAGGTAGGTGGTATCAGGGGGAAGAAAAAAAAAAAAAAAAAACCCAAACTACTCAGAGGAAACCCTGTCAAAAAAAACCAAAAAAGACAAAAGAAAAGGGCATTGCATGCCTGTACATGTGTGCCATGGCTTGAGGGTGGATGGCAGAGGCCCACTTGTGGAAATAGGATCTCTCCCTCCTCCACTCGGGGACCCCAAGAGTAAAATCACATCGTTAGGGGTAACAGAAAGTAGTTTTATAGATAAGTCATCTTACCCACCTGAACATTTGCTTCTTAAAAATAACTCTCAAAAGTCAAATTAAACAACAAACCAGCAACCCCGTTTTACTCAGCAACTGCACCTGTCACAGCCAACACCTAGCTGTGGAAAGGACAGTGGTAGAGGCTCTAGACCAGTGGTCCTCAGCCTTCCTAAGGCCGCGGCCCTGCAGCCCTGCACAATTCATGTTGGGGTGATCCCCAACCAGTTATTCTCGTTGCTACTTAACTGTAATTTTACTACTGTTAAGAACTGCAATGTCGATATCTGATATGCAACCCCCCAAAGGGTGGGTCCGTGGGTTGAGAATGGCTGCTTTAGCACTCCTGCCCTGTGCTGCTGAGCCCTCTAGTTACCCAGTTAACTCCTTAGCCCTGGAAATCAAGGTGTGGAGAATGAACTGCCCACGTGCATGACTGACTGGCTGACTTTTTGTTCACTACAGGTCTTGGACACATGGTGAAGCCAGTGAGCTCTCCTGTAATCCCCACCCAGCAGAGGATGAGTGAAGCAGGACTACAAGTCCAAGCCAAACGGGGCTGTGCAGCCAAACATCAACAGCACACACTCATCTCAACCTTCTGTAACCAATATGCTCAGTGTGAGTCTTTTATCTTAAAATTGTCAAAAGATATTCTCCTGCAACATTTGTGCTCCGTTAACGATAAACAAACACCCAAAGCCTCTGTTACCTGGATAAAACTCAACTATACACAAGAACCTCTAAGCAAGCGTAGGGAAAATAAGGCAAAGGAGAATAAATGTAACCCGCACATTACCACTCCTCGGAAATGTTAAGACAGGCACACAGAACTTTAGTCCGAGCTCTCAGAAGCAGGAAATGAATTCAAGGCCAGCCTGGCCTACCCGAGTTCAAGGCAAGCCAGAGGTACGTAATGACACCCTGTCTCAAAAAATAAACACACCGACTGACGGATGTCAACTTAAAACCTGAACCGCTACATACAGCAAGATCAAGTGTAAGCCAACTTTCTAAAGCCAGTCAACATACAGTGCACGGGTCGGGGAAGCAGAGGTGCCGCACTGACATATTCACCACGGAGAACTCTGTGCGATCCTACAGAGAAAGGGAGTACAGTACAGAAGTGGGCCATTTCTCCACCTTTGGAGACACTAAGGACTCTCTCTCTATTCCTGGGGAACAAGTGGTCTGAAGGTCTGGGCGGGGCAGAAAAGGGAGAGACCAATGAGAGCTCGAGTTACAAATCGGGAAGAGAGAGCGATGAGAGCGCCCCTCTCAGTGGCTGGCGGCCGCACCTGGAGCCCCAGCCCGGCCGCGAGCCAGGGGCGCCCCCGCCTGCGCCCGGCGCCGCCCCCAAAACCGTTTTCTGCCAAATCCGGCCCCCCACCCCAACACCGCGAGCCCTCGGGGATCGGGCCCGTCGTCCCGGGACGCCGGACCACCATGGACCACCCCCCGGGCGCGGCCCCGCGGCGCCCGCAGGGGAGCAGAGACCCGGCTGGGGGGGCGCGGGCGCGCGGAGGACGCGGGAGCTGCTCACCAATTCCTCGTAGCTCCTGTTGTGCTCGTTGCCCTCCCAGTCCAACCTCTTCGGCAACAGCTGGAATGAGACACGAAAGGCGTCCGGGTGACCACCGCGGCCGGGAGGCCGGGCGGGACCGGGACGCGGGGACGGGGACGGGGACGCGGGGGCGGCGGACCGACCTGGTACTGCTCCAGCTCCTGCACCAGCACCTGCGGCAGAGAAGACGCGCGGTCAGACCCCGTCAGCTGCCCCGCTCGCCCCCGGTTCGTTCGCCCCCGGTTCGCTCGCCCAGCCGGCACTCACCTGCGCCGCTCGGCGACACGGGCCAGCGGAGAGGTAGCGGGCGATGAGGAAGTACAGCTCTGCGGGGAGAAGACAGGGACGGTCAGCGGCGGCTGCGCGGCACCGGGCAGGGGACGCGCGGCCGTGTCTTACCCGACTCGATGAGAGGCACCGGACGTCGGGCCGGCGAAGGCTCCGCCATGGCGAGGCGCCGGGCGGGAGCGAGCGGACGAGCGAGCGAGTGGAGCGCGTAGGCCGCGCCGAGGCCTGACCGGGCCGGCGTACCCCCAGCTCCTCAGGCGCGCGCCGCCGCCGCCATGCCGTGCGCGCCGCGCACCGACGCGTCCGCGGCAGGAAGTCGCGCGGGACCGAGGGGCGGGGAGCGAAGTAGTCCCCCCGCGGGGAGCCGGCGGCGTGGCACGACGCGGATGTGGCTCCTTGGCCGGGAGGCGGGCCTCGCCTCGGCGTCCTGTGCGTCGGGGGCGTGAAGCGCAAAAGGGGGCGGCGAGCCAGCTGGGGCTGCGTCCGCGGGGCGGGGCGGGACGGGGCAGGAGGTGGGGGGCTGGGGCGCGCGTGGCCGGATTCCTGCGCGCGGTGAGGCGGCCGCCGGCCTTTGTGCGGCGGCGGCGGCGGTGGAGGCGGGGCGGCAAACTCGTGCGGAGGGGGGCGGGGCAGGGCAGGGCGGAGCCTAGGAGGACGGTCACCTGGGCTCGGCCTGAAGACCCCGAGGCTGGGGAGGAGCTCTGCAGGAGGATGGCTGAACCCAGAGCGGAGCCGCGGAGGCTGCGTCACCACCTGCCCCGCAGCCCTCCCGCCACCCCGTGCCCTGCGCCCCGCGGAGGGTTAAAGATGCCCGGTACGGGTGACGGAATCTTTAAGTCCGCGATGACTTGGCGGGGACTCAGAGGGGCTGTGGGAAACGGGCTGCGGCCACAAGTGTCAGTCGTTTTGTTGGAGTGGTGGAAGAGTTCCAGAAAAATCCCCCTAATTACCGCACTAGGCTCCTGACCCAACCGGATCTGTTTCACCACGTCCAGTGTGCGCTGACAAGCTCTGACGTAGAGTGCCGAACAGAACTAAACATGGCCATTGTTAGATTTATTGGGCAGCAGAGAGGCAGAAAAAGAGGCCTGACCTCAAACGACCTCGGCTGTTTATTCCCAAACACCAAAGGACAGTCGTCTTCCAACGGGAAAAAGCGCCTGTCGCGGGCTAGGGTGCGGCAAGGGAGTTGTTTTGTGTCTATAAAGAGTCTAGGGTGGTTCGGCTGTCTCTATCCTTAGGCTTAGGACGCAGTGCTGGGGTGGCTCCGCATTCTTAACCCCTGCGATGGGCTGACCGAGCAAGGTCATTTGTAGGAGTCCTGTCTTGTGACCAAGGCGTTGTACCAGCTAGTCATTCTAGTGCCTGCGTGCGGAGGCAGAACGAGGTGTCCCAGTCGTGCCCGGGCAGTGAACCTTAGACTGGCTCCAACTATCAGGTGTATGATCTTAGGCAAATCACTTAACCTCTGTGTCTCAATTGGCCTTATCTGTAAATTGTAGCCAACAGTGCTGCTCCTTCCAGAGCTCAAGGATTTTTTGAACTAATACGCATTTCCAGCCTCTGAGCTGACTTTAATTACATGGAAAGTACATATGAATACATAGATGACCCACCTATTCAGAGTAATCCTAACTCAGCAAACACCAAGTGGTATGATAAAAAGAAACCGTAAACTCCACCGTTCCCATGGAAACAGTTTAGTGTCCTTTAAGGGAAAGGTGAACTATAGTGATAAGATTTAGGGCACTGGGATAAAAACCAACTTGCCTGAGGGAAAGGTATGGAACTTTCACTCCTCTGGGAATGTCATGCAACTGAAGGAGAACTCCTTCATTTACTCAGGGGGCTTGCCTGAGTTTGATCCAGAGCAGCACAGAAACAAAGCACCCACTAATCCCAGCACAGGCAGAGGCCAGAGGTTCAGAAGTTCACGGACATGGATATCCACACGGCTTGAAGAGAGCCCAAGGTACGTGAGACCCTTTAAAACAGGTTTAGCTCGAGTACTGGTGGACGGAACCAGAGCGTCTCCAGCTGAAAGTGGGAAAACTGGAAAGTTCCAGTCAAGGAGAGGTTGCAAGTTGAGACCAAGATACAGAAAAATATTACTTAGTAAACCTGAGAGAGTAAATCAAAGAGGACCCACTGGAACTGTAGCCATAAGGATGAAGAGATTGACTTGGTGCAGCACCAAGGGAACCTACTGTCAGTAGGCACACAAGCCATAGTCAAAGTGATAAAGATAGGGCCTAGAGAGATGGCCCAGAGGTTAAGAGCACTGGCTGTTCTTCCAGAGAACCTGAGTTCAAGTCCCAGCAACCACACAATGGCTCACAACCCTCTATCGCTCCAATTCAAGGGACCCGATACCCTCTGCTGACCTGCAGGTGATGCACATACGTACAAACTGGCAAAGCAGACATTCACATAAACTGAAAAGTTAAATCGTTAAGATCCATAACTAGAACAGTTTATTTGACATTCTGATGCGAGTATTCCCTTGTGCCATACCCGGTCCTCTGGAAGATGAAGTGTTATTGACCACTAAAACGTCCCCCCCAGTTCCTTTAAACGTTTATATAGACCAAGGACTTGTGTATTACATTTCCTAACACTATCATAAAGTAAAATGTAGTTTTATAAGAATCTTTACCCCAAATGCTAGTCATTGTCTGGAATTAAAGTCCTAATCCTGGGCAGGTAGCATGGTAGCCCTTATATGAGATCAGAGAAGAGGACATGAGACATGTGACTCAGTGGCACAGCGCCTAGTGGCACAAGACCTTGGAGTGCCAGCATTGGCTGAGAAAGGAAAGAAGGAAAAAACAGCCCCAGCAGGAGCACAGCTTACACAGCAGCATAAAGACAGCTTTCAGTAGTTGGTTTCCCCCCGCCCCTTACTCCTGGGTCCTAGAAATTGAACCCAGACCGTTAGGCTAAGTGGCAGCAAAGCAACTTCCTTTTTGGGGGAGGAGTAGGGGTTTTTTTGTTTGGTTGGTTGGTTTTGGAGGGGTTTTTTTTTGTTTGTTTTGTTTTGTTTTGTTTTGTTGGTTTCTTCAAGACAGGGTTTCTCTGTATAGCCCTGGCTGTCCTGGAACTCACTTTGTAGTCCAGGCCATCCTGGACTCAGAAATCTGCCTGCCTCTGTCTCCCAAGTGTTGGGATTAAAGGCGTGCACCACCACGCCTGGCTTGCAACTTCATCTTCTGAGCCCCCACTCACAAACAACATGCACACACAGTTTTATAGCAAGGTGGACTGTCATCCCACTGAACTCAGTCCAGAGGCCCTGAGGATGCAGAACATACCACCAGGAAGCAGCAGCAAAGGGGACGCACTACCCCAGTAGTGGCTGCCTGCCAGAACTCTCCAAGCAAAACTAAAATTGTGTGTGTTTGTAACACAAGTGAGCACAAGCCATACTGGAATTACCCCAAAGTGATTGCACAAAGAACTGAATTATCAAAAAAAAAAAAAAAAAAAAAAGCAAGATTAGAAAAGTCTCACCAGCAATTAACAATTAACATGGAGAGACTGCTGTCACCATCTCCATCCTGTCACATGTCTCAGAACCCGTTCCTTTCCTAAGTGAATACACAGGGGCCCCAACAGCTGCATCATTGGCAGTTATGCCCCCAACCTCACAGAGAGAGCACCCAAAGAAGGCAAGACAGCTGGGGAACTACCCCAGCCCAGCCAGGGCGAGCAGTCAGCCCAATCAGCTGCAAGCGGGGAAGCAGTCCCAGGTGAGCTAGCACCACCCTCGCTGGAGTCGAGCGCTTCCCTTTACCACGCAGGGAGACAGGTCTGAAGAACAGGTTGCATATAATTGCTCAGCCAATACACAAAGATTAAAAAAATTGAAAGGCCAAGGGATAAATGCAAGCATGTTGTCAGTTAGCCCATATTTTAAGAATGAGGTTGAGGCCTAAGGAGTTAAAGAATTTCCCTAAGGGGTCAGTGAGAGGATTAAGTGGGTAACAGTGACTGCTACCAAGCCTGACAACCGAAGTTGAATTCTCAGAACCCACATGAAGGAGGAAAGAGAAAGCTAGTTCCTGAAAGCTGTCCTCTGACCTGCACTCTATATACACACAGACCAACACGCACACATGGCCTACACTCTATACACAAACTGGCACACAATCTGCACTCTATATATACACAGACAAACTCGCATACATGACCTGCACTCTATATATACACAAACTCCCACACATGACCTGCACTCTATATATACACAGACAAACACACAATCTGCACTTTATATATACACAGACAAACACGCACACATGACCTGCACTCTATATATACACAGACAAACACGCACACATGGCCTGCACTCTATATATACACAGACAAACTCGCACACATGACCTGCACTCTATATATACACAGACCAACACGCACACTGTTTTTTGTTTTTTAATTTCCCTAGGACAATAGAGAGAAATCAGTAGTTAATGCTTGCTGTGCAATCATGAGACCCCTCTGGATCCCAGGACCTACAGGGCAAGCTAGACATCATAGCTTCAAAGGACCTAGGGGGATAACTGGGGCTTGCAGGCTTCCAGAATAGCCAAAAATAAAAGGAGGGGGGCTAGGTAGAGACCCTACCTTAAAGGAATAGTCAGGGCAAGAAAGGGAGACATCAAACCATCAGACACCTTGCACAGAGCCATGTGCACAATTCCCCTAGCTAGACTTGCCGAAGTGGACTGGGAAAACCCACGAGGCCTCAGCTCTGCACAGAGAACTACAGGCAACTCAGGATTGTTGAGCATGGGAGAAATAGTCTTCTCCAGGGAAGAGCACACCAGGCAGGTGTCCAATACCAAATTCTCAGCCACAAATGTATGCATCAAGTAGCAGTATACAGACTGAGCAGATTATATTTACATATGTATATGTGTAATTATATATGTATGTATATGCATGTAACAACAGTGAACAAGGAGGCCATGAATTTGAAAAAGAGCAAGGAGTAGTATATGGGGCATGGGGGTTGGAGGAAGGAAAGGGAAAGAAGAAATAATGCAACTATATACGCTCAAAAATAAAAATGCGGGTGGGAAGCCGGGAGCTACATCACTCAGTTGGAATGCCTAAACATGCAGAGACCCCAGGTTGGATCACCTGCATCTCACAAAACTACGTATGGCAGTGCATGCCTATGACCCCAGCACCCAAGAGGAGGACACAGAAGATCAGAAATTCAAGAGCATGCTTCACTACGTAGTGTGGGATAATTTCAAAAACAAAACAAAGAAGCCACCTCAGTGGAGGCAAATCAGTCCGACCACAGCAACCGCACAAGAGAGAGTGTTGAGAAAATGAAGGCTCAGGAAGCACACGCCCAGCTGGTGTGAACTCAACCCTTAAACTCCACCCCCAGAGGCGAGGAAACAGTAGGCTAGGGGCTGGATGTCCTGCTAATCGTTATAATCAAAAGTCCCAAACCAGGGAACTTGGTTCAGTCGCTGCCATCCCCGATTATGTACATAAGGCCTGAAATTCAGTTTCCAGGACTAGTATAACCCAGGTATGGTCACACACACCTAGAGGAAGGAGGGTCAGAAGTTCAAGGTCATGCTCAGCAGGTAAAAGTGTTTAGCATGCGAGCCCCACGACCTGAGTCCAAGCTCCGAATCCAGACTCCTCCTCAGTAGAAGAGAATCAACTCCTAAAAGTGCCCTCTGCCATTTGTATATTCACAATGGCATTAGCACACCCACGTGTGTGCAGACTAGCGGTAATTTTTTTTTTAACGTATGTGTGAGTGCACACCAGAAGAGGGCATCAGATCCCATTACAGATGGTTGTGAGCCACCGCGTGGTTACTAGAAATTTAACTCAGGACCTCTAGAAGAGCATCCAGTGCTCTTAACCACTGAGCCATCTCTCTAACCCCATAATTTAATTTTTAAGCAAGAGTTTCAGGCTAGCCTGGGCTCCCTCACAGGATTGCCTCAAACCAGAGAGAAGTCAATTTTTGAAATACTGAAAAACAAGATAGGGAAGTCTGTAGAAATTCAATGTCTAATAACAGGTTAATGGAAAACAGTTTTAATACAGGGTGTCACTCCTTAGCTCTGACTGATCTCTGCTCTTTGTAGACCAAATTTGGCCCTGAACTCAGAAAAATCTCACCTCTTCCCTTTTTTTTGATTTTGTTTGTTTGTTTGTTTGTTTGTTTTTTCAAGACAGGGTTTCTCTGTATCACACTGGCTTCTCAGTATCGCCCTGGCTGTCCTGGAACTCACTCTATAGACCAGGCTGGCCTCGAACTCAGAAATCCACCTGCCTCTGCCAAGTGCTGGGATCAAAGGCGTGCGCCACCACGCCCGGCTCAGAGTCTCAGTTATATAGCCCTGGATCTCAGTGTAGTTCAGGCTGGCTTTAAACTCACAAAGCTCAGTCTCCTTAGAGCAAAGAAATGCACACCACAACCTTCTCGGTCCTATTAGGTCCTCAGCTGCTCAGAGGCCTTGCAGCTACCCCAGAGGCCCCTTATCCACCCACCGGCGATGGTATCATCTTTCCCTTCAAGGCCAGCCCAGCCAGCTGTCCCTTCAGGCTACTCATCCCTGCCTCCCTCAGCAAATTGTTTCCACATTTAATCTCACCCTCAGACTCCAGCCTCTCCCTAGTCACTGACTTCTGTCCCCCATGTGTTCCCACTTGCAGGCATTGGCCCACATCTATCCCCAAGCTTTTGAAATATTCCTCCCAGCATCAAAACGCAGTGTGGTAGGACCAAGACCTTGGAATGGAGGAGCTGGTTCCAGAATGGGTCTGTGTTTGGATGTCAGAGCAGAATAACTTCTCTGTGGGCTTGACTGCCTTTTGGTGGTGCTAGAGATCAAACCCAGAGCCTCCAAGACCCACTCTCCCGTCCGCTCGCCAAGCTGCCACCTCATCTGTCGAGAGGCTGATTTCGACTAGCTGTTCAGTGCTGTCTTACAGAACCCTTGTGTGTGACTTTCAGTCAGTTCCCTCCTTCCAGCACATGGGCCCCAGGGATCCGACTCAAGTCAAGCTTGGCAGCAAATGTCTTGACCAGTTGAGCAACCTCGCCATCCCCGTCAAATGATCTTCAAATGAGGGTAGCAACTAAAACAATGATTTAATGATTTTTTTTATATATATCCTGGGCACTGCTGAGCCATCCATACATGGGTATAATTTAGTACTCATGACACAGCTAGCTAGGCTGTGTACACAGAGAGAAAATACCTGTATGGACATTACACAATGCCCAGCTCATTCAGGAAGCAGGATCGAGAGCTTGAGGCCCTCTAAGGTTATATAGCAAGACCTTGCCTCAAAGCAAACACGCATGGGGGGCTGATGAGAAGGATGGACAGTAGAAGTACTTACTACTAATCCTGAGGACCCACCCACGTGGGGGGAAGTGGGAACTGAGCCCCGAAAGCTGTCCTCTGACCTCCTCGATACACACACCACGGCAAGCACATGCATGCACACACACACACACGTTTTCAAACAAAATGTAACAACATACTTTCAATACAATACTCATAATTCTCAGCCTCAGAATTTAGCCCAGTCGCTAGAGTGCTTGTCTAGCATGCACAGTCCCTGGGTCCGTCTCCAGCACCCCAGAAAATTGGGCACAGTAGAAAACGTAATCTCGGCAGTTGATAGGCAAGAGGATCAGAAGCTCGGAATCACCTTCAGCTACACAAAGAGTTAGAGGCCAGCCTGGGCTTCATGAAACCCGGTCCCAAGAATATAGGAGAAAAACAAAACAAAACCCAAACCTGTTCTCTCCGCTCTGTTCACTTTCGTCCCTCAGTCCTCAGAGTCTCCCCGACTCTGAACCCCTTCCAGGCACCGTCCATTTCCTGAAGAAAAGCTGAACATGTTTCCTGTCTGTACAGGTCTTATTTCCCTCAACTTCAAAAACCAAACTCGGGCTGGTGAGATGGCTCAGTGGGTAAGAGCACCCGACTGCTCTTCCGAAGGTCTGGAGTTCAAATCCCAGCAACCACATGGTGGCTCACAACCATCCATAACAAGATCTGACTCTCTCTTCTGGAGCGTCTGAAGACAGCTCCAGTGTACTTACATATAATAAATAAATAAATCTTTAAAAAAAAAAACAAAAACTCACTGGCTTAAGCCCTGTTGGTTTCCACACACAATACACTTGGGAAAGCTGCCAGTATGTGGTGGCTAGGTCAGTCTTGCCCTCTGGTTGCTTCCCAGGTGATCCTGGGAAGAACACCCTTCACCCAGAGCCTAACCAGCACCTGGACATGAAATCGGTACCAGGAAAATGCAGCTTATAGAGAGCTGCTCTGGAACGGGAGGGCGGGCTGGGGAGGAACTAAGGTTTCCTGCACCTACTCCTTTCCTGGATGGTTGCACTTCACACGGTATAAGTGGCACTCTCCTCTGGCCCTCAGGGTCTCTGGCCTCTTCACCTGGGTCGGCTAACAGGCTTTGAGGGAATCTGGGTATGGCCTGCTACCCGTTGCCGAGGGAAGGCTGCCCACATCCTTGTCAGTAGCCTTCATCATCTCTCCAGTTATGCTCAGTTAGGCATTCTTGCTCCTTTGGAACTGTCACTCAGACAGTAGGTTTCTGTCAGTGATACCTGCAATCATCCCCTGCAGCCACCAGAACACACACTGCCTCGCCCAATGTTCTGCCAATACCCAGCTTCAAAGGAGCCACCCAGACCCCAAACTCCCTTCATAAACCCTTCCCTGAGTCATCTATGCCCCCACCCCCACCTCTAATCAAGCTCTAAAACCCCAAGTGCCTCTCTCTCTCTCTCTAACACACACACACACACACACACACCACCACCACCACCACCACCACCACCAAACATCACATATGCAGCTCATTGCAAAACCAGTCAAAACTTCCTGCCAGAGGATTCCTGGACAGTAAGCCCTTCACACTGGGATGAGTACATCTTTGCATGCAATCCTTGCACCTACCTCCAACTGCTTCCTCCATCAGGTGAGACCTAAGCTCAGTGCACCCCTCTCAGAACCTTCAGGGGCCACAACTTAATCCAGGGGGGTTGGGAGGGAGTCTACAAGGCTCTCCAGCCTAGCCTCTCCTGCTTCTTTGGCCCCTCCCTGTTTCTGCCTTCTCACCCTCTGCTTGGGTAGCACCAGAGGCATGAGGCTGCCTTCAGGCCTTGCTATTCCTTCTACAGGAATGCTCTTTCTCAGAAAAGCCTTTCGTAAAATGTTATTTACAGCGAGATCCTCCCTAACACCCTAAGAAGGGGGCTCAACCTCACCCTAAACCCTGTTTCCTTTTTTGTTTTCTTCTTCTCTTCTCCCTCCTTATCTATTTTTGGTTTGTTTTGTTTTTTTCCTGTGGAGGTTTGGTTTGTTGGTTTTTTTTTTGGGGGGGGGGCGCCCAACTGCTGAGATTACATGTGTGTGCCACTGACCATGCCTGAATCCTGCATGCTTTTCCTCCACAGCTGTGTCCTCGCCACTCTCTTCTCTCGCACATCTCTCTGACCATTCCCCTCCTTCCATTCTCTGTAGTCACACAGACATTCTCTGAAGTGCCCTTCTTGTTCACCAGGACCACTCTAGAGCTATCCCAAAATCAAACACACAGTGGGCACACAATAAATTTGAGTAGACTGATGACATGACCACTCTATGGTATGGGAAGGAGTTTTAGGTTGTTTTGTTCTGAGTTTTTTGTTTTACTTTGTTTTTGGCTGGATGGTTGGATGATTTAGTTTTTCCAGACTTGGTTTCCAGACCGTGTAGCTCTGGCTATCCCAGCACTCGCTCTGTAGACCAGGCTGGCCTTGAACTGCCTGTCTCTGCCTCCTGGGAGGGCTGGGAATTAGGCAAGTGCCACCAGCATCCAGCAGGAAGGTTTCATTGTAGATATGAGCGAGAGGAGCCAGGGCTATCTCTGAAAGAGGGGAGACTGACAGGGGCTAGAGAATGGGGAAACACAATGAGAACAGAAGGTGCAGGAGCTGAGGAGTGAGAGAAGCCAGGCTAGAAGGTGAAGGGCTAGGGGGAGGGTCTTTGTTTGGGTTTTACTGCTGTGAACAGACACCATGACCAAGGCAACCCTTTTAAGGACAACATTTAATTGGGGCTGGCTTACAGGTTCAGAGGTTCAGTCCATTATCATCAAGGCGGGAACACGGCAACATCCAAGCAGACATGCTTCAGGAGGAGCTGAGGGTTCTACATCTTCATCTGAAGGCTGCTAGCAGAATACTGGCTTTTGCCGGGCATGGTGGCACACGCCTTTAGTCCCAGCATTCGGGAGGCAGAGGCAGGCAGATTTCTGAGTTCGAGGCCAGTCTGGTCTACAAAGTGAGTTCCAAGATAGCCAGGGCTACACAGAGAAAGCCTGCCTTAAAAAAAAAAAAAAAAAAAAAGAATACTGGCTTTTAGGCACACACCCATAATGGCACAACTACTCCAAAAAAGGCCACACCTACTCCAACAAGGCCACACCTTCTAAGAGTCCCACTCCCTGGGCTGAGCATATGCAAACCATAACAGGGAGGGAAGGGCCAGGAGACTGGGGTGTAGGGTGTTTGAAATCCCTACCATTTATTTACCTGTGAGTAGGGACTGAGAACCTGGAGGTTAGCATGGACCCTTTGATAAGCTGATAGGCTCCATAAGTGTATATCAGCTGGAGAGCTACATGTCCCTTCTGCCAAAGGTAAGGAAAATGTCTCCTTTTAGCAGAAGCAAACGGGCTCCCAAGGCTCTTGAGGATTGCTGGCTTATGTAACTTCCAGAAACCCTCCTATAGTCCAGATGGAGCTCGTTTCTGGATATTTAGAGAGCCTTTCGGCGTTTCCTCTGGCCTGACGAAGTGCATGGCAGATAGTGAAAGCCTGAGTCACACTCTCAACCTCCACTCGTCTTCAGGCCAGTGTGCAGCCAGATCCAAAGACACAGCCAGTCAGAACCTGTCGGCCACACTGGCATACCTATGAACCTTCCCCTGCCTGCCTAGGGTCACAAAGCTGACCCTGTCCTGCAGGGAGTCACAGCTGTTATCTGGAAAACCTTCTCAGGAACAGCAATGGAAACCCTGGAGGGATAGGATTTCAGAGCAGTAGGGAATCTGTGTCCCCAGTAGCTGGCCACCACCTTCATCTGCAGGCTTCCACCCTCCTGATCCCCCATAGGAGAGGGCACCCTGCTGCCCTTCAGCCTCTTCTCCCAAGGAGGCATAGCCCTGTCTAGTCTTACGTTGCCTAAAAGCAGACCGACCCTGGCCTCAGCTGCTCACAGGCGAGCCTCAGCCTCAGGCATCCCAACAGAGCCAATGGGGTTTTTGTTTTGGATTCCAGTCGTTTGGGTGCCCATGTGTGAAATCCAGAGAACAAACCTCATTCTTCTGCTATGTGAGCTCTGGAAGTAACTCAGAACATCAGCCTTGGCAGCAAGCGCCTTCACCCAGGGAGCATCTTGCCAACTCAAAAAGGGCAAAAGAAAGAAGGAAGATGTGTAAGGGGGAAGAGGACAGGAGTGTCCTAGGGTCGCCCCCTAGGGGGCTTCCTGGGTGAGGATGGATTTCTGCAATGGTTGCTTCAAAGGGCATTCCCCCAGGCAAGACCTGGCCCCATCTGTGAGAGTGAGTTAACTCTTCAGGGCTTTTGATTGCTACAGGACCACACACACATTAAGCAACCAGCAGAAAGCTTCCTGCCCCCTCTCGGCACAATTCTGGGGGCATCCATGCACAAAGCTGATATAATATCAGTTCCAGGGAGGGCTTACAATATGACTACTGGGGCTGGAGACATGGCTCAGCGGTTAAGAGCACTGACTGCTCTTCCGAAAGTCCTGAGTTCAAACCCAGCAATCACATGGTGGCTCACAACCATCTGTAATGAGATCTGATGCCCTCTTCTGAAGTGTCTGAAGACAGCTACATGTACTTACATATAATAAATAAATAAATCCTTTAAAATAAAACATGACTACTGAAGCCTAGTGGTAACAAACAACTTTAATCCCAGAAGTTGGAGACAGAGGCTAGTTCAAGGCCAGTCTGGTCTATATGGAGAGTTCCAGGGCTACATAGACTCAAAAAAAAAAAAAAAAAAGTTTTGGTAATGATATAAAGTTAATTTTTTTTGACTCAAGAATACAGAATCAGCCGGGTATGGAGGCACATGCCTTTAATCCCATCAATTGGAAAGCAGAGGCAGGCAGATTTCTGAGTTCGAGACCAGGCTGGTCTACAAAGTGAGTTCCAGGACAGCCAGAGCTACACAGAGAAACCCTGTCTCGAAAAACAAAACAAAACAAACCACAAAAACAAAACAAACAAACAAAAAAAGAATACAGAATCAGGGGCTGGAGAGATGGCTCAGCGGTTAAGAGCACTGACTGTTCTTCCGAAGGTCTTGAGTTCAAATCCCAGCAACCACATGGTGGCTCACAACCACCCTTAATGAGACCTGACGCTCTCTTCTGGGGTGTCTGAAGACAGCTACAGTGTACTTACATACAGTAATAAATAAGTCTAAAAAAAAAAAGTACAGAATCTTGGGCTGTGGCGATAGTTTAGTCAACAAAGTCATGATCATGCAAGACTTTGTGACCTTGAGTTTGATCACCAGAAGCCAGGGGAAAAACAAACGGTGTGGTGGGACGACCCAGTGCTGGGGAGGATCCCTGGGCTTGCTGGCCAGCCTAGCTACTTGCTACAGGCCAGTCTGAGGGGGTTGGGGGGCAGGGAGTAAAAGAAAGGTGAATGTCAGCCTGAGAATTGACACGGAAGTTGACCTTTTGCCTCCAAATGCACGCATGCACACATGTGTGCATGCAAGGATTCCGTCTCATCCGGTCCTCATCAGCTACTACCTTCTTTTTGTTTGTTTGCTTTTTGTTTGTTTTTCGAGACAGGGTTTCTCTGTGTAGCCCTGGCTGTCCTGGAACTCACTCTGTAGAGCAGGCTGACCTCGAACTCAGAAATCTGCCTGCCTCTGCCTCCCCAGTGCTGGGATTAAAGGCGTGGGCTACCACGCCCGGCAGCTACTACCTTCATAAAGGCTTCGGGTGAGAAGCCTAAGCCTGGAGACATGAATGCAGAATGCACTTGATCAACCCTAAATCTGTTACCCGGGAATCAAAACTGCAGAGCAACCCAGGGATGGCAAAGCTGAGCCAGAGGCCTAGTCCCAGACAGCAGATGCGCGCATGCGCAAGTCTTGGCGCTGCTCAGGATGGGACAGAATGGGTGGGTTTCTCACGACATTTAAGAGAGCAGAGACCAGCTCTTTGATAAGCCACTGTGGCCATGCTAATTAAACAGGGGCAATACCAGAATAAGTTTCATGAAATCGCAATTAATTGTCACAAGAGAGTATGTTCCGGGCCAGCATGGTTCAGCAGGTGAAAGTGCTTGCTGTAGAAACCTAGGGCCCTGAGTTCAGTGTCTAGGGCTCAGGATGGAATGAGAAGAGCAACTTCACAAGGTTGTCCGCTGACCGCCACGCACATTTATGGAACGTTCACATGTACACATACAACATAGAGGAGGGCGTGCCACAGCATATGCTGAGGTCAGGGAACAGCTCGCAGGAGCTGGTTCACTCTGCCATGTAGCTGTGAGTTCTCAAATTCAGGTCTTCACCCACTGAGTCATCTTAACAGCCACAAAATAAGGTTAAAAAAATTAAATATGCTCATTATTATCTGGGGGATTAATTTTCTTTCTTTCTTTCTTTTTTTTTTTTTTTTTTTGATTCTTGGGGCCGGGTTTCTCTGTTTAGGCCTGGCTGTCCTGGAACTCTCTTTGTAGACCAGGCTGGCTATTGTGTCTGGCCAGTAGATCACAACCTGGGTTCTAGCCTGGAAAGGCATTTTGGAAACCTGGAAGAGAAGAGGGGCTGGGCTGCGCGAGATAAGGAAGGAAACAAGACAAAGCTCTCTGCTCAAGGTTCAATTTTTACTATTCCGCACTCCTTTATGAAGGAAGGGGGAGGGGCCCAATTCCAGCCAAATAATCTTGGGGTCCATTAGCAGGGTGATCACTTGATGGCTTCGGAACGGCAAAGCGGCAGGTTCCAGCAGTGGGCGTGGCAGAACGATTGAGCGAGAAGCTCCATCCAGGTGTAAACAGTGGAACCATTAAGGCTGGGGGAGGGGAAGCTACAGCTGGCCTCGAACTCAGAAATCCGCCTGCCTCTGCCTCCCGAGTGCTGGGATTAAAGGTGTGGAACACCACGCCCGGCTGGGATTAATTTTCTTAACAGACAAGAGAAAAAAAAAATTGATACAACCGGCCTCAAGGTTTGCCAAAAGTCTCACCTCATGAAGGTTCCACAAGATATAAAGCCTACAGATAGCAGGTTCATGTAGGCTCTTGCTCTTTCCTATAAATTAACAACCCAAGTGCCTACTCCCAACCCGGAAAAGATACAGCATTACTTTGAACCATTTCTTGGTGCCTATGGCTCATACTTTTTACTTAGTCTTTTTTGGAATTTCCAAGAACTTTCTTAAGCATAATAAATAAATAAATAAATAAAGCTTTCTACCAAGAAGTAGGTGCTAAGCCATCATTCCGAATATAGCTGTTCGGGAATTCTGGCTTGAACCACTGTTCAGTGAGAGGGGTCTGTGTTGGGCTGAGACCATAAAATGTCTTCAGTTATAAAGAACACACTTTTCCTAAGGCAGGAGGCTTGGGAAACTCGGAAATCCACCCACCTGTTCTCAGTCTGGTCCCCTCCAGAGCCGCACCTGCGGCGAGCACTCAGCGCACTCCGCGAGGTGGGAGAGCGAGCGGGCGGCCTTTGCTTTTCTCTTTCCCCTCCATATTTCCCCATGGCTTCTCCATCGCTCCTTCCTCTGTCGCCCCGTGTCCGTCTGTCTCTGTGTCTCTGTCTCTTTCTCCCTTTCCACTCCCACCGCTCTCCTCATTCTCTTTCTCTCTCCATCTCCACCTGTCTAACGAATCTTAGGCGTCTGAACCTCTCCAGACCCCCTTTCTCACGTGACCCTTCTCTGGAGTTTGACTCTAGTACAAAACGTCCCATTTTTTCTGAGCACATCTGTTGCCAAAATTCCTTCCCTTGGGGAGACATAAACAGTACCTACCCCTCCTTCCAAGGTCCCAGCGACAAACCAAAGCTTCATTGCACCAAGGTTCACTCTGGGGAGCCTGTGAGTTCATTAGAACACAGATGAGGGGTTACCTACGTGGGGGCCGGGGGCAGGCCACACTAGAAAGACTCTACCCAACAGGGATGCTCACTTCCCCAGAGCCCAATAGATGAAGCCTCACTCCCCTAGTCTTTCCCCGACTGTATACTCTAGCCATTCTCCAGGACAGAGTAGTATATATCATGTGGTAGGAAGTGGCTGGATACTAAAGTGGGAATCCTGTGACCCTCCCAGGGAAATAAACACTTATCAAGCCCAGCTGGCGAGATCTTCTGCAAACGGGAGCAGCTGAATGCCCCATGATGGCAGTTGCTGGGCTTGGAGGACAGTCATGAACAACATCCCATGACCTAGGGGCTTTACTACGGCCATTCTTACATTTCATCCAAGAGACATGGGGCTTAAAGTAAAGCAGACCCTTCCAGTTTATGTTTGTGTTGTTTGGTTGTGTTTATAGATTCACTTCTCACTTTCCTCCTCCTTTTGGTCTCTGGGATCAGACTCGGTCGGTATCAAGCACCTTCACCCACTGAGGCATCATACTGGACCCTATTTTTTTTTTTTAATTTTGTTTTTTTTCGAGACAGGGTTTCTCTGTGTAGTCCTGGCTGTCCTGGAACTCACTTTGTAGACCAGGCTGGCCTCGAACTCAAAAATCCACCTGTCTCTGCCTCCCAACTGCTGGAATTAAAGGCATTCGCCAACCACCACCCGGCTCTATTTTTTTTTTTTTAAGTTGTGGCTTATATTGATAATTAGTTCAACCACAGTAAGTAGATCGCTAGGCATGAAACAGACTTGAGCTTATGAAACTACATGGGCTGGTTAAAGTCTTTACAGCTGTTTATCTTCCTTTTGATAAATACCTGGACCGGGAGGTAGTTAGGAAGGGAGGGAGGGAGGGGGCTGGCAAGATGGCTCAGCAGGTAAGAGCACTGACTGCTCTTCCAAAGGTCCTGAGTTCAAATCCCAGCAACCAGATGGTGACTCACAGCCATATGTACAGCTACAATGTAAAAAAAAAAACAACAAACAGGCATTAATTATGTTTTTTTTTTTAAAAAGGAAGGGAGGGAGGACCATCTAGAGGACACAGACACACCTCGGGTTTTAAGGATGTCAGTATCTAACCCTGCCAAAGTTGCCAAAGCCTGAGGAGAAAGCCTTTGGGAAAGGCATCAATTTCAGAGCAGTTTCCAGCCAGCTGGGAGCCTGATCCAGAAGTGACTGTGTCAGAGACAAACAGCCTTGAGCTCGTATGCCACCAGAGCCTGGATGCCCTGCCCTGGGCTGTGGAGCGTGAAGGGTCAGAACCTCACTCTGCTTTCTTCTTTCCTGTCTGGAGCGAGTTGTGAGTAACCAGCTCTGTAACTAACCCACAAACACAAGAGAGTTCCAGGAAGATGCATCAGCTTGCAGAAACTCTGCCCTGACTAGCCATGCTCCTCCTTCCATTCCACCTCAAAAACATAAATGATAGCTATTCATATATATTCATGACAGTCTCATCAATATTCATAAAAGTATGTTCTGGCTACTGAGTCTAGGATTTACCAAATGCTGGCTCTACAGGCATGCCCCACCATGCCTGGCTGAGTTAACTGATCTCTTAACTAAATTAGAAGCAGCTCAAAGAATGTGCTTTTTGGCTTAAACTCATAAAAATTATCTCTTTGAAATGTTGATAACTATTACATGTAAGCCAGGCTCCGCAGCACGAGTCTGTAGCAATGCCAGCATTTAAGAGGGTGGGGCAGGAAGATGAGGGGGTTCAACACCAGCCTGAACTAAATGGCAAGACCCCTGTCTCAAAACAAAATGACACATGTAAATTCAAAATGAGTGATAAAATTATAATCTTACCTAATTCTGAAGAACAAAAACCCTAATGCTACAGAGCCACATGTGCATATTTTTGTAGGTATTTTTTAATATTCGATTTTATTTTTTCTGGATGAGTGTTTTGTAAAAATATACATATACCATGTGTGTGCCTGGAGCCTGAGAAGGCCAGGCCAGAAGAGCTATGATGTGATGGTTTATATTGCTCAGCCCGGAGAGTGGCACTATTACAAGGTGTGGAGTAAGTGTGTCACTGTGGGTGTGGGCTTTAAGACCCTCATCCTAGCCCTGGAAGCCAGTCTTCTGCTAGCAGCCTTCAGATGAGGATGTAGAACTCTCAGCTCCTCCTGCACCATGCCTGCCTGGATGCTGTCATGTTCCTGCCTTGATGATAATAGACTGAACCTGTAAGCCAGCCCCAATTAAATGTTGTCCTTTGCGGGGCAGTGGGTGTGGGAGAATAAAGAGAGTAAGAGAAAACCCATGTCCCGCTCTGGGCAGGTGGACGCAGGAGGACTGCCACATGCTTTCCACGTGGCCCCGGGTGGGTGTCTGGCTGTGGGAAGCCACAGAACCCCACCTTGCCGGGGGTGGGGGTGGAGGGTGGACAAGGGGCAGTCCTAGGTCTCTGGGCCTCACTGAGGCCAAAGATAATAGGTTCTCATTCTCAGGCATCCCAGACACCGCTGGACACCTCGGAAGAGCTGAGAACAAAATGGGGGCCCCAGGGGCAGCTCGGTCATCCCTGGGGCTGAAGGGAGGAGAGAGCAGGGAGAGAGGGGCTATCTCATCATTTAAGCACAGCTGGCCTTGATGATTAGAGACAGTCTATGGTTTTAGAGCTTTATTGTAGAAAGGCAGAGAGAGAGAGAGAGAGAGAGAGAGAGAGAGAGAGGCCAGCCATGACCATGTAGAGAGAAGGGGAGGGAGAGAGAGAAGGAGGGCTAGAGATGAGAATAGGAAAGGTGAAAGCTTAAAGAGAGACTGAGAGGAGGGACCAAGCAGTTCCTTTTATAGTGGGCAGGGCTACCTTGTTGCCAGGTAACTGTGGGGAGGAGCATAACTGGCTATAGTCAGGTAACTGTGGGGGGTGGAGTCTAGTCAGAATGCCAGAAGCTTGGAACATTGTCTGTGTGACTTATAGTAACAGAATTATGGAGTTGGGGGCTCTGTGGTGTCAGGCACTTGTCTCTGGGAACATGGCTCACTGCTCTGTCCCTTGTAGAGTTTCCTACTGGGTCTCTGGAGCAAGACTCATTCAACCAAATTAAGCTACCTTTCATGGCCCCACAGTCCTTTATAAGACTTGCCTTGGTCATGGTGTCTGTTCACAGCAGTAAAACCCTAAGACACGTGGTTACAATCAGCTATTATCTGCTTTGCAGGTGCTGGGAACCAAATCTGGGTCCACTACAAAAGCATCAGGCGCTCCCAACTACTGAGCCAGCTCTCCAGCTTAATTTTGGGTTTTTGAGAGAGAGAGAGAGAGAGAGAGAGAGAGAGAGAGAGAGAGTCTCATGTAGTCTGTGGTAGCTTCTGAATGAAAAAAAAGAAGAAAGAAAGAAGGAGGATATGACCCACGCCTAAGGGGTTGAGGTTTTTATTCCAGATACAAGGAAGAGCACAGGCAGAAGCAGAGACATCTGGGAGAATCCAGAGTGGACAGGACCATGACTGACCAACTAAGTACGGCCATGTGAGGGGAGGGTGCAAGAGAGGGTGAGAACTAAGAATCATGACCAAGAGGGAATGAAGCCAAAAGGGGCTGAAAAGACCACATGACCAAAATGGCTGAGGTATAGATGAATCAGAGAAGCTGGAGGAAGGAAAATCTCCAGCCTTGGCTAGAGAAGTTTAGGGTAGGATTTGGGGTATACCAGCCAGGTGGACCCTGTAACAAGTAGAAGTGAGGGAGTCTGGCACCAGAGTCTCCTTTGATATGTTAATACACACCTCAGCCATTTGTCCTGGGTTTGAGACAGCTTCGAACTCATTCTGTAACAGGTTGAACCTTGAACCCTTCATCCCTTTGCCCCATGCAGCATTCCTGTGCTGGGTCATGTTCTCGAATTGCAGCCCCTCTTCTCTTGTCTGTCTTTTAAAACAGACTTCAGTGTGGTCTCCATTTTTGTTAAAATAAAGTGTGCTATACCCAGCAGAAATGCCCTGAGTTTCTCTGGGGCTTCACCCCATGCCAGCTGGCTCAGTAGTCAAGCCGTGGCAATGGGTGGGCAATTTGGGCAATTTGACAGGCACAGAGAGTCTTTACTAAGAGAGAGGAACCACCATTCTCACCCCTGGGGTCAACAGCAGCAGCAGCAGCAACAGAGACAATGTAACCACATGTAATCAAACTCATCATGTGGAAGGCAGCTGGGGGACTCAAACTTGCAGTCCCATCATTAGGGAAGTTTGCAAAGGAGAATCATCATGAATTCAAAGTTAGCCTGGTCTATAGGGTAAGACATTGTCTCAGAAAATCAAACATTGAAAGGACCTGCCACAAGGTAAAGTCACCATAAACATTGGTGCTAGGGGCCAGGGAGAAGCCTCAGTGGGTAAAGTGTTTAATACTGAGCCTGACAACCTGTGATCCTAAAGTGGAAGTTTCTTTGGAGACTCAGTTGTGTTATATGTTTTTCTGGAAACTGTCTTATGAGAGGATGTTTTTGCTGAAGCAGACATGTGGGAGGATGTTTTACTGAGAGAACAAACATGTGATGTCTTTCTGGAAGCAGCCTGGGAAAAGGGCATGTGATGTTTAGGTAGGGCAGACGCTTGAGAAAAGCTTGAGAGAACACATCAAGTTTGGACAGGGTGTGAGTATAACCCAACAGACAGTGGACGATGCTGTGTGGTATTGGTTTGCCTTGTCATTTTTTTTTCTTTCTTTCTTTCTTTCTTTCTTTTTTTTTTTTTTTTTTTTTTTTTTTTTTTTGGTTTTTCGAGACAGGGTTTCTCTGTATAGCCCTGGCTGTCCTGGAACTCATTTTGTAGACCAGGCTGTCCTGGAACTCAGAAGTCTGCCTGCCTCTACCTCCTGAGTGCTGGGATTAAAGGAGTGTGCCACCACGCCCGGCTTTTGCCTTGTCATTCTTTATTGGCCACCATTTGTCATGACTTTGTAGAGAGAAATACACCGAAGAACTTCTGGTAATATTCCTGTGGCTTCTTGCTGCTTCTGCTGACTCTGGTCGATTGACAGAGCCTCTCGGTTTCTTCTGGATCAACTGCTATTGCTGATTCATAAATGGTGTTTGAAAATAGATCAAGGGCTGGAGAGATGGCTCGGCAGTTAAGAGTACTGACTGCCCTTCCAGAGGTCCTGAGTTCCATTCCCAGCAACCACATGGTGGCTCACAACCATCTGTAATGGGATCCAATGCCCTGTTCTGGTGTGTCTGAAGACAGCTATAGTGTATTCATATACATAAAATCAATAAATAAATCTTTTTAAAAAAGAAAATAGATCAAGCTACTGCTGCTAACTCGTGTAAACTAAACTGCTGATATCCTGATAATACACCCCCACCTCCACCATGTAAAAACTATTTCTAAATAGGTCCACATCCTCCTATTAACCTTTCCTTTTCACTACCTCAGCTGGGCGATGGGCTAGAAGGGAAGTTCAAGCATTTAAATACACATATTGAAGTAGGTTTTAAAAAATATAAGCCTACAAGATCCACATGTTGGGAGGAGTCAACTAATTCCAAGAGTTGTCCTCTGACCTACACGTGTGTTGTGCCACACACACCCCCACAATACACACAAAACTAAATGTAAGAAGGAAATGAAATAAGCATCGGTTCCTTGCGGTTGTTATGAATAATGTCAGGAGATGGCTTGACAGCCTGTGTAGACAACTCACACTGGAATGGAATCAGGTATAAAAGTGAGGGGCTTTCTACTCTCTTTCTTGTTCTCCAGTAACGACACAGAGACCTTCCTATTTATTAAAAGGTTTTCGAACTATGGCGCGTAGTGGTGAGTTTGTGCTATACCACTTTGTGCTCCCCTCAGATCACACTCATACCCACCTGGGGGGCTATCTTTGGATCCTCGAATGAAAGGCACATGCACATTAACTTATTTTTAATAATACCTTGAGCCAGACAGTGGTGGCACACGTCTTTAATCCCAGCACTTGGGAGGCAGAGGCAGGCAGATTTCTGAGTTCGAGGCCAGCCTGGTCTACACTGAGTTTCAGGACAGCCAGGGCTACACAGAGAAACCCTGTCTCGAAAAACAAAACAAAACAAAACAAAAATAATAATACCTTGGCTATCTCAAAGGCTGGGTACTCCTTTTTTTAAAGATTTATTTATTTAGTTATGTATATGAGTACACCGTAGTTGTGAGCCTTCATGTGGTTAATGGGAATTGAATTTAGGACCTCTGCTCACTCATTTTGGTCTGCCCTGCTCACTCAAGCCCTAAGATTCATTTATTATTATAAATAAGTACACCATAGCTGTCTTCAGATGCACCAGAAGAGAGTGTCAGATCTCATTATTACAGATGGTTGTGAGCCACTATGTGATTGCTGGGATTTGAACTCAGGACCTTGGGAAGAGCAGTAAGTGATCTTACCCGCTAAGCCATCTTGCCAGCCTAGGCTAGGCACTCCTAAACCTTCCCCTGCTACCCCAGGCCCAATCAGGGAAGTGTGTCCTATATACTCGGGTAATATTTAATCCATTCTCAGATTTCCGATGGGTTTTGAAGACTATTTGTAGTCTCATAAACAAACGTATCTTGTTTAACATGAAAAGATATGTGTACTGGCTATTTTTGTGTCAACTTGACACAGCTGGAGTTATCATAGAGAAAGGAGCTTCTGTTGAGGAAATGCCTCCATGAGATCCAACTGTAAGGCATTTTCTCAATTAGTGATCAAGGGGGAAAGGCCCCTTGTGGGTGGGACCATCCCTGGGCTGGTAGTCTTGGGTTCTATAAGAGAGTAGGCTGAGCAAGCCAGGGGAGGCAAGCCAGTAAAGAACATCCCTCCATGGCCTCTGCATCAGCTCCTGCTTTCTGACCTGCTTGAGTTCCAGTCCTGACTTCCTTTGGTTATGAACAGCAGCATGAAGTGTAAGCCGAATAAACCCTTTCCTCCCCAACTTGCTTCTTGGTCATGATGTTTTGTCCAGGAATAGAAACCCTGACTAAGACAAATTGGTACCAGCAGAGTGGGGTATTCCTGTGACAACCTGACCATGTTTTGGGGAGGACTGTGGAAGGACTTTGGAACTTTGGGCTTGAAGATCCATTCGTTGTTAAGAGCTCTGTCAGATGTTGTGTAGGAGCTTGGAAGATAATGCTGAGAACAGTGCAGAAGATGGAGGCCTGTTTTGTGAAATTTCAGAGGGAAAACTAAAGACTCTCTTCAGGGCCATTGCTGTTTTTATTGTGAAGATTTTGTAGTTCTGGTTAGCTGGGGCTGAAGAATCAGCTGTGATTAACAAGATACCAGAACTACTAAAGCAAAAACTTTGCATTACTGGGACTATTGATGCTGGTTAGCTGGAGCTAAGAAATTAGCGGTGATTAAGAAGAGACCAGCATCGTTGAGGTGACATCTTCTGGGAAGTGTTTTCTGAAAGCACAAAGAGGCTGTGTTCCAGAGATAGGCAAGGTTGTACTCCTTCTGCAGTGGGACTTGGTAATGTGTAAGGGTCACCCAGGTGGTACTGGTTTTGAAGGCATGAAGGGGTCACACAGCAGCTGAGACTTGGCACTGTGAGAGGCCATGGAAGGCCATTGGTGAAGGTGCAGCCCCAGTTGTAATTGAAGGCCCAGGACTGAAGGGGTCACGCAGTGTTTTGGAGATGCCAGTACCACGAGATGACCACCAAGAGCAGCAGCAGCAGTGGAGTACAGGCATCTGGAGCCCAGAGGACGACGTGTGTGCTACAAAGGGCATGGCTGGAGAAGTGACCCAAGCCCTTGGAGGAGCCCAGAAGATCGTGAGTTGGATCCCAGACATTGGACGGTTGGAGATTGATTTTTGCTTTGATTGTGACTGTGCCCTGATATTTTCCCTCTTGAAGGAAGAAACTGTTTTGGTGGAGCCCACAGTTAAGAGACTTTTAATTGTAAAAAGACTTTGGATTTTAAAAGAGATGGATATTTTAAAGAGATTGAAATTTTAAGAATATGTAAAGACTGTGGGACTTTTAAAGTTATTTAGATCTTGGGGATGAATAAGAATGTAAGGGTTGAGGCTTACTAGTGATGTGTTTGTGTGTCAAGTTGACAAGGGGTCAATTGTACTGGCTATTTTTGTGTCAACTTGACACAGCTGGAGTTATCATAGAGAAAGGAGCTTCAGTTGAGGAAATGCCTCCATGAGATCCAACTGTAAGGCATTTTCTCAATTAGTGATCAAGGGGGAAAGGCCCCTTGTGGGTGGGACCATCCCTGGGCTGGTAGTCTTGGGTTCTATAAGAGAGTAGGCTGAGCAAGCCAGGGGAGGCAAGCCAGTAAAGAACATCCCTCCATGGCCTCTGCATCAGCTCCTGCTTTCTGACCTGCTTGAGTTCCAGTCCTGACTTCCTTTGGTTATGAACAGCAGCATGGAAGTGTAAGCCGAATAAACCCTTTCCTCCCCAACTTGCTTCTTGGTCATGATGTTTTGTCCAGGAATAGAAACCCTGACTAAGACAATATGATAATAGAGTTTAAAACATGGTTTTCAGATGGTGTTACAGGCTAAAATCAAAACATAATTCAGGTATAGAGTTGAAAGCTCTCTAAGTTAGGATTGATGATAGAGGACTTTATCTAATTGACAAATAGGATGGACTGGATGGTAATTGTGTATCATACTCTATGATTTACATAACTGCTGTGGTTGTACTCCATTTCTGTCAGAGAGAAGAGGGGTTTTTCTGTGTGTGTGGTTTTTTTGTTTTTTTGTTTTCTTGGGTTTTTTAATTTGGACAGAAAAGGTGAGGTGTTGGAGACTGGTTCTAAGGCTTTGATTCAATTGGGATTCTGCATGTCCAAATGCTAAAGGTCCTTCTCCCCAATTGATTTTTGATTGATCAATAAAGATGGGAACAGCCAATAGCTGGGCAAAGGGAGACAGAGTGGGACCCTTAGAGTCTGGTTAGGCCGCAGGCGGGAGATGAAGGAGAATCGCCATGATGCAGGCACAGCACGAGATAAAGCCAACCAGCCTCGTGAGATTTTGGGTAAGTGGCCACTGGCAACTTCACTGTTGGCCTGGGGTAGCAGGGGAAGGTTTAGGAGTGCTCAACCTTTGAGGTAACCAAGGCACTTTAAAAATAAGCAAGTGCTGGGCGTTGGTGGCGCACGCCTTTAATCCCAGCACTCGGGAGGCAGAGGCAGGCGGATTTCTGAGTTCGAGGCCAGCCTGGTCTACAGAGTGAGTTCCAGGACAGCCAGGGCTATACAGAGAAACCCTGTCTCGAAAAAAAAAAAAAATCAAACAAACAAAAAAAGCAAGTGTGTGTGTGTGTGTGTGTGTGTGTGTGTTTCATTCAAGGATCCAAAGATAGTTCCTGGGCAGGTGCACACGTGTGATCCACCAGGAGCCCAAGCTATTCTAACCTGACAGTGCTGGCATGGCCTACTTCCCAGCCATGTGGCCATACCTGCCATCTTGGTCTCTCCCTGGCTTTCATCCATGTCTAGATGGAGACTCCCACATGCCCATGAGACCCTTTATTTCTGTCCAGGCACGGAAGTCCTGCCTTTTGCCCCTCTGCCCAGCTATAGTCTATTCAGCTCTTTATTGAACCAATCATGAGATGATGGGGAACGATTTACAAAAGACTGCAACCAGATTTCTGGGTATAGAAGTCAGCATATGCTTCACCGTGTGCACACGCAAGCACACACACACACACACACACACACACACCACCCCCCAACATCAGGGGATGTATTTGAGACAGTCAGCTCTTTAGGAAAAAGGTCCCATGGGCTCACTGGTTCATCTCCTGGCCATTAGCTCTGTTTCAGAGGACCTGAGAGAGAACTGTTCCTGTTAAAGCAGCAAGGAGGAAAGACAGACAGGAAGGAGTGTCTGTTCCATTGTGCTCTCAAATACGCTCATAATGACCTGACATCCTTCCAGGCTCTTCTTCCTAAAACAGTGCACCCTAGTGGCCAATCCTTTGCATGTGGCTTCTGGGAACGTTTATCCAAACCCCAACTATTAGTCTATTAGTCCTTCCTTCTCCTTCTCCTTCTTCTCCTTCTCCTTCTCCTCCTTCTTTCTCCTTCTCCTTCTCCTTCTCCTTCTCCTTCTCCTTCTCCTTCTCCTTCTCCTTCTCCTTCTCCTTCTCCTTCTCCTTCTCCTTCTCCTTCTCCTTCTCCTTCTCCTTCTCCTTCTCCTCCTCCTCCTCCTCCTCCTCCTCCTCCTCCTCCTCCTCCTCCTCCTCCTTCTCCTCCTCCTCCTCCTCCTCCTCCTCTTCTTCCTTTTTTTTTTTAAAGATTTATTTCTTTTATTATATATAAGCACACTGTAGCTGTCTTCAGACACTCCAGAAGAGGGTGTCAGATCTCATTACAGATATTGTGAGCCACCATGTGGTTGCTGGGATTTGAACTCAGGACCTTTGGGAGAGCAGTCAGTGCTCTTAACCACTGAGTCATCTCTCCAGCCCCCCTCAATTCCTGCAAATCCCAACTTCTAATAGATTAATCCTTCCTTCCTCCTTTCCTCCCTCCCTTCCTCCCTTCCTTCCTTCCTTCCTTCCTTCCTTCCTTCCTTCCTTCCTTCCTTCCTTCCTTCCTTCTTTCCTTCCTTCCTTTCTTTTTTTAGACAGGATCATTCACTGTAGTCCCAAACTTCTATGCACTCCTGCCTTAAACTCAGGGGTTACAAGGTTACAGGCATGAGCCACCATGTCCAAACTGTCATTTTTAAAAAAAGATTTATTTATTTATTTACTTTATGTATGTGAGTACACTGTAGCTGTACAGATGGTTGTGAGCCTTCATGTGGTTGTTGAAAATTGAATTTTAGAACCTCTGCTCACTCTGGTTAACTCTGCTCGCTCAGTCCCTGCTCTCTCTAGCCCAAAGATTTATTTATTATTATACATAAGTACACTCTGTCTTCAGACACACCAGAAGAGGGCAGCAGTCTCATTATTGGTGGTTGTGAGCCACCATGTGGTTGCTGGATTTGAACTCAGGACCTTTGGAAGAGCAGTCAGTGTTCTTAACCACTGAGCCATCTCACCAGCCCCACAACTTGCATTTTTTAAAAATAAGTCTTCCCCCAGTGAAAAAAGTTTATGTTTTTAAAAGCTCTTGAGGAAGGGGAGATACATTTTTATCAATGATGTGGACATTGGCTAAGTTACCATGTTCCTGTAATCAAACCCTTATAGGGACAGACACAGGTGCACACACTCACTTGTGTGCACACACACACACACACACACACACAGAGGGGAGGAGGGTCGGGGGGACTGAAATCATTAGGAGGATTAATTAAGCTAGGTGTTTTGGCTCACATCTTTGATTCCAGCACTCTGGAGGCAGAGGCAGGTGAATCTGTAAGTTCAAGGCCAAACCCAGTAACCTGACAAGTTTCAGGCCAGCCAAGACTACACAGTTGAGATCCTGTCTCAAAAAATAAAAAATAATCTTTAAAGACCCCTCCCCCAGCTGCAGCACTGGGAATAAGTGGCACTGAGGTCACAGGAGGCAAGAGTTCTATCACTTATCACCCCAACCCTACAAGTCTCTTCCTTCCGTACATTCAAGTGCCCTGAATGGACCTATCACTCCTCCACGTACAAACACGTATTGAAGAAAGGTTTTCATCTCATGTTTTTGACTTCATCTCAATTTTTCATTCCAGAAAGGGGACATAACAGTTCTGTTCTGCCTCCTAAGTAAAAGCAAAGCCATCCTCTGAACAGTTGTTCTGTGAGATTCCAGTATGATTAGCAGAAGGGGGAACATTGTATTCCGGCCAGTGGGTAAGGAAGACCCTGCCAGAAGAAAGCTTGCTCTGTGGACATCTGATTCACAGAACAAACATATCTCCGTGGTCAAACTGTCATCTAAATTTAAACTCGTCAGCCCAAGAGGACACATGCCTTTACAGTATTCATTTCAGGATTCTGAGTGGATGCAAATCGGGAGTCACGGGGCTCAGTGAACTGAGTGCACTGTATTCTCATCTCTGTGAACTGAGGGTGCTGTATTCTCATATGGCTTTGCCTTTTCTACCCCAGGCTTTGAGTATTTTCCAGATGGTAGGATGGTACCAAGGAATCCACACACTTCATGTTGTAGAACAGGTTTTAGATACATTTGCACATAATGATAAGTGATATATATGTATGTTTATCACATACATATGCTTAATGAGATTAACATTTTATTGAGTCACTTGAAATGGAGTTGTTTTAGTTATTTTTACATGTGTGTGTGCCACACGCATGTGCCACAGTATACATGAGGAGGTCAGAAGATAACGCTTGGAAGTTGGTTCTCTCCTCCCAGTGTGTGGGTACCAGAGTTTGAGCTGGGTCATAGGGCTTGATAGCAAGCATCTTTTTTTTTTAAAGATGTATTTATTTTATGTATTTGCATATACTGTTTCTGTCTTCAGACACACCAGAAGAGGGCATCGGATCCCATTACAGATGATTGTGAGCCACCACGTGGATGCTGGGAATTGAACTCAGGACTTCTGGAAGAGCAGTCAGTGCTCTTAACCAATAAGCCCTCTCTCCAGCCCTCCTGGTAGCAAGCATCTTTACCCCTGCATCATCTCCCCAGCCCTACATTTCTTATTCGATACTCTGTGTTTGTTTCCCTTTTGTTTTCTTTCTTTCATTAGTTAATTGATTTTGCAATGGTGTCTTATGCTGTGGCTGACAGAAGACTCCTGAGGCTAAAGCAATTTCTCCTGCCTCAGCCTCCCAAGTAGCTAGGAGCATAGACAATGTTCATCTCCATTCATCTCCGACTGGACAGCCCCAGCCTCTCACGTACCAGGAGCACAGTCTTGTGACACGATGCACACTGTCATCCTGTGCTGGAGGATCAAGCCACGAGCTTCATGAATGCTGTGCAGATGCTCAACACACTGAGCTACATCCCCAGTCCCCAATCCCTGTATTCCTCAATTAAGCAAAGACTGCTGGAACCTAAAGATGGAAACATAAACCACAAAACAAAAGGATACTTATGGGCTGGAGAGATGGCTCAGTGGTTAAGAGCACTGACTGCTCTTCCAGAGGTCCTGAGTTCAATTCCCAGCAACCACATGGTGGTTCACAAACATCTGTAAAGGGATCTGATGCCTTCTTCTGGTGTGTCTGAAGATAGTGACAGTGTACTCACATACATGAAATAAGTAAATAAACCTTCAAAAGAAGGAGGAGGAGGAAGAGGAGGAGGAAGAGGAGGCTGGTTCTCTCTCTCTCTCTTTTTTTCCTTTGCAATGTAAGGTGGACCAATACATGCAGGTCATTAGGGAAGAATCCTTCGTCACGTGTCCTTTCACGTGCTTGCTTTGGCAGAGCATCCTCTCTCCTGTGTCAGCTTCAGTGAAACGTACCTTCACGAGCCGGCCTTAGTCTTTCACCTATGTCTGCTTCAGGAAAACACTCTTTCATGTGTTTGCCCCAACAAAACACCATCCAACACAATTGACTTTCCAAAGGACCCTTACGTTTCCACTTCAGTGTGCCCTTGTCTCAAATAATAATTCAACAAAACCTCAGACTGGGCATGGTAGCACACAGGCTTGGGAGTTGGAGGCAGAAGGATCAAGAACTCAAGGCCAGCTTGGGCTACATAGGGAATTCGCGGCCATCCTGAGCTACAGGGGACACTGTTTGCTCAAAAGAAAACATAAACAAACTATAACAAAAGCCTGAAATCTGTAGGCTGAGATCTTTTCAAAGTCTACCTTATTTTGGGTTCTTAAACACTGCAACCTCCCTTCTGGCCACCAACCGGAGGTAGGGGAGAAGGATGGTTAATAGGACAAGGAAGTTGCGGACCTGTTGAGAAAAGTTTCTCGGAGAAGTTCTACTCTTCGTTTGTCAGGATATCAGCAGGTCCAATGCAACAGCAGACACCAAACAGGAACCAGCAGCAGCAGCACGCTCCACCAGAAACAGCAAGGTTCTGCCAAGTCAGCACGAGTCAGTGGAAGTGGCCAAAGTCAGCTGGAATACCATGAGAAGTTCTTTGGTGCATTTCTCTCTCCTCCGAAGTCAAGACCAGCCAAGACCAGAGGCAGGAGAATCAGGAGTTCAGAGCTAGCCTCAGCTACATAGGGAGTTTGAGGCTAACCTGGGTTATGGGAAGCCCAGTTTCAGAAAAACAAAAGACCGGGGATGGTGGCATAGCTCAGTAAAGGTACACTGGTAAAGGCGTTTGTGGCCAAGCCTGATGACCTGAGTCCACCCCTGGGGCCCATATGAAGGACAGAACTGAATTGACTCCCAGAAAGCTGTTCTCTGACTACCACAAGCTCACTGTGGCATTTTGCTGACCCCCCCCCCCCCACACACACACTAAACAAATACATAAAAAGTAAAAAAAAATAAAACAAAAGTCAAGAACGATTAAACATGAATTTAATTAATACATGCCAAGGGCGATTTCAGTGTGGAGGTCTCTTAGATCCTGTGTATCTCCCTCTCCCTCTTCCCCTCCCCTCTCCCTCTCCCCTCCCCTCCCCCTCCCCTTCTCCCCTCTCCCTCTCCCTCTCTTTCTTCTCTCTCTCCCTTCCCATGGCTACTTCCCTAGCCTCCTTCCTTAGGGCCAGTGAACTTGCTCGCCCGAGAGCAGCTTCCCAATAAACTTCATTTAATATAATTTAATCTGTCTTGACTTGGCTCATTTCACCAGCAGAGAAATACCCTTTCACCAAGCTGGCCTTTTAGTCCAGGACATTCATCTGAGACCTTAGGGTCTCCTGCCTGGTAACATCCATGTAAGCTTCCAGGGAGCTAAAGTCAGTCAGAGGAGAAGCACGCACATATGACTAGCCCCATCCACTCCGTAAAACTGAGACAGCAAAGCTGTGGTGGGATTTCCTGGGTGACAACATGGGAGAGTGGAAAGCTGTCTAAAAGTCACAGGATTCCACCTGACTGGAAGCTCCTGTCTTAGCTGACTTTTGTCTACCTAGTCAGTTGATGGGATGGTAAGTCACTCAGGAAGCACACACCCAGGAGTGTCTGAGAGAATTTGACAGGCAGCTCTGAACATGGTGGTATCCCATGGGATTCAGTATCCCTTGGGCTGGAGTCCCAGACTAAGTAAGTCTGCAGCCCCTGCCTTTTTAACAGGGGTAGACCAGCTGTCTTCTCCTCTTGCTGCCATGCCTTCCGACACAGACCATAGCTCCCCTAAACTCAAACATACCTTTTGTGTGTAAGGTGTTTATTGGCAGACATTCAGTTCACAATGGGAAAATCACTTAATACACACTATAACAAGCCATGATCTCAACATTAATACTTGTCCTGAATCCGATGAGTCTTTCTGCTGGATTGTCAAGCCTAGACGTTGCCTTGGGACACAACCAAAACCAATGGCACTTATTATTGTTGTTGTTATTGTTATTATTAGTTAGTTTTTTGAGGCAGGGTTTCTCTGTGTAACAGCCTTGGCTGTCCTGGAACTCACTCTGTAGAGCAGGCTGGCCTCGAAGTCACAGAGATCCACCTGCCTCTGCCTCCCAAGTGTTGGGATTAAAGGTGTGTTCCACGGCTGCCCAGCAAGTCAGTAGATTTTTATCTCTTTTGTTATCAGCGGGTTCTGGGGATCAAACCCAGGGCCTCATTACTGTAGGCAGACTGGTATTTTCTCCATATTTGACTCCTATGTGAGAAAATATGGAAGTGTATCTTGTAGCAAACACATGTATGTCTAAGGATCTTGGTCATAAAGTCATAAGCAAATGGAAAGAACAAAATGGTCTCTGTGGTGGTTTGAATATGCTTGGCCCAGGGAGTGGCACTATTAGGAGTTGTGGCCTTGTTGGAGTGGGTGTGTCACTGTTGGCATGAACTATAAGACCCTCCTCCTAGGTGCCTGGAAGTCAGTCTTCTCCTATTTGTCTTCGGAACAAGACATAGAGCTCCCAGCTCCTCCTGTGCCATACCTGCCTGGATGCTGCCATGCTCCCCCTCGATGATAATGAACTGAACCTCTGAACCTGTAAGCTAACCCCAATTAAAAATTGTCCTTATAAGAGTTGCCTTGGGTTCTCTCCGCCTTAGCACCATCTTCCTTGAAACTCCTGTGCCATGAGAGCTAAGTGGCGGAAGAAGATAATGCGTAGACTGAAGCACAAGAGAAGAAAGACGAGGCAGAGGTCCAACTAAATCAGCCTGTGCACCCACAACGCCTACAGGAGCAGAAGTGAGGGATGCTGAAGGCCAGGACACCGAAACAAGCTGTTGGACTGTATGCTGATGTGGATAATAAGTCTCAGTGGACCTGGAACGTCATCTCGCCAAGATCACCTGGGGGAATGACTGCCTTTCTTAGAACCAAAACAGTTCTGCTGGCCCTCTGCCCTGGACCTTTGGCACTCTGGACTAGTTCTGTTCTCTCTTGTAGCCTAGTGTAACTCATGTATGATAAATCCTCTTGCTGTCAGCTGAAGAATCAAAAACAAACAAACAAACAAACAAAAAGTTGCTTTGGTCATGGTTTCTGTTCACAGCAGTAAACCCTAACTAAGACAGTCTTCACGTTATGAAAAGGCAAGATCAATCACTGGGGCGAGGGGTACAGCGGTGGAACACACCTTTAATCCCAACACTTGGGAGGCAGAGGCAGGTGACTCTGACTTCGAAGCCAGCCTGCTCTACAGAATGAGTTCCAGGACAGCCAAGGCTGTTACACAAAGAAACCCTGCCTCAAAAAACTAATGCCAGGTGTGGTGGCGCACACCTTTAATCCCAGCACTTGGGAGGCAGAGGCTGGCGGATTTCTGAGTTCGAGGCCAGCTGGTCTACAAAGTGAGTTCCAGGACAGCCAGGACTACAGAGAAACCCTGTCTCGAAAAACCAAAAGACCAAAACCAAAACCAAAACCAAAAAAACAAAAAACAAAAAACCCTAACTAATAATAACAATAACAACAACAATAATAAGTGCCATTGGTTTTGGGTGTGTCCCAAGGCAACGTCTAGGCTTGACAATTCAGCAGAAAGACTCATCGGATTCAGGACAAGTATTAATGTTGAGATTATGGCTTGTTATAGTGTGTATTAAGTGCTTTTCAGAGGCTTATCATGGAAGGCAGAGGCAGGTGGATCTCTGTGACTTTAAGGCCAGCCTTGTTTATAGAGTGAGCTCCAGGACGGACAGGTTTGTTACACAGAGAAACTCCACCTCAAAACAACAACAACAACAACAAGCTACTGATTATGGTGGCTAAATGAAACCTTAGAGAAGGGATGAGCAAGGTGTGTGCATTGTGACCCAAGAGAGGCAGCAAGTGAGCAGGTGCAATGGCAAACAGGAAGTCTAGGATTAGAACGTTTTACTAGATGCAAATTTTACCCTCCAGAAGAGAAAACATAAATATTGAACTTTCAGTTAGTAATACGTGAGCCAAAGTTGTGGGGGAAGTAAGTGTACTGATGCTTTGAAATTCAAGAGCAAGGCAAGGCTGGCGATGGAGGAGATGTAAAAACAGCAGGACAAGCAAGAACTGTCAAAAGCACACATCATAGTGCCAGCTGTGGTGGCAACCTTTAATCCCTGAACTGGAGAGGCAGGCAGGCAGGCAGATCTCCATGAGTTCAAGGCCAGCCTGGTCTACCTAGTGAGTTGTAGGTCAGCCAGGGCAATATACTGAGAGGCTCTCTTAAAACAATAAAACACAAATTGTAGACTCTAGCTGGTGGGTTCATGGGTGTTCTACAGGTTCAGAGGTTCAGTCCATTATTGAGGTGGGAACATGATGGCATCCAGGCAGGCATGGTGCAGGAGAAGCTGAGAGTTCTACATCTACATCTTCATCTGAAGTCTACTAGTAAAATACTGGCTCCAAGGCAACTAGAATGAGGGTCTTTGTTTTTTGTTTTTTGTTTTCAGGTTTTTCAAGACAGGGTTTCTCTGTAGCCCTGGCTGTCCTGGAACTCACTTTGTAGACCAGGCTGGCCTCGAACTCAGAAATCTGCCTGCCTCTGCCTCCCAAGTGCTGGGATTAAAAGGGTGCGCCACCATGCCGGGCTAGAATGAGGATCTTAAAGCCCACACTCACAGTGACACACCTACTCCAACAGGGTCACACCTCCAAATAGTGCCATTCCCTGGGCCAAGCATACACAAACCATCACAAAGGCCATACTGCTTTGTGAGTCTGTCTGTTTTTCTGAATTATTCGGAAAGGCATACTTTCCTTCTAACATGTTTTCATTAATGCAATTGGCTTCATTATTTCTCTAAACTTCCCCCACCTCTGCTCCACCCTGCCATGTGGCTGTCCTCCGTGGTATGCCTGCCCCACCACCACCCCACCCCAGTCTTGTTCCTCTTGTGAGCAGCTGCCAGAATTTACAGTCACTTGCTCTGGGCTTTTTCTTTTAAACGCCAGTAAAATTGTTCTTGAACTTCGAGGAGAAGAATGAAACTTAAAAAATGTACGCAGATTAAATCCAGTTCACAGTCTAGGTGTGTAGCTTTGTAGTTGGTCACTAATCTGTACCAGGAGCAGCTTCTTATGTAAGATGTGACCATGCTACTACTCCTTTTGCTCAAGAGGCAGATTAAGGAACACACCGAAGGACCCTGCATCATACAGGAGCACCATCCGTAGCCCAGGCTGGCCTCAAACTCATGGTAGTCCTCCTTCCTGATCCCCCTAAATGGTAGGTGTTATGGTTTGTATATGCTTGTCCCAGGGAGTGGCACTATTACCAGGTGTGGCACTGTCGGAGTAGGTGTATCAATGTGGGTGTGGACTTTGATACCCTCATCCTAGCTGCCTGGAAGCCAGCATTCTGCTAGCAGCCTTCAGATGAAGATGTAGAACTCTCAGCTCCTCCTGCACCATGCCTACCTGGATGCTGTCATGTTCCTGCCTTGATGATAGTGGACTGAACCTCTGAACCTATAAGCCAGCCCCAATTAAATGTTGTCCTTATAAGAGTTGCTTTGGTTATGATGTCTGTTCACAGCAGTAAAACCCTAAGACAGTGTGGGATTACAGGCATAAGATACCAAGCTTGGTGTCTGAATGAGAACATTTACATCCTGGTTATTAACTATAAATGGGAGAAATTCAGTGAGAGGCATCAGGGTAGATTAATAAGGTGTCAGGAAGCTTCAAGAAAGCTATTTCAAGGGGGCTGGCGAGATGGCTCAGTGGTTAAGAGCACCCGACTGCTCTTCCGAAGGTGTGGAGTTCAAATCCCAGCAACCATATGGTGGCTCACAACCACCCGTAATGAGATCTGATGCCCTCTTCTGGTGTCTGAGGACAGCTACAGTGTACTTACATATAATAATAAATAAATCTAAAAAAAAAAAAAAAAAAGCTATTTCAAAATACAGCTTACACTGAGCAAAACCAAGGATTCCATGGTAGGAATGGGTACCACGTACAGGCTCGGTGGGAAGAGAGGTCCTTAATGCTCACACACTGTCAGTTCCCAAGACCATAGGTGTGTGGTTAAACTCTAAGGTCTGTTTGAACATTTGTTTGTTTGTTTGTTTGTTTGTTTGTTTGTTTGTTTGAGAGAGACAAGGTCTCATATGTAGCTCTAGCTTTCCTGAAACTCACAATGTAGACCAGGATGGTCTTGAGTTTACAGAGATCTTCCTGCCTCTGCCTCCCGAATGCTAGGATTAAAGGTGTGTTGCCACTAGCCTGGTTACTGTTTGATTGATCTTAGGTGTGTGTGTGTGTGTGTGTGTGTGTGTGTGTGTGTGTGTGTAGCCATCCTGTGACAATGAAGACTGAATCTGGGACTTCGTAGGCAAACACCATAAGGCCCCATCTCATATTTTGATCCTTATTTGGAGACAAGTTCCAGATAAATTGTCCAGGATGCTCTTGATCTCTCTTCCTAACCCCAGACAGAACTGAGCTTGTGAGCTTCAGTCTCCCAGGTAGCTGGGGTGACAGACTTGTGCCACCAGGCCCAGCCCTCATACCTCTCTTCTGCTAAAGCTTCTTTCTTTCTTTTTTAAAAAGTTTATTTATGGGGCTGGAGAGATGGCTCAGTGGTTAAGAGCACTGACTGCTCTTCCAGAGGTCCCAAGTTAAAATCCCAGCAACCACATGAGGGCTCACAACCATGAGTAATGAGATCTGATGCCCTCTTCTGGTGTGTGAAGTCAGCTACAGTGTACTTTTTTTTTTTTTTTTTTTTAAAGAGCAGCTCTGCCCAAAGCTGTGCTCTGAACTGAATTGGGCAGAACTGGAATTTATGATTTGAGCACTTCCACACAAACCTCCTTCACACCTTCCTGCTCTGCAGTGAGAGTCTAAGAAGCTGAGAGGAACTAAGTCCTAAGAGGGAACCAATCCCTGCATGGAGGCAATCCCCTCAGTGCCACAGCACCCCCCACTGGTCTGCTGTGCCCTCCTGCTGACTTCTCACCGCTATGAGATGCCCTGGGTCCTAACCCTTCAGCCTCTGAACATGTCTCTACAAATGGCGAAAGTGCAGATATGATTAAACTCAGTGCTTTGGAATGAGGAGATGTTCTTGCAAGGTCTATGTGGACCTGAGTCTTTAAAGTGAGACAGGTCTGGCAGTGAAGACTTGGGAGGAATCCACAAGCCAAGGGATGCAAGCAACTCAGGAGAACTATAAACACACGGGAGTGTGGATCTGCTAGTTCTTCATTGTGGCCCCGTGACTCCTGTTCTCTATGGTCTGGAGAATGAGTCTGTGGGTTTGGTTTGGTTTGGTTTACTTTTTTGTTTTTTGTTTTGTTTTGAGACAGGGTCTCTCTTTGTAGCCCTGGCTGTCCTAGAGCTCAATCTGTCGACCATGGAGGTCTCAAACTCTGTCTTTGCTTCCCTTTAATCCTCTGCTGGGATTAAAGGCGGATGCTACCACCGCCTAGCCAGGTCTTTGGTTTTGAGTGGTTTGGGGGGTTTGTTTGTTTGTTTTTGCAGCACGTGGCATAAGAAAAACAACAACGCTTCCTCCAGCATCCACAGCACCAGCACACGTGACTGCTGCAGCAGCCACTGAGAGCAAGAGGGTGAGAGGGTAATATCAGGTGGGGGTTTTCGGCATTTAGATCCTGGGGAGGCGCTCTGGCTGCTCTCTCACTGCAGGCTCTTTATGCCACCAGTCAACAAACAGCAGACACTTGGAAACAAATTTGGGTCTGAAATGGGGGTATATATGCCCAGTTTCTCAGTAAGCTTAATCAGCAAGTGTATGATAATTTATAATATATATTATAGTAAGAGAGCTATTTTGGATAATGGACCTTCTGAACTGGAAGATAACTCCTGTGTGTGTGTGTGTGTGTATGTCTGTAGTGTGTGTGTGTGTGTGTGGTATGTGTGTGTCTGTGGTATGTTTTATGTGTGTGTCTGTGGTATGTGTGTGTGTCTGTGGTGTGTGTGTGTGTCTGTGGTATGTTTTATGTGTGTGTCTGTGGTATGTGTGTGTGTCTGTGGTATATGTGTGTGTCTGTGGTATATGTATGTGTGTCTGTGGTATGTGTGTGTGTCTGTGGTATGTGTATGTGTGTGTCTGTGCTATGTGTCTGTGGTATGTGTGTGTCTGTGGTGTGTGTGTGGTATGTATGTGTGTGTCTGTGGTATGTGTGTATGTGTCTGTGGTATGTGTGTGTGTGTCTGTGGTATGTGTGTGTGTGTCTGTGGTATGTGTGTGTATGTGTCTGTGGTATGTGTGTGTGTGTCTGTGGTATATGTGTGTGTGTGTATCTGTGGTATGTGTGTGTGTGTCTGTGGTATATGTGTGTGTATGTGTCTGTGGTATGTGTGTGTGTGTCTGTGGTATGTGTGTGTGTGTCTGTGGTATGTGTGTGTGTCTGTGGTATGTGTGTGTGTGTGTCTGTGGTATATGTGTGTGTGTGTCTGTGGTATGTGTGTGTGTGTCTGTGGTATGTGTGTGTGTCTGTGGTATGTGTGTGTGTGTGTCTGTGGTATATGTGTGTGTGTGTCTGTGGTATGTGTGTGTGTGTCTGTGGTATGTGTGTGTGAGATCCAGAGAACCACTTTAACAACTGCACTGCATCTGTAGCGTCCACCTTATCTGCAACTTTAAATGTGCTCAGAATCCTTTCCTCATCAAGCCTACGTTTCTTGTGTTTTTCTGCTGTTTGTTGCTCTCTTGTAGCCCCGGGAAGAGCAGGAAGTGGTGGCCACGAGGCAGCCTGAATGCTGGTCTATCACTTTGGAATTCAGCCCCACTCAAGCTTCTCAGGAGACGGGCAGAAGGCAGCAGCAGAGTCTTTTCCAGACTGTAACACAAGTGGCCGTAGTTGGATTTTCAAGCCTGTCTGAACCTTGGGAACCTGGGGCTCCATGTCTCTCTCAGCACTCTGGACTTCTGAATGCCTACCATAATACGTCTTTAAGCCCTAATTACAGCATCCACAGCTTCTCTGACCTGCAGCTTTAAACTTTTCCATGATCCAGTTCCATAAGTCTATGAACCACATGAGTCAGGTTTATCACAGTGACAGCCCTACTTCTATTTTTTTTTTGTATTAGTTACTTGTTTGTTGGTGTCACAAAATACCTACTAAAAGCAAGCTACAAGAGGAAGGGCAGTGGTTCATTTTGGTTCATGTTTTATTGTTATTTTATTTATTTATTTACTCTGCTACATGAACACCTGCTTGCCAGAAGAGGGCATCATATCCCTTATAGATGGTTGTGAGCCACCATGTGGGAGCTGGGAATTGAACTCAGACCTCTGGAAGAACAGCCAGTGCTCTTAACCGCTAAGCCATCCCCTCCAGCCCTTGGTTCATGGTTTCAAGTTATGGTCCATGATGAATGGAAGGCACAAGTTGCAGGTATCTGACATTCTGTTCTAACCTCTGTAGATAACAGGCATGTAAGTACAGTATGCAGGCAAAATACTCACACGTATACAATAAAATAAATACATCTAAACCAAAACAAATAAAACACACGTCTAGAAACTCCGGTGGCGGGGTGTTGGTGGTGCACGACTGACTTTAATACCAGAAGGCAGAGGCAGGAGGATCTCTGTGAGTTTGAGGCCAGCCTGGTGAACCTAGTGAGTTCCAGGACAGCCAGGACTAGATAAAGACCCTATCTCAAAACAAAGCAAAGCAAAATCAGCAGTCTGTTTCCCAGATGATTCTGAATCCTGTGGCGTAGGCAGTTGGGATCAAACAGAGCTGAGATGAATTAATCTGAGCTGTGCACAGAGCTGAGCACAATTGTGATGGTTTGTTTCGGCAGCCACAGACAGCCTTTAATGTAAACCAGAGCACACAGGGTCTCACCTCCACAAAGTGTGCTCCAGCCAGGCTTACTGGTGTACATATCTAGAAGCCCAGATTTGAGGAGGTTGACTCAGGAGAATCAAGAGTTCAAAGACAGCCTTGGCTACATAGGGAGTTAAAAAAAAAATGTCAGGATATAGTTCAGCGGGTAGGATGCTTGCCTAGCATAGTAGATGCCCTGGTATTCCCTGGCACCATAAAAATCAAGCATGGGGGCTGGAAAGATGGCTCAGCACTCAAGAGCACTGACTGCTCTTCCAGAGGTCCTGAGTTCAATTCCCAGCTACCACATAGTGGCTTACAACCATCTGTAATGGGATCTGATGCCCTCTTCTGGTGTGTCTGAGGACAGCCAGAACTCAAGATGTGGAAGCAGTAGTAGTTCAAGGTTAGCCTCAGCTACTTAAGGAGTTGGAGACAAGCCTGGATCGTGGCACTTTGTTTGTTTGTTTGTTTTTGTTGTTTTTTTTTTTTTTGAGACAGGGTTTCTCTGTGTAGCCCTGGCTGTCCTGGAATTCACCCTGTAGTCCAGGCTGGCCTCGAACTCAGAAATCCACCTGCCTCTGCCTCCCAAGTGCTGGGATTAAAGGTGTGCGCCACCACACCCGGCTAGGATCGTGGCGCTTTGACTCAAAGAAGGAAAAGAAAAGGCCTGGACTCAGACAATCAGAGGCTAAGTTACAAAAAGTCGTAGACACATGACCTCTTACCTGCAAAAGTGCACGTTATTAGGATCAAGCAGTTTCCCAAGCCAATTGCTGCTGTGGCCAGAGTGCATTGCTTCATGTCACTTGCCACATTGAGCAGTGTTGCTGGAGGGGTGGGAGGGTTAACATAGAATCTCATATATTCTAGTAGCTTAGGCTGGCCTTGAGGGTTTCTGTTTTGTTTTGAGACAGTCTCTATGTAACCCTAGCTGCTCTGGTCTGCCATAGTCCTGGAGACCTTGCCTTTGCCTCCTGCATTCTGGAATTATGGCTTTGATTTCTTTAAAAAATTTATTTTATGTATATGTTTTGGTTTTTTTTCCCTTTTTGTTTTGGTCTTTGTGTATGTCTGCATGACAGAAAAGAGCAACAGATCCCATGAAACTTCAGTTACAGGTTGTTGTGAGACAGCACATGGATGCTGGTGAATGAATCCGGGATCTCTGGAAGGGCAGCCAGTGCTCTTAATCACTGAGCCATCTCTCCAGCTCCATGACCTTGAATTTTTGATTCTCCTGCCTCAGCCTCCAAATCACAGAGCACGGGCATTACAGCCATGAAACACTAAGCTAGGCCTTTTGTGCAGAAAGTTTTAGAGAACATCGTACTATGATATTCTTTATTTGGGGTGCATGTATGTCGCTGTAAAACAGTACCTGTGGAGAACAGAGGAAAGCTTGCAGGGGTTGGTTTTCTCATCCTACAACATGGGTTTTGGGAACCAAATAGCAGGCCATTAGGTTTGGAGTGAGTTCCTTCACCCAGTGACCCATCTCACCATTCCTCCACAAGACTCACCTTAAGTGTCACCTTAATTATAAATGCAGCTTGTTTGGACCAAGTCTGTATCATTCATTGTTCTTCTCTATCTGTGATAAGGGAGATTTCACAACCCCCTTTTACTTTAAAGGACCACTTGGAATGTTTCAGGCAGGATGCTGGCTCAGAGGCTGCTGCTCAACCTCAGGGACTGGAATTTGGACCCCAAGACCCACATAAGACAAGTCAGATGTGCTGCACGCACCTGTAGCCCCCGCTCTGATGTGAGCACAGACTGGAGAGAATCACTGAGGCTTGCTGGTTTCCATTCCAGCCAAGAAAACAGTCTTTTTTTTTTTTTTTTTTTTAAGATTTATTTGTTTATGTAGATGCATACACTGTTGCTGTCTTCATACACACCAGAAGAGGGCATTGGATTCCCATTACATATGTTTGTGAGCCACCATGTGGTTGCTGGGAATTGAACTTAGGACCTCTGGAAGAGTAGTCAGTACTCTTAACCGCTGAGCCATCTCTCCAGCCCCAAAACACAGTCTTATCACAATGAAATAGCTGGAAATGACAGAGGACATCTGACATCCTCTTCTTGCTTCTCTATGTGCATGCAGGCACACGTGCCAACACACAGATAGGTCTTTCATCGGTTATTTGTCTGTGTGGAGCCATGTGCACATCAGTACACCACCAGAGGCACCAGATGCCCTGGAGTGGGAGTTATAGGCGGTTGTGAGTCATCTGGTGCCCTGAATCAAACTCAGGGTTTACAGAGGATCTGGGTTGGATTGCCAACACTCACATGGAGGCTCACAACCTTAACTCTAGTTCTAAGGATCTGGTGCCCTCTTCTGACCTCCAAGGACACCAGGTACACTTGTGGTACAGACAGACATGCAGGCAAAACCACGCATTCACATAAAAGAAGATCTTTATTAGTGTTAAACCTTGAATCTGAAATGTTCCCATAGGCCTATGCATTTGAACAGTAGGTCCTGAGCTGGTAAGGAAGGCCATTTGAGGAGGTTTGGAAGATTTGTGAGGGCTATAGCCTTATTTTCAACACAAACTCTCTTGCTTATGATCATGCAGCCAACGAGCTGCACTCCTAGGTCCTGTCCTTGCAGTTGCCATGCCCTCCTCCTCATGATGGACTGACTAACCCTTCCTCTGGCTGTGAGCTGGAGGAAGTCCCTATGAGTGTAAGTCCCTGTGTCTTTAAGTCCTTGCACCTTTAAGTCCCTGTGGCTGTAAGTCCCTAAGCCTCTAAGTCCCTGTGGCTGTAAGTCCCTAAGCCTCTAAGTCTCTGAGCCTGTAAGTCCCTGCACCTGTAAGTTCTTGTGCCTGTAGGTCCCTGCTGCCAGGCTTTTTGTCACAGTGGTGAGAGGTGATAGCTGTTTTTGATTTCAAGAGAATACTACAACCAACTTTCCAATGTTCCTGGGACTCCTGGAATTTACATTTTTCTTTTTAGTGTTCATTTTTCACTTATCACTGTGCTGTTGCCTGCATGTGTGTAGTGCTCCATGTATGCGCAACAAGCTTGCGATCCTTGGAACAGAGGTTACAGATGGTTTCCTCATCAGGCGCTGGGAACTGAACCCAGGCCATTTGCAAGAGCACTAATGTTCTAAACATTTTTAGATAGAAAGATGCCTGAGTAGTGACTGTTTTCAAAGCTGTTGGCTTTTACTCATACCTTGTATATCAAAGACTCTAGCCATGGTGTATTTTCTTTGTAAGCTGCTTGTTTTTGATGATGACTAAGATACTAAGACCTAGCCATGGGATGACAGGACTCCTTCACCCAAGTAGGGCTTACCTCAGTAGCTACTGAGGCCACTTTGTCATATAGATCCATTCAATTCAGTTTACTGAGCTTATTTTGTAGTTCGCATTGCTGTCAGATAAGGAAGAGGTAGAGGAGAGTGAAAAGCCACGCAGAGCAGTTAAGGCTGTAAGCACATTCTTTTAGAGAAACCTCCACTGGAGCCAAGGGTGCCAACAAGCTTGCACATTTAGAAATTGTTTTAGGATTTCGCCTTCATGTGTGCATGTGTGTACTATGTGCATGCCAGGTACCTAGAGTCCAAAAGAAGTTTCCGACCCCCTGGAGCTGGAGTTACACATGGTTGTGGCCACTACATGGGCACTGGGAGCTGAACCCAGGTCTTCTGCAAGAGGAGCTAAACTGGGAACAACTGCCTGGGCTTTTCAAAGTTTGTCCCCAGGGACTTGCCTCCTCCAAGGCCACCTCCTAGTCCATCGCAAACAATTCCTTCAACTGGGGAAGCATTCAAACATATGAGCATATGGGGCCCAACCTCATTCAATCTCAGTCACCACAAGGACCTAACAGCAGCTGTCTTCAGACAAGATAGTCAGCATCGGGAACAAGAGCTGTCCACTAAAAAACAAAAAACAAACAAAAAAGAGCTGTCCATTCCAATGTTCCACTCATGTTGCTAAAGCAATCGTTCTATTTCAAAGACTCTTGACAAGACATACGTATCAAGGGGAAAGCCACCAGAGACCTAGAGTTCCCCAGCTTGTCACTTATCAGCCAACACAAGCTACGACACTGCCCCTTAAGCATCGCCACCTCACAACCCATTTCTGTGAAGTTCTGACTCCTTCACGTCCCTTCCCAGTGGGCCACACTCAGCTGCAGTTTCGTGTAGGAGACGGAGAAGGGACATACCCCACCCATCAGTGCTTTTGTCTGTCGTTCCTACACCTACATCTCCAGACCCTCAGCATCACCAACACTCACTCTTTCTCAACAGAGACTTCTTTGGAACCACACATGGAAGGTGGTATGTGATGCTAAGCATAGATTCTTCTACACTACAGGCCTTGTTTAGTTGCAGTTTCTCTTTATTATCCAAGCGCTGGGACCACAAGTTTATGCTACCACACCTGGTTTAAAGTAATTAAAAAACATCAATAATGATAGAGGCTTGCTAAATTGACTCTATATTTAACATTGACAAAATATTCACTCCAAAGGTAAACGTTTTTTACAATATAAAAATTTGTTCCTCATTTTTGCCTCCACAGATACTTAACCACATGCACACACATGTGTCCATGACTCACTGGGCTAGCCTCATCTGCAGTCCTCCTGGGTGCTGGGATAAATGTACACATCACTACACCTGACAGGTTTGGTGGTTCTCATGGCTGCTGGAACTGACTGGTACACACAGGACTTCCTTATGCTGTACTGCTTTGCGACATGGCCATACTTTTCTCTAAGAGCAATTTAAAAATTTGCCTATATGTAATGTGTACTAGTGCCTGTGCAGCTCAGAGGGCATAAATCATCCCCTAAACCAAATAGAATGCTCTCCAGGAGTACCAAGTGCCAAACAGGTCATTGTTTGAGCCATCTCTCCAGCCCTAAAGGGCAACATTTTAAAAAGCTTCCAGGAAAGGCAGGGGCAGGCAGATCTCTGGGAGGCCAGCCTGATCTAGTTAAGTTCCAGGATAGCCAGGGCTACAACCTGTCTGACTCCCCCTGCCCTTCCCAAAATAAACAGCTTCAAGGGCAAGATGGTATAAATCTTTAATCTTAGCACTTGAGAGGCACAGACTGGTCAATGAGGCCAGCATGGGTTACACAGTGAGTTCCAGAACAGCTCAAGTGGGAGGTGAGGTTCAGATCCCCAAATTCCCTCATCAGCCAGTCTAGCCAAAAAGCACATCTACAAACTGAAGGTATCCTTCTGTCTCAACCCCCATGGTAGCCAGGACAACAAGTCTGTGCAATTGGGATTGGTTAGGGAACTTTTCCCCCTTCATTCAGTGGTGTTGGGGGATAGACTCCAAATGCTGGGAAAACACCAAGTTCTTCCCAGGGACACATATCTAACATTTCCCCTAGGATGCACCCAGAACATTAACCAGGCCTGGTGGTGCAAACCTATGACCTCAGCATGTAAAGCAAGAAAATCAATTCAAGGTCACTCATGGCTACAAAGCAAGCTTGGTTCATGAAACTGTCTCCATCTGTCAAGTAGGGGCTTGCACTGTTACAAAGACCCAGCTTATAGATAACCTTACCAAGTCCCAGGTTCTTGCAGCGCAAGTCACCAGCAACACACATGGAAGTAGAAGCCAGACGCAGTGCACAGTTGTAAACCCAAGTGCTAAGTCAACTCCAAGAGTCATTATCACAAATGAACTATGTAAACCTCTCAAAAACCAGAGACACCATCCATGACACTTTTATTTATGTGCTCTATCTGTATGTACACCTGCATGTCAGAGGAGGCCACCAGATCGCACCACACATGGTTTCGAGTCACCATGTAGCAGCTGGGAACTGAACTCAAGACCTCTGAAAGAGCAACCAGTGCTCTTAACCTCTGAGCTGTTCTTCTGCCCAACAGCATGTGCTTTTAATTTCAGCATCCAAGACAGAGTCAGGAGGATCCTTGAGTTAAGTCCAGACTGGTCTATAGAGCAACAGTGAGGGCCACACAGAAAGAAAAAAGCAAAACTCAATAAACCAAAGTTTATCAGAAAATTAATCAGGCATTTCCAAATACTCTTTCACAACAGATTTTATTGGTTGAGGAGCAGAGTACAGACATTCCAATTCTTATTCACGTACCCAAAAAGAGCCATATACTGTGTTCACGTACCCAAACTCTGAAGTCACATTGTGTTCATGTGCACAAATGAAGAGCTACATACTGTTTTTCTTTGAACTTATTCCAGTGATGTTCCAGCCTCAAACTCGGCAAGTTCCCCTAAGACCTCTCTTAACAGCCAAATGCCTGTATTCCTCAGTTCCACCAATTCACAATGTTACGCCACACACAGAACAGACTCAGGATTTCCATCTTTCACAGCACATTATCACAACTGTTAGGAAAATGGACTGCCATGACCACAGACATCACAGTTCTGACAGGGCAAGGGCCAAGGACTGGCTTTCTTACAAAATGGTTCTACTAGAAACACGGGACCAGATAGAACTGAAAATATTCCAGACACAAATGCACGACTGAGACGCCAAATTGCCATTTAGTATGCTTTGTATTATAGGATATAAAACTAGCCCCATCTACGGAATGTTATGGTGACCCCCGAGACAGTCACAGCCTCTCCTGATTCAGTATCCTGCTATTTTCTGGTTGTACCAAAAAATAAACAACCAGCAAATGATTTAACCTCTTAAAAAAACCATTTACACTTAAAAAATGGGATGAGGTGGGATCCCCTCACCTTTTAAAAATGTTTCTAGAGCTACTAAAAAACTCGCATTTACAAAATAGTTGATAAAAATATTCCTCTGGATTGTACAAGAAGGGAGGCGGGACCACTGACAGACGTGATGGATGCTTAGTCGGACTTAGCTTCTTTCTCTTCTTCAGAGGCGGGACTCTGCAAACCATAGACAAAGCAAACATCAAGCACACTGTTACGGAATGGTGCGCTTCTAATCCCCACCCCTCCTTCCTTCCGAGACAGGGTCTTGGAAATCACCATGTAGACCAGGATGGCCCCAAAGTCACAAAGATGTACCTTCCTCTCCCTGGAGAGTGCAGGGATTAAAGTGTGTGCCACCATGCTTAGCCATCCTATTTCTCTCTCTCCTTTTTTTTTTTTTTTTGGTTTTTCGAGACAGGGTTTCTCTGTGTAGCCCTGGCTGGCCTCCAACTCAGAAATCCGCCTGCCTCTGCCTCCTGAGTGCTGGGATCAAAGGCGTGCGCCACCACGCCCTCCCCACCATCCTATTTCTTAATATGGTTGCTTTATTCATATTCTGTACTTGCCAAAACACACACTCTTTTAACACCTGCAATCAAGGTGGCAACTGCGCACAGAGAGAGCAGTGTGAAGCCTTGGCCACTCAGACTGCCTTATTTCAAGCCTAGTACAGCCCAGCCTTATTGTCACTCATTTCAAAATGCCTGTGCTTCTTTTTGGTCATCTGCCAGTTTACACAGTACACACAATGTTGATCAGTTGAAGCAAGTTTTCTTTTCTCTTCTCTTCTTTCTTTCCGCTCTCCCTCCCTCTCTTTTTCGTTTTTTCGAGACAGGGTTTCTCTGTGTAGCCCTGGCTGTCCTGGAACTCACTCTGTAGACCAGGCTGGCCTCCAACTCAGAGATCCTCCTGCCTCTGCCTCCCAAGTGCCCGGCTGAAAAAAGTTTTCCTAATCTACCAAGTGTCTGAGAGTTCAAGGATAGCCTGGGCTACAGAGCTAGTTCTAGGCCAACAGCAAGATCACACCAAAAACCACTACAATATTCTTCAGGCTGGAGGGCTAGCTCAGAGGGTAAAGCTGGCTGCCATACACACAGGTTAACTAGAGTTCCTCGGCACCCAGTCCCAGGTGAGCTTGGTTCAGCAGAGATCCTACCACAAACCTATATAATAAAGGGTTAAGAAGTAAGAATGCTAGGCTTAACAAAAGCTAGCTGTTGCCAAGCATGGTGGCTCCCACCTGGAAGGCTGAAGCAAGACCGTTTCAACCTTGTACTACACTTTTATGTGCATTGGTGTTTTGCTCAAATGTCTGTTTAAAGGGTATTGATTCCCTGGAACTGGGAGTTCCACAGTTGTGAGTCAGCTGCCATGTGGGTGCTGTGAATTGAACCATGCAAGAGCAGCCAATGCTCTTAATGTCTGAGCCAGCTCTCCATCACCACACTTTTGAGCCTTTAATCCCAGCATTTGGGAGGCAGAGGCAGGCAGAGTTTGAGGCCAGCCTGGGCTACAGAGCAAGTTCTAACTCAGCCAGGGGCTACATAGAGAAATCCTGTCTTGAAAACAAAAACAAAAAACACAGAAATCATTGTTATTTTTCCAAACCAAGTTATCACTCAGCCCTAAACTACCAACTACTTTCAGACAAAACTGTTACTTTTGTCATAACTGGAATAATTAATAATCTATGCACCCAGAATATACAAACTAGGATCCTAGCATGAGAGCAGCCTCAGAGACCACAGCAAGCTGACTATAGACCAGCTCACCTGTTCCCACACAGCCTTACAAAGACACGAGTGAAAACCTCCGTGAGTTCTACATCCTATTGCAGATGAAATTGACACAGGTAAATCTCTTATTTACTCTCACTAATTTGTACAAGTTCAAATAAAACATAGTTCATTACTGTGCTGCCTATTCATGGAGAACTGTACAGAAAAGTTCCCATAAAAACTTAATCTGCTACACGAAAGAGCCAATTTAACATCTGCTGCGCAGAATCAGTGCCCGCCTGCGCACGCTTCTGACCTGGTTTTCCGTCTCTCCATTTTCTGCAGGCAGCTCTGTGGTTTGCTGGTCAGCCACGTCAGCCTGTTTGCCCTTCGCTCCCCTCTTCCCTTTTATCTGCACTTTTTTGTCTGATGCTTTATCCTAAAACAAGAGAAGAGACATTTTATAAACTTGGCGGATATCTTGACACCTCACACAGCCTTCATATTAGACAACTTGAGATCCAACAAGGACACAATGTATGCTGAGGACTTCTAAGTCTTGTCATTACCTGGGATTAAACCTTAAGCCTGCGCTGCAGTTCTCCACAGCACCATCACCACACACGAGAGATTAATGCAAAGGCTTGTAACCCTACCGGTCCCCAAATTCTTTTAAGCATGAATGATCTAGTTGCCACACAACAACCATTGTCCTGACAAGACTTGTACACACACATGGAAGGCCATTGCCTTCATGCACCTTCCTGTAAGTCATGCTATCTGCCATAGCTTCTTCCTTGCTTGATAACTACAAAAATCAATTTTTGAGTTATTTTTATTTGGGTGCTTAAAGAATCTGGAAGGCACAGATACTATTATCATGAGGACATAACTTTTGGGTTTTTTTTTTTTGGTTTTTGAGACAGGGTTTCTCTGTGTAGCCCTGGCTGTCCTGGAACTCACTCTGTAGACCAGGCTGGCCTCGAACACAGAAATCCGCCTGCCTCTGCCTCCCAAATGCTGGGATTAAAGGCGTGTGCCACCACCGCCAGGCTGAGGACATAACTTAAACATCAAGCCTAAGACCAGAGTTCTCCACATGTACATGAAAGTGAGTATGAACAGTTCTGATCTGCACAGGCTGTGGCATAAAAGCACTCCCAATAAATGCAATAAAAGCCAAACTCCCTATGGGTACTGGTGAGTTCACACCTTAAAGGGTCCCAGGATAAACAAGGAAACCACAGTGTAACAATGTATGTATGTATATATGTGTGTGTGTGTAGTATCCATTATTGCCAGGTGCCCAGTTGGGTATGATCCCTGAACCAGCAAAAAAGCATAAAATGCCTGAGCCCTGTGTGATGGTGCACTTTTAATTCCAGCACTAATGCAAAAGAGGCAAAGCTCTCTTGAGTTCGAGGCTAGTTAGGGCCACACATGAAAGCCCACCTTCCCAAATATGTTTACATAAGATACCTGTAAGCTATATGTATGATTAAGCCTTTGAAATGTTTACTTCTAAAGAGTGACACAGGCCGGGCGTGGTGGCGCACGCCTTTAATCCCAGCACTTGGGAGGCAGAGGCAGGCGGATTTCTGAGTTCGAGGCCAGCCTGGTCTACAGAGTGAGTTCCAGGACAGCCAGGACTACACAGAGAAACCCTGTCTCGAAAAACCAAAAAAAAAAAAAAAGAAAAAAAAAAAAAAGAGTGACACAAGCGCATACTACTAGTTGGGTAATTAAAGAAACTCAGCATAAAAGTTTAGCGGAGATATAAAAATGAAGCCCTTCTCCCAAGTTTTTCTTTGGGAAAGCCAAAGCAAGTCTGTTTCTTAAGCATGGTGGCCAGGTGTCAGGATGCATGCAATGTCACCCCATTAGGTAAGAGGGACTGGAAGGCAGGCAAAAGGAAAGGCAAAACACTTACCTACTCATCCCCCCAAAAGAAGAAAATGGTTAACTGCTGCAGCAAACCTACTTAAGTCAAGCCCAAACTGCTCTTATCTTAAACTTTATAAGCAGCTCAAAATATAAACAAAAACATTAGAGGGAAATAGGTACAAATGCCCAAGTTTATACATACAGAAGAGACGGGGGACAGAAATGTACAGACACTCCTTAGACCCTCAGGCAGTGTTCATGTCAGGATTGCTGCCCTGCTCTAGCCCAAGAAAGTCTAGTCCACATTACCACCATTCCTTGAAGCTGTATTTGAAAAGATCACAAACTAGGACTTGAGAGATAGACGGTTCCCTGGCTAAGCTAAGTACTCAGCTGCTCTCCGAGAGGATCCAGGTTCAATTCCCAGCACTCACTTGGCAGCTCCAAACTGTTAACTCTAAGTCCTCTTTTGGCCTCCAAAATGCACCTACACACACACACCGGCAAAATACCCACAAACATTTAAAGTAAAACACCAACTACCGGGAAAACAGTTCCATTTTTACTCTGCTCCATAAAACGTCCTGGGCGGGGGAAACTTTAATTTTAAACAATGTGCATACTTATGCGTCTGTGCATGCTCGGGCTGCGCCTGCTGAAGCCAGAAGAGGTTATCAGATCCTCTTATCCCTTGGAGTTGTCACTCAAGAGACTCAGGTCCCTCTCTAAGAGCATTGTGCATTCTTAACCAGTGAGTCATCTTCGGCTCATACAGGCTTTTGAGTTTTTGTGTTTGGCAGTACGTATGTGCACCGTGTGCCTGCTGCTGGGAATCAGAAAGGGGCACGGATCCTCTGGGAACTGGAGGGACGGATGTTTCTGAGCTGTCCTGTGGGTGCTGGGAACTGAACTCAGGTCGTCTGCAAAGGCCATGTCGCTGCGGATGACCGAACGGACTACATGCCGCCCCCACCCACCTTCCAGAAACCTCCTCAACACTTAGAACAACCTCAACTAAGCGGCCTGCCTGGCCTTTCGAAACCTACCTTTCCCGCGGCCTTTTTCGGCTTCGCGTCCACCTTGGCAGGGGCGGGCTTCTGGCAAGAGATAAATTAATAAAAGAAGGGGATGTGAGGCGCTGAGCGGGCGAGCTGGGCCCGACCCGCTCGCTCCCGCCCCGGCCCGGCCCGAGCGTGGTACTTACGGCCGAGAGCCTCGCGGAGCGGCGCTTGGGCTGCGGAGAGAAAGACGGGGTGAGCAGCGCATGTGAGCGGTACCCCACCGCCCGCCCCGATACGCCCGGCCCACCCGAGGCCCGCACTCACCTCCGCCTTGGCCGCTCCATCCGCGCTAACCTGCAGGAGAAAGCACAGCGGAGAACAATGCGGCCGCGTGACGTCACGCCCAGCCGCCCGCACCCCGCGAAGGTTCCAGAGCCCCTCAGACCCGAACCCTGCGGGCGCCGAGGCCCCGCCGCGCTCACCTTCCTCTTGGGCATCGTGGCGGCGCGGGGTGGGAGACGCGTGCGTCGTCGGATCTGTCACCGAGGAGCCGCACTGCCAAGCCGCCGCTGCCACCACCACACGAACTGCTGCGACCCGTCGCGGGGGCGGTGGGAGAACCGGATGGAACCGGATTGGAGCCCGCCCCCTCTCCCCCCGCGCCTCCCCGCCAGCCGGGCCGCCCCCAGCCTCCATTGGCTGTCTAGGCCCACCGCGCGCGCCAGCGCCCCAGCCCTTGCCCCCGAATAGGCACGGCGAGCTGTCACTCCGCCGCATCGCCCCGCCCCCTGGCCCCCCACCCCTACGGGCGCGACCCCGGCCGAGGGGCGGGCCGGAGCCGCCCGACCCCGCTAGGTAGTTTGTTTGAAGCCGACAGCAAAAGTGCGGTCTGCGCGCTGATAAGTGGGGGCGTGTCACGTGGCCTCAGCATCGCTTTCCCACAATGCTCCGGACCCCAGGCGCCCGCCCGCGGAGTCCACCCGCGGACCCCTTGGGTTCAGCAGTGCCTAGGCGTGATTTGCCTTTCGCCCGGGAGGGCACAGGCGCGGCCAGCAGTGCGCAGGCGCGCGCGGGCTGGTCGCGCAGACTCAGGCTGTCCTACGCGCCTTTATTAGCCTATTTTTAGGTAACTATGTCTGTCTTAGGGCTTGCAGCTGTCTCGGGCTCCTGACCTCCCCTCTGCATCGGCTCCCCGTCCTGTGTTCAAGTGTGTGCAGGATCACATCGGCCCCTTACAGACCCAGTGCTTCGCGCAGCGGCGTCGGGTTTAGCTCCGACTTCCAGATTGCACCTTTTGTTTATGGAAAGCAGTTAATATTAAGTATACCTCAAGAATGCAGATAGCGGGCTGGGTACGAGAGTCCTACTCGCAGCCGTATTACTGCTGCTCAATTGTAAGAATTATATATGTCTTTGCCTACCATAAAACTTGTATTTAGGACAGGGAATTCGAATTTTTTATCTCTTGCACCGTTTAAGATTTTTACACAAACGTTTTAATCCCCCTACCCAGTAAACCCTTGTTTCCCCAAAGGCCCACTGCTGTGTTCCGGGGATTAGATGGCTTGCAGCAGTGACTCTTTGTCATTGGAGACGCGACCCCGTTCCCTTCATCTGTGGTCCCATCTTTTCATGCTTGCCGGACTGAATTAAGACTGTGAGGTCCTACCCCAACTAGTGGGGGAAAGACATTGACACCACTGGAGTTAAAACCAAATGCACTTCCTGTCCTTGGGTGTTTTAATCTTCTGATTGTACCCTCTTAAAAATAAAGTTTGCCCTTCCGGGAAGCCCACCAGAGATGACCACTCAGACACAGTTTATAGCCAATTGGAAGTCTTTCTTTCCCAGGATAGCCAGGGCCACATAGAGAAACTGTCTCAAATGACAAAGTCTATTCCAACGGCTGGTACTATTCTCGGGTATTCAGGGCTTAAGTGTAGCCTGGAGCATTTAGACCAAGGGGCTTTTAGAAGCAAAAGTTACATCCTGTTGTCTCCCTCTGCAACTGCAGGGGAGGTTTGCAGAAGCAAGCAGTTAAAGAGCAGCTAAGGTAAGTTAGCTGGGGTCATCTTGGCCTCTGGTCCTGGAATAGAGTTGGGCAGTTTTCTACAGGATTCTCCATCAAGGAGATCAAATTCTAGTTAAACCTGACATGGCCTGAGCAAGACTACAAGATGAAAGAAGCTCTGCCCTGTCCCACTCACATGGAGTCACCCCTGCCCTGTCACACTCACATGTAAGATGGAGGAACCCCTGCTCTGTCACACTCACATGTAAGATGGAGGAACCCCTGCTCTGTCACACTCACATGTAAGATGGAGGAACCCCTGCCCAGTCACACTCACATGTAAGATGGAGGAACCCCTGCCCTGTCACACTCACATGTAAGATGGAGGAACCCCTGCCCTGTCACACACATGTAAGGTGGAGTCACCCCTGCCCTGTCACACTCACATGTAAGATGGAGTCACCCCTGCCCTGTCCTGTCCTGTCACACTCACATGTAAGATGGAGGAAGCTCTGCACTGTTTTGCTAAGGACCAGGAATTTATTCTCTGATATTGGCTAAGCAGTTAAGGATACATGGTCTCAGCATTAGCTCAATAGAACCAATGGTCTGGCTAATGCTAACAGTCAGCCACAGGGACCAGGTAAACAGAGACTCACCCAACTCTCTGATCCATGTCTCCTTTTTCCCCTTTCTTTGAGCTTTCTCTGACCGTAGCAAGCTTTTTCCCTAATTACCACTGGTTGGTTGGCATGGAAACAGTGACTTTCTCCCAAGGCTGTGCAAAGTCCTCTCTCTTTCATAAGAGGGTCCGGCCTCCCTCAGATCTGCTGGACTACCTTTGTGAGGGAGTCAGCTTGACTTTCTAGCCAGGGAATTAAGTTCTCCAAATGTAAGTCTGTCTGGGGCTGAGTTCCCTAAAGTTTGATTCCCAACAGTCAATATAGCCGAGGTGCTATAGTTGTGGCACAGGCTTTTTCTACCCCCTTTAGGGTCAGATCCAGAATTGGGCCCATTTGACCTTCATTAATATTGAGTCAAGGAGCCGGGCGTGGTGGCGCACGCCTTTAATCCCAGCACTCGGGAGGCAGAGGCAGGTGGATTTCTGAGTTCGAGGCCAGCCTGGTCTACAAAGTGAGTTCCAGGACAGCCAGGGCTATACAGAGAAACCCTGTCTCGAAAAACCAAAAAAAAAAAAAAAAAAAAAAGCAAAAAAAAAAAAAAATGTTGAGTCAAGGACAATATGAGTTTCCCCCTCTTCACTGGTACAGGCACAGACCTGGAGGGTAACATAGATGATGCATATGGAGTGAGGGTGTAGGTTTTCATTGACCCAGAAGAGACACACGTATTCAAACTGTTTGCACAAGCAACACAGGCAGTTTGAGGACATGGTGCAGATACCTTGTTCTTGGTGGACCAGATAGAAGACTGTGATCCCTGAAGGCTGTTCCTAGCCAGTCTTCCCCACAACTTGCTTTACTGAGACCTATCCCTTCTGTAGACTCATATCATTCCATCCCTGGAAGGGATAGAAGACAGCACAAGTCGACGCAAAGGATAGTTTCTTGTCTGTGGATTTTCTGAATTTCCATGTCCGGGTTTGGGGGCGGTAGGGAGTGTGTGTCCCAGGTTTGTAAACTCTGGCCATTTTCATCTTTATCTTTAAGGGATCCAGGGTCCAAGTCCATCTGTGTGGACTTGTCCTAAGTGGCCCTTTTTTCCCTCAAGAGATGACACCAGTCACTTTCCCAGACACAGGAAAGATGAGTCAGCTGTCTGGCAGCATCCTCCATCCCTGCCATCCTGTTTGGCCAGTTCTTATTTCTTCGGTCAGTCTCGCCCTAGGGTGTATCCCCTGCAGTCCAGCATACTGGGCTAACAGGACTGGGAGAAGGCCCTACAGGTTCTAGGGCTGCTTCTGGGGTGGCCAAGTTAGCCATTCTTTTGCCCTTTTGGATGGCTGTCTCCACCTCCCTTTCACATCTGTTTCTCAAACCAACAGATCTGACAGAAATGCACAGAGACACACATTGAGACACAGTCATAGACACATCGACAAACAGCAGTGGCTACCACACAGTCATAGACCTGAATAGACCTTGGGAGTGTGGTGAGTTCTCACACAGACCCCACACACAGAAGATGACCACTCAGACTTAGTTCATAGCCAACTGAAAGTCTTTGTTCCAGATGGCTAGGAGGACTGGATTCAGGTATTCAGGGCTTAAGTGTAGCCTGGAGCATTTAGACCAAGGGGCTTTTAATGGCAAAAGTTACATCCTGTTGTCTCCTCCAGCAGCTACAGGGGAGGTTTGCAGAAGCAAACAGTGGAGGATACAGGAGCTAAGGTAAGTTAGCTGGGGGCATCATGGCCTTAGGTACTGGACCAGAGCTGGATAATTCTCCGCAGGGTTCTCCAGTTAAACAGGATTCCAATCAAAGCCAAAGGGCCTGAGCAAGAATACAAGATGGAGGAAGCTCTGACCCGTCCTTCCCTGTCACACTCACATGTAAGATGGAAGAACCCCTGCCCTGTCACACTCATACAAGATGGAGGAACCCCTTTCCTGTGCTGCCCGGCTGAAGTGATAGTTTCTTTCGTTGTGACCTCTAACAAATTGAGTGGAGTTACCATAGGAAAGTGTTTTAATGAGGTAGGATCGGCTGGCATTGTGGGGAGGGAAAGTCATAGCAAAGCTTGCAGTGCATCGTTGAGAGCAGACCCACTAGCCGTCATTTGGTAGCAGAGGAGGCAAGATTCGTTGATAGCAAGCAACCAATAGGAAAAAAAAAACCTACCTAGATACCTCATTAGCATGGAGAACCCCAGGTTTTTATGCTTCTTGACAGATTGCCATGGGCCTCAGTGAGGCGTCGTGGTTACCTGCTCCAGATCAGGTAGAGGCAGGCAGTCTCCCTACTCCTACCATTCTGAATTCTGAGATTCACGCGGTCTGAGCTCACTCAGTCTTCTCAGTTATTGTCTGGACCCCACGGTTACCTACAGGGAGAGCAACTGCAACAGGAGTGAAGCTTAAGCTTTCTCTTCTTAGGTAGCTTTTTAAACATTAACCCTAAAAAAGGACTCACCATCAGGAGAGGGGGGCACCTGAGTTTGAGGCAAACGTTTGTACAGAATACCTGTCTGCATCAGGCACTGTGGAGATCCTGGGGTAGAGAGAGAGGGACAGCAGGCCTGGATCCCAAGCTCTGGGACTTGCTATAAAGCAGGAAAGACAGTATACAAGCTGTGTGGAAGGCATGGCGTTCAGTTGACGGTGCTGATGATCGGTTCACACGGCAATAACCTGTATGGATGAATTCTTGATGAGATTGTACCTGGGTGGGCTTTCAGGAGGTGAGGCCTTGTTGGAGGGAAATGTCACTGGGAGCAAGCTTGAAGGTGCAGCTGTGTCTGTTCCTGATGTCTGTTTGGGCAGGTCCCTCAGGTACATTCCTGGAGCCATGATGTTCTGCATTCTGCTTCATCTCACCCTGAAACACCAGAGCCAGGTGACTTTGGACAAAAACCATGACCCAAAATATTTTCCCCTTTGTTTTTCTCAGACTTTTTTTTTTTTTCGAGACAGGGTTTCTCTTTATAGCCCTGGCTGTCCTGGAACTCACTTTGTAGACCAGGCTGGCCTTGAACTCAGAAACCCATTTGCCTCTGCCTCCCGAGTGCTGGGATTAAAGGCATGCGCCACCACGCCTGGCCAGACAATTTTTTTTTTTTTTGGTCACAATTGAGTACTGTGAATTTAATACACTGTTAAAAGAAAAAAGTCAGACCCACAAGAGTACTGTGCGTATGTGTGTGTCTATGGATGTGTGTGTGTGTCTATGGGTGTGTGTGTGTGTCTATGGGTGCGTGTGTCTATGTGTGTGTGCGTGTCTATGTGTGTGTGTGTGTGTGTCTATGTGTGTGTGTGTGTCTCTATGGGTGTGTGTGTGTCTCTATGTGTGTGTGTGTGTGTCTATGTGTGTGTGTGTCTCTATGGGTGTGTGTGTGTCTCTATGTGTGTGTGTGTGTGTCTATGTGTGTGTGTGTGTCTCTATGGGTGTGTGTGTGTGTGTGTGTGTGATGGTTAAGAATACAAAGTCTCAACTATACAAGTTAAGTCCTGGATGTCTCTCTACAACACAATGGGTACAGCTAACATAAAGAAATTATAGTCTTCTTTAGAAGAGTAAACAATATATATAGTATATGGATGCATGCCTGTGAATGCAGGTATACAAGGAAGTCAGAGGTATTGTGTAAAAAGTTTTTCCTCTTGACCACTTTCTGAGACTAATCATTTACTAATAAAAGCTTAGGCCATGAGCTTCAGCATGTTCTCTGACTTGCTATTAATGTAGGCTTTTTATCCTGAGTTCAGCTATGTGGCTGGTTTCCTCTCCTTGTCTTCTTATGTCTTTCTCTGCAGTGTTCTTGGGGGTGAATCTCCCCTTTGTTCTGTCCTGAGTTCAGCTACCCGCTGGTTTACGAATCTCTCCTTAGCATTCAGGGTGAATCTTCCATACCTCTGACTATTTCCCAGAATTCTCTCTCTCTGCCGGATGTCCCACCTTCTAGTCTCTGCCTCAGCTCATTGGCCACACGCTTTTTTATTGACGGGTGATGCTTATAAGAGATTCTCTCTCCAGTATTGGATCCCCTGGAGTTGGAATTACAGGTGGTTGTAAGCCAACCCATGTGGATGCTAGGAACAAGATTCTGGACCTCCACAAGAACAGCAAGTATTCTTTAACTGCCAATCCATCTTCACAGTCCCCACAGAATAGAGCTGAACGTGTGAAGTGCACTTACCACAAAATCACCCATGAGGAGATAGATGACTCAGAGCAGGAGGTGATGGAATGTCATGGCCTTGGTGGTGGTTTTCGTCCACAACTCTGAGATTGAATGTACTGGGTGAGATGAATTGTGTCTTTGGGGGAGCTGGTGTGCAAGAAGATTGGGTACCCAAACAGTAGTAGTGTGGTACTTAGAGCAGTATAGCCTTTGGTGTTTGAAGAGTGTAGAGGCAAGGATGAGTTGCTTGTGGTAGGGATGCCCAGTGTATGTGGACAGCAAAGAGGCAAGGAAGGGTCACGTGAGGTTTGTGTCATGAGGTTTACATCATGGGTACATCATGTACATCATTCCTGAGTACATCTCAGCCTATGAGATAGGTGTGAGAGTTTGACTGCCAGGTTAATGTAGGCAAAGAGCAACACAGGTATTGCCTGGGGATGTGGGGGGTGGAAAGCATCAATGGTAGATGTAGGATTTGGAATTCATTGTGGTGGCAGCAGGAGCTGATAGGCTTCCTCAGTGGGCTGGATGTGAGGGAGAAAAGAGAAGTGTGTGGCTGTGAGTCATATAGAGTCAACAATAAGAAATGGGTCATCTGCAACAGGCGATTGTTCCAAGACTCTTGGGTTCAGAGTTTGGGGCAGGATTGCAGTCCTGGGTTCCCAACCACTTTCCTCTTAATTATAAGTAAGCATGTGTGTCTATGTGTAAGTTTGTGCAGAGTGCAGGTTCCCACAAAGACCAGAAGAGGGTGTCAGATCATCTGAACCTGAGACTACAAGTGGTTGGAACTGAACTCAGGTCCTATGGATGGGCAGTGCATGCTTTAAAAAAAACTGAGCCATCACCTCACACCAGTCAGAATGGCTAAGATCAAAAATTCAGGTGACAGCAGATGCTGGCGAGGATGTGGAGAAAGAGGAACACTCCTCCATTGTTGGTGGGATTGCAAGCTTGTACAACCACTCTGGAAATCAGTCTGGCGGTTCCTCAGAAAATTGGACATAGTACTACCGGAGGATCCAGCAATACCTCTCCTGGGCATATATCCAGAAGATGTACCAACCGGTAAGAAGGACACATGCTCCACTATGTTCATAGCAGCCTTATTTATAATAGCCAGAAGCTGGAAAGAACCCAGATGCCCCTCAACAGAGGAATGGATACAGAAAATATGGTACATTTACACAATGGAGTACTACTCAGCTATTAAAAAGAATGAATTTATGAAATTCCTAGCCAAATGGATGGACCTGGAGGGCATCATCTTGAGTGAGGTAACATAATCACAAAGGAACTCACACAATATGTATTCACTGATAAGTGGATATTAGCCCAAAACTTAGGATACCCAAGATATAAGATACAATTTGATAAATGCATGAAACTCAAGAAGAATGAAAACCAAAGTGTGGACACTATGCCCCTTCTTAGAATTGGGAACAAAACACCCATGGAAGGAGTTACAGAGACAAAGTTTGGAGCTGAGATGAAAGGATGGACCATCTAGAGACTGCCATATCCAGGGATCCATCCCATAATCAGCTTCCAAACGCTGACACCATTGCATACACTAGCAAGATTTTGCTGAAAGGACCCAGATATAGCTGTCTCTTGTGAGACTATGCCGGGGCCTAGCAAACACAGAAGTGGATGCTCACAGTCAGCTATTGGATGGATCACAGGGCTCCCAATGGAGAAGCTAGAGAAAGTACCCAAGGAGTTAAAGGGATCTGCAACCCTGCAGATGCAAGAACATTATGAACTAACCAGTACCCCGGAGCTCTTGTCTCTAGCTGCATATGTATCGAAAGATGGCCTAGTCGGCCATCAATGGAAAGAGAGGCCCATTGGACTTGCAAACTTTATATGCCCCAATACAGGGGAATGCCAGGGCCAAAAGAATGGGAATGGGTGGGTAGGGAAGTGGCGGGGGGGGGAGGTATGGGGGACTTTTGGGATAGCATTGGAAATGTAATTGAGGAAAATACGTAATAAAAAAATATTAAAAATTAAAAAAAAAAACTGAGCCATCCAGGTTGGAAGATGGCTCAGTAGTAAAGCACATTGGTGGTTCTTCCAGAGGTCCTGAGTTCAATTCCCAGCAACCACATGGTGGCTCACAACCATTTGTAATGGGGGTCTGATGCCCTCTTTTGATGTGTCTCAAGACAGCTATAGTGTACTCATATACATAGAATAAATAAATAAATCTTAAAATGAAAACCGAAGCCATCCCTCCAAGTCCTTTCTTCTTCTTCTTTTTTTTTTTTTTTTTTTGGTTTTTCGAGACAGGGTTTCTCTGTATAGCCCTGGCTGTCCTGGAACTCACTTTGTAGACCAGGCTGGCCTCGAACTCAGAAATCCGCCTGCCTCTGCCTCCCGAGTGCTGGGATTAAAGGCGTCAGCCACCACGCCCGGCTCCAAGTCCTTTCTTAAACACATGGTTGTTAGGTGTTGCCTACATGCATCTAGACTCCTGGGTTCATGTAATTATTTCCCTCACTGGGCTTCTTGAAAGCCTGGGACAGCAAGTGTGTCTGTGTGTGCCTCCATGCCCTGCATGTCCTCTTTCCTGCTTGATGGCTTCATCGTCAGGCTGGAAGGGAAACTCTTTGTCATACCCAGATTACAGCATGTGAACATAGGACTGCTCTTCCCAGAACCTCAGTAGTCTATTGTCCTGACTCACTGTTCCACATCCAGTCTGAACATTCAAGGAGAACAGGATACAAACTAAATAGGCTCACCCCTGGACCACAAGCTGAGGAAGTGCGCATCTGAACCCAAGGAAGCCCCTGTCAAAAGGGGCAGGAATGGGATGGATGGCTGGTGGTTTGCTCAGCAAGATGGAAGGAGAAGCAGTGGAAGACACAAAGATTTCAGGGGAGGCAGGTGGGTTTGTGTTCATACACTGAGTTGAAAGCATTCAGGGTCCAGTGGAGACAGAAACATGTCCAGGACAAGTAATGATGAGATGGATTCACGGGCAGCGTCTTAGAGTTTTACTGCTGAGAGCAGACACCATGAGTAAGGCTTGTAGGTTCAGAGGTTCAGTCCATTACCATCAAGGCGGGAACATAGTAGCATCAAGGCAGGCATGGTGTAGGAGAAGGAGCTGAGTGTTCTACCTCTTATTCTGAAGGAAAATAGGAGCCGACTGGCTTCCAGGCAGCTAGGAGGAGGGTCTTAAAGCCACAGTGGCACAACCACTCCAACAAGACCACACCCACTCCAACAAGGCCACACCTCCTAATGGTATCCTTCCCTGGGCCAACCATCTTCAAACTACTGCTGGTTGAAGAGGCGAGACATGGAAACAGTCCCAGTCCCTGCTGTGCTGTAGCCTTCTTGCCACTGTGAAGCCCTCTGTGCCTGTGGTGGAGGCTGCGAATAAACAGTGGTAGGTGTGAGTCAAGCCAAGCCTGTGTGTCAAAGAAAAGGAGGTGCAGCTCAGAGCTCGCTCGAAGGCTGACTTCACGGTTCAGCTGCGCAGAAATTCCAGAAGCTAGGGATGCAAAGAGAGTGAAACCCTGGGGCCAGATGGCTCCTGAGTAAAAGTGCTTGTAGGGCAAGCTACCAAGATGAGTTCAGCCCTGGTACCCATGCCAAAAGCTGGGTGTGGTGGCACACACGTGTCATCCCACCACTCCTAGGTAAGATAGACGGCAGCAACAGAATCAGTCTACACTTACAGGTCTGTTAGCCTGGCGTACAAAAGGAAAGAAACAGCTAGAGAGACACTGCCTCTTCATGGTGGGAGGAGAGAACTGACTCTCAAAAGCGACCCTCACTGACTTCTACGCGCGCGCGCGCACACACACACACGCATACACACACCACACACCACAAATAAGGGCTGATCAGATAAATACAGTTGCTACCAAGCCTGATAGCATGTTAGTGTTTCTTCTAGGCTCCGCCCAATAGTTACCTAGCAACAGCCTGTTGGCTCTCTCTGACCTCCCTCCCCCCTCCCTCGCTCTCACTCTCTGTCTCTCTGTCTCTCTGTCTGGTCCCTCTCTGATCTCTTTCTCCCCCAACGTGCTTCTGGCCTGCCTCTCTTCTCTCCTCCTCTCCTGTACTACTCCTCTCCTCCCCTCTCCTCCTCTCCTCCCTTCTCCTCTCCTCTCCCCCTTTCCCTCCTCTCCCACACCCCTCCCCTCCTCACTCCCATCTCTCTCTCTCTCAGTCATTCTCTGTCCCCCCTTCTTTCTCTGCTTCTACTCCCTTCTTACTTTCTTTTTACTCTTATTTATTTATTTAGACAGGGTATGACATAAACATTTTTTTAAATTTTATTTATTTATTGGGTATTTTTTCGAGACAGGGTTTCTCTGTGTAGCCCAGGCTGTCCTGGAACTCACACTTGATCTTAGCCAAAAGGCCGAGAAGCGATTGGAACCCACTCTGTAGACCAGGCTGGCCTCGAACTCAGAAATCTGCCTGCCTCTGCCTTCCAAGTGCTGGGATTAAAGGCTTGCACCACCATGCCCGGCTATTTATTTTTATTGTTATGCGTACACTATCTCTGTCTTCAGACACACACCAGAAGAGTTTGTCAGATCCCATTACAGATGGTTGTGAACCACCATGTGGTTGCTGGGAATTGAAATCAGGACCTCTGGAAGAGCAGTCAGTGCTCTTAACCACTGAGCCATCTCTCCAGCCCTGACATAAACTTATTTACACCAGGCTCACCTTAATTTACAGAGATCCACCTGATTCTGTGTCCTAAGTGCTGGAATTAAAGGCATGTGCCACCACACTGGTCTCTCTCTCTCTCTCTCTCTCTCTCTCTCTCTCTATGGTGAACCTTTTCATCTAAAGAGTCCATCGCATTTATGGTTATTTTAGAAGAACACTAAGCCTGCCAGACTTCAATCAAATAGCTCTGTCCTGCTTCCAAATACGGGATGGAGGGATTCCTTTCATTCCTTGTTTCTCCCTGACGTGGCTCAAAGATGGATCACTTTCTCAAAGGAGCGGTATTTAATAATCAAGAGAAATGAAAACTATCCATTCTGATGTTAGAGGAGCTTTCTCTGCCTGCTTTTGGAGAGCCTGTGAGCAAGTGTGGGTTTTGTTGGCTCCTGTAAACTGACCGTTGTAAAGTCAGATGCAGGACAAAGTCATGCTTACCTAAGGTGGTTTAAAGGATGATGGTCCAGTCAAAATTAGAGCAGGGAGCTGCTTTAAATTTGATTGACCCACAGCTGTGTTGTGAGACAGAGTTTTACGCTGTAGCCCATGATGGTCTCAGAGTCAGTATCTCCCGCCTCAGTCTTTTGGATGCTGGGTTTCTAGGCACACACCACTGTGTCTGACAGCGAAACGTTTTATTAAGAACAATACTCTTACTTTTACACAAAGAAAAGGCAAACATACTTGTGAATCCTTTCTTGGAACTGTTTTAAGTGATGGAGACGTCATTCTGGTATAACGAAAGCTAAAGTACCAGAAACAGAGGGACACAAATGACCCTTCCTCATAGTGAAGGGATGTAGACTGCGGTTTCTATCTTAACACCTTTTGCCTTTTCATTTTTCCCTTTCAGAACAGGGTCAGGAGAGATGGCACAGCTGTCAAGAGCACTTGTTCTTGCAGAGGACTCAGGTTCTGTGCCCAACACCCTTCTCTGATGGCTCACATCTGCCTGTAACTCCAGAGATCCAGTGCCCTCTCTGGCCTCTGCCAGCACACATGTAGTTCACATACACATTAAACAACAAATTTTTAAAAATCCATGTATTGCCAGGCAGTGGCACATGCCTTTAATCCCAGTATTTGGGAGGCAGAGGCAGGCAGATTTCTGCGTTCGAGGTCAGCCTGGTCTACAAAGTGAGTTCCAGGATAGCCAGGGCTATACAGAGAAATCCTGTCTCGACCCCCCCCCCCAAAAAAAAATCCATATATTATTTGTATGAGTGTTTTGCCTGCATATATGTTTAGGTACCCTGTGCATGCCTAGTGCTCAAAGAGATCAGAAGTGATTAGAATTATATATGGTAGTGCACCATTCTGCGGGTGCTTGGGATTGAATCTGGGACCTATGCAAGAGCAACAGGTACTTTTAACTGCTGGGCCAACTCTCTCTCTCTCTCTCTCTTTCTCTGTTTTTTTTTTTAATGTTTTTTTTTTTTTTTTTCCGAGTCATGGTTTCTCGGTATAGCTCTGGCTGTCTTGGAACTCACTTTGTAGACCAGGCTGGCCTCAAACGCAGAAATCTGCCTGCCTCTGCCTCCAGAGTGCTGGGATTAAAGGCGTGTGCCACCATGCCCGGCTGGGCCAACTCTCTAGCCCCCATAAAACAATAGATTTTAAAATAAAAGAAAGAAACCAAGGGGTCTGGAGAGATGGTTCATTGGTTAAGAGCATCTACTGCTCTTCCTGAGGACCTGAATTTGATTCCCAGCACCCACAGCAGGTAGCTTCTAACTCCCTGTAACTCCCCCTCCAGAGAGATCACATACCTCTGACCTCTGTGGGTACTTGCCTTCACGTGAACAGACATATGACTAACATAAATAAGTAAATATTTTCAAAAAAGAAATAAAATCAGTTTAATTGGTAAAAAATATATGTAACACATAGCTTTTCCTGCTAATTGAATATAAGCGCAATCTCATTTATCTGTCACTTAAAGTCATTCATATTATGTTTGTTGGGACAACCACTCCTGTTCTTTGTTTTGAGATAGTTGCGTGTTTTGGCAGCACCAGGCTCTATGTGCTCTGCTGGTCTTACTGAACATGCATGAACACCATACATTTAGGACTGCTCTAGAAAGGGCGTTCTTGTTATGTAAATGTACCTGTCCTGATAGTTGAGCCGTCTCTCCAGCCCCCTCCTTTATTTTCTATCACTTGCTAATACGTACCACGAACATTCCCAGACACCTCATCCAACTTAGAATGAGGACATGGATGGCTATCTAAGCCTGTGTCTCTTTACAGTCTTTTGTCTGGTGGTAATCATTTGCAATACTCATATTTTTTTACTTAAGCAGTAGGAAGAAACTGGGGACTGGGGACTTTGGGTTCATTATCATATTCTGTCTTGCAGTTAGTAAGATATGTCAGTCACAGAGGGTCTCTCAAGTGTCTGTGCACCCCAAGGATGATCTTCCTGAGTGCTGGTGTTATGTAGGCATATACCGCCTGTAGCCTGCCTGGTTACAGGTTTCTAGCCCAGGAGATTATCTTTGGTTATCTGCATGGACCCGGTGTAATCATAGGCTTCCAAAAGTGAAAGAGGGAGTTGGGAAGTGGGAAGGATGTTTGACTCCAATTCCAAGCAGAGGGTTGTGATGTGGACCTTGAAAACAGAAGAGAGCCATGAGGTCAGTTTGCTGGCCTCAAATGTTGGTCTTTGCCTGAGGGATTCCAGAAGGAAGACAGTCTATTTTTAACCCAGTGAGATGCACTTTACATTTTGAAACTCTAGGACTATAAGATAACAAATTTACTAAATCCCAAGCCACTAAACGTGTGGTTATTGATGACAATGTTATGTGGAGCCCAGCAGAGATGACCACTCAGACAGTTTCTAGTCAACTGAAAGTCTTTATTTCAGCCAGCTGGGACTACACTCAGATATTTGAGACCGGAGGGTAGCACCAAGTGTCCAGAGCACAGGGTTTTAGAAAGCAGAAACCACATCCGGGCATCTCTTGCTGTGCAGGAGAGAAGGTTTATACAGGCAGAGAGTTTAAGAGAAGATAATCTGGGATATCTTGACCTTGGGTCCTTAGAGTAGGGCTGGGTAATTTTCCATGGCATTTTCCATCAAGGAGATTGAATTTTTTCTTTTTCTTTCTTTCTTTCTTTCTTTCTTTCTTTCTTTCTTTCTTTCTTTCTTTCTTTCTTTCTTTCTTCCTTCCTTCCTTCCTTCCTTCCTTCCTTCCTTCCTTCCTTCCTTTTTTTTTTTTTTTTTTTTTTTTTTTTTTTTGAGACAGGGTTTCTCTGTGTAGCTCTGGCTGTCCTGGAACTCACTTTGTAGATCAGGCTAGCCTCGAACTCAGAAATCCGTCTGCCTCTGCCCCCTGAGTGCTGGGATTAAAGGCATGCGCCACCACTAGCCTCAGCAAGACCACAAGATGGAGGAACCTCAGAACTGTCACACCCTGTCACAATAGCAGAATCAAAACACAAATAAGAGCTCGTTATGAACTTTATGTGCCAGAATTTGTACCAGATCTTGATTGATATTTTCACACTTTCTTTTTTTTTTAAGATTTATTTATTTATTATATTTAAGTACACTATAGCTGTCTTCAGACACCCCAGAAGAGGGCATCAGATCTCATTATGGATGGTTGTGAGCCACCATGTGGTTGTGGGATTTGAACTTGGGACCTTCAGAAGAATAGTTAGTGCTCTTAACCGCTGAGCCATCTCTCACCAGCCCTTCCCACTTTCTTTATACATGTTAGAACTCACTCTTCAACTGAGTACTGTTTTTTTTTTAATTTATTATTATTATTATTATTATTATTTTTCGAGACAGGGTTTCTCTGTATAGCCCTGGCTGTCCTGGAACTCACTTTGTAGACCAGGCTGGCCTCGAACTCAGAAATCTGCCTGCCTCTGCCTCCCGAGTGCTGGGATTAAAGGCGTGCGCCACCACGCCGGGCTCTGAGTACTGTTTTTGAGAGTGCTCAACAGGAGTTAGGAGCTGTCAAACTGAGATGCTCCTGAGAGCCAGGAAGAGCTTCTCCTAGCCACCTGTCTTGTTAGGGTTTTACTGCTGTGAACAGACACGATGACCAAGGCAACTCTTATAAGGACAACATTTAACTGGGGCTGGTTTACAGGTCCAGAGGTTCAGGACACTATCATCAAGGAGGGAGTATGGAAGCATCCAGGCAGGCATAATTCAGATGGAGCTGAGAGTTCTACATCTTCATCTGAAGGCTGCTAGCAGAATACTGGCTTCCAGGCAGCTAGGATGAGGGTCTTAAAGCCCACACCCACAGTGACACACCTACTCCAACAGGGGCCCATCTTCTAATAGTGGCACTCTCTGGGCTGGGCACATACAAACCATCACACCACTCCAGCTGCATGTATGTTATAGGCTATTCACCAGTAATTTTTTTAGTATCTCGCCTCACCAAGAACAGAGTGGTTCTCCTGTACAGTGGGGATCTTGGTTGATAATTTCCTCTTCATTCTAAAAAGCAGAGATTTGGGATTGAAGAGCAAGCAGGTGTGTGTGTGTCTGTGTGTATGTGTCAAGGTGGGTTTGTGGGGACAGAGACTTAAGACACACTGCCATAATCTCTCATGAGGCTGCTCTTCCTTAATCTATCTAAATCCTCAGCGTGTAGAGAGAGCACCTGGCAGTCTGCCTACAGTCCAGTTGGAAGGGAAGGCTATGGAGTGGCAGTCTCCTAGTCAGCATGCCCTTTCTTTGAGATAATTCATCCCACCGCTGCTGGTAGAACCACAGGCAGTGTTTCTAGAAGTAACCCGTTCTCAGACTAACATGGCAGAAAAGACAGCCAACTATCCTCCACTTTATTCCCCATATATAAGTGAACCGCGGTTCTTTTGTTATGAATACTCATTATTGACTAAATTTAGATAATTTTATTAAAAGCTCACTGTAAACTTTTTCTTTGCGCGTGCTGAGCATGGCTGGTACCTAAGACTTCCCACATGCTTGGCAAGTCTCTACCAGTCACTAAGTGATGTCTTTTGATGAATAAACTTATCTTTTAGGGTGACGATTTTCTACACTGTTCGTGTTTATTAATGCTTAGTTTTAAAATGTAGTCGAACCATTTTACATGCGACAACGGTTTAGGAAACATTTTCAGTTACCAGCTACGATAAAGTAACTTTCTATTCATGCAGAGGCTTATCCTAAAATAAATTTATTTAAGAATAAAAGTGCGTTAGTTAACTCAGTAAGAACGTAAATAGTTTTCGGTTACTACAAGCAATCACAGTTTGCCAAAACCTCTTTAGCTTCCCCGAGTGGGATATCACCCGGCTACGGAAGCCTGGAAGGCGAAAGGCGAAGATGGCTGCTAAGTAACATCCCATGCTGCCCCCTAGAGGAGGTGTAGCGTGCGTGCACCGCGGCCCGACGTGCAGCCGTAGCCGTGGCGCGTTGGCGCAGGCGCAGTTGACGACGCCGTCTCCCAGACGCTGCCGTAGCGGAACAGGACTGCAGTGCGCAGGCGCAGTTGACGACGCTGTCTCCCAAGCGCTGCCGTAGCGGAGCAGGGCTGCAGTGCGCAGGCGTAGGCGAGCGCGGAGGCGCGGTCACCATGGCGCTGCCGTAGCGGTGCAGGTGCCTGGGATCCAGCATGAGCGCGTCCGAGACGGATCGCTGGGCGTGGCTGCTGGTGTTGAGCTTCGTGTTCGGGTGCAACTTGCTGCGCATCCTCCTGCCGTCCCTGTCCTCGTTTGTAAGTAGATGCGGGCGGGGAGCGGCCGAGCGCGGGGCCTTGCGTGGTCCATGCTGCAAGCTCTCTTCCTCCAGGTGCCTCCAAGCTTCTCACAGATCGCGAGGTTGCAACCAGCTCTGGAGGGTGGGAGGTCCCAGGCCACGCTTCGCGACAGAGGAGCAGCCCCGGCCCAGCATCCTCACAGGTGCCTGGCTCCGGAGCGGCTGATCCCAGGCTACAGGGAGCCCCCTTCTGTTCTGTCCGTGGGAACAAGGAACACTACAGAGCAATCTAAACAGGCCATATCGTTCTTGCTCATTCAGGTTTCTGTTTATGTATGGGGGGTGTTTTTCCTGCGTGTACATCTGTGCACTTTGTGCTCTCATTGCCAACAGAGTCCAGAAGAGAGCGCTGGATCCTCTGGAATTGGAGTTACAGACATTAGTTATTTGCCACGTAGGTGCTGGGGACAGAACCCAGGCCCTCTATAGTAGTATCCAGTGCTCTTATCCACTGAGCCATCTCCAGCCCCAACATATTTCTACATGACTTTCCATATTTCACTCATGCCTATATAATGAAGTCTGCACACAGTTCTCCAAAGGACTGGATGCAGGAAGGTCCAGAAGGACTTTTCTGTGTACTGGAAGAGGGATTGGGGACTACTAACTGGGGGTGGATGTCCCCACACTCAATGACCTGTCTGCAAAGTTCTCTTCATCTGTCCTTCTATCTGTAGCCTTTAAACCATTTTTAAAAAAACTATTTGTTATGTGAGAGTTTCGCTTGCATGTATGTAAGTGCATCACACGCATGCAGTGCTTTTGAGTCCAGAAGGGGCATTGATTCCCTAACACTGGAGTCACAGACTCCATGTCAAGCCACTATGTGAGTGTGCTCTTGACCACTGAGCTATCTCTCCACCCTCTTAATCTGTAGCCATTAAAGATTTTATGTGTGTGTGTGTGTGTGTTCTGAGTGTATGTATATGCACCATGTGAATGAACGAGGTTGCCTGAGGAGTCCAGAAGAGGCAGTCACATTCTCTGGAACTGACTTATAGATGGTGTGAGCAGCCACATGCATGCTGGGAACTGAACCTGGATTCTCTGGAAGAGCCACGAGTGTGCTTAACCCCCAACACATCTCTCTAACCTGTATCTATAAACTGTATCTAACAGCCTCTATTACATGCTCTGTAATAAACCAGTGAGCAAGATTTTTGCTCTGAGTTTCGTGAGCTGGTCTAGCAAATTGGTGAAGCCTGAAGAGGGGTCAAGGGAGCTCTGACTTGTAGCTGGGCTGTTTGATTTGTGAGTGAGAACCCCCCCTCCCCATCTGTGGGATTTGACACTCTGCAGAATGGGGAACACCTAGCATGTGAACCCACACATTTGGGATCCCAGCAGTCATCTGTGTTGTGGACGGTTGGTAGGAGAGACTGGACCTGGTACCTTCATCATCTGTCTTTCTGGAGAGGCATATAGTCCTTCATCCCTGTAATCTTTTTGTTAGTTTCAGTGGTTAACGTTCCTCGTGTGTTTGGCTAGCAATCCCTTGTGGTTATGTGTGTCCTCATTCTGCTTTCTTGTGTGTTTTATTTTTCCACTGTGTGTGTGTGTGTGTGTGTGTGTGTGTGTGTGTGTGTGTGTGTAAGGTTGAGGTCAGTTGGTGTCAAGGATAGTCCTTACCCAGAGTACACTGAGACTGGGCTAGCTTGCTGTGGGGACCCTGGCTCCCTATCTATACTCACCTTTCAGGTGGTTCCTTGTGCTTGTATAGCAGGAGTTTTAGCCCCTGAGCCAGATCCTTACCTTGAGGGTTTCACATCCTCCTGTCCTGTGTCTTGTTCCCTTTCACCTCACAGTCGAGCTAAGGAAATGGAACTCAGATGTTTAGGGAGGCTGTGTTGGGCCATCCTCCTCACTGAGTCATGAGTTTCCAGTAGCTAGCAGGGCGGGAGGAGATATAGATCCTGTGATCGACTCAGGGTCCTCCAGTACTCGATGACCAGACTTGGGCGTGTTCTGTATTAGTCCCTCCTCACAAAGGATGGGCACTGTAGCATCACACACCCGCCCCGAGCGTTTGCTCTCTGTGCACAGCCATCATTGTTAGGAGGAAGTGCCTGGGCCATGACCTGGGCCTGTTCCAAGTCCTGTGCTGTTCCCTGAAGGTTGTATAGCCTCCGCCTTGAACCCACTGGGCTAAAATCCTTTGTCAGTGACAGACACCTGGGGTGGTTGCTGGGTTCAGAAAGACAATGCATGATGATTACCACAGGGGAGAGGAGCCTGTTGTTGGTGTTTAGAACAGGGAGGACAAAGAAGAGATCCAGTTTGCCTGGTTGCTGGGTTTCCAGTAAGGGAGCTTTTGGAAACACCTTGGTGTAAGGAGGCCGGCCAGAATACCTCCCCACAATGCTTAGAGCACCCCTCCCCCTTAAGCCTCTGATTTGAAGGACCAACTATGACAGATCTATGACGAGAAGGTTGGGCTGAGGCTGCAGAGTGTAGCCTTCTGCACCGTGTTCCTGAGCACTGGTGCAGTCAAGAGGAGTACACGCCCTCAGTGCAGCAGGAGGGCGGCTGGGGTGCGGGGCGGACGGGGGGGGGGGTGCGGGGGGGGCATCTGAGCCACCTGCTGGACCCCGGTGGACAGAGGGAGGCAGTGAGGTTGACAGTAGGGGACAAAGGTTGATGACTTTTGGCTATTTAACTCTCTTGTTATTCTGGGGCCAAAAGCTGACTGCCTTCTGGCAATTAACTCCTGCTCATAGCAGCGGGGGATTAAGAAATGAAATTCAGTTATCTGGGCTCTTAACTCTGACTAGGCTTCTAAATGGCCAGGCCAGAGGTTTGGAGTTCATTAACTTTTCATGCACCAGAGAGGAAGGAAAAGAAAGTCAGTCGCGCACACACACACACACACACACACACACACACACACGTACACTGGATAAAGCAGCAAAGGGCTACACCACTGTTCGATTATTGTTGTTAGTTCTTATATCTTCTCAGGATAATTGATTATATGGCTTTCTAAACAATTTTACATTCCACAAGTTCATAGTAAGTTTAAAGTAACAGCTCATGTCATAGATTGATACGGCTTGCGGAGTTACAGCAGAGTTGTTTACATGTCTTTCCTTTAAGGCCAGCGCCTGAGTAAACATTCATTATTACCTGTTACTGCCTCACAAGTTCATTATTAGTTTAAAAAAATAGTTTTTATGTTGTAAGTTAGCACGATTTTGTCAAGAGACAAATCATCCGCCTGTGTATTATCTTTGAAGCCTTGTATAGACAGACCAGTCCATCATTTATTTTCTGTCCTTGTACCTACAAATAAATTGCCAGTTCCCAGTTTTATGACCTTCAGTTACCAGATAGTGGCCTTGTTCCTAACCCAGAAGGAATGTTTTCCTTGATTGTACATTTGTTCCAAGCATGCTTTCTTTTCCTAGTGCAGTCAGCCCGTGACACATGCAAGTGTACAGAGCTCTGTTTGCAGCTTTTATTCTACAGGGGGCTTGAGCTTACTTGTATCAGTTTGGGAGTTCTATAAAATCATGATGAGGAATTATGGAATCATCAGTTCTCCTACACAGCATTGCTACATGAAAGTGCGTGTTCATGCTGACCTGCGGAAAATCTGCCCAGTGGGGTGGGCTGAAGCGCAGGAATCACTGAGCTTCTAACAGTGGCAGGAATGCATACCAGCGATTCTGGGATGAAGTCTCTGAGAATCCTGCCTCTCAGAGTGCACCCATTGCAGCCATGCAAAAATGGTGGACCATCTCCAGGAAACTCACCTGCTTTCCATAGCCTTCCCTAGATGGCTTCTGTCAGCTGGAGTGAGTCTGGTGTCTGTGGTTGTCCTGGATGGTTTTCCTGAGGGTCCTTCCCTTTAGGTTGGTCACGACATGCATAGTCGAGACCGTGTAATTTATAAAGTAAGGGATCCAATGTTGTCTTAGGAGAAGGGGACACTGGACACACTGTGTGCTCATACATGGGGGGTACGCTGCTCGGGTGCCCCTGAAATGATGAGTACAGGTAGGTGAGGCTCTTGTGAGATTTGCAGAATTCCCAGACTGGCATGGCCAGTGTGCTGGTGCCCATGCCAAGTTCCTGACAGACCCTGCTCTGCTGTCAGTCACACGTGCACACATGCTTCAGGGGCCTGGTTGGTGTATCCAGCTTCTCGAGGTGTGCTCAGCAGTTTTGAATTTACCCTTTGCCATGTGCTCCAAGCCTTAGGTACTCACTCGCTTTCCACAGACCAGACTCTGAGCAAAGCCCTTCTTTGGAATGTTATTTATTTATTTATTATTTTTGAGACAGGGTTTCCTAGCTATCTTGAAACTCACTCTCTAGACCAGGCTGGTCTGAAACTCAGAGATTGCCTGCCTCATATTTATGAGATTAAATGAAATTAAAGGCATGCACCACCATGCCTGGTTGGGACAGGATTTTGTATGGCTTCCAAGTGTTAGGATGACATGGCAACCTACAGGGTGTACTCCTGGGGCCTTGACGGAGAGGTGTGTTCTGGGTGTTGGGCAGAATGCTGGGCTGACAGGGCTCTGTAGGATGCACAGGTGGGGAGCAGGCATTTCAGGAGGGGTCGGTCCCGTCTAGGGAGTTGTGCTAGATGACCCTGGTGCTAGTCAGGGTCTGTGCAGGTTTCTGGGCTTTCTGTGTTTAGGTTTTAGTCTCTTCATGCGGTGACCTGGGTTGGTCATTTTTGAGCTTGCTTGAGGAATTCTAGAAGGGAGGAGCCCGGCAGTGCACACTATGCTGCCAGCTTTCAGATCTGTTGGTCCCTGGGTCTTCAGTGGCAACGTGGCTACCGGTTCAGTCCTGGACAAGTTTGTCTATTGGCAGAGGGCATCCTGGCCAAACAGGACTGAAGCACTGGAGGCAGGAGCACAGTATACTTGCCTGCTGGCAGCTAATGTCTGTCTGCAGGGTGGGAAGAAGGAAGCTGAGCTCCTGTCCTTTGCTCTGCCTGAGTCATCTGGGTAACAATTTCACAAACGTAGTGCCTCCGATTGTGAGTAATTCTGTTCCCAGGGCCTTTGTGAGTTTGAATCATCTGTTTTTTTCTTCTGAGATGTACCTACTATGGCCATCATGTTGGGTTGCAGGTGGCTGGCTTTGAATCTCTCCAGCTTCCCAAATGATGGGGTGACCAGAGCATCTCCAGGCTACTTCCCCCTGGTCCTGTGGGGCTGGGGGTGTGGCAGGAATCCATGGAGCCATAGGGTGCCGGCCTGGAACAAGAGTGGGGTCCGGGTGTGTCCAGACCCCTGAGATGAGTAGGAGTAAGATTGTTCCCACCCTCTGCCCCTCAGAGGAGGTCGTGGAGCCCAGCAACCACAGTGGGCTTCATCTCCTTATAAGATTACATCCAGCAATATCTGAAATTCCTCTCTGTGCTTGAGGCATCTGCAGCACCCCAGCCCTAGCCAATGATGTGCATTCTCCCTGAAGACCCTTGTGCACTCCTTAAAGGTTTAATAATAGCCTATGTTTCCCAATTAAACAAGCTGTCTCATTGAAGCCTGTCTCCCGAGAGTCTGTTCTCTCCTCCTGAGGTCTCCTTCCCTGACTGTTCCTCTCATACCCACCCCCACACTCTACTTCAGGATCTGCTGGTTGTGACCACAGGTCATGTTGCTATGGGGTGGGGAAGCAGAGCCCTAATGACATGTTTCCTGTTTAAGCATCCTTTATAGGGGCCCTGATTTTTTAAATGCAAAGCTTTTGTATTTATGTATGTATTTAATGTGCACTGGTGTTTTGCCTGCATGTATGTCTGTGTGTGTCAGATTCCCTGGAACTGGAGTTACAGACAGTGTGAGCTGCCATGTGGGTGCTGGGAATTGAACCCAGGTCCTCTGGAAGAGCAGCCATCTTAACCGCTGAGCCATCTCTCCAGCCTCCCCACCCCCCCGATTTTTTTTTTTTTGCAACCCCACAAAAGAAAAACAAAATCTTGTGGAGATTGTAGCGTGTTGCACAATATACCCTTTGTCCACACATCTTTGCCAGCGAACACTGTAAATGTTCGTTGCAATGAGTCAGTACTCTGCTTTGAGGCCTCTGGCTTCTGCTCTCCGGCATTGGGTCCTCACCTGGACTCCTCTGGTGTCCTGTTCTTGCCCAGTGTCATGGAGATGCTGCAGCTTTGGATCTGCAGGACCAGCCACTTCACGTGCTCTCAGAGTTCATAGATTGTGTAGATGTTGGGATGGGTGGGCAAGCTCGAAGTCCTGGATCTGGGCCTTGGGGGTAGCTGACTTGGTCAGCCTGCCAGCTCTCCTGCACCCATACCACCAGGGCAGGGTCTCCAATACTGACCTGGCTAGCCTTCCTGAGTGATACAGGTGGCAAGGGGCAGGGCCAACTCCAGGCAGCAAGGGATGTGGAGGGGGAGGGGGGTTGGTTCTCTGATTTTGAATGATAGCTCTGTGACTTTTTAAAAAATTATTTTGGCCTTTAAAAATATTTATTTTTTTATATGGATGGTGTTTGGCCTGCATGTGTGATGTATGTCTGTGTATCACCTGCATGCATGTATGTATGTCTGTGTATCACCTGCCTGCATGTATGATGTATGTCTGTGTATCACCTGCCTGCATGTGTGATGTATGTCTGTGTATCACCTGCCTGCATGTGTGATATATGTCTGTGCATCAGCTGCCTGCATGTGTGATATATGTCTGTGTATCACCTGCCTGCATGTGTGATATATGTCTGTATATCACCTGCCTGCATGTGTGATATATGTCTGTGTATCACCTGCCTGCATGTGTGATATATGTCTGTATATCACTTGCCTGCATGTGTGATATATGTCTGTGTATCACCTGCCTGCATATGTGATATATGTCTGTGCATCAGCTGCCTGCATGTGTGATATATGTCTGTGTATCACCTGCCTGCATGTGTGATATATGTCTGTATATCACTTGCCTGCATGTGTGATATATGTCTGTGTATCACCTGCCTGCATGTGTGATATATGTCTGTATATCACCTGCCTGCATGTGTGATATATGTCTGTGCATCAGCTGCATGCCTGGTGTCCATGGATTCAGAAGAAGTTGTTGGATCCCCTAGAACTGGAGTTACAGATGGTCGTGAACCACACCGTGTGGGTGCTGGGATTGCACCCCAGTCTTCTGAAAACAAGCACTCTTAGCCACTATGAACGTTAGAGACTTTGGTCCACCTATTTTTTTTTCTCCAGGGTGGACCAGGTTGGAGTAACTCTCCCTTTGAGTGGAGAACAGTGGGCATTAGAGAGGAAGGTTTCCAAACCCTGTTCCTTGTCCACTGTGCAGCCTTCAGGGTGACTCACAGTGCTGGCCCCAGCCCAGGGGCTTTAACTGCGAGTTCCTTACGGGGACTTGGCTTGTGTGCCTGGACTGTTTGTCTATGACACTGCCAGGGTCAAAGGCGTGGCTCTGGCTGTTACTGAGGTTGCCTTTCTTTGTGGCAAGCAGAGGGGTCCTCTGAGCTCGGGGGTGGTGCCATTGCTGTGGGCCAGCTAAACTTTACATACTCCCTCTTTTCATCTTTAAAACCAGCAGAGCTATTTTAAAGATTGGGCAAACAGCAGTTTTCCCCTTGAACCCTTGAAGGTAAGTTGACAGCCCTCTGCTGTTCTGTTCTTTGTGAGCGAGCAAAGGTCTTGGCTGTAATACTGGTGACAAACATGTCACTGACGTCCAGTTTGAAGGCCTGCTTTGGTGTCCCCTCATGAGAAGAGGGCTCTTTCCAGCAGTGCTGTGTTTGGAGGTTTCTGGACAATGCTGTGTTACTGCTCATCCATTTGTTGGTGAGGCTTGTCTCTGGCGATTTCTGCCACTGGCCTGGTCTGTACCTTTCTGCACCAGGGTGTGACCACTTAGTCCTGGGACCCTGACAAGCCCTGATAGGTGGTGGGCGCCACCTGGTGGCCACTGTGGCATGTATCCGGAACACACACTGATGCCTGCCTCCTCCCTGCTAGATTTCCAGGGTGCTGCAGAAGGATGCAGAGCAGGAGTCACAGATGAGGGCAGAGATCCAGGGCATGAAGCAGGAGCTGTCCACCGTCAACATGATGGATGAGTTTGCCAGATACGCCAGGCTGGAAAGGAAGATCAACAAGATGACAGACAAGCTCAAAACGCACGGTACTCGTCTTGCAGCCATGATGGAGGGGTGGGTGGGAGCAGGGGGGTGTCTTTGTGTGTGGATTTGAGATACATGCGTTACTTCTCGTTTGCTGGCAAACCCTTTGCTTGCTTGCTTGCTTTTTTTTTTTTTGGTTTTTCGAGACAGGGTTTCTCTGTAGCCCTGGCTGTCCTGGAACTCACTCTGTACACCAGGCTGGCCTTGAACTCAGAAATCCTCCTGCCTCTGCCTCCCAAGTGCTGGGATTAAAGGCGTGTGCCACCACACCTGGCTAGCGGTTTGCTTTCTATATCCAGAAATCCTTGTAGACTTTTCTTCAGAGCCAATTTGTCCTCTGTAGATTTTTTTTTTTAATCTGAGCACTTTACAATCATTTATTCAACTCATCATCAATTTTCTTTTTTCTTTCTTTTTTTTTTAATATTTTTTATTAGGTATTTTCCTCAATTACATTTCCAATGCTATCCCCAAAGTCCCCCATACCCTCCCCCCAACTCCCCTACCCACCCACTCCCACTTTTTGGCCCTGGCGTTCCCCTGTACTGGGGCATATAAAGTTTGCATGTCCAGTGGGCCTCTCTTTCCAGTGATGGCTGATTAGGCCATCTTTTGATACATATGCAGCTAGAGTCAAGAGCTCCGGGGTACTGGTTAGTTCATAATAATGATCCACCTATGGGGTTGCAGATCCCTTTAGCTCCTTGGATGCTTTCTCTAGCTTCCTCTGTAGATTTTAACTCTTGAGACTTGCACTTTGCTGAGGGCAGTCCAGACAAAGAACACACAATGGGTCCTCAGGGTACTTGGCACTCTCAGGAGCAGCTCCTGTGTGAGTAGACGACGGTGTACACTTGGGTCCCAGTGTTCTGAGGCAGAGTCAGGCAGCTCACTAGCCAGGGCTTCATAGTGAGGCCCTGTCTATCTGTCTGCCTGTCTCTCCTTTCTCCTCCAGAGAGCAGTGTGTCCCGAGAGCCCCTGCTGGGCTGCGTAAGGTGGAGCAGGCTGTGTAGAACACGGGCTTGGGAGGGCTGGGCTCCTGTAGGAGGCTCAGAGATGGTGCAGGTTAGAAAATGCGGATGATGTTTAGCTCTGTCGATGAGCGAGCGCAAGTGCGTTGGGGAAGAGTCTCTTAGGCTGCAGTGACTTCAAGATGCAGGCTGAGTAAGTGTCTACTCAAACAATAGCATAGCCACCCAACTTGAAATTTCGTAAATTGGCAACAGAGTAAGAGGTTTATTACATACACTGTTGTCCTGTTTGATGTTTCTGAGTGTGTTGGTTATCAATCAGCGATTAGAGAGTGTGTTTAGTGAGGGAAATGACACTTCCGCGTGGTCAGGCGTGTTCTCAGTTTTGCAGGATTGACTCCTGTTTCACCTCTTTTTTTGTTTCCCTTTCAGTGAAGGCACGGACAGCTCAGTTGGCCAAGATCAAGTGGTTTATAAGTGTTGCTTTCTACATACTACAAGTGAGTGTCGCCTGGGCTCTGACTGCACGGCTGTGATTATTTTCCTTTGTTTGTGTATGTGCACATGTGTGTAGGCATCTTCCTGTGTGTGCAGGTGCACACTCGTGTACAGAGGCCAGAGGTGGATGTGGTGTCTTTCTTGATTGCTCTGCTCTCCATCCTCTATCCCAGGGCAGGTTCTTTCACGTCAATGTAAAACTTGCCTTGTTAGTCAGTTTGCTTAGGCCAGGCTGGCCTCTACCTCCCAGAGATCAGCCTGCGTCTACCTCCCCAGTGCTGGGATTACAAGCGTGCACCGACTTGACAATTGCCTTTCTTTTCCTTTTTAAGTTTATTCATTTCTGTGGATGGGTGTTTTGCTTGCATAAATGTTTGCACACCATGTATGTACCTGGTGTCCTTAGGGGTCATAAGAGGATATTAGATTCCCTGGGACTGGAGTCAGAGACAGATGTGAGTCACTGGGTGGGTGCTGGGAATTGAACCTGGATCTTCTGGAAGAACAGGCAGTGCTCAGCAGAGCCAGCCATCTTGTTCAGTTCCCGTTCTCCCCCATTTTTCTCATTATTGGAGCCTGGCATTCTTACCGTGGGTGGGGGTGGGGTGGGGGGTGTGTTCTTTGCCTTCTGGATGCTGCTTCGGGTACTGCACAGAGAGAGACTCGGGCATCCTGCCCTCTTCAGTCCAAGCATTTCAGCAGAGCGTTCAGGACCACGGAAGGCGCTTCTGGGAAAGGAGAAGAGGTGAAACATTTGTTGTCACCAGCTTGGAGCTGACTGGGGTGACAGAGGGATTGTGGAGTCCTGGCTGCTTTTATACTGGCTAGGGCAGACTCAGCTCTCTTAAATAAATAGTGGATGTGTGGCATCTATGTTAAAACAGGGAAATGCCAGTTCCCACAAGAAGCCCCCCGCCCCCATCACCAGTGTGAGATGTTTTTGTCTGGAGTTTTGTGTGTGTGTGTGTGTGTGTGTGTGTGTGTGCGCGCGCACATGCGCGCACTCTTGAGTGATGGAGCTGTGAGGCCCCCACTCACCGCAGGCTTCTTCCAGGCAGCGCTGATGATCTCGCTCATTTGGAAGTATTACTCCGTCCCTGTGGCTGTGGTGCCCAGCAAGTGGATCACCCCACTAGACCGCCTGGTAGCCTTTCCTACTCGAGTAGCAGGTAATTGTTTTCTGGAAATACGGTGATGGTGGGAGATTAGATGACCTGACTTCATCCTTGCTGTCCCCTCAGCAAGCTGCACCTCCTTTCCCGGCCTTCTGTGGTCTGGAGAAGCTACTTGCCAGGGGCAGAGTCCCCGGTACCCAGAGGCTAATTCTCCCGGTGGCTCCCTCTCTGAGTAGCTGGCTGCTCTTGGCTGTTGCCTTTGAGTTTTGAAAGGTCCTTTGGATGTTAAAGGTTATTCATGTCATTGAAGAATGAGTAGACACGTAGGAAGTATTTTTTCCGGTTGGGTTTTCTTGAGACAGGGTCTCACTGTGTGGCCCTGACTGGCTTGGGACTAGATTTGTAGACCAGCCTAGCCCCAAACTCACAGACATCTATCTGGCTTCTTCTGCCTTCCCAGTACTGGGAATAAAGGCATGCTCCTCCATGCCCTGGCAACATAGGAACTATTTTTTTTTTTTTTTTTAAAGAACCATGCCAGTTGGCAGACTTTCAGTCTAGCACTTAGGAGGCAAGCAGGAGGATCTCTGAGTTTTAGGCCTTCCCTCTTGGTCTACATAGGGAGTTTCAAGCCAGCTGTGCTACCTTAAAAAAAAAAAAAAGGACACTCCCCCTACAAAATCCATTCGGTTACAGACAAACCCTTAATGTTGTGTTCTGTTTCTTCCAGCCTTTCTTGCTGTCTGTTTTGAAGTGGTCGAGGTCACCTGATGTTTTATCCCTTTTCCCTCCATGCTGTAAGCCCACTCAGGAAAATACCACAGTGGGCGGCTTACACACACAGTTCATCACCGGGGATCAATAGGACCCATTTTGTGGTTCATAAGCGGCACCCTCTCAAGGGCTCTTGGGTAGGAGGAGAAAAGTCAGGCCGCACCGTGGAGGCTTCTTCCTAAGGCTCTGTGATCTCAGCCTCTCTCAGAGGCCCAGCCTACCACTGTCACCAGGGTAGGATAGCCTATGAATTAGGGTCCATACTTGCAGGTCACAGCACTCAGTAGCTGCTCATCATCTGAATTTTCCTGTGAGGACACTTTCTTGGGTCTTGATCTTAACTAGCAGAAATAAAACTGCTGGGTGTGGTGGCTCATGCCTGTAATCCCAGCCCTGGGGGAGGAGGAGGAGGAGAAAGAGGGTGGATTGCTCCAGCTTCAAGGCCATCGTGGACGACAGTGTAAAAGCCTGTAAAAAAACAACCTGCATATTCTGATGTATGGTGAATTTTGTTCATACTGTAGTGAAATGCGTCATTGAAAAAGAGCGGTTGCAAGGACCTACAGCTTAGGTGTGCTGCGTCCCTGCCCCGTTGGGCTCAGGCCTGAGCAGCAGCCTGCTGGCCGCCTTGGGCAGCTCTCTGCTGAGCTGTTGGCCTCACAGCCTGGGCAGGGAGGATTCGGATGGGGATACCTTCACGTGAGGACTCAGAAGACAGGAATTTGTTTGTAGTGCTTTTTTGAGACGTGAGAAAGAAATAGTGGCTCAGGGTGTTCTTACAGCCTGTTGTAAGGGCTTCTCTGTCAGGAGGTGCATAGTGCAGCCCTGTCTGGCCCTGCCTAAGGGGCTCCTTCTCTTGCCCCTTGGTAGTGGCATCTCCTCCCTGTAGGTGGATGGTAACTATGGCTCGGCTGCTGTGCCTCTGACCTGAGTTTCTCTCTTTTCAGGTGGAATTGGAATCACCTGTTGGATTTTAGTCTGTAACAAAGTTGTGGCTATCGTTCTCCATCCTTTCAGCTGAGGGGAAGGCCAGCTACAAGTCTCTACAAGAGGACTCTGATAGGGTAAAGAGCGGGTTGCACACAAATCCACAGATTCTTGTGTTTTATGTTTGGGAACATTTGCTTTTGTGTGTCACCTGGGATTCTTGTTGAAGTCAGGATTTTCTACACCCGCCATTGAGCCAGAAAGACCAGTTACGGCACTTGCATATCGTCTGATGTAGGTCTGGATCCACACCAACTGGGAACCACCACGGGGCATCTGCTGGTGCTTGTTTCTGGGCATGGTTTGGGTCTGTCGCCAGCTGCAGAGTCAGACTTGTAACAACTCCGTTAGTGCTGTTTTAATTTTAGAAAAACCTACACTTTCGTACCACTACTAAATCTCCTTTTTATCTCAGTTACAGAAAGTGACACACACTAGTGACGTAGCTGTACTTGTCTCCTGAAATGTCACACATAAGTGTGTGGAAAGTATCGCCGTATGTCTAAGCTTGTTCATTTTTTATAGTGCTTCCCACATGTGTTCATGAGACGACGTGTATTTTTATTTAAAGCATTTCAAATGAAGTCTGTCTTTAAAGCATTGGGTGTTTATGCTGTGCACAGAAGAATAGGGTTAAACAAGGTGCGGTCTGATCCAGTTCATCTGAGACTCCTTAGGCTCATGAAGTTACTAGGCAGAAATCTGCCAAGTCTGTTTTTTTTTTTTTTTGTTGTTGTTGTTGTTTTGAGACAAGGTCTCTCAGTGTAGCTGCAGCTCTCCTGAAATTATGTAGACCAGGCTTGTCTCAAACCCACAGAGATCCACCTGCCTCTATCTCCCAGATGATAGGATTAAAGGTATATGCCGCTACTGTTTTTGTATATGCCGTCAAGACTGTTTTTGAAGCACTTTCCCTAGTTACAGTATTTGCCAGTGCTAGTGTGACTGTCCCACCAGTCTTACAGCAGGAGCTGGGCTTACTGCCTGTGCTGCAAGCTGCGGTATTCGCCTCTGGGGAACCATAGCACAGAAAAGCTCCCTGACAGCACTGCAGGGCTCTGCACAGCTCTGCACAGCTCTGGCTGTCCTGGAATCACTATGTAGACCAGGCTGACCTGGAATTTATAGGAATCCTCTCGTCTCTGCCTCACAGCTGCTGGGATTAAAGGCGTAGCACTGGGTTTGAAGGATCATATTTATACTCCAGTGTTTCCTAATGATCTCCTAAGTAGCTCTTTGTTATTCTGACTGTACTGTGAACAGGCCCAGTGTGCGGCCCTTGGATTGGTTGCAGACCGAGTGCCACCAGAGCAGGCTTGAGAGTCCATTGCTTTAAACTCCGCAGATGCTGCAGGTAGATCCACGTGGCACCAAGGTTACTTGGCTGTATTTGTTGTGGACACAAACGGAACACAGCAATAGGCATAGCCAACATTGCCAGGAGGACCTGCCCACTAGCTCCAGCATGCTCACCACGAAGGAAGCATGTGGTCTACACAAGATTATTTTGGGACCTGAGGAGGTTGGCTGCAGAATCTGGGTTCCCTCTGGGGATTCAGCCCTCGGGGTGAGGGAGGGTGTGCGCTTTCCTCCTTTTTGCAGTGAGCCATAGTCTGCAATGGCGCTTTTTGCCCACATCGTTTAGGTAGCCTGGGTCAGCATCCCAAGGCCACTTGGAAGGGCAAAGTGCCCAGACCAGATGCCTCTCATGATTTCAGCTGACCTGAAGAAACAAGTGACTTAGTGTTCCCATGTGTGTAATGTGGATGTCAGCGCTTCCACATGCATAATGTATGTAAGACTGTTAGTGTTCCCATGTGTGTAGTGTATGTAACACCGCAAATAGGGGACAGCTCTGTTTTTAATCCCCAAATTGTATTTGTTTATTAATGGGTAATAAACATTGAGTTAAAAAGGGACTGGGTACTGTGGAAAGCGTGCTTCTGTCCCCTCCCGCCTTGGCAGTTTCCCAGGCTCAGGGTTACCTGCTTTATAGGTTTCTCCAAGATGGTCCGTGTTTATGAATGCTGGTCTGTGTTTATGAATGTTGGACTGTATGCATTTAAAGCCTTTAACATTTTTTTTATAAAAGTAAACATCTAAAAAATCTTCAGTTTTTTTAGTTTAAATTTTAATTTTTTTGAGATAGGGTCTCATTGTGCAGCCCTGGCTACCCTGGAACTTACCATAAAGACCAGGCTGGCCCAAACTGAGAGATCAGCCTGCCTCTGCCTCCTGAGTGCTGTTATGTGGGTAGAGGCTCTATACACAGCTTATATCCAGAATACCCCATCACCACCATCATCACCATCCCTCAGCAGGCATTATACCATTGGTCCACACACTGCCCTTGACCTCAGTTGTTAAAGTGTTAATATACACTAGCCCATAAACATTCGGAGACAGTGTGATGAATTCTAGCTAACGATTAAGTTGCTCTAATAGCTAAATGAAGGCCACTTACACAATGTAGACTGGGAATACAGACCCTTTATAGTCCCAACAGAATACTGTTAGAATTAGACCTGAGCAGCCAGATTGAACACACAGTTGTTTTAGAACAAGATTAAGAGAAACGGTCATTGTGTAACAAAAAGAAATAATAAATCTCAACAATAACAAAAAAATACAGACTTCTATACAGGCGCAGGGGCGCACAAAGGCAGGCAAGCCACTTAGATGCTTTCAGTTCAGCTGAGCAAGAGACCACCAGCAATGACTCACGAGGCCAAGCTTGAATCCTTGTACTGTCTTTGTGTCTGCTGGCCGTCCGTCTTGCTGATCAGTACCTCTTCCGTGCAGCTGTGACGGCCAGCAGCCTTGCTGACAGAATTTATGTGCCTTAAGGCTGGCCAAGAATCACTGAGTCCCAGATCTCCGGGCTATGTAATAAACCCAATCTTCCTAAAAAGAGTGGACATGCATGCTCCGCCCTCATAATAAAGATGTAGATTTGTATTTAAAATGTTACCATATGACATCCAAGGTACAGTGGATTTTTTTATTAGATAGCAATCACGCAAATTACCCACAGTCCACCCAAGTACTAAAACAGACACTATGTAAGCCCTCACATGGTAAATAAGATTAAAGGCACATAACTAGTATATAAACAAGAATGTTTCAGGTGACTGCTGCATTTAAACAACAGTCTTCCTGTTGGCTTCGGTGGGCGAGGCCTGGATGGACTCCGCCACGGTGGCTCTAGAGTCCCCGAAGGCGTTGCCGGCAGAGGCCTGGGGCCCAGTCTGCGGGGACTTGCTGACTGCCTCGCTGTCGCTGGAGCCCGCCCTGCCCGCGAAGCCCGCGCCGAACAGCTCCTCCATGAGGCTGCTCTTCCTGTCGCGGAATGCCGTCGCCCTGGCCCTGGCCCTGGCCCTGGCCCCGGCCCCCTTGCCGAATGAAGGCTCGTAGCCGGCAGGCTCCAGCCGCAGCTCCTGCTCGCTGCGGTGCTTGCCCATGCTGTGGCGGCAGCGGCAGTGCGGGCTGCCCGAAACCTGCCTGCAGGAGGTGGGCAGCCCATGGTGCAGGTTTTCGGTGGCCTCGGTGAAGGAGTAGTGCTTCCGTGGGGTCTTCCTCCTGCCGCGCCCGGGCTCGACATCGTGCGGGGCCTCGCCCGCCCCGTGCACCTCGTCCGCCTCATCTGCCCCGGGCAGCTCGTGTGCCTCGACCACCTCGTGCTCTCCGACCACTTCGTGCTCCCCGACCACCTCGCGAACATTGCTGGCATCGCCCGCATCGCCTGCATCGCCGGCCGCCCTGGTCAGGGCCTTATCCTCGGTGTCCTCGGGGGCCTCGCTTTCCTTTGCAGTTGGCTCTGCCTCTGCTTGGATGGCTCTCTTTTCTTGGTCTTCCTTTCTCTCTTTTGGCCTCCTAGGAGTTTCCAGAGAAGTTTGTGGTTTCCGGTGTTCGACCTCCTTTGATAAATCTGCTTTAGAAAGATGGAGCATTGAGTGCCCTCAAACAAGATTTTTAGGAGGCTCCTCCATCCCCACCCCCGGCGCGGTCCAAGCTGAGGGCCTGAGTTCCTGCCCCTGGCACCCTTTAGAAAGCAAACTCCCGAAGGGGTGCATGGCTGTGAGGGACTCTGGTCCCAGCACAGGCAGATTCTAAGCATTATTGCTGGGCTACCCTCAGTGAGAGCCTTGCCTCCGGGCAATGAGGTCCAGGGTAGTGGAGAAAGATATAGAGTGTCCTGTCCTGGTCTCCGCCAATGTGCTCACTGCACTTATACACACCATACCAAAAAATGAATGGGTTCGGGGCTGAGAGTGTGATTCCAGGTTTGACACCACGGCTCCATAAGACCGACCAACCAGCCCCGACCCAAAAACCTCGTTGGACGTCCATTTCAGACGTTCACACACCTCCCTAGACGTCCAGACAAGCCACTGAAACAACGCGTGGCAAATAGGCAGCACTAAGACACAGAAGGGGGCATTGCTGACCTTTCCTGCAAGATGCTAAGGAAATCTTCTCTCTGGGCTATTAAAACATGTTAAGACAATCATTTCAATAGTCAGAAGCTGAGGATGGGTGTATATAAATCCGCAATTTTATTTTATTTTTTGCTTTCCAGGAGTTTGGCAGTTTCTAGTAGAATTTAAGCGAATATGTTCTTAGGCCCAGGACTTTAATCTCTAGGAACAAACCTACACAACCAGAGTTGCAGGGTGGTGCATGCAGCAGACATGCTTTAGTTCAACACTACAGATATGCCAGAGAAAGAGCGGGTGAGGGACAGCATGCTGCTGTGGGTTCTAGGCAGCTACGGGCAAGTGGCCTTATGGGAAATCTACACTAGAACAGGAGCTCAAGGTATTTGCATTCGTTCCTCCTGCTGCTGCTGCTGCTGCTGGTGTGTGTACATGTGTGTGTGGGTGCACATACAAGTGCATAACTACATGTGTATGTGCGTGTAGTACATGTGTGCATGTGTGTTTGTGTGTATGTACATGTGCATATGAATGGCTCACGACACACTATATGCTCAAATAGAATTTGTTAAATGAACAAATAAATTTCCCAAATGGGCTTAAAGATACGTGGGAAAGTTAAATGAACACTGGCCACAGGAAGTGCACATTTGGTGATGTTTCCAGCAAACTGCACCACCACACAGTGAGTGGCCTGGGGGGATACTGCCAAAGCTTCTATTTCAACATGGTTGACTTCACAGCAAGAGTTTGGCCCTGCTAGGTTCTCTCAGCTCCTGTCAGGCCTGAGGAAATGCATGGAATTTTGACTGGCTCACCTGCTCAGCCTTGCCGTGTTCCCAGCTCACCTATCAGCAACAATGAACTATAAAAACATTATGGCCTATCTTCAAGATTCTGAAGGAAAGCGATAACCTAGAGTTTTTTTTTTTTTTAACCTATGTAAAAATTATTAATCACCTGTATGGGTACAAGAGTGACATTCCAGATGGAAGGCACAGATCTGCTCAGTGGCCACCAGTCCCCAGGAAGCTGGAGGAGATGGCATGCTCTTTAAGACCGTAAGATTGGCTGCGCAAAAATGAGGACATGGTTTAGTAAACAGAAGACTCAGTAGAGACGCAGGCGTTGAAGGCAGCCGCAGGAAATGATGGGAGAACCCAGTTGCACACCAGGAGCAGACAGACCAGGACCAACCTATATGCCCACCCCCATCCCTTTTCCTCCAGGCTCCTCTAACCAGGACAGCTACAGATTTGGCCTGGCAGCTGTAGCCTAGGCTGGCTGAGGCTCCTCCTTATACCCGCAGAAGCATCTGGCCTTGGTCTGCTCTTGAGCTGAAAGTTAGCTTGGAGAGCTTAGGTTGAGATGCTCCTAGGAGCCCTTTGGAATATTCTCTGACCTCCACCTGTCTTGGATCTACCCCAGGAGCCCTGGCTGTAGAGCTAGTGACTTTGCATCTTCCAAAATAATTCATGACCTTGCTAGGTGACTGGGCCTGGACTTGTGGCCTTTCCTTGCCTCGTTGTCTCCAACCCTGTGCTGGGATTGCAGGTGAGGCAAGGAGATTTTTTTCCTTTTTTTTTTTTTTTTTGGTTTTTGCTGTTTAGTTACCTTCATATTTTCTCTTAGACTCTTCTTGCTTTGGTAGCTTACACACATAGTAAGGAATATCATGGTTTATTTCTGTTGATTTTTCTTTATGAGCAATGTTTCCTTTCCCCCTTTTACCCTATAATTTACAAAAACAGTAAAAAGCACATTTTTGAGGTGTAGATAATTTTAAACTAAAATTTAAATAAATGTCAATGCTTTTTTGGGGGGGGGGTTGAGATAGGGTTTCTCTGTATAGCCCTGGCTGTCCTGGAACTCACTCTGTAGACCAGGCTGGCCTCGAACTCAGAAATCCACCTACCTCTGCCTCCTGAGTGCCAGGATTAAAGACGTGCACAACCACGTCCAGCTCAATGCTTTTTTTATACAACAAGTGACTGCTTTTAGTCACTCTCCCCCCCCCCCCCCCCCGGGTCTCTGGAGTAATAGCTCTGGCTGTTCTGGAACTCACTCTGTAGAATATGCTGACCTTGAACTCACAGAGATCCACCTGTCTCTACCTCCTAAGAGCTGGGATTAAAGATATGCACCACCACACCCAGCCAGACACTATTTTCATTAAGATATTTTTTTAGACAATGCAAAATTTCAGAGTTCTCATACCTTAGTTATCCAAAATGGGACATCTGACTTTTGAGTTTCCTGGTGTCTCATATTTACAGATGGCAGGCTTTTCCTGTCTGCTTGCACTGATTTCGTTGAAGAAACTGTAAAGTAGGTAGATTCTACATGAGAAGCATTTTGTGTTCAAAGGCTTTACTGCTCTCAAGCGCTCACACTAAAAGACAGGCAACGCACAGTCAGAGTTCTCTTTCCAACTTTCCTTTATCTGTCTTATCCTCCGGCTCAGAGGTCAGGAGCATCGCAGTGGTAAGGGGAACCAGGGAGGTGCTAGGATCAGGCAGCATAGTGGTTTTGTTGACATTGTGATAGACCAAGCCACTGCCACACCATGCCAGAGCTCCAGAGGCCTGGTGAGGAGGTTGTCCATGATGCGAACAAGAGCCATGACTGCCAAAACGGTCTCATGCCCATGGCAGGCTCACTGTCTAGTCTGGTGGGCATTGCTCAGGATTATAATCCACAGTCAGTGGAGGCCAAGAAATTGGGGGGTCGATGCCTTTGAAAGCAGGCCTAGCTGCTGCTCCTGCATTAGAGGCGAGGGTCTGCTGTGCCTTACCTGAGCAGACCCAGTGGCTGGGAGAGGTGCAGTGAATATGAGCACATTCTGTCTTATAGGGCAAAGTGCAGGACAGGAGTACCAGCCTGGAGCCTCGGTGCTTAACACACAGGACAGAGCAATGCTGTGTTGGGATCTACAGAGAACTACGCTGTTGTTCAGGGAGGTCAGAGTCTGCTTGGGCAGCTGCTTAGGGCCAGAGGGGGACTTCCTGGGTGTGGTGTGAGCGGTGGGAGGTGCTTTCTTGACCAGAGTGATGGTTACATGGCTGTAAGAATTTGCCCGAATCCACTGAAGGCTGACATAGGTGCGTGTTATAAAATGCACGTCAGATAACTTTCATGCTCAGAAGCTGCCAGCCACTGGTATATAGCTCTCCTTAGAAAGCTCCGATGGGCAGTTATTTTGCGTCTCTTTCATCTGAGGTGGGGCGGAAGGGACTGAGCCCAGCGGGAGCAAGAGCATTGCTGGTTCTTTGTGACAATATCACAGCTCCATTATTTTGTTCTACAGTCACAAAATGCATGCCTGCTCCCAGTCAAGTGCCTGTTAAAGGCGCTACCATTTTGCCTGTATAAATTAGGAAAATATCTGCAGATACTTGAAAACAAATTTTTGGGCAGGAGGGACTAAACCATACCTTTCGGATAATCTTCCTTATCATTTAAGTTTTTGAGTATTCGATTCGTATAGATGTTTTTGATCTCCAGCTCACGGTCCTTCTCCTGAAAAGAGCACTGTGTCAGTATCCCACGAGCAACCGCTTTATAAACCTAGACTTACAAGACCAATTCAAGAGGAGGTCACTGGTCCGTAAGGGAAAAGTGAAATAAAATAAAAATCCAGTCCTCAGTCACTCTGGCCGTACTTAGTGACCATGGTACTGGAGAGCAGAGATCAAGCCCTTTATCCTGGCACCTGTCACACGGGCAGCATGCGCTGGTAAGGCTGACAACAAGGCCACTGCTCTGCTTTAAACCCCAACAATAATGGTTTTAAATCATGGCAAAGCAAAAGCTTTGAAGGTCTTTTCTTGTTGGGGGGTAAGAAAAGGACTAAGACCCTGATGCAATCCTGTTATACATGGAGACAAGCCTGCTGCCCTGCTGCCCTGCTGCCCTGCTGGGCTTCACCACTGCCTCTGAGGTCATCTCCATTCAGTGAAGAAAACATTACAGCATATCTATATCATCTATATCTCTATATCTATATCTCTATATATGCACCATGTGTGAGCTTGGTGTCTGTGGAGGCCAGAAGAGGGCATCAGATCCCTGGAAGTGCAGTTATAGATGTTATGAGCTCCACATGGGTGCTGGATTGAACCTGTGTCCTCTGAGAGAGCAGCCAGTACTGCTAACCTTTCAGGAATCATCCCAGGGCTTTATTTATCTTTTCTTCCCCTCAAGATTATTTCATTTATATGAGTACACTGTAGCTGTCCTCAGACACACCAGAAGAGGACATCAGATCCCAATCCAGATGGTTGTGAGCCACCATGTGGTTGCTGGGAATTTAACTCAGGACCTCTGGAAGAGCAGTCAGTGCTCTTAACCACTGAGCCATCTCTCCAGCCCCTTTATTTATCTTAAAAAAAAAAGATTTACATGTTTTATGTAAGTACACTGTTGCTGTCTTCAGACACACCAGAAAAGGGCGTCAGATCTCATTACAGATGGTGAGTTACCATGTAGGTGCTGGGAATTGAACTCAGGACCTCTGGCAGAGCAGTCAGTGCTCTTAACCATTGAGTCACCCTCCCCACCTATCCTTTATTTTTATGCTCCATTTAATCATAACATTTTATTTTGAGACGTATGGACATGGATGAGAAATATTTTTTCTAGAATGTATGTTTCCAGAAACAAAGTATTATGGTCCATATTTCCCTTTCCTGCTTTGTTGTATTTTAACATTTTGCTCAGAGACTAGAAATGCCAACAGCTTACGGCTGTGATAACCAGAGTCCATGGAGGCCAGGAGAAGGTACCAGATCTAGAGCCAGCTAAGATGGTTGTGAGCTGCCATGTGGGTGCTGGGAGCCAAACCTGACTCCTCTGCAAGAGCAGCCAGTACTCACAACGGCTGAGCAGTCTCTCCAGCCCTAGACTAACTGTTGCTCACACTGCTTTCTATGAAGATTTCAGTGTTTGTTTACAAGGGCGCATGCTTTGGTGGCTGGAAGGTTTAGTCCTGTCTCTTGGTTTGGTTTGAGATTTATCTCTGCTGATGAGCTGATGCAGGTCTGAGTGGGGAGCAACATGAGGGAGAGTCTCCTTTGGGGATAGGGAAGAAGGTTGGGCTGGGCCAAAGAGGGCTAAGGTAACAGTTTATCACACAATCTAGGATACTTGTGTGGTTAACCAAGAGAAAGGAAAGATGGACCACTGTTAAAATAACTTTTATTCACCTGCTATAACTGTCCTCTCTGAGACCTCTTGTCTCTGTCTGCTAACCTAGGCCTAGTCCTGGAAGCTTCTAGCCTCTGTTCAACCTTATCTAGACCTAGGATGTTTTCAGCCTCTGAGACTGCTGAATAAGCCCTCCCTTTCTAGCTTTTTCTGAATTCTAGCTGGCTGCTCAACTCACCTGATCTGGCTCAAATTCCTTTCCAATCTGTCTGATTCAATCTGGCTTCTCTCTTGGTCTTTGACTGATTTGCTCTGCTTGGCTTCATGCTAACTTTGTCAATCTGTTCTAATCTGCTAGTTCCTTTTTATTCTCTGGCTCATTCTGTCTTTGCCTGTGTCTAGCTAGTTCTCTCTGCAACCTGTCTCTGTAGAGCTATCCCAGTAAAACTGAGCCCCTCTCTGCATGGCTCCCTCAAGTAGATCCTATTCTGTCAATTCTTTCTCTGATTCATCACTCTGTCTGCCATTCAATTAGATGCCACCTTCAAATACGGGTGCTTCCTTCTGTAAACTAACTTTACCTTCCTTGTTTGAGATTAAAGGTGTGTGCTAAGGGCTGAACCGCACCATAACACAATCTCAGGGTTCACAGTGTGATCACCTATCCTGCAACAGATCACAGAGGACAAGGGCTCATGGATGGATTCACAGCCAAGATTACCCTGAGCTCACAGGGGATCCCATCAACTAACTATCTTGGTCGGTGCTCCCTGGGGCTTGCCTGTAAGCCCAGGCCCCAGCATCTCACTTGGGAGCTGTGGAGGCAGGTATCCATCTTCATAGTTAATCTCATACTTCGGTGATGGGCTTTGATTTGTGGAGATGACTCTGGAAATGAGGCTACTGTACAGAAACAGGTATCCTGGGATCTTGGGACCAGACATTATGAATTTAGGCTTATGTGGTAGATTATAGTGTTCTGAATTTGGCACACTTTCTGGTCCCTGCGCTCTTCCACAGCAGGAGTTTACTACCCGTCTCCACTCATGGATGGAGGCAGAAGAGAGGCTCTGTGACTTCGAGGTGGAGTTCATACCAGCTGAATGACCTAGAATCTTAGCTGTTAATTGGCACTAGTGTAGACACAGGAGTGAGCCTTCTGTCATGTTTATCTTCCAGCCTGTGAACCATCCGTACTTAAGCCAGGAGGGTTACAGATATGCTGTCTGGCAAGTCCTGCCTAAACTATAGATCTGTAAACAAAATTGTCATTTCATAAATCATTGTTGTTTGAAAGAAAATTTTTATTTATTTATTTATTTTTATTTTGTTTTTTTCGAGACAGGGTTTCTTTGTGTAGCCCTGGCTGTCCTGGAACTCACTCTGTAGACCAGGCTGGCCTCGAACTCAGAAATACACTTGCCTCTGCCTCTCAAGTGCTGGGATTAAAGGCGTGCGCCACCACCACCCAGATTTGAAAGTAATTTTTAAAAATAACTTTTAGAAATGATTTTGTAATTTATGTAGATGAGTGCTCTATCTACCGGTACAACTTCATGCCAGAAGAGGGCATCAGGCTTCATTTTAGATGGTTGTGAGCCACCATGTGGTTGCTGGGAATTGAACTCTGGACCTCTGGAAGAGCAGCCAGTGCTCTTAACCCCTGAACCATCTCTCTGGTGTCTGAAAGTAGTTTATGCAACATAATAATGAGAATGGTCTAGAATATAACACCCTTAAATTTTCTATCCTGTTGCCCTTGGTTTATTATCTGGGATGACTACAGTGGAGGCATCTACAGGTTAAACTCATTTGCCCAGATGACTTGCATTGGTGGATATAAAAAATACATCCAGTTTTTCCTCCCAGCCCATGTTCCTAGAATGACAACTCTGAGACTAATTATTTATTAATAAATGAAATAAATGAAATCTCTTTATTTTCTCTTGAGTTCTGCTACCTGCTAGTGTACATCCATCTCCTCAGTGTTTCCTGACAAAGGCCTTGTGCCTTCTCACTAGTTCCCAGAATTCTCTGTCCCTGCTGGATGTCCCACCTCCTACTTCCTGCCTCAGTTCATTGGCCATAGCTTTTTTTATTGACAGGTGATGCTTATTAAGAGATGCAGGCGGATTTCTGAGTTTGAGGCCAGCCTGGTCTACAAAGTGAGTTTCAGGACAGCCAGGGCCATACAGAGAAACCCTGTCTCGAAAAACCAAAAAAAAAAAAAAAAAAAAAAAAGGAGATTCTATCTATAGCTGGGAGGTGATCCCAAACGAAGGAGGAATCACCAGTGATTGCTATTGGCTATTGGTAGTGACCGAGAGTCATGAGTATTTGGTCCCAGACCCCAGGACAAGGGACTGAGTTGTATATTTTATATATCAAAGCAGACCTGGCCTCCATGTTCTCCCAGGATCCTTCAGTCCCTACCTGGCATATCCTGCATCCCACACTGAACTTACCAGCCTAGGGGCTGGGCTGCCCTTTCCTCAGAGACCCCTCTTTATATAATCCAGGCATTTTGTGTGCACACTCTCTCCCTCCCTACTCCTCCTCTTCTCTGTGTGTGTCCTTTCTCTCTCTTCTTTCCCTAACCCCTTGTCCCCATGGCGGCCCCCCCGCCCCCCCGGGCCTCAATCCTTGGGGTCAGTGAACTCACCTGAGAGCAGCTTCCCAATACACCTGCCTTTAATATAATCTAATCTGTCTTGAATTGGCTCGTTTCACCAGTGCAGAAATAACCTACCAACAAGCCCACTCCATCAGAAACAGAGCAGAAAGGTCTACCTTGTCAGTGTCGGGCCATGTGACCCTTGCCCTGTGGTTTACCACAGTGTGGAGACTACTCCGCACAGCGTGGCTGGCGACCATCATGGGCTCTTTCTGCAGTCTTAGTTGCTACTATTAACTCCCAGGTCACACACTACACTCCAAACGCGTGTGCGTGTGTGCGTGTGCGCACGAACACACACGTATGCACAGTGCACAAGCAAAAGCCAGGTACAGCGCACAGCCTGTAACTCTGGCACTAGGAAGCAGGGCTAGCGGGATCCTGGAGATTTTGCTGGCCAAACCAGTCCAGACAAATTGGCAAGCTCAGGTTCAGTAGAAACCCTGTCTCAAAATAAGGTAGAGATGGATAGAGGAAGGCACCCAGTATTGATCTCTGGTCTCTTCCCCCCCCCCACTGCACCCCCCAAACACAAGTGCAGAAATCTTTTTTTAAATTTTTTTTTCGAGACAGGGTTTCTCTGTATAGCCCTGGATATCCTGGAACTCACTTTGTAGACCAGGCTGGCCTTGAACTCAGAAATCCGCATGCCTTTGCCTCCTGAGTGCTGGGATTAAAGGCTTGTGCCACCATGCCCGGCGAGTGCAGAAATCTTAAGGCAAAGACGGCTAATACGTGACAGTCACTATGGGTGGTTACGCATTAGTGAATCTAGGAGGAGGTCAGTTGGAGGCTTGCAGAGTTAAGCTGCAGAAACACATGGCGGAGGTAAGCCACCACCAAGATACAGGACCAGTGGGCAAGGTCCAGGGCTGTGTCTGGAGGGCTGGGTGGACAGGTGGACATAATTTGAGAGGAATGTGTCAAGTGATGGGCATCTGCAGGGCTTCTGTCATATCCTGATGGGCAGCCAGTGGATGGAGGGCAGATGTCCTTTGTTTGTGGGGTTCTACTGACTGATGTACCCCTCATTATGGTGAGGCTTTTGTGCCCTTGAGTGGTCTCCTAATTGATGTTCTCAGGCATGGCTTAATGACCTGATTTTATTGTGCCCATTCTCATGTGCTCCTCACCTATAGTTTATCTGTGCGAGTGAGTGATCACTCTCTGTGATGGACATGCTTAACTTTTCCTTAGTAAAGTGGAGTCACCCAGAATGAGCCACAGTAATGCCACTGGGCTACACATCGTGGAGTGGCCTAGAGCAGAGAACATTCTGAACTCCATGCTCAGCAACAACAACTCAGACCCCCCAGGATAGGTCCCCCAAGCACCTCTGCCTATTACTTTGAGCAGAGTCTCTCCCTGAAACCAGCAAGCCCCAGAAATTCTCTTGCCCCTGCCTCCTTCAGAGCTGAGGTCATAGGTGTGCATAGGGCTCCTAGTCTGATCTGAACCTGTCTTCAAGACTGTACTGCAAATGCTCTGAGCTGCAGAGCCATCTCTCCAGGTGAAGTGTTTTGTCTAAGCACTACAAATTCTTTATTATTTTTCTTTATATAAAAATACTATTCTTTGGGGCTGGAGAAATGGCTCAGCACTGACTGCTCATCCAGAGGTCCTGAGTTCAATTCCCAGCAACCACATGGTGGCTCACAACCATCTGTAATGGATCTGATGTCCTCTTCTGGTGTGTCTGAAGACAGTTACAGTGTACTCATATAAATAAAGCTTTACAAAAATACTATTCTTTGACAATTTCATATATATATATATATATATATATATATACACATATATGTACATACACATATAACACACACATATAACACACACATATATAACACACATATACATATATAACATACATACATATATTATATACACATATATACATATACCTATAATATACATACATATATAATATATACACATATACATATATAATATACACATATACATATATAATACATACACACATATATATAACACTCATAATACACATGTATACATATACAAGATACACACATATATAACATAGCACATACATACATAACATATACACATATACCTATAATATACATACATATACAATATATACACATATACATATATAATATACATACATAATATACACACATATATTTTGACCATCATATTCATCCCATTCTACTCTCATATATTTCCCTTCTTTTATTTATTTATTTTTATTACTAATTTTCAAGTCAGGGTCTTGCTATAGATCCTAGGTGGTCCTTGCCTTGAATTCTCCTGTCTCAGCTTCTTGAGTGCTGGGATTACAAGAGCATCTATCATGCCTGACTATGTTTTTTGATCATTTTTGGCCAGTAAGAACTGGTTCTGCAAGGTGACAGTTTCTCTGGTATGACTTCTTTAAGATGTCCTGTTACTCTTTGAACCAGTGGACATTAGAGGTGTCCACTGTTCTCAGTCCCATTGGAAATATTTAGATTTTAAAATAAAATATGTCGTGAAGTCATACTTCCATTTCAGATCAAAATCAGGACTGTGGCCTTTTATTTCACCTTCTCTTACTTGTGCTTTTTATTTTTACCACACCCCTAGAGCCCTGTTCTGAAGGGCACCAGCATTTTTCACAGTGTATTCAAAGTCACTGTGAAGCACCGTGCCCCTCCTCTCTGCCCCCGCATCCCCTATCTCCCCCACCCCACACACAATGTCACTTCTGAAACCATTCATATTTGTGTGTGAAGTCATTCCATCCTTAGCAGGTGACTGGTTAGAGTTAACTGAAATTTCTGTGCTAAGTCACCTGGAGTGGCTTTTCCCCATGACCTTATACCATCAGTAGAATGCATAGTTGGTTCTTTTTAAAATTTCAGTGACTTTTCGGGATTTTTTTTTATACTCAGTCCTGCTGTATGACGATGCACTACAGTTCTGTGGCCCCAGATGTGGTCTTGCAGCCATCCCTTCTGCTCTGTCTTCTGCACATTGCTATCGTGTGTGTGTGTGTGTGTGTGTGTGTGTGTTGGCACAGTCTCACTAAATAGCCCAGATGGCTTACATCTTCCTATCTAGCTCAGCTGTGGCCTTGAACCCACTACCCTCCTGCTTCTGCCTTCCGTGTGCCGAGAGACTGTTAGCTGCCATAACCGGCCGTTTTCTTCTGTAAATATTAACCACCATAGCGTTGGTTCTACATCCTTCTCTAAGGTGGTCACAGTGTGTACAGAGACTCCGCCTCCTTTTCACTCACCACTTCTCTGGCTCTATTCAGAGGACCGAGTTCAGTGCCCAACACCTACGTCAGGCAGCTTACAACCACTTATAACTCCAGATCCGGGGTACCTGACACCTGCAGCCTCCATGGGCACTGCATTCACGGGCACATATACACGTGCGTATGCACACACACAATTGAAATGAACAAAACCAAATCTTTAAAATCCTTTGTTATAATACTGGCACAGAGTAATGTAGAGATTAGTACGATTCACTATTTTATGACATTTCCACACACTGGCCACTCATACCTGTTCTTCCAGTCCCTCCCTTCCTCCCTCCCTCTTCTCTTCTCGTCCCTCACAGTCCCCCCTCCTCATCTCTCCCCTTACGTACAAGAGTAAACACACGCAGCACTTGCCATCCTTGTCTGGGTCACTTGGCCTTCCATGCTGCCCTCCAGTTCTCTCTGGGATGCAAATGATAGGATTCCACTCATTTTTACAGCTGAGTGGCCCTCTGTGTGAGTACACATGACACAGATGGATGACCCTCATGTGCATATGCATGTCCTTTGTATGTTGACTTCATGTTCTTTGACATGTATCAGGAGTGCTGAACCTGGGTCACATAGTTGTGTAATTTTAGCCTTTGGAGAAGCTGTCTTATGGCTTCGCATGGTGGCTCACTAACTCCCACTCCCACCGGGGGCCTTTTCCTTCCACATCTTTAGCAGAATTTCCTGTGGAAACAGCCGTTCTAACTGGGGTGAGTGGAACCCTGTGGTAGTTTGGATATAACTCTTTCACCTCTTTTACCTTTCTCTCTCTCTCTCTCTCTCTCTCTCTTTTCTCTCTCTCTCTCCTCTTTCTTTTTTTCTTTCTTTCTCCCAGTTTTACAAGACAGAGTCTCTGTAGACCAGGTTGGCTTCTAACACAGAAATCTAAATCTGTCTACCTCTGCCTCCTGAGTGCTGGCATAAAAGGCATATGCCATCACCACATGGCCTATTTTTGTGTTCGTTTGTGTGTGTGTATGTGTTGTATGTGTGTATGTGATGTATGTTTGTACATATGCATGTGAAGGTCAGAGGACCACTTGGGGGAGTTGGTTTTCTCCTTTGGCCATGTGGGTCCCAGGGTTATAACTTGGGGTATGAGGCTTGGCAGCCCTATTATTTTCTGAGACAGTCCCTCATAGCCTAGGCTAGTCTCAAAATTGCTCTACAGGCCTCAAAACTGTCCACGGATGACTGCCAACTACTGCTCCCCGTCTCCAGCACACCCAGATGATGTGCAAGTCAGACTGTTTGTGTGTATCTGTTAGGTTTGACTCTTCAGCCCATGCACACCGTGCAGACGCAACAGGTCTGGATGACATCTCAAGTCACAAGTGAGACCTTGAATAAGTTATGGGCTATTGAAGTGTATTCTGACTGTTACAGCGCTTTGACCTCTCAGTTTAGAACGTACTCTGAGTTGCAGTACAATGCTGTCAGGACATGCTGCTGTTTACTGCCGTGAAATAACAATGAAAACACGCAGTCTTATGAAGACTGAGTTTTTCTAGTCAATGCACAGTGGCCAGGCTGTTCAGTCTCTGCTAACTATATAGATCCTGCATCTGCTCATAACGATCTGAAGAAACAACCTGGAGACATCGTATGTGTAAGTGACTTGGTCTTTGAGACAGATTGTCTTGGGGGAGATACCTTAAGCTTCTGCTGCAGCTGTCTCACTTCTGCCTGCAGAGTCTTTGTTGCTGTTTGAGCTGCTAACGTCTTCCGATTTTCTTTGGCCAGCTGTCGACTGTAGGACCGATTGTTCAGCCGCAGCTGTTTTTCCAAGTTCTGAAAACAGTATATATTTCAACTATTCCATAGCCAGTGTGTTGTCAAGAAAATTGACTGTGATGAAACAAGCTACATTTATGATAAAATGAAACATTGGCCAAAAAGTCCCAGATTTCAAGTCTAGAGAATAAATATATCTTTCCAGCCCAGTGCCGCAATGTTCTTTACAAACCCTGGACACTGATAACAGATATTCAAATGCATCCTGAAAACCCAGCAAGTACAACCAGGGTATATATAACAGTGGGGCCAAAATACGTTGCTCTGCTGTCTTTGCAGATGGTAAATCTTCTGGCTCCTTTCCCTAGAGGAAGGGCCTAGCCTTGGGACAGACCATGAGGACAGGGGTCCCTAGAGAGCAGACAGGAAGGCTGTAATGGGTTTCATGCCACCCTCCACAGTGGTGGACCATAAGATGGGAGAACAGACATGCTGGGTGGGCCTACCAGACACATCAGTACCCAGTGCTGACTTAGGTGTAGCAGAGTGACAGGGGCTACTGGTACTGTTGGTGCCTACCACTTATTCTATGGAAGACAATTTTCTGGATAGTAGAGGATTTTCCCTGCAGAATTGTGTTAGTTTACTGGCCATTCCACTAGGCTGCTCCCAGGGACCTAGCAGGGGCTTATGTCATCTTCTGCCATCAGGTGCTTCAGGTGTGGCTGCGTGTAAAAGGCCTGCCCCACCACTCCAGCTCTCTCTCTGTTCTCAAGTGTTCCTGCCAGTCTCTCTCCTTCTTTCTGTCCTTCTCTGTCCCTCTTCTCTGCCCTCATGGCTCTGCTCTTGTCTGTCTGTCTGTCTGTCTGCCTGTCTACATGTCCACTACCCTTGTCTGCATGTCTGCCTCTACCCCTTCTCCAGGTCCCCACCCCCTCTTTTCCCCCAAATGAACTACCTTGTACCAGATCTGTTCCATAGTGTAATTTCTCAGGGGACCCCTTGGGACCCCTTGGTGTGGCCCCCAGGTACCCCCTCAGCGCACTATATTTCATAACAAATAGTATGAAAATGCAGGCAAAACCATCAAATACTTATCAGAAAATATTTGTTATCATCAAGTATCAGAGAATTAAACAGTCCATTTGTATTTATGTCCATGAGGATCATGTAAAACAGGCAGGACCCTGTGTGATTAGTGCCTGCTCCCTCATAGTCTCTTTTAGTGAAATCTCCCAGCTTTGGACAACCAGAGTCTGTTGGGAAAATCTATCCATCTCTCTTCAGATACTTTAGTTCCATTCTTTCCCTTCCCCTTCCTTCTCTTCTCTGCTCCCTCCCCACGTGTCCCTCCCCCTTTTCTTCTCTACTTTCCCCTCCTCCTCTCCCTGTCTGCCCCTCTTCCTTTCTTCTCCCACTTCTCCCTTCCCCCTCCTTCTCTCCCCTCTTCCCTCTCCCCTCCTCCCCCACCTCTGTTCTCCTCCCTTTCCTTTCCTTTTTTTTTTTCTTCCCAGGGAAACATTATTTTTAAATAACTAAAAGTGTGGAAACAAGTCTAATCTGTCAGACTGAGGAGAGACAATACAAGCAAAGGGGCTGGACAGGCAGACAGACACAATACTCTGGCAAGAGGAGATGGCCTTTTTGTAGGAGCTGAAAGCAGGTGTTCATTTCAAAGGGAGATTCTCACAACACACTGTAGACCTCTGGCTCCTAGGACATGCCCATGTGGCCATCCAACCAGCTGCTTCCAGACAGGCTGGAGAGCTCTCCTGCCCACTCCAGTGCAGGCTCCCAGCTCTGACATGTGTGCTCCTCCTTCCAGCCCCCTCCCCGGACTCTCTACTAGACACAGTTACTTGCTGTGGCGAGCTGGGTCACAGCCCATGGCTGATTGCTCTCTTACCAATACTGGAACTTCTGAGACACAAACCTGTATTTTTTTATCATTTACTTCCATTTTGGCTGTAAGTTCGCTCAACCTGTCAGTCAGTTCTTCTCTCTCTGCAAGGTTTTTGTCTTCTGAGAGTCTCTGCAGGGCTTGCAAGACGTCTTTGGTCCTCAGTAACTCGCCGTCAGTTTCTCGGAGTTTCCTGGACACAGTGCGCTCCTTCTCCTGGGATTTCCGGAGGAGCTGTCGAAGGCTCTTCACCTCATTCTGGTGCTTGGCTGTGATTTGAGGTAGGTTGTTCTGGGAGTTCACGTATTTCCCTATGGCTTTCAGGTGTCTAAGCTGAAGCTGCTTCAGAAATTGGTTTTCTATGGCAGAGGCTTCCAGCTTCCGATGTACGTCCGCCAGCTCGTTCTTCAGCTCTTTGATCTTATGAAGCCTGGCTGACAGTATCCGATGTGTCATGGTGTCTCTTCTCTTGGCAACTGTTTGAATTTGAGAACTGATCAACGAAGCATTCCAGAATTGCTTTTTCTCAGCTGGGATGTCCTTCTGGCCTGAGTGAGCAGACAGCGCAGGTTGTTACCAGCAGTGCACAGAGAGAGGCATGTAAATATGCACATGTTAGTGACCCCCAACACACACACACACACAAATGCCATGAAACGGAGAGGCCATGCCTGCTGCTGGTAGGCACTCTACACACAGCTGTCTCACAGACACTGACTGCTCTTCAGTCTAGTTGCATCTATTTCATGTCTGGAGAGTTAAGTCTTCCAAGGTTACAGAGCCATGAAGTAACACAGAATGGATTAAAAAACGACTTCTTTTTGAAGTCTAAAGCCTGCGTTTAGATATCTGCTATAAAAGTTACTCGGAAAATCATGCCAGGTGTGGAGGCACATTCCTGTATCCTAACATCGGGGAAGGAGAAGCAGAGGACTAGGAGTTCAAGGATAGCCTGGACTAAATGAGACCCTGTTTCAAACATAACAGAACACTAGTGTGGCTTGAATATGCTTGGCCCATAGGAAGTGGCACTATTGGAGGTGTGGCCTTGCCGGGGAAAGTGTGTCATTGTGTAGGTGGGCTTTGAGGTCTCTTAGGCTTGAATTCTGCCCAGTGTGGAATCAGTTTCCCTCTGGCTGCCTTCTGATTAAGATGCAGAACTCTCAGCCTTTCCAGCACCGTGTCTGCCTCTATGATGCCATGCTTCCCGCCATGATGATAGTGGACTGAACCTCTGAAAGTGTAAAACAGCCCCTGTTTTCTTTCCTTCCTTCCTTCCTTCCTTCCTTCCTTCCTTCCTTCCTTCCTTCCTTCCTTCCTTCCTTTCTTTCTTTCTTTCTTTCTTTCTTTCTTTCTTTCTTTTTCTTTCTTAGACTTGCCTTGGTCATGGTGTCTCTTTGCAGCAATGAAATGCTAACACACACATCAGTTATATTAAAACCATTGTTCTGGATAGTTTTATGTCATCTTGACAGAAGCTAAAGTCAGTTTTGAGAGGAGTGAACCTCAAATAAGGAAATGCCTTCAGTTGGGCGCTGAAGGCAGAAGCCTTTAATCCTAGCACTCTGGAGGCAGAGACAGGTGTATTTCTATGAGTTCAAGGCCAGCCTGGTCTACAAATGGAGTTTTAGGTTAGCCAGGGTTGTTACACAGTGCAATCTTGTCTCAAAAAAATAAGAAAACAACACAGAAGGCCACAAGGAAAAGGCTAACAGCCTCTGGGTGATTTTGGTTTTGAACGATTGTCAACATTCTTTCCAGACTTGCGAGACTGTCTTCTTGGGGTCAAGACAAGGCATTTCATTGGCAGTTCAAACTTTGATTCTTTAGCTGAGACCAATGGCAAAAAGCTGGTGGAACCAAGTATTGAGTACTTGTACTGAGTACCTGTGATGAGCACCTGTTAACTAAAACAGAACTCTCCCTACCAGCAGGCTTGGGGAGGGGGTGTCAGCTCTGTGGGGATGAAGCTACAGTTTCTTGTTATGGTTTCCTTAATTCTTCTGTTTCCAATGCCTTTCAAGATCTCCCCCATGCATATTCAGGAGCACACACTGGTAACTGACTGTGGCCAGTGCTGCGGCCTGGCTGGGAAGCCTGGCTTCTTACCTCTAGGCTGGGGGAGTTTACCAGCGTTGTACTTCCTTTTCTCCTTCGCCTTTGCCAGAGGCAAAGACTGGTGTCTGCTGACGGCCGTCTCCGAGCACTCGGAGAGAAAATCTTCTGAGTAGTCATAGTGAGAAGTCAGGCTTGTGCAGGAGCACTGAGACCTGCTGTAATCCACGCTCCCATTGGAAGCCTGGCTATTCTGGGACTGGCCACCAGCACCAGGGCTATGCTTGCCTTCTGCAGACTTCTTGTTGCTTCCTAGTGCCAGACGGGGGAAATGCTCGTTTGTGTGTGCTTCTGTTGTATCAGCCAAAGACATAGTCCACAACCTAATAAAACAAATGCATGCTTTGGCTTATGGTTGTTGGCATTAACATGAGTTTACCCTACTTTCTTTACTATAATGGGTAATTAAGACTGTGAAACAGAGACCCACCTACGTCTGCCTCCCAAGGGCTGGGATTAAAGGCTGGGCTATCATGCCCACCTCTAAACAATACATTCTTAAAAAGCATTTTCTCGAACAGTCTCAGTTTGGTTTTATATTATTTCTACATAAAATATAGGACCTTTGGGGTCAAATTTTGATAATATTTACAGGAAATATAAAAAGTATATCAGATAAAAATACAGGCAACTTTTTTGATATATTCTTATTTTATGTATATGAGTGATTGCCCTTGTATGTGCACCACATGTGTGCAGTGCTTGTGGAGGCCAGGAGAGGGCGCCAGATCATCTGAAACTGGAGTTACAGACTTATGATCTGCCATGTGGATGCTGGGAACCCAACCCAGGCCCTCTGCAAGAGCAGCAAGCGCTTTCACCTGCTGAGCCATTGTCCCTTTTAAAGGCACAGCCCTGGCTGGCCACAACTTAAACACAATTTATTCCTTTGTTCTGAAGGGATCTGGAACTCAGCCCAGCCTTATTTTAAAAAATAATTTATTTTATATTTATTTATTAATGGGGTGGAGGTGCACATATGCAGAGGTCAGTGGTCAACTCACCAGAGCGAGTTCATCTGGGCATCGTCAGGTTGTCAGGTTTGGCTGCAAGTTTCTTTATCTACCAAAGCTGCTATCTCTGTCTGGGCTGACCTCAATCTCTAATTCTCCTGCCTCAGCTTTCCCAGCACTAGGATCACAGGCATGCTGCCATGCTCAGGTAGGTCTTTGGTTTATTAGGGTCTGTTGAGTAACCTCAGAGGTGGACTCGATGTCATTCAAGGAAGAAATGTTTGGGTTCTGTTGGTGTGTGTGAGCTATCTGAAAAGGACGGCATAGGAAGTGACAGGTAAGAGGAACCCCTGGTGAATATTCTCAGCACAACTGAGCTGGGAGGGAGAGGCTCAACACTTCCTCATGAGGCTTTTGCATTAGGAAGGACCATGTTCTGGGAAGCTCTTGCAGAGTAGCCTGCCTACCTCATCAGTAGAAGGAGACAAACCAGTCCATCTCAGATGCCTTTGAAAGCATGGCTTTTTCATTCAGCTCTCGGTTCTGTTTTATCAAGAAAGCAAAAGAGGCATTAGCTGGTGTAAGGTCCTTTGAAGCAGCAGCAACACAACACTTTCTCCTGGGGAAGTTGAGTGCCCCGAGTTGCTCTCTGTCTTTTGCTGTGTGTGCTTAAGGCTCTAAGCCTTCTCCTTGGCTGATGGGACATACTGTGCAATTCATACGTCCCACTAAGAATCTTGGCCATATGACCTGACTAGCAAGACTAGCGTTTCGCTTAACTGCTACCTTTATGACGTACAAACCGCGCCTGCAGCAATGATCCCTCCTGCACAGAGGAGGCTCCGACAGGTCAGAAGCGAGGTGACTACCCTGGCTTTCCAGTTCGTGCCTGGGTCCTTTTCTGGCTTCACAATGTGGATAGCTAGTAGAACTTAACACAGTCCCAGCACAAAGAGCTCTCTCTTCGGGCACAGTCTTCTGGGTAGCAGTGGACAGGATTCCAGGCAAAGGTCCTGCTTTGAGAACCGTTGCCTCTGGATTAAGAACCCCAGATATCAGGGCTGAAGAGATGACTAAGAGGTTACAAGGGTTGGTTGTTCTTCCAGAGGGCCAGTACCCACGCTGAAACTCTCAACGGTCTGTAACTCAAGTTCCAGGGGACCTGACATCCTTCCCTTGCCTCCATGAACACCCAGGCATACATGTGGTGCATAGGCAAACATGCGGGCAAGACACCCATGCACATGAAAAAAAAAAAAAGGGAGTCTCAGGCATTGGTGCAGGACACCCTGGAGGGCGAAAAACACTCTGTGGCCCCACCCCCAGCCCGACCCCAGTCCCCGCTTGGCCTTGTTGCCAATAGCTGCACAGCCCAGCCCCTAACTTCTTGCCTCAATGGTGGCTGCTCACCCCGGCCTTGCATTTTGCCAGTTGTCCCTGCTGGTCCCTTCAGATGAAGCTCCTCTCTGACCGGGCATGGTGTCCTGTGCTTGCAGCTGCCTCCTCCCCGCAGGAAGCCGAGGCAGAAAGACTGCTCTGAGCTTAAGGCTAATAGGGGTTTCATAGTGATATCTAGACTGGCCTGGTGTACAGAGTGTCTGTCTGTCTGCCTGCCTGCCCTCCTTCTTCTTAGAGAAGAAAAAGTTCCCCTAATTTACACCCCTCTTTAAAGAGGCTCTGCGCTTGGGACACAGCTCAGTGGCCTTGAGCCCATGAGCACATGCTTAGCTAGCATTCGAGAGCCCCGCAGTTCTGTGAAGGGAAACAAGTCTTTGCAACTAATACTGTTACACAAAGGACTCATTCAACAGAGTTTATCTTCTAACATTTTTTACTTTTAAAGAAAGTTTCATGTGCACAATCTTTTTGTGTGTATTTAGGGTGGGGGCTCAGAAGACTATGTTTAGGAGTCAGTTCTGTCCTTCCACAGTGGGTTCTGGGAACCAAATTCAGGCTTGAACAGTGAGTTTTAAGACTAAGTCCGGTGTTGCACAGGCTGGCCTTCAGGTATGTAGCTGATGATGACCCTTCACTGTGATGATCGCCTCGTGTCTCTCTCCTAGTGCTGGGATTCTGGTGAGCAACAGTATGCTTGGTTGAAAGTCCTTTTCATGCTTCTCTCACAGAGGGCCTGGCAAGCCAGGTAACTGCAGGCAGTGCTAGAGCAACGTAGAACAGATTGTATTCAAGAAGACAGACCTGGAGCTGCATGTGGCTGTCTGTACAAGGAGACAAACACCAGCAGTTCCATAGTTCCATTGTGTGTGTGTGTGTCTGTGTATGTGTGTGTGTGAGTGAAGATGTCTATAAAAACACAGTGTTCCAAACATCAACAGAGACTAGCTTCTCTCCTGGAAGAGGGATTCGAGGGATTCTAGGACAAACAGGGACTGTCAAGGGCACTGCTGGTACCAGGAGAGGTGGCTGGAAAATTCCCTCTGCACTGAAAAAGTCTTGAAGACAGAAACTCTGTCTTGTCCCTGCATATCTCAGGCCTAGCGGGCTGCTGTCATAACCAACACTTTACAGCCTTGAACCATGGCTACTGTCCCTGCCCCTTTCGCTTTGTATACATTAGCTTACCTAATCAGGAGGTGGTTCTGTGAGGCGATTATTATCCACGCTGCTCTATAGTTTAGGAAGTGAGGGCTCGGAATGGACACCTGAGTTTTAGACCCAGGTCTGTTTGCTCAAGAGTTCTTTTCAGTCTAACACAATGCTTGGTCTAAAACATACCTAATTTTGAAGTATATATTCAATAGGCCAACTTTGGCCTACTAAAACTACATGTTTTTATGAAAAAAGGCAACTGTTTGGAATGCAGTTAAAAAGTTGGCTAATGTGGTGGCAGGCCTTTAACACTTGGGAGGCAGAGGCAGGCGGATCTCTGACCTGAGGCCAGCCTGGTCCACACAGCCAATTCTAGGCTCCATCTCAAAAATTTATGAGGTAGTATATGTGTATGTGGTGCCTTTATGTGTGGTGTATGTAGTGTGTATGAGTGTAGTATGTGTGGGATGGAAGTGCACGTGTGGGTCGTCTGCTTGACTACTCACTGCCCCTTCAGCCTTCCACAAGGCTGAAGAGAGAGCTTTCTCTCTTCAGCCCATGGTTCCAGCACTGGTTTTTGTTTGTTTGTGTTTTTTTGAGACAGGGTTTCTCTATGTAGCCAAAGCTGTCCTGGAACTCTCTGTGTATACCAGGCTGGCCTGGAATTTACAATGATCCACCTGCCTCTGTCTCTCGAGAGCTGGACTTGAAACCACGTGCTGCCATGCCTGGCACTGTTTTGTGAAAGCACGTTTTGCACAGAATTTTCACTTGTGTCAAAACTCAGCTCTTCACACTGACTACTGCTCTACTGACCAGTGCACATCCACACTGTAAGCTTTATCTTGTAGTAAGCCATGTTAACCCTCCAACTCTCATCTTCATTTTCAAGGCTATCCTGCCTATATTGTCCTTTGAGTTTCCATATGCGTTTCTAATTAGTCAATGTCTGGTAGATTGTGCACAATCTCTGGGTAAATCCCCGAGCCTTCCACCACTGAGAACTCAATCCATGTGCACTGTGCATCTCTATTTAGGTTGTCTTGGGTTTCTTTTGCCACCGTTCCACAGTTTCCAGTCTGAAAGAGTCTTTAGAGTTCTGTTAGCAGGTTCACGCCAAGTTTCTCACTTTTTCACAGAACAAGCATGGCTGCCGTGGCTAGTACCATCCTTCAGCTTTAGTTCCTGCAGCTCTGTCAGTGAGCAGGCTGCTGCTGAGCATGCACTGACCTTGCCTTGCGCAGCCTAAGTTCACTCACTGTTTTAGTGTCTTCTGGTTCTTGTCATACTTAAACAAACAAACAAAACTGCATTTATTGGTGTGTGGGTTTCCCCTGCATGTATGAGTGCCACCTGAGTACGGAGCTCACACAGGTCAGCATAGGGCATCGCATCTCAAAGGAGTGGAGTTACACACGGTTGTGAGCTGACATGTGGGTGCTGGGACCTGAACCCAGGTTCTCTGCAAGAGCACCTGCTCTGAACCACTGAGCTCTCTCTTTAGTCCTCTGCCACCCTAGCCTCTTAAACCATCTCCGTGGATGACTGTGTAGTCGGTGCATCAAGAAAGTTGAATTATTTCATTGTGTGGATGGTTATGCCTTTTTCTTGCTTGGTTGCACTGGGCAGAACCTCTGAGGATGGAGAGGCTGGATGTCCTTGTCTTGTTTTGCATTTTAGGAGGAAATCTTCAGTCTCTCACATTTTATATCAGCTCTCTCTCTCTCTCTCTCTCTCTCTCTCTCTCTCTCTCTCTCTCAACAGATGTCCTTTGTCAGGTTGCGGATGGATGTGGAACTGAGGAGACTGCTAGTGAAAAGTGGAAACTCGGCAGAGGGAGAGCAGGGAGAGCAGGGAGAGCGAAGGCGTGGATGGCACAGTGGAGTGGTACCAACTTACCTGGTTGGCATGAGGCTCAGGCTCAGTCCCCACTCAGCAGACAGGGATGGTGTCAGGAGTGAGGGTCATGCGTGGGCCATGCTGTAGGCCTGGAGATTCCACCTGAAAAAGCTCTTCTTCCTTAGGCTGTGGCAGTGGCGTCCCACTCTAAGGAGAGGAGAGCAGCACCGTCTCCCTCTCTCCACAGACTTAGTTCTGTCTTTTGAGCTCAGTCTGAGCTGGGCCTGAGGTAGGACAGGATGATAAGGTCTGCCCAGAACACCAGGAGTGTTGCAGATTAATCCACCCACATGCCAACAGTGTCATGAGATATTTTCTTCCTCTTCCATTTATTGAGACAGGGTTTCTCTGTGTAACACTGCCCTGGCTGTCCTGGACTTGGTTTATAGACTAGGCTGACCTTGAACACACAGAGTTCAAGAACTCCCTGCCTCTGCCTACCGAGTAATGGGATTAAAGGCATGCACCACCATACATGGCTGCTAAACATATTTTTGATGGTAAGTTTATGTGACCATAACCCTGTTGTTGGTTGGAAGAGCAGTACCTGTACTTAGCATAAATTATACCCATCAAAGCAATGGAACATTAGTATTCTGAAGTTCTCCCTTTGTTGCTGAATATGGCTGTTTGGGTTCACCTGTGCTGCAAGACAGGGCTGAAACCCTCCATGGGCAGGGTAACTCGGCAAGAGCAGGCTTTGACGCTGGCATGTCAAGTGTAGGCAGAGATGATGTCTCCAAGGCCTGCTGCACAGAATCAAGTGCTCTCTGCAGTTTTCAGTTTTGCAGTTCAAGTTTCATCCTTGATCTGTTACGAATTAATTGATGGCTAATATTAGGAGTGTGTTCTGATTAATCTGTTCTAGAGTATCTGTGAGCTAACATGAGTAGGCTGCATTTCATGGTTCCCCAAAAATACTTATGCTGTTTTCACATGTGAATTTCTCTTTCCTTTCTTTCTTTCTTTCTTTCTTTCTTTCTTTCTTTCTTTCTTTCTTTCTTTCTTTCTTTCTTTCTTTCTCTCTCTCTCTCTCTCTCTCTCTCTCTCTCCCTCCCTCCCTCCCTCCCTCCCTCCCTCCCTCTCTCTCTCTCTCTCTCTCTCTCTCTTTCTTTCTTTCTTTCTTTCTTTCTTTCTTTCTTTCTTTCTTTCTTTTTGGATTTTTGAGACAGGATTTCTCTGTGTAGCCCTGGCTGTCCTGGAACTCACTCTGTAGACCAGGCTGGCCTCAAACTCAGAAATCCGCCTGCCTCTGCCTCCCGAGTGCTGGGATTAAAGGCGTGCGCCACCACTGCCCGGCCACACGTGAATTTCTCATTGTTTGGCACGTAATGGCCCAGCTCAAAGTGTTCTTCATACTTAGCACATTCAGAGGATGCTCCTTTAGTGCTTGTTAGGTTCCAGGTTATAAAAGCAAATTATCTTCGATGTTGAGATAGAGTCAGTAGGTGCCAGCCTGCACCAGCCTTTGGTCTGTCACGTCTGAGGTGGTGTCTAGTTCAGGGTCATTTTGGCAGTATTTATACTTGGAAGCACTGGTATTTACAGCACGATAGTGTCTGTTTTATTCCCCTGAAGCACAGTTTTGTCTCTGAAGTGCCAGGTGTACAGCTGTTTCTTTGCTGCCCTGACTCAGGAACACAATCTGAAATGGAACCAGCTGTTAGAGTGGAGAATCTGATCTGGCTGATGTCGTTCATGGATCGCACCAGACCAAAGGGAGGGCTGCTCATAATAAAAGCAAATCTTTTTGTTGTTTAATCTGTTACAGAGGAAGACAAAGAATCTTCTAGATCAAGTTGGACACTCGAATTATCAAGTTTTCAATCCTGATTTTGCAATAAGGCAGATTTTTTTTTTTAAAAAAAAGCATATATTGACATATTTGAAAACGAGTCACTGCATACCTGTTGCTCTTTCTCAGATTCATTCCCTAAGGTGTCTGGAGATGAACTGTACATTGCATGCAGAGCACCCGTCACTGTGGGACTCACGGAGTTTCCAAGGTAAGACTTTCTGACATGTTCTAGTCTCTTTTTTAAACAGAGACTATATTTCATAAAACCCTAAAATATTTAAAAGACAAATGTTAATCTCTCAGAGACACTTGTATAATCATCCATCTGTTGTGGTTTGAATGAGAATGCTTATATTCAGGTTCATATACTCAGATGCTTGGCCTTTAGTTGGTGGAACTGTTTGGGAAGGATTAGGAGGTGTGGCCTCACAGGAGGGGGGTGTCACTGAGGGTGGGCTTTGACATTAGCTCTCTCTTCCTCATGCTTGTGGGTCGGATATAAGCTCTCAGCTACTGCTCCAGTGCCGTGCCTGCCTGCCTGCCTGCCTGCCTGCCTGCCGTAGTGCTCCTCACCCTGGTGGTCATGGGTTCTAACTCGCTGCAACTCTAAGCCCCCAAGGTCACGGTGTCTTTACATAGCAATAGAAAAATAATTAAAACACTGTGCTTGTGTGCATTATAGATTACTGTATACATCATATACTACTGAGGTCCTTTTTTTTCTTCCAAACAGTAGTTGGCTACTGGCAGTTGTAGTTATTCATATTTTTAAAATTTATGATGTGTATGGGTGTTTTGCATGCATCACGTGTGAGCATGATGCCTTCGGAGGGTGTGAGAGCCTCTGAAACTGGTGTTACAGGTGGCTGTGAACTACCATGTAAGTGCTGGGAATTGAACCTGGGGCCTCTTCTAGAGCAGCCAGTGTGCCTAACCATTCTAGTCCCCACTGCAATTATTCTTAATTTACAACTTGACTGTTTTTGTTTGTTTGTTTTGTTTTGAGACAGGGTTTCTCTGTGTAGCCCTGGCTATTCTAAAACTGCCTCTGTAGACTAGGCTGGCCTCAGACTCAGAGATCCATCTGCCCTGCCTTTGCCTCCTGAGTGCTGTTGATTACAGGTATGGGGTGGGGCGTGACTGGGGAAGGAGCTTCTAGGTTAGGTTCACTGAGGTGGCAAGAGCCAGCCTAGCTGTCGGCGGCGGCACCGTCTTACAGGCTAGAGTTTGGGGTGGATAAGGAGAGCACCTCAGCTCATTTCTCTCTGCTGCCTGGTTGTATGGGACATGACCAGAAGCCTCATGTCCCTCACTGCTGCCACGCCTTCCCCAGTAAGGACCATCAAACTGGGAGCCAGAACAAACCTCTCTTCTCTTAAGCTGCTTTTGTTAGGAACACGGCATTGCCTGGGAAGAGCTTGGCTATGATCATCAAGACAGCTGTGTTGAAGTGAGATGCGAAGGAGTTGTGTTTTAGTTGCCTGTTCTTGTTTCCTGGTGTTCCACGAAAATAAAGTGGCATTGCATTATGTGTTACTATAAATGAGTGTCAAAAGGAAGGGTCTCTAGGCATGACGGGTCGACTCTTGGTCTTACTTAGATCTAAGCAGTGGTATTGACTATTTTACACATGGTTCTCAGTTGGTCTCACGATGTAAAATATTTCTCATTATTGGTTTTACAATCACAGCCCCTCCCCTGTTCCCCAGTGCTTGTGATTCACCCACGACCCAGTGAGAAATATTCTAGTACTGCACACTGAAGTTATAACTAATCCACATGTATACTTTAAATGGTTATGACTGTGTACGGTGAGGTGAGTGTATTGCCTGTCCTGCCTGCAGGACTTGAATGCTTTTTCTGCAGACTCCTGTACCATACACCTTAGCAGGTGAGCTCAGGGGGAGCTCTGTTCTGGATTCTATCCAGGGAAGTGGGTTAGTGCTCAGCATGCCTGGCTCAGCCTGCTGTGCTCAGATCCCACAGCTATGGTGGGAAATACCATCTCAGCGCATTTCACTCCCGAGGAGATTCCCTTCTTACTGCTTTCCTCCTGAGCACTGACCGCCATGTTGAGCGCTCAGACATTTCTCATTTAGCTTGTATGTTACTGTATGTTTCACTATGGCTGACATGATGATGACTCTGTCTAATATTGTACCTTCAGAGTCCTGAAAAATTCCTAGGGATACCGAGTGCTCACTAAATATGATCCAAATAAGTTTCTGTGCTACCTTAATTTCTGTATGCATGTCCATTACTGTCGTGTTCTGACAAAACTTTTTACTACTGCTAAACCCAGCTGAAAATGTTCTCAGAGAACTCTTCCCCAGCATGGAAAATGAACAAACATCATGTAATGCTGAAGTATCAAGCTGCTACAAGGATAGAGATAAAGATACCGTCTGCCAGTAACTAATACTGTTCTTCAGGCATTAGCCAGTGGAACCAGACATGAGAAACAGGCTGGAGAGAAAGTTCTGCCATTAAAGGCAAGGCTCACAACCAAATCATCGCACACAAGAAGAAAACCAAAGATACTAATGTTGGAAAATGAGAGGTAACTTATTTATTAACTGCAGAAAATACAAATGTATCCTTAGAAAACTTCATAAGACACTAAGAAAGATGGGACTGTGGCAATGGCTTAGTCGTACAATGACTGTCACAGGAGCACGAGAACCCGGGCTCTGATTCCCAATACTCGTGTAAAAGGCTGGCCCTATGGCTCACAAGAGGCAGGGGGATTCGTGGGGCTTGGTGGCTAGACAGTCTAGCTGAGTTGGTGAGTCTAGCTGTTCAGTGGAACATCCTCTCATAAAAATTAAGGTGAAGATGGGGCTGGAGAGGTGTTCACTGGTTAAGAGCAGTTGCTATTCTTGCCAAGGACTGGAGTCTAGGCTCATAACTTCTTGTACTCCAGGGATCTGATATCCTGTTTTGGTTTCCATGAGTACCTGCATTCAAATGCAAATACCAATGCACATACAACTCAAAAATAGTAATTCCTTAAAAATAATCTGGCCCCCACACATGCACATGCACATGTGTCTGAATGTGCACGCATGCACACTCCCCCAAAAGAGTATTACATGTAAGTATAGGGTATGAAATATGCACGCATGCACACTCCCCCAAAAGAGTATTACATGTAAGTATAGGGTATGAAATGGACATAAAATCCTTTCTACATGTAAACTAAGATGACCTAGAAAATAGATATCTATTTCCTATGAAGAAAATTTTAAATTACTAAAAGATTTATATAAACGTTTTGTTCTTAAATCATAATGACAAAGATTCTAAAGACGTAGCGGTCCCTAATGCGATTAACATAATCAAAGCAAAGCACCAAGGCTACCTTTTGGGAATTGGACAAAATGATACAAAAGTACAGACAACAAGTATAGAAGAAGATGGAGACTGAAAAACACCAGGTCAAGGGCCACGCCCACCAGACACATTGAGGCAAAGCTGTGGGGGGCTCACTGCCCTGGTAGCAGCACGATGGAATAGAGGCACAGGTCCACACAGAAGCCCAGGGCAGAATAAGGGTGGATGCAGGGACAAGAAGACCCCCATGGAGCAGAGTGGTCATCTGCAAGTCCAAAGCGGATCCTTACTGCATTCCTTACTCTAAAATGCTATCAGATGGCTTTGAGATGCACATGTTAAGAAAAGTATCTTAGATGAAAACACAAGATTTGGAGAGGCACAGAGCCCAGGCTGGTGAAGGAGACAGTGGATAAAACTGATGGTATTTAAACAAAAACTTCTGTATAACAAACAAGAGTGTAAGTGGCATGCTACAGACAGGGAGATTTATAAAGAGCTCTTAGAGCCCTTTAGTAAGTAAGGCAGAGGGCAGAGCATCTGCTGGAACAAGCACACAGCCAGAAAAGTTCTTCCCTTGGCTCATGCACGCTGCACTGTACAGGTGAGGGGTCGAGATTTCAAAGAAAGCAGTCTAATACTTACCAAAGTTTTGATTCAGAAGTTTGATCCCTCTGAATCCTGACAAAGGGAAATTAAGTATTAACACTGATGGCTGGACATTCCACGCCTGCAATCTCAGCACTCTGGAGGCAGAGGCAGGCAGATCTCTGAATTTGAGGCTAGTCTGCTCTACAGAGTGATTTCTAGGACAGCCAGGGCTACACAGTGAAACACTGTTTAGAGAGGAAAAGAATTAACATGGATTGAGAGACAGAAGAAAAATAAAAGTGAGACTTTGGCAAGATATCTGGATTTATACTCCAGCTTTGTCAACATAATCACAGCTATTTGGCCTCAGCTGCCTAAAACAAGAAATTAGATGATTTCTCAATGAGTTCTAAAGCCCAACTCTAAAATTTACAAGTGAGCTAGGCATAGTGAAGAACACCTTTAATCCCAGCACTCTGGAAGTGGATGTGCATGTGTGTGTGTGTGTGGGTGTCTCCAGGTTTGGGGCCAGCCTTGTCTACACAGAAAATTTCAGGCCAGTCAGAATTATATATTGAGATCCTGTCTTAAAAATGATAAAAAAAAAAGCATCAGTGAAACACACATTTTCTTTTCTGAGTCAGTTGGTCAGACAGGCAGACACACACACACACACACACACACACACACACACACACACACACACACACACATGCAGGCAGGCGAGTGCGCCTTTAAGAGTTGCAACATGAAACAGTCAAGCCCAACCTTTGGATGGTTAGTTACTTTTGTGGGTTTTGATCATTTATCAATTTCATACATTACTTAGTTTCCAGTCCCTGGATATTGCAAAGTCTTGCCTTAGGGGTGGGGGCAAGTTGTGCCTGTCTGCTTTCTCTCTGTCTCTACTAAGTGACTGTAAATGCATTAGACTGTAATTCAGAGGAAGTTGACAGGTCATCATCTCTAGCTCCCCTATTTTTCCCAGTGTTTATTTCTTACTAAAATTTTCATCCTGCCTCAGTGAAGTTGTCCTAGGCCACCTGGCAGTTCACCTTGATTTTTCTGCACTGGAAGGTCGTCCTACTCACGATTCCAACCTGTCATGTGATCGGACCTAACTCTGTGACGGAAAAACACAAAAGTAGATAAATTAGCATGTTTTGGGGGAAAATCCCATGCTGGCAAGAAACCAATCACAGTTCTGTCTTAAAGGGACAAGATACAAATTGTTATACAATGAAGAATTTTGATCCCTGGAACTTGCCTTTAGTAGGGATTGTGGTGCTTACCACCGGTTCAAGCAACAGGGTCAACTGACCAATAACTGAGACCTTTTTAAATAAACCTTTGATTTTTGCAAGCTGACTCTCTTTAGTATTTGTTATTGCTACTGAAAGCCGACTGACAGGAAGTGGCAGCCTGAACCAAGGTGGTGGCAGGGGTGGGGGTGAAGAAAAACTCGCTCAGGACTCATCACTGGGGCTGAATGGTTTACTGGGTGCTGTGGGACGGCAAGGGGAGCCCTGGTTTACAGTGGAAGAGGTTCCTGTTCAGTCCGCTTCGAGGCGCCTGCTCACACACACACGCTCGAACGCTCGGTGAACTGGGTGAACGAATCTCAGTAACAGTAAAAGTGATGTCACTCCACTGAGTGCTTACAGTGCGTAAAGCTGTGGGGACGGATGCGCGCTTGGCGTCAGGGTCTAGGGAGGCAGTGGGAAACACGCTGAACTTTGAGGGCCTCCGCTACTAAGGATCCTGGGAGAGAAGGGATGAGGATGGAATCAGAGGGTAGGGTTGGAAGGCAACTCTGCCTTGTTCTTCTCTACGGCCTGTTTCACCATTCTCTCTACAGTTTGAATCCAGGGACTCAAGGTTTAATTTGTCAACTCTACATGCGTATGTGGTCTTGCCTTAAAAATTGGAATTTGTACGTATAAATATATACTAAGGTACTGTTTTCACTTGTGCAAAACACGGATTTCCAAGTGTAGCCCTGGCTGTCCTGGAATTCACCCTGTAGTCCAGGCTGGCCTCGAACTCAGAAATCCACCTGCCTCTGCCTCCCAAGTGCTGGGATTAAAGGCGTGCGCCATCACTGCCCGGCCATAAAATCTTATTAGTAAAAACCGACCATGCTCAAGTAGAGAAAGGATATTATCAGGGAAACGCAAGGCATTTCTGGAATAATCCGGGCACTGACATGGTGACTGCCGTTTGGGAGAAATAGTACCACTGAATCGATTCTGGGTGTATTTTGTAAGGATGTGCTGGTAAAGTCAAACTAGATACAAAAGTCCGGATGAGTGGAAGAAGAATGAAGTTTTCAGCAACGGGATGGGTTATGTATGCATCTTAGAGGAGCCTGGCTGCGGGGTTATCAGACACCTTGGACAAGCTGGCATGGAAACGCCTTAGACACCTGGTAGATAGGGGCGGGCTACTGAGTTCACCGTATGGTGTTCGGAGGGGCTGGATATACACATTATGGGCTCAGCGGCATTTACGTGGGCGTTGAGCCTTTGGAACGGGATGACTCCATCTATGTGATTTGTGCAGACAGAAAACAAGTTCGGTGTCATGCTCCGCCAAAAAAGGCTGGCCCGAAACGAGTTAACTGTTGTCAAGAAAACAACAAAATCTTAAAGCACTCATGGTGAGCTGGGTTGACAAAGAGCCCCACGGCTGAGCTGTGGGTGGAAAACAAGTGAAGCGTTTCAGAAGGATGCAGACGCCCCGCGGGGCGTGCCAGGGTTGGAAGGAAAAGCACCAGCCGGGTAGCGAATGCATTGGGGTTCCGAAGCACCGAGGCTTGGGACCGGTTCTCGCTCTTTGCACTTTGGAGGTGGAGGGGGACACTGACCAGCGATCCCACCGGCGGCGCATGCTCCGGGGTGGGTGTGCGCTGCTCCCCCGCAGGGAGGCGCCTGGGGGCTACGTTACCAGCTCCGCCGAGGCAAGGCCAAGTCGGAGGACAGAGCAGGCGGAGAGACCCGCGGCGCTGGGCCTCGGAAGGGGCCTGTCCGGCGGCTCCGGGGAGGCGGACGCGGGCTGATGAGACCACCACTGCTGGGGGCGGCGGCGGCGCCAAGGCCGTTACCTGCTCCGCGCTGCTCCGGCAGCTGCCTCCACCCGGGACTTAAGGAAGCGCGGTCGTCGCCGTGGAAACCACGCGGGGCCTCCTGGGACGGCTAGTTCGGGTGTGCGCACGCGTACTACTTGGCACTGTGGAAAAGCCGGCGGACTGGCGGGTTCGGGGGCGGGGCACCAGTTGCGCGCATGCGTACTTGGGCCAAGGGCGCCTGGGAGGTCTAGATCGCAGAGAAGCTGGAACCCAGGCTGCATAAAGAATTTATAGCTGGCCCTGCTTTTTGCCGCAGTGCCAGGAAGGGAGAGGACTGGGGACAGAGTGTCCCTGTTAACTTGGTTTTATACATGGTGGTGCTTCTTGCTAAAACTAAATGCGAGCACAAAAGTTATGTTTGGTGTACAGTATTTCCAAGCCAACAACAGGCTAAGACACTCAAGTGGTAGAATTATAGCTGTTATTTTTGAATTTGATTGTTAAAACTGACATTTTAAATTGTAAATTCTTTGTTGCTAAGAAGGGTAAGAAGCTATAATAGCTTTATTGGTGTCATGCAAAACAAACAAACAATCCTCCCAAAACCAGGGCTCTCACAGGAAGAGTTTATCCTGGAACTAAATATGAATGACCGTGGCCTGGAACACAGATTTATCTTACCTCAAATATCATGCTCCAACGTGGTAAACGTTTTGTAAAGTTTTAATAGTCGCAGAACAAAATAAGTCACAAATCAAGCTACTTGTAAAGTATGTAAGCTGTGCCGTCAGATACCAAGCAAAACAGAAAAATCTACAGGCCTCAGGTGCTTCAAGTGGGTGGAAGTGAGGGTCTGTCGGTGCTTGCAAAAGAATTTACCTGATGGTCATGTAAATGTTATATCAATCACGGGCCCATACAGTGGCCAGTCCATTAAGGAGACTAAAGATAGGCCAAGGTAATTTGGCTTCAAACCTGTCACTTTCCATCTAGCCACAATTATGTAATCTACTAAGCTAATCAGATTTTAGGATCTCTAAAACTGGTGTGGCTTTCTTCTGTGGGATTTCAATTCCCTGGGTCCATTTCTCTTATTTTGTAATTTCTCTGCCCCGCTTACCTTTTGTTTTGGCAGCACTAGAGGTGGAACCCAGTACCTTAGGATTTTGATTTTTAATTTTCACCACATGGTCCAGACTGGCTTCTAACTTAAGGGGTTAAGTGATCCGCTTACCCCAGCCTCTCATGTGACTTGGTCTACCAGGGTGAGCCTGGCCTTTTAGCTCACTTTAAAACTTGGTATAAATCTTTGTAAAACTTGATTTGGGAGAACTTTTGATGTATCAAAACCCTGTGATATATGTTATAAATAGTTCCTTCAGGTTGCTGAATACTTTTCTATATTTTTTACAGTCAGTGTCTCACTCCATACATAGACCAGGCTAGCCTTGAACTCATAGAAATCAGCCTGTCTCTGTCTCCTGAGTGCTGGGATTAAAGGTAAGCCCTACCATAAGTTATCTTTCATTTTTAGTGTATACACAGACAGATTTCTATTAATTCTCTTAAGTACTATGTTTTTTGAGACAGGGTCTCTTATACAGTGTGGCCTCACAATTGTTATGTAATATGTGATATGTGCCTTTAACTCTAGCACTGGAGGCAGAGGCAGGTGGATTTCTGAGTTTGAGGCCAGCCTGGTCTACAGAGTGAGTTCCAGGACAGCCAGGGCTACACAGAGAAACCCTGTCTGGAAAAATGAAGGAAGCATTGTATGATCTATATGACCTTTAAATTTTTAATTAAAATGTGTTTTTTTATTTTTTGAAGATTTCTTTTTATTTTATGTGTATAGGTGTCTTATTTGCGTGTGTGTGTGTGTGTATGTATACTATGTATGCAGTGACTGAGAAGGCCAGAAGAAGGCACTGGAACTGGAGTTAAAGGCAGTTCTTAGCTGTCAAGAAGGTCCTGGGATTTGCATCTAGGTCTTCTGCAAGAGCAGCAAGTACTCTCAGCCACCAAGCCATCATCTCTCCAGCACCTATTTATTTTGAGACAGGCTCTTACTATGTAGCTCTAGCTCGCCTGGCCTCACAGACCAGGCTAGCCTTGGCCTCACAGACTGGGCTAGCCTTGAACTGCTCCTCGATGCACAGTTACTACTTTATTATTATTTTTTAATATTTTTATCTTTTGCTGGGCTTTGTGATATGTGCCTTTAACCCTAGCACTGGAGGCAGAGGCAGGCAGATCTCTGAGTTCAAGGCCAGCCTGGACTAAAAAAGTTCTAGGATAGCCACGGCTACACAAGGAAATCCTGTCTCAAAACAAACAAACTAGAACACCTAACAACAAAACCAGAATATTTTTATGTAAGCTGACAATTCTGTATTTGTATGTGATGTATCTTGATATTTTATCACCCCCCTCCAGGAACTTGAATTCTTGATCTCCTTTTCCTACCTCTCAAAATGTTGTAACCACAGGCCTGTGTACCGCTGTGTTAGTTACTTTTCTTTTGCCATTGTGATGGCTGAAGAAACTCCATTTTATGCTAGGCATCCGTCCATGTTGGTATTCACTAGCTTTTTGTCTCTTTCCTGGAAGATAAGTTCTCAGTAATACTGACTCAGTGACCTCCCAACCCAGAAATGTCCAGCTGTGACGATATACTTGCTATATTACAAGTAACTGCTTTTTGGCTTCTGTAACCTGCTTATGTGGACGTTCAAGGACTATTTGAGGTTGCCTTGACTACCTAGTCTTGGCAGAGCAGAACAGCCGGATTTCTGAGTTTGAGGCCAGCCTGGTCTACAGAGTGAGTTCCAGGACAGCCAGGGCTACACAGAGAAACCCTGTCTGGAAAAGTGAAGGCAGCACCGTAGACCTCTATTTGTGTCATGTGAAGAGAACCAGGCCAACGTCCCCACTCTGAGTTGGGGACATCCAGATCAAAGGATGTTTTGTGCCAAGTACCCAGAGTGAAGCTGGCTGATGAACTCCAAAAACCTGGCGGCCGTTACTCTAGCCAGCAGTTTTGTTTTGTTTTCCTGTAGGCCTAATGGGTCACAGCTGGAGGGGCCACCATTATGGAACAAGTACTTGGACCTCTGAGCAGATGTGTATTCTCCACAGAACACAAGGGCACAGCCACTGTTTAGATTTCTAATGCCCATGGCAGGTAGAAAATAAACTTATTGCTGTCTTACATAGTCCTCAGAGAAAGGAAAAAGAGAAGGTTCGTATGACAGGCTTAACAATGTGAAAAGTACTTTTGTGTGTAGGAAAAAGACAGTACATGTACAGATATTTTGAAAACAGAGAAAAGAATAAATGTAAAATCATTTTATAATCTTCATGGATATAAAGTATCTTGAATATATCCGGCCCCCAGACTTCCCATCACACATCTCTCCTACTTTATGACTGTTTTTTTAACTCTCTGAATCGAGTTAGTACTGGGTGTGGGTCACCCACTGGGATGTGGGGAATCTAGTGCTCACACTCATAAAGTGTCTTTCTCCTTACCATCGCCCACCTCTGCCAGTGGCCCTCGCTGAGGATGGGCCTCAGGAGCCCAGCCGCCCTGCATGCAGGGAATTGTAATGGACTCAGTCTTGTACAGGTTTTATGTGGGGAACTATAGTTGTAACAATCATGTCATGTCTGGAGACGGCCTTTTATCCCAACTCGCAGGACCTAGTTATTTGGGGAATCGAGGGGGACCAAGCCTGAAAGAGAAACAGGCAAGAAAAGGGAGTGAGACCAAGCAAAGGGTTGTCAAGGTCTACTTTAATGGAGGCTGGAAGCCTGATTATAAGCACACAGTGAGAGGAAATAGGGAGGGGCTGAGGGGGAATGATCAAAGCATAGAGAGAGGGACGGACATCTGGGGCGGATGCTGAGTGCAGGCTTGAAACATCTTGTGGTTTATCTTTGGATGCTGGTTCTGCCCAAACAGCCCCAGGTGTCTGGCCAAGACAAGGGTCAGTTGGTTTTCACGATCAGCCTTGTGTGAAGGAGGGGGTGGCTCGGCTCCCAACAAAGGGTCAATTGATTCTCAGGGTGGGAGCTGTTGAAGGTCTGGTTTCCCACATTCTGGTCTCCCACATCTCCCCCTCTTTTCTTTATTAAAGTTGGGGGGGTGGCCATAAAAAGAGGGTCGGTGGAGAGCCTGTCTTAGGCTATGTGGCTTGCACCCACGTCCAGCACCACAGTAACTAGGCCTTTTCAGGTCCTAGTGGGGCAGGGCCTCTGTCTTAGGCTATGCGGCTGGCACTAACTCCCAGCATCATGTCTTACTCCAATGGCTTAATCAGGCCTTTGGTAGTTGTGATGGGCGCCCAGGCAGTGGACCCACAATAATCCCGTCATGGAGTCACCCTGCAGCCAATAGGCGGTGTGCATCTGGCTCGTGGCACCACAATATTCCTGTCATTGGCAACTCCACAGCTTATGGCCCTCAGCCACTATTAGGAGCCGGAGGTCACCCTCCCCATCATAGATATCTCCACAGCTTACTGTCCCATCCAGCAGGACTTAATTATTCCGTGGGTCGAGGAGGACCAGGGTCTGAAAGAGAAATGAGCGGAGAAAGGGAAGCGAGACCAAGCAAAGAGTTGTCAAGGTCTGTTTAATGAAGGCTAGGAGCCTGATTATAAGCACACAATGAGAGAAAATAGGGAGGGGTCGAGGGGGCATAATAAAATACAGAAAAAGGGATGGACATCTGGGGCGAATGCCGATTACAGGCTTCTCGTAGCTTATCTTAGAATGTCGGCCCTGAAACAGTCCCGGGCACCAAACGGAGACATGGAGGAGTAGGTGAAGCTGCCTTAATCTAAGCAGTTCTAGGCGCCAAGTGAAGGAGGGAGTGAAGCTGGCAGTCTCAGGCGCCAGGTGGAGGCAATGAAGGAGGGGGTGACATAATTCCCTTCAAAGGGTCAGCCGGATCTTTAGGGTGAGAGTTACTGCGGGACCTATTTTCCTACGATTTGGTCTCTCACAGCTTACAGAACCAAGAAGGCTCCGTGCCTGCAGCAAGGGTGGAGAACAGAAGGTCAACGGCTGCTCTCTCCGCATCGGCAGAAGAGAGGTCTTCTGCTGAGCCTCGGATATCTAGCCAATGGTAGTGGACTGCAACTGATTTGTTTAAGGCAGAATCCATCTGTGATTTAACAAAACTGTTTAACCTGTCAAACACCCGGGGGCTAAATGACAAAAGCAACAAAATACCCACGAGGGGCCCCAAAAAGCTGGGGAGCAAGGTAGAGAGCCAGGGAGAAGTAGAAAACCAATTTTGTTTTTTTTTTTTAATTTTTAATATTTTTTATTACATATTTTCCTCAATTACATTTCCAATGCTATCCCAAAAGTCCCCCATAGCGCCCCCCACTTCCCTACCCACCCATTCCCATTCTTTTGGCCCTGGCATTCCCCTATATTGGGGCTTATAAAGTTTGCAAGTCCAATGAGACTCTCTTTCCAGTGATGGCCAACTAGGCCATCTTCTGATACATATGCAGCTAGAGACAAGAGCTCCGGGGTACTGGTTAGTTCATCATGTTGTTCCAACTATAGGGTTGCAGATCCCTTTAGCTCCTTGGGTACTTTCTCTAGCTTCTCCATTGGGAGCCCTGTGATACATCCAATAGCTGACTGTGAGCATCCACTCCTGTGTTTGCTAGGCCCCGGCATCGTCTCACAAGAGACAGCTATATTTGGGTCCTTTCAGCAAAATCTTGCTAGTGTATGCAATGGTGTCAGTGTTTAGAAGCTGATTATGGGATGGATCCCTGGATACGGCAGTCTCTAGATGGTCCATCCTTTCATCACAGCTCCAAACTTTGTCTCTGTAACTCCTTCCATGGGTGTTTTGTTCCCAATTCTAAGAAGGGGCACAGTGTCCACACTTTGGTCTTCATTCTTCTTGAGTTTCATGCGTTTAGCAAATTGTATCTTATATCTTGGGTATCCTAAGTTTTGGGCTAATATCCACTTATCAGTGAATACATATTGTGCGAGTTCCTTTGTGATTGTGTTACCTCACTCAAGATGATGCCCTCCAGGTCCATCCATTTGGCTAGGAATTTCATAAATTCATTCTTTTTAATAGCTGAGTAGTACTCCATTGTGTAAATGTACCATAATTTCTGTATCCATTCCTCTGTTGAGGGACATCTGGGTTCTTTCCAGCTTCTGGCTATTATAAATAGGGCTGCTATGAACATAGTGGAGCATGTGTCCTTCTTACCGGTTGGGACATCTTCTGGATATATGCCCAGGAGAGGTATTGCTGGATCCTCCGGTAGTACTATGTCCAATTTTCTGAGGAACCGCCAGACTGATTTCCAGAGTGGTTGTACAAGCTTGCAATCCCACCATCAATGGAGGAGTGTTCCTCTTTCTCCACATCCTCGCCAGCATCTGCTGTCACCTGAATTTTTGATCTTAGCCATTCTGACTGGTGTGAGGTGGAATCTCAGGGTTGTTTTGATTTGCATTTCCCTGATGATTAAGGATGTTGAACATTTTTTCAGGTGCTTCTCTGCCATTCGGTATTCCTCAGGTGAGAATTCTTTGTTCAGTTCTGAGCCCCATTTTTTAATGGGGTTATTTGACTTTCTGGAGTCCACCGTCTTGAGTTCTTTATATATATTGGATATTAATCCCTTATCTGATTTAGGATAGGTAAAGATCCTTTCCCAATCTGTTGGTGGTTTTTTTTGTCTTATTGATGGTGTCTTTAGCCTTGCAGAAGCTTTGCAGTTTCATGAGGTCCCACTTGTCAATTCTCGATCTTACAGCACAAGCCATTGCTGTTCTATTCAAGAATTTTCCCCCTGTGCCCATATCTTCAAGACTTTTCCCCACTTTCTCCTCTATAAGTTTCAGTGTCTCTGGTTTTATGTGAAGTTCCTTGATCCACTTAGACTTGACCTTAGTACAAGGAGATAGGAATGGATCGATTCACATTCTTCTACATGTTAACAACCAGTTGTGCCAGCACCATTTGTTGAAAATGCTGTCTTTCTTCCACTGGATGTTTTTAGCTCCCTTGTCGAAGATCAAGTGACCATAGGTGTGTGGGTTCATTTCTGGGTCTTCAATTCTATTCCATTGGTCTACTTGTCCGTCACTATACCAGTACCACGCAGTTTTTATCACAATTGCTCTGTAGTAAAGCTTTAGGTCCAGCATGGTGATTCCACCAGAGGTTCTTTTATCCTTGAGAAGAGTTTTTGCTATCCTAGGTTTTTTGTTATTCCAGATGAATTTGCAGATTGCACTTTCTAATTCGTTGAAGAATTGAGTTGGAATTTTGATGGGGATTGCATTGAATCTGTAGATTGCTTTTGGCAAGATAGCCATTTTTACAATGTTGATCCTGCCAATCCATGAGCATGGGAGATCTTTCCATCTTCTGAGATCTTCTATAATTTCTTTCTTCAGAGACTTGAAGTTTTTATTATACAGATCTTTCACTTCCTTAGTTAGAGTCACGCCAAGATATTTAATATTATTTGTGACTATTGAGAAGGGTGTTGTTTCTCTAATTTCTTTCTCAGCCTGTTTATTCTTTGTGTAGAGAAAGGCCATTGATTTGTTTGAGTTAATTTTATATCCAGCTACTTCACCGAAGCTGTTTATCAGGCTTAGGAGTTCTCTGGTGGAATTTTTAGGGTCACTTATATATACTATCATATCATCTGCAAAGAGTGATATTTTGACTTCATCTTTTCCAATTTGTATCCCTTTGATCTCCTTTTGTTGTCGAATTGCTCTGGCTAGGACTTCAAGTACAATGTTGAATAGGTATGGAGAAAGTGGACAGCCTTGTCTAGTCCCTGATTTTAGAGGGATTGCTTCAAGCTTCTCACCATTTACTTTGATGTTGGCTACTGGTTTGCTGTAGATTGCTTTTATCATGTTTAGGTATGGGCCTTGAATTCCTGATCTTTCCAAGACTTTTATCATGAATGGGTGTTGGATCTTGTCAAATGCTTTTTCCGCATCTAAGGAGATGACCATGTGGTTTTTGTCTTTGAGTTTGTTTATATACTGGATTACGTTGATGGATTTCCGTATATTGAACCATCCCTGCATCCCTGGGATGAAACCTACTTGGTCAGGATGGATGATTGTTTTGATGTGTTCTTGGATTCGGTTAGCAAGAACTTTATTGAGGATTTTTGCATCAATATTCATAAGGGATATTGGTCTGAAGTTTTCTATCTTTGTTGGGTCTTTATGTGGTTTAGGTATCAGAGTAATTGTGGCTTCATAGAATGAGTTGGGTAGAGTACCTTCTGTTTCTATTTTGTGGAATAGTTTGTGAAGAACTGGGATTAGATCTTCTTTGAAGGTCTGATAGAACTCTGCACTAAACCCATCTGGTCCTGGGCTTTTTTTAGTTGGGAGACTATTAATGACTGCTTCTATTTCTTTGGGGGATATAGGGCTGTTTAGATCATTAACCTGATCTTGATTCAACTTTGGTACCTGGTATCTGTCTAGGAACTTGTCCATTTCATCCAGGTTCTCCAGTTTTGTTGAGTATAGCCTTTGGTAGAAGGATCTGATGGTGTTCTGGATGTCTTCAGGATCTGTTGTTATGTCTCCTTTTTCATTTCTGATTTTGTTAATTAGGATGCTTTCCCTGTGCCCTCTAGTGAGTCTGGCTAAGGGTTTATCTATCTTGTTGATTTTCTCAAAGAACCAGCTCCTTGACTGGTTGATTCTTTGAATAGTTCTTCTTGTTTCCACTTGGTTGATTTCACCCCTGAGTTTGATTATTTCCTGCTACTCCTCTTGGGTGAATTTGCTTCCTTTTGTTCTAGTGCTTTTAGTTGTGTTGTCAAGCTGCTAATGTGTGCTCTCTCTAGTTTCTTTGTGGAGGCACTCAGAGCTATGAGTTTTCCTCTTAGAAATGCTTTCATTGTGTCCCATAAGTTTGGGTATGTTGTGGCTTCATTTTCATTGAACTCTAAAAAGTCCTTAATTTCTTTCTTTATTCCTTCCTTGACCAAGGTATCATTGAGAAGAGTGTTGTTCAGTTTCCACGTGAAGGTTGGCTTTCTATTATTTATTTTGTTATTGAAGATCAGCCTTAGTCCATGGTGATCTGATAGGATGCATGGGACAATTTCAATATTTTTGTATCTGTTGAGGCCTGTTTTGTGACCAATTATGTGGTCAATTTTGGAGAAGGTACCATGAGGTGCTGAGAAGAAGGTATATCCTTTTGTTTTAGGATAGAATGTTCTGTAGATATCTGCCATATCCATTTGATTCATAACTTCTGTTAGTTTCATTGTGTCCCTGTTTAGTTTCTGTTTCCATGATCTGTCCATTGGTGAAAGTGGTGTGTTGAAGTCTCCCACTATTATTGTATGAGGTGCAATGTGTGCTTTGAGATTTACTAAAGTTTCTTTAATGAATGTGGCTGCCTTTGTATTTGGAGCATAGATATTCAGGATTGATAGTTCCTCTTGGAGGATTTTACCTTTGATGAGTATGAAGTGCCCCTCCCTGTCTTTTTTGATGACTTTGGGTTGGAAGTCAATCTTATCAGATATTAGAATGGCTACTCCAGCTTGTTTCTTCATACCATTTGCTTGGAAAATTGTTTTCCAGCCTTTCATTCTGAGGTAGTGTCTATCTTTTTCTCTGAGATGAGTTTCCTGTAAGCAGCAAAATGTTGGGTCTTGTTTGTGTAGCCAGTTTGTTAGTCTATGTCTTTTTATCGGGGAGTTGAGTCCATTGATATTAAGAGATATTAAGGAAAAGTAATTGTTGTTTCCTGTTATTTTTGTTGTTAAAGTTGGCATTCTGTTCTTGTGGCTGTCTTCTTTTAGGTTTGTTGAGGGATTACCTTCTTGTTGTTTCTAGGGCGTGGTTCCTGTCCTTGTATTGGTTTTTTCCTGTTATTATCCTTTGAAGGGCTGGATTCGTGGAGAGATAATGTATGAATTTCGTTTTGTCGTGGAATATTTTGGTTTCTCCATCTATGTTAATTGAGAGTTTGGCTGGGTATAGTAGCCTGGGCTGGAATTTGTGTTCTTTTAGTGTCTGTATAACATCTGTCCAGGATCTTCTGGCTTTCATAGTCTCTGGTGAAAAACTGGTGTAATTCTGATAGGCTTGCTTTATATGTTACTTGGCCTTTTTCTCTTACTGCTTTTAGTATTCTATCTTTATTTAGTGCATTTGTTGTTCTGATTATTATGTGTTGGGAGGTATTTCTTTTCTGGTCCAGTCTATTTGGAGTTCTGTAGGCTTCTTGTATGTTCATGGGCATCTCTTTCTTTAGTTTTGGGAAGTTTTCTTCTATAATTTTGTTGAAGATGTTTGCTGGTCCTTTGAGTTGAAAATCTTCATTCTCATCCACTCGTAGGTTTGGTCTTCTCATTGTGTCCTGTATTTCTTGGATGTTTTGAGTTAGGATCTTTTTGCATTTTACATTTTCCTTGATTGTTGTGCCGATGTTCTCTATGGAATCTTCTGCACCTGAGATTCTCTCTTCCATCTCTTGTATTCTGTTGCTGATGCTCGTATCTATGGTTCCAGATTTCTTTCCTAGGGTTTCTATCTCCAGTGTTGCCTCATTTTGGGTTTTCTTTATTGTGTCTACTTCCCTTTTTAGGTCTAGTATGGTTTTGTTCATTTCCATCATCTGTTTGGATGTGTTTTCCTGTTTTTCTTTAAGGACTTCTACCTGTTTGATTGTGTTATCCTGTTTTTCTTTAAGGACTTCTACCTGTTTGATTGTGTTATCCTGTTTTACTTTAAGGACTTGTAACTCTTTAGCCATGTTCTCCTGTAATTCTTTAGTTACAAAGTTATTAAAGTTCTTCTTGATGTCCTCTACCATCATCATGAGATATGCTTTTAGATCCGTGTCTAGCTTTTCTGGTGTGTTGGGGTGCCCTGGACTTGGCGAAGTGGGAGTGCTGGGTTCTGATGATGGTGAGTGGTCTTGGTTTCTGTTAGTAAGATTATTACGTTTACCTTTCGCCATCTGGTAATCTCTGGGGTTAGTTGTTAACGTTGTCACTGTTTAAAGATTGGAGCAGACTCTGTGTTCCACTCACCAGAAGTCTCAAAATCCTGTGGCAGGTGTCGTGGGTAGCTGGCGGGTGTCAGCCGACCCTGCGCTCTAGCTACCCGAGTGCTGGTCAGACCGGATGAGGCTTGTGGCCCTACTCAGGCCGGTTTTCTGCTTCCCTAACTAATGCAGTCTCAGGTCCCTCGTGCAATTGGATTGGAGCAGAAGCTGTGTTCCACTCACCAGAAGTCTTAAGATCCTGTGGCGGGTGTTGTGGGTAGCTGGCGAGTGTCAGCCGACCCTGCGCCCTAGCTGCCCCGGTGCTGTTCTGACCGGAAGAGCGAAAACCAATTTTGATACAGGATTCTTCTTTTTCTCTGTTGCGCTTTCTTTCCTCTAAACTAATTCTGACCTTTTCTATACTATCTTGTACTAAGCCTGTCTTGTCAGAATAAAAGCAACGTTCTTCTTTGAGGGCTGCGCAGAGCCCACCCTCCTGCAGGAACACTAAATCGAGGCCTCGTCTATTTTGTAACAGTACCTCAGACAGGGAGACCAAGGAATCTTTTAAAATTTTTAAGCCCTTCTGTAATTCCTGAATGTCTTTGTCCACATGAGGCTAAGTTGGGTGAGCTGGGCGGACTGTTGTTGGGAGGAGACCAAGAAGGCAATACCAGTCCCCGCACCTGCAGCACCCAAACCAAGGACTACTGCTAGGGTTAACACAGTAATGGGCTCTCTCTTATCACGGAGCAGGATAGTGCCTCTTTCCCAAAACCGGAGAAGATCTTTTCTATGGTGCACTGTTAACTTTGGTAGAAGTTGAACCAAGACACAGTAATCTTTGTTGGTTAAAAAGGTCTGGGTAACCACATAGGTGGTAAGCCCAGTAGGATATGCTAAATAAGTACCATTAGGCGCCTCAAGGTATTGAAAAGTGGCGTTCACAATAGTAGTCTGATTGCAAACTTCTAGCAAGGCCTGAGAGGGGAGCATGGAAGGCCCCAAAAGGCACAGGCCCAGGCCCAACACTTGACTCAGTGTGAGCTCTTCGTTGTTCTCAGGGTGCCAGCCAAGTTTATTGGTATTGTTGGTTGCAACAAGTGATCCAAATATCATCACTCCTTCATAAAAAGGGGGGTTGAGGAGAAAAACACCCAACATTCATCATATTGGGTAGCATTAGCTGCATGCATAGCAGCAATTGAAACATTTACCATTTATAAAATTAATTCTGAGGAGGAGGGGGACCCAGCAGGAAGGGTGGGTTAAAATATAGTAGCAGAGGGGGCTTTGGGTGTAACAGGCAAGCGAGGAGGGGACTTCCCTGGGGATTTTGGATGGAGAGCGGGATTAGGCCCTACTGCCACCTTTGGCTGGATTGGGATGGCTTTTGTTAACTGTACTTTAAAGGAGAGGCAGGGGTCTCTTCCTGCCACATAGGCACAAAGGCCTCATTCTGCTCCCTGCAAGTGTTCTCAGGTGAACTTCTTCGCTGCTTCAGTAAAGGTGATTTGCAAGGTGTTACACTAGGAATCACATTGTCTGTTATATGTGGGTGGGGCCCGCATAGGGCTGCCCCTTAGGCAGATTATGCCTCTTAACCTGTATAAGGTCCCGGGAAGAGGAAGGTTTCCAGTAGGTGTCTCCAGTAGTTTCACAGCCCCAAGAGGTGCAGTAATAGCTAGCTCTATAATCACACTTGTTTCCCAGGGACCCATCTCGGTGGTCGCCGGGGCAGACATAAATTGGGATGAGACTTAAAAAGGACCTGGCCCACTTATTATAGCATCCAGGGTTTGTACTATATCTTTGTTGTGTAGTAATGCGTTGAGCTTGTGGCATGAAATGGCTGGGAGTGCCCCAGACCTCTCCAGCCCCTAGGGCTAGCTTACACAGGTCGACCTCTAGGGGCAACCACGAGGGAGAGCTTCCAATTGTGGAGGTGGCATTAACTATGTCCCCGGCTTCATTAAGAACCTGCCAAGTATAACTGTAGAGTTGGTAGGGGTTTGCACTCTCTACCTGTGACCCACTTTGTAGCAGAAGAACGTATACCCAGGTCCAAAGGGTCGGGCAAGGTGTCTCTCGGGCCATCCTTTTGGTTTTCTGTAAGTAAGCACAAACAGAAAGCTTTTCTCAGGGTTTTTCTTCCCTGGATGAATTGTATGGTTTTATTAGGCAGTCTGGGAGCCATCTGGCATTTTGGGCCCCTGAATCATAGATACAAGTGTGTCCTTTGCCCCATATAAGGACCGATCTGGACCCTGCCATTTGTTGGACAAGGGATCTCTCCACATAGCTTGTGCATAATTGTTGGCAGTTGAAGGGTACCAAAGGTGATCTGCGGCAGACTTGCCTACAGTGTCGTATGTAAGAAAATTGAAGACAAATAGTGCATGATTCAAGAGGGTCTTGAAGTTGCCAGATTGGGGATATAGAATCTGCACCCCCCCGCCCCCCAGACTGCAATTTAAAGAGCAGTTTTTAAGGGTTTGATGAGACCTTTCTACAATGCCTTGGCCTTGGGGCTTATAGGGAATGCCAGTAATATGTTTGATGCCCATCTGAGCACAAAACTGTTTAAAGCTGGAACTAATATATCCCGGGCCATTACATGTCTTGAGGATCTTGGGTTGTGGTGTAACCACCAAGCAGGAGAGAACATGACTGATAACATGTTTAGTGGCTTCTCCTGACTGTAAAGATGCACAGATAAAACCACTGAAACTATCAACAGAGACATGAATATATTTTAACTTTCCAAAGGGGGCATAGCAGGTGACATCCATCTGCTATGACTCACCAGGAAGTAGCCCACGGGGGTTGACCCCCACATGTGGCTCGGGTAAAAGGGTCAGGCAGCCCTTGCACTGCCGAACAATTTGTCGTGCCTGTTCGTGGGTGATGGAAAATTTAAATCTCAGGGTGTGGGCGTTAAGATGGTGTAAATCATGGGCCTGTTGAGCAGCGGCAAGACAGGTGGTAGATAAGGCAGAAGCCACTACCTGGGTGGCCCGATCGTTGCCTTCAGACAGTGGCCCAGGCAGGCCAGAATGGGCACGAATATGGCCAATAAAAAAAGGAAAATTGCGGGCAAGAATAAATTTTTGAGTTTAGCAAACAGCGGGGAAGCATTGGTAGAGGGTTGGATATATGGAACAGTTTCTAAAAGGGGGACAGAAGCGGCCACATAGGCGCTATCTGTATACAAATTAAAAGGGGGTTTCAGGCAAGAGTTCAAACACCCTAACAATGGCTGCCAGTTCAACAAGCTGCGCCAAGGAGAAGTCTGTCATAAAACGTGAGACCTCTCCACCAATGCTGAAGGCAGCCATACCTGAGGAGGATCCGTCGGTAAAGACTACCGCGGGCCCCTAGCAATCGGGGCTGACTTTGTTCTTTTTGGGAAAACCACAGGTGTCCTATGTAGGAATTGAACCAATTTATCAGCGGGATAATGGTTATTGATCACACCCTAGAAGGAGGTGCAATTAACTGCCCAATCATCATTATTTCGAATTAGCCACTGAACTTGGGAGGTATCATAGGGGAGAACAATAATATCAGGATCTTTGCCAAAAAACCTAAGGGCAGCTTCCCTGCCAAGACGCAGCATATGAGCAACCAGCTGAGGATATGTGGGTAGCACCCTAGAGGGAGAAGCCGGCATATGGACCCAAAATAGAGGTTTAAGTTGCCACAGAAGGCCACTGGGAGAAAAGGGAGTAGGGAAAACAAGGAACTGGAGGGGAAGATCTGGGGAAAAATATCCAATTCATTGATGGCCTGTTCTACTTTGGCCAATGATATTTGTGCTTTATGGGTCAGCGTACGTAGGGAGGATGGATCTGAGTCCCCACGCAAAATATCAAACAAAGGTTTTAGCTCCCCTGTTTTAAGTTTTAAGTAAGAATGGAGCCAGTTAATATCTCCTAACAGGTGTTGAAAATCATTAAGAGTCTGCAAGGAATCCCACCTTAAATGAACCTTTTGGGAGAGAATCCTATTAGGAAACAATTCAAAGCCCAAAAACAAATGAGGGGGTTGAATCTGAATTTTCTGCAGAGACTAGGGGCTGATCTGGCTGCCAGCTGTCCCCCGTGGCCAAAAGAAATGGAATGGAATTGGGGGCCCAGGGCTGTCCCCTCTGCCTGTTTCCCTGAAGGGGAGGCAAATATCTATTGTGGATTAGCAAACATTGGCCCAATGTTTGCCCCTCTTGCAGCATGGGCAGAGGGTATTGGGCTGTGCAGGAAGGGCGATGGGACCCACAGGGGGCCGTGTGTAGGGGCTGAAGCAAGCGGCAGCCAGTTGGGATTATGATAATGAGCCTCCTCCTCCAAGGTGGCTGCCTTCTGGGATCTAAAGGCTCTTGGGCCAGAGGTCTCTTAAAGACTGGATTAATTAATGGCATATCAGAAGGGGATGGGCCCATCGGGAGGGATTGGGTGGCAGGGCCTCAGATATGTCTATAATGACCGAGGAAGGTTTTGAAGGGTTCCTTTTGGAGGAAAGAGAGGTCACTGAGGCCGCCCAAGACAAGGGGCGGAGGAGACAATATTCAGCGACCGACAAAAGTTGTTGTTTATCAGGGTCATCAGTTGCGCCTTTCACTACATCATGAATGAGTCCCCAGTAAGAGAGAACAGTTGCAGGGACAGCATCGGGGCCCTGACTGGTCAATTTTTCATTTAATTCTCAACCTACTTTTTTCTATTTTTTATGGTGGATTTCTGGCCCATCAATGATAAACCAGGGGCATGTCTGATCTATAAAAATAAAAAATTTTATCAACTCTTTCTTCTTAACTCTAACTCCCCTTTCCCTGAGAGAAGCTTTCGGGTCTCTGATGAAGACCACTTCTTTAGACAATTTATGGCCCATTTCTATGGGGCAGAGAAATGTCAACTTACTGTCTCATGAGCAGTGAGATCGTTCCTCAAATGGCTTCTTCGTCACAGCAACCTTCTCTGGAGGGTGGGCTCCATCTGGCGAGGGTCCGTACCTTGAGCCCTCACATGGGGCACCACTTATCCCAACCCAAAGGACCCACGGGACCTAGTTATTCGGGGGTCGAGGGGAACCAAGCCTGAAAGAGAAACAGGCGAGAAAAGTGATCGAGACCAAGCAGAGGGTTGTCAAAGTCTACTTTAATGGAGGCTGGAAGCCTGATTATAAGCACACAGTGAGAGGAAATAGGGAGGGGCTGAGGGGGAATGATCAAAGCACAGAGAGAGGGACGGACATCTGGGGCGGATGCTGAGTGCAGGCTTGAAACATCTTGTGGCTTATCTTTGGATGCTGGTTCTGCCCAAACAGCCCCAGGTGTCTGGCCAAGACAAGGGTCAGTTGGTTTTCACGATCAGCCTTGTGTGAAGGAGGGGGTGGCTCGGCTCCCAACAAAGGGTCAATTGATTCTCAGGGTGGGAGCTGTTGAAGGTCTGGTTTCCCACAGTCTGGTCTCCCAAAGCCTTTTACAGCCATCCTCCTTGATATTCTCTCTCCTTCCTCTTCTCTCACATTCCCTGAGTCTTGTCAAGATGGCTGATATAAATGTCCTGACTGTGTTGGAGCACTCTCATTTGCTCATTTCCCACACTTTTAACAGTAATGTGTCTCTGATTTAGCCAGTACACACTGTAATAAGAAGCTGTTATATGATATTAAAGGATGGGGTGACCACTGGTAACTAATGGAAAGGGACAGGAGGGTGGAGAGAAGGAGAGTATGGAATTATTAATCTAAACCAAGGATGTATGAAGTAGTCTTCTCAAACCCCGTTCATTAATAAGCTGATTAAAAATATAATCTTTAAAGGAGTTTGAACAGAAGTTCTCCACATTAATGACCAGTGCTGCACTTTGAAGACTTGGGCTATTAAAACCTTAGTGCCAGGGGCTGGAGAGATGTTTCCACGGTTAGGAGCACTGACTGTTCTTCCAGAGGTCCTGAGTTCGATTACTAGCAACCACATGGTAGCTTACAACCATCTGTACTGGGGTGTGATGCCTTCTTCTGGCGTGTCTGAAGACAGTGACAGTGTACTCATATACATAAAATAAATATTTCTCATAAAAACTCTGCATTACATTTGTGATAAATATATATAAATAAAACCTCAGTGCCAGACACAGGTTACCTGCCCATGAGTTATTGGTCAGAGACCCAAGAGGCTCCCCAGACAACACAGGCTACTGCTACTGCTCTTGCTGAGTTCCAGAAGTCACTGGTAAGACTCACATTCTTGCTGAAGAGACCACACACTTCGTACAGAGGAGTCAATGTTGGACTGACCAGAAGACTGCACTCTGGTTCTGGCTATCTTTCATAGTTCTGGAATGTGTGTGCAGGACGCTGCTGGGGAAAAAGATGCCAGTGGTCCATGATGCTACAGTATGGGTATGCCAGGCAAGATGGGCTCAGTGGCAATAGTGGCAAGACTGTTTATGGGGTGACCTGGTCCTCCTGATGGGATTTGACACATGCTCTACAGGAATGAGTTCAGTCTGTGCTTAGAGAAGTCATGGGCCCTAGGGGAGAAATTACTGATAATGTCTCTCTGAACGATCATGTTGTCAATCTGCCTTCTAAATTATTTATGTTTGTTTCTATGGATTTATGCTGTCCAAAGTTAAATTTTGACTTGTGAATTAGTTGACTTTGAGATATATTCTAGGGAGTGTCCTTTCTCACCATGACACCTACCTGGGGACAGGGATCAGGCTCAGGATCTCTGAGACACTTGTGAAAAGAGCAGGTACCAGAGTCAAAGAGGTCCCATGCTGCTCTAGAGCACCAGCCTCTCTCCTCTGTGATGAATAACAGGGTAGGAGAGGGTCTGGTACCAGAAGGAGGTAAATGCTCACGGCCTTTGCCCCTAATGCTTGTGACCTGATTTCTCAGTGTGTGTGCGCCTGTGTGTGTATTCATGGGTATACATGTATGTCAGGAGCCATAATGGGACAAGCTAATAACTAGCAGGTGATCATCCTGAAGTGGCCTGCCTCGGATTATTATATAATCTGCGACAGGTGAGCTCTCATTAAGCAAGGCTGTGAGGGACTCATTTTAGTAAAGATTCCTGCTATTAATATGCGTTTCCTGTTATTATTAAACATATATATCAATCACTAAGTAGAAGCACACCCCCTTTTGAAGTAGATCGCTGTAGATCCATGAAGATGTACTATCTTGTAGTGATGCTATATAGACAAATACATGACTTAATGATGATCCTATAAGAATTCCTAAAATTATATCTGTGATTATTAAGCTCTTTTATAGTGGAGCTGCTATTAAGTCCTCTTCTGATAGTCAAAGCTTCAGTGAGAACTCTGCCAGTCTCCCAAGTCACCGGTTAATTGCTCTTAGATGGTAACCAGACTTTCTCCCACTCAGAGCACATTCCAAGAGGTTGTAAAACAATTAACCAAAGGTCATTAAAAGATAACTAACGATTTATTATAGGTTCTAGGACAGAAGATAAAATACTGACTGGGTTTACCTATACACAACTTCACTAATAACTTAGTTACGGTTTTAAACCTTCAGTGAACCTGTGGAGCTGAGACAGGTGATGGATGTTTAGCCAGATAATCACTCCTAATGGATATGCATGTAAACATTCTCTGCTGTAAACTTCTCTTTCAATTTATGATTTGATTTTTTTGTGTGAACTTGTGATGAACTTTGTAACATGTGATCATGTATTCTGAAAGATAAGGACTTTAAGAGCTGAGGACAAAGAGAAGAGTCAGAACTGAGCGACTGGGGTGAGAGGAACGGAGGTGAGAAGAACTGAGCTGAGGAGAAGTTTTTAGACAGAACATTTTTTAGATTAGAAGGAGAATGCAGAGTGGAGTAACCTAGAAATTATAGGTAACATAAAATACTAAGAGAGCAATGTGCAGAATGCAGAGGGAAAGAGGAAAAAAGAAGATGTTTCAGAGAGCAGAAGGAGCAGGCAGGCTTCTCCTTACCATCATGGGATCTGTTCTGACCCCATGGTAAGGACAAGGCAGGTTTAGTCTTATTAAAAGAAATAAAGCTTTTTTTCTTTCTTACACACATGGGTTTAATTCATTTAGCATTAAAAAGGTAGAAGTTTTTTCTTTCTCTATGTAATAAAGATTGGAGTGCAGTTTTCATTCAGAATGAGTGAGTTCTTTCTGTATCAGTGCTTGGTCTTTTGCTCCATAGCATATTTAAGTATGGATGTGTGTGTGTGTGTGTGTGTGTGTGTGTGTGTGTAAGTATGTGATTGTGAGAATGTATGTAAGCTGGGCCCAGCTGGGTTTGAATGAAAATGAATAAATGAGCATGAATGAAGCTGAATATGAATTTATGTGAGATTAACATATTTGCTTATGTAAAAGTTTTTCCTTCTGAGAGTGTTATTCTCTTCTCCTGGTTCAATAGAAGTTTATTGCTCCAAACTTCCCCCTAGCCTGACAAGCAAGAGGCATCTGGACAATAAGGAGAAGGCTCTAGCAATTAATCCTTTACTTAATCTCCTGCTGTTTTAGGATGAGGTTCTATGTGCCAGAGACTGCAGTTTCTGGCCTCAGAGGAGCACAGAAGGCAGGTCAGCTACAACTGCATAGTAACTCAGACTTAGATAAGTAAACCTTTTATTATACAGCAACCTTTAATTTCTTATAAGACAAAGCCTTAACCCAGAAACTCGTAAGACAAAGTCTTACCCTCCGCCTATGCTCTTCCCCCTCCACTGCCTCAAGAAGAACCAACAAGAAAGAAGAAACAGCCCACTCTGGGTGGGGCTGCCCTGGCACATGTATATATGTGTGTGCATGTGTGTCTGAGTGTGTGTGTGTGTGTCTATATGTCTTTGTGTATTTGTGTGTATGTCTGTATTTGTGTGTGTGAATATGTGTGTGTATTCGTGTGTGTGCATATGTGTATTCATATATATATATATATATATACACATATATATGTATATATGTGTGTGTGTGTGCATGTGGCTGTGTGTATTAGTATGCCCGTGTTTTTATTGTGTGTATATGTGTGTATACATATGTATGTGTGTGCATGTGTCTGAGTGTATTTGTGTGTATTGTGTTTATATGTGTGCATGTGTGTGTCTTTGTGTATTCATGTGTATATATGTGTGTGTATGTGTCTGTGTCTGAGTGTGTATTGTGTGTATATGTGTGCACCTGCATACGTGTGTGCATGTGATTGTGTATGTGTGTATTCGCGTGTGTGCATGTATGTATGTGCATATTTATGTGTATATGTGTGTGCATGTGTCTCTGTATGAATGTGCAGATGTGTGCACACATGTGTGTTTATGTGTGTCTGTCTCTGTGTGTGAGTGTGTTTGTGTATTTTTTCCTCCCGCTATAAAGTTCTAGGGTATATATGTGTGCATGTGTGTCTCTCTCTGTGTGTGTTGTGTGTATATGTGTGCACACATGTGTGTGTCTGTATGTCTGAGTGTGTATGTGTGATTTGCTTTTTTTCCCTTTCACTATGAAGTTCTAGGGATGAAACTCAGGAAGGTGTTCAGGCTTGGAGGCCGCTATCCAGTGAGCCACCTCATGGGCCCTTGACCTTGCTTTGAAACCATCAGCAGAGTCTGGGCTGCTAACATTTGGGCTTCTTTACCAGTTTTGTACTCTGATTTTTTTTAAATGCAATTCAAATCACCTGTATAAATAAGATGCTTTAGAGCTTGTTATAAACATCCCCATCTCCCAAAGCCTTTAAAATAGGGGAGAGTATTTCTAGTTACAGTCATCGGCAGCCACCAGCTCTGAAGTGTCAGTGAAGCTTTACAGCACCCAACAGCTGGTGGAAGGAGAAAGCAGGAAACAGGCCACTCACAGAGGCATCTCCGTCCTGTGAACCCTCTAGAAAACTTTAAATCAGGAAGCCGCGCTTCATTTAAGTGGCCAGTGCGGCTGTTTCAGTCTTCACAGTTCTGTGGTTTGTCCAAAGCCTGGTGAATCCAACCTGGTCCTGGATAAGGTGACTTTTTCTGGGCTTTTCCCTAGGCTCTGGACAACTCGCTTCTTTTCCACACCCCACAGTTTCCCCAGCCCCGCCTCTCCTGCCCTAGGCACCTCTCCATGGGTCTGTGATTGGTGCGCTCCCGAGCTCTCAGCCTGGCCTTTTAGGGACTGTTGTTAGGCCTTTAAAGTGATAAGGGAAAGGGTCCAGTGGCTGCTTTTATCAGCCAATCATTTTCCTGACATCCCAAACGGAGGGGGAAGCCCGGGATGCCTCCCCGTTCCTCTTTAGCCTCTTGGTTGGAGGGGAGGTTGGGAGCAGAGGCTTGGATCACCGCCAGCCCTGACCTGGCACCTGCTCCCCCCGGGCGGGCGTCACTGCGGGATTTGTCCAGCGACTTCCCTAGCAGGGGTGTGTTAGGGGGAGTCCTCTTTCCGACTGTCGAAATGGTTATCAAAGTGTTTGTTGCCACATCTTCTGGGTCCATAGCGGTAGGTGTCTGGGGCTCTGTGGGCTTTCTTCCTATGTGTTTTTCTGGATAACTCCTGGTTGGAGGCAGAAGGAGTGGGTATGCCCTGGCTTTTGGCCTTGAATGCTGTTTTTGTTTTTGTGTGGGAGTTAACTGCACACTGCGGTGAGCATGAGCGCCCTCCGCTTTTTTGCCTCTGTCTTCGTGATGTTGGAAAAAGTATGTGAAGTGTGTAATCTGGCAGGTTGGCGTGAAAGGTGACTGGACGGGGGAGTGTTTCATGCTCCTTTTAACCTGTGCTTTGTGCGCTGTTGGTAGTGCTGTGCAGTTTTAGCCATTTAGATTTTTTAGTGCTTTACCATTCATTCTGTAAGACGCAGGCTAAAACTTGGAGACAGATGACAGGTCAGGGAGAGATGAATCAGATCGCCCAAACGACCTCGGGGCACAATTACTCCTATATTTGAAATAGCTGGAAGCATTAGAAGATAGTAGGTATGAGCTTATTATTTGTAGAAAATGATGTCACAATGACAGCAGCAGACCCATCTGAGGCCCACAGTTTTAAACGCTCTCCGAAGTGAGGGCACCTAGAGTGTGAGCCAAAAGCCCAGCTCCATATGGCTTAGCTCGGATTGCTTGAGACCACCCACCCTCTGATTCCAGCCTGCATTCCGTGTTATGTAGACCCGCTGGTAGAAGAAATAAGAGCAATTTAGGGACTCAGTTCTAGGTCTAGGATGAATTGTAGGAGACTGGCTTCAGGTGGACTCTAGTGTCTGTCTTGTGGAGGTTCTAGTCAGTACTTAGCAGAAATGAGGAAGGCTGTGGGAAGAAAACAGTCTATTAATTCCAAGAGTTAGAGACCAGAGAGGGGGCTGTTTCCTTTTATAGCTGTTCCCTAGGGTCTCAGGTTGCGGCTGGAATTCTGACAGTCACTCTGCAGAGATGTTTCCAGGCCCTGGCTAAGTACCAGCCCCAACCACAATTTGCTGAAGGCCACTACACCCAAACTCGGACAATCAGGAGGATCTTCAGAGAAGGCAGGCAGAAAATAAAAAGAGTTTGGCAACCCCACCCACTCGTCCAGGATGGTTTCTGTGGTTCTATTTGTTGTGTAGGATGTAGACTAACTCAGACTTGGAAATTATGATATCATTTGGCCCTGAACTGATTGATGCCCTGGACTAGGAGAAAAAGAGGAGCACACAGCTCGAGTGGAGAATTCCAATCACAGAGATTTCGAACACAGACCTTCCGTGGCTGTTGATGGGTTTACATAAGGAGCACACCCATGTTTCTTCAGCGCTGGGTTCACACCTGGGGCCTGTGTAAGCACGTTAACTTACCGCTGTGCTGCATCCTGGGAGTTCGCGCTTGGGTCTTTTAGATTGGAAATAAAATTTCAAGGATAGGTGATCTGATGGTCTGGTTTTGAAGTGGGTTTCAAACATTAGTGCTGAAACTTTTCACAGTGTTGAAAACTTTTCACAGTCACTTACTTATTTTTAGTTTTAGGTGCATGGATATTTTGCATACATATATGTTACTATATCACACATATGCCTGATGCCCATAGAGGCCAGAAGAGGTGTCAGATCCCCTGGGACTGGAGTAACAGATGGTTGTGAGCCACCACTATGTGGGTGCTGGGAATTAAAACCAGGCCCTCTGCAAGAGCAGCCAGTACTCCTGAGCCACCTCTCCAGGCTAAGTCTTTTATCTGTTCTATATGGCTGTTTGTATTCTTCAGACAATGGAAATAAACCCACAGATTTCTTTGGTTTGTTTATTGTTTATTGTCCTGCATTCTTGAAGTCTGGGAGTTTGTTTTAGCCTTGGAGACTCTGGTGGGGGTTGGGTGGGGGTGTCTCCCTTCACTCTGGACCTTGGAATTTGACCCTCTAGATGAATATTTCAGTGCCATTTGTAACTGTGTGACCTTGGAGGTGTTTGTCCTTTCTAAACCTCAATTTCCTTGTCTGTAAAATGAGGATAAGAATAGTGTTCACCTCATAGCTTGGTCATGAGGACTTCTGAGATACCACACTCGGGTGCCCATCACAGTGCCAGGGCCTGTCCAGGCACTGGAAAGTTCTGTGATTATTAATTATAGTCACTGGCAGCTGTTTGTTAATGTTAGTTGCCATTTTAATCTCTACTAGCCACCATGAATTAATTATTGATGATATGTATTAATGAGCATTTTTACTGTGGCGATTAGCAACTATTTTTTAGTAGAACCAAGGCAATGGTCATTACATATTGAAAGGACTGTCTAAAACCTTCTAAGTGGAAGAGTTTCTTCCATAAAGATGAGGTCATGCAAGGTGGTGGTGGCACATCCAGGAGGCAGAGGCAGAGGCAGAGGCAGAGGCAGAGGCAGAGGCAGAGGCAGAGGCAGAGGCAGAGGCAGAGGCAGAGGCAGAGGCAGAGGCAGAGGCAGAGGCAGAGGCAGAGGCAGAGGCAGAGGCAGAGGCAGAGGCAGAGGCAGAGGCAGAGGCAGAGGCAGAGGCAGAGGCAGGTGGATCTCTGTGAGTTTGAGGCCAGCCTGGCCTACAGAGCAAGTTCCAGGACAGCCAGGACTACATGGAGAAACCCTGTCTCAAAAAACCAAACCCCCTCAAAAAAAAGAATGAGAACTCAGTACCCCACATCTTACGGTTGAGTGTTCAGGAATGAGGAATTCCACCCAACAGCTTCTTGACAGGAAAAACCACACAGTGGCTGCTTGAGTCTCTGCTACACATGTGTTGGTGGTCTGCTTTGGGGGTCCACAAAGATCAGACAGGTTTAGAAAATGAGTTCTGGGCCAACAAAAACAAGCCCATAATCTCATCATGACCTGAATGTATGAATTGGCCCCATTTTAACGATTGCATTTAAAGATCTGGGCCACACTATGTTGAGGAGGGCTTTGGCCTAAGAGGCTGTGGAAAGCAGGAGAGGGCAGATGTCTTCTCTAGGGCCCGCTTCTCTAGAAGGCTTCCTCTGCAGTGGGGTAGCAGGACAAAGAGGGGAGAGGAGAATCTTTACTGTTTTCAAGGTGTTCAATCCCTTGCAGTAGCCACTCTTACGGCAAAGACTCACAGGGCCTTCCAGGTTTCTCAGTCTGCTCTCCCACTGGATTGATGAAATAAATGTGATGGGAAAAGTGGGACTCTGTGTGAGTGTATATGTTAGTGGGCATGTGTGCATGTGCCTGCACACACATGCAGAGACCAGAGGAGGGTGTTCAGTGCTCCAGTTTATCATTATCCACCTTGTTCACTTGAGACAATCTCTTACTGAGCCTGGAACTAGGCTAGTAGCCTGTAGGTCCCACAATCCTCCTATCTCTGCTCCCCACAGATTGTGGTTACAGGTGTGCCTGTGGTTACCAGATTGTGGTTACAGGCATGTATGTGGTGACCAGATTGTGGCTACAGGTATGCATGTGTGAACCTGTGGTTACAGGTGTGCATATGTAGTGACCAGATTGTGATTACAGGTGTGCATGTGGCAACACCCAGATTTTTATATAGCTTTTTTTTTGGATCTGAATTCATGTCTGTGCAGCAAGCACTTTATGTGTTGAGCTCTCTCCACTCTTACAAATTTTCTAGTTTGGTCTTTCTCTCTATCCCTAAAAAAATCTGTTTTGTCTGGGTGTCATTCTTGGAAGATCCACCAATTCAATGGAAACTCACTGTTGTTACTTTAAAATACGGATCAGACCAGGTATCTGGCAAACCAGGCATGATGGCACACACTTGGAATTCCAGCATTCAGGAGGCTGAAGCAGGATTTGAGGTCATCCTGGGCTACATAGCTAGTTCTAGGCCAACTTGGACTGTGTAGTAAGACCCTGTCTCAAGTAAAACAAAACCCCACCTGATGGCATGACCATCCCAACTGGAAAGATGATGGGTGCCTGGCAGTGCAGGTTACCACGGTGACACAGGACATGTTACCACAGTGACACAGAACATGGTACCATGGATCATCTCACTCACTTGCCCACGAACATGAGCACCCCAGAGGAGGATATCTGGTGTCTGTCTTGCAGATGAGGGAATTGAAGCCGTAAGACCTTGCTCATAGAGCGTCCTTGGAGCTAGGACACATATGTCATCCACAACTCCCATCCAGCGGGCTTCACCCTACAGTTTGGTGACCTCAGTTGGAAAGTCTCCTCACTGTACCAGACAATAGACAAGAGGTGTCAAGCGAAGGGCTGGGAGAGGCGTGGCTATAGATTCCCAGACACGCTGCAGTGGCCAACGGTTCCTGGGTGACTTCAGGACAGAGACAGAGCTTACTTGTGGGCAAATGCCACAGGATAAACAGCTCTCCTTATCTCCACTGAGATATCCAAGGCTCCAAACAGTGATCCCCTCCGTGGGATGGAGAGAGAGAGAGAGAGAGAGAGAGAGAGAGAGAGAGAGAGACAGAGAGAGACAGAGAGAGACAGAGAGAGCAAACTAGTGTCTTTTAAGGGATGGAAAGAGCTCAGCACGATAACAGTGCTTGCTGCACAAACATGAGTTCAGACCCGCAGACCTGCTCCTTAGGAAACAGCAGGGCCCTTGGCATTCTGAGGATAGAGAAGGGACCCGGGGAAGATGTGAGTCTGGAGGAGATCTGCTGGGGGTGCCTGTACCCCTCTTCCTGTCATAAAGGGGAGGAGGCCTCCGAAGGCTTATATTGGTGGGTGAGGGGGTGAGGGGACCCACCAGAGAGGAAAGGCATTGTCCCCTCCTTCCTCCTCTGGGTTTGACTTTAGGACTCTTTCTTCTCCCAATCTCCCAGGCCAGGTGCCCCTCACTTGTTCCAGTCTGGCTAAGAGACTGTTTTAAGTGCCCCTTGGTGAGTCCAAGGGCAAACAGATTTCTTCTGTTTCCTTTTTGGGGGGCAGGTGCTGAGAACAACACCTAGTATAGTGTCAGCACCCACTTCTACGCTGTCACCCCTCTGCCGATCCTTTCTGATGGGAAGGTGTGGTTTTTGTTTTCTCTGTTTTAATGCTGTCCACAGTTATTTGTGCTGTAGAGTACACAGTGAAAGGAAAAGACCAAAGTCATGTCCATGTCAACAAAGCATGCTTCAAAGGGGGCTATAACACCACACAGTGCATCGATGGTCATTTTTCTCCGCTCTTAACCAGATTAGGAAAAAACAGCAAGAAGTGGTGGGCTTTTTGGAAGCCAATAAAATAGACTTCAAGGAGCTGGACATAGCTGGGGATGAAGACAACAGAAAGTGGATGAGAGAGAATGTTCCCGGGGAGAAGAAACCTCAGAATGGGATTCCTTTGCCCCCTCAGATCTTCAATGAAGAGCAGTATTGTGGGGTGAGTATTCAGTGTTGTGGCAAATTCTTCTCTGTGCAGTCATCAGAACTAACTAATTAGTTAATGTGTGTGGTTTGCATGTGTGTGTGCCCGTGTGTGTGTGCCCGTGTGTGTGTGTGTGTGTGTGTGTGAGAGAGAGAGAGAGAGAGAGAGACTGTGTGTGTGTATGTGTGTGTGTGAGAGAGTGTGTGTGTGTGTGTAAGAGAGAGAGACAGAGAGTTTGTGTGTGTGTGTGAGAGTGTGTGTGTGCCCATGTGTGTGTGCCTGTGAGAGAGAGAGGGAGAAAGAGAGAAAGAGAGAGAGTCAGTGTGTGTGTGTGTGTGAGAGAGAGAGAGAGAGAGTGAGAGAGTCAGTGTGTGTGTGTGTGTGCCTGTGTGTGTGTGTGAGAGAGAAAGAGAGAGAGAGAGAGAGAGAGAGAGAGAGAGAGAGAGAGAGAGAGAGAGAGAGAGAGAGAGAGAGAGAGAGAGAGTGTAGGCCAGGGGTTGACACTGGGTATCTTCTTCAATCACTTTCTACTGGCAGGGTCTGTCTCTGACCTGGAGTTCACTGACTCAGTGACATGCCTGGCAGAGGTGTCTCTGACTGCTTCCCAGCACTGTGTTAACACACACACACACACACACACACACACACACACACACACACACACACCCCGCTGCGCTCTGCTTCTACACAGGTGCTGGTGACCTGAACTCAGGGCCTCGTGCTTGCATGGCAGGCACTGTATCAACGGACGCATCTTGTCAGTCTGTTTGTCAGAAAACAATTAAAGCAGATTAGCTTTGAGACATTGCTTGGAGTCGTTTATAAATAAACACTTGAGAGTTAGAAGAGGGTGAAGTCAGTGGAATGATGATTCAGAGGATTCGAGTGTGTTTTAGGTCCTTTATTTGGAAGAATAGAGGTTACTTGTACTTGAGGAAGAAAGGGATTGATTCCAGTTAGCCTTGTGAAGTGCACACTCAGTGGATACTTGATAAATTCTTAAAGACTGGCTAGCAGACGTGTAGTCTTATGCCAGAAACAAGATGAATTTGTTCATACTTACACAGTTACTATACATGTGTTCTGGGAATTCTGATAATAATGGAAGTTTTATTTATATTTACTTTTTAAATCTCATTTAAATTTACCCCCCCCCCCCCCCCCCCCGCATGTATGTATGGGTGTGTGCAAGCCATGGCATATGGGTGTGGAGGTCAGAGGGAATTTTTGGGAGTCAGTTCTCTTTCTCCTACAGGTTCTAGGGATGGAGCTAATGTTATGCTTGGCAGACCTTACACACTGGCCTGACAATTTGATTTTAAGCCCTTTACCATTTATTTCAGCATGAAGCCACTTACCTTGGAGTTTACAGGTGTTGCTTAATAAAGCACATCACTGAAAGAAACATTAAAAGATCAGTGGACTTTCGGTAGGGGGAGTGGTTGTACCATACAAGTCCTTCTTCCTACTGGGGGTTGGAGGAGGGCGCTGCCAAGCAGAGGGAGTTGTCTGGTGTGAGCTGCATCTGAGAGCTGGCCCAGTGCAGAACATACAGCGTTCCTTTCTCCTGTTGCAAGAGCTGTCTGTGCTTTTTGTCTGAACTTCCTGTCTTCAAGCAGACGCAGGCTTAAGCTTCTGTCCTCACCAGAACACACTAGCCAAATGCTCAGAACCAAGATTATACAAGCTACACGGCCAAGCATACTGTGTGTGTGTGACTGTGTGTGTGCATGGTGGTGTGTGTGTGAGAGTGTGTTTTGTGTGTGACTGTGTGTGTGTTGTGTGTGACTGTGTGTGTGCATGGTGTGTATGTGTGTGCATGGTATGTGGTATATGTGTGAGAGTGTGTGCGTGTGCATGATGTGTGTGTGTGTAGGTGTGTGTGTTTGTCTGTGTGGTATGTTCATGGTGTGTATGTGTGTGTGAATGGTGCATGTGTATGTGCATAGTGTGTGTGCATGGTGTGTCTGCATGGTGTGTGCATGGTGTGTCTGCATGGTGTGTGCATGGTGTGTTTGTGTGAAACTGTATGATTGTGTATAAGTGTGTATGCATGGTGTGTATGTGTGATTACATAGTGTGTGTGTGTGTGCGTGTGTTCTTGAGTGGGTGTGGTTGGGTCCCCACATATGGAAGTCAGAGGACAACCTTGGGTTTTGCTCCTCAAGCACTTTCTACCTTGCTTTCTTGAGATGGGGTCTCCTATTGGCATGGAACCTGCCCAGGATAAGCTGGCTGGCTGGTAGGTGCCAGGGATCCACCTGTCTCTGCCTCCTTGGTGCTGAGGTCATAGGTGTGCACTGCTGTTCCTAGATTTTTTTTTTCTTTTTAAAACATGGGCTCTGGGGAAGGAACTCTGAAATGGAAACTTAAGGGTTCTTTGAAAAGTCGGTTGGATGGCATTTTGCTGAGGCAAACACATGAAGGAATGATTCGTTGAAGTGGATATGGGTGTGAAAGGCTAAGGCAGACTCGTGAAGGAATGATTCGTTGAAGTGGATATGGGTGTGAAAGGCTAAGGCAGACTCGTGAAGGAACGTTTTGAAGAAACAGACACAGGAGAGAGGATGTTCTGCTAAAGCAAGCATGTGAAAGGACACATGATGAGAGATTCTTTGCTAACAACATGCATGTATTGCTCTGCCTTACATTGCATAGTTGAGCTGCATTTGTCGGGACTCCATAGAGAGAAATGCACCAAAAACTTCTGGTGGTGTGCTGCAGTTTGTTGTCGCCTCGGGGCTGATTGGAAACACATGCTGAAGCAAGACCCATGCTGAGGCAAGGCACGTGGAGGACATGTGATGTTTGGAGGGTATAAATAGGACTCCGCAGAGTGCGGGAGACAGCTTGGCCTGCTAGTAGTACAGCTGTGTAACACTTGTGTGGGCATTTTCCTTGATCTTTGCTTCCCTGAGAGAGACACAGCTGAGAACTTTTCCTGGGGTTTCTGTTGGTCTCTCCTGCATATGCGAGCCCAGGTTGAGGTCTGGCTGTCTCTGCTAGGTTGTGTCACCACTGTTGCTAACCCAATTCTAAAGAACTGGACTGCTGGTGTATCAGCAAGGTGCTTGCCAGTGGATGGAGCTGCCTCTGCCTGCTAACCTATGAGCTGAACTGCCGATTTCCAGACAACACAGACAGGAGTTGCTACAAAGAAGCTTTCTAAATAGGTCCACTCCCCTCCCCCCAACCCATCCTTTCTTTCCCACTACCTCTGGTGGGTGGTGGGCTACAAGGAAGGTTAAAAGCTGTTAACAACCATCACTAAAAATAGGATTTGAAAACAATTAAAGTTAAGAACTCAGATCCTCATGCCTGCAAGACAAACACTTTACTGGGACGTCATTGTCTCCAGACTCACTGTCTGCTCTTTAACACAAAAGCTTTTGAGCCTCTGACTGGAAGTATGAATTATTGCTTGTTAGGGGCTTAGCTTACTTGCTTTGAGCTTCTCTAGCAAACTGCCACAGACTTTGTGGTTTAAATTAACAGATATTTATTCTGTCACAGTTCCAGAGGCCATAATGGTGCTGGTGAATGCTTGAAAGTTTTTGGAAGCTCTTAAGGAGAGCCTATTCCCTTCTCTTGGTTGCTCAGGATAGCCCTTGGCTTGTAGAAGTATCAACCAGATGTGGCCTCCGGGGCTCTCCCTGTGTATACCAGTGTCTCCGCAGGGCCTTCCTGTAAGGATAACAGTCATTGAAAAAGACTCACTCTAATTTTAGTATGCTCTTCCATCAGGTACAGCTGCAAATATCTTACTTCCAAATAAGGTCACTTTCTGAGGTTCCAAGTGGACATGGGCTTGTGTGTGAAGCACTGGAACTGACTGCACCAATCCACAAGGCCAGATTAGCTTCTTTAGAGGTTTAGCTAACAGTCCCGTGGGCGAGGGAGTGCTTTCGGCTTCAGTGTCCTCAGTTCCTGTTGTGGGGGCGTATGGTCTATTTCAAGTCACCCCCACTCCCCTGAATTGTACTTGGGGCTTTCCGGAGCGTAGAAAGGATTTCCTCTGCAAAGAAAGTCCTTCTCCATCCACTGAGGTGGCTAATGTAAGGTACTCACTGCCATGCCCGGCAACCTGAGTGCTATCCTTGGATCCTATTGCTCCCAAAAGTTGTCTGTTGACCTCCACACATGCACTGTGGCACGTGTACACCCCCACAGTAAATAAATGTAATCAAAATAATAATAGACCCGAGAACCTATTCTTCTCTACCCTCCCACGACCTGTCCTGTGCAGGGTAATGCAGGAGGGAGCTATGGTGACAAGGAATTTTTCTGCAATAGACTCTTTATAAAATAAAATAATGTGGTGTGTGTGTGTGTGTATGTGTGTGTGGTGTGTATGTGTGTGCATAGTGTGTGGTGTGTATGTGTATGCATGGTATGTGGTGTGTGTTTGTGTGAGTGGTATGTGTGCATTGTATGTGGTTTGTGCATGTGCATGGTGTATGATGTGTGATGTGTGTGTGTGTGGTATGTATGTGTGTGTGCATGGTGTGTGTTTGTGTGTGTGGTGTATGTGTGTGCATGGTGTGTGTGTGTTGTGTGAGCCTGTTACATATGTGTGTGTGTAGTGTGTGTGTAGTGTGTGCATGTGTGTGTGTGTGCATGGTAAATATGTATGTATGCATGATGTATATGTATGTGTAGGGTGTGTGTGAGTGTGTGTGTGGTGTGTTATTGAGTGGGTGTGGTTGGGTCTCCTCACATGGAAGTCAGAGGACAAACTTGAGTTTTGTTCCTCAAGTACCTTCCGCCTTGCTTTCTTTAGATGGGGTCTCTTATTGGCATGGAACTTGCCCAGGATAAGCTGGCTAGCTGGTAGGTGCCAGGGATCCACCTGTCTCTGCCTCTTTGGTGCTGAGGTCATAGGTGTGCACTGCTGTTCCTAGATTTTTTTTTTTTTATACCTGGGCTCTGGGGAAGGAACTCTGAAATGGAAACTTAAGGGTTCTTTGGAAAGTCGGTTGGATGGCGTTTTGCTGAGGCAAACACATGAAGGAATGTTTTGTTAAAGTATGTGTATATGTTCATGTGTGTGTGTACCTGTGCATTTGTGCTTGTGTGAAGTTCCCACAGAGGCTAAAAGAAGGCATCAGATCTCTTGGAGCTAGAATTGCAGGTGGGTGTGGACCACCCGATGTGGGTGCTGGGAGCTGAGTGCAAGTCCTCTGCGAGAGCAGTAAACACTCTTAACTGTTGAGACACTGCTTTGGCACCCCAGTTTCTTTTAATATTAGAAAAATTAAAAAAATTCATACTCGCACACATTGAGAGATTAAATAATCTCAAAGGGTTTTCAATATGAATCCGTCTCACCTCAATTCCTCCTTATAGCTTTAGTTACAGTCCCCTGAGCTAGCTTTCCAGGCTCTCACAGGGCCTCTGGCTCAGAAGGGCTCTCTACTTGGTCTAATTCTCTGATGCTCTTAGTTTCCAGCTATGTTTAAACCAAGGGCCTGGCGAGTCTACTTTACTCTGGCCTCAAACACTAAGCAACTAGTCCTGCTGGGAGGCAACCAGTGTTGGCAACTTCCTGTTTGAAATGTATTCTATGGCTTCTTGTTGTCTCTAAATAGGGATGAGCCCGGCGCCAGAGAGTGACATCGAGCTCACTACATAACCTTTTCTATTATTATATTTTAAGAGATCATTTGTCAACACTGCTTTTTGAAACCTTTAAAGACTTTAGGGTGGCTGGAGAGATGGCTCAGCAGTTGCTGTTCTTGCACCTGGATTTGGTTCCCAGCACCTACATGGTAGTTCATGACGGGCCGCAAATCCAGCTCCAGGGGATCTGACACCCTCTTCTGGCCTCTGCAGGCAGTAGGAATGCACATGTATGTACAGATATACATATAGTCAAAACACTCGTGAAGTAAAAATCAAATGGCATGAACTAAAGAGTCTGTGCTGGCTACTTTTATGTCAACCGGACTCAGGTTAGAGTCATGCAGGAAGAGGGAACCTCAATTAAGAAAAGGCTCCCACCAGAATGGTCTGTGGGCAAGTCTGTGATGCATTCTCTTGATTGATGACAGATGTGAGTGGGCCCAGGTCACTGTAGGTAGGGCCACGCCCAGGAAGGTGGCCTTGGTGCTTTAGAAAGCTGAGCAAGCCATTGAGAACAAGCCAGTAAGCAGCATTCCTCCGTGGCTTCTGCATCTGCCCCTGACTCCAGTTTTCTGCTACGCTCGAGTTCCTGCCCTGACTTTCCTCTAACAGACTGAAAGTGTAGGCCAAAATAAACCCTTTCCTCCCCAACTAGCTTTTGGTCATGGTGTTTTATCACAGCAATAGAAACTCTAAGATACCATCGCTATATGCTTCCCCATGAGTAGAATACAGACTAAAAATAGCAGCCATTCAAGTGTTCTTAATGGTTCATGATCTCTGTGAGTCACACCCTGGGCCCAATGACAGCATCAGGCATGGGACAGTGGGGGCAAACAGTAGATGTCTCTACACCAGGCGGTGGGGGTCATCAGGTGCTTGGGAGTCCTGAGCATCTGCTGTGCAGAGCAGAGGAGGAATATGCAGAGATCCATGGCAGACAACTATCAGAGAAAGGCAACACTGGGTGGGAAGCCAGGTATAGTCAAGGCCAGCTTACCTACCCAAGAGGGAATCATTGTTGGAAATAGCAGACTTGTCTATCGATGATGAGTTGAACCGGGCTGTGGTGACTACCTGAGGACTAAGGCAGCCTGGGCTTGGGAACAACCAAAGAAGACTGGACCATTAGCATCTTTATAATATAGATGTGAGTGTCCCTGGTACTCAGGGAAGTGGAAGAGGACAGAATACAAACCCAGTAGGGCAAGGAAAAGGCTTCTCTGCATCTTGTCATTCCAGGCTCTATACACCTGTCCCTGATTACATACCTTCCTCTGTGCACCTGGCCCAGATCACAGCCCTCCCTCCAGGCTCTGTGTACCTGCTCCTGGTCACACTCCTACCCCTCCAGGCTCTGTGGACCTGCCCCTGATCACATCCTCCCTCCGAAGCCTTTCCTCTGTCTCCCACATGTATGTGTGTGTTCTTATGCTATGCAGGTACAACAACAACGTATAAGACAAGCATAAAACTAATGTCTTTACTTTATAGCTGTATGGTTTAGCTATCAGTTGACAAAGCAAACTGAGAGGATGTTTTGTTCTTAATGATGGATGGAAAGGAACTGGGCTTGTGGCTTATTCTAGCTCCCAAGTGTATAATGGATTTAAATATTCTCTTTCTTTGCTTCAAGGACTTTGACTCCTTCTTCTCTGCAAAAGAAGAAAATATTATTTATTCATTCCTTGGTCTGGCTCCCCCTCCTGGGTCAAAGGTAAGCTTGCACCCTGGGTGGTCTAGTACAGGCTATAATAACAAAAGATAGAACTGGCAAACAGCAATGCTCATCAGTGGTATTCTAGGACAACATGACTTTTATTGTTTGACTTACAGAATGCTTCATGAATTTACCTGTCATCCTTCTACGGGTACTCTCTTATCTCTATACCATTTTAATGTATGTGTGTGTGTGTGTGTGTGTGCATGAGTGTGTGGGTGTGCATGTATGCATTGGGTGCAGGTATGCATGTATGCATGTGTGTGCATGGGTGCATGTGTGAGTGTGTGTGTATGTAATGTTTGTGTGTGTATACCTGTGCATGTGTGCACGTGTGTTCATGAATGTGTGTGATTCTGTGCTTGTGTAATGTTTGTGTGCATTTGTGTGTGTATCTATGCATGAGTGTGTGTGTGTATGTTGCCTCAGCACTGACATGATTTTTAATATAATCTTCATTGAGGAACTATGTGCATAGAGATAATACAAATGTTTCACCAGACAATTTCCCAGTTTTGCTTTCATTCTTGTTCTAGTAAATTTTATAATATTTAATAAATGTGAATGTTGGGGTTAAGCTGGGGAGGGGACACACAGATCAGTGCAATTGCTTAGAAGGAGGCCTTGGGTTCAGTTTCCAGCATTGAAAAAGATGAATAAAACAGGGAGAAAGTGTCGCATCTTTGTGATGGGTTACCTAATTCTGTTTGTGAGGGGCATAGGAACCACTTGTGCGACTCCTCGGTTATGTCACCATAATGACTTCACATCTAGCTCCCAAAAGTTTGCTTGGCAAATGACATCTGCTCTCAACTTAGTAATTTCTACTTACTATGAGTTTGCTTTTTGTTCTGGTAAGAAGTAGAAAGAAAGATCTAGAATCAAGCACCATGTGGGTTTCATCAGTGTCCCCTTAGTGTTGACTCCTCTTTGATTATGTATAATCCATGCAGATGCTGACAAAGCTTAGTTGTGATATAGAGTTTCACGTGAACATCTGCTTCATTCTCCTCACAGAATCAGAGTCTCTCATATACCACACTCTACTGACATGAGAATACACTGTGAAATTTACTCATTTTTAAAAAAAATTAATTTTCTTGGGGCTGGAAAGATGGCTCAGTGGTTAAGAACACTGTTTGCTCTCACAGAGAACCCAGGTTCAAGTACCAGCATCCACATGGCAGCTCACAGCCATCTCTAACTCCAATTCTAGGAGATCCAAGTCCCTAGTCTGGCCTCTGTGGGCAGCAGGCATGCACATGGTGCACAGACATACATGCAGGCAAAACACCCACTGACACACACACAACACGCATGAGTCTCTAATTTGTGCTCAGATTGATTCTAAAAGAGATTTGTATGACTAAGTCTAAATTAATTCTTTTTAAAAAACATTTATTTATTTTATGTATGTGAGTACACTCCAGAAGATGGCATTAGATTCCATTACAGGTGGCTGTGATCTACCTACCATGTAGTTGCTGGGAATTGAACTCAGGACCTCTGGAAGAGCAGCCCGTGCTCTTAACCACTGAGCCATCTTTCCAGCCCTCTAAATTAGTTGTTAATTTAGGACAAGAAACTCAAACCTGCACCTCACAGACAGGTTTGCAGAGTGCACCCGTGTGCTCGTCCCTGTGCCAGCCTTCGTAGGCACTGGAGGTGTCTCAGTGTGCAAGCCACTTTGCACCCTGCACTAATGCTTTCTTCAAATGGTACGATATAGAGATTTTGAGATCAGTTAATACTTGTATAGGAGGACAAAAAACTCCCCCAAACCAAGCCAAACCCAAACCCCAAACCCAAATAAATCCACTTTCTTTTTAATGAAATGACATTTGCTTTGTTAAACTTAACTGCAGTATATCCCAAACACTAGTGCTGAAGACTATTATGTGCAATTTAGGATTTTAATTTGGCATAAGACCCGCTCAATGGTATCACTTTAGTTTATACATTACATAGAGGAGATAGTGGAAGGGGCTGTGAAGGTAGTTTGCTGGGAAAAGCACTGGCTACACAAATATGACAACCAGAACTAGGGTGAGGATCTTATACCCACACCCACAGTGACACACCCATTCCAACCAGGTCACACCTATTCCAACAAGGCCACACCTTCAGATGGTGCTACTCCCTGGTCCAAGGATATACAAACCATCACATTCCACTCCCTGGTCCCCATAGACTTGTTCAAAAACATGAGTCTATGGGGACCATACTTAAACATAGCATAATGCAAAATGCATTTAGTGCAACTTTCAAAGTCCTCATAGTCTATAGCAGTTGCAACAATGTTAAAAGTCCAAAGTTCAAGGTCTCTTCTGAGATTCATTCAACTTAATTAACTGTAATCCCCAAAGCAAGGCCGCAAACCAGCTGGGCAAACTCCAAACTCTGCATCTCCATGGCTGATGTCAAAGTGGTCTTCAGATCTCCACTCCTTTTTCATCTTTTTTGACTGCAACAAACTGCTTCCTCCTGGACTGGTTCCACTCCCTGTTAGCAGCTTTCCTCAGCATGTGTCCCATGGCTCTGGCATCTTTAACATCTTTGAGTCTCCAAGGCAAGTTCAATGTTACAGCTTCTTCTTTCAGTGTCTGGGATTCCACTTGATCTTTTGGACTCCTCCTAAGGGCTGGCATCACTTCTCCATCTCTGTCCTCTGTAGCACTCTATGCTCAGGTTGATCCACTCCATTACGGCTGCTGTTCTTGGTGATCATCCCATGGTACTGACATCTCCAATACACTGGGGTGTTCCACTCCAACTAGGCTTCACCAATAGCCTCTCATAGGCTCTCTTCAGGGTGCCAAGCCTCAAATCCTTTGCATGACCCCTTCAATCCTGGGCCATCAACTACAGCTGAGGCTTCACCTTCTCCAATGGGCTTCCCTGGCCTCTCACAGTGCTAAGCCTCAGCTTCTCTCCATGATCCCTTCATTCCTTCACAAGCAGTACCACCTGAGTGACTCTTACACATTACCAAGTCCAGCCGCAGCATGAGCTACAACCTTATCTATCTCTGGAACACAGCTTCTTTGTGCTCCCAGAAAACAATTTCCAGAAGATTTCACCTCAACGATGCTGGTCTCTTCTTAATCACCGCTAATTCCTTAGCTCCAGTTAACCAGCATCAATTTTCCCAGTAGTTCCTTCCATTCTTAACTCTAGAGCCAGAGGCACAATGGCGGAAGCTGCCGAGTTCTGCTGCTTACAGGAATTAGAACATGATCCCCTTGTATTATTACATTATCACTAGCTTTATGTTTTCTAAATCCTTCACTGCCTAAGCTTGGCTATCCTGGTTCTTGCTCTGTAGATTGACCTTGAATGTAGAGATCAGCATGCTTGTCTCATGGGATTAAAGGTGTGTACCACCATGCCTGGATCTAATTTAGCTGGGTAAGATCTTGCCCCAAGGTCCCACTCCCTTAATCTTTATCTCCTAGAACACAAGATTTTGCTCCATTTCACTTCCTGGTACTCCTTTAATACTCAAACCATATATTTTATATTTTTCCTTTCTAAGCTTGCTATGCTTGTTCAAACTTTTCTTCATAAGACTTAACCAGAGAACAAAGTCTCTGCTGGGCTTTTTTGAAACTTCCTTTGTCAATTCGTTTAATTTGAGTCTCTTCACCTTAGCCTCAGGCAAACTTTTCAGACAAGGGCAAAAAGTAGCCACATTCTTCACCAAAATATCACAAAACAAGTCTTTATGCCACATTCTGAAATTCTTCTCCTTTGAAATCTCTTGGGCCAGGTCAACACAGTTCAAATTACTCCCAGCAACAAAATCTTCCATATTCCTACTAGGATGACTCATTAAGCCCCATTTAAAGCATTCCACTGCTTTCCAAATCCAAAATCCCAAAATCCACATTCTTTCAAATAAAAGCATGGTCAGGCCTATCACAGCAATACCCCACTCCTGGTACCAACTTCTGTATTAGTTAGGGTTTTACTGCTGTGAACAGACACTATGACCAAGGCAAGTCTTATAAAAAAACAACATTTAATTGGGGCTGGCTTACAGGTTCAGAGGTTCAGTCCATTATCATCAAGGTGGGAGCATGGCAGTATCCAGGCAGGCATGGTGCAGGAGGAGCTGAGAGTTCTATGTCTTCATCCAAAGGCTGCTAGTGGAAGACTGACTTCCAGGCAACTAGGGTGAGGATCTTATACCCACACCCACAGTGACACACCCATTCCAACCAGGTCACACCTATTCCAACAAGGCCACACCTTCAGATGGTGCTACTCCCTGGTCCAAGGATATACAAACCATCACAATGTGTATGAGTGTTTTCCTTGCATACACATCTGTGCACTATGAATGCATCTGGTGCCCTTGAAGACCAGAAGAGGGCATCAAATCCATGGGGACTAGAGTTACAGATGGCTGTGAACCACCATATAGGTGCTGTAAATTGAACCCACACTCTCTGTAAGAGCAGTGAGGGCTCTTAACTACTGAGCCATCTCTTCAGCTCACTCATAAAATTCTTCTATGTTTTATTTTGAGCAACTATCAATGAACATTATCCAATTATACTGTAGCTGAAGTTCTTCCCTAGTTAGCAGAGACAGGCAATCATTACAATGTTACACATTGATAGATACAATGTTACAGGGCCACATTTGCAATATACTGCTGGAGTGCTGTGATCTGTGTTTACTGTTCTCAGCTAGTCACCTCATGATATCATAACAGACTCAACAGCAGCATCAACATCAAGACCTTTGTCATGGATTTGCTCTTAGGAAAATAATCTGTTTAATGAATAAGACACAAATGACATCTCAAGGTTTGGTTTGGTTTTGATACAAGTTCCCACTGTGTAGATTAGGCTGACTTCAAACTCACTATTCTCTAACTGAAGCTGCCCCAGTACCAGGGGTCATCCCTCTGAGATAATGTAATTTAGTGATTTACAGCCCAAAGTAACTTATGATGATATGTTTTGATATAATTTCTGTAGTGCTGATCAGCTTTTAACAAATGTCAAAATATTTAAATAAACGCCAGTCACCTAAGGAAGGGACCACCCTACCAAGTTCAGGTGCTTTGAGTGAAAGGCAAATGAGAGGTCGGATCAGAAGACTTAGATGAGCATGTTAAGAGGACTATGGAAGAGAGGAATTTGAGCTTCTAAGGATGTTCTGGAATTCTCCAGTTTGAAATTAGATAAGCAATAAAGACAAGGAACCGCACTGAACGTTACATTGTAGTTCAAGTCATAGAGAGAAGCACTGTAACAAGAAATGAAAGACAGAGCAGTAGGATGTGGGAAAGGCCAGACACCAGGCACCACAGATCTGCTGTGTGCAGAGGGAACACGAGAAAGAGGGAAAGACCTGGGAAGGAAGGGCATTGATTCTGGTGGACCAGTTGCACATCTGTGCAGCCAGTGGGGAGTGTCTGAGAGTCAGACATTATGAAGAGTCCCGGAAAGGTGGACATGATGAGGAAGGAAATCTCTAGGTGCACCCCACTGTTACGTTGAATAAAATGAAGGCTGAAGATGAGAATAATTCAATTAGTTAAAAGACATAGAAGAGAGTTATGTCCTCAAGAGAGTTTTCAAGTATTCCTGTTTGCTGTAGGTGACAAAGTCTGAGGAAGCAGCCTCCCTTCCCAATGGAGATGTAGCAGGAGAGGCAGAGGGTGCTGCAGAGGTAAGGGCTGGTGTTGCCAGTGTCCTCAGAATGGCTGATGGTCCTGAAATTTCTTATTTATTTTGTCTACCTACATATAAATGTCTGTCTGTCTACTTTCTTTCATCTATCAACCTATCTCCATCATCTATCTTCTATCTATCTATCTATCTATCTATCTATCTATCTATCTATCTATCTAATCTACCAATCAGTTGATCAGTCTACCTGTCATCTATCAGTCATCTATGAGTTCTCTCTCATCTATATAATCTATTATCTATTCTGTGTCTATGTAGCATCCACCTAACATCATCATTATCTATCATCTGTCTTTTATCTATCATCCACCCACCCACCTATCCATCTATCTATCATCCACCCACCCACCTATCCATCTATCCATCCTCCATCCACCCACTTACCCACTCACCCACCCACTCATCTACCCACCTATTTATCCATCCATCCATCCATCCATCCATCCACCCACCCACCCACACATCCATCCATCCATCCATCCATTCTCCATCCACCCACTCACCTACCCATCCATCCACCTATCCATCCATCCATCCATCCATCCATCCATCCATCCACCTAACCATCCACTTATCTACCCATCCATCCACCCTCCACCCCATGCCTCATCCATCCATCCATCCATCCACCCACCCACCCACACATCCATCCATCCATCCATCCATTCTCCATCCACCCACTCACCTACCCATCCATCCACCTATCCATCCATCCATCCATCCATCCATCCATCCATCCACCTAACCATCCACTTATCTACCCATCCATCCACCCTCCACCCCATGCCTCATCTATTCATTTATCCATCCATCCATCCATCCATCCACCCATCCATCCATCTATCATTCATCCATTCCCCACCCCTTACTTGTTAATCTGTCTACATTATTCATTTATATCCATCGGTCTATGCACCTGTCACCTTTACTGGCCTTAAACTCAATGCCCTGCACTTAGCACTTTATGGCTGCAGCATGCATGCAGTCAGTCTGTTAGCAGTTTTTGGGGGGGGATGGTTGGGGAAATTGTGTCAGCATCTAAATGACCTTGTGCAGAGAAGGTCTTTGCTGGTGTCACTTATGTGCCATGGTGGAAATGGGAAGCCACAGCAGGCATGGCCTACCTTTTTACTTGGGAGCTTACTGAAGGTCAGCGATGCCTTAAGTTTCTTTTCTAAACAGGGAACAGAGAAGGCTGAAGAAAGTGGAGAAAATGAGGCACAGAAAGAGGACAGTGAAGACACTGGAGAGCTTTCTGAATCCCAAGAGAAGAAGGTGAGTAGTCTCTGCTCCTTTCCCATTGCTGAGCTCCTGGAAGGTGCTAGGAATTGTGCTGTGTGCTGGGTTCATAGCTTTGAGAAAGAAGGTGGACACTGAGAGCTTAGCTGTGAGGAATCAGCTATTCATCCCAGCTTTACTGCTGTGCACTGGGTGTGAGAGGGCCAGAGAGAGGACCCTGAACCAGGCTTGGTGGAGAAGAGTCAGGACAAGCCTCAGTGATCCATGAATAAGTCCATGAATATGTCACATTCATGTTCCTGTCAGACAAGGTTCCTTGATCTTGAATGATGACTAACTCTACATATAGCTTCCCATGAGCCTCCTGGGGAAAAACAGTCAGGTGTTCATGTGTTGTTGAAACAGCAACAGGAACTTGAGGACTGAAGCCCAGCACTGGGAAAGAAACTCACTGAATTCAGGATCCAGGGGACCAACAGGTCTCAGAGAGTCTGAGGCATGTACGTGATCTGATCCTAAAGAGATCTGCTGTTCAGGGATAGCCAGATGTTAAAGATGTGTGGGATTCTATAAGCACCGGAACAATGGGTGTGGGGGCCACTTGCAGAATTTGGGAATTTGACTGACAAGGCATAGGGGTGGTGTTGGCTGCCCAGGAGACTTGTGGGTTGGGGTGGGCTACAGGCCTCTGGCTGAGCCTCCTCACAGGATAGATAGCATCAATAGGAACATTATGAGGGCATCACAAAGTGGTGGAAATATCACAAGTGCCTCATGTTTGTGTTGCCTCTGTCTGTAAAGTCACCTTGTGGAAAAGGTGAAATTATTTTGAGTCGTGTTGGTTACCAGTTGGTTCTCCTCATCTGAAAACCCAAAGTCCTGGCCTTGGTGACACACAGTTGGGGTCTCACCACACAAAAGTGCCTTTTATAAGGCCAGCATGGATGTAGCTCCAAAATGCTTGCAGGCCCAAGTCTGGGCTAAGGGCTAGTGACCCAGAGGACACCCCAGGGCTCTCTCTCCTGCCAGTTCTAGGGCCAGTTGCCCTTTCAGGCCACACTGGCAGGCCTCAGCATCCATGTCTGACACTCGTCACCACTGACACCTGCTCTTGGTACTGTCCTAGTGCCGTGCCAGTGGCCTGAATCTTGGCTGAGGTCCTAACAGAAAATAGCTGCTGTGGCAAATCTGAGACTTCTCATTTCCCATGTTTGCCCCCGGTGGTTCCTGTGGAGGACTGCACAGCGGCATCATGTGGGCAATAAGACACTCACAGTGCTGGTTCCCACCCACTCTGCACCTGGCTTCTTGACCTGGCAGTTACAGCCTTCTTTATAAGTCTATGTGATTATTTTCTAACCACAAAACTGACTTCAAGCGTTCCGTATAGTTGACTTTTTAACAGCGGCCTGCTTCAGAAAATTGTCTAATTCTGTGAGCTTATGTTGGAAAGCTTTTAAAATTAGTATATTGTACCTCAACCTAAGAAGGATTAAAAGCAGGAGTGGCATTTGCTAAACATATCCAGTTCACATTTTATCAGTCGATTGAGCCATCGCCCCATGCCAGGCAGAACTTCAGTGACTGGGAAGGAGCCATGGGAAGGCAGAGTCCTGCCCTGACAGGAAGCCTGCACTCTGAGCTAGCACAGACATCTCCAGGGCCCTTGGAGATACTTTTGGGACTATTTCTATAAGAGCACTGAGCAGGTGACTGTTGCCATTTAGTACATATTCCAAGAAATCGAGTCAGTTTAAGTACTGATAAGGAGTTCCCAGTCCCTCTCCTGTTACTGACAGTTATCTAAGGTTGAGACCAGTGGTTACTGCAGTAACCCCCTCCCCCAATGCTGTTCAAGCACCATTTTTAATAACACCTTGTTTCACTTGGATTTAGGAAAATATAAAACCCTATAGAATTGATAATTCCATGCTGTATATGATGGGTTTTAATTTGATGACACGAGATTAAGAAGAAAAGGAATATTCTTTGAAAGGCAGACAGTAGGTATCAGCCCTCATGTGTTCTTGCTCCCGGCCATTTGCTGGTGTTCATTGAGTTTACAACTTGGCCCCACCTGTGGCAGGATCCTGATAATAAATAAGGGATAGATCACAGCCCCTGGGAGCACACAGGACAGTCAGACAGACAGACACCTCAGTGATGTCTGAGGACCTGTAACTCAGTCTCCTGGGTTAGGAAATGCCTTCCCTGCAAACCTTATTTTTAGTGGCTGCTGATATAAAAGGATTTCATGAGATTCAGTTTGGCTTAAGGAGGAGTGAGGAGTTGGGAAACCAGAGGGATAAGCAGAGTCCAGATGGCTTTTAGCCATTGTTTTAAACAATAAGAAGATGTTGCAGGGTTGAGAGGAATGAGATGAAAGAGTTATCCTTTAGGAGAGTTATTGGCGAGCAACTGGTCTCTGGGATTCCCAAGGTGTGAGCGCCTTTAGTGTGGGGAACAAAGGGAAGCCCTGGTTCTTAAAGGTTTCTGGGGATGGCTTAGAAGGGTAGAAGGTACCCTGTGGTCTGGGAGCCATGAAGGCAAGAAGGGGATAAACAAGAGACTAAAGTCATCCTGGAGTCTGGGCCTCAGGGGGCATGCACCTACCTCAGCTGCACGAGGGAGGGACTGCAAGTCCATGGCTGGCGTAGCTGTGGCTCTAACTGAAGAGAGGCAGGCTGTAGGGTGGTGGCAAGGCTTTAAGGTCCGTAGGCAGCAGCCATGCCAAGGCCATGGGTTTGAATGAGAACAAATTGGGGGTGGGGTGGGATATGAAAGAGGAGTTGAGAGGAGAGAAGGGGGAAATGACGTCATTATAATCTCAAAATTATTTAAGAATGATCATTACTGTGCCATGGCACATATGTAGAGGTCAGAAGACAATCCTGTGTGGTCGGTTCTCCATTCCACCTTTATGTGGGGTATGAGGGCTGAACTCAGCTCATCCGGTGTGCACGGCAAGCTCTTCACCTATGGAGCAGCCTGGCTGGCCTGTGGCTTTAATGAACAGGTTTCCAGCTGAGGTAAAGGCCCACTTAAGGGATATAAGGGCAGAAGTGACTTTTTTATTCTTATTTTATTTTTTGGTTTGAAAGCTTAGTCGCTTGCATCTCTGCACTGAGTGTGTGAGAACGCCTGATGCTCTACTTGTGCAGTGAGATTCTATGCTATTATGGTTTGTTCATCTTAAACATTCAAGGTAAGGCTTACTCCATTCTTTTTCCCTTTGTGGACCTAAGGAAGAAGAGGGAGAAGAGGGAGAAGAGGGAGGAGAGGGAGAGACAACAGGAGAGGTAAGGTCTGCCATCATTAATGGTTTAATCGGCTGAGTGAAAACATTTGCTGGTGACACTGGCGTAACTTGTTACATTCCTCTCATGTGTGTGATGGTGTGTGTGTTTGTATGTATGTGTGTGTGTGGTGTGTGTATTTTTGTGTGTATGTGCATGTCTGTGTATGTTTGTGTGTGTATGTTTGTGTGTTATGTGTATGCATGTGTATATGTGTAAGTGTGTTTGTGTGTATGCATGTATATGTGTATATATGTATATGTGTTTATGTATGTGTATATGTGTGTATACACACATATACATATGTGTATATATGTTTGTGTGTTTATGTATGTATATGTGTGTATGTGTGTTTGCATATATGTATATATATTTGTGTGTGTATGTGTGTGTGTTTGTATGTATGTGTGTGGTGTGTGTATTTTTGTGTGTGTGTATGTGCATGTCTGTGTATGTTTGTGTGTGTATGCCTCTGTATGTGTATGTTTGTGTGTTATGTGTTTGTGTATGTGTATATGTGTGTGTTTGTGTGTATGTGTGTATGTATGTATGTATGTATGTATGTATATGTGTGTATGTATGTGTATATGTATGTATTATGTGTATATGTATGTATGTGTAAGTGTGTTTGTGTGTGTATGTATGCATATGCATTTATGTGTATATGTGTGTATGTATTTGTATATTTGTGTATGTATGTATATATATGTATGTGTGTATGTGTGTTTGTATGTGTGTATATGTGTTTGTGTGTGTATGTATGTATATGTGTGTATGTGTGTTTGCATGTATGTATATACTTGTGTGTGTGTGTGTATGTGTGTGTGTGCATGTGGCAATCGGACATCAATGTCAGATGTCTTCTTCAGCCACTCCCCACTGTCTTTTGTGTGGCAGGTGTCATGAGAGCCCTCCGCTTAAGTTTGGTATCTTGTTCCTGTTGTGTCTTTGGCACTTACGCTTCTCAGTAATGATGTGGCTTTGTATAAACTAGACGGAAGAGGCACCAGAGGGAGGAGCAGAGGGGGAAGCTGAAGAAGAGGAGCCTGAGGAAGAGGCAGGAGAAGGGGAAGATTCTTAGGCCTCTCAGGCTGGTGCTTCAACTTTCCCAGGTAGGAGCATAATTCTGGAGCTGAGTGCTAGCTCCTGTGTGACCTGTGTGACCTGTGTGATCTGTGTGTCCTGTGTGACCTGTGTGACCTGTGTGACCTGTGTGAGTGTCCTGTGTGTCCTGTGTGACCTGTGTGTCCTGTGTGACCTGTGTGATCTGTGTGTCCTGTGTGACCTGTGTGACCTGTGTGAGTGTCCTGTGTGACCTGTGTGTCCTGTGTGACCTGTGTGTCCTGTGTGTTCTGTGTGACCTGTGTGTCCTGTGTGACCTGTGTGTCCAGTGTGACCTGTGTATCCTGTGTGACCTGTGTGTCCTGTGTGACCTGTCACAGGTCTATCTCTCCTGCTCAGCTATGTGCACTGCAGGCTTCAGCGTCTACCATGTCCATGACTTGGCACTAGGGCATGATGGGAAGGGAATAAAGAAGGGTCAGTGTGCATACACTTCTTCCTCTACATGATATTTACTTAAGAGCTGGCACAGAAGCAGCTTCCAGTCCTGATGCCTCTACTAGCCAGCATGCTTGCATGTCCACAGCATGACTGATCTCATTACTGATGATGCTGACTGCAAACCTAATCCAAAAGTCACTGAGCTAGCTACTGCTTCATGAAAGACAATTGCTGCTGCTGTGCATGTCATCCTAAGGACTGCACAGTCTGTCTCCACTTATTAATATCAACTGAACACTTGTGTGGACACACTGTGGACCAGGAACACTTGTGTGGACACCACTGTGGACCAGGAACACTTGTGTGGACACACTGTGGACTAGGAACACTTGTGTGGACACACTGTGCACTAGGAACACTTGTGTGGACACACTGGACTAGGAACACTTGTGTGGACATACTGTGGACCAGGAACACTTGTGTGGACACACTGTGGACCATGAACACTTGTGTGGACACACTGGACTAGGAGACATTTGGAAGCTTTTGCTTCCTTGTGGTTTTAAATATCTGTTGGTGATAAAACAGTAACTATGTAATTCTCTACAGGTAGGTAAGTATCACATGAGTATATTAATGGGAGAATGGAAGTTTACAGTAACTGGGAATATGAAGGATGTGGTGGGATCCTTAGCTATCAGAGGCTAGGTAAAAACCCTAGAGATCACCTTGTGCTGTGAAAGCAGCTGGTTTTTTGAGACACAAGGACAACACATTTGCAAAAAAGGGGTTGCTGCTGTCATTGTCTTTGTGACCTAGTCTGGGGCAGCAGGTCTTTTAGGAGCGTCCTTACAATTTTTCTGCCATGGCTTTAAAAAAATTGAAGAGTATTTTAGTCTCTTTGCTGTCTATATCACGCCTGTGCTAAAAAACATGAGTCAGACTTCCAGTTACAGCCAGGAGAGCAGCTGAGGAGGACATAACAAGGGACGAGTACCCCAGCACACAGTAGGCCATCAGCAAGACCTGTGATGAGACTTGGTGCCCAATTAGAAAAAAAGGTTCACGTAGAGATGGGAAAGGAACTCCTTGGTAGTCTGACGTATTGCTTAAGGAACAACTTAAGCAATGCTGTGTAGACAGCCGGTGAGGTGGGGTCTGCCATCTTGAATGGTTGGTTTAGTCAGCTGAGTGATAACATTTGCTGGGGTCACCAGTGCAGCCTTTGCTGCATTCCTGTGTGTGTGTATGTGTGTGTGTGTGTGTGTGTGTGTGTATGTACACAGAGTGAACATTCCATCTCAACATTTTCATGGACAAGAAGCCAATATCAAGATGGTTTGTGTGTTCTTAGGACATCTTGAAGCTGGTGGGAATGGCTATCACAGTTTGTTACTGGTTCATAAAATTATAACCTTCCATTTATATTACACAGGACTTGATGCCTCCCCCACCCCCATGTTTCTTTTATGCTGTGGATACACACCACTGCCACCTGGCTATAGAACTCTACTTTGTTTTGTTTGTTTTCTTGAGACAGGGTTCCTCTGTGTAGCCCTGGCTGTCCTGGAACTCACTCTATAGACTAGGCTGGCCTTGAACTTCAGAGATCCTCCTGCCTCTGCCTCCTGAGTGCTGGGATTAATGACAGGCACTACCACCACTACCACCTGGCCACAGACCTCTACTTTAAGGTCAACTGTCTGTCAGATTTTGGTAACAGCTCCATTGCTAAGGAATGAACTGGGACTCATTTTTGAGAATTTTATAAAATTCCATCTGAAGAACTGGGGAAAAATGCAAAAGTGATAAATTTACCATCAAACTAGGAGTAAAGCAAATTGCCACAGGGCCACAGGGCCACAGGGCCACAGGGTCACAGGGCCACAGAGTCATAGAGCCACAGAACCACAGGATTATAGGGCCACAGAACCACAGGGCCACAGAACCATAGGGCTACAGAGCCACAGAACCACAGAACCAGAGGGCCAAGAGCCACAGGGCCACAGGGCCACAGGCAGCTTCCCAAATACTGCAGATCCATCACTACTCACAACACTTGCAGAGTTCCTTGAAAATTATGCAGTTCTGAAATGACGACCATGAAATCCTGAGTGTGAAATGGCACCATGGAGAGAGAAGCCTTAGTGTGTGGTTGTTGTCCAGGTTCAATCCCAAGAGTTAAAATGAAAGCAGTGTGGCACTGGGCAGAGCATTTGGTGTGTTGCCCCGAGGGTTCTAGGTCGGAACCCAGCCAGCAGTAATCTGTTTCAAAGTCTGAACACCTGGACGTGAAGGAGGGAACCAGGCAGCACTGCAAATTTCACCCTTGACTCCTCTTACTTTCTTCACGTGCGCCATGGCTGATAGCAGGGTCCAAGTCCCTGGGAATCACTCAGCTTCCAGAGGCAAGCCTGTCTCTGTGCTGGGGGATTTCATACTCAGGTTGAAAACGTGACCTGCTGGAGTGCGTGGCAGTGAACAGAACTGTGAAGACACTCTCCGGTCCAGTCTAGAGTTAGAATCCAAACTATGCTCGAATCTGAGGAGCAATAGTGTATGGCGTTCAGATTCTGCTTTGTTGTTGGTTTTTTTTTTTTGTGTATTTTTTGTTTTTTGTTTTTTGTTTTTGTTTTTGTCTTTTGATGCAGAGCCTCATTCTGTCACCCTGGCTGGCCTTGAACTCATGAACTCACAGAGATCCTCCTGCTTCTGCCTCTTAAATGCTGCCTTTAAAGGAAGGCATGGTGGCACAGGCCCAGCATAGTACTCAGAATTGAATTCTACCTCCTGAGGCTGGACAGATGGCTCAGTGGTTAAGAGTACTTGCTGCTCTTACCAAGCATTCAAGTTTGGTTCTTAGTGCCTAAATTGCCTGGGACTCAAGCTCTAAGGGATCCCATGCCTTCCTGTGGCATCCATGGGCACCCTCATATACACATGATGCACACACACAGACGTGTACACATGTGTATAAACATACATATTAATAAACAAATAAATAACACTCCTTCCCAATGCACATGACTCAACACTGCTTTCTAGTGGAGACTTGCACTGTTGAAATTACCCATCAGGAACTTGGCTGAAGATGCAACTGCTCTGCCTTCCACTAACAAATGGTCAGGAAGCCATAGAGAGCTTTCCTTTCTTCTGGTGTTTGGTATATGTTAGGTCTGATAGCCAGTACACACCTGGCTCCATTCTCATGATGGAGATTTATTTTCTCTTCTTTACTTGCGGCCACAAATGGTAAAATGTGGCCCTGCCTTCCCGGTTTGTGGGTTGGATAGTGAAGATCACAGTGAACACTCTGTCTTTAACAGTCTTCTCACAATATTTCCTTCCTTCTAGAATATCCGAGCCACGAGGCTACATTTGAACTCTCCCTTCTCCATTAACTCAACGAAATACTTGGCTGGAAGCCAGCACCCTTCCCTCGGCACACCTGGGTTCACTGAGGACTCACACCCTCCCAGACAGCTAGGTGCATGTGGGTCTCTACCTCACTGTGTCAACACGAGGCTGAATGTGAAGACTGCACGCATACGCTGCCTGCAATTTTTGGTCTTTGCTTAACGTTTGTTTCCTTGGCTATGCACAAGTAGACCTTCTCGTTAATATTCTGCAAACAGGATCTTGAGGTGTAGTTTCCCCTCTGTGACGCAGCAGAAGGATTTCTTTGTGTATTGCTTGTTTTAGGCTTGGCTTTCAGAACAAAACACTTCCCAGAGAGCAATCATAAATAAAGATTGATGGCAAGAATCTATCTGGTCTTATTGTTTTTCTCCCCATCCCTTCCTGGTTCATCTCTCTGCCTCTGTGTGGACTTGAACTTGCTCTGTCTGTTCAGACTAAGTCCTGTGTACCCTGTCACGTCAATTGATTCAGGTTTTCAAGTGATTGCTGTGCACACCCTGCGGAGCACTGACACCCACACATGCAGGGGTGCGGCTGGGACAAGATGTCTGCAACTTCACAGTCTTTGTACAATTTTGGCTGCAGGAACGTCTCTGATCCCCTGGCTGCCAATTGGTTTGCAGGGTCAGCAACAGCTGACTGCTTCTGATAGGTTGGACCACATCACTCTGCTTGCCTGGCCATGTTACTTTATCAGAGCTATTTTCTTCCCTGTGACATTCTGTGGCACTCCGTTTCCCCTGCCATTCTGTGCAGGGATGGATGCCTCTGGCTCTGGGGGTGGGGTAGGGGTGGGGCAGAGGTGGGGGTAAGGGTACGGGAGGGAGGCAAGGCTCCTATCTTTGCTGTGCTGTCTGTCCCCTCTTGTCACAGTCACTGTGTTAGTGTCTCCTGCAGAGAGGTGAACTTCCCTCAGCTGAGCCATGCACTGTTTACAATGTACTATTTAGCTGCAGCAGCCACAGAGAATCTGGAAACTCTGGAAGATAGCTCTTTTCTTGTTACCTTGGTAACAAAAAGAGACTTTTTTTTTTTAATCGAATTAGTCCCTCCCCCAGTCACTGAAGTAGCTTTCCTTTAAAAACGTTTCTCTAAGAATTGGGAACAAAACACCCATGGAAGGAGTTACAGAGACAAAGTTTGGAGCTGAGACAAAAGGATGGATCATCTAGAGACTGCCATACCCGGGGATCCATCCCATAATCAGCCTTCAAATGCTTGACACCATTGCATACACTAGCAAGATTTTGCTGAAAGGACCCAGATATAGCTGTCTCTTTTGAGGCTATACCGGTGCCTGGCAAACACAGAAGTGAATGCTCACAGTCATCTATTGGATGGATCACAGGGCTCCCAATGGAGGAGCTAGAGAAAGTACCCAAGGAGCTGAAGGGGTCTGCAACCCTATAGGTGGAACAACAATATGAACTAACCAGTACTCCCCCCCCCCCCCCCCCAGCTCGTGCCTCTAGCTGCATATGTAGCAGAAGATGGCCTGGTCAGCCATCATTGGAAAGAGAGGCCCATTGGTCCATTGGTCTTGCAAACTTTATATGCCCCAGTACAGGGGAAGGCCAGGGACAAGAAGTGGGAGTGGGTGGGTAGGGGAGTGGGGGGAAGGGTATGAGGGACTTTTGGGATAGCATTGGAAATGTAAATGAAGAAAATACCTAATTAAAAAAAAGTTTCTCTATCTTCTAAAAGCAAGGTAGGTAAAAGACTGGTGATAGGGAAACGATGGGTGAGGTTGGCCTCTCCTTTGTGAGCATGTGCACATGTGCACCCCCAAAGAACTCAAAATTCCGTGTTGAAAAACAAGGAGGACCCCTCCTCAATAAATTGACTAATTTTATGGTAATCTGATGGGATTAAAGAGCTTGATTGGTCTAAAGAAGGCCCGAGCATTCAAAGTAAGATTTTTTAATTAGAAAATCAGTGACATAAAAGCTAATTTGTTTCTTTAAGCCTGAGTAGTCTTTGTTGCTCGTCCCTGGGGCGGGTCCTCTGTCCCACTGGTGCAAGAACCTACCTCACACTCTAAGGACCACTAGGGGGCGACAAAACACAGGCTTCGTGGTCTGGTACCGTGGCCTTTAGGGCCAGCTGCCTGGTTGTCCACCGTAGTGTGTACTTCAGGATGAAATCACTGGGCAGCCAAGGCGTTTACTAAGGAAGAGAGCAGGCAAAACTAAAACCTCCACACAATAGTGAGCTGACAAGCACGTGATCGTTCACAATGCTTTTATCTGAGATCACGTGCCGGTCTAAAATTAATATATGTGCACATATGAATCTATTGCACGTAAACACAGACATATACAAAATACTGGGTTCTATGGTGACATTTTCTTTTTTTTTTTTGTTATTTCGAAACAGGGTTTCTCTGTGTAGCCCTGACTGTCCTGGAACTCACTTTGCAGACCAGGCTGGCCTCAAACTCCGAAATCCACCTGCCTCTGCCTTCCGAGTGCTGGGATTAAAGGCGTGCGCCACCATGCCCGGCCCATGGTGACATTTTCACACCTACCTGGCAAGCATTTTCTGCTGTTCCCCCTTATTGTACACACTCTCTCTCATGTCCCCATTCTGTCCTCTGCAAGTTCCCATGCCCTAAAAATCGTTTGTCTTTAAATGTGTATGGGTATTTTACCTTCATGACTGTACTGCATCTGTAGTACCTGGTCCCCAGGGAGGAGAGAAGAGGGAGTCACAGCCCCTAGGACTGGAGTTACAGACACCTGCAAGCCACTATGTGGGTGCCGGGACTTGATTCTTGGTTTTCTGGGAGAGTCCCCTCAAAGCTTTAAAACTTTACTAGTCGCTTATGTGTGCGTGCCTGCATTAGTTTATGTGTACTTTGTGTGTACAGGTACCCGAGGGGGGGCAACAGGATGGTGTGGAATCCCCAAAATTGGAGTTCCAGACAGTTGTGAACTGTCATGTGGGCGGGAACCAAACCTGGGTCCCCTGTAGGAGCAGCAACTGCTCTGAACTGCTGAGCCATGTCTCCAGCCCAGTTCTTAAAAACTTCAAAGCAGGCAAGTAATCCCCTTTCCCATGCTTGCCTTCCACAGGAGTCCATGCTAACTCTGCCAGCTCCATGTTGGCAATTTTGATAAGGATTCTTGATCTTCCTGGACTGTCAGGGTGATTCTGAATACCTGAATATCTGGAAATATATTCCTGACCTGAGCTAAAGCATCCTTTTGTGGCTTTCTGAAGCCTTTGGCTTTCTTTCTTTTCTCCCCTACATTTTTTTTTTCTTCCAAAGTGCTTGGTTTTGGTGTTTTTCATTGAGTTGTGAACTCTTTTTTTTTTTTTTTTGGTTTTTCAAGACAGGGTTTCTCTGTGTAGCCCTGGATGTCCTGGAACTCACTCTGTAGACCAGGCTGGCCTTGAACTCAGAAATCTGCCTGCCTCTGCCTCCCAAGTGCTGGGATTAAAGGTGTGCACCACCACTACCAGCGAGTTGTGAACTCTTTAAGGTGTGTTAGTATGCCGTGGTGTTTAAACTAGAAGCCTGGGGCTGCTCAAGCACATGGTTTCTTCTGGGATGCAGACTCAAGCTGGCGAGGACTCCAGTGTGAATGTCATGTGGTTGGGGAAGGCTTAACGTGGGGATACCTGTCAAGGTTAGCGTTGTTGTAGATCCAACATCTGGTTCTTGCCAGCACAGCTGCTCAGTACTTTCTCCAGGATGGACTAGTGGGAATCCAGGTCATGGTGGGAGGTACAGCAGCAGCAGTGCCTTTCCTGTTAATTTTGTTGTTGATTGGTTGCATCCTGCTGTGAGTCGGGCTCCTGAGTAGGAAGCCTTACATATTCATTTTTGCAACCTGGTGAATCCTGTGACGGACGGAAGGAAAACCGAGGCATCCATGTTTGTATGTGAGCTACAAAGTCTGGAAACACAAGGGCGGAATATGAGAAGAACGCCTCACCTCAGCCGCCAGCATCCCAGTCTTATTCTACTGTGGTTCCTGGCTTTGATCACAGCCCACCCTGGACAATGCTTGGCACAGACATTTGGGAGAATGCATCTTGATCTCCAGAGCTCCACTTTTCCTGACCCTTTCTAGGTCTTTGTTCTGTCAGTAGACTCAATGTTGCCTCCAAGACAAGTCCTCTGAGCCTTGGAGTATGGGAGTCTCTGTTTGGGTGTCGGTTGGTTTCTCACTGAAGTGGATCCTGGAAGTAGATCCATCGTATTTGGTGGATAGAACAAAGCTCTAACAACTTACTTTTTTCTAATCTTAACAATTTCATACCCTCTAATAAAAAGAATGACTTCATTAAAACAGATAAAATGTTACCCAATAAGGAGTTACAGCAGGATTGTTGATTGTAAGTTCCAAGTGGTAGTTTTATCTCTTTCATTCTATAAGCTCATTATCAGTTCAAAGCAATAGTTTTATCCACAGGTTCATCATACAGCCACAGCAATAGCTTTTTTTATGTAATAGAATCACCCACTCCTTTATTTAGAGTTCCCCACTTACTTTATTTTGGTGTACACCCGTGGCCTCATCCCTGGACCTGACCTAGAATGAATGATTTCCTTGATCATTAATTTGTTTGAAACCCATTTTTCTTCCTAGTGCAATTTACATGCTTATAATACATAAGAGCTCATTGAACTCTTTTTTGAACTACACAGCCTTTGGTATTCTGTGGCAGGAGGTACATTCTGTTTTCGACTCTAATCTTAAACTTTCTGTCAACTGTCTTAACTTCTTAAAATCAGTTACAGGGATTCTGTAAAATCAGTATCAGGAATTATATAATTCATGAATTACCAATTTATCTAAACAGCATTATTTCATGAAAGTTCATCTTCATGTTGATCTGCAGGAAATTTGCCCAATAGGGTGGACTAATCCCCAGGAATCATTCATAACAGTGTCCTGTAGGTGACTCCAAACCCAGGGGAGTTGTCAACTGAAAGTAACCACCCATTGCAAGGCTCTGTGCAGCACAGCTGTGTTTCCTCATAAGTAGTTCTGATCTCAAAAGGAATTTGTGGCTATTAAGTAGGAATTATAGTTTTTGATTGGTCACTATTAATTCCTACCTAATGTATCACTAATTAAAAATATTTTGATTTGTGTGTGTGTGTGTGTGTGTGTTGTGAGGTAGGGGCAGCAACCTCAAGTGTTTGTCTACCATCAGGTTTTTGAGGAAAGGGGGTGTCTATTTTATTTTAGAAGTATGCGTGTTTTACTGGCATGTATGTCTGTGTACCACATGCTTGGTGCCTGTGGAGTCAGAATAGAGAGAGTTGAATCCCTTGGACCCAGACTTGCAAGCAATTGTGAGCTGCCTTGTGGGTGCAGAGAACCTGGATTCTCTGTCAGAGCAACAAGTGCTCTTAACTACTCAGCTATCTCTATACTCAGCCTGCAAATCCCCCTCTCTTCTTCCCCTAAAACAAGGTTTCATTGAGTAGCCCTGGCTGGCTTGTAACTCAGTATGTAGATCCATAGAGATACGCCTGCCTCTGCCTCCTGACTTAACCACCATGCCTGACCGGGTGGCTCTTTTTGTCGTTCACTAGTCTGGCTGCTCCACCTGCTTCTGGGATTCTTCTGCTTTTTCATGGCATCTCACTCTAGGAGTCCTGGGCTACAGCTGCCATTGCACTTGGCTTTATGTAGGTTCGGTCCTGATGCTTACCCAGAAAGCCTTTTACTCACTGGACCATCTCCCCAGCATCTCTGTTTCCCTGTAGCTTCTTTCCCTGGGAGAGGCCTGGAGTGGACATGAAAAGATATAAAGGTGACCACACCATAGACGCAGTATTCGGAAGTACCGGAACTACTGTAGATTATTCTCCAGTGTTAAAGGCCACCTGTGATTTTTTAAATCTAAGAATGAACCCAACAGACAGTGCAAACAAAAAAGTAAACTTGTTTTACATAAGATCTCAAACTGGGAAGTACCCAAATGAATTGCAATGCTCAATTCAAAACTCATGTGGTGAGCAATTACAGATGGCTTTGCAAAGTTCTGTTTTTACATATATAGTGTGTGTGGTGTGCATGTGTGTGTATGTGTATATATATATATAATATATATATATGTGTGTGTGTGTATATGTATATGATGTATGATGGGTATTATGTGTGTATGTGTGGTACACACACACACATATATATATATATATATATATGTGTGTGGTGTGCATGTGTGTATGTGTGCATGTGCATATATGTGTGTATGTGTGGTATGTATATGTATGTGTATATATGTGTGTGTATGTGTGGTATATATATGTGTGCATAGTGTATATGTGTGTGTACTTGTGGTATGTATATATATGTGTGTATGCCTGTGTGTGCATATGTGTATGTGGGGATAGGATGTGCATGTGTGTTATATGCTATGTATATGTGTGAGTATGCTTGTGTATTTGTGTGCTTGCTTCCTTGTGTCTGAGTACACATGGGCTTGGAGGTCTGTGTGTCTGTGTGTACATGGAGTGGAGAAGTGAACACTGGGGGTTGATGTTCGGTGTTTTCTTTGACATATTGAGGTAGAGTCCCTCATTGGCCCAGAGCTCACCAGTTTACCTAGCCTAGCTAGCCAGTTTGCTCCAGGGATCCTGTCTCCACCTACAGAGTGTAGGTGGCCACCATACTCCACATGGGTGCTGGGGACTCAGTCCTCATGCTTTTACTCTGAGCACTTTACTGGAGAGCCATCTCCCTAGTCTCCAGCCATATAGCTTCCCTCTGCTAAATCAGTGTTGTATATTTGATACCGACAACTAGTCATAGAAACTAATTTGGTAGTCTGCAGTTCAATTTGAATTTTATATTTTTCCTGAAGTTTTTTTTTTTTTTTTTTGTCAAGGTTTAGGGACCCACTGTGGAGGGCAAGCCTGGTAACCATGGCAACACCATTGCCATCAGCAAAGTAGCTCCCAGAACTCAAGGTTTTCTGGATAGGGAGGTTAATTCCTGTAACAAAGGCTTTCTGTTCCAGTGGGCACAGGAAAGCTCCTGTTCGAGTTGGTGGCTGGGGCGAGCCTTCAGGCTGCTGACTCCGGAGGGAAGAACGTAAGTTGTAGCTTGCCACCCTTAGTTGTTTTATGAACACGGAATAGTGGAAATGCTTGCCAGCAGGGCATGTTCCCTAGGTACCCACGCCTCTTTGCAGCAGCGTCACAGACTCCCGCATAGGTGCTGTGCGTGAGCTCGTTCTGAACAGCAGTATCGGTTCCTTGAAGGATTTCTCAAGCGTGTGTAGTGTGACAATACCCCAGCTCTGGAGTGTTTCAAAGGGATCACAAAACCTATCTTAAAATAACCCCGGTGACCAGAATATCGTAGTCCCACCAGCTAGCTGGGTAGCTGCTTTGCCAGCTGCTTCCCACAGACTGCCGCGGCCTTAACGGTGGTTTCTGAGGGCATCCTCCGCGGCTGCACCGTCAAGGTTGTTAAATGTCCTCTGTCGAGCCACCTGCGTGCTCCAAACTCACAAGACAGAGCACATTCTCCAGCTAGTGAAGTGCTTTTCACGGCGATCATCGAGCATTTTCTCAGAAAAATGATTTCTGAGACTGTGATTTAAAAATTTAGTGATGTAAAAATGTGCCTGAATTCCAATTTGTCTTGTTCCATGGCCATAGTTGAAATGGAGGTTACAGCACCGAGGGCAGAGCTTTGTAGGTAGAGCCCGACTTTCTTTTACGTCCCTTATCTATCTATCTATCTATCTATCTATCTATCTATCTATCTATCCATCCATCTATCATCTATCTATCTATCTATCTATCTATCTATCTATCTATCTATCTATCTATCATCTATCTATCTATCATCTATCTATCTATCTATCTATCTATCTATCTATCTATCTATCATCTATCTATCTTCTATGATATTTATTTATCTATTATTTTAATTTATTTTATTGTTTACCTAGTGTTCATCTTTCAGTTTGCTGATTTTTTTTTTTTTGCATGTCCTCAACCATATTTTGTAGGAAGGAGTTTGTTCTCCACATGAGAAATGCAAACGACAGCGATCTTAGGAAGTGAGAATTGGACCATGCACAGAGACGTAGCACAGGGCTCTGCTTATGAACGTGTGCCTGTTGCTGCTGGTCAGTGGGGAGTGGGGATCTGGGATGGATGTTTCAAGACTGCAAAGTAGCACAGTGAAGTGTTAGCTCAGGTCAGAAACAGCTATGCTTTGTGACTACTGCTTGGGGCCCCCACAGGCTTCAGAGGAGTCCGGCTGCCAACGATATGGCACAGGAGTTTCTGTTTTGATTGGCAGGCTTGGATGATGTAAGCCTTTGCTCACTTCCCAAGATACCTCTGATTTTAATCTTCTGTGCATCCACCTTTGCATAGGCATAAGACTCTTAAGTAGGGGACATGTCTAACAGTTCACTCAGAGGCAGGTATCCCAACCTAGTCTAGGCCATGTGGTCCCTTTTCTGTAGTTCTGGCAGGGAGGAGGTACGAATGTGTTTCTGGGTGTGTCTGAGTTAGAACAAAGTTGGTATGTGCACAGCTAAGGGCACCAGAGGCTGTAGGTTGTTCACAGATTGCCAGAAGTATTTGTACAGACAGAGCTCTGCCTGCCTCTCTCTCCTGAGTGCTAGGATTAAAGGTGCACATTCACCACCCAGCTTGATGGCTTGGCCTATTTTTTCCCCCAATTTTTTATTAGGTATTTTCTTCATTTATATTTCAAATGCTATTCTGAAAGTCCCCTATACCCTCCCCACCCTGCTCCCCTTCCCACCCATTCGCACTTCTTGGCCCTGGTGTTCCCCTGTACTGGGGCATATAAAGTTTACAAGACCAAGGGGCCTCTCTTTCCAATTATGGCCGACTAGGCCATCTTCTGCTACATATGCAGTTAGAGACATGAGTTCTGGGGGTACTGGTTAGTTCATATTGTTGTTCCACCTATAGGGTTGCAGACCCCTTCAGCTCCTTGGGTACTTTCTCTAGCTCCTCCATTGGGGGCCTTGTGTTCCATACAATAGATGACTGTGAGCATCCACTTCTGTGTTTGCCAGGCACTGGCATAGCCTCACAAGAGACAGCTATATCTGGGTCCTTTCAGCAAAATCTTGCTGGCGTATGCAATAGTGTCTGCGTTTGGTGGCTGATTATGGGATAGATCCCCGGGTGGGGCAGTCTCTGGATGGTCCATCCTTTTGTTTCAGCTCCAAACTTTGTCTCTGTAATTCCTTCCATGGGTGTTTCGTTCCCAATTCTAAGAAGGGGACAAGTGTCCACACTTTGGTCTTTGTTCTTCTTGAGTTTCATGTGTTTTGCAGATTGTATCTTGGGTAATCTAAGTTTCTGGGTTAATATCCACTTACCATGTGAGTTCTTTTGTGATTGTGTTACCTCACTCAGGATGATACCCTCCAGATCCATCCATTTGCCTAGGAATTTCATAAATTCATTGTTTTTTTTTTTTTTTTGTTTTTTTTTGTTTTTTTTTTGTTTTTTGTTTTTTTTTTTTGTTTTTTTTCGAGACAGGGTTTCTCTGATAGCCCTGGCTGTCCTGGAACTCACTTTGTAGACCAGGCTGGCCTCGTTGTTTTTAATAGCTGAGTATGCAATGGTGCCAGCGTTTGGAGGCTGATTATGGGATGGATCCCCAGGTATGGCAGTCTCTTGATGGTCTATCCTTTCGTCTCAGCTCTAAACTTTGTCTCTGTAACTCCTTCCATGGGTGTTTTGTTTCCAATTCTAAGAAGGGGCAAAGTGTCCCTTTGCACTTTGGTCTTCATTCTTCTTCAGTTTCATGTGTTTTGCAAATTGTATCTTATATCTTGGGTATTCTAAGTTTCTGGGCTAATATTCACTTATCAGTGAGTACATATCATGTGAGTTCTTTTGTGATTTGGTTACCTCACTCAGGATGATGCCCTCCAGGTCCATCCATTTGCCTAGGAATTTCATAAATTCATTCTTTTTAATAGCTGAGAAATACTCCATTGTGTAAATGTACCACATTTTTTTTTTTTATCCATTCCTCTGTTGAGGGGCATCTGGGTTCTTTCCAGCTTCTGGCTATTATAAATAAGGCTGCTATGAACATAGTGGAGCATGTGTTCTTATTGCCAGTTGGAACATCTTCTGGATATATGCCCAGAAGAGGTATTGCTGGATCCTCTGGTAGTACTATGTCCAATTTTCTGAGGAACCACCAGACTGATTTCCAGAGTGGTTGTACAAGCTTGCAATCCCACCAACAATGGAGGAATGTTCCTCTTTCTCCACATCCTCCCCAGCATCTGCTGTCACCTGAATTTTTGATCTTAGCCATTCTGACTGGTGTGAGGTGGAATCTCAGGGTTGTTTTGATTTGCATTTCCCTCATGATTAAGGATGTTGAACATTTTTTCAGGTGCTTCTCAGCCATTCGGTATTCCTCGGATGAGAATTCTTTGTTTAGCTCTGATCCCCATTTTTTAATGGGGTTATTTGAATTTCTGGAGTCCACCTTCTTGAGTTATTTATATATATTGGATATTAGTCCCCTATCTGATTTAGGATAGGTAAAGATCCTTTCCCAATCTTTTGGTGGCCTTTTGTCTTATTGACAGTGTCTTTTGCTTTGCAGAAGCTTTGCAATTTTATGAGGTCCCATTTGTCAATTCTTGATCTTACAGCACAAGCCATTGCTGTTCTATTCAGGAATTTTCCCCCTGTGCCCATATCTTCGAGGCTTTCCCCCACTTTCTCCTCTATAAGTTTCAGTGTCTCTGGTTTTATGTGGAGTTCCTTGATCCACTTAGACTTGACCTTAGTACAAGAAGATAAGAATGGATCAATTCGCATCCTTCTGCATGATAACTGCCAGTTGTGCCAGCACCATTTGTTGAAAATGCTGTCTTTTTTCCACTGGATGGTTTTAGGTCCCTTGTCAAAGATCAAGTGACCAATAGGTGTGTGGGTTCATTTCTGGGTCTTCAATTCTATTCCATTGATCTACCTGCCTGTCGCTATACCAGTACCATGCAGTTTTTATCACAATTGCTCTGTAGTACAGCTTGAGGTCAGGCATGGTGATTCCACCAGAGATTCTTTTATCCTTGAGAAGAGCTTTTGCTATCCTAGGTTTTTTGTTATTCTAGATGAATTTGCATATTTCCCTTTCTAATTCATTGAAGAATTGAGTTGGAATTTTGATGGGGATTGCATTGAATGTGTAGATTGCTTTTGGCAAGATAGCCATTTTTACAATGTTGATCCTGCCAATCCATGAGTATGGGAGATCTTTCCATCTTCTGAGATCTTCTTTAATTTCTTTCTTCAGAGACTTGAAGTTCTTATCATACAGATCTTTCACTTCCTTAGTTAGAGTCAAACAAGGTATTTTATATTATTTGTGACTATTGTAAAGGGTGTTGTTTCCCTAATTTCTTTCTTAGCCTGTTTATCCTTTGTGTAGAGAAAGGTCATTGATTTGTTTGAGTTAATTTTATATCCAGCTACTTCACTGAAGCTGTTTATCAGGTTTAGGAATTCTCTGGTGGAATTTTTAGGGTCACTTTTATATACTATCATATCATCTGTAAATAGTGATATTTTGACTTATTTCTTTCCAATTTGTATCTCCTTGACCTCCTTTTGTTGTCTAATTGCTCTGGCTAGGACTTCAAGTACTATATTGAATAGTTAGGGAGAAAGTAGGCAGCCTTGTCTAGTCCCTGATTTTAGAGGGATTGCTTCAAGCTTCTCTCCATTTACTTTGATGATGGCTACTGGTTTGCTGTAGATTGCTTTTATCATGGTTAGGTATGGACCTTGAATTCCTGATCTTTCTAAGACTTTTATCATGAATGGGTGTTGGATTTTATCAAATGCTTTCTCAGCATCTAATGAAATGATCATGTGGTTTTTGTCTTTGAGTTTGTTTATATAGTGGATTATGTTGATGGATTTCCGTATATTAAACCATCCCTGCATCCCTGGAATGAAGCCTACTTGGTCATGAATGATGGATGATTGTTTTGATGTGTTCTTGGATTCAGTTAGTGAGAATTTTATTGAGTATTTTTGCGTTGATATTCATAAGGGAAATTGGTCTGAAGTTCTCTATCTTTGTTGGGTCTTGATGTGGTTTAGGTATCAGAGTAATTGTGGCTTCATAGAATGAGTTGGGTAGAGTACCTTCTGTTTCTATTTTGTGGAATAGTTTGAGAAGAACTGGAATTAGGTCTTCTTTGAAGGTCTGATAGAACTGTGCACTAAAGCTATCTGGTCTTGGGCTTTTTTTGGTTGGGAGACTATTGATGACTGCTTCTATTTCTTTGGGGGCTATAGGACTATAAGTCATTAATCTGACTCTGATTTAACTTTGGTACCTGGTATCTGTCTAGAAATTTGTCCATTTCATCCAGGTTTTCCAGTTTTGTTGAGTATAGCCTTTTGTAGAAGGATCTGATGGTGTTTTGGATTTCCTCAGGATCTGTTGTTATGTCTCCCTTTTCATTTCATTTATTAATTAGGATGCTGTCCCTGTGCCCTCTAGTGAGTCTGGCTAAGGGTTTATCTATCTTATTGATTTTCTCAAAGAACCAGCTCCTCATTTGGTTGATTCTTTGAATAGTACTTTTTGTTTCCATTTGGTTGATTTTGCCCCTGAGTTTGATTATTTCCTGCGGTCTACTCCTCTTGGGTGAATTTGCTTCCTTTTGTTCTAGAGCTTTTAGGTGTGCTGTCAAGCTGCTAGTGTATGCTCTCTCTAGTTTCTTTGTGGAGGCACTCAGAGCTATGAGTTTTCCTCTTAGGAATGCTTTCATTGTGTCCCATAAGTTTGGGTATGTTGTGGCTTCATTTTCATTAAACTCTAGAAAGTCTTTAATTTCTTCCTTGAATAAGTTATCATTGTGTAGAGTGTTGTTCAGCTTCCAGGTGAATGTTGGCTTTCTATTATTTATGTTGTTATTGAAGATCAGCCTTAGTCCATGGTGATCTGGTAGAATACATGGGACAATTTCAGTATTTTTGTAATCTGTTGAGGCCTGTTTTGTGACCAATTTATGGTCAGTTTTGGAGAAGGTACTGTGAGGTGCTGAGAAGAAGGTATATCCTTTTGTTTTAGGATAAAATGTTCTGTAGATATCTGCTAAATCCATTTGTTTCATGACTTCTGTTAGCTTCATTGTCTCTCTGTTTAGTTTCTGTTTCCAGGATCTGTCCATTGTTGAGAGTGGAGTGTTGAAGTCTCCCACTATTATTGTGTGAGGTGCAATGTGTGCATTGAGCTTTACTAAAGTTTCTTTAATGAATGTGGCTGTCCTTGCATTTGGAACATAGATATTCAGAATTGAGAGTTCTTCTTGGAAGATTTTACCTTTGATGAGTATGAAGTGCCCCTCCTTGTCTTTTTTGATAACTTTGGGTTGGAAGTCGATTTTATTCGATATTAGAATGGCTACTCCAGCTTGTTTCTTCAGACTGCTTGCTTGGAAAATTGTTTTCCAGCCTTTTACTCTGAGGTAGTGTCTGTCTTTTTTCCTGAGATGGGTTTCCTGTAAGAAGCAAAATGTTGGGTCCTGTTTGTGTAGCCAATCTGTTAGTCTATGACTTTTTATTGGGGAATTGAGTCCATTGATATTAAGAGATATTAAGGAAAAGTAATTGTTGCTTCCTGTTATTTTTTGTTGTTAGAGTTGGGATTCTGTTCTTGTGGCTGTCTTCTTTTAGGTTTGTTGAAGGATTACTTTCTTGCTTTTTCTAGGGCATAGTTTCTGCCCTTGTATTGGTGTTTTTCCGTTATTATCCTTTGATGGGCTGCATTTGTGGAAAGATATTGTGTGAATTTGGTTTTGTCATGGAATACTTTGGTTTCTCCATCTATGGTAATTGAGAGTTTGTCTGGGTATAGTAGCCTGGGCTGGCATTTTTGTTCTCTTAGTGTCTGTATCACCCTGTCCTGGATATTCTGGCTTTCATAGTCTCTGGTGAGAAGTCTGGATTAATTCTAATAGGCTTGCCTTTATATGTTACTTGACCTTTTTCCCTTACTGCTTTTAATATTCTGTCTTTATTTAGTGCATTTGTTGTTCTGATTATTATGTGTCGGGAGGTATTTCTTTTCTGGTCCAGTCTGTTTGGAGTTCTGTAGGCTTCTTGTATGTTCATGGGCATCTCTTTCTTTAGGTATGGGAAGTCTTCTTCTATAATTTTGTTGAAGATATTTACTGGCCTTTTAAGTTGAAAATCTTCATTCTCATCTACTCCTATTAGCCGTAGGTTTGGTCTTCTCATTGTATCTTGGATTTCCTGGATGTTTTGAGTTAGGATCTTTTTGCATTTTGCATTTTCTTTGATTGTTGTGTCCATGTTCCCTATGGAATCTTCTGCACCTGAGATTCTCTCTTCCATCTCTTGTATTCTGTTGCTGATGCTTGCATCTATGGCTCCTGATTTCTTTCCTAGGGTTTCAATCTCCAGTGTTGCCTCTCTTTGGATTTTCTTTATGTTTCTACTTCCATTGTTAGATCCTGGATGGTTTTGTTCAATTCCATCACCTGTTTGGTATTGTTTTCCTGTAACTCTCTAAGGGATTTTTGTGTTTCATCTTTAAAGGATTCTAGATGTTTACCTGTGTTTTTCTGTATTTCCTTCTTAAAGTCCTCCATCATCATCATGAGAAGTGACTTTAGATCCATGTCTTTTCTGGTGTGATTGTGTATTCAGGACTTGCTATGGTGGGAGAGTTTGGTTCTGATGATGCCAAGTAACCTTGGTTTCTGTTGCTTCTGATCTTACGTTTGCCTCCTGCCATCTGCTTATTTCAAGTGCTTGCTGCCCTCAATATATCTGATTGGAGTCTGTCCTTCCAGTAATCCCAGTTGATTCATGACTCTTCAGAGTCCAGTTTTCTCTGTGATCCTTTGATTGTTGGCTCCTGTGAACCTGAGATTCTGGGTGTGTCAGAGTTCTTGGCAGTCAAGCTCCTCTGAGACCCTGAAATACTGGTGTGACTCAGCTCATGTTATCCTGGGATCCTGTTATCCTAAGATCCTGGGCGTGTTACAGTGCCTGGAAGTGGTGTCTCCTTTGAGGACCATGGAGCTGTCTGGTCTGTTTGAAACCAAGGTAAACCAGAACTGATCAAAAGGAATCTGAGCCTCTGGTCAGGAAGGGCTCAGGTGTCCTTGTTCCTGCTGTCACAAGTCCATCACAACTGGATTGGAACTGATGTTGTGTTCTGCTCACTAGTGATCCTAAGTTTGCGTGGAGAGTCCTCTAGGGACCGTGAGGATGTCTGCCGACTCAGAGCGCAAGGTGACCCGGTGCTGGTGCCCCCTCCCCCCTTTTTTAAAGGTTACAAAATGTTTAAGATTTATTTGTTTTTATGTGTGTAGATGTTTTACCTAAACACGTGTTTGTATACCACATATGTACCGGTAGCATGGATGCCAGAAGAGGACCTTAGATTCCCTGTTACTGGAAGTACAGACTGGTGTGAATCATTATGTGGGTGCTAGGAACTGAATCTGGGTCTTCAGGAGGAGCAGCCGTTGAGTGGGGCTGAGCTGTTTCTATAGCCCACTGCTAATTCATTATCTTTTCTTTCCAAGTTCTGGCATTGAAGACTGTAAGGACACACCTGTGTTCTCTAGCAGGTACATTTACTTTATTTTTGTTTTGTTTTATTTTATTTTATAGATTTATTTATTTATTGTGTAGACAGTGTTCTGCCTGCATATATCCCTCCACTCCAGGAGAAGGCATCAGACTTCATTATAGAATGTTGTGAGCCACCATGTAGTTGCTGGGAATTGAACTCACAACCTCTGGGAGAACAGCCAGTGCTCTTAACTTCTGAGCCATTTTCACATCTGATGTGTTTATAAAGATAAAGAGAGAGGGGATATGTTTTGGTGGATGTGTGGTGAGGTGGGGAAGGGTTGCCTCTGTGGGTCCATGCTGAAGCATCCCTTCCCCCGTGAGGGATCAGCCATATAGTTATAGTATAGAACAGAGTTTATTCAGGGGGTGGGGAGGGGAGTTGAGAGAGTAGTAGAGGCAGAGAAAGAGAGAGAGAGAGAGAGAGAGAGAGAGAGAGAGAGAGAGAGAGAGAGAGAGAGAGAGAGAGAAGGCCTTCCATGAGCACATGGAGAGAGAGGGGGGGAAGGAGCAAGGGGACAGAGCAGGAGCAGGAAGGGAAGAGCAAGAGCAAGAGAGAGTGCAGCACCTTTCAGGCATACCTGGCTGTTGCCAGGCAACTGTGAGGTGGAGCATACCCGGTTGTTGCCAGGCAAGTGTGGGGTGGAGCTTAGACTAAAATGCTAACACCATCCTCATCAGGTATATCATCAAACAGGATTTCAACAGCTTAAACAGTGCCAATCTGTACATCTCAAATACACGTAGACACATTTTCCTCAGGCACTGTCCTTGAACTACAAGCAGCAATGAACAATGGCCTGTTCCTGTATCTATACTTGGAATATTTTTTGCCAATATTGAAAATAACTCATATTTAAAATTTTACCTCAGTGTCTTTACTTAAGAGTCAGTTTAGAAATAGGCTTGGCTGTATGGCTCTCTCTCTCTCTCTTTCTTTTTCTTTTTTCTTTTTTGCTGTTGGTGTGTGTGTGTGTGCCACGTATGTTTGCAGGTGGGCTTACCTACGTAGGAATGCGTGTGGAAGCCTGAGGCTGTTGTCAAAGTGTCCTCCTCAGGTGGCTACCCACCTTCTCTTTTCAACAGGGTCTCTCAGCAAACCTGGGGCCCGCTGTTTTGGCTAGGCTGGCTGGCAGTGAGCCCTGGGATTGTCTATGTCTGCCCTACCCTAGCGCTGGGGTTACTGATGCCTGCTGTCATGCCGGGCTCTGCTGTGGTCTGGGGCCCTGGTTCATGAGCAGCAGCACTGAGCCAGCTGTGAGCTACCTGCTACAACTTTAGTATCTTCCACAGCTGGTGGCTGGCTTCTTGATACTCAAATGTTCTTTCTATAGTGAAAACAAAACAAAACAAAACAAAACAGAGCTACAGTTACCTGACTTAGAACTTTGTTCTCTGTCTAACTTGACACAGCCTAGGATTATCTGAGAGGAAAGCCTTGACTGAGAAATCTCCTAGACCAGATTGGCCTGTGGGCATGTCTGTGTGTTTTGGGTGTCTTGATTGTTAATGTTAATTGGTACAGGAGGACCTAGGCCACTGTGGTTGTGTTTGTAGTAGGCACACTAGTGCTGGTTGTGGTTGTGTTTTTAGTAGGCACACTAGTGCTGGTTGTGGTTGTGTTTGTAGTAGGCACACTAGTGCTGGTTGTGGGCAGGTGATCCTAGGTTGTAGAAGAAAGCTGGCTAAATACGAACCAGTGAGCAAACATTCCTTAATGGTTCCTGTCTTGAATTCCTGCCTGATTTCTCTCAAGGATGTCCTGAGACCTGGACATCAAAGTAAGCGGAGTTAACCCTTTCCTCCCCAAGTTGTTTCTCTTCAGAGTATTTTACCACAAAAGGGAAACTAGGACATAGGTCATCCCAAGAGAGCTCTCCCTTCTGCCCAGACACTGTTTCACTTTCTAGCTCAGGCTGGCCTCCAACTCATGACAACCCTCCTGGCTTAGCCTCCCATGTACAGTGATCACAGGCTTGAGCCACTATGTGTGACTGGCTTTGATGAATATGTTTGCTTTCCCTCTTACAGAAGTCACAAAGTGTTATAAAATTAAATCACCACCAACCCCCTTATAGCTTGTGTTTAGCAGGGCACACCTGTCCTGGTTATCTTAGGGTTTTACTGCTGTGATCAGACACCATGACCAAGGCAACTCTTATAAAGGACAACATTTAATTGCGGCTGGCTTACAGGTTCAGAGGCTCAATCCAATATCATCAAGGCAGGAGCACAACAGCATCCAGGCAGGCGTGGTGCAGGAGGAGCTGAGAGTTCTATATCTTCATCTGAAGGCTGCGAGAAGACTGACTTCCAATTAGTTAGGAGGAGGGTCTCATTGCCCACTCCCACAGTGACACACCTACTCCAACAAGGCTGTGCCCACTCCAACAATGTCACACCTCCTAATAGTGCCACTCCTTGGGCCAACTGTATTCAAATCACCACACACAGACTTTGCTTGGTGGTAACAGTTGAACCATTAATGAACAGTGCCTCCATTTCAGGAAACCTAAAATACTACACCTTGGCACTCTGAATGCTGCTCCCTAGTACTACTCCTGAATGCTGAGCTGCTGAATGAGTCTGTGGTATCAGCTCTAAACGGGTACCTGATATGCTGAGTGGCCCTCAATTAGGCTATCAGGCAAGTGCTCATGGTTCTGAACACTGTGTGTCCAGCCAGTCTCTCCAGGTGGAAATCTCTAGAACATCTGCAGAGGGACAGTTTCTTTCTGTCTTTTCTTCTCCCTTTAGCCCTTAGGACAGACTCGGGTAGTGGGTGTACAGATGACTCAGGGGATAGACTTGAACACTGAACACTTGCTGCATGACCTTTTTCTTGGGAGAGGGGAAGAATCATCTGTTGTCCCTAGATAGAGCACCCGTGACAGACAGTCAGTCGTACAGGTCTACCTAGGTGAGCTATGAGTTTATTGAGATTACTTCCAGGAAGATGGATGAGGAGTTACTTACAAAAGAGTGGGTGACCTCCCCTCAAAACAGCTGCATCACTAAAGAAGTCCCACCAGAGCACAGATGGTGATGTCATGAGAACTGCAAAGAGGAGCCTCTCCTTCAAGGACCCAGCTGCCCTCTGCTCGCTCTACCACATGATGCTGGGGCAGGATTGCACACATCTGGCAGGGGACAGGAGGAAGAGAATAGTTGGGAATCTCAGGTGGGGGTCTACTGACCCTGCCCATTCTATCTTCCTATAAGAGCTCTTGAATAGGCTTCATCTCAAGAGTCTCAAGACTCGCATTCGCACTGACTGGACGATGGTCATGGCTATGCATGCTTGAAGGATAGCATTCCCCCTGAAGAAAGAGTGGGTTAATCAGCTGTATATATGTTTTCCTGAGCCTGAGTTACCCTTTTGGCCTAGAAGCTTGCCTTGGGCTAAAGAGTGTGCTTATGAGGGTTCAAATCAGGTCTGGTCTTTAGAAGGCTTAATGCAGTTGCATTAGTAGCCAAGGAGACAAGATACCAGGAGAAAAATCCATTCTCTCTCTCTCACACACATGCACACAAATGCACACACACATGCATACTCACATGCACACACACATGTGTGAGAGAGAGAGAGAGAGAGAGAGAGAGAGAGAGAGAGAGAGAGAGAGAGAGAGAGAACATTTTGGGAAGCAGAACTGTGTATCTGAGAGGCCTGCAGGACCATGCCCCACCCTGGCATACTAGGGAAGAGTATTTACGCCTATCCCAGATGGTATTAGCTTGTGACAGAATCGCTCTAGTGTAGTGTGTACTTTTATGCTACTGCCTTTTGCTCTGGGATCTGCAGCGCTACCAGCCCCCACCCAGCTTCCCTTGAATCCTTGGACAAAAGACACACACACACACACACACACACACACACACACACACACACACGTTTGTTCCTTTACAACTTACCTTCTTGCCACAATTGCTGGACGCTGATATCTCCTGCCTGGAAAAGCATGCCCTTACCAATTTATTATCTCCCTCTCTCCACCTGCCATAAACTTCAGTGTCTAGTCCCACCTAGCCCCTGTCAAACAACCCTAGTCACCTGCCTGTAGTGGTGACCACAGTCCCCAGCTCCCCCTGAGACTTCACATGGTTGCTATATTCTTTTTCATCCAAAGCATGGCAGAAAACCCCTCTTTCCTTTCTTGTGTCTGCCTTTTCCTCCTGGGACCCAGAATCCATTTTCCAATTGCCCCCCAGCTTTCTTTACTGATAAGTCAAGAACCAATTGGGGAACAGGACCTTAGCATCAGGACCACCCCCTTTACTGTAGTTTCCGCCTCTTCTTTGCACATCCTTCTCCTCAATGTCTCTTAGCACCCTCAGCTCTTATACCAGTACCCTGGCTCTCTCTGAAACAAGGATATCTTGTCTTAGGGTCCTAAGCGTAGTTACACCTGCAAAGACTCTGTAAAGTCATACTCAGAGGCTCCAAGGGGACATGAAGGTTTTTCTCCTTATGATTACTTTATTATTGTATACATGTGGATGTTTTGCCTGCACATATGGTTATATACCACATGTATTTACGTGCTTGAGGCCAGAAGAGGGCATCAGATCCCTTCAAACCAGAGTTACAGATGGTTGTCAAGCTGCCACGTGGGTGCTGGGAACTAAACTCTGGAACAGCAGCTAGGGCTCTTAACTGCAGAGCCATCTCTCCAGCCTTGGACATATGTTTTAAATAGATTGTTTACTCCATTATGCCAAAGAAGGCAAATGGTCCCCAAACTTTAGGTATGTGGAGACTGACCTTCAGACAGTCAACTGGAGGGCTTCAGGTATGTGGTGTAGACCTGCTTCCTGAGATGGCAATGCCAACCAGGACCACGAGCTATCGAGCCAGGGGAGAAGGTACACTCGATGAAAACCTGGCTGGAAATTTGTAGTTACTCCCATAGAGAAGCATGGCCTTTATTGGCTGTGTGATCTTGGCCGTGAACTTTGGAGTCCTCATCTATACACTGAACATGGTAATGAAATCTACTTACTAGAGTTCTGTGGATTCACTAGGAAAGTGTGTCTGGGATGGTGGGTGTGGTACTTGGGACATAGTAGATACACAATAGAGTATGGTTTTGAAAACTTAATGGCTGAGAGAAGATGTCAGCTCAGCATGTATAAAATGGTTGTGGGTGCCATTAGGGCAGCATATGCAGGGGCCAGGGCCCTGGGGTGAGTTGGCCAGATCCTGCAGTGATGGGCACCTGATGGTCTGCCTAGTTCAGCTGGGAATGTCTAAATGGGATTCAGGAATGTTCTAGTGAACATCTGCAAGCAGGGAGCTGGGAGCTGGGAGCTGGGAGCTGGGAGCTGGGAGCTGGGAGCTGGGAGCTGGGAGCTGGGAGCTGGGAGCTGGGAGCTGGGAGCTGGGAGCTGGGAGCTGGGAGCTGGGAGCTGGGAGCTGGGAGCTGGGAGCTGGGAGCTGGGAGCTGGGAGCTGGGAGCTGGGAGCTGGGAGCTGGGAGCTGGGAGCTGGGAAGTAGTCAGAGAGAGGTAAAATGTGAGAAAACAAGGGACGCTTAGCAACTTGTATTAGTTATTTTCCCATTGCTGTGGCAAAGGACCCAACAAAAGGCACACAAGGAAGGGTTTGTTCTGTGTTTTGAGATGGGATACAGTGTGTCAGGGTGGGGAAGTGATGGAGGCAGGAGGATGAGGCCATTGTTTACACCTCATTTACAGTCAGGAAACAGCTAGAGGAGGGCTGGCTTTCTCCTTTCTATCCAGTCAGGAACCCAAGTCCTGGGATGACCACCCACATTCAGGGTGGGTCTTCCCACCTCAGCCCACTAGACAACCCCTTACGGTCATGGGGGCTTGTTCCTAGGTGAGTCTAGATCCTGCCAAGGTGGCATTCAATATTAACTCTCACCCTAACATCCCCAGGACCAAATGTGTGGGAGGCAGGGGCCCACTGTTCACTCCTCAGTCCCAGTCCCAGTCTTCCTGGGGGTAATTTCAAAATAACAGCACAATTTGTTTGTCACTGTGTGTGTGTGTGTGTGTGTAGTGTGTGGTGTGTGTATGTATGTGATGTGTGCATGTGTAAATGTTTGTGAGTATGTGTTTATGTGTGTGTGCATGTGTGGGTATATGTGTGCCTGTGTGTATGTGTTGTGTGTCTGTATATTTGTGCATGCGTGTGCACATGTGTGCATATGTATGTACATGTTTTTGAGTGTGTGTATATGAGTACATGTGTGAGTATATGTGTGCCTGTATATGTGTTGTGCATGTGTGTATACATGTGTGTACATATTTATGAATGTGTGTATGTGTGCATGTACATGTGTATGTGTGCCTTTGTGTGTGTGTGAGAGAGATGTGTCTTTTAATCTAGGCCCTGAGAAAGCAACTTAGAGCAGGCTAGGGAGGTGTGGGGAGGCACAAGAATGACAGTGTCCTTATTACGGTGGGTTCCTTGGCAGATCATGGAACCCTCTGTGTTGCAGATGGCACCGACCTTGCATAATAAGCAACCGGTGGTTGAGGCCCATCTGCTGTGACTGTGTGTTCTCTTGGCATCTGTTAACTCTCACCAGATGGCTGTGGAGGGTTTTGCCATGTCACCACCTTCAGTAAGTGGTGACAGCACACTGAGCTGCATGCACGGTTCTCACCTAGTCTACGTGAGGCCCGTGTGAAGCTGCACACACACCACATGCTGCGACAGGAGGACCCACACCTGGCTGGCTTCTATTGTGCAAATAATGCACATGGTCTGCAGCCCAGGGGTGTGGGTCACTGCGCCCAATCCTAGTGCATGTTGGTCATCTTTCACAAAGCCCTCATGTGGCATTTAGCACGGCTGGCTCATTTCAGCTCTCTGTATCCATCAACCTCTGTCTTCACCTCTTTCCCATTCTGCCTCCCCATCCTCTCTTTCCACCCCCTTCCTTCCTCTTTTCTTTTTCTGTCCTCTCTTTTTCCTCTTCTTCATTTCCCTCCTCCTTTTCTTCCTCTTTCCTTCCTTCCTCCCTGTCTCCCTCCCTCTTTCTTCCTTCTTTCCTTCCTCCCTCCTTCCCTCCCTCCCTATCTCCCTTCCTTCCTTCTTTCTTTCCTCCCTCCTCCCTCCCTCTTCCTTCCTTCTTTCCTTCTTCCTCCCTGTCTCCCTCCCTCCCTCTTCCTTCCTTCCTCCTTTCCTCCTTCCTTCCTCCCTCCCTCTATCCCTCCCTCCCTCCCTTCTTCCCTTCCTTCCTTCCTCCTCCACCTTTCTCCTTGTGTCTCCTTTTCTCTCATCCACACTTGGAAAGCAGGTTCAGACAACACACCAGCCACCCTTTTGGGCTCTGGGCAGGTTTTCAGTGCTGCTCAATGCAAGGATCTCTATTGTTTTATTCTTTAATTTCCTTCCCAATGGCCATTGCACCAAGCTTTCTGAGTCCTGCCTTTGGGCAGGAAGTATTGATGCTTCCTGGGCACACAACCTCTTTGATTTCCTTTAGAATGTTGAGATCTTACCACAATTCCCATCAGCCCGAGGAGCTTGCTGAGCCCCACAGGGTCCACAGCCATGCCCAGGTGGTTCACAGCAGGGAGAGCCTTGACCCTTCTGTGTACTGTGACCCCTACTCACTATCATTTCCCAACCACAACTTCATGTGGGTTCTGTCATTTGTCCTTACAAAGTGACAGGCACAAAATTGTTCCTGGGTCTTGCTTTATGGGCTGAGGATGCAGCTCAGATGACACATGTTTGCTGAGCATGTAAGAAGTCATGGGTTCGATCCCCTGGACTGCAGAGACCAGTTGTGGTGGCTGGTAACCCCAACACTCAGGAAGTGGATGCAAAAGGAGGAAGTTCAAGGTAATCCTTGGCAACTGTGGATGGTTTTAACAACTTGTAGCAATCTACAATCAGTTGGGAAGAATCTGAAGGATTGTCTGTATCACGCTTACCCATGGGCATGTCTGTGGCAGGGGGGAGTTGTCTCAATTATGGAAATTTATGTGTAAGGTATAGTTTAAAAGTGGGCAGCCCTGTTTCCTCAGTTTGGGTCCTGGACTGTAAGAAATAGGTGAGTGACTGCAAGCATGCATGAACTCACCTTCTGTCTGCTGTGGGCCGTGGATGTGACAGCTGCTTCAAGCTCCCGACTTTTCTGCAGTGATGAATTGTAACCTGGATTTGTCAGTGGAATAAACTCTCTCATGACAGCTATTGCTGGAGGTCCTCCATCAGAGCAACAGGAAGGAAACTAGAATAAGTCAGCCTGGATACCTTGTTTTAAAAGCAAAGCAGAACAAAACATGTTTTCTTTCATTAAGTGGCATGTCTAAGATTTGTCTGTGTTAATGTGACTTCTAACCTTCCTCCCTCCCCAGTTACTACTTCTGATTCTCCTGGAGAAAAGTATGTCACTGTCTTAGGGTTTCTATGGTGTGAAGAGACACCATGACCAGAGCTTTTATAAATGAAAGCATTTGATTGGGCCTGGCTTACATTTCAGAGGTTTAGTTCATTGTTGTCATGGTGGGAAGCATGGTGGCATGCAGGCAGATAGGGTGCTAGAAGGGTAGCTGAGAGTTCTACCTTTGGATTCACAGGCAATCAGGAGGTGACAGTGGACCATGAGGCCTGGCTTGAGCACTTGAGATCTTAAAACCCACCCCCAGTAACACACCTACTCCAACAAGGCCACATCTTGTGATAGTGCCACTCCCTGTGAGCCTATGGGGGCCATTTTCATTCAGACATAGCACTTGTCCTCTCTCTTAGTGGTGGATGCAGGCCACTAGAGCTTGGAGCTTCCATTGGACAAATAAGAGTACTGTGAGCATTTCTCTGTGTCATCACAGATGCTGTGCAAATATACCTCCATCTCTGGTGTAGGGTCAGATTCTTCTGGGCTCTCCATGGCTGAGTTGGGCCAGGCTACTGGCTAAGCCTTGCAAACAGTAGGCACAGTCTCATATCTCCACATCCCTGACAGCTTGTCACAGCTTGCTGACTGCCACTAGGCTTATAGGTGTGAAGTACTTCTCCCTGGCCTTAATTTGCATGACTCTGGTTACTAATGTTTCTCTGTATTGCTTCCCAAGCCGGCTGTTGACCACAGTGCACTCCTTTGCAAGCTGTGGGTATGGGCTGAAGTTGCAGTTCTCTCTCTGGTCCTCTGGATTTATGCCTTTGTTTGTTTGTTTGTTTGTTCGTTTTGAGTTAGGGTTTTTCTGTGTAGCTCTGGCTGTCTTTTACTGAATTTGTAGACCTGGCTGGCTTCAAACTCACTGCCTGCCACTGCATCCCAAGTGCTGAGATTAAAGGCTTCACCACCACACCTGGTCTTCTTTACATTTTTAAAAATGGAGTTTTGCCTTATTTAATCCTTTGTCAGAAAAGGAAATTACTTCCCTTTTTCTTTTCCCACAATATCAGACTGTGTAGCATCCTTGACCTGTTTGATTATTTCTGTTTTTTCCAATATGTGTTTATGCCAACAAATAACCATGCCCCTTTGATTTGTTTTGATTTTATAGACAAAGTAATGTTCTTGTTGTCCATCAATATAATTGCATATGAGAAGGTCATTTACCTCTCATTAAAAAAACTCTTTATAGACCTTGGGTCATGAAGACTTTTTGTGTGTCTCATTTAAAAGTTTTTTAACTTTTGCTTCTACAGTCATTCTGTAATCCTCCTTGCGGTGAATTCTATATGATGTGAGGTAAGGCTCATGTGAAGGGATATGAAAATTATGATTATATTCACATCCAACAACAGAGACTCAGAATACATAAAGTCTGGGCTACAACAATGTTCCATAGATGCTTACCTTTTATAAGCTGTAAAGTTATAGGCAATGCAAGCTTTAAAGCAGCTATAATTGTTGAAGAGATTAACATTGTTAAAGGGAAAATACTTGTTTTTACACTAGGACAGCATCTTGTAAAAATGCAAGTTGACTTGTAAGGAAAATCCAAACTGACAATGCTCTTGGGCAGGTTTTCTACCAACCAACTAAACAACCAATGAACCAATTAATCAATGAATCAGCCAACCCACCCACCCACCCACCCACCAGCCAACCATCAACCAACCAACCAACCAATGAATCAACTAACCCACCAACCAATCAACTCACCAAACAGCAAAACAGCTAACCCATCAATCAAGCCACCAACCAACCAACCCACCTACCTACCCATTCACCAACCCACCTACCCACCAACTAACCAACCAACCAACCAACCAACCCACCAACCAATCAAACAATAAACCAAGCAACCTACCCACCAACAAACCCACCCACCCACCAACCAACCAACCAATGAACCAACCAACCAATGAACCAACTAACCCACCAACTAACAAACCCATCCACCCACTCACCCACTCACCCACCAACCAGCCAATCAATCAACCATCCAAAGCAAACAAACACCATGTAGGAAAGTGTTTCCCCAAGATCAGCACACAGTAACTGAATGGTGGTCCACGGAGATCGCACTTCTTACCAAGTTGGTAGCAGAACTTGGCAACATTAAGCATATAACAGTGGTTTTTTAAACATAGAAGAGGTAAGATTGAAGGTACCAAAGCCTTGCTTCACATTTTCAAGACCAAGGTCTGGCCATGTGTGGTAAGGTCACAATTTCCTGCATAGGGGCTCCAAGAGATCATATTGTAAAGCTGTAAGAATGAAGTCTACATTGCAATGGAGACACCAAGTTGTTGGAGATGCTGGGATCATTGGCTGTCCACTGAGGAAGAGAGAGGCTGTGAGTGTGACAGGTTGCAGGCCTGAACAGATGGGGCTATGCAAGACTTTTGGGGCCCGGACAATTCTATCACAAGCCCCAGAAGCTGGACATGGGACTGCTTCATCCCTGCTTTAGTCTTATCATTCTTTATTGTGCCCTATTCTCCCTCTTGAAATGTGAATGTGTACTTTGTATCACCATATGCTTCAACTATGTAACTTGGTTTGATTTTATAGGGTGTACTGGCTAGGTTTGTGTCAACTTGACACAGAATGCCTCCATGAGATCCAGCTGTATGGCATTTTCTCAATTAGTGATCAAGGTGGGAGGTCTCCTTGTGGGTGGTGCCATCTCTGGGCTGGTAGTCTTGGTTCTATAAGAGAGCAGACTGAACAAGCCAGGGGAAGCAAGCCAGTAAGGAACATCCCAGAATGGCCTCTGAATCAGCTCCTGCTTCCTGACCTACTTGAGTTCCAGTCCTGATTTCCTTGTTGATGAACAGCTGTATGGAAGTGTAAGCCGAATAAACCCTTTCCTCCCCAACTTGCTTCTTGGTCATGATGTTTTGTCCAGGAATAGAAACTCTGACTAAGACATAGGGGTTCATAGTTAAGAGCCTCAAGAATCAGAGGAGACCTAGAATTCATACTTTTGAACAGTATTAAGAATATTAAGGACCACAGAGATTTCTGAAGTTGGATTGACTTCATTTTGCATTATCAGAAGGGACAAGGGGCAGAAGGTTATAGCTTAAAAGTGGTATGTCAGGGTGTCAGGTTGACAAGGAGTTGACCTGTGATAGTTTATGTTAATATTCACTTTGTTGATTGGAGAAAAATGTAGGCATACATTTTTTTGCGAGCTACTTTAATAATTGTTCAACCTTTTCTCTTACCCATCACCCACCAGAGGTAGTAGAAGAGAAAAACTATTAGGATATGGGGGAAGTGGACCTGTTTAGCAATAGTTCTTTGGGGGTGAGCTCAATTTTCTTTGGCAGCAGTTCAGTTTTGTAGCAAACACCAAATATGAATCAGGAGCTACAGTCCAGTCCTGGAGAAACTGCAAAGTTTGCCAACTGGCCTGAGGTGAAATACAGGAACTTCATGAGAAGTTCTTTGCCAAGTTTCTCTCAATGGCAGTGTTATCACAAGCAGGACTCAACAACACCATGTAAGGCGAACCAATACATGTATGTCCTTAGCAAAGAAAATTGAGGTGGAGCAAACCAAACCCACACTCTTTTCCCACTGTCTGTGGGGTCATATTTATACTGCTTCATCATGTATCCTTTCACATGTGTGCTCTAGAAAAATATCATTTGACACAACTGACTTTCCAAAGCAACTAGATGTTTCTACTTCAGAGAAATCTCTAGAAATGTTTTGAAGGATTTTCTAGATTATGTTCATTGAAGTGGGAAGATACACCCTAATGATGAGTGGTACTGTTCCATGGAGGGTTCTGGACTGCATAGAGAGGAGCCAGCTTCTATCATGGTACATTGTATTCTTTGAATTAAACCAAAGCACACCCCTCATCCTTTAAAGTTTTTTGTGCCAGATATTTGGTCATAGCAAGGATAAAAGTGACAAATCACAGCAAATCTGTTTATTAATCATTTATATCTATCTATCTATCTATCTATCTATCTATCTATCTATCTATCTATCTATCTATCTATCATCTATCTATCATCTATCTATCATCTATCTATCTATCTATCTATCTATCTATCTATCTATCTATCTATCTATCTATCTATCTTTTATCTATCTATCATCTTGTAGAATGCATACCGAAGGGTCCTAATGCCATAGATGAGTTCAAGGAATCTCACTGAAGGCTGATAGAGATGCAAAAATGATTTCTGTAGGTGTTACATAACTGACTCTCTTAGTTACAGGCTGTATCCTGCGGATAATGCTGGACAGTTGTGTTGTTTGTGTGCCCAATAATGTACAGAGTCAGCCTACCTCTATGTTTGCACTCAAAATAAAATCTTATAGCATAAGGCACAGCCTGAAAAAAAAGGTGTTTTGCACAATCTAGAGTATTTTCAGGCAGTCCAGAGTCTGATGTCATCAAGAACTATTTAGACTATGTCAGGATTCAATGTAAATATGATGACAGGAAAGGCATGCACATGTGGTTGTGTGTATAATGCATGTCTGCATATTGAGACAGGCTCTTTGATTTGCATATGGATAAAACAGGGGGATATGCATCCTTTTAAAGTGAATCTCTGCATGGCAGCTAAGCTTCCATCTTGTGTCCTTTAGGGAGGGTGGCTTTTACAGTGGCATCCTGAGCCATAATTTGTTTTCACCTTGGGCAGGTACTCAAAGAGCCCAGTAGCTGATTTAAAAACAACAATAATAATCCCTTTGGTTTATAATATATAGGCTGTGGGACAATGCTAACTCCAGAGCTTCTGCTCTCCCTGTACACCTTCTGTCTTAGTTCATTTTCTATTGCGATGAAAAGACACCATGACCAAGACAACTTATAAAAGAGTTTATTGGCTTATAGTTTCAGAGAGTGACTCCATTATCATCATGGTGGGGACCATGACAGCAGGCAGGCAGGCAGGCATGGTGCTGAAGCAGTAGCTAAGAGCTTATGTCTGATCCACAAGTTGGAGGGAAGAAGGCAGGATTAGGCCTGGGCATGGGCTTTTGAGACCTATGCCCAGTGACACACCTTCTCCCACAAGGCCACACCTCCTGATCTTAAACAGTCCTATCAGCTGGGAACCAGGTATTCAAACATATGAGCATGGAGGCTATTCCCACTCAACTGGGAACTACACATTCAAACAGATGAGCTTCTGGGGCCATTCCCACTCAACTGGGAACCACACATTTGAACATATGACCCTATGGCAGCCATTCCCATTCAAATCACCACACTTTCCTTTAGGTTTTCAGATTAAAGACAGCAGCAAAGATCTTGTCATTTAGGTCCCCATGAGCTTTTCTCTGTGGCTTGTCTCCTCCTGGGGTCTGGGATGTCTGTGGAGTATACCACAATCAGTATATGTGCTTCTGGTGTTTCTGGCACAAGTATGGAGAAAACTACACAATTCTTTGATTTTTATCCCCAGATATCCCTTTACATCCCGATGACAGTGGAAGTAGCGTCCATTGTTACTGTTTTATGTGTATAAGGCCTTTGCCTTCACATATGCCTGTGCACCATATGCATGGCTGGTGCCCACAGAGGCCAGAAGAGGATGTCAGATCCCCCGATGGGAGTTACAGATGGTTATGAGCTGCTTAGTGGGTGTTGGGAATTGAGCACAGGTCCTTTGGAAGAGCAGAATGTGCTCTTAACTGCTGAACCTTCTCTCAAGTCCTGACATCATACTTTGGAGATTCCTATTTTAGTAATCTTAAATCTGATCCCATCAATGCCCAGAAACTTTCCTAATTATTTAATTGGCATTCCTTCAACTTATCTCTTGTTTCTGTGCTTTTTTTTTTTCCGTGCTTACTGAATTTTTCTGGTTAAAAGATTTTTTTTTTTTAAACAAAAGATCCTAACATTTCAAAGATCTAACTATAGACTCTTGAAAGGGACAAAAACTTACAAGGATAGAAATGAACAAATGAAAAGTCAAAAAGCTGCAAATTATACATATAGATAGGGCATCAAAGAAGACAGAGATCTACACAGGGAGACTGCTGGAATTGAACTTAGGACAGCCTCTGTGTGTGTGTGTGTGTGTGTGTGTGTGATGTGTATGTGATGTGTATATGAGTGATGTGTGTGGATATGTTTGTATGTGTGATGTTTATGTGTGTATGTGTAATGTGTATGTGTATACTATGTGATATGTGTGTGTATATGTGTGTGTGTGATGTGTATGTGAGTGATGTGTGTGATGTTTATGTGTGTATGTGTAATGTGTGTGTGATGTATGTGTATATATGTGTTGTGTGTGTATGTATGTGTTGTGTGTGTGATATGTATATGGTGTATGTGTGTGTATGTGTGTATTATGTGTGTGTATATGTGTATGATGTATGTGTGTATATATGTGTTGTGTGTGTATGTATGTGTTGTGTGTGTGTATGTATGAGTTGTGTGTGTGATGTGCATATGGTGTATGTGTGTTTGGGTGCGTGCACATTTACCTCTCTCTCTGTGTAAATGGGATAAGGCAGAGGAAAGGCCAAGCTTTTCAAGAGAGCAAGGAGAAGGGGGATAAAAAGTTAAAGTTTCCTTAGCGGATATATTGTTAACCAGTAGAAGAAGGAAAAAGGCAAAGAATAGTCCTCATGTGGTTGTCTGCCCGAGAGGATCTTCCGGTTCATGAGGGCAGAGCAAAGGCAGGCAGCCTGAAGTGACCAGGAGGAGCTCTAAGGAGCACTGAGCCAGGCGTGGACAGACTCTGAACTCTAGGTGAGTCATGTACCCCGCTGTTTTTGAGGGTCCATAGGGACTCTAGAGACTCACTGTGAGTTCTCCTCTGTGGAAAGGGAGAAGCAGAGGTAGTCTAGATGGATAAATTTCAACTCAGGCCCTGGAAGTTTCACTGAGTGGCTTGTGAAACAGATGGCTCCCAAGCATCAGCCAGAGAAACATGGAATGTGTTGTGTAGCTTTGGTTTCTCATGAGCAATATCTTGACAACAGCTTTACTTTCCTGCTTGCTTTAACAAACAATTCCAGGGATAATTTGTCTTCAATTTGTTAAGATACTTGGGTATTTCTTAGCCACTACTCTCCAGGTGGCTGAAAGACATGATGTCATATGTTGACAGTAGTGGGATTTCCAGCAGAATCTGAGATAACAAATTCCAAAACTGAACTCTACATGGAAGAATGGCATACAGATTGGTAAAAAGGCTCTGTCTGATCTGTAACAGAGAAAATGTATATTTTTGAGGATCAGAGTTTTATGTGGGATTAGAGTCCAGAATGTAAATTCTTTTTTGTTTGTTTGTTTTTGTTTTTTGTTTTTCAAGACAGGGTTTCTCTGTATAGCCCTGTCTGTCCTGGAACTCATTTTATAGACCAGGCTGGTCTCAAACTCAGAAATCCGCTTGCCTGTGCCTCCCGAGTGCTGGGAATAAAGGTGTGTGCCACCACACCCAGTTCAGAATGCAAATTCTTAACAAATAAATGACTCTGTTTGAATGTTGGGTTTAGGTGGAAGCCAAGAAAACTCATTTTAGATATGGAAGCTTAAAAATGAAAGCTTTACTCTCTGGCTCAGGGAGGTGGTCAGTCTGGGATCTGATCTTTGTCCTGGAAGAGAGATCGTACAACATTTTTAAAGAATGGGAACACAAGGTGAGGGGTGAGCTGGGTGTGTGTGTGTGTGTGTGTGTGAGCTGCAGTGTTATCCAATTGTATTTTGACACTATGGGTTAAGCAATGGAGACTGAGCCTTATTGAGAGCACCTGGCTTCAAGGTTTTTTATTCATTCCCCTAGACATTAGGTCCAGAGCTCAAAGCCCTTAACTCATTAGGTCTTAACTCATTCCCCTTAGACATTAGGTCCTGAGTTCACAGTGATAAAGGGACAAAGGAGCTGGTCAGCTACTTGTGGCTAATTAGGGCACAAATGCCAACTCATTGCACAGTTTTACAACTTAGGCACCATGGTTTAGATAACAGCAATTTTTATGTTCCTTTCCAGTAAACAGATAATTAAGGAAACGTTCAGAGAAGTGGGATAGGAGTTCCTTCCCAGGCCTGGGAACATGAACTTGTTTCACCCTGAAAGCAAGATGGAAAAGTTTCCCTGAGATGGCAGGACTCAGACATCTGTCTCCTTACAAGCTGTCTCTGGGATGTCTAAACTCAGGCAATTGTTTACAACAGAAGTTGGTCGGCTACTGGGAAGTCCTCAGCTCCCCTAGGGCCTGGGACCCTCGAATTTAGTTTTTTTCTCTGTGATTAAATGGAGTCTGAAAACGAAATGGTCTTACTTAGAATATGATTCTTTCTCTCAATCCCAACACAAACAGTGTAGCTGAGAGGCGTGAACTCCTAGGGTGGTTTTGCTGTGGTGTGACCTCTCTTGGGGAAATGTGAACAAACATCCATTCACCCCAGATAGGACACAGATGGCCGACTGAAGGAATGATTCCATTCAGTCTCGTTTATGGAAACCAGTGAGTTTACTGGCGGATAGGATAGATGAAATTATTGGGGATTACTTACAGGAGGATTGGGAACTTAGACACAGCTATATCCTGAAATGCCCACTCCCACGTGGGATGTTCCCAAAAGCCGTACTGCTGGATGTGGGGACCTGAAGAATCCCTGAGGGGCCGTGTAGGAGTGGATGAATTCTGAGTGAACATGTACTGTTGACATGGGCTTGGCCACGTCAAGGAACAATGCTTAAGACTCCTGGGGATAGCAATACTTTCCCAGGGTCAGACTCAGAACAGACAAAGGCTTCATGTTGGAGGGAGCCACAGAGGGCTACCAAAGCCTTCCTCTGGCCTGTGCTCCAATGGTGAAGGTTTGTGCAAATACAAGGGATTAGGAACCATTGACCAGAGTATGTTAAAAACTTCAACATTGGCTTTCTACTCCAGAATGTTTACAGCTCAGCTACAGAGACCTGCTTCTGAGACTAGTCAATCCCCTCTCTGTGCTGTAGAGGTGCTGAGACTCATGTTGCGGTGGGTAGTAGGAATGTTGGATCAGAGCAAGCACAGCTCACCTGATCCTAGCGTTTCTGCCATATATCTGTCCTTTTTTCATCCCCTTGATGCTTCTAGTCAAGTCAAGGTACCAAGTCGTGCTGGGCGTGGCACCTGGATGCCCTGTGTGGCTGGCAGGCAGCATTTGTTACTGCTTATGTAACCTTGAGACGGTGCCTTGTGAATCCTCTAACTTTTGTTTATGGCCTGGGATGTCTACTTTACTTTTTGAGTCTTATAAGCTTCCCTCCCTGCTTCAGAAGGAGTGCTTTAGTTAGGAGAAAACACCTGAACACTAGTTGTTATAAAAATGAAGACCTGGGAGATTTGCTTGTGAGAATGTGGGGTTGCACAATAGATAGACATTTTCTAGAGCTCCATGAGCCCTCAGCTAATCACTTGTGTAGAGCGGCTAGTCAATCAAGATGCACTGGGTGATTAGATTTTAAAAAAGTAAAATATAGAGTTGTTTGCAAATGCTCAAAGGTGGAGTGGAGGGGCCTAAGGGATGCCTCAGAGGCTGGGGCACTTGCTGCTGGCCTGGGTGACCTGAGTTTGGACATCAGAACCCATGTGGTGGAAGGAGAGGACCAACACCTTCAAGTTGTCCTCTGAGCCCCTTATGTGTGCCACGTGTGCACACCCCCTGAGAATAAACAAATAGAAACCAAAGGTGAGCGAAATGCCAGTTGGGTTTTAAAGATTAACATGTTTCTCTACATGCTAGAACACTTACCAAGACTGATCTGAGATGAGTAAATATTCCTCTTCTCAGCTAGGTTTCTCCCGTTTCTCATGCCTGCATGTACTCTGCTTTTGGCTACTTAAAAATATATTAAAGGAGGGGAGTAGGGCTCAGTAGGAGGTGCAGGCCATTCTGATGGGAAGGGGATTCTCGCTTATTTCTGTCAGTGTCAGGAGTGAACGGACCACACCTGGAGAACTGCCCCACTCCTGTGAGATGTGACTTTGTGGTTGCTCAGATCATCTAGAGATAAAACTACTTTCCCCAGAACTTGCTGAGGGTGTAGGTGGAAAAGGGGAGCTAGGGGTGGATTTGTTAATGACATACTCTATTAATGTTGGCCAATTGGTCCAATTTTGCTAAAAAAAAAATCCTAAAATATGGATTTCTAGGACTAACCTAAGAGTAAGGCCAGCCTTGGAAATCAGCAGTTAAGGGTGCTTGCTATTGTGCCAGAGGACCTGGGCTTCCCTAGAACCCACATGACAACTCACAACAATCTGTAACTCCAGTCCCAGGGGATCTGACACCCTCTGTGGCCTATGTACGTATGTACGTATGCATGTATATATGTGGTGCACACACATGCACGTTTGCACACACTTGCACATACACTTGCACACACACATGATGACACAAGTTCACCAAAAAGAGTCAATATGGCCTGTGCATGTGAGCTTTCTATGGAGCCAGTGTGCTGGCGTTGAAAGTGACATAGATGAATCCATAATTAGTTATGAATTAATTAATGTCAGGCCAGGGTTCTTCCCTTAATTGACGGGACAAATAAGTCAACAAGGGTACAATGGGCTTGAGTAGCCATTATGAAAAGTCTAATATAAATGGCAGAGTGTGTGTGTGTGTGTGTGTGTGTGTGTGTCTGTGTGTGTATGTACATATTGTCTTCTAGTGTTTGCACAAGATAGACCAAGATAGACTGTAGTTTGGGCCATTGGACAAGACCCAATGGTCAAAGTGATGGAACCTGTGTTCTTATACCAACACGGAATCAAACCAGAAATCCATAACAGGAAGATATATTTAAATAACCCTCAGATATTCAGAAATGATAAATAACCCACATGACTGACTAGAGAGGTTAGATGCATTTTGTCTGAGCTGAGTACAGAGGAAAGAAAGTTACAAGAGTCAGTACCTTTTTATAGAAATGGCAGTTATTAAAATTCAATTGTGTTGAATACATTTCCATAATCTTAACATGAATGAGAACAGTGTTAGCACAGGGCCAGCAAGCAGGTGTGGAGACTCAACAAGCCCAGGCTGATAAGGTGTTCTCCAGGGAACGAAGTCGTGTGCTGCATAGATTAAAATCTTACGATAGCATTCTTTCCACACTGTTATTAAATAAAAGCAATGTCTAAATTTTAATGATTCATCCTGACTAAATTTTTTTCTTACAAATTGCCCTCTCCTTTCTCTAAAATGTCAATATATGTGAGTTAGAGGCCCTTCCTTCCTATCTAAAAGCCCAAATATAGTTGACCAAGGAAATCTAATCAGCTCTAGTGACATTTTTTTTCTCTTTTAATGCTGTAGTTTCAGTAAGAATGCTTTGCTTACAATATGTGGATAGATGAGCTATTAATTTTGTCTCCCTTGGAAATTCATCTCTTTCACTTAAAACTTCTATAAGGGCTTAAAAGTTTCATCCAGCAATTGGAACAAGAGACTTAAAAATAGGATTTACTAATTTTCTATAAGAAATGGATGTTTTGCCATAGTGTCCATCTGTGTACCACATGTGTATAGAAACCTGATGAGGTTGAAGGAGAACATTCGATCCCCTGGGACTGGAGTTACTGTCATGCGGGAGCTAGGCACTAAACCTGGGTCCTCTGCAAGAGAAGCCAGTGGTCTTAACCATTGAGCCCCAGAATTTATTAATTGTCTTCTACTTTTTGGAAAAAAGTGGTGGTTTTGAGACAGGGTTTCTCTGTGTAGCCCTGGCTGTCCTGGAACTCACTCTGTAGAGTGAGGCTGGCCTCGAACTCGGAAATCCACCTGCCTCTGCCTCCCAAGTGCTGGGATTACAGGTGTGTGCCACCACTGCTTGGCTGTCTTCTACTTCTTAACTGAATGAGATGGTGATAAGTGAGGGTGGGAAAAGTTTTCTTGGGAAAGAATTTGACAGAGTTAACTCCTCCAAGCTCAGCTTTCCTACCACACAGGGGCAACAGAAGGCTTTCTCCAACCTAGAATGAAATCTCAGCTGACTGAGTGCAAGTCTCACTGGGATTTGCAACCAGAGTTACAAAGTGACCCATGAACTGTGAGCACCTAGCCCAGCAGCCTCTGAGAGGCACCAGGACACAGGAGTGCAGGGCGCCTGGGAGAGCACTCATTTCTGCTCATGGCCTCCACCCTGGGGTAGCAATCCCAGTAGGCTCTCCCGGTGAAGGGACAATATGCAAAGACCATCCACACTAAGTAGTGGGAAGTTATCTTTGTCATGCTAACAAGGCTCTAGGGACGCATGGATTTCTGATTTTCTTTTTTTTTTTAATTTTTAATATTTTTATTACATATTTTCCTCAATTACATTTCCAATGCTATCCCAAAAGTCCCCCATACCGCCCCCCACTTCCCTACCCACCCATTCCCATTCTTTTGGCCCTGGCATTCCCCTATATTGGGGCATATAAAGTTTGCAAGTCCAATGGGCCTCTCTTTCCATTGATGGCCGACTAGGCCATCTTTCGATACATATGCAGCTAGAGACAAGAGCTCCGGGGTTCTGGTTAGTACATCATGTTGTTCCAACAATAGGGTTGCAGATCCCTTTAGCTCCTTGGGTACTTTCTCTAGCTTCTCCATTGGGAGCCCTGTGATACATCCAATAGGTGACTGTGAACATCCACTCCTGTGTTTGCTAGTCCCCGGCATCGTCTCACAAGAGACAGTTATATTTGGGTCCTTTCAGCAAAATCTTGCTAGTGTATGCAATGGTGTCAGCGTTTAGAAGCTGCTTATGGGATGGATCCCTGGATACGGCAGTCTCTAAATGGTCCATCCTTTCATCACAGCTACGAACTTTGTCTCTGTAACTCCTTCCCTGGGTGTTTTGTTCCCAATTCTAAGAAGAGGCACAGTGTCCACACTTTGGTCTTCATTCTTCTTGAGTTTCATGCGTTTAGCAAATTGTATCTTATATCTTGGGTATCCTAAGTTTTGGGCTAATATCCACTTATCAGTGAATACATATTGTGTGAGTTCTTTTGTGATTGTGTTACTTCACTCAAGATGATGCCCTCCAGGTCCATCCATTTGGCTAGGAATTTCATAAATTCATTCTTTTTAATAGCTGAGTAGTACTCCATTGTGTAAATGTACCATAATTTCTGTATCCATTCCTCTGTTGAGGGACATCTGGGTTCTTTCCAGCTTCTGGCTATTATAAATAGGGCTGCTATGAACATAGTGGAGCATGTGTCCTTCTTACCGGTTGGGACATCTTCTGGATATATGCCCAGGAGAGGTATTGCTGGATCCTCCGGTAGTACTATGTCCAATTTTCTGAGGAACCGCCAGACTGATTTCCAGAGTGGTTGTACAAGCTTGCAATCCCACCAACAATGGAGGAGTGTTCCTCTTTCTCCACATCCTCGCCAGCATCTGCTGTCACCTGAATTTTTGATCTTAGCCATTCTGACTGGTGTGAGGTGGAATCTCAGGGTTGTTTTGATTTGCATTTCCCTGATGATTAAGGATGTTGAACATTTTTTCAGGTGCTTCTCTGCCATTCGGTATTCCTCAGGTGAGAATTCTTTGTTCAGTTCTGAGCCCCATTTTTTAATGGGGTTATTTGACTTTCTGGAGTCCACCTTCTTGAGTTCTTTATATATATTGGATCAAAACCATAACGTAATAAGTTCTCATGGTTACCAACAATTGAGTGGTGCCCAGGAGGGCTACCTGGATCCCTGCAAGAACCAGCATCTACACATGTTCAAGTCTCTGCCAGAAGATGATGTGTTATTTGCATAAAACCCTCCCACATCCTTCCACTTATGGAGCCATCTCTGGACAAGTTAGCACAGCTAATACAATTTAAATAGACGCTGTGATGTATGGCTTATGGATTGGCAAGAAAAAGTCTGTGTATTCAGAACAGTACAATTTCCGTTGGCTGGATCTGAGTATGTGGAAGGCACAGATAGGAAGTAGTGCTGGCAGCCCAGTGGTTTGTGCTTATGACTTACAGATCTCTGACTTATTGTGCTCAGTTGGTTTGATGGAATACCTGATGTCTTGTCAGGGTTTTTATTGCTGTGAAACGGTACCATGACTAAAAACAACTTGGGGAAGACAGGGTTTATTTCACCCTACATCTTGTAAGTCCCTCTCAGAGGGAAGACAAGACGTAACTGGAGCAGAACACTGCTCATCAGCTTGCTCCTTAGGCTTGTTGAGTTTGCTTTCTTATACAACCCAGGCCACTTACCCAGAGCTGGCACCACCCACAGTGAGCTAGGTCCTCTTACACCAATCAATCAATCAATCTCGTTGGGGCATTTTTCTCAGTTGAAGTTTCCTTTTCCCAAAAATGCCTCCAGCTGGTGTCAAGTTGATATAAAATTAGCTGCCGGCACTGATTAAGATGCAAAAACTAGGCAGGTTTCTAGCAGATACTTTAAACCTCTGTTTGGATTGCAGGGTGCAGGTAAGCTCAGGTAGGGCAAAGGGCGACTCAGAGGACATCCAGCGAGTGTGTGACCCATACCTGTATTTTTCGGAAGCCTTGAGGCAGGTCAAAGATAAAGATTTAAATGGATAGCTTGCTCCTGGCTTGTCCTGTGCTACATGGTAAGAAGAGCTGGGCAGAGTAAGTTATTGACTGGTTCCTTATCAGCGAGGATCTGGGTGGGCCTGGTAAAGCAGACCTTGCCATCTCAAGAAAAGTGAAAGTCAGGAGGTCGGTGCATAGCATTTACAAGTGTGGAATCCTGGGCTCTAGATACAGAAGCTACTTTCTTTCAGAGTCAGAGCAAAGTCTCTTTTACAATGGCTTATCTAAGATTAAAACTTTTTGGTTTTTCGAGACAGAGTTTCTCTGTGTAGCTCTGGCTGTCCTACAACCCACTCTGTAGACCAGAACTCAGAAATCTGCCTGCCTCTGCCTCCCAAGTGCTGGGATTAAAGGCAACTCATACCATCTGATGCTAAGAAGTCCAAGGACTGCATCTGCCGAGGGGGCAGTGTAGGCTTAGTTTTGTAAAACCACTTTTAATATGGGTTCTCAATGCTTCCAACCCCCCTTCTAGCCCACCATCCAAAGGTAGAGGAGAAAAGAAGGTAAATAGGACAAGAAGGGGTGGATCTATTTAGTAGTAGTTCATTGGGGATGGTTCCCATCTCTGTTTGTTAGGATACCAGCAGTCCAGTTTAGTAGTGTCAGGATAGCAAACAGGAATCAGTAGTGGTGGCATGATCCAGTGATCCAGAAGAAACTGCCAGGCCACTGCTGAATTGGCATGAGTGAGTGGGAGTCACCAAGACCAGCCGGGACTCCAGGCAGGAGAAGTTCCCTGCCGTGCCTCTCTCAATGAAGAGAAGATCATCAAAGACTAATGAAAGCATTGCAAAGCTAGCTATACAAGCCCACTATCACCGTCTGTTGAGTCCTATTTATATTCTCTCCAAACACCACATGTTCTCCCACAGGTTTTACCTCAGCAAAACACCATGTAAGTTTGTATCACCTGGCATATCCAGAAACTTCCACTTCAGGGTAGAGTTGGGTGGGGCATGTCTTTGTAGAATCCCCGGGCAGCACTGAATGTTATAGCCTGTGGTGAGGCATACATGCAAGGTGCCTATGGAGGCCAGAAGAAGGCAGTGCATCTCTTGGCCTGGAGTTAGAGATGGTTATGAGCCAATTTGTGGGCGCTGGGGACTAGAGGGTGGTCCCTGCAAGATCAGTAATTGCTCTCAACCAGTGTGTCATCTCTCCAGCCCCTTGTTTTGCACTTTTTTGCTGACTATAGTTTTAGCAATTGGGCTTAGACCTCTGTAGACATTGTCATAGCATGGTCAAACCAGGCTAGACTTTAAGGTCACATTGAGAGTCCATGAAAGTAGAAGGGCCTTGGGCAGCCCTGGATCTGGCGTGAGGGGCATCTCCTGACCCTGTGGAGAGTGTGTCAACTGCTTTCATCTTCCATTTCCAGTTTTTCCATACTCTCTCATTAAATTTTTTTATTTATTCTAGTTCTTGATATTTTACCTCAGATGAAAGTAGGGCAATTAGTCCCTTGTCTCTGTTTTTAACGGTGTCTCATCTGCTTGGCTTAGCGGTTAATTATGGCTTTAGGGTTTTTTCCCTTTGAAATGAATCTATCCTGCTAACTAGCCTATGCCATCCCACCACTGCAGGCTGACTTCTCCTACTGGAGACCTTAGACTTTAATTTTTCATTATAAAAAGCAAGTGGTGGGGATGGGGCTGGAAAGATGGCTCAATGGTTAAGAACACTTGCTGAGAGCCTTCCATTTTCTGTCTCCACCTGTAGCAGATTATTTGCCATAGGGCCCCATACCCAAATACACCAGAGGGAGCAAGCCTCCCAGGAGTGTGGACAGGCCTATGAATACAGGTAGGATTATCTCTGCTGCTCAGAAGAACCGGCCCGGAACCCTCAGGACACAGGAACCAAGGGGTGGCCTGGGATGGAGCCTTCTAGTCTCCATCTGTGCTCAGAGCTGATCCTGTGCTACAGAGCTATATATAAAAATACCTCCAGGAGAGAGCAGGTCTCCCAGGAGTGCCTACACACCTGCAAGCACAGGTAAGACCACCACTTCTGTTCAAATTCCTGGCCCAAGAGGGACACTCACAGAGTCATCAGGACACCGGAACCAAGGATCAGCTGGAGACAGGATCCATCTGGTCTCTGTCTGCACCCCAGAGCTGACTCTGTATCACAGCTCTCCATACCCAAATTTCTCCTGGAGAGAACTGGTCTCTCAGGAGTACTGACACACAGCCTTGCAGGAGGGATAAGCCAAAGTCAGAGACAGCAAGATCAGCTAACACCAGAGATAACCAGATGGTGAAAGGCAAGTGCAAGAATATAGGCAACAGAAACCAAGACTACTTGGCATCATCAGAACCCAGTTCTCCCACCACAGTGAGCCCTGGTTACCTCATACACCAGAAAAGCAAGACTCTGATTTAAAATCACATCTCATGATGATGATAGAGGAATTTAAGAAGGACATAAATAACTCCCTTAAAAAATACAAAAGAACACAGGTAAACAGGTAGAAGACCTTAAAGAGGAAACACAAAAATCCCTTAAAGAATTACAGGAAAACACAACCAAACGATGAAGGAATTGAACAAAACCACCGAGGATCCAAATATGGAAATAGAAACAGTAAAGAAATCACGAAAGGAGACAACACTGAAGATAGAAAATCTAGGAAAGAGGTCAGGAGTCATAGATGTGAGCATCACCAACAGAATGCAAGTGATAGAAGAGAGAGTCTAAAGTGCAGAAGATTCCATAGAAAACATTGACACAACAGTCAAAGAAAATGCAAAATGCAAAAGGCTCCTAACCCAAAACATCCGGGAAATCCAGGACACAATGAGAAGACCAAACCTAAGGATAATAGGTATAGAAGAGAGCAAAGATTCCCAACTTAAAGGGCCAGTAAATACCTTCAACAATTATAAAAGAAAACTTCCCCAATCTAAAGAAAGATATGCCCATGAACATACAAGAAACCTACAGAACTCCAAATAGACTGGACCAGAAAAGAAATTCCTCCCATCATGTAATAATAAAAACACCAAACACACTGAACAAAGAAAGAATATTAAAAGCAGTAAGGGAAAAAGGTCAAGTAACATATAAAGGCAGACCTATCAGAATTACACCAGACTTCTCACCAGAGACTATGAAAGCTAGAAGATCCTGGGCAGATGTTATACAGACACTAAGAGAACACAAATGCCACCCCAGGCTACTATACTCAGCAAAACTCTCAATTATTATAGGTGGAGCAACCAAGATATTCCATGACAAGACCAAATTTACACAATATTTTTTTCACAAATCCAGCCCTACAGAGGATAATAGATGGAAAATACCAACAAAAGGAGGGAAACTACACCCTAGAAAAACCAAGAAGATAATCTTCTCTCAACAAACCCAATAGAAGATAACCACACAAACATGAAAATAACATCACTAATAACAGGGAGCAACAATCACTATTCCTTAATATCTCTTAACATCAATGGACTCAATTCCCCAATAAAAAGACATAGACTAACAGACTGGAAATGTAAACAGGACTCAGCATTTTGCTGCATACAGGAAATGCACCTCAATGCCAAAGGCAAACACTACCTCAGAGTAAAGGGCTGGAAAACAATTTTCCAAGCAAATGGTCCCCATAAACAAGCAGGAGTAGCCATTCTAATGTCGGATGAAATCGACTTTCAACCAAAAGTTATCAAAAAAGATAAGAAAGGACACTTTATACTCATCAAAGAAAAAATCTACCAAGAGGAACTCTCAGTTCTGAACATGTATGCTCCAAATGCAAGGGCACCCAGAATTCTCAACTGAGGAATACTGAATGGCCGAGAAGCACCTAAAGAAATGTTCAACATCCTTAGTCATCAGGGAAATGCAAATCAAAACAACCCTGAGATTCCACCTCACACCAGTCAGAATGGCTAAGATCAAAAAACTCAGGTGACAGCAAATGCTGGTGAGGATGTGGAGAAAGAGGAACATCCCTCCATCGTTGGTTTGATTGCAAGCTGGTACAACTACTCTGGAAATCAGTCTGGCAGTTTCTCAGAAAATTGGACATAATACTACCTGAGGACTCAGCAATACCACTCCTGGGCATATACCCAGAAGATGCTCCAACATGTAATAAGGCCACTATGTTCATAGCAGCCTTATTTATAATAGCCAGAAGCTGGAAAGAACCCAGATGTCCCTCAACAGAGGGATGGATACAGAAAATGTGGTACATTTACACAGTGGAGTACTACTCAGCTATTAAAAACAATGAATTTATGAAATTCTTAGGCAAATGGATGGAACTAGAAAATATTATCCTAAGTGAGGTAACCCAATCACAAAAGAACACACATGGTATGCACTCACTGATAAGTGGATATTAGCCCAGAAGCTCGAAACATCCAAGATACAATTCACAGGCCACATGAAGCTCAAGAAGAAGGAAGACCAAAGTGTGGATACTTCGGTCCTTCTTAGAAGGGGAACGGAATACCCATGGGAAGAGTTACAGAGATGAAGTGTGGAGCCATCCAGAAACGGCCCCACCTGGGGATCCATCCTATATACAATCATCAAACCCAGACTCTATTGTGAATGCCAACAAATGCTTCCTGACAGGAGCCTGATATAGCTGTCTCCTGTGAGGCTCTGCCAGTGCATGACAAATACAGAGGTGGAAACTCTTAGCCAACCACTGGACTGAGCACAGGGTCTCCAATGAAGGAACTATAGAAAGAGCGGAAGGGGTTTGCAGCCCCATAGGAGGAACAACAATATGAATCAACCAGTACCCCCAGAGCTCCGAGGGTCTAAACCACCAATCAAAGAGTACACATGGTGTGAGTCATGGCTGTAGTTGCATATGTAGCAGAGGATGGCCTAGTTGGTCATCAGTGGGAGGAGAGGCCCTTGGTCTTGTGAAGGCTTGATGCCCCAGTGTAGTGAATGCCAGGGTCAGGAAGCGGGAGTGGGTGGGTTGGTGAGCAGGGGAAGGGAGAATGGGATAGGGGGATTTCGGAGGGGAAACCAGGAAAGGGGATAACATTTGAAATGTAAATAAAGAAAATATCTAATTAAAAAAAAAAAAGAAAGACCACGGAGAAAAAAACCCCCCAAAAACAAAAAACAAAACAAAACAAAACAAAACAAAACAAAACAAAAACCATTTGCTGACCATGCATGAGCCAGAGTTTATTTCTTAGGACCTGCAAGATAGCTCACAGCTACCTGTTCCTCCAGTCTGTAACTAGTGGTTCTGGCTCCCACTTCTGATATTGGTAGGTACACACACGCAGGCTAGACACAAATGCACACAAAATAAAAATGGATCTTAAAAAAAAAAGCGAAGAATGAATTAGTTGTGCTAACAAAGTACTAACACTCTTCATTCCTCGCTTCTAGGATGCTGTGTTCTACAGGCCAATGCTTATCTGCTTTATAGGAGTGAGGTGATAGGGAAATGAATTAATATGCCGTTACTTGGAATTATGATCGACTCAGTTATTATAGTAATTAATAATAGTAATTAATATTTTTGCTTCAAAAATGCACTTAAATGCATTTTCCAAATGGCCCTTGATTAGCTCTTTTTCCTACGATTTACTTGGCAAGACCAACCACCAAAAATAGTCTCCCCACAGCCGCGTTCTTTGTATTCACCCAGTTGCATTTTTAATTTATTCCTGGTGCACACAGCCACTACAAGGACACCAGCCTGACAGAGTAAGAGGAGAGAACACAGAGGGATGGGCTCTCTGTCTTGGCACTTCCTCCTGCCCCTTCTCCCAAGGGGCTGCTCACTCAGTGACAAGTGAGCTGAGCGCTAACTCGTGGAAGCCTTGCACTTGGAGGTAACGAGAGGCCACAGGCTCAGCCACCGGTGGGTCTCAGTTTCAGATGTAAATAATACATCCTGCTCACTCTGGGCTATGGGTTCTCAGGCTGCGCAGATGCCTGTAAACGGTGTTTGAAAGCTGCAGCTTTCTGGCACGTGACTGCGGATCTTCAGGCGCTCATTTTGCTTTTTTATTCGTTAAAATTTTTATTAGTGTATATTGATTTCACAAAGTGATGTTTTGTGACCTCTTCACTGCGGTATCTCATGTTCTTTACTGCTGCCGGCCTTCATTGTTCACCCCAGCTTTTGTGGATGCGTCATCTCAGCCTTTGCAGAGAGCCCACAAGAAACCTCTTGTCAGGCCTCTTCCTGTGATCTACCACGTGGACTAGCCACAGAGAACTGAAGGAGGCAGCGGCGGCAGGAGATGCCTGGGACACTAGGGTGACAAGCTGTCTGGGCTTCCTCTTCCTGTGGCTTCCTTTCTGCATTTTGCACAGGGATCCCACTGACCATTGTGGAAAGTCCTCTGATGCAGAGGGGTGGGAGAGACGGAAGATGCTATCTCTGTCGTCTGCTGACTGGAGGTCTCTTCAGCTAGTTTTGATCCACGTTCACACACATTATGTGAGGGCAAGAGCTTCTAACCCTTAAACAGAGAACAGTGGATGGATCTTACTAAGTTCTCTAGCACCCACCAGTTATCCTGTGCTGAGCTGTCCCCGTGTGAGAATCCTGGTTCTGCACTGGAAAAGCTGCTGGCTCCATGCTGTTCTTCATGCTCCTCTGTGTTCCTGAGGAAGAAAGACTATCATGTAAGTGTACATATGAACATATGCATGTGTGTATGCATGTACATGTTTGTGAATGTGTACATGTGTGTGTGCATGTGCGAGCATGCATATGTGCAAGCACACATGTGCTGCTGCTTATGTCTTGGCAACCCTACCCACAGTGGTGGTGTCACACCCGTTCATTACCATGTTCAATTTTTTTTGTTTTTTTGTTTTGTATGTGTGAGTTCTGGAGTTCAGATTCAAGTACTTATCCTTAAAAGTAGATCAATGTATGAAGCTAACAAAGAATCGGTACACTTCAGACAAGTGTCCCTTAGTGCAAATGGTGCAGGTCTCATCTGTCTCCCAGCAGTTTACAGAATCACCAAACACCTCCTTATCTTTCTGAACTTGATTTTCATCGTCACCAGCTCATCTGGTGCCAGCAGGTAGCTTTTTTTTCTGACAAGAGTGACATGTGGCTCTGAAGAAAGAGTTTCTGGAGAGGGTGGCAGATGTTCTAAGAGAGGCTGAGAGGAGGGTTCTAATGTGACAGGGTAGCTTCGCAGATGTGAAGGCTGTTGCATCTTCAGAGAAACAGCTCGTTACTGTGGAATGAGGCTTCTTCCTGACTCTTTCCTAGTTGTTCCAGCTATCGGCTCTTCAATTCCACTTCTAGATGGTTCTATAGAAAGCCCAGGCTATGCATGGATTTGAATGACAGCTAGAACTGTCTCAATTCTCCAAACTGCTGTTCTCTGTATGTGTATGTTTCACTGCTAGTGTCAGAAAGACAGTTCTCAGTGTGTGTGTGTGTGTGTGTGTGTGTGTGTGTGTGTGTGTGCGTGTGTGCTAGGTGCATGCTTACATGTGTGTGGGTTTGCCAGCTCATCTGTGCTCATGCTTATGGAGGGCAGGGGGAGGATGATGCTGGATACCTTCCTCAGTTATTTCCCATCTTACTTTGTGAGAGGTTTTTCAGTGAACCTGTAGCAGTAAGGCTGGCCAGGCAGCCAATGAGCCTGTAGGGATCTGTTTGTCTTTGGCTCCCCAGTGCCATGGCAGCCAGCTTTTTACATGAATGCTGAGGAGCTGAACCTGGGACCTCATGTTTGCATAGCAAGTACTTTACTCACTGAACCATGTCCCCAGTCCTGCTCCACATTGCTTTAAAGAATCAGGGTTTCCATCTTCTCCTCTGAAGCAGTGTAGGAAAGACCAATGAGAAGTGCCTTTGTTGGCTTGTACTCAGGGAGAGAGACGTTTTATCATCCTCTGTTCCCAAATCACCACTGATGGCATCATCTTCGCATTGAGCAATGTTCCTAGCAAAAGACCCTTTGTTGTAAAAACAAAATAAAATGAGCCCTGGGATGGCAAATGAAGCCGATTGTGTGCTGTGCTCACTGCATTCTGGGCATTGTGTGTGCAGTACTCACTGCATTCTGGGCTCTGTGCTGAGTTCTACCCATCACTCTCTTGTAAGTGCATTTGGTATTCCACTGTTTGCTCTATCCATGGACCCCTTGTCTGAGTGCTCACATTGTACTTTTTGTTCCTGTTCTTGTGATAAAAATACCCTGACAAAAACAAGTCAATGGAGAGAGGCTTTATTTGGCTCACAGTTCCAAGTTATAGTTTGTCATCATGGGAAATCAAAGTTTCAGGAACTCGAGGCAGGAGGTCACATCATATCCACAGTGAAGAGCAGGGAGCAACAGATTCATATGTACATATTTAGCTTCTGTTGTCTACTGTTTAAAAATTACAGTATGTGTATGTGTGTGTGTGTGTGTTGGTCACATGTGGCACAGTACATGTATGTGTGTGGCTGTCAAAGGACATTTGGGAAGTATCTCCTTCCACATAGCTCCAGTTCAGACAAGCACCTTTAACAGCAGCTATGCCATCTTGTAGGCTCCTCTTTCGTTCTCATACAGTTCAGAAACTTGTGCCTAGGGAATGCTGCCACCCACAGTGGTCGAGTCTTCTCGCCTCAGTCAACATAGTCAAGATAATCCTCAGCAGATATGCAATGGGTCAACCTGATCCAGACAATTTCCCCTGACACTCTCTTTCCAGGTAACTGTGTCAAGTTGACTGTTTATACTAACCATCACACCGGGTATTGCACTATGACAGCAGCTGGAGAAACAACATTAGTAAGATAGTGACAGTTCTTGTCCATAGATTGACACCTGGTAGCAAAGGCAGAAATGAAACTAAACAAATGTTACATGTTAGCAAAGTCAAGTGCAAGGCCCCCAGGAGACTCCCAGCTTTCCACTGCATGGTCCTTCCATAGTCCTTGCAGTGACCTGGAGCTGGTACCTGACATTTAGATGAAGAAACTGAAGGGTAGAACCAACCTCCAGACTGGGGAAGATTACAAAGGTTGGCTAAATTCTTCATGTTCCAACCAATGTAGCCTCTCTCTGGCTTGGAACTACTATCCTAAGATTCCAGATGAATTTTAGATGTGAAGATCTTTGACTTATCTTAGGGTTCCTATCCAGAACCAGCTGGATATGTTGGCCTGAACAGCCTCGGGCCAAGGGTGGTGTTCTGTATGGATAGCTAGCCCCCTGGCTATAAGTAAATGGTATGGTGGTTCTCTTTAATTGTCAACTTGACACAATGTAGAATCACCTGGGAAGAGAGTCTCAGTGAGGGATTTTCCAGAGCAGGTTGGTTCATGGTTGTGTCTGTAGGGGGTGGGAAGACCTTCTACTGTGTGTTGCGCTGCTCCTTGAGCAGGGGATGCTGGCTGGTGCAATGGTGAAAGGTCCTTCTGAGCACTAGCATGTGTGTAAAGTCACTGTCCTCTGCTGGGGGTTGAAGATGTGAAGGGACTAACTGTGCTTCAAGTTCCTGGTGAGGCAAGAAGTTAGGAAGCAGAATGAGTTTAGCTGTTGTCACCAGGCAACAAGCTGTCAGCTCAGCAGCTGATACCTGGAAAGCCACTGGGAGCCCTATCTCGCCTGCCTGGGAGGGGCTAACTCCTGACCTCATGACACCTGGACTGCCTGGTAGTGATGGGCTGACCTGGAACTGTGGGGACCAGGAAACCCATCCTTTCTGGCTTGGTTTTGTCAGTGTTTTATCACAGCAACAGGAAATCAAACTAGGACACTCAGCGTCCCTGGACTTCATGCGTGCCATAAAACACTATCTTTCTGGAATAATCTCAAATAATATATGAGAATGCAAACTGTAAAGTGGGTAGATATGCTCCCTCATGTGAGTTAGCCGCTGACTAACTATAGAAACTAGTTATAAGGAGGTAGAGTTGATCTGAGTTGTGGTTTTAGAAGTCAACGTTGGCTGGATCCTCTGCTTGGTCTGAAGTGAGGCAGAGCATCATGGCAGCAGGAGTTGTACTTAGAGACTGCTCACTTCATGGCAGTCAGAACTGAAAGCAATGACCAGAGACAAAGGTCTGGAGAGATGGCTCAGTAGGTAAGATGCACACAAGCATGAGGGCTGAGTTTAGAGCCTCCTGACTCAGCCAGGGTGGGGTTAATTGTTTGTAATTGTGCCGTAGGGGTGGAGACAGGAGGATTTTGAACTTGTTGACCAGCCAGTCTAGCCAAAATGGTGAGCTTCTGGTTCAATGAGAAACCTACTGTCTGAAAAAATAAGGTAGAGAGAGGCTGAGAAAAGACACTGAACCTCTGGCATATGCATCGATGCCAGATGCACATGTACACAAATGTGTGTAACACACAGAGACCAAACACACACACTACACAAACACACACACACATAACACACACACAAACCCATATACCACACACAAACACACACATATACCACACACACACACACACACACACGCAAACACATACACATATACCACACACATATACCACATACACATACAAACACACATACACAAACACACACATATAACACACACACAAACACACACATATACCACACACAGACACATATACCATACACATACACACAGGCAGACAGACACACATAACACACACAAACATACCTATACACATATACCACCCCCTCTTTCCAGGACATACTCCCTCCATCCTCCCACATCTCTCAGTGCCATCAAGTGACAAGTGACTAAAACTGTTTATGAGGTCAGAGTCCCTGGGATTCAATAGCTTCTCCAACAGGTCTTTAGGGCATGAGTCTCTGGGAGGGGACAACAGTCTGCATCCACAACACCATTCAGTCCTACTGGCTGCAGGACTGGAAGGTTCTGCATTTCAGAGGTAACCAAAGACCTCCAAATGCAGCCTTCCTCCATTAACCTGACCCTCGGTTTCTCCAGTGTAGGATGGAGAATAAATTGGTTGCAGCTCAGAGTACTTGGTGTGAGTGCTGGGTGCTAGGTGTCATGGACAGGGAGGCCATCCAGAGTATGTTTGTGTGTGTGTGGTATATGTGTGTGTTTGTGTGCGTGGTATATGTGTGTGTTTGTGTGTATGGTATATGTGTGTACTTGTGTGTGTGTCATATGTGTGTGTGGTGTGTGTGTGTGTGTGGTATGTGCTTGTCACACACATTGACCTTCCAGAGGGTGGACTCCATCACCTGGGCATTGAGGACCCACCTGCTTACAAGAATGATACTTGTCAGCATATATGATATGACTGGCCTCAGCCTTGCCTCTCTGTTACAACAGGTGAAGGTTTACCAATGTGGGTCAAAGGGAGGGTAGGAACCCTTTTCCACTCTGCCACCAGACTAAAGGTCCCTGCCCAGGTCAGGAAAGATCAGCCTATTTGTGGAGGAGCGCTAACACACATAGGCAGGGTGTCCCTTGGTGGAACAGGAATGCAGGGCTTCGGGATAGTGACCTCCTGTCCATGACACCTAGCATCCAGCATTTACACCAGGCACTCTGAGCTGCAGCCAATTTATCCTCCGACTCTGTCTCAATGACCCTTCTCCTGTTCCACTGGATAGCTGTGTTTAATGGTTCAGAAAACTGCTGTGGGCCTGAGAAGCCTTCCCTGCAGAGTCATTGTAATTAGGGTAATGGCTTCCCTGGGAGAACCATTTTCTAGGCCTCACAGAACCTCTGATGGGTCTCTGGGACTTTCAGCCACACACTGCCCCTACCCAGGTTCTTGGCTCAGAAGCCAGGAATATCTTGCTGGCAGTTGCTTGAGGCTCTCTGAAAAGAGTGAGAGGCAGGCAAGCGATACTTCCTCTGTGTCCCAGGACCAAGCCCAGGTCAGCAATGGAAGAAAGTATTGTCCGTTCTTTTCAGCATGACCTCGCTGTCACCACTTTTGCCAACCCCGGCTGGCACACCACAGACACCATCCACTCCTCATCTCGTTAAATTGCTCCAAACAGTATTGCTTGCTCATTTTCCACATGCTAGGCTGGGGCTTTAACTATGATGTGGTGGTGTACCCCAGCGTCTCCTCTGGCACAGAAGACAGAGACCAAAGAAGCAAGTGTCCACTGAACTGCCAAGCAGTAACGTGGAACAAGTTAAAGAGAGGCTATAGGAGTCAGATCTGTTCCTTTAACAAAATGCCCAAGCAAGTGACTCTCTATAAGGCTGTTTGTAGGTCCCTGGGTCCTACCTTTCTACTAGAGTAGTGGTTCTCAACTGGAGACAGTTTTGCTCTCCATGAGGCATTTGCCCATCCAGAGACACCACTTACCATTTTGTAAGTAAACACAGAAACAAATGGAATACTCCTGCATCTGGTTGCATCCCTCAATTGTTTGAGACCAAGGTGACCTTGGCTGAGAAACTATGGGAGAGGTAGGGATGGGATTGCTCAGAAGTCAGGTAGAGCCAGGAGGGAGAGGCAGATGTGGAGGGTAGTGGCCTTAGCCCTGAAACCTGGAAGGAAAATTCAGCCCCCAGGCTGCAGGGGGCTCTGTACATCTTAGTTCTGCTTGTACATCAGTCTCTGGTTACCCTAGGAGACTGAGCTTCTTTATGAAGCCCTGCACAGAGTAGCAGCGTGAGAGTTTAATAATCATGGGTGTTGGCAGTGTATCACTTAAAGCCTTTCCTCTTCCGCAGTCCTCACAATCCATAGACCCTGCCCACCTTCTCTGAAAGCAGTCTATATCATTAGGGCCACGGATTCCAGTCTTTCTAATGTTTGCTCCACGTTCCTAGCCCAGGAACGCATTTGTGTAAAAACAACAGCATGCTAAACTGTAGGCAAACGAGAACCTTCATTGTTCTGAGAACATGGAAGACACGACCTTAAGGAAAATAAGCGACCTTCGCTTGCTTGGGATGAGAGCTGTGCATCTTTGGAGCTTCTCAAAGATTGTACTGTGCAGCTAGGGCTGAGGACCACTGAATTACAGCAGTATTCAACTGGTAAAAAACTGTGCAGTCTTGTACATATGGGCACATAAATACATGGACATGTTTCAGGCCAGAGAAAGGTCTGGTGTCTTCTGCTATTCCAGCTAGTCTCTTTCCCTTGGTTCTACCAACGCATCCTTTCCCACTTGGCCTGTGGCAGAGAGCAGTACCCAGCACCAGTCTCTTAACTTTCCTGTGCCTCAATTTCCAAACCTGCAACACGGGAAAATGAATTGTACCCTTGTCACTGCCCAAGTGAATAGGATGCAGTCACATTCCCATGAGGTTCTTTGACCTTGCACAAATCTTTCTTATGAGAATTCTCGCCCTGCCTCGCCCCCACCCCCGGAGCGTCGTGGTCTTCCGGTGGTTACTGGGTGTGGGAAAAGCAGGACCCTGCGGTTTGGCCTGCACCGCCAGTAAATTCAAAGTTAACTTCAAGACTGTCCCCTGGGAGGGCCAGAGCGCACAGCCGGCAGCGGCCCTAGAGGATCTGAGGATCTGCGCAAATGCTGGTGCCAGGGAAGATGCTCTGGCCAGCGCACTCGGGAGGCGGGACCTTGGCAGCCGGTTCCTGCTGCTTCTCCATAGCGCAGCAGCTCGCAGCTCTGTGGTCCAGGGACCCAGGCTCTGACTAACCGGCCACTGCTGCGCTGCGGGGAAAGTGCACCTCCTCCTGCCGCCGAGCACCTATCACAGTCCCTAAGCGCATTGCCGCGCGCTCCTCCCACTTGCAAATGCCAGTCCAGCTTGCGGCTGCCCTGGCCTGGACAGAGCCTTCGGCCGCCTGCGTCCCCTGCTCTGTCCCTTCTCAGCTCCAGCAGGACGACGGTAAGGGATTGCTGCGGGAGGCGGGGGCGCGGGGCGCAGGCACTAGAAACAGCAGGGCAGGCTGGCATCCATGTGTTCTTCCTGTAAAATTAAGGCAGAGATATCACGGAGCTTGATGAGAGCTTGGATTCACTGACAGAGACTTGTATATATTCCACACCGAAGGAAGTTGTGCTTCTGGGTGGGTAGCAGCGCACACATAAATGAGGGTTACACATCGATGGACACAGCACAGGATTCAAAAGAATAGCCCGAGCTAGAGAAAATAACATAAATCAAGTCAAATTCTAAAGCCAACTCCGAAGCATCCTGCTGCAGCAGCTCCTGCAGTGTGTGGGCCCAGGGCTGAGAACAAGAAAGAAAAAAGCCTTCTTCTCAGCCAGGGGTGACAGTCAGGGATGACAGCCAGAGGCTGACTTCCTGGGGTGTTCTTCTGGTCATGGGAGTGCCTTGGGCTTGGTAATCAACATTTTCTTTGGGGGTGAGTTGTGGGTAGGGGTTAGATGCGATATGATATGATATGTGTGTGTGTGTGTGTGTGTGTGTGTGTGTGTGTGTGTAGGTTTTAATGCACTGGGGTCTGGGGAAAGGTCTTGCTCCAGTCAGTGTTGGGCTTTTATCCATTTTATAAATGTAGGAAATTCTTAGTTCATGGCTGAGTTATATGCATGTTTATTAAGCTCATTCTTGTATAATGAAAATTTTCAGTTAAATTATAGCTTTGGGCAAGGAATATAGCTTTAGTGATACAGTTGCCTCTGGACATGTGGGAGGCCCCAGCTCAATCTTCAGAACTGAACAAAACAAAACAAAACAAAACAAAACTGTCTGTGTTTAATTTGTCCATCAGCCATCCATCCAGTCTTGTATATGCTCTGTCTAACTGTTCCATCTCTTCAGTGTCTCTTCTTTAAAACAAACAATCAAACAAACAAACAAACCCAGTTTGAGTAATATGTGCATTTGGTTTCAAAGAGATCATGTCAGAATTGACTGTTTTCTGTTACCTTCAGTTTGTGTCTAATTAAAAAATAAAGTCTGATTTTTGAGGGAGAAGCTCAGGACAAGGTTGATGACATCAAGTCTGAGAAGTGACCCTGAGGAGCAGGAAGGGGTCCCCTTCCCCCTCGCCCAGCTTGACCCAGACACTTGTTCCTTTCTGAATGTCCCTCTGAACAGATGCCCCTTTCTTGTTGGTTTTGGGCAGGCGCTCTGAATAAACCTGGGCATCTCTGAGTTGTGAGATGGGTGAGATGTCCCAGCATGATGTAAGTCTCCTTTCAGCAGGGTCTCCTTCCGTTTCACTCTCTGGTCTCAGGAGGTAGGCAGGGCAGGTTCAGAGGATCCTAGAAGGGCCTCCAGAGAGCAGTCTCTGCTTCTCTGGGCTTGGGCTTGGCCTTTGGTTCTGAGCTCAGAAACTTGCCATCCGTTTGTTGTGCTATTTAACTGGGCCTCTGATCCCATTTCTCCTGGGTTTTCTGTCAGGACTAGATCCTGGTCCAGAACATCCACCCACAGTTCCAGTGTCCTGGAGCAGCTGCTTGCTGCAGGGCATCCTCTGTCCCTAGATAAGTAAGTTAAGGTGCGACCCTTGCTTGGTCCTGACAGAACAAACGCTACCATGTCTTCTCACCTGACTATGAATATCAGCTGTCAGGAGTTCACTGCATTGGCTCCACCCTGGGTTGGGTGAGCTGAGTGTGGGCTTGCGTGCGTGCCTGTGTGTTCACGCTGGGGTGGGGTTGTAGGAGAGGAAGGTAGAGGTGAGAGTTGAGGAGTGGCCTCTGGTACACACAGTTGGTCCTTCTCCTTTCCAAATTTCAGTCTACCCTCTGGCTAGGCTTGGGTATTTCACTCCATCAGGCTTTGTGGCTGTCTCCAGTGGGTTTACACAACACTTTTCTTTACCTCTGGTAAGGGAACTGTCTGAGCCAAGCTACAAAGTAAAAGAGTGGGTGAGACAGGTGATAGAGATTCTGGGGAGGCAACACAGCTCTCAGTTTAAAACCAGGATCAGGAGATAATGTGATCAGATTGAACCCCGAAACAACTGATGACCAGCTGTCCTGCCAGGTGCACAGGTTTCAAAGATTAAACCCTGGACACTGAAAACCACAGCCTTTGGCGCTAGCTATTACGTTAGTTCATTTTCCCAACTGTCCAGCTAACGGAGGGTGGGGTGGTAATGTTCTAGACCAGTTCTCTCTGGTCTAGATGCCATGTTGACAAAAATGACCCAGGTTTCTTATAATTTTAGTAGAGTAATAAAAACACACCTGTCCAAATTAGGGAGTGAAAGAGGAAGCACCCTGACTCTTGGAAATCTGCCCCACTCTCATGACAAACTCTGATGCCAGCATGCATGTCACACCCCTTATAGCAGTCTGAGTAAGTGACCATCCAGAGTGCACATCTGCTCTGGGACAGGATAAGACTGCTGTGGGGTACTGAAATTTCCTGCTGGCTTCCAGAACTGGTTTGTCATTTGTAAACCATACCTGCAGATTCAGCTACGGGTGAGAAAACTAAAGAGCTTTTGAGGAAATTGTATAAAGTGAGGACATGACCACTCGGAGGTACGGTTGGAGGGAAGGTTCTTGTTGTAGATGTGAGGGGGAGTACAGCCCGAGGCCTCTGGAAGCATCTGGAGCGGGGAGAGAAAGCAGTAGACTAAACATGACCAGTAGACTGAACTGGGCCATGAGAGGAGAGAGGTGGAGGGGAGGGCGAGAGAGGAGAGAGGAAGAGAGGGGGAGAGAGGAAGAAAACAAGAGAGCAAAAGTAGAGAAGAGGCAGAAATGACAGAGCTATAGGGGAATGGGAAGCTGGGGGAAGGGAAGCCTATGAGCTGAAGAAGTTTAGGGTAGTAGCTCGGGTTAGAAGAGCTGAGTAGTCGCAGGTACTGAGAGAGCCCCGAAGCCAGCATGTGGTTTGGTAGGCTCATAGGCATTCCAAATAGCCATTTGTTTGTTTTGGCATTTTGTTTGACAAAAAAACCAAAAAACCAAAAAACCAAAAAACCCCCCCCAAAAACAAAACAAAACACCTTTGAGTTAAAAACCAAGATCAAGGGTTTAAAGATACCAACCAGACTTTTTAAAAATTGCCTTTATTTATTTATCTATCTATCTATTTATTTATTTATTTATTTTTACAATCCAATTGTTACCCCCTCCTGGTGGTCCACCCTCCCACAGTTCCACCTCCCATTCCTAACCCCACCCCCCATCTCCAAGAAGATGTGGAGGGTGGAGGGGCTCCCCTGTCAGGCTTCCCCATTCCCTGGGGACTCAAGTCTCTCTAGGGTTAGGCACATTTTCTTTCACTGAGAACAGACCAGGCAGTCTTCTGCTGTATATGTGTTGGGGGTGGGGTGCTTGTACCAGCTGATGTGTGCTGCCTGGTTGTGGCTCAGTGTCTGAGAGATCTCAAGGGTCCAGGTTAGTTGAGACTGTTGGTCTTCCTATAGGGTTGACCTCCTCCTCAGCTTCTTCCAGCCTTTCCCTGATTCAACCACAGGGGTCCCTGTATTGGTTGGGCATATCAGTCGTTTGCTTTCAATTAGACTTTTAATATCTGATTTTAAACACTGTGCCATATCCCCAATAGGAGCTAGAAGTCATTTGGGACTAAATAGCGTTAAAAATGTAGTTGATCATTTCCGTATACTCACAGAGAAACCCAGGAGCTTTAACCCTGTACTTTGGTTCTCTCCTTTGACGCCATAGACCAAGTGATTCTCAACTGCCCTAATGCTTCAACCCTTTAATACAGTTCCTCATGTGGTGGTGACGCCCAACCATAACATTATTTTCATTGGTACATTTTGCTACTGTTATGAATCACAGTGTAAACATTTGATATGCAGAATATCTGATATGCAACCCCCTTAAAAGGCTCACTCAACCCCCAAAGAGGTCAAGACCCACAGGTTAAGAGCCACTGCCATAGATGCTGTTAATATTACTTCTCTGAGTGCATGTGAGGACTAGATTGTCCCATCTTTCCCTGGGCCTCTAGTGACAGTGATTATTGAAGCCATCATTTACCTATCATTCTCAAAGCTCTGCTGAATTTTGCTTGAGTATGGAAAGAATAAAAAGCTTCTCAAATAATAAAGTAATTGACTTTTCAGGGTCATTGTCAGCTGGTATGACACAGATATTTTGGGGCATGGTAGAATGACTAAAATAGTGGACAGACTTTGGGGTTCAGTGGTGAATGAGCAGAACTGGGGTTTGTACTCTCTACCATGAGCTTTTGATTCTGTGTCCAAACTTCCTTTCCAGGATCACTGTCCAAGTCTGTCTATAGTCTTTCTTGCGAGACCTCATTTCTTTGTTCCCTGAGGGTGTTTTAATTACCATATGTTAGCTCTGCAAGTCCTCTTTTAATCTCCTGGGTCTCTCGTCATTTCCTATGCCCACTGTGTTTTGCCACCTGAGTGCTGGGTGTCTCTGGAGAGCAGTACATTTATTGGGCTCACCTTTGATCCACTTCTGTGAGTTCATTCTTCCAGGTTATCTGTGCTGCCGGTCTTGTTTAACAAAGGACAGGCTACCTCGTTGGCTGTCTCTGTAGGTAAAAGTTAAGTTGACCGTTCATTATTGCTTTCCAATTATGTGGGTCTTAATTTGACTACTTCTCAGAGTTTTAATCGAGTCCCGAGTATCATAATCTGCTTCTTGTCTCAGGCTGTGAAAAAAGGGGACGAGGGAGGCATCAGGCTGCGTGGATAATAATCACGACCGGCAGGTTGCTTTTTCTGGAATTTTACTAAAACCAGTTTTCAAGGCCAGGGAGGAATCACGTTTATTTTTCTTAAAATGGTAAGAATTTTAAGAAATATTTCAGGCATATAGAGAAGTCAGAGAGCAGAAGACAAGCTGTGTGTGTGTGTGTGTGTGTGTGTGTAAGTGTGCTTGGGTGTGAGCTTGCTCATGTGTGAGCATGCTTGTGTGTGGGTGTGCTCTTGTCACATGGGTGGCACCTGCTTGTTGCTTATGAGGTAAGACTGTAAAAGTGAGCTGGTTGGAAGGCATTGGCCTTCAGGTCTCTTTGAACCTTTTGCGTTTTCTCACTGGATTCTTCCCCACCCTGTGTTGTGTGTGAGTTCATAAATCTACATGTGAATCTGCATCTCACATTGCCACCATCATGCTTTTGAAATTCACGATGTTGAGGTACAGTGCTAATTTTTTGTGCTCTCATCGCTACTGCTGGATCTTTAGATGTTATTTTACATTTTCGTATCAAACACAGTTGTAGTCATTCCTGGTCACTTATCTCTTGCACACCTATTTAATTTTTTGTAGATTAAGGATCCATTCATATTAGCACAACTGACTTCTGGGGCATGTTCGTCTCCTTTGGTCCTAGATCTGGAAGGATGCTATTTGGGGGATGGTGGTGCACTAAATCTCACTCTCACCAACCACATGGTTCAGCAACTCAGTGCCCGGTTCCCCTCAGCTTCACCAACATGTAGGATGGTTAGATCTTTGCATTTGTACTAATAGAAAGATTAGGAACTCAGTCTCACTGTGTTCAGTGCATTGACCTGATTCTAGAACAGCTGGTTGTTTTCGTTTACATATAAGTGTCTGGTTTATTTATCTATGTAATTATCCTCTGTCGATTGATCTATCTCCATCTTCTAACTGTCTCTCTGTTTATCATCCATATTTTCTTGTCTATCATCTGTCCATCTACCATCTATGATTGATCACTTGTCTATTTTCTATTTATAACATATACCATGAATCTATTACTTAATGTCTATCTGCTGTATCAGTTAACCATCAATCAGTTTGTGTAATCTAGCTATCATCTATTCATCTATCACCTATCAGGCATCTGTCATCTATATATGTCATTAATCTATCATCTACTATTTATAATCTATGTAATTTACCTATCTTCTATTGTATATCTTTTTGGTATACCTATTGTCTGTCATCTGTCTTCTAGTCATAACCATCTACTATTTCTCCATTACCTACCATATACCTATTGATAATCTATCATTTACTATCTCTTGTCTATCCCTGTGTCTATCATCTATCAATCATCTATTACTTATCATCTATTATCTATTTATTATCTATAGACCATCAATGTATCTATCATCATTAACTATTATCTATCTATCTATCTATCTATCATGTCATCATTATCTATCATCTATCATGTATTTTTCTATCATCTATTTATCACCTATCATCATTATCTATCAACCTGTCATTTATCTATCTGCGTATCATCTATCTACTATCTACCTACCTATGTATCTATCATTTATCTATGTATCATCTATCTTTCTGCTATCTTTTAATCTATCTTCATCATCATCATCAATCTATCTATCTATGTCTCTTTTTTACTGTGACCAAATACCCAATAAGACAGAAGCAAGTTGAGAGGAAGAACTGAGATCACAGAATAGAAGGTAGAGTCTATCACAGAGGGGTAGCATTGAGTCAGAACCCACTGCTTTCTGTGTCAGCAGAAACATAAGGTGAGTCGTTAAATCACACAAACCAGGGAGTATAAAGCTTAGGCAAGAAGGAGGCCAGGCTACAATTCTGAAAGGCCTGCAGCCACCGTCTCCAGCCATGCTTTCACACCAAAGGGCCCATTGTCTCCCCAAACAGGGTCAGAAGCTGAGGACCAAGCATTTTATCCTCAAAAGTCCATGAGGGACATTTCACATTCAAAGTATGGAAGTCTGTCTGTCTGCCTACTGCTTGGGATTCTTCCGTGAGTGACCTGTTTGTATCTTTTGTATATTTTTTATTTTGGATGTCTCTTCTTATTGGTTGCAGAAGCTCATTAGAGCCTTCGTTTACACTGGGAACACTTCTTTCTGGTCTGGGGCTTGTACTGTCATATTTTGTCTAACCCCACTTTTTAGTTTTTACTTTAATCAAATTTGTCAAGTTTTTGTCTGTGGTTTGTGCTCTGTCTTCAGAGCGTCTTTCCAGGCTATTTTTGAAGACAGTCACATTGTTTTCCTTATAAAAGTTGTAAAGTTGAAAAGGTTTTAAAGTTTGGGCAACTTTCCCTACATGAGAAAACCATTTGGGTTTTTAACGTGCCTTGAGTTTGGTTTGAATCATTTGTGAGGTCAGGTGTGGCTTTTCTGTGAGAATAGCCAGTGGCCTCAGGTGTGACTGTTTTCCTAGTGATGGGCTGCCACCTCATTATAAATGTGCAGATCTGTTTCCAATGTGTTTATTCTCTTTTTATTGGTTACCGTGGTTATGTAAGACACAAACATCTTAATCTAGGATTTACACAGTAGAAACTTGTGGTGGGCAAGTAAGTCTTAGGTCAAGGTTCCAGGATGGCTGGCTTCTGGTGAGGTCTCTTTCTGGTTGCAGACTTCTACTTTCTGTAACTGTAAGGGGTCTGACATTTCTCTTCCTTCTTCTAATCACTCAATTGTATTAGGGCCCCACCCTGAGACCTCATCATCTAACTTTTCATTAATAGCCTGAAGGCTCTGCCATATTGGGGCCAGAACTCCAGTATGAATTTTGGGGAGACACCATTTAGTTCTTAGCATTAGCCTCTTTGCCTGTACTTCCCTTATGTGTTCTTGACTCAGTGGGTGACTGGGAGGATTCACAGGCATCACGTTTCCCTCCGTTTTTCTTTGTAATGTGCTGCTGATCTATTTTTGTCCTCTACATAAATTTCAAGTTCACTTGTCAGGTTGAATTAAAAATTTTGTCAATTTTCAGGATTGCTCTTCTGTCATGATGTAATTTGTTGATTTCAGAGCAAGTACAACACTGACGATGATGATATTTAGCTGAGGCTGGCCTTAGACTTTAGATTCTTCTCTCTTAGGTTCCTTAGTTTGGGGATTATAGTTATGCACCACAGAACCTGGCTCAGCATGATGAATTTCCAGACTCTTTACATTTTGCGCAGTGTTCCTGCTGATATCATTTTGACTTGGGATCACAGCCAGAACCCCATGTTGTTCTTGATTGTCATGTCCTTTGCCACATTCGCTCTGTAAGTGTCTCAGTCTTTGTCTCTCATGGGTTTAACATATTGGGAAAGGCCAGGACAACTGTTTCCTGGAGTATCCTTCAGTTTGAGTTTGCCTGACATTTCTTATCATTAGTGTGAAGTTATGAATTCTTATTAATAATACCGTAGAGGCTTAATAAACTAGCCATATTCTAATTGGTATACGTGCTCATATGTATTATGTCTTTAAATGTAAAAAATACATTTTACTATCTTTTATTTCTCTGTGTGTGAATGTATGTCATGTGTTTATACAACTGTGGGGGCCGGAAGAAGGCATCAGATCCTTTGGAGTCGAAATTAAAGGCAGTTGTGAGCTGCTCAACGTGGGAACTGGGAACCAACCGAGTCCTCTGAAAGAGCAGGAAGTGTTCCCAACCACGGGGCCATCTCCCCAGCTCCTGTCTTGACTGTTTGAGGACAGCTGGTTATATTAGCTGTTTTGATTATGAATACAAAGAGGAGGATACAGCTTCTCCAGCCTTTAGGAGTTAGCATGGACATATGACTTCCCTGACTGATGAGAAGGGAAGTGAATTGATCTGTGCTAAGACATCTCATGCTGGTGTCTGATTTTCCCAGTTGTCCTCAGTCTGTTGGCATAATCACACGTTGATATGAATATGCTGTAAAAATCAAAATAGTACAAAATGATAAACCAGCGTGTGAAAGCCAGTTGCTTTCAAGAGCAGCCTGGTCACCTCAGGGATAGGTCTCAGAGATCTGAGAATCGCTTCTGAGACAGGCTAGCCTAGTCAGTCTGAGATCAGAACTATATTGACTGAAAACAAGCTTGGGCTCTCATTTTCCACTTATTGTATTCCTTATTCATTTTTTTCCTGGTCTTATTGTGTTGGCTATGGCCAGAGAGTGAGATGGTTAATGGAAGCAGCCATGATAGACACTCTTGTCTTGATCCTGACCTTGATGGCAATGCTTCTAAGTTTCACTCTGAAGTGCAGTGTCCATGTTAAGTTTCTGATGGTTACTTTTTGTCAAGTTAAGAAGTTTCCTTTTTAGGGCTGGTGAGATGGCTCAGTGGGTAAGAGCACCCGACTGCTCTTCCGAAGGTCCGGAGTTCAGATCCCAGCAACCACATGGTGGCTCACAACTATCCATAAGGAGATCTGACTCCCTCTTCTGGAGTGTCTAAAGACAGCTACAGTCTAAAGACAGCTTACATATAATAAATAAATCTTTAAAAAAAAAAAGAAGTTTCCTTTTTAAAATGATGAATTAGTGCTTAAACTTATTGACTCATTTTTGATGTATCTTTTTTCCCCAACAATATTTTGTCCCCTCCCCCCCAATATTGTCACATAGTGTGTTGTTTCTTTTCAACCCACACTCACACATAGTGTTGTTTAGAGATGTTGCTTTTGTGGTTACAGTTTGCTTTTCTTTCTTTATCCTTGACTGCAGTTGAGTGCTTGTTTATTGTTTTCTTTGGTTTTTGTTTTTTTAAAGACAAGGTCTCATGTAGCCTAGGCTGGCCCCCAAATAGAAAGGTTGATCTTGAACCCCTAATTCTCTTTCTTCTACTTCCCAAATACTGGTGTGCCACCATACCTGGCTATTGTTTCTTTGAAATCATATATATATAATATATATAAATTATGTAACATTTATTATTAGCTAATATTAATTGTATAACAGAATATATTTTAGTATATGATACATGATATATGATATAATAATAAATATTATATACTCTACATTACATACTTTATCATATATGTATTATATAAATATTATATAATATTAATAAAATTAAAAATATATTATATATTAGAAATATATATTCTAAGGGATATACACATATATATCCCTTAGAATGAAGACAGGTTGACTTTTTATTACAGACTTATTGTCTCATTGTTCTTTTTTTTAATCCAAGTTTTGTTTCTTGTTCAGCAAACTTTATAGGTTTATAATTTGCTATAAAGTAATTTCAGATTTGGAATTTATTGATAGAGTTAATAATAGTATTCTCATGGAAGCAGTTTTTAAAATTTTCTCTGCAATTATAAATATTTTTCCATAGAGTTTCCTGACCTTCCTTTATACTTCCCTTCTGAAGACAGAACTTAAACTTATATGTAGCTCATTTTTCCAAGTCTGAAAATTTTACTTTAGTCTTTTTTAAAAGTCTTAAATTTCTTTTTACTTCATAGGTTTTTGTAGTTGTTGTTGTTGCTATTTTTACTTTATGTGCACTGGTGTTTTGTCTGCATGTGTATTTTGTGAGGGTGTGGGATCTCCCAGAATTGGAGTTAAAGACAGATTGAGCTGCCATGTGTGTGCTGGGAATTAAACCTGGGTCCCCTGGAAGAAAAGTCAGTGCTCTTAACCTGTGAGCCATTCCTTCATTCCCTTAAATAAATTATCGTAATTCATTTAAAATACGTCCTCTGAGGCATTGGAGTGAGTAGATTCCTCTTTGCCACATTTTCTTCAGCTCCATTCTCTACTTTTTTGTTTCCTGTTGGATATTTTTCACCCTCTGGTTTTTCCTTACTTTTCTGTTGTGCGATCTAGAAACAGTGTTTCCATCTGTTTGCTGTTCATCCTGGATTCCAAGCCTCTGTTTTAGCCACATATAATGTACAATTTGGTGTTTACTTTAATCAATAAGAGATCTCCTTGCCTTATCTTTATCTCCTAGAGCTTGGTAAGTGTGAAGATGCAGTCATTTCAATGGACATAAACTGAATGTAATCATGTATTTGATCAATTGCTATGCTTTTCTTCAGCGTTTTAAGTGTAGGTTATTTCCACTTGTTTAGTGTTAATTTGATGCTATCCTTCTGTCAGAGACTAAGATTCTGCGCCTGTGGCTTCCATCAGATGCAATCAGCTGTTACACATACTGAACAGAGGAAGTTATGGGATGGAGAGGCAGAGTGGCTGGTGGGAGAGGGAACAAAGAGTTGACCATGTGCTGCCTTTTGCTGGAAGCTTCAAGGCTGTTCTATTTCCCAGCAAGGGCAGAGGTGTCCGAGATGAGGCTGGAACTGATCCCCAAACAATGATCACAAGAACCCTAGGTACAAAAGAGGCTGTGACACATTTTATAGCCAGTCCATTACAACAGACTCACCCCAAACAACCTCTAGCCACCTTTTAGCCATTATCCAATTAAATGTAGACATTAGTATAAAGTTCAATATATAAGCCATTAGGAAAATCAAAAACAATAGCTGGTGAGCCTCTTTAGTGTGCTGGGTCGCTTTCTTAGAGGCATTGTTGCTTTTGATGTAATTTCCGGTTTTTTATTGGTGACCTTGACAATCTGGCAAGGGCACAAAGATCAGAAAAACTCAAGCGAGTCTTGTCTGTGTTCTTTGTTGTTGCTGTTTCGGTTTTTTTGAAGTCGGGGTCTCACTCTGTAGACCATACTGGCTTGGAAGTCGTTACTGTGTAGTCTACGCTGGCCTCAAATTTGGGCTACCCGTTGTGTCTCAACTTCCTGAAAGCTGGGCTTGCAGGCGGGAACCACCAGAGCCTAGCTTCTGTCAGCATCTTAAGGAGTCTGAAAGCTGGGGTAGTGAAAAACGATTTGAAGAGTTGAATGCACTTGCTAACATACAAGCCCAGCGACGTGCACTGTAGCACGTGTGCCCACATCATACACATATAACAATTGTAATAATCACAATTCCACATCCTTTTCTAGCTTCTGGAGGTGCCAGGCATGCATGTGGTGCACAGACATACAAAAAAAGAATAGAATGGAATTCAAACGAAACAACAGCAGCAGAAACCTCCTTTCTTTCCTCCCTCCTTCATTCCTTCCTCCCTCCCTCCCTTTTTCCCTTCTTCCCTCCTTTTCTCTTCTTCCTCCCTCCCTCCCTGCTTTCCTTCCCCTCTCTCCTCCCTCCCCCTCTCTCCTCCCTCCCTCCCTCTCTCCCCCCTCTCTCCCCCCTCTCTCCCTCCCTCTCTCTCTCTCCCTCTTCTTCCTCTCTACTCTCCCTCTTCCCTTCCTCTCTCCTACTGTCTAGGGACGTTAATTTCAAACTCAAGATCTTCTATTCCTGGTTTCCCTAGTGCAGGGGTTGTACTCCATCCCTAGGATCGATTTTCTTTCTTACTAAGGAGTTAGACGTTTTGATTTTTATGAAGTTTATGTTTATGATTTTTATGTTAGTTGCTGCCTCGTGACCAGGATGACAGTCCACTGCTTAAATGTGATGTGGTTGTGCTGGTGTGTGGAGGTATATGTAAAAACAACGATGCCGATTTAAGCCGAGAGCCACTAGAATCTGGAAGGTGTGCTCACAACGCTCCAATTTTAGCATAAAATTAAGGTTTTTATTCCCTCAATTATTTATTTATTTTTGCATGTGTCTGTGTGTCGTGTGTGTGTTTCACATGTGGGTGGGCAGAACAGAAGTTGATGTTGGCTGTTTTCCTCATCTACTCTCCATTTTATTTTCCTTGGGTGGGGTCTCTTGTTGAACTTGGAGCTCAAGAATTTGGCTACTTTTTCAGAGGACCCAGGTTTGATTCCTTGCACGCACAAGATGATTCACAGTCATTTGTAACTTCAGTTCTCGGGGATCCTGTAGGTAGTTAAGGATCCCCTGTCTCTGCCTCTCTGGTGTTGGGAAGACAGGTGAGCCACCATGCCCACCCAGCTTTTATAAAGGTACTAGAGATCTGAACTCTGATCGTTAAATTTCTTCAGCAAGGTCTTTATCCATTGAGCCACCTCCATATTTCCTCAATCAACTGGCTTTTTAAACAAGTGGAATTATATATAATAAAATCAGTAGACAAAATTACGACTTTGTGTTTTCATGGGAAAACAGTCCCAACTTGTTCTGTGTCAGCCAACACGGAAAGCCAGACACCTGTGGAAATATAGGAGGCTTCTTTCTACTAAACAGGAGGACTTTCTAACAAACCTATCAATGTTTAACAATTTTTAACAAGGTTGTAATATGTATTGCATGTTAGCTGTGAATCATTTCACAGTAAAATCTGTAGATTTCCTGGCAAAGTCATCTCCAGAGCAGGCCGTGTGTTTGCAGCCAGACTTGGAGTGATGTGAATGTGAGAAGCTAAAATCAGATTCAAAAGAAATCCAGATGCTGGAGGGGACAGCCTTGGAGTCAGAGTTCTTTGTTAATCCTCTTTGACAAGTGTTCCCTGCCATCCAACTCTGAGAGTTAAGATAGACACCAACATAATGGTGATATTCCTGGGTAGAATTCCACCCAAGCCTGCTGTGGCCCGTGTCACTAAGAAAGCGTGAGAGAGCATGTGGCAGAAACACAGACAACAATGTACAAGCTGTGCTGACTTTTCTGACCACAAAGATTGTCCCTTGAAAATGGCTACTGTGCTTTTTTTCCATGAAAAGGCTGAGGGATGGATTGCTGGGTTCAGGGGAATGGTCATCTTGGTTCAACAGAATGTGAACTTAGCAGACTGGTGTTCCCATCTACTGGACTCCACGAGGGCTTGCTTTGGCAGTCATTCTTGTGCTTTGGTCCCATGGTAATGAGGGAATCACGAAAGCAGTGATGATTCAACAGTCGTCTTTACCATCACTGTGATAAGGTAGTCCCAGGTTGAAGGGAAAGGTCAGTTTAAAAGGGTGACTTCATATTATGACATGACATTGACTTCTCTGGCTTGGTAAGTCTTGAACTGAGATCTTGGCACAAATAATATCTGTAATCAACACAGAATCCATGTACAAATACAATTTTAAAATATGGTTCTAGAATAGTCTATTATATTTTATTTTCTTAAATGGTTTACAGAGACATAGCTAAGGCTTCTATTTTAAGTTTTCAGAAGTCCCTGTCTTTTTCTTTGATGCCTTGTGCATACTAGATAAGTGCTCTGCCACCAAGTCATACCTGGTCATTGCATTCTCGTGTGTGAATGAGGAACACTGCAGGGACCCTGTTTTTCGTTTTGTTTTTTTGTTTTTTATATAGAGTTATATGACACTAGACACGATGTTTGCAGAGAATAAAGCTTGTAATTCTGAAATCAAACTTCACAATGTGCAGATTCTTTGTTTTAAGGCAGTAGCTACTCACATGTGCCAAGTTCATCTTAGTTTCAAAATCCCTCTAATTAATGTTTGCTTTATTCTGTAAACACATTCTTATAACCCAATATAATCTTCCTTATTCTAAGCTTGAAGACACAGAGGCTCAAGGTTTTAAGAAACTTGATTAAAGTCAAACAGGATGGTGTAGTTAGAGGAGCCTCAGGTACACTCTCTCCTAACATGATTAATAAAATGAAGGACTGTCTTTGTTACTTTTGCTATGATGAAGCGGTGCCATGACCAAAGCATTTGAGAGCTTGCTTATAGTTTCAAAGGTGAGTGAGTTCATGACCATCATGGTGAGGCAGCATGGCAGTAGGAAGGCATGCATGCATGGTGCAGTGGCTGAGAGCTTATATCTTAACCTCAAGTTGGAGGTAGAGAGAGATAGAAATAGAGATAGATGGATGGACTGATGGATGGATGGGTCAATAGATAGAGAGAGAGACTAGGCCTGGTGTGGGCTTTTGAAACCTCAAAGTCTATCTCATGTGACACTGTTCCTCATCCTTACTGAAACAGTTCCAACAACTAGGGACCAAGCATTCAAATATATGAATGTGCTGTGACCATTCTCATTCAAACCACAGCAAACACCTCAGGTACAACCATGTTCACAGATCATATGGTGCCCCAGAGAGGTGGGAGAAGGCTTGTAACCTAACACCAAGTAGGAAGTATAGCTGTACTAAGGGGCCATCTGATGGGCTAGTACCTCAAGAGAATAACCCTTTTGTCAGACAAAGCTAGATAGAGACCCGGTGTCTGGATTCCTGTCACCTTCCCTTGTATTTCTGCTGTTGCTTACCACTGGCCAGAGCCAAAACACATTGGCCAACAGAAAGCCTCCACAAGCCCAGTGAGCGGCGAGAGCCATCAGTGAACATGCAGGCAAATCTTGTATGGTATAAAACTCTGATATGTAATCTTATCATAAACTTAATGCCCATTCTAAGTCCTCATTCTGAGCAGTAAGCCACCCTCTGATGCATGTCTGGCTTGACTTCTTCTTTGTTTCCAGGCTCATCTGTTGCTGTCCTCTGACACATCTCCCAGGTGACTCACTGACTGAAGCTTTTCCTTCCTCTTTGCTAAGGCAAAGCCACGCTTGGCAGGGAACTCTTGTCAAAAGACTTAACAAGCTTCACACTGATTTACCAAAGGCAACTTCTTTGTTTATGATCTTTCCTTCAAGGAAATCAACACGCAATGTTCTTTTCTTCCTAAAGGGCTGGAAAATGCTACCTGTCTTAGTTAGGGTTTCTATTCCTGCACAAACATCATGACCAAGAAGCAAGTTGGGGAGGAAAGGGTTTATTCAGCTTACAATTCCATACTGTTGTTTATCACCAAGGAAGTCAGGACTGGAACTCAAACAGGTCAGGAAGCAGGAGCTGATGCAGAGGTCATGGAGGGATGTTCTTTACAGGCTTGCCTCCCCTGGCTTGCTCAGCCTGCTCTCTTATAGAACCCAAGACTACCAGCCCAGGGATGGTCCCACCTACAAGGGGCCTTTCCCCCTTGGTCACTAATTGAGAAAATGCCTTACAGTTGTATCTCATGGAGGCATTTCCTTAACTGAAGCTCCTTTCTCTGTGATAACTCCAGCTGTGCCAAGTTGACACAAAACTAGCCAGTACACTACCTAAATGATGTTTTTGTTTGTTTGTTTTTGAGTGAAAAGTGGAGACATGCAAGTAGTGGAGGCCCATGCCTTTAACCCTAGCACTCAGCAGGCAGAGGCAGGCAGATATCCTAGTTTGAGGCTAGTCTACGGAGCTAGTTCTGGAACAGATAGGGCTGCACAGAGAAATCCTGTATTGAAAAAAAAAGTGGGGACCTGAAGCTGTATGTAAGAGTGTGAACTAGCTCTTCAGGGATGTATCAGAGGAGGTTTAGCCATTGGGGCTATTGAAGAGAGAACACCCAAGTCATTCTCAAGAAAGCAGGATTCAGAGGCTGATTTCTTGGTGTTAAATATGGTGTTCTTGGGCACAAGACGTTATGGAAGGCTCCGACCTTTTTTTCTGCTATAAGAATTGGGGTGTCCAGTGTGCTAAGGTAATAGTCCTAGAGGTGAAGGAGAGGCAATGAGGAATTGTGAATGATGAGAACTGAGTTGAAAGACTATCAGGGAAACTGTCCAAATAGCCTCCCCTCAGTGAGCAAGAAACAGAAATCCCAGGTGAATCCTGACATCACAGAAGACATCCATGACCAGAACCCAAACTGACTCTACTCTAACCTGAAACATGACCCTAGTTCTAGCCCTAACCTAAAAGACAATCCTAAGCCTTTCCAAATCCGAGACTAAGCCTAAGCTTAACCCCAACCCTAATCTTCAGTGTAACACTAACCTTATCTCAAATCCATCCTTAACTGAATCCTGTTTAGAACCCTAATCCTAAACCTAGTTCCATCTCTAACAGAGCTCTGTCTCCTGTCCTGACACTGGCCTAAGGCTAACCCAGGTAGGGTCCTGGTTCTAAGCTTAGTGCTGGAGAAGGGAAAGAGATGGGAGAGGAGGGAGGAAATGATAACTGAAAGTCTAAACTCAACTATAGTTCTTATCCTACCTCTAACCTAACCTTAGTCCTAATACTAACCCTAACCCTAGTTCTAGCCCTAACACCACCTCAACACTAGTCTCAGTCCTAGTGGGAGTGAGCCCAGGGTTATCCAACACCAGGCTTACAAAGTGCCACCTGTCTTCCTTTAGGTCAACTGAGTACTTAGCATTCAAGATAGGTTGGTAACAAGATAGGTTCTGGAAATGTGACTGTCACTCTGAAAAGTGATTCAGTCAACCTGCATTCTTCAGTCTATTGGTTAGAGACAACATCAGACTTCTATTCTGCTGTGGCTCCCACAGCTGCCCTGAAGGGGCAGGGCTACATTGTCAGAAGCTTACCATAGTCGTGCATGAGGGAATATGTCCCTGAAGTATTGAACAATTGCCATCCATAGTTTTCTATGTTAGATCCTGTGCTTTGTGTCAATGCCTCCTATGTGGCTAGGGATATCTTAAGCCTCAAGTAGGGCTTCCTCTCACTCCATTTCAACAGATGAGGAATCTGGGTTACCCAGAAGCCCAGCATCTTCATCAGGGAGCAGATTGTAGAGTGAGGGACAGAGTTTGAATACAGCCCAGACACCTTCTTGTTCCCCATCTGAAGTTCTAGGCAAGGTAAGATGACATTTTTCATGCCCAGGAAAGAAGAATTTGAGGTCAAGTGTAATTTCCCAGCAGGAAGCTCCCCTGTCAGGCTGGAAAAGAACATTTTCTCAAAGACAACCCAAGCCCTGTAGGGTTGTGATGGTTTGTATACACTTGGCCCAGGGAGTGGCACTATTAGAGGGCGTGATCCTGTTGGAGTAGGTGTGGTTTTGTTGGAATAGGTGTGTCACTGTGAGTGTAGGTGTTAAGACCCTCATCCTAGCTGCCTGGAAGCCAGTCTTCCACTAGCAGCCTCTAGATGACAATGTAGAACACTCAGCTCTGCCTGCACCATGCCTGACTGGATGCTGCTCTGTTCCCACCTTGATGATACTGGACTGAACCTCTGAACCCGTAAGCTAGCCCCAATTAAATGCAGTCCTTTATAAAACTTGCCTTGGTCATGGTATCTCTTCACAGCCGTAAAACCCTAACTAAGACAAGGGTTGAGAGATGTCCAGGATAGCTCACAACGTTAGAGGTGTTTCATACTGTTGGAGATGATTCCTGCAGAGGACTGGATTAGCATCCTCTAGTTCATAGGCAGAGCCTTAGCCTCCAGAGCACCAACTTGGTGTCTTGTGGAGATGAGCAGGTTTAGCTGAGTTCAGCAGGGTGAAGTTCTGGTGAAGGAAACACTGTCACCTTAAGGTTAGAAAAGGACAGTTTGGCATGGTGGCACATGCCTTTAATCCCAGCGCTGGGGAGACAGAGGCAGGTGGATCTCTGTTTGAGGCCAGCCTGGTCTACACAGTGAGTTCCAGGACAGCCAGGAGTATGTAGAAAGAACCTGTCTCAAGCAAGCAAGCAAGCAAACAAACAAACAAAACACACATTAGAATTCTGTCTCTGCTGTGTGAAGACAGGGTAGGGAGAAGGTCCTTCCTAAACAGCTGATACCCTTGCCTGGTGACTTCACATTTAGATCTGTGGGGTGGTACAGTTACGATTTTAGCCACTCTGTGTTTTCCCCCCACAGCTGAGCAATTGGAGAAATCTTCTGCATGGCCTCCTCCTTTGATGTGTTGGTTCTGAGTGTGGTCATTACAAGGCTATGTGGAACTGCCTCTCTAGCTTCCCCTCAGGGGCAGCTTTTCCTCCACACATTGTACTTACCCACCAGGCCAGTGTGGATGCCCCATCTCTACTGATTGGCTTGTGGAGTAGCTTCCATTAAATATCCCCATGAGTGACTTCCCTGGCCTGGGCCCTGCCCACTGCTGCCTTTGGATAAATTTTTGCCCCAGTCATGGAGGCCAGATGTGCATTCACACTGCCCTTTAAGAGAAGGCCATTGATCTCTGAGGGGCAGATGTCCTTGGCTGTGTTCTTAGACCTAGAGATGAGGCTTTGAAATGTAACCAACGAGTTTGGAGCAAGGATCTTATCCTCTGGGCTTTCCAGTTAACCCGTGGAGACCTCCATTTATCGACAGGAAGGTTAGTGCCCATGCTGCCTATGAGAAGGTGAGACACACGGAGCAAAACCAAGCTGGCATCTCTAGGTACCATATGTTGGTGCTACCATATTGTAGTGGGAAGAGTCACAGTCACTCCGTCCTCCATGTGATGAGGGATTCAGGACCCAGGTGTGGAGCACTACATGACATTCTGGGACTGAGCTGGATGAGAACAGCCTTCTTTTGGGTTTGTGTGTGAGGATACATGTGTATGTACATGTATGTGGAGGCCAGAGGTCAACCCCAGGTCTCATTCCTCATGCCTAGAGCTGGCCAAATAGGCTAGCCAGTGAGTCCCAGGGACCTGCTGTCCGCATCTTCTCAGTGCTGGAATCAGACGTGTTTGCCATCATGCCCAGATTTCTTTTGAAGAATTCTCAAGATTTCTTTTTCATAAGATTTTTTTTTCTGAAAGAATTCATGTCTGTATGCTTGCAGCAACCGAATCAGCCTTGTAGACTGTCTTCTGATTCCACATTCCTGATTTATTCCATTCTATTTGCATCCTGGGACTCCCGTATCTGCATCTGCTGCGTCACAGCCGGTTCATAATGGGAATCAGAATTGGCTTTGGCATGTAATTGACTGACTCATTAACTGATGAGATATTGCAAGAGTCATTGTACAAACTCACAGTGATCAAGGGTTCTGCCAGCTTCCAGCCTTCCCCGCCACTGATATGTGGTTTGGATGAGACTGAAAATAACAAACCCAGTTTTCTCTCTGCGGCTTGTTTTGTGACACACAGGAACATGAACTGCATTGGTGGTGGTGGTGGTAGTGGGGATTAAATCTGTGACCAAATGAACTCGGATGGTTCTTAGAAGATACCATGTTTTCAGAGATTTCTAATTTCCATGGAAGTATTAGCATACTGTGTTAGTTATTTTTTTTTTTTGTTGCTAAGATAAAATACTATGCTAAAAGTGACTTATGAAAGAAGGAGTTTATTTCAGCTTAAAGTTCCAAGTGAATAAAAGTCAATCACGGGAGGAATAGCAGCAAGCATGAAAGCAGGGCAGGATGCTTAGCAGTCAATCACATCCTCTGACATGCAGCTGAGGGAGGGAAGAAAGAGGAAGGGAGGGAGGGAGGGAGGGAGGGAGAGAGAGAGAGAGAGAGAGAGAGAGAGAGAGAGAGAGAGAGAGAGAGAGAGAGAGAGAGAGAGAAAGAGATAGAGAGACAGAAAGACACACAGAGACACAGAGACAAAGACACAGAGAGAGTCAGAGAGGGAGGGAGGGAAGGAGGGAGAGAAGAAGGGAGGGGAGAGGGAGAGAGAGACAGAGAGATACACACAGAGAGAAAGAGAGGCAGAGAGAGACAGAGATAGACAGAGACAGAGAGAGGACAGGCTAGGATATAAAGCCTGTCCTCAGTAATGTACTTTCTCTAGCAAGGCTCCATTTCCCAAAGGATTCATAACTTCCCCAAACAGCACTACCAACTGGAGGCCAAGTGTAGTTTTCAAAAGCATGGGCCTATGGGGAGCATTGCTCCATCAAAGCATCATGCATGGTGTATGCTTATAACAAAAGGACATGTCTTAGCTGCCTGCTCCAATGAGTCTTAACATGATTATATCCTTGTAGCCACTGTTCTGAGCAAGAATAGAATGTATTCAGCTCTCCAGAAGTTTCCTTGTGTCCCTTCCTGACAACAATCCCTCGCCAAAGATAATCATTGTTCTGACTTCCTCTACCATAAAAAGGTTTTTCCTTGTTCTGCTTGGGATAAATGGGTGCATTCATGGGTAGTCTCTCTCTCTCTCTCTCTCTCACTCCCCGCCCCCACGCCAGAGTGTTGTTGTGTTAGCATGTGGTGCACGTGTTGTTTGTATTTTTATGGCTGTATGGCATTTCACATGTTATTTCCTGACAACAGTTGTGTTGGGTATCAATGTATTCCTGCTGTCCCCCGCTCCATGGACTGTGAAAGTAGATATGGACCATTTGAATATTGCTGCTCAAAGTCCAGCTCTTAAAGCTTGTCAGTGTCGGAGAAGCCTTGTAGGGGAAAGAGTTTTCCGTGAAGGTCAGCGCTGCTGGCATGACAGGCTCTGATGGTGAGGGTGCCATCGCCATCAGCACCAAGCAGAAAGCAGCTTCTGAGCAAGGCCACCCACTCCAGAGCAGCAGTGAGGGCTTGCACACAGCTTGCTCAGGCAGCCCAAGGTGCTCCAGCCCTCCCTCCCTCCCTCCTGCCTCCCTTCCTCTCTTTGTGTGTGTGCATGTGTGTCTCTGTGTGTGTGTTTGTATGTGTGTGTATATGTGTATCTGTGTGCATGTGTATGTGTGCATGTGTTTGTGTGTGTTTATATGTATGCATGTGTGTGTATGTGTGTATATATGTGTATATATATGTGTGTATATATGTGTATATATGTGTGCATATGTGTGTGTATGTATGTATATGTGTATATGTGTGTATGTATATGTATGTGTATGTATATGTGTATGTGTGCGTGTGTGTTTGTATGTGTGTGTGTGTGTGTGTGTATGTATATATGTCTGTATATGTGTATGTATGTGTGTGTCTTTGTGCATATATGTGTGCATATGTATGTGTGTATGTATGTGTATATGTGTGTATGTGTGTGTGCTTTCAAGCATGTTCCTATGATATAGAACTGAATGGCTCTGCCTTTACCACCAGGTCCAGATCTGGATCAGTGAGGCTTTTCCTTGGCTATGTATCCACATGTGCCCCCAAGGTAGCAATTTCTTTGTACTAGGCTTTTGTTTATATTAAACTTTCTGTTTGCAAGTAAGTCAGTGGCTTCTGGCAGTTATGAACCATGCTGCTATGAACGCCCCGGGCCTTGTCTCTTGGTGTCTGTAAGCACTAATTTCTGTTGACTAGGATCAGGCAATGTTTGCTGAGTCATATGTGTGCCCCTTTGGGTGGATGCTGCCATAGCAGGTGGGGCTTTCTTAACGAAGCATTTCTTAAAATATACACCTGCTGGAGGGTTTGAAAATGCAATTCTTCTCATTCCTGGTCAGTGTGGGTGTCTCTGCATGTCCCTGTGGTCTTTTCTGACCCGGAGCAAGCTATTGTGACCTTTGGCAGCATGATTCAGGTGAACAGTACAGGTGGACACAGGCTTACAGTGGGTTGAGGATCAATCTCCTGGGGGCCAATGGCTCTACTCTGACATACGGGTATGAGCTCTTCTCACATCCCCCCGCCATGCTTTCCCCATGGCAACAATGGCCCTAATAACTCTAATAACGAATCACTCCTGTAAAAGGACATTTTGCCTCAGTGTTCTCCGTGGGCCCTGAGACCTTTTCAATAAGATGAGTAGGGAGCCTCAGCTTTCAAATTGTGATGGTTTGTATATGCTCAGCCCAGAGAGTAGCACTATTAAAAGATGTGGCTTTGTTGGAGTAGGTGTGGCACTGTGGGTGTGGGTTTTAAGACTCTCATCCTAGCTGCCTGGAAGCTAGTATTCTGCTAGCAGCCTTCAGATGAAAATGTAGACCTCTCAGCTCCTCCTGCATCATGCCTGCCTGGACACTGCCATGCTCCCACCTTGATGATAATGGACTGAACCTGTGAACTTGTAAGCCAGCCCCAATTAAATGTTGTCTTTATAAGACTTGCCTTGGTCATGGTGTCTGCTCACATCAGTAAAACCCTAGCTGAGACACATATCAAATATCTGTTTTCCTGAGTCAGCTTGGTATAAACTGAGTTGTATGACATCGTTGCTCTGTGCCTCTGAATGCTGCTTCCTGTATGTTCTGAAGAATGTTTTAGAGGTTCCAACTCCTTCTGTCCTCGACAGAAGCTCCTTCAGGGTCTGGTGCCTCCTCCACATGCCTGCAGAAAACACTTCTGTCACCTCAACACGAGCCACCTTTGAGGCCTGGTATTTGTCGTTACTTCTCTGTTACTGCAACGAAGCAATGTGAGCAAAGCTACTTATAGGAGGGAGGATTCATTTTGGCTTATGGTTCCAGAGTTCACAGTGACAGGGCAGGGATTGGAAGCTGAGAGAGATCACACCTCATCTGCACACAGAAGTCAGAGAGCAAGAACAGGAAGTGGGCAAGGCTATAAATCCTGAAAGCCCAGTGACAGGCTTCCTGCAGCAAGGCTGCATCTATTTATTTATTTATTTATTTATTTATTTATTTATTTATTTATTTATTTTTATCTTTTAAAAGTGATTTATTTATTTGTTCATTCACTTTACATCCCGATATCAGCACCCTTCCCTCTCAGTACCCCCTCACACAGATCCTCTCTCTATTCCTTTCTCCTCTGAAAAGGGGGAGCCCTTCCCCTGGTTATCACCCCCCCCACTCCTGTCTCTCCAGCACCTCAATCACTGCAGGACTAGGCACATCCTCTCCAACTGAGGGCAGACAAGGCAGCCCAGTTAGGGGAATGGAATCCACAGGCAGGCAACAGAGTCAAGGTAAGCCCCCACTGTAGTTGTTGGGAGACCTGCATGAAGACCAAGTTGAACTTCTGCTACATATGTGTAGGGGTGAGGGAATCCAGCCCATGTATATGCTCTTTGGTTGGTGGTTCTGTCTCTGGGAGCCCCCAAGGGTCTGGGATAGTTGACTCTCTTGGTTTTTCTTATCCCTTCCATGTTCCCCAATCCTTCCCTCCAACTCTTCCACAAGACTCCCTGAGCTCCATCTAATGTTTAGCTGTGGGTCTCTGCATCTGTTTCCTTTGACTGCTGGGTGGAGCCTCTCAGAGGGCAGTTATGCTAGGCTCCTGCCTGCAAGCATAACAATACAGTTAATAGTGTCAGGGGATTGGTTCTTGCCCATGGGATGGGTCTCAATTTAGATTAGTCATTGGTTGGTCATTCCCTCCCTCTCTGCTCCTCTATCATTGTCCCTGCACAACTTGGAGGCAGGGAATGTTTTGGGTTGAGGTTTTTGAGGGAGCTTGGTGTCCTTATCCCTCCACAGGGAGTCCTGCCTGGCTACAGGAAGCGACCACTTTAGGCTCCATATCCCCACTGTGAGGAGTCTCAGAGTTATCCCCATAAACATCCTGGGGTCTCCTCCAGCTCCAGGTCTCTGGCATGTCCTAGAGATGTCCCCTAAATCCCGGCTGATTTCCCTTCTCTCTCTCCTGCTCTTCCTGCACCTGATTCCCCTTCCTCACTCCCCTCCCCTTCTAGTATCTATTTTGTTTTCCCATCTGAGAAAGACTCAAGCATCCTCCCTGGGCCCTCCTTGTTACTTAGCTTCTTTGTGTCTGTGGGTTGTATTGTGGTTATCCTGTAGTACTTTATGGCTAATATCCACTTATCAGTGGGTACACACTGTGTATGTCCTTTTGGGTCTGGGTTACCTCACTCAGGATGATATTTTCTAGTTCCATTCATCTGCCTGCAAAAATGCGTGAATTTTTTTGTTTTAAATAACTGAGTAGTACTCCACTGTGTAAATGAACCACATTTTCTGTATCTGTTCTTCAGCTGGAGGACATCTAGGTTGCTTCCAATTTCTGGCTATTATCAATAAGGCTGCTATGAACCTAGTTAAGCAAGTGAGCTTCTGGGAGCATGGAACATCTTTTGGGAGTGATATAGCTGGGTCTTGAGGTAGAGCTATTCTTAATTTCCTGAGAAACCACCAAATTGATCTCCAGAGTGGTTGCACAAGTTTGCACTCCCACACCAATGGAGGAGTGTTCTCTACAACCTTTCCAGCATGAGCTGTCCCTGGAGGTTTTGACCTCAGCCTTCCTGATGGGTGTGAGGTGGAATTGCAGAGTTGTTTTGATTTCCATTTCCCTGATGACTAGACATGTTGAACATGCCTTTAAGTGTTTCTCAGCTATTAGAAATTCCTCTGTTGATAATTCTGTTTAGCTCTGAACCCCATTGTGATGGCTGTTCCTGGTTGTCAACTTGACTACATCTGGAATGAACTACAATCCAGAAATGGAGGGCACACCCCTATGATCGAGATCCTGAGGCTAGAAGACACAGTTTTCTGACCTGGATCTTGACATGGGATGTCTTTCACTTTTGATTCAGATCTTGAGGCATAGTGACCATGAAAAGGTTAGGCCCATGCAAACTACACACCTTAAATCCCAAGAGACAGAGGCAAGCAGATCTCTGAGTTCAAGGCCAGTCTGGGACAGAGCAAATTCTAAATCTAGTCATGGTGGTACACCCTTTAATCTGGGCCATACCTTCTGCTGGAGGCCTATTTAAGGACTTTGGAAGAAGGAAGGCTCTCTCTTCTTTGCCTGTTTGCACTTACTGGTCAGTACATCTGTTGGAACCTACTTCTTAAGGATTCCAGCTTATATATAAGGCCAGCTGAAATACATAGTCTCATGGAGCTAAGAAACTGCTAGATTCTTGAACTTCCCATTCACAGCTACCCCTTGTTGGGTTAGTTGGATAGCAGTCTGTAAGTCATTCCAGCAAATTTCCTTAATATTTAGAGACAATCCATAAATTCTGTCACTCTAGAGAACCCTGACTAATATACCCATTTTAAAATTGGGTTATTTGGGTTGTTGGTGTCTGACTTCTGAGTTCTTTACATATTTTGGATATTAACTTTCTGTCAGATGTAGGGCTGGTGAAGGTAATTTTCCAATCTGTAAGCTGTTATTTTATTCTATTGATGGTGTCCTTTGCCTTACAGAAGCTTTTCAGTTTCATGAGATCCCATTTGTCAATTGTTGACCTTAAGGCCTGAGCCACTGTTTGTTCTCTTCAGGAAATTGTCTCATGTGCCAATGAGTTCAGGCTATTCCACACTTTCTGTTCTATTTTATTTAGTGTATCTGGTTTTATGTTGAGGTCTTTGATACGCTTTTGTGCAGGGTGATAAATATGGATCTATTTGCATTTGTCTACATGCAGACATCCAGATAGACCAGCAACATTTGCTGAAGATGCCCTCCCTTTTCCACTGTATGGTTTTGGCTTCTTTGTAAAAAAACAAAAAAAAAATCAAGTATCTACATATGTCTGGTTTTACTTTTGGGTCTCTCAGGAAGCAATCATACCAGACTATAGGCAGTGAGAGTCTCCCCATGCCTAATCACAACATATATGAGGAATACAGCAATGACAAACTTGGGAAGACTCAGCACCAGTAAGAAGCAATCGGGAGATGAAGTCCCCGAGGCTGTATCTCTCGAGGTACATCCATCGCAGCTGCGCAAAATGGTTGACCATCTCCAGGCAGCTCACTTCCCTTTGTAGTTCCTCCTACATGGCGTCTGCCAGTGGGGCCTGAGGACTGCTTTCCTTGCAAATCATGAAAAAGCCTTTTCCTGGGAAAGGGTGGCTCAGTCTTTGCCTGGTAATCCTGGGATGGGATTTACTGAGCAGCCATCGTTCTTCTCTGGCTTCAACTGTGGTGACCCGTGAGTTCATTTCCTTTCTGCGTACTGTCCTCTCGTCCTTAGCCACTCCTTTCATGCCCCTCTCGGCTACATTCAGCAGAATGGATCTTTTCAGGTTGCACAGCTTAAAGGCCAAGTAGCCCAAGCTCACCCACTCACTTCTGCCGTAGTGTTCACATTTGGTTGGCATTACACATAGTGACCACCTGCTTCTGTCTACTAGAAGCTTGGGGCTACAATCTAGGGAGACACCACCCTTCCAGAAAATGCTGTCCTAATCTATATTCCTGCTGGTTCTAGTATCTCTCAGACTCTAATTTCTGAGAGGGAGGTGTCTGCTTTTTACAATTCAAGGTACAAATATTTACTCTACATGGGATATTGAACTTTGGACATAGCTTCTTGGTAAATCTATTGTAGATAGAATAAAATGGTCCAATTCCTTTTGGGAACAGGAAACGCAGGAAGTGGTGGCATTGGGTGTGGCCTCTTCTTTGCCCATGGACTAGCATTTGCTATCTATGTATGAAGTGAGGGAGTGGAGTGTTTGTCCCTAGGAACGTCAGTCTTTGTGAAGTGTCTAGAGAAAAGGCACCTTGGAGGTAAATGTATGTGCTACCAAACATGATTGTTGTGTTTTATAAAAAGATGAAGAGAGAAGGAATATGTTTTGGTGGATATAAAGTCAGATGTGGGGAAAGGGGTTGCCTCTGTGGGCCCAAGCTGAGACATCCAAGCTGAGGGGCCAGCCACACAACAGTATATAGAATAGTTTATTAAGGGCATGGGGCGGGGAGTTGAGGGAGTAGAGACAGAGAAAGGCAGAGAGAGTAGAGGAGTAGAGGCTGGTCATGAACACGTGGAGAGAGAGGGGAGAGAGGGAGAGCATGAGCTGGAGGACAGAGTAGGAGCAAGAAAGCAAGAGAGAAAGGAGGGGGTGAGTAGCCCCTTTTATAGTGAGTCAGGCATACCTGGCTGTTGCCAGGTAACTAGGGGGGTGGGGGGCAGGGCTAGCCTAGACATGCTAACATTCCCAGTTTTGATGACATGAGACCTGTATCTACATGGTAGAAGGAGAGAAGGGGGCTCCCAGTAAGTTTTTGTCTGACCTCCATGCATGTACTGTGGCACACACACACACACACACACACACACACACACACACTGTAATGATTTTTTAAAATGTATTTTTATTTAATTTTAAAATTATGTGTGTGTTATTGTGACTCTGTGTGGGTTTGTACACAAAATGTAGTTGCCTGCGGAGGCCAGAAAAGGGTATTAGATTCCTTGGAGCTGAAGTTACAGGTGGTTGTGAACTGCCTGACATGGGTACCAGGAACTGAACTCAGGTCCTCCGAGAAAGTTGCTCTGAGCCATTCTCATTCAAACTGCTTTAGTACACTCTCAGACCACATAGGTTTGTGTATATATGTATGTATATATCCATTCTAAAAGGAAGCAAAGCTCATAGTGAAGAAATATTGGATAAAAAGCAAGACTGAAACTAAGCATGGCCACGTCCAAATGCTGAGGTTCTCTATCTAATGTCATTGAGCTTAGCTGGCTCGTCCTTTCCAGCCCTGCTCACCGCATCATATGGCTCTCTCACGTTCCACTCCCTGCGTGCAGCTCTCCTCGGTAGATTCCCATGGCTCTGGCAGGTCTAAAATCTTGGAGTCTCCATGCAACCCAGGCTTCACTTTCACCACTTCATGCGATGGCCTCTCAGGGCTTCTAGCTCTCTCAGGACCTCATGAAGAGACTTCTCTAGCCTCAGCAGCTCTCCTTAAGCACAGAGGAAGACTCCACAGCCCTTTACCCTCGTACCTTTCATGACTCTGAAGCCAGAACCACATGGACAACAGTTTCAAGTTTGGCTAGCCCCCGCCCCGAAATCATGTTTGCAGTTTCTTTCCTTTGTTGTGTTTTAGGAGTAGAAAGTTCCAGATGTCCTTTTCTCTCATAAGATGAGAGTTTAGCTGGGTGGGGTCCTGTCCTGAGGACACCTTTATTCCACATTGGATCAGGCCTTCCTTTAATCTCCTTATCTCTTTCAGCACAAGTCTTGGCTCCAACATTAAATTCCCTGGTTGAGGAAAGTGATTTTTTTTCCTCAAACCGTGCATTATTTTGCATATGTGTATTTGCATAGGAGTCATTACAGATAACCAAAGCCAATAATAGTATTAAGCTGTCTGGAAATCTCTGCAAGTGAAATCAATCTCTCAGTCTTCAACTTAATCTCAGGCAGACTCTTATGACAAGGGCAGACATCAGCTACATTCTTTGCCAAAACATCACAAGCATGGTCTCTATCTGGGTTACTAATATTGTTTCCTTTAAAACCCCTTGAGGTAGGCCACCACAGTCCACAGAACTTTCTTCCACACTCCTCCTAGGATGGCCCACTAAGCTCAGCTTACAGTGCTCAACCAGCGCCTCAGTCATAAGTCCCACTGTCTTCTATGTTCCTCTAGAACCCAACAAGGTCGGGGCGATCCAGCTTTACCCAACTCCTGGTACCAACTTCTGTGTTACTTTTCTCTTGCTGTGACAAAAACACCATGAGCAACGGAGCTCATAGAAGTATTCACCTGGGTTTATAGTTTCAGAGGGTTTGAGTCCAGGATGGCAGAGCAAAGACAAGATGGTCGGAACAGCTTAGAGTTCACATCTAGATCCATAACCATGAGGCAAAAGAGTGCACACTGGAAAACCTTAAAGCCCGTGCCCAGTGACACGCCTTTTCCAACAAGACCACATTCCCCAACCCTTCCCAAACAGTTACAGCAACTGATGACAAAATATTCAGACATATAGGCCAGTGGAGGTCATTCACATTCAAATCACCTCAGGTCCTATCATCACCTGTGAGGCTCAAGAGGATTCTCAGATATTTGTTGTTGTAGGCAGGGGTTGGCTTTGCATCTCGGTTGTACCAATTTCAGAAGTGACAAAACTGAGGCTAGGATTGCAGTTCAAACACTTGCTCAAGGTCACACTGAGAGAGGGAAGTGTCAAGTCCTCCAGTGAAGTGTGAACAACGTGAACTCTATCTTTTTTTTTTTTTTTAGTTATTTCCGAGAGACACAATCATCATTTTCGGTAGATAAACCAAGTCCAAAAGGTTATCTCAGAAGGTAGTGTGGGACCTCACTCACTGGCTGCTCTTCAAAAGGAATTAATTTCCTCTTGGCTTCTATTCTGCGGCTTCACCCTCTGGACGGACCTGCGCTCTTACTCGGCAAAGGTGAGTGTTGTTCCTTCTCAGTATGACCACACTAACACAGCTGTTCCCAAACTTACTGAGAAAGAAGAGCAGGCGGGTGATAAAAGAAAACCAGATTGGAGGGTTTAAAGAGTAGCCTTAAAACAGTCACAGGTTTTGAGAGTTTCAAGGTAATTTCTCAAATCAGAAAACTTGGACGTGGCTCTGAGTTCACAACTTTTCTCATTGCCATGACTGAGTACCGGATGAGAGACGGCCACAGAGAAAGGACTTATTTTGGATCATGATTTGAGGTTATAGTCCATTGCAGTAGGAAGACATAGGTACCACTGGGGGCAGTTTGTAGTTATGGTAACAGGAGTATGAGGTTGCTTGCTCACCTCTCCTGGACCAGGAGGCAGAGAGAGGACATGTAGTGGACCGTGTCATAAACAAAACGCTCATCCCTAAGAACTCATTTCTTGTCGCTGGGCCCCATCTCATAAAGGACTCTACACTCTCCTATAGCTGCACCATTAGCTGTAAGAGTTCAGACACATGAGCCTCTCAGGAACTCAAATTCTTAAGAGCTGACTTTTGAGCACAGAGAAGTCTGTGGACACTCCTGTGCGTATACCCAGAATGCACAGCTTCCAGACCCATAGGCTGTCTAGCTACTTTGTGCCATTCTTTGTCAAGGAGTCTGAATAGTCCATCAGTGAGGGGCTGGCTAGAACTGGGACCAGTGTCTAGAATCCCAGGTGTGGCACTGTGAGCCAATGTGTTAGGCAGTCCTTTGTGCCTCACCATTGAGGTGTGGCTTCCACTTCTGTTCTGAAAGATTCCAGAGTTTACTCAACTGTGCGTCTCTTCATGTATCTCACCTACCTGGCACATCAACTCAGCATTTATTTTAAAAGTTCCTTTTAAAATTGTATATGTATGGGGTTTGATATAATTCCGAACACATATATAATGAGTGATGTTTGCACCGATTCACAATTTTAATTTTTTTTTACACCAAAGAAAACTTTTTATTCAAACATCAATCACCAGTTATTTAAAGATACACAAGAAAAGACAAACATACAAAGGTGGTATCAAACAAGTGATTTCTAAATTCAGTACTTTTGAGATATGAAACAATTTACTATCCTTAACGCTGTGTATTGCCACAATTGATTTGTAAGTTGGTCTACAACTGTCTTCACTCTTAAGTTACTGAGTTTTTCAGCTTTATATCATTTTAGAAAGGTTATACAATTAATGCTAGCAACAATTCTATCTCCTTAAACACTTATTTTTCGTTTGCATCGGGAACTTTCTTGGTAAACTTTAAAAATTTTTTCAGTTTATGTGTTCGGGCTTTTATTACTCTACCCCGACACTTCTCAGGCCTAGCCATTTTGTCTTTGTTCTTTCAGATGGCTCACATGAAGACGAGGCTAGTTTACGCCTCCATTCTCATGATGGGCGCACTCTGCTTGTACTTCAGCATGGATTCTTTCAGAGAACTCCCGTTTGTTTTCAAGAAAAGTCACGGGAAGTTCCTTCAGATTCCGGATATAGACTGCAAGCAGAAGCCGCCTTTCCTGGTGCTGCTGGTGACGTCATCTCACAAGCAGCTGGCCGCTCGCATGGCCATCCGCAAGACGTGGGGTAGAGAGACATCGGTGCAGGGCCAACAGGTGAGGACCTTCTTCCTTCTGGGGACCTCTGACAACACCGAGGAGATGGATGCCACAACCCTGGAGAGCGAGCAGCACCGCGACATTATCCAGAAGGACTTCAAGGACGCCTACTTCAACCTGACCCTGAAGACCATGATGGGTATGGAATGGGTCTACCACTTTTGTCCTCAGACAGCTTACGTGATGAAAACAGACTCTGACATGTTTGTGAATGTTGGCTATCTGACGGAACTGCTGCTGAAGAAAAACAAAACGACCAGGTTCTTCACAGGCTACATAAAGCCCCACGACTTTCCCATCCGGCAGAAGTTCAACAAGTGGTTTGTGAGTAAGTTCGAATATCCCTGGGACAGGTACCCACCTTTTTGCTCCGGTACTGGTTATGTCTTTTCCAGCGACGTGGCGATCCAAGTATACAACGTCTCAGAGAGCGTTCCGTTCATCAAGCTGGAGGATGTGTTTGTTGGGCTCTGCTTGGCCAAGCTAAAGATCCGGCCGGAGGAGCTGCACACCAAACAGACCTTCTTCCCTGGCGGTTTACGCTTTTCCGTGTGCCGCTTTCAGAAAATTGTGGCATGCCATTTTATGAAGCCCCAGGACCTGCTCACTTACTGGCAAGCACTGGAGAACTCTAAAGAACAGGACTGTCCTGCTGTCTGAGGGGACCCTGGGGGGCGTCTAGGACAAACTTCTGATAACCTTTGGTGATGATTTGGGATGATCTGGGATGGTCTTGCTGGAAACTGTCTCGGGTAGAGAGACAATGAGGATGTTCTCAGAGGCACATGGGAAAGGATACATACGAAAGCTGAGGAATGACTTCTTCCCACTCGGCACCCAGAGCAATAACAGATCTCGTTTTTTCAGGCCTTTGTGGGATGCCCTCAATGCTTGAGACATGCCCTTCATCCACCTGTTTCAGGGCTCAGCATACATTAGAAGCCCTGGGTAGGTTAAGAGCCAGCAGCCAGGGTCACTTACTCGTTCAAAGACTCACAGCCTGTAGACAAATTGGGAATGAGAATCAAGCGGTATCAGGATTCAATTGGTGGTCGATCCCCAACTGGGTATCCCATGCCTTGGGAGAAGGTGGTGGTGGGAGAAATTGTGTGTGTGTGTGGGGGATTCTTATAACTAAGTAGCATCTTCAGTCCTTTTCTGGAGTCTCCTGCCCCTCACTTGTACTTTTTGAATGTTAAGGCTGGTATGAACCAGCTTCTCAGACCTTGCCTCTTGCTCAAATGATATAGCCGGGCACTGAGTTAATATAGATTAACCACTTGATACCCAAAGTGTCCTCAGTATGATTTTAGGAGACAAGCATGCCTGTAGCCTCTGTCACTCACTTCCATGCTAGAAGGAGCCCAGTTTATAGGACCATAAAAGTCAGGCTGACAAGCCGCTGCTGAGTCTTTCTGTGTAGACTGACTACTGCTAACATCCCAGTGAGGGAGATGTCTCCACTGAGACAGCTCTGCATTGGATGCACTACTAGTGACTATTTGCAACCCTGGGGGAACTTCAGACCTCTAAGTTCAAACTCAAGGGTAGCCAGGTACAGGCATGGTCTGTATGGGTACCCGGGAGCTTTCCTGAGCCCTGGACTGGGTCTAAGCCCCTGAGATACAGAGCCAGGAAGTAGGCCCAGTCTAGGGGCTCTTCCCGAATCTGTGGTCCTTACCGACCTCCCAGAATTTATCATGTAGTCGTAGACATGCTGAGTGCTGCCTTTTGGAATTTAACTTTCTATTCTCAGCTTAGTGTCCCTACCCCTGAAGGTTTTCAGAGCTGGGTAAAGACAGGGGACTTATGGCCATTCATCAGACATGTAATATTGCTCTGTGTCACAGGAATTATTGCTTTCCCACAGCTTTTTACTCTTCTAGATTTTACTATGTGCTTGGGGCAAAGGCTGTGTAATTGTAAATGTTGGAATATGCTCTCACCTGAACTCAGGAAAACTTAACGGTCGGAACACCGTTAGGTTGGAGGAAGCTGGAAGCTGCCTCCAGGGCCTCATTTTCATGCTTGCTCCTGTCTCTCCTATGAATCTCTTCCACAACTCTTGGGGAAATTTCTTCTGTCTGTGACATTCTTCAAAATCATGCCGCACCAAGTTCTGGACCCTCACTGAGAATATGTGAAATTCTGAACCAGGTAAAGAGAAAGGGTATTTGTTCCTGGGTGTGTACTAAGGACTACATACACCATCCAAACCCAACCCAACCCTACATCTTCTTTGACAGAGGGGGAAGCCAAAGCTTGTAATCATGTGGTGGTGTTGCTATCTAGAGGGTGGGAGAGCTGGCATCGGCACCTAGTACCAGCCTCCATGTGCTAGACCTTCTGTTTACTCATTCATTAGCCATATTGCTCTTTGCATCTGCACATCATGAACAAGGTCAAGGTTAGGTCTGCAGAGAGCATACAAGATCGAGCATTCAGTGAAGATGGTTGGGCGTAAGTATATGCACAGGGCACTGGAGCCTAAGCAGACGTGGTCACATTTACTGTTGCATTGAAGATGCCAGCACCCCTGGCAAGGGGCCATCCTTCATTCTTACAACCAGATTGGTTGTCCGCAGAGGCAGCTGAGGTGACTCAGTGACTCACCCAGCAGCGGAGACGTGGCACAGACACAATGCTCTGTCTTCTCCTTTGGTGCACCATCAACATCCCTTCTCATGGGCTTGCTTCTCTCAGAAGCTTGGGGCTGGTGCTACCCCAGGAGTCACCAGCATCTCACTCTGCCTGCACGCGGCCACTTCTGACCTGGCTGTTGTCTTGAGTGTTGGTCTACTTCTTCCTGGCTCTGCTTGACTTCCCGTGACTTGGCCCTGGGGTTATCCGTGGAATTCTCACAAACCTCCCATTGAGACTAGCCTTCTCACGAGGTCATGTGTGGCCAAATCTGACATATTGAGTTCAGTCCTTGAGACCCCTGTGGTTGAAGGAGAGAATTAATCTTTACAAGCCCGCAGTGGCACACATACGTGCCTGCACACATGTGCATGCAAAACTGTAACAAGTAACATGTAAGTGAGACAATTTTTGCAAAGACTCCTTTAAACAGTGACCTCTGAAGGTCTTTGCTTATTTTTATTTCTGTGTTGCTCTCCATGATGCAAATCCTTGTGTGTGAACACTGGCACAGGTATAGTAGGAAAAAAAAAACCCTCTCAGTTAGGATTATTTGCAAAATGCCTTAGTTTGGTTGGGAATTCAATAGAAAATTTTGTCAGGGTCTTGCCCCAGGTCTGTCTAGTTTCCTACCTGTTAATTTAACTCCCAGGATAAGACCCTCAGAGCCGGCCTTAGATTGATCCTGGAGGTGAAGGGTGAAACTATCCAAGCTCAGAGTCGAGAAGGGCTGTGTAAGCCTGACAGGAGCAAGTTAGAGTGAAGCAAAGTAACAATAGCAAAAGGTTTTAAGTCCATTAAAAGTAGCATTTTCTAATTACCAGGTATAACACTTTTAAATACAAGTAGAAAATGGATTCTGTGGCCAAATGTCATATACCTGCTTTTTTTGTGGTATTGTTTTGTGGTTTTTGGTGCTGGGGATGGAGCCCTAATGCTTATCAGGGCTCCCCTACTGTGCCTCTGCAGCCCCTGTTGAGTTGTTTTGCACCATGCGGTTTACTACCTCCTGCAGGGGTCTTGGGGACCAGAGCCTGGTGCCTCTAGTTCAGATGCTGTGCTGGGTATTTCTAACTGCTAACTCTGGAAGAGAGTTTTAATGAGAAATTATTTCTTCATTATTAATTGACGTAGGAAGATTCAGTCCATTGTGGGCGACACTATTTCCTAGGCAGGGTATACTAAACAGTATGAGAGGAGAAAGCCAGCCAAGGGCAAGCAAGGATCCGTGTTTACCTCTCTGTCTGTGAGACTGTGGTGTGCCCATCTGCTTCATGTTCCTGCCTTGACTTCCCTGCAATAACACACTGCAACCTGGACTTGTGAGCCAAATAAACCCTCTCTTCCCCAAGTTGATTTTGTCACAGTAACAGAAGGGAAGCTAAACCAGATGCTCAGGTTGATACCTGCGGGATCAGACCACCCTGCCCTGGATGTCATCCAGTACCATCTCTCTGTCCCACGCAGAGGGGAGCCCAGACGCTGCTTACATTCTGCTTCAGGGAAATGTCAGAGGAGGAGAGCTGACTCATTTCACATAAACAAACAAAAAAATGCCTCCTATGACTGCAAACGACTCATCTGCACCTGCGGACACTTTGTGGTTAAATTTGATTTCCAAAAGGATTAAAAATTAAGTGTCACTGAATGGAGTTTGGAATTGTCATTTGCCTGTATGAGGCTCTGATACTGTACTTGGGGAGTGGGTATATGTATTTATGATTTATTAATGATATTTATCTTTAATAAAAATTAAGTTATAAGCAGCATAATGTGTGTGAGTGGTTCTAACTTTCAGCTCCTCTGAAGCTAGCAATACATGTATGGCCTAAATTGTACTATCTTGCTATCTTTCCACTGGCGTTTGGTTCTGGAAAAACAGAAAAACTTTTTTTTTTTTTTTTTTTTTTAATTTGGCTTTGATTTTGTATGCTTAGAAAAGTACTGCTGGAGATCCTTGCTTATGTTCGGAAGATACGAGGACTTCTCGATTCTCACATTTTATGGAAACAGAGCCATAAAACTACAGTTTTGAGGACTTTGGGGCACTCAACATCTGATGGAGCAGTGTGTGTGTGTGTGTGTGTGTGTGTGTGTGTGTGTGTGTGTGTGTGTGGGTACTGTTGGTAATTATAAATCCAGACATTAGTAGGTAATTATCCTCTGGAATTATTCTCTCTCGGGTGTAGTTTCCTTTTGTTTGAGCTTAAGAAATTAATATTACGAATTGACTGTGCCTTTGGGGTCTTTGATAATTATCCTTTTCAGAGGTACAGTTTGGATCCTGGGTTTCTGATGTGTCTAAGGTGGATGAATCAGAAGCGTCTCCCTCTGGCGTTAGCGTGACTGTCATGTCTGATGGGGTGCAGCCACTGACTCTCTGCACCCATGCTCCGTGCTGCCTGCCTCCTCTGCCAGTCTCAGAAACCAAACAAAAGTTGGAAGCAGCAGGACTGTGCATGGAAGTGCAGGATGCCAGCTTCCAAAGGTTCTGCTCATCCCTCACCCACCAGCTATGCCTCGCCTCTCTGTGAAGGCTGGCCCAGTCCTGCCTGCATGTCAGTCTTGCTGCCTCTCCAACGAGGCTCCTACCATCATTTATTATCCATCTGCAGCTCCAGGGCCCCCCATCCCCTCTAGAATAGTCCTTCAGTATACAGATTGCTCTCCCTGTTTATATTGGCATTTCTCCAGACCTCCTCCTCTCCAGTTCTGTCTTTCTCTTTCTCTCTTAGTGTAAAAACTGTTCCAACCGACAGCCTTCCCTGTGCTATCTGTTCTCAGCTTGTTTCTCTCACCGGGTACATTTTGACCCATCCTGGTGTAGGGACAGCACCCTCCCTGTGGTAACCACTTCTGGCATATAGGAGGGGGTGGTGTCCAGATTGCTTCTCCATCATCTCCCAAGGCATCTTATCCTGTAAGCCTCTGCTTCATGACAGACTCTGGTCTGCGTTGGATTATTAAGAAGCCAGAAGAGGTGCCAGGGACATGGCTCAGTGGATAAAGTGCTTGCCACTCGAGCAAGAGGACCTCACTTTTGGATCCCCAGAACCTCCGTAAAGCTGGGTACAGAAGCACATGTCTGTTATCCTAGCCTCTCTACTGTGAGATGGGAGGTGGAGACTCCCAGAAACTGAGGGCCAGTTGGCCCAGTAGACGAGGTAGCCAATGCCTCAAACAAGGTGGAAGGCAGGAGGTGACGCCAGAGGTTGTCCTTTGAGTCCCACACATGTACTGTAACACCTGTGTGCCTCAGGTGACAACAGACAGGGAGGAGCCTCAGACAGGAGCAGCCCATTTCCATATTAACCAGGTGGCGAGTTCCAGAGATCTGTCTCCCAGAGACAACACCAGAACCAAGCAAGACTTTCTACTCATTTCTTTCTATTTTGAGATTTCAAATACTATACTAAACCATGGTGCCAGAAGTGAGCTGTTAACAGCTAATGCTTGTGTGTGTGTGATTTGTTGGTTCTGGAATGTGGAAGAGGAGACCCCATACCTGAGAAATACCCTACTCAGAGTCTTAGAGAGTAGAAACTGTTTGCCAAGGGAAGCATATGTTCTTTCTGAGGGTCACCTCCGAGCTTTATGCCTGGAATTCAGATTATGGTTAAATGTGTGTATCTTAAAAGAGGCCTGGCAGGATTAGATCACATCAACTCTGCAAGCTTGCTTATCACTCATTTTATAGCCTCCTAGAGCTCTCTCCCTCTCTCCTTCCCTCCCTCTACTCCTCCCCCTCTATCCCTCCTTCCCTCTCTCCCTCTTTCCATCACTCCCTTCTTCTCTTCCTTCCTCCATCCCTTCCTCTATTCCTCCTTCTATCCCTCCCTTCTTCTCTTCCCTCCTCACTATATCCCTCCCTCCCTGCCTCTTTCCCTCTCTCTTTCCCTCTTTCCCTCTCTCCCTGGTGTTGGTGATGGTGATGGGCCCAGAGGGGGCCAAGGGTGCATCTGATGCTGGCAGCTGAACTTGGTCATGTGTAAGAGTCTCCCACGTGGAACTGGTTTTAGCAGTATGAGAACTGCAGAATGGAGGGGGGTCATGGAAGGCAGCTGAGACTTTGCACAGGGAGAGGCCTGGAGAGGACACTGATGAAGAAATAGTCTCAGTAACAGTGAAAATCCCAGGACTGTAGGGTTATGGAGAACAGCTTGGGCTGTGTGGCAAAGTGGGAGTCCCTGAAGAGAGGCCAAGAAGCCATTTATGAAGGTACAGCCCGTGGAGACTCCAGGACAATGGAGATGTCAGATGCCCATCAAGTATGGCAGAAGATATGTAGTGGAACTACACACTCGGCTGAGCTTAGAAGGAAGCCACGTGTGCAGATGGCAGAGTGAGACAGAGGAGATCCTGGGTTCTCATGATCAAGGAGCCTCAGACACCAGAAGACACTAAGGTATTTATGCTGCTCCACTTGGTTTTGCCTTGGTCCTTCCTTTACAGAATGAGAAACATGTGACTTAATTGTGTGCATGTGTGCATGTGTGTGTTCTCATGTGTGTGTACTGTTACCCTCTGAGGTCAGAAGATGTTAAGCTAGAATTATAAGAACTGGTAAAGCTACCTGATACGGGTGTGCTGGGAACTAAACTCAGGTCCTCTAGAAGAGCAGCAAGTCCTCTTAGACTGAGACATTTCTCCACACCCCCACCTGAGATTTATTTTATGTTTGTCTACATACATGTATGTGCACCACACATATACACTGCCTGCAGAGGCTAAGAGACCCTGGATCTCCTAGAACTGGAGTTATAGACAGTGGTTGTGAGCTGCCAAGTGCATGCTGGGGATGGAACCTGGCTCCTCTGCAAGATCAGCCAGTGGCAAGATCCTGTAAAATCAAACCACTGAACCATCTCTCTCATTTCTCTAGCGCTGTTTAACTTATGTTTGATTTTACAGGAGCCTGTGATGAGAGTCTTTGGATTTTTAAAACCTTTTAAAACAGAGAACTTGGATTTTAAGTGCTGAAAATTTAAACCCCATGAGAGTTTTAAAGTTATATCGTTTTATATCATGTTATTTACATAAGATCTTGGGGATAATTAAAAAAGAGAGGTTATGAGTGATGTATTTGTGTGTTGATTTGGCAAGGGGTCAATGTGTTGGCTAGATTTTTGTCAACTTGGCACAAGTTAGGATCATCTAAGGAGAGAGAACTTCACCTGAGGAATTAACTTCATCAGACTGGCCTGTGGGCAAATCCTTAGGGACTTTTCTTAATTAATGATTGATGTGCTCAGGTCCAGCTCACTATGGGCAGAGCAAACCCTGGGCAGGTGGTCCTGGGTTGTATAAGAAAGCAAACTGACCAAGCTGTGAGGAGCAAGCCAGTGAGCAGCACTCTTCCACGGCCTCTGCTTCAGTCCTTGTGCCCAGTTTCCTGCTCTGACTTCCTTCAGGGATGCAATGTGACCAAGGGTTGGAAGCGGAAACATTCTCCTCTTCAAGTTGCTTCTGGTTGCGTTTATGGCAGCAATGGAAAGGACATGAAGAGTACAAGCAGAGGAAGTGTTTAAGAATGAGAATTCGGAGGCCAGGCATGGTGGTGCACGCCTTTAATCCCAGCATTCGGGAGGTAGAGGCAGGTGGATTTCTGAGTTTGAGGCCAGCCTGGTCTACAAAGGGAGTTCCAGGACAGCCAGGGCTACAGAGAAACCCTGTCTTGCACAAAAAAAAAAAAAAAAAAAAAAAAGAATGAGAATTCCAGCTGGCAGTGTGGCACAATGGGTAAAGGGGTTTGCCACCTAAGCCTGAGGCCTTGAGTTTGATTCCTGGGACCCATACAATGGAAGGAGAGACATGATTAACAGACGTCATCCTCTGACTTCCAAATGTGTGCTGTGGCACACATACACACACACACCACATATATACATACACACACCACATACATACACAAACATACTACACATACCACATACATACACAAACATACTACACATACCATAAACAAACATACACACACATTCAGACATACATACACATACACACACATACACAGGATACACAGGATGTATTCTGTGGCACATACATGTGTCTTCACAGTTTCACATATCACACATACAATATTACTAAGTAAAACATTAAAAACAGCTAGAGAACAGAGAAAGAACTTGGAAATCAAGAATATGACAACAGAAAAAAATCTTTATAATCTATTCCCACAAGTAAGAAAGATAAATTGGTCAAGAGAATAGCCTGTTCCTCTCTCTGGGGACCAGATGGGTAGACTGAACATGATTCCTTTCCTCACTGGCCAGACCTTCGTAACATGGTTCATCTAGCATCAAGCACTTCTGGGAGAGGTGTCTAGGCCCTCTGCATTGCTGTAACAGTATACCTGAGGCTGAGATACTTATAAAGAAAAGGCTGTATTCTCATAAATGCTCAGAAGCCTCAGGTCAAGGCCCTCTCAGGCTTCCCTTACTTTGTCCTCTGAAGGCCTTGATTTGTTTCTGGCTAACCAATGACCGTTAGCCTGAGATGTCAGGCTCCACAAGATAGAAGTTGGGTTTGGGGTTATCTCTGACTACAGGGGCAGAAGCATCTTTTGGTGCTTTTCCTGGGACATTCTGGAATGTTCCTTGTTCTCTGGGTTCTACTGACTCTGAGCCATTTTGCTGGACTTACATGGATTTCCTGTTCTACCTGATACCACTCTGCTGCTGAGATTTGGTTCCTGTAGACTGTAACTGTAAACCTTAACTAGTGTGTACAGAAAGCCTATAGCAAAAGTCGAACTTCATAGGGGAAGGGCAGAATCCTGTCTTTAAGAGGGCCCTGTTTTGGTATTCTGTGCAGCAGTGAACCACTAGATGAGCTTCCCACTAGAGGGAGGGGCTCACTTAAGAGCCAGAAGTAGACCTGTGGCCTGTGGAGAGGGTAGCTGAGATCTCTGAAATAACCATAGGAACCAGGATGTTTGTGTTAGCCAGAAACACAGGAAACGATGGTTGCCAGAGCTTCCCTTCCCAACTACCAAGATGACTTAGGCAAGGTAAGTGGTTGTCATAAAGCAGGAGCTGATAGGGCATAGACAGGTTCTAATTTGTGGGGCAGATGTGTGTGGAAGCTTGGAGGGGTGGCAGTTAGAGCTGGCAGAAGCTGAACAAGGGGCAGTAGGACCAGTGGCTCCAGATCTCTATCTGTTGTGTATATTAAAAAAAAATTGGGTGGGAATTATAATAGTTATGTCACATCTCCCGTCCTTTTTAATTAAGAATATATTATATAACCAGTAATCTGTTTTTTCCTAAAAACATAAAGTCAACCTGCTCAACCCATGTGATAGGATTTGCATGTCTGTTTCTAGTTGGTATTGGAGAACCAGTTGTGCGCTCTTCCTGAGGAAGGCTATTTCCCCACTCTCAGCATTCTCTAGTTGCCTGTAGCTCTTTGTCTGGGATTGAGGCCTTGTGGGCTTTATTGCCTACAATACGAGGTATTAGCTAGTCATGACTGTGCTTTATTTGGGCACCTTAAGAACACAACCCAAGGTGTCCACCTGGTTTGCACCTTCAGAGACAAATGTGCTTGAATTCAAGCTAAAAAGGAAAAGGGAGAGCAAAACAAACCGAACTACTTCCCACCCCTAGTCTAAATCATGCAATAGCTGACCACAACTTTCCAGCGTAGACAGCCCTGCCCACTCTGCGGACGATCTCTCATGGCACCTCTGGGCAAGCTCTGACCAGTACACAAGAAATGAGACATGTAAGGTTAGCTTGGGCCTGCATTGTCAGAGGTCAGGGTTTCACAGGTTTTCTTACCCCTAAGCCTAAATGAACCTCTCTGACCTCCTATGGCGAGCAGAGGTCATTTTCCCACATCACACTTCTCTTTTCTAGGGCGAGACAGACCCACGGGGCGTGGGAAAGGAGTTCACTTGGAGGAATGGGCTTCTGCCACCTTAGCAGGAGCTTGAGGAGGCAGAGCTAACGGATCAGAGGTGAATTGGCAGCCTCCACACTGAAAAGCCATGTGGTTCAGCTGCAAGGGGAGCCAGGGCCTTGGAGGTGCAGGTGCAGGTTCATTGTGGCTGCGGAGCTGTGCGTGTGGCTGAGGCAGCGGGGAGGAAGCTGGGGCTGGAACCCATTGCCGGGTCTCTCTCTGGCTGCTGCTGTTGGTGGTGACCATGGCAACCTGCAGTGAGGGCAGTGCCTGCTCCACTCCTCCTTCCAACTTTGTGCGAGTTCCAGGTTTGCCAACAGTACTTTGGAATCATACAGAAAAAGGGATCACGGGGGAAATCGATCTGATTTGATCAAGTTGTCGTCATGGAAACCACCCTAAGCGTTCCTTTGAGAAGGTGTGTAGCGTGTTAGCGATAGCCAAGCAGTCTTACACTCCCGTTATCCTCCGAGCTAATGATCCCCCCCCCCCATGCTGGTGGCCGACCCCCCTCTCCCTTTGCTGGCGTTTCCAGCACCAATGAAGTGACATATAAGGACTGCTTACAGGAACATGGCTTGCCTTAGCAAAGGATTGAAAATGATGCTTACATTCCGGGGGTGAGGGAGGGGGAGAAAGCAATAGAAAATTGTGCACCAATGCAGGAATAACACTCCTGGCTGTGGAGCGTGAATCAGCAGTTTTCATGATGTTTTGCTAAGTTGAAAGCCTCCCTGGCCGTGCACAGAACAAGCAGAGAGTGGTTGAAGAAAAGCTCAAATCTCAGTTTTACTGGGACTCCTGTTCTTTCTTTGTAGCCTGTGAATATATTTCCATGGCCACGCATAAAAATTAAAAGTTTCTAAAAATTGAAGAAACAAACCCAAAACAAATAGACTCTGTTGTGTAATGATTTTGTTGTAGAGTGAGATACCCACTCTACAGCAATCCCCAGTACAGAAATAATTACACCTTCTGACAGTGACTTTAAGCCTATCGTAGGGGTTCCTTCCAGCTGAGGCAGGTATGGAATGAGGCAAAACACTTGGAGCAATGGGGTCTAGAACCAGAGAAGTGGGTGCTGCTGAGAGGAGATGCATACACAGGGTCTGTTGGTCGGCTGGAAGCTTTGCCTAGAACCGGACTGGGAGATACATGGTTTGTTTTCTCTGGGAGACCCTCTCTTACTGTCATCTAGGTTATAATCCTAGACACTGTGGGTGGTCTTTCATCATGCAGACCCTTGCTGCCTACCCTGTGGTGACTCAAACAAGAGGGGTTAGAGGCCCCTGCAGAGGTGCCTCATTTCAGACTTGAGGCTAGCTGTAGAGAATGAGTCTGAAGCAGTCAGGCTGAAGAACACTTCCAGAACTGGCAGGACTCAGGCCAACAGCAAGGAGCTATTCTGGAGATGGGACCACCAGTGCCTAGTGAGGACTTTCAAGCTGTGTTAGTTAGCACCTAGCAGAAGCCAGATGACCTGAAGCTGGAAACCCCCAAAACAAATCCTTTCTTCCATTGAGGTTGGAGTGCTTAGGGACACTTTAAAATCCCATACCTTTGCATCCACAACGTAGAAAGAAATATGCATGTGTATATTATCAAGAGTCTTGTGCATGGCTGATGGCTTGTTTGTTTTCAGCGAGTTCAATGGCCCAGGTGGTATTGGGGAGGGGGCACACAGGGTTTATATTGGTAGATGATAACCAGACTCAGGGTTCCAGGACCTGCCTAAGCCATATTTCCAAAAACAGGGAAGAGAAACACAGAGTCTCAAAAATGTGGTTGTGATCACCTGAGCAGACAGTCAAGACCGGGACTTAGAAGGACCGACTGCCCTTGTCCATGCCCTGTCAGGTCTGGGTGTGTGGAGATCGGATGCTAAGGCAGGGTTTTCCTACGGGGTTAACCTGCCACCTTTTCAGATGCTGTCACAGGAGCCTGTGGTGAAGGCAGCAGGTCAGCTCCATCTTGGCATATGATGGGAAGAGCAAAGCCCATGGTGGATGGGCTCACAGAAGCCTCCCATGGCGAGACTTGGAGCCTGTGGTTGCTCAAAGGTTTCCAAGTTAATCAGCATTGGGGGAAAGTAATGTCTGGCTCCAATGAGCCCACTGAGCCTTTGCAAGCTCCAGGGAAAAGAGAATTGGGCTTAGAAGACTGACTGAAAGGTGGGCGTGGCTCCCTAGGAAACATCCTATGGTAGCACAAGCTGTCTGCTATATGGCCTTGCTCAGGAGTTAGTCCTGAAGGCTCTCCTAACGAGCGTCCATATCTACACATGTGATCTCAGAATGCTTTTTTGTACCCTTGGTGGTGATTTCTGAGACCCCCTCACTGATATGTTAGAGCCTCCAGCTGGACATGGCTTAGATCTCAGAGCGCTATGCCTTTGCACCAAAAGTCAGCCATGGTGTGTTTCCTCCACAGGGTCCCTGACACTCATGGAGGTGAGGGTGTGGTTTCAGTGTGATGTTTCCTAGAGTTTGGAACCAGAGTGTCTTACAATCTTATTAGGGATATTTATCAGTATTAAATACAAATATCTCCAGAGATGAAAATGAATAAAAATGAAGCTATACCCCATGGCTTTGGGGAACTATGAAGGTGGGAAAATTATAAAACAAACAACCTGGAAAGACGGGAGGGTGTGAGGGGTCAGAGGTGTTGGTGGCAGTTTGCCTAAGGGAAACCGAATCCTTCCTGGAGTAAGGATAATGACATGTGCTTGATGGTCAAATGACCTTCTGACAGCTAGCCACTCAGTTTACAACCTCAAGTTGACACCTCTGAAAACAAAGTAAGTGATAAAAACGTGTCCAGGCAATAGGCAACCTACTGTCAATAAGAGGGTTTTTACAGGGTGGATTTAGCATGGAGCACACACATCTCCCTCCATATTATATACCATAATGCATTTGCACAGCATCAATGATTAACAGTGTGTTTCCCCCTTCCTGCCTCATGACCACACAGAGGAGTTCCCTATGTTCTCAGTACTGGGTGTGATTTCCCACGAGCCCTTCCTTCCTTTCCCCAGATTTTTCTCCTCAATGCTTTCTGACCAGCTAGGAACTGTGATGTGGCAGAACGTGTCGCTGGCTGGCTGCCTAATGATGCCCAACTCCTGTGGATTCCCTGCGATTAGTCCAGGGACAAATGCTGACTTATGACTCGAGTCAGCAGGCAACTGACAGTCCATGTCTGTCTTCTGCTCCACAGAGGTGACATTGGGGGCCGTGGATCCTCATCTGAGGCATAGCCCATTTACTGTCAGAGTTACATAGGGAAAATGAGCCCAGCTGTGTCAGGCGACTGCAATGCCAGGCCTCATTTTCAGTGCTCTCAAAAAAAAAAAAAAAAAAAAAAAGTGCCAGCTTGAGCGGAATATTGCTTGTTTTCCAGGGCTTAAAACATATCTAAGGAGTCATCTGCCAAGGTTTCTGGAGACGATTAGTGCTGAGATTGGGCTGTGGAACCCTCTTAAAGGCTTTGAGTATGTGTAATTTTTTGATGCGTAAAGATGGGTTCTTAGAGTTATAGGCTTATATGAGTTTTCTTATATAAGTAAATTTTAAGGAGTAATTACTTTAACCCAAATGTTAACCCATGCACGGAGCCTCTGTGCTGTGAGACCCACAGAGAATGCCAACAGCAGCCTGCCCCTCTCCTCCCCTTTCCCAGCTGGGGCCCTGCCTGCTGCTGCTGTTGGTGTTCACACAACAGGCACAACCACCTCACCCAATATGGAGTTTGTTCTAAGAAGTGTGCTGCCAGGAGATCTTTCTACGATGAGGTAGTTGGCCTCTTTATGCAACCTCTTTTTACAGTTGGGAAACGTGGCTAACATTGGATATATTACATGTTACAGCATGATAAGGCATTACATTTTATGGCATGATAAAATACAGCTTTTTAAAAATTTAAAATTTTTCATTTACTTTACATCCTGCTCACTGCCCCCCACTCCTGGTCTCTCCCTCCCACAATCCTTCCCCTCTCCCCTTCTCCTCTGAGAGGGTGAAATCCCCATCCCCTTACCCTGGCACATCAAGTCTCTGTGGGGCTAGGTGCATCCTCTCCCACTGAGGCCAAACAGCCCAGCTTGAAGAACATATCCTACATACAGGCAACAGCTTTTGGGATAGCCCATGCTCCAGTTGTTCAGGACCCACTTGAAGACCAAGCTGCATATATGTGTGGCAGGCCTAGGTCCAGCTCGTGTATGCTCTTTGGCTGATGGTTCCTGTCTCTGAGAGCCCCCAAAGTCTAGGTTAGTTGATTCTGTTGGTCTTCCTGTGGAGTTCATATTCCATTTGGGGTCCACAATCCTTCCCCTAAATCTTCCATAAGTTTCCAGAAGCCCCATCCACTCTTTGGCTGTGGGTGTCTGCATCTGTCTGCATCAGCTGCTGGGTGGAGCCTAGTTGGTCCAGCGTGGTTGCTAAAGGGGCATCATGCCACGGTTTCTGCCCCAGGAGCATCACCAGGGTGCTGACGGTTGTTGTTGCCCTGAAGCTGGTGTGCAGTCTCTTCTTTTGTTTTACTTTCAATCTCTCTTTCTGGGGAATATACTTCCTTCATTAATCAGAGCTAATCGCTCCATAATAAATGAAGCAGATGCAGTTCTCAGGAATGAGGTGCGGAGGTGGTCATGAGGCTGTGGAGGAAGAGGAATAGGCCTCCGCTTGGCCTTTAGGGGCCATGGGTTCAGGCTCTCTGGTTAGAGGAAGGAAAAAGAATGAGAAGAAAGGAGAAGATTGAGGAATGATGAGAATCCTCAGGTAAAGAGAGAGCACCAGAACTGACAGCTCGCATCCACTGCTGACTCCAAGTCATTATTGAAGCAGAGCTGCTCTCATTCCTCACACTGAGGCTGGACCTCTAGCAAAGCCTCTCAGAGAACAGCCATGCTAGACTCCTCACTGCAAGCACAGCTGAGTATCATTAATAGTGTCACGGATTGGTGTGGGCCCATCCCATGGGCCCCTTTACCCACTGAACCCTCTTGCCAGCCCCCATGTGTGCTTATACAATGGGCAGTATGTTAGGTTTGTGAGTTTTGTGGTGTGTCTCGATGCTGTTGTGGTGTCTTTGGGCAATAATATTCATTATAGTCTTACTGGGGTAGGCTTGTATGCAGTCTGTCCTTGACTGAAATGTAATTTCATGATGCAGGTGATGTTTCTGGATATGATACATTAATTATTACACCAGCATCTTAGCCGTTCTTCCTTAGTATTCTACTTCTGGGCAGTCTGAGGTGCTACCCTGTTCATTATTTTTGCTTCCGGTGAAAGACCCAGAGCAAACAACTCAAGGGAAGAAAGATCCAGTTTAGTTCATTCCTTTCCTTTATTAGTGCTGAATACGATTCCATTGTCTGGAGTTTTTAAAAATTCATTCATCTCTTGAGGGGTCATCCAGTCTATCCCAGTTTTTACAGTAAGTAGAGTTGTTATAAATACACATGCCTTTGTGTCGGATGAGTTTAAATCCTTTGGGTCAGTGCTGAAGAGCATGGCAGATGGAGGAACTGTGAGGGAAGGATGCACTAGCTCTGTGAGTAGCCTGCAGATTGCCTTCCAAAGTGGCCAGGCTGTCCACCTTCCCACCAGTTGCAGAAGAGTAGCTGTGTTGCTCCAAAGAGTAGCCAGTGCTTGGTGGTGTCAGTATTCCGAATTATGCCGTTCTAACTATTATTTGCTGGAATTTACTTCCACTGACAAAATCAACGTGTGCTAAATTATCCTCAAACTGATATTTGCTGCATGAGTTTTTAAAATCTATTCTTATATATGAGAAAAGTAAAATATACAGGAATCTCGAAGTATGTGTCGTGTGTTGATAGTTATGAGGGGACTCAGGACACACAACTGATGATCAGCACCTCGCCTCGCTTTGATGTTATATGGCTTAGGGCCGTGCTTACAAGCAGGATGGCTAAGTTTGTCTGGTGTTCTAATTAGCTTCATTGCACGGTTAACATGAAGACAGTCTGTTCTCTGGATCTGCCAAAACGTGCCCTCTCCACGGTTGATGAACAGAGCAGCGGTATATGTCTATGTGCTGTGGACACTCCTTGTTGTGTTTTCCATGACTTATTTCTTTCAAAAATTTACAAAAATTCTCTTATGCAATATATTCTGATCAGATTATTTTTTTCTCCTCTGATGTTTCCTAAATCCTCCTTACCTCTCCAATGTTATTCTCTCTCTCTCTCTCTCTCCTCTGTGTGTGTCTTGTTCTCAAACAAACACACACACCAAAGAACAAGCAGAAAACCCAGTAAGTTCGACTAACCAACCAAAACATCATGGTGTCCATTTTGTTTTGGTCAACTACACTTGGGCATTGGGCCTTCCCTGTTGTGTGATTGATATGTCCAGTGATGCTCCATTGGAGACAACTGATTTTCCCTTCTTTGGTGCTGTCATTTTGTCTTGTTTGAACTCGTGCAGGCCTTGTGTGCACTGTCAGTCTCTTGAATTGTAAGTGCATGAGCTCTAATGTGTCCGGAAGACACTGCTTCCTTATTGTGATGAGTTTCTTTGCACATGTATTCCTCCTAGGACAGAGATGCTGAGAGAGACACATTTCCAATACTAATATAAAAATATCGGCTTGTTTCCAGATGGGTTATTCTGATTCAGGTGCAAAAGAGAGTTTGAAAGACCTCACTATTTAAAAACCTCACTTCACCTGGTATTATCAAGCTATTCAGGGTCTACCAGCATGGCAGATATTTAATAATGCCCATAAGATGAGAGATTCTGAAATGGGGCTGACAGTATACTGGCTTGAGAATTTAGGTCTTTGGATATAATGACTACTTTGTATGTAGAGTGAATATGAATCACTAGGAGGATGAGCTATAGCAAATTGAACACAAATTCCCCAAAGACGCCTGTAGCCACCCACAGCAGCCAGTGGTCCATCCAGACAGTGGGGGTAAGAGAAAGCTTTTCTAGATCTGTGTAGACACAATCATCTTTGATGAGCGCTTTGTGCCTGTGCTCAGAATACCATTTTGAGACTTCTCTCTCTGTCTGTGTATAACATATTTTATTCTTTTTTTTTTCTGTCGCTAAATAGTGCTACATGGTACGAAAATATCCAAATGTGTTAATTCGTCTTCCACGGTGTGGACATTCAAATCTTTTCTAGTTTAAACTGTTGTAAATAAAAACTGCTGTGATTCAGGTCCATGTCCTGTGTGGGTTGATAAATATTTATGTTTCAGAAAATGGAACCACACAGGGGCAAGTTCTCCACTTTAGGCTGTCTTTAGGTTGGACTCATGTGCAAAGATTATGGACCTTAAGACTAAATGAGTATAACCCTTATAATATATAATTGGTGCCTTTGTAAACATTTTTGAAGTACCCACAAAGCTCTCATTCATATGGCTTGGAGCAGTACTAGATTAGCCTGAATGGTATTGTGAGGTAAGAGGAGACCAACTTTCTGCTTTCTGGGTACATAGGAGGGCAATGTGTTTGTCTAAGATGTTTCTAGGTAAAAGTCCTGTGGCATTTATTTGAGTCATTCTTTACACATCAGTATAATTTGCCACAGGCTCTAATGCCTTCAGCATCCTCTCTCAGATCTTGGTCAACCACTAAATCACTTAACAGACGTTTCCCCAGAGTATTGCAGAAGTTATGAGCTAAACACAGAGACACAACAAATTCCAAGCTAATGTGAGGCCAATGAAAGAAGCTGTAACCTTATGTGAGTGGAATTCAGAGCCTAAGTAGCTAAGCCCTTGAGGAACAGCAAGTCTCTAAGATGCTAAGCAAACTGATGGAACCAGGGAGATGGGATCCGAGGCTCATGCTCAGAGTCACCAAAAGTTCCTTCTAGCAGCCCTGAGTGACAGGCTCCTTCCAATCACATCTGTCTGGGAGGAGACTTTTAAGATGAGCTTCACAAAAGGGAAGAGTGCTAGCTGAGCCTGGTGCTCAGGCTTAACTACCTGGGAATGAATCTCAAGGGAGGGATAACTATTAAACCTTCCCTTCCAGATAAACAGAGTGAAACGTTGAGGGAGTTCAAAGGTGAGGAAAGAGACAGGACAATGCCTGTCCCTGATGGACCTCCTGACATTCCTGCAGTAGAACTTCTGGTCTTCAAAAGCCCTTTATCTAGAGAAGCTGAGTGGTAAGATCTTCCTGAAGAGTGATTTTAGCAAGAGTTCTGCCTGTGTCTTTTGGGTCATTGAGCCCAAGGGGTATGCTGTGGTCAGCTTTCAGGACTCTGCAAACCAACCATGCATATCGTTTCCATCTCTGTGGGGCCTGAAATCAACAGAAGGGGCCCAACTTGATATTCAACTCGGGTCCCTTCACTCCTAAGTGACATTCGACAGGTCTCCTGATGTTTCTGGGCCTTGAGCGTCTCGTCTGTGGTATAAAGGATACAGTAAAGACTCTGCTGTGTTCTAAAGCCACCAAGGGAAGCAAATGGGTGCAATATGCATGAAATTCTAGGGAACAGTAGAAACTTTACTAGTATTGACCAGCGTGGGATTGGGGTGGCAAGAAGAGGGGCTGTCAGTATGATCTGAAGTGGCAATTTTAAATCATAAGATCATATTAACTGTGTTATTAGCCACTTATCTTCATATCTCTGACTGTGGTACAATCCTGACCAAAAGGGACTTAGGGAAGTGTCTTAGTTAGGGTTTTATTTCTGTGAAGAGACATCGCAACCATGGGAACTCTTTTTTTTTTTTTTTTTTTTTTGGTTTTCGAGACAGGGTTTCTCTGTATAGCCTTGGCTATCCTGGGACTCACTCTGTAGACCAGGCTGGCCTCGAACTCAGAAATCCACCTGCCTCTGCCTCCCAAGTTCTGGGATTAAAGGCGTGCACCACCACTGCCCGGCATGGGAACCCTTATAAAGGAAAACATTTCCTTGTGGCTGGCTTACAGGTTTAGAGGTTTAATCTATTATCATCTCTTCTGGCATGCAAATGTACATGCAGACAAAGCACCCATATACATAAAGTGCGTGAATCTTTAAAAAATAACATTTAAAAGAAAAATGACAGATAAACTATCAGAGGCAGAAGCACAGAAGTTTTTCCTGGAATTAAGGCTGGACGGAGAAGGGAAGCTACTCATGGAAGAGACGTGCATGAAGGAAGTTTTGTCAACAGGCTGTGCATTTATTCAAAACCTGAGCTGTTTGCATGCATCTTGGGTTCTTCACATGCATTGCTGTGTGGTTGTGAAACAGCAGCCTTCAAGATTTGCTGGTCTGCAGACACTGCCAGCCCCCAGGAGAGCCAGGGGCAGAGGCTGACCTTCGAGGCCCGTGTGTTGCTGACTTGAGAGAGGTTTATTGAATGAATGCAAATGTAATAGAAGCCACTGCTTTCTTTTTTTTTTTAACTTTTAATATTTTTTATTACATATTTTCCTCAATTACATTTCCAATGCTATCCCAAAAGTCTCCCATAGTGCCCCCCCCACTTCCCTACCCACCCATTCCCATTCTTTTGGCCCTGGCATTCCCCTATATTGGGGCATATAAAGTTTGCAAGTCCAATGGGCCTCTCTTTCCATTGATGGCCAACTAGGCCATCTTTCGATACATATGCAGCTAGAGACAAGAGCTCTGGGGTACTGGTTAGTTCATCATGTTGTTCCAACTATAGGGTTGCAGATCCCTTTAGCTCCTTGGGTACTTTCTCTAGCTTCTCCATTGGGAGCCCTGTGATACATCAATAGCTGACTGTGAGCATCCACTCCTGTGTTTGCTAGGCCCCTGCATAGTCTCACAAGAGACAGCTATATTTGGGTCCTTTCAGCAAAATCTTGCTAGTGTATGCAATGGTGTCAGCGTTTAGAAGCTGATTATGGGATGGATCCCTGGATACGGCAGTCTCTAGATGGTCCATCCTTTCATCACAGCTCCAAACTTTGTCTCTGTAACTCCTTCCATGGGTGTTTTGTTCCCAATTCTAAGAAGGGGCACAGTGTCCACATTTTGGTCTTCATTCTTCTTGAGTTTCATGCGTTTAGCAAATTGTATCTTATATCTTGGGTATCCTAAGTTTTGGGCTAATATCCACTTATCAGTGAATACATATTGTGTGAGTTCCTTTGTGATTGTGTTACCTCACTCAAGATGATGCCCTCCAGGTCCATCCATTTGGCTAGGAATTTCATAAATTCATTCTTTTTAATAGCTGAGTAGTACTCCATTGTGTAAATGTACCACAATTTCTGTATCCATTCCTCTGTTGAGGGACATCTGGGTTCTTTCCAGGTTCTGGCTATTATAAATAGGGCTGCTATGAACATAGTGGAGCATGTGTCCTTCTTACCGGTTGGGACATCTTCTGGATATATGCCCAGGAGAGGTATTGCTGGATCCACCGGTAGTATTATGTCCAATTTTCTGAGGAACCGCCAGACTGATTTCCAGAGTGGTTGTACAAGCTTGCAATCCCACCAACAATGGAGGAGTGTTCCTCTTTCTCCACATCCTCGCCAGCATCTGCTGTCACCTGAATTTTTGATCTTAGCCATTCTGACTGGTGTGAGGTGGAATCTCAGGGTTGTTTTGATTTGTATTTCCCTGATGATTAAGGATGTTGAACATTTTTTCAGGTGCTTCTCTGCCATTCGGTATTCCTCAGGTGAGAATTCTTTGTTCAGTTCTGAGCCCCATTTTTTAATGGGGTTATTTGACTTTCTGGAGTCCACCTTCTTGAGTTCTTTATATATATTGGATATTAGTCCCTTATCTGATTTAGGATAGGTGAAGATCCTTTCCCAATCTGTTGGTGGTTTTTTTGTCTTATTGATGGTGTCTTTTGCCTTGCAGAAGCTTTGCAGTTTCATGAGGTCCCACTTGTCAATTCTCGATCTTACAGCACAAGCCATTGCTGTTCTATTCAAGAATTTTTCCCCTGTGCCCATATCTTCAAGGCTTTTCCCCACTTTCTCCTCTATAAGTTTCAGTGTCTCTGGTTTTATGTGAAGTTCCTTGATCCACTTAGACTTGACCTTAGTACAAGGAGATAGGAATGGATCGATTCGCATTTTTCTACATGTTAACAACCAGTTGTGCCAGCACCGTTTGTTGAAAATGCTGTCTTTCTTCCACTGGATGTTTTTAGCTCCCTTGTCGAAGATCAAGTGACCGTAGGTGTGTGGGTTCATTTCTGGGTCTTCAATTCTATTCCATTGGTCTATCTGTCTGTCACTATACCAGTACCACGCAGTTTTTATCACAATTGCTCTGTAGTAAAGCTTTAGGTTCGGCATGGTGATTCCACCAGAGGTTCTTTTATCCTTGAGAAGAGTTTTTGAAATCCTAGGTTTTTTGTTATTCCAGATGAATTTGCAGATTGCACTTTCTAATTTGTTGATGAATTGAGTTGGAATTTTGATGGGGATTGCATTGAATCTGTAGATTGCTTTTGACAAGATAGCCATTTTTACAATGTTGATCCTGCCAATCCATGAGCATGGGAGATCTTTCCATCTTCTGAGATCTTCAATAATTTCTTTCTTCAGAGACTTGAAGTTCTTATTATACAGATCTTTCACTTCCTTAGTTAGAGTCACGCCAAGATATTTTATATTATTTGTGACTATTGAGAAGGGTGTTGTTTCCCTAATTTCTTTCTCAGCCTGTTTATTCTTTGTGTAGAGAAAGGCCATTGATTTGTTTGAGTTAATTTTATATCCAGCTACTTCACCGAAGCTGTTTATCAGGCTTAGGAGTTCTCTGGTGGAATTTTTAGGGTCACTTATATATACTATCATATCATCTGCAAAGAGTGATATTTTGACTTCATCTTTTCCAATTTGTATCCCTTTGATCTCCTTTTGTTGTCGAATTGCTCTGGCTAGGACTTCAAGTACAATGTTGAAATAGGTATGGAGAAAGCGGACAGCCTTGTCTAGTCCCTGATTTTAGAGGGATTGCTTCAAGCTTCTCACCATTTACTTTGATGTTGGCTACTGGTTTGCTGTAGATTGCTTTTATCATGTTTAGGTATGGGCCTTGAATTCCTGATCTTTCCAAGACTTTTATCATGAATGGGTGTTGGATCTTGTCAAATGCTTTTTCCGCATCTAATGAGATGACCATGTGGTTTTTGTCTTTGAGTTTGTTTATATACTGGATTACGTTGATGGATTTCCGTATATTGAACCATCCCTGCATCCCTGGGATGAAACCTACTTGGTCAGGATGGATGATTGTTTTGATATGTTCTTGGATTCGGTTAGCAAGAACTTTATTGAGGATTTTTGCATCAATATTCATAAGGGATATTGGTCTGAAGTTTTCTATCTTTGTTGGGTCTTTTTGTGGTTTAGGTATCAGAGTAATTGTGGCTTCATAGAATGAGTTGGGTAGAGTACCTTCTGTTTCTATTTTGTGGAATAGTTTGTGAAGAGCTGGGATTAGATCTTCTTTGAAGGTCTGATAGAACTCTGCACTAAACCCATCTGGTCCTGGGCTTTTTTTAGTTGGGAGACTATTAATGACTGCTTCTATTTCTTTGGGGGATATAGGGCTGTTTAGATCATTAACCTGATCTTGATTCAACTTTGGTACCTGGTATCTGTCTAGGAACTTCTCCATTTCATCCAGGTTCTCCAGTTTTGTTGAGTATAGCCTTTGGTAGAAGGATCTGATGGTGTTTTGGATGTCTTCAGGATCTGTTGTTATGTCTCCTTTTTCATTTCTGATTTTGTTAATTAGGATGCTTTCCCTGTGCCCTCTAGTGAGTCTGGCTAAGGGTTTATCTATCTTGTTGATTTTCTCAAAGAACCAGCTCCTTGATTGGTTGATTCTTTGAATAGTTTTTCTTGTTTCCACTTGGTTGATTTCGCCCCTGAGTTTGATTATTTCCTGCCGTCTACTCCTCTTGGGTGAATTTGCTTCCTTTTGTTCTAGTGCTTTTAGGTGTGTTGTCAAGCTGCTAATGTATGCTCTCTCTAGTTTCTTTTTGGAGGCACTCAGAGCTATGAGTTTTCCTCTTAGAAATGCTTTCATTGCGTCCCATAAGTTTGGGTATGTTGTGGCTTCATTTTCATTGAACTCTAAAAAGTCCTTAATTTCTTTCTTTATTCCTTCCTTGACCAAGGTATCATTGAGAAGAGTGTTGTTCATTTTCCACATGAAGGTTGGCTTTCTATTATTTATTTTGTTATTGAAGATCAGCCTTAGTCCATGGTGATCTGATAGGATGCATGGGACAATTTCAATATTTTTGTATCTGTTGAGGCCTGTTTTGTGACCAATTATGTGGTCAATTTTGGAGAAGGTACCATGAGGTGCTGAGAAGAAGGTATATCCTTTTGTTTTAGGATAGAATATTCTGTAGATATCTGCCAGATCCATTTGATTCATAATTTCTGTTAGTTTTACTGTGTCCCTGTTTAGTTTCTGTTTCCATGATCTGTCCATTGGTGAAAGTGGTGTGTTGAAGTCTCCCACTATTATTGTATGAGGTGCACTGTGTGCTTTGAGATTTACTAAAGTTTCTTTAATGAATGCGTCTGCCTTTGTATTTGGAGCATAGATATTCAGGATTGATAGTTCCTCTTGGAGGATTTTACCTTTGATGAGTATGAAGTGTCCCTCCCTGTCTTTTTTAATGACTTTGGGTTGGAAGTCAATCTTATCAGATATTAGAATGGCTACTCCAGCTTGTTTCTTCCTACCATTTGCTTGGACAATTGTTTTCCAGCCTTTCATTCTGAGGTAGTGTCTATCTTTTTCTCTGAGATGAGTTTCCTGTAAGCAGCAAAATGTTGGGTCTTGTTTGTGTAGCCAGTTTGTTAGTCTATGTCTTTTTATGGGGAGTTGAGTCCATTGATATTAAGAGATATTAAGGAAAAGTAATTGTTGTTTCCTGTTATTTTTGTTGTTAAAGTTGGCATTCTGTTCTTGTGGCTGTCTTCTTTTAGGTTTGTTGAGGGATTACCTTCTTGTTGTTTCTAGGGCGTGGTTCCTGTCCTTGTATTGGTTTTTTTCTGTTATTATCCTTTGAAGGGCTGGATTCGTGGAGAGATAATGTGTGAATTTGGTTTTGTCGTGGAATACTTTGGTTTCTCCATCTATGTTAATTGAGAGTTTGGCTGGGTATAGTAGCCTGGGCTGGAATTTGTGTTCTTTTAGTGTCTGTATAACATCCGTCCAGGATCTTCTGGCTTTCATAGTCTCTGGTGAAAAATCTGGTGTAATTCTGATAGGCTTGCCTTTATATGTTACTTGGCCTTTTTCTCTTACTGCTTTTAGTATTCTATCTTTATTTAGAGCATTTGTTGTTCTGATTATTATGTGTCGGGAGGTATTTCTTTTCTGGTCCAGTCTATTTGGAGTTCTGTAGGCTTCTTGTATGTTCATGGGCATCTCTTTCTTTAGATTTGGGAAGTTTTCTTCTATAATTTTGTTGAAGATGTTTGCTGGTCCTGTGAGTTGAAAATCTTCATTCTCCTCCACTCCTATTATCCGTAGGTTTGGTCTTCTCATTGTGTCCTGTATTTCTTGGATGTTTTGAGTTAGGATCTTTTTGCATTTTACATTTTCCTTGATTGTTGTGCCGATGTTCTCTATGGAATCTTCTGCACCTGAGATTCTCTCTTCCATCTCTTGTATTCTGTTGCTGATGCTGGTATCTATGGTTCCAGATTTCTTTCCTAGGGTTTCTATCTCCAGTGTTGCCTCATTTTGGGTTTTCTTTATTGTGTCTACTTCCCTTTTTAGGTCTAGTATGGTTTTGTTCATTTCCATCATCTGTTTGGATGTGTTTTCCTGTTTTTCTGTAAGGACTTCTACCTGTTTGATTATGTTATCCTGTTTTTCTTTAAGGATTTGTAACTCTTTAGCAGTGTTCTCCTGCAATTCTTTAAGGGATTTTTGTGCTTCCTCTTTATTGTCTTCTACCTGTTTACCAGTGTTCCTTTGTATTTCTTTATGTGTGTTATTAAAGTCCTTCTTGAAGTCCTCTACCATCATCAGGAGATATGCTTTTATATCCGTGTCTAGCTTTTCCGGTGTGTTGGGGTGCCCTGGAGTGGGCGAAGTGGGAGTGCTGGGTTCTGATGATGGTGAGTGGTCTTGGTTTCTGTTAGTAAGATTATTACGTTTACCTTTCACCATCTGGTAGTCTCTGGGGTTAGTTGTTGTCGTTGTCACTGTTTAAAGATTGGAGCAGAAGCTGTGTTCCACTCACCAGCAGTCTCAAAATCCTGTGGCGGGGGTCGTGGGTAGCTGGCAGTACCCTGGTGCTGGTCCAGCCGGAAGAGGCCTGTGGTCCTACTCAGGCCGGTTTTCTGCTTCCCTAACTAATGCAGTCTCAGGTCCCGCGCGCAATTGGATTGGAGCAGAAGCTGTGTTCCACTCTCCAGAAGTCCTAAGATCCTGTGGCGGGTGTTGTGGGTAGCTGGCGAGTGTCAGCCGACCCTGCGCCCTAGCTACTCCGGTGCTTTTCTGACCAGAAGAGGCTTGTGGCCCTATGTAGGCTGGATTTCTCCCTCCCCAACCAAAGCAGTCTCAGGTCCCGCGTGATTGGACTGGAGCAGAAGCTGTGTTCCACTCACCAGCAGTCTCAAAATCCTATGGCGGGGGTCGTGGGTAGCTGGCGGGTGTCAGCCAACCCTGTGCTCTAGCTACCCCTGTGCTGATCTGGCCGGATGAGGCCTGTGGCCCTACTCAGGCCGGTTTCTGCTTCCCTAAGTAATGCAGTCTCAGGTCCCGCGCGCAATTGGATTGGAGCAGAAGCTGTGTTCCACTCTCCAGAAGTCCTAAGATCCTGTGGCGGGTGTTGTGGGTAGCTGGCGGGTGTCAGCCGACCGTGCGCTCTAGCTACCCCTGTGCTGATCCGGGCGGATGAGGCCTGTGGCCCTCGGCCTCTGGGATTCTAATGTGCATTTTCTTTCTGAATACTGACCGATAAAACAGAAAAATAATCAAAACACTTGAATCCGACTCTTGTCCCACTAGCTAGGTGTGAGGGTTATTCTTCATCGTCAACTTGGTTGGATTTAGCATGACCCAGGAGACAGGGCTCTTGGAGTGTCTGTGAGGCCACTCCCAGAGAGTTAAGCTTAGGGAAGACCCACTCTTCCCCCTGAAGGCACTGTCCCATGGCCTGGGATGCCAGTTCTGAATAAACACTGAAAACAGAGAGGGAGTTGTGTTTCCCATTCATCTCTCTTTGCTTCCTGATTGGGGACACAATGTAATTCTCCTTCTGACTTTCCCACTGATAGACTATATCCTTCAAAACATGAGCTGAACAAACCCTTTCTGTTACGATGGTTTTGTTACAGTAACCAGAAGAGATCTTCAAACCTGTTTAACTGGTATAGGAAGATGGCTGATCTAAGCCTGACCTTTAACTTCTTTGTTATTCCATTCACCTCCTGTTCAAAGCCTGGTCTCCAGTCTTGGCATTTAGTCTAGGTTCTGCCCCACAGTTACCTGGCTACTTGCCCCCTCCTCACTCTTTTGCTTTCTCTTCTTGCTCCTGTCCCTACCCTCTCTCTCCCCATTCCCCTCCACCCTCTCTCCATGTGCTAATGGCGGCCTCTACTCCCCTTTCCTTCTCTCTCTCTCTCTCTCTCTCTCTCTCTCTCTCTCTCTCTCTCTGTCTCTACTACCCCTCAACTCCTCTCACCATGCCCTGAATAAACTCTATTCTATACTATACCATCATGTGACTGGTCCCTCAGGGGGAAGGGATGTCTCAGCATGGGCCCACAGAGGCACCTCCACCAAACATATCCCTGGTTTCTCTTTCTTTTTATAAAACACAATATCCAGGATCTGCTCTAGGCCAAGGTCTCTTTGGAATGGAGTCTGGGATGGTGACTCGCCTGTAGCAAGTGGCTGGAGCAACCCTCATGGAGGCATGTCAGGAAGACTTGACATGAGAAACAGAATGACTTGATGTGACAGTTCTGAGCGCAGCTCACAGTTGGTGCTGGAGCTTGGAGAGTCATGATGTCCTGGATGAAATCTAAGAGTGATGGGCTGTGGACCTCTGTGTTAGCGCCTTACACCTTAGGAGGGAGGGAGGTTGTGGGCCTTCGGCTAAGGATGAAATGCTGATGTAACTTATTTTAAAGCCAGAAATTCGAAGAGGACACAGCGCGGTTCATAGCAAGAACATTCTTTTAACTAACAATTATGGCTATTCCTGCCCATAGGTGAATCTGTGGACCTGACATTTTTGAATAATATTCTACTACCTAGTCCAATGTGTTCTCACTGCAATGGCTTCCTCAGTAGGTCTGGGTCTGTTGTGTCCTCTTTTGATGTGTGCACTCTCAGCGTACTGACCTAAGATGGTATGGGACAGAGTGTAGGAGGTAGGTTTTCTCAATAGAGACAGATCCAGATTTCAGGTGATTACATCATCTTTCCTCACAAATTTCGCAGACATCACTACCTGGTATCAATGCTTGAATTTTTGCAGACAACATGTAACATTCATGGTTGGCTTTCACTCATTCACCTGTTTCCATTAAGCATGCATTTATATCCACCATGCATGCTAGGTATGGTCACTATGTTAACTAGCTTGTGTCATTTACAATGAAACCCCTGATAAGGTTTCCTTATGATTCTGGGGTTCAAATCCAAGGTCAGGTGGCCTCATTTGTTTGGTCCTCTGGAGAAGGTTGCATGTAGCGTGCTCAATGGCAGATGGAAAAGGGAGGGGTGACCAGGGTTCCACAGTTCCTTTTGAGAACATATTACCAATGACTGTAGGACCTCCTTACAGCACCTGCTGGTACCATCCCTGGGGCCCTGAACCATTTCTGATGAACCTCGGGTGTGGGGTGGGTGGGTGGCAACACGTTTAACCAGAGGCTGAGAGTGCCTTCCACACACTCATCTAAATAGGTGCCTCCTCTCAAAGAGTACAGAATGCCTGAGCTAATCTTAGACTGGATTATGAAAGCAGAAACACACATCTTCATATGCAAAAATAAAGCCAGGTAGGGGATAGTCATTCATTCATGGTTTTTCTATAGTAGTAGAATCTACAGCCTGTGTTGTTGGGATGAGCATTCAGAGCATCTGACTCAGGCATTCACAGAGTAAAACAGAATGTGGTTGGTGTGTGTGTGGCCGGCAGGAAGGGAAACAGCTCCGGGATGTTAGTAAATTAAAATTTTAGGGCTGAGGCGGTGGCTCCATTGGCAAAATGCTTGCCTTGCAAGTATGGAGACCTGAGTGTGACCCCCCTTTCATCCCAAGAAGCACATAAAAATGTCAGGGGTGTTATTTAACATGCTAATATTCCCAGATCTAGGGAGACAGAAATAAGATTTCTAGGGCTTGCTCTTTGGCCAGCCTAGCTTAATGGCAAGCCTGTCTCAAAGGAGGATGGCACTGTCACCAAGGAATCCACACAAAGTTGTCCTCTGGCCTCCAAGGGCACACACACACACACACACACACACACACACACACACACACACACACACACACACACACACACGGGATGGGCATACATTTAAAAAATAAACAACAGAAATCACTAAGTGTAATTTTCATTTAGTTTCTCACCCTGCAGTGCCCTCTGGTGGCAGAAGTACAGTACTTCATCCCAACCTGCACCGTTTCTGCTCGTCTGGGACAGCTACATAATTTTATCATGCAAACTTAAAGAGTTTTGATTGTAAAATGGGAAATGATCAATAATTCCCTAGAGTTCCAAGTGTGAATGAATCTCACTGAGAACAAACACAGCCTGGAGGGAAAAAGTGATCCTGACACTGAGTCAGCGAATGCTTGGCTCATTTCAGATGTTGGAAGGCTTGATTCTTAGCTTTCCCTCACTAATTACCACATGGCCATCCTGGTATTGCCAGGTAAACTGTAGGGCAGCTAACTACAGATCATCGGTAATACACCTAAGACATCAGAAGACACCTAAGGGGGTCTCAAGTATGCAGATGAACAGCAAATATTTTTAGTATTAATATGCTCCATAAATTGTTTCATGGGACATACTTATCCTAAAAAGTATTTGCCTCTTGTTCGAAACTGGATGTTTCCTGGGTGTGTGTGTATGTGTGTGTGTGTGTGTGTGTCTGTTTTTCTTTCTTCCAAATGTAGGAATTGAGATAGAAGGGCTCTAGTCACTCGCTCAATGGGCAGGCCTTGTCATCTTAGGCCTGGGCTGTGTAGCAGGACAGATGGCTGCAGTGGCACACAGAGCTCAGTGACTTGAGAACTTGTGTGTGTGTGTAGGTGCTCCCATGCTCACGTGCCAAGACAGTCTTGGGGAGTCACTCTGCAGTCTGAGTTGGGGACATCTCTGACAGTAGTCCTGGCTCTGGGTATGAGTTCTGGGTTTGGGCAGGGGCTACCAGCTTCTAGAATTTCTATCTAAGGGACTTTGTGGTGTCAAACCTTTCTCTGACACTCTCCTTCCTACAAAGAGGTCTCTGAAACCCATTTTTTTGAAACTGTAGCTTATCCTCATGGCCACAACAACAGCCAGTTGTAGGGACAGCCAACTAAGGTGGAACAGTTAAGAGTCCATATTCCAGGGATGTCACAGTTGGGATCCAAGGTGCTAGTCATAGTGGAAACAAAGTTCTGGGATCTGGAATAATCTTGCCAGCAGGGAGGTGGGAAGAAGACAGAAGGGGAAAGAAGAGGGCATGAGAAGAGAAGTGGAGAGAGGAGGAGGAGAGGGAGGAGGGGGAAGGAGAAGGGGAAGTGGGAGATGGGGAAGAGGAAAGGGAGGAAGGGGAGGAGGAGGGGAAGAGAAGGGAAGGAGGGGGAGGAGGATGGAGGAGGAAAATAGGGAGGAGAGGAGGAAGGGGAGGAGAAGAGGAGGAGGGGGAAGGAAAGGGAGAAGGGGGGAGAAGGAGGGAAAGGAGGAGGGGGGAGGAGGAGGAGGAGGGAGAGGAGGGAAGGGGAAGAGCCTGAGAAAGGCATGTGTAAGAG